>NW_026575146.1:48061037-50461037 GCF_905146905.1 Nyctereutes procyonoides | reverse complement strand
GTCTTGATGATCACAGCTTTGTAATACAACTTGAAATCTGGCATTTTGATGTCCTCAGCTCTGGTATTCTTTTTCATATTCTCCTGGCTATTCGTGTTTTTTTTTTTTTCTGATTCCACACAAATCTTAAGATAACTTGTTCCAAATCTTTGAAAAAAGTTCATGGAATTTTGATAGGGATTGCACTGAATGTGTAAATTGCCCTGGGTAGCATTGACATTTTCACAATATGAAATATTCTTCCAATCCATGAGCATGGAATATTTTTCCATTGCTTCGTGTCTTCCTCAATTTTTCAGAAGTGTTCTGTAGTTTTTAGAGTATAGATCCTTTACCTCTTTGGTTACATTTATTCCTAGTAATCTTATGCTTTTGAGTGCAATTGTAAATGGGACTGACTCCTTAATTTCTCTTTCTTCAGTTTCATTGTTAGTGTATACAAATGCCACTGATTTCTGGGCATTGTTTTGTATCCTGCCACACTGCTGAATTGCTGTACCTACACTGTATATAAGTCCCTGTTTTTGTGGATTATTTCTTTGGGCATCCTCTTTCTTTTACAGAGTCTCCCTTAATATCTTGGAGTGGAGTCTTTTGGGTTTTCTATGTACACTATCATGTCATCTGCAAAGAAGGAGAGTTTAACTTTTTCTTTGCCAATTTGAATGTGTTTTGTTTCCTTTTATCATCTGTTTGCTGAGGCTAGGACTTCTAGTACTACACTGAAGAGCAGTGGTGAGAGTGGACATCCCTGTTGTGTTCCTGATCTAAGGGGAAAGGCTCCCAGTGTTTCCCCATTGAGAATGATATTTGCAGCGGGCTTTTCGTAGATGTATTTTATGATATTGAGGTATGTTTCTCTATCCCTCCACTCTGAAGAGTTTTAATCAAGAATGGATGCTATATTTTGTCAAATGATTTCTGTGCATCTATTGAGAGGATCATATGGTTCTTGTTTTTTCTCTTGTTGATATGATCTATCATGTTGATTGCTTCACGAGTGTTGAACCAGCCTTGCATCCCAGGGATAGAACCCACTTGGTCATGGTGGATAATCTTCTTAATTGGATCCTACTGACTAGTATCTTGTTGAGAATTTTTGCATCTGCGCACATCAGAGATATTGGTCTATAATTCTCCTTTTTGGTGGGGTTTTTGTCTGGTTTTGGAATTAAGGTGATGCTGGCCTCATAAAACAAGTTGGACGTATTCTGTCCCTTTCTATCTTTCAGAACAGCTTTAGTAGAATAGGTATTGTTTCTTCTTTAAACGTTTGAAGAATTCCCCTGGGAAGCCATCTGGCCCTGGACTTTTGTGTCTTGGGAGGTTTTTGATGACTGCTTCAATTTCCTCCCTGTTCAGGTTTTCTATTGCTTCCTGTTTCAGTTTTGGTAGTTCGTGGTTTTCCAGAAATGCGTCCATTTCTTCTAGATTGTCTAATTTATTGGCGTATAGCTGCTCATAATATGTTTTTAAAATCATTTGTATTTCCTTGGTATTGGTGGTGATCTCTCCTTTTTCATTCATGATTTTATTAATTTGAGTCTTTTCTCTTTTGTTCTGAATAAGGCTGGCTAATGGTTTATCTATCTTATTAATTCTTTCAAAGAAACAACTCCTGGGTTTTGTTGATCTGTTCTACAGTTCATCTGGTCTCTATTTCATTGAGTTCTGCTCAAATCTTTATTAACCCTTTTCTTCTGCTTGGTATAGGTGTTATTTGCTGTTCTTTCTCCAGTTCCTTTAGGTGCAAGGTTAACTTGTGTATTTGAGGTTTTTTTTCAATTTTTTGAGGGATCCTTGTATAGCGATGTATATCCCTCTCAGGACTGCTTTTGCTGTATCCCAAAGATTTTGAATGGTTGTATCTTTATTCTCATTAGTTTCCATGATTTGTTTTAATTCTTCTCTAATTTCTGGTTGACACCTTTCATCTTTTAGCAGGATGTTCTTTAACTTCCACATGTTTGAGTTTCTTCCAAATTTCTTCTGTGATTGAGGTCATGTATCAAAGCATCATGGTCTGAAAATATGCAGGGGAAAATGCCAATCTTTTGGTATCAGAGAAGACCTGATTTGTGACCCAGTATGTGCTCTATTCTGGAGAAAGTTCCATGTGCACTTGAGAAGAATGTGTATTCAATTGCGTGTGGATGTAAAGTTCTGTAAATATCTGTGAAATCCATCTGGTCCAGTGTATCATTTAAAGCTCTTGTTTCTTTGGAGATGTTGTGCTTAGAATATCTGTCATTTGCAGAAAGCGCCATGTTGAAGTCTCCCAGTATTAGTGTAATATTATCTCATTATGTCTTTACCCTGGTTATTAATTGATTGATATACTTGATAGCTCCTACATTAGGGGCATAAATATTCATGATTCTTAGGTCCTCTTGTTGGACAGATCCTTTAAGTATGATACCGTGCCCCTCTTCATCTCTTATTACAGTCTTTGGTATAAACCTTAATTTATCTGATATGAGGATTGCTACCCCTGCTTTCTTTGAGGACAATTTGGATGGTAAATGGTTCCCCACCCTTTCATTTCCAGGCTGTAGCTTTCCTTAGGTGTAAAATGAGTCTCTTCGGCAGCCTGGGTGGCTCAGCAGTTTAGTACCACCTTCAGCCCAGAGCATGATCTTGGAGACCTGGGATTGAGTCGCTTTTCAGGGTCCTTGCATGGAGCTTGCTTCTCCCTCTGCTTGTGTCTCTGTGCCTCTCTCTCTCTTCTGTGTCTCTCATGAATAAATAAACTTTTTAAAAAATGAGTGTCTTGTAGACAGCAAATAGATGGGTCTTGCTTTTTTATCCAGTCTGAAACCCTGAATCTTTTGATAGGATCATTAAGCCCATTCATGTTCAGAGTTACTATTGAAAGGTATGAATTTAGTGTCATCATAATACCTATGCTGTATTTAAGTCCCTGCTTTTGTGGATTATTTCTTTGGGCATCCTCTTTCTTTTACAGAGTCTCCCTTAATATTTCTTGCAGAGATGGTTTGGTGGTCACATATTCTTTCAGTTCCTGCCTGTCTTGGAAGCTCTTTATCTTTCCTTCTATTCTGAATGAGAGCCTTGCTGGATAAAGTATTCTTGGCTGCATGTTCTTCTCATTTAGGACCCTGAATATAGGGGAATCCCTGGGTGGCACGGCGGTTTGGCGCCTGCCTTTGGCCCAGGGCGCGATCCTGGAGGCCCGGGATCGAATCCCACATCGGGCTCCCGGTGCATGGAGCCTGCTTCTCCCTCTGCCTCTCTCTCTCTCTCTCTCTCTCTCTCTCTGTGTGTGTGTGTGTGTGTGTGTAACTTTCATAAATAAATAAAAAAAAATTTAAAAGAAAAAAAAAAAAAAGGACCCTGAATATATCCTGCCAGTCCTTTCTGGCCTGCTGGAGAGGTCTGCTGTTAATCTAATATTTCTCCCCATATAAGTTAGGGATCTCTTGTCTCTTGCTGCTTTAAAGATTTTCTATCTTTGGAATTTGCAAGTTTCACTATTAAATGTTGAGGTATTGAACAGTTTTTATTGATTTTAAGGGGGACCCCTCTATCTCCTGGATCTGAATGCCTGTTTCCCTCCCCAAATTAGGGATGTTCTCAGCTATGATTTGTTCAAATATGCTTTCTGGTCAAATATGCTTCTCAGCACTCTCTGGAACCCCAATTAAACATAGATTTTTTCCCTTCTGGGAATAAATGACCCTTAACCTTTCCTCATGGTCTTTTAACTGTTTTTCTTTTTTTTCCTCAGCTTCCTTCCTTGCCATCAACTTGTCTTCTATGTCCCTCACTCTTTCTTCTACCTCATTAACTCTCATCGTTAGGACCTCCAGTTTGGATTGCATCTCATTTAATTGATTTTTAATTTAGGCCTGATTAGATCTAAATTCTGCAGTCATGAGGTCTCTTGAATCCTTTATGCTTTTTCCAGAGCCATGAGTAGCTTTATAATTGTGCTTCTGAATTGGCTTTCTGACACCGAATTGCAATCCAAATTCTGTAACTCTGTGACAGAGAGTATTGTTTCTGATTCTTTCTTTTGTGGTGAGTTCTTCTTTCTAGTCATTTTGCTCAGTGCAGAGTGGCTAAAAATGAGTTGTACTTGTTTGAAGCACAAACCCTTCTTTCTGTAGCATTCCAGCTGTCCTCGCTTTAAATCTCAGGTTGAATCCGTAGGTATTCAAGATGATTTGAAAGTTATCTAGGTAAGTTGGTGGGGACAGGTGAGTTGGGGACCCTACTCCTCCGCCATCTTGCCCCGCCTCCCTCCATTACATCTTTTCTTTTGGATAAGTCATTGCTTCTGTATGAACCTGATTAGTTTTGAAACAGTTAAAATAAAGGAAGGTGAATTACCGCTGTCTCTTTGGCAGCATGGATTTTCTTTCAAATCTTTATGCTGGAGGGGCAAGGTGAGGTTTAGTTTTAGTTAGCATATGAGAGTTCTGGGAATCTTTTATGAGCAGCAATGGGGGAAGAAACAAGAGCCAACTGGATCACTGCAACTGGTACAGCATTTTCTTGATGACACATTTTGTTTATTTCTTCATTAGGTAATTACATAAATTTTTGCTATTTAAAGGGCAATCACGGACACATGGGTGGCTCAGTGGATTGGCATCTGCTTTTAGGTCAGGTCATGATCCCAGGGTCCTGGGATGAAGTCCCACATCAGGCTCCCTACAGGAGCCTACTTCTCCCTCTGCCTGTTTCTGCCTCTCTGTGTGTCTCTCATAAATAAGTAAATGACATCTTTAAAATAAATAAATAAATGGCAATGCATATATAAGAATGTTCACTAAGACCGAGTAAAGAAATTCTCACCAAGTGATATATTTGTAATAATGCAATAGATATATTAAAATCACATAAAACATATGTAAGTACCCAGACCAATGTTGATCAGTAAACTGAGCACACAGAAATAATGAGCCTAAAGTTTCCAAACAACGATTAGAGAAAAAACAAAAGACAACAGCTACTAAGATATAAAGTAACTTAGTACTTCATAGACAGTTTCACTGTACATTCATAAAGTCCAAGTTAAAAATATTTCCATGTGACTAAACTTGAGTTTATGTGAAGAGATATGTTTCAGTCTCTGCCATTTTGTGGAGGAATAGCTTTGTGAAAGTCTTTAATTCTTCAAACATTAGTTTTCTCATGTTAAAATGCAATTAATGAAGCATTCTCTGTGAGGCTTTGAGAGAACTAAAGGGATAACATAAGTCAGATCACATTGCCAATGATAAGACACTACAGAAACATGATATCACTCCAATTCCTATCATTACACTTCCTATTCAGGTGGTGTAAATAGCAACAAGCATTCTTTATTTTTTAAAAATAAATTTTATTTATTTATTAGAGAGAAAGAGAGAGAGAGAGAGAGAGAGGGCAGGGACACAGGCAGAAGGAGAAGGAGGCTCCATGCAGGGAGTCTGACGTGGGACTCGATCCTGGGTCTCCACGATCATGCCCTGGGTAGAAGGTGGCGCTAAACCGCTAAGCCATCAGGGCTGCCCAACAAGCATTTTTTAAAGGCTGGCAAAGCCAGGCACCATCAAGGACACATTTTTTTTTTAATTTAAGCAAACCTTATTTTTCCAACTAAAATCATTAATAACCAAGATGATGATGATGATGATGATTTCCATGGTCTGAAATGTGAATTTTTAAGAAAGAATTTTTTATTTATTCATGAAAGACATAGAGAGAGAGGCAGAGACACAGGCAGAGGGAGGAGCAAGTTCCCTGCAGTGAGCCGGATATGGGACTTGTTCTCAGTACCCCAGGATCACACCCTGAGCCAAAGGCAGACACTCAATTGCTGAGCCACCCAGGTGCCCCGAAATGCAAATATTTTTAAACCCAATCCAAAGTCATAGTGGACACCCAATGTTGAGTCTACACTAGGAGTCCAAACAAAAGTAAACTGAACCAAAATAAATCTTATCCCTGGAAGAGACTCTAAGCCAGTTAGATGAAAAAGAGTCTATTCATTTGAAGAGAATCTTGAAGGTAAGGGCTTAAAAATGGACAATGTGTGGCAAAAACAATCTCCCTATCCCCTCTTTCCCCATCCCTCCATCCCCAAACATAGCTAATGAGTTTCTTTGCTCTGGAGCCAACGTGGAGTTTGAAACTATATAGATTTTTCCCAAAATAAAATTTAGATTGCTGGTATTCATGAGAGCAAGAATTGTATTAAAATCACTTGGGAAGTTTTTTTTTTTTCAAACTATCAAGTGCCCTGGCACATCCTTCCCAGCCTACCTGTCCCAAGCACAGGATTCTAATATTCTGATGTGCGCAGAAAGACACACAACTCCAGAATATCATAACACATTATTGTTGAGGAAGAGAAGGGTTAAGTAGAGATATTTGAAACTGTTCTCAAGTCATTCTCATGCATACTCTCTTCCATCCTCTTCTCACACAGATTAGTACCACAGGTTAGAAAACGCTCATGTTAGATTGCTATACAGTTAATGATCTTTTTAGAGTTAATCTTTATGAAATCCTTTTGAAAACAAAAACAAGGTTCTTCACACAAAATATAGTCATGCCAGAGCAGTATTCTTTTCTTTAAAAATGAACAACTGTATTTCTTCAGGTCTAGAAACAGTCATCCAAACAGTGTGTAAACTGAGAAATGTGTTTTAATAATTACATAAATATGAATAGACACAGATATAGATGGAAATAGAAATATGTAACATAAATTTTCTGAGGTATAAATATATTACAACTCAACAATTGTGCCTGTGTTGAATATATAGTTTCCGGTATCTATAATCCATCCTTCACAGACATTGGCATCAGGATTTGATAAAGGGAGGTAAGGGCTGATATTGTGGTATCATGCAAAACTGAGAATGTGATGGAGAAAAGGAAAAAATAGACATTCAGCAGAGAAACAACATTTTGAAACAAAATATACTTAAAATATACTTAAGTTCAATAAAATCTTAACTGTGCCTCTAGTAATCAGTATCCGTGCAGGTGTTGGTAAAATAAGATCTGAGCAGATTAGTTATTTACACCGACTGTTCTGACAATTTGCAGTGGACTCACAGGAAGCTTGTTGGGAAGGAGGGAGAAGAGGATTGTTTCTAATTAACTTAGAGCAAGGATAAAGCCAGGCCTTTATTAAGTACATACTACAATCTGCACAGCATTTGCTATCAACCAGAAAAGGCCAGCCTACTGATTGCCCTGGATGGGGAGCTGAGGCTCACAGAGACTCTTAGAAGGAAAAAAAAAAAAAAAAAAGAGAGGAGGAGAAGGAGGGAAAAAAAAAAAAGAAATACACAAGTACTTCCCATGAATGGCTCCGTTTTGTGAAGGAAGAGTGGATATGAATTAGAATTCTCTAAATATTGAGATTCAATTGCCATAATATGCTTAGGGGCATTATTGTGGAATTGAGTGCCTGGAGGCAGATGACGAATTTGACCCAATGCCCTTATCCAGCAATCCTCCAACTCCAATCTAATGAACACATACTCATAATTATTTCTCAAATAGTTTTTATCTAATTTTAAAGTGGATAATTTATACCACTTGTATAAAAATGCATTAAGTTTCATTAAAATATTCAGCATTAGTAGAACTTTGAGCAGAATATATTTCTTATGGCTTCACAAAGTCATACATATTTATAATATTAAAACTCTTCAGTTGCTTTAATAATAGAATCTCTATCCCATAGATCTGAATACTAATTTTAATATGCTCCTATAGAAGAAAGCTGTGTGTACACATAAAAAAATGCATTTGCATTTTATACTTTCTTGTTTTTGTGCTTATTTCTTTTTTATTGCACTTCCTCTTAATTAAACCTAGCTTTTCAGCAAAGAGCTTGTTTTTCCCTTTTTCAATCCTTTTTTTTTTTTTTTTTTCCTTTTGCTAAGTTAAAAATACATGAGCTTGGAAGGTATTTACCACATTCTGTTACGGAAGTCAAGGAAGGATCTCATCCTTTCAGCATGTTCTGCATTATTTTGATTGGTTTTGTTTCAGTTCAAGGCTTTGCCTAATGGGTCATTTATTTTTGAGAACATAAGCATTTGGGGCAAAGAATCACATATGCTGATGCTCTGCTAGTGTCTTGTGGCAACTCTGAAAAGAGAAGTGGCAGGACATCAAACCAGGAGATTGTTTTTACTGCACATTGCTTGCCACCATTCAGTCACCTCATGAAGTGATGAATTAAATAGTCATAATCGATGACTCTAGTCAAATGGAGCTGTGATATATCTACCATCCACCCACCCATCTTCAGAATCCATAAAGTGGCTGATGCATAGGTCTCTCAAAAGTGGGCAACTATACAATCCTATTAGCTCCCATTGGCCTGAGAAATAAGAGCTACTTTCCTGAAGGAGGAAAATATGTGCCAGGACACGGGAGCTACCACTTTTTCTTTTCTCAAAGTGCTATGAAATCTTTAACTCTTCTGGCTCACATCCTTGCAATTCCAGGGAGAGTGTAGTGTGAGTTTTAAAAGATGCGTCTAAAGCAATCTATAAACTAATACTGAGATCCTGTTATTCCTGGATTCCTCTGAGGAATCCAGACACTGAGAAACATTAAATTCACCTTCAGTGGCCTTGTGAAATCGCACTGTGGCAGTTTCCCTCTCATACAGGAGTATGAAATGCTCACGCCTCATCCTGGGAAGTTGCAGTTCATGAGCTCCATATAGTTATTCTTAGGCTAATTTAACATTAAGCAAGTCAGTCAGTCAGTGACCTGGCTTTTAAAAACAAAACAGGCTTGGAGATTTCACTCCAAATTGGAATTTGTATTTCCTCAAGTGTTAAATTTGTAGTGTGGGCTATCATGTTGGAACAGATGACATGGGCCTGGGAATCCAGGGATAGCCAGGATAACCTTCCTTAGCTACACATCAACATTTCACTGAACAACTCAAACTCTCTGAGCCTCTGTTTTCTTTTATATTAAATGTGGATAATAAATGCCACCATGTTGATGTGGATTTTTTTTTTTTTTAGACTTAGTTAACGCTAAGGCCCCAACATCATGGAGGTCAACCTTTCAAAGTGAGATCCTGAAATATCAATATGGAACTTGCAGAGAGTGAAAACAATCCAGTTCTGCCATATTTCTGCCCTTATGCAATCTTTATCAATGACTTAAAGGTATAAAAGGATTAAAGTTGGTCACTATGGAGGGAGTCAGAGATTAAAGGAAAGATTTTCTTGGAGAAAGTTGTTAATATGAGAGGACTTCCTCCACTCCCATGGAGGGTTAACATGGAACACTAGTTTTACCTCAAGGTTAGTGAGAAAGGCTTCAAGGAGACTACACAGTGGGTATATGTAGGTGCCTTACAGTTTGTGGGGATACTATGGACTGGTATCTGGTTCCTGTCTGATAAATCAGAAGTGCAAAGGGTTGTAGCCAGAGTTGTTACGGGCGCCAAACATAAAAAGGATTGATTCAGGTGGGTCAAAGGTACCTAATTACTTGCCCCTTTAGAACCCAACCAAAAAGGCCATGTACAGTGGTGAAATGACCAGTGAAGAGGTCAGGATGTACATACTGAACAGAAAGGAATGATAAATACCAACCAAGGTGGAAGTGAGTATTCACCTACTTTAAAGGAATTACAAGTGGTAATTTCCAAAGTTGAAGGGAGTCAGATGCACCCAGGAAAGTGACCTGTGAAAGAAACATAAGCTTTAAGCATCTGCTATGACCAGAAGAAGCCAACACCACATGGGCACCTGGCAGGCATGGAAGCCCTTTCTGGTTTCCTCCACCCCTCCCTTTTTCAATGATGGAGACAGCCTGAGCTGGCCAATTGAGTCACTCTAGACTAGAAATTAGAGAAGATACAAGCCATTTTCACCTTTCATAGTACTGGTACAGTGTTTTAATGTGAGAAGGCTGAAGTATGTGATGATGGCACTGAATCTGACATACATGAGACCATATTATGACTAAAATTAATCATACTTTTAAAAAAAATCTACAAGTGACAAGGAAATCTGTGGGGCCACTCTAGGTTTCATCCAGAGGCTGGCAAAGAACCAGCCCTTCAGAATGTGTTTGGATGGTCACTGCAGGAAAAGAATAAACTTGTCCAATTAAGCCCCTTATCAAGTGCTGGGGTGGCAAAACAGTTGAGGCATGAGAGCTGCCTATTACAGCTAAGATCCCATTACTGTGGGCTGCTCTGGTAACAAACATTTTTGCATGAATCTTTTGATATACAGAGAGTCCAAAGAACACAAATGCTAACATGCATAACAGATACTCACTAAAATACAGTCCAGCTTCTTTATCTCAAACCTATGGCAGGGCTTTGGGACTCAGTGAATGGTGTTTACAACTGAGCTCAAAAAAGCAAGGTCCGGGAGCACCTGGGTGGCTCAGTAGTTGAGTGTCTGACTTTGGCTCAGGGTGGGATCCAGCATCCTGGCATCGGGTCCCACATTGGATCCTAGAATTGAGTTCTGCACCAGGCTCCCCACGGGGAGCCTGCTTCTCCCTCTGCCTATGTCTCTGCCTCTCTCTGTGTGTCTGTCATGAATAAATAAATAAAATCTTAAAAAAAAAAAAAAGAAAGCAAAGCAAGGTCTGCATCGTCAGTAGTTTGACGAGGGAGGGTGGGAGTGGTCTAGTCTGGTGGGGATATGCTGTATCACCCTTGTTGTTTAGAACTGCTGGTGCAAAGTAAGTAAGAAGCCAACTGCCATTTTTTTTAAGATTTTATTTATTTATTCATGACAGACACAGAAAGAGAGAGAGAGAGAGAGAGAGAGAGAGAGAGGCAGAGGAGACACAGGCAGAGGGAGAAGCAGGCTCCATGCAGGGAGCCGGACATGGGACTTGATCCTGGGTTTCCAGGATCATACCCTGGGCCGAAGGTGGTGTTAAACCGCTGGGCCACCGGGGCTGCTCGCTGACTGGCTTTTTAAGCAAGATTATTTTTACACTTTCAACAGACAATGCACTGCCCTATTGCCTGTGCTTGTAATGAGCTGCTCTCATTTCTTCTCCCTCCTTTGCCTTGGTATGCCACTGCATCAGACCACTGATTTGCTCTACCATTGTAGTCCAAGAGATGAAATACTTTAGTGACATCAACTGGGTGTGGAGACAATGTATGTCAAACTTCTGTTAACCCATCATATGCCAGAATTGATTCTAGCACTGCTTCTTGCTAAACAAGTCTTCCTGTTCTCCCCAGTGGTCCATGCATCTCTCTATACTGCCAACATAATCCATATTGCTGAAGGTGGTCTTCCCAGAGAGAGAAAAGCTGTGCTCGGCTAAAACATACAGGTAGCTCTAAACAAGGGCTCAGAAATCTTCCATGGACAACATTGAAGCTCAGTAACATTGCAGACACTGGAACTATGCTAAGGAAGAGTCCAGAGGGTAAAAATACTTCTTTTGTCTGGTGGCACACAAAAGGACCATATCCATTTATATCCATGAGAGGTCACAGAAGTTGACTGTTCTGAAAAAGGGGAACCTGAGCGGCAGAAGGAACATGAGCATCTAAGTGTGAATTCAGGTATTGCTTCTTATTAACCCAAGAAAATCATGTTAGTTAATTCACTTCTCTGGTCAGTTTCCTCACCTTTATAATGGTTAGATGAATGCCTGTCTTGGAACTGTCTGAGAACCCAATGATATGATATCAAAATGACCAACATAAGGGTGCCTGGGTGGCTCAGTAGGTTGAGCACCCAACTCTTGATTTCATGATCAGGTCATGATCTCAGGGTCTTTAAACTGAGCCCCCTAAGCACAGCATGGAGACTGCTTAAGATTTCTCTTTCCCCCTCCCCATACCCATCCCCCTGCCCATGCTTTCTCACATTCTCTCTTGTCTCTCTCTCTCTCAAAAACAAAACAAAAACAAAAATTAAATTACCAACATAATGCCTGACCACATGATAGGTGACCAGTATGCATTTGCCAATTAATTACATATTAAGGGCTTCAGGATCATGTTAGGCATAGAGCAGGCACTCAGAAATGTGCTCTCTCCTAGTTTTTCTGTAGAGTGTATAATATATTGGATGGGATATAAAAGCATGACATCTGCAGGCAATGCTTTATGAAGGAAAAAGCTTACATGTGCAAACAGGTTTTCATGGCCAAGTAGAAAATGCATGCACTTTGAAATTATTTGATATTTCTATCACCTTGAGTGAATTACTCTATATTGGTTTTTTTTCTTTATCTGTAAAACAAAAGGTAAAAAATACAATATTTTTTTACAATATTAAATGATCCACATAAAAGTATTAAACACAGTGGCTGGCAGGCAGAAAGTTCTCAGTGTAAGCTTTCTTTTCCTTGTTCCTTTCTTAAGCTGGATAAGGAGGTTGGAACAGGATAATCATTGAAGCACAATACCACATATAAATATATATCAATACATTGATATTCAACCAGCTTATTGATCTACCTTATTTTTTTTTTTTTTTAGGAGGTGAGGGAAGAGCAGAGGGAGAGGGAGAATCCTAAGCAGGCTCCACACTCAGCACAGAGCCTGACAGCAGGGCTCGATCTCACAACCCTAAGATCATGATCCAGGCCTAAATCAAAAGTCAGACACTTAACTGACTGAGCCACCCAAGTTAATTCTTCTTAGTATATTGTTAACCAAATCTTAAAACTTGAAGGGGGAAAAGATGAAGATGAAAAACAGATATGTCTATAGGGAAAATGATAATCCAGAGAGATAGTCTTGTACTGAGACACATAGTATCAAAACTATTTTTATTCATTCTCCATAAAAATAAAAGACAATACACTGACCATATCAGAATTGTAAATTCCTGATATAGTCAAATCATTCCCCAATACATATGCTTGCACTGACTTAAAGTGATCCTCTTCTATTAATGCTGAATCACTTGTCAAACTACTTAGAGTTAGGGATGGAGGTGGAGCTGTGGTTTGTGGATAGTCTCACAATTGGGCTTTTCTAAGTGGTGAGCAAGCTGGTCCAGTTCACACTTTCTAAGAACAAAAAATTGCTATTATCATGGAAATTTGCCCTATAGACATGAAGGAGAAAAAAGATGTTATCTTTGGCTGGAATTGGTCACTGAGGAGTCTAAATTCAAACAGAAAGCCCATAGATCTACTTCAAATGTGCTTTAGAACTGAATTAGAATCATTGTGATTTCTTCCAAGTTAACCACACTTCAGTCCAATTTGGCTAACTCCAATGGGCACTTATAAAATACTCTTGCTTAGAAAAGAAAAATAGCGAAAGGCTTTCAAAAAGCATATACAAGGAAATCTTTATGACTGTATATAATACATTAATCTAATTCTATTAAGAACAGCCCTTAGAGTTACTTCTTAAAGCTATGCATTCAATCACTGACAAGATTTTTTTGTTTGTTTCTCATGACTATTCTCCAATTTAAGACATCTTTTTTTTTTTTGGAAGAAAAATGTTGAAAACATACAAAAACTAAGGTTTACCTCTTTTCACTGTTTAACCAAGTTAGCTTAGATGTGACTTTCCTAGAATGAACTGAGAAACATGAACTTTCTAATATTTATAGTACATGCATACTTCCTGAGACTTTAGCAATCTCAGAGTTTTGAATGGGGTTAACCAAATACTTGGTTCTTTAGTCACATTTAAACTAGAATTAAAAAAAAAAGTTTTTAAGTCTCTGAACTATGTATGAAAGGGAAAAAAAGAAACTACTGGAGAAAAAAAGCATACATCTTCAATCTGTTTCTAACAAGTAGATCCTTACATCAGAGAGGAATTTTTAGTTAAGAACAATCCATATATTGTGCATTGTGGAAAATAATATTCATTAGTTGACTATGAACATAAAATGCATTGTGGAAAATAATAACTGATTGAGTGTGAATGTAAAATTAAAGATATTGAGGCAGGTAACTTGCCCTGAATACAAAATAGTGAAATCAGGAAGAGTTTAGGATGGAACAGTTGACATCAAGACTGGAAGCTGAATGCACACAGTTGGGGTGAGGTTGAAAAGAAATGCAGATTTGGTGGTTTTTGAGTAAGAGGAGAGACCTAAAATGATGTTGTAAGAAAAATTTCCAGTGTTGGGAAGATAGAACATTATGAGTTGAATAATTAACCTCTATTGTCTTTCTTCCCTATGAAATCTTTAGTAAAATACCTTTTTTTTTCTTTAGTGCCTAAAAGAGTATATTTTCTTTGAATAGAAGTACTGACCCTACTGTAACATTAGGACAGAACTTTTATGGAAGGACTGCATATATTCAAATATTATATGGATACTCATTTGAAAAGAATACTTAATTCTGACTAAAATCAAGGACTATGTTCAAGTGGGAAAGTCAAGAAGAATTTCAGTGATTTCAGTTGGAATTCTAATAAAATAATTGGATAATTACTCAGTACATCTACCCAATTATCTATTTATCCATTTATATTGAGCCCCTATTATGTACTAGGCATCAGTAGTACAATGATACATAGTTGAAGCAGAGGTTGCTTTTGAATCTGAAGACACATCTTGAGAAGGTAATAGTTAATAAATTTCAAAATACCTTTAAAATCAATCTCCCTATGACAGGTAGTATTTTCCAACAGAAATAATCAAAAATTTTTCTCTCCTCCACAATGAATTTCCAAGACCCCCAAACTTCTTCCTAAGACGTACCATGGGGGCCTTTCATTATACCCCTCTCATTGTAAAATGTTTCCCTACTGAGAGCAAAGGAAAGCTTTCAAGAGGTACTATTTGACATGGGTAATGAAACTAAGTAAGAACTGCCAGGGAGAGAAAAAGGAACAATGTTTATGTCAGAAGGAACACCATATACAAAGATTCTGATTACTGATGAATATGGACTGTTTGAGTGTGTGGCTCTAGTCCACTGAAAGTGGAGGTGGGAAGGGGCAGATAAGACTAAAGTTATAGACTAGGGTAGATGCTTAACAGCTCATGTGACAAATCAAAGAAAGATTATTCCATCTTGTAGACCAGAAGGAGCCAGTAAAAGTCTTTAAACAGGGAAAGAACATGATCAGATTGTTTACCAGGAAGATTACTGGCAAAAGATAGATAAAAGAAGGGGTATTCAGAGACTGAGATCTAATAGAGAAGTTTCTGAAATAGTCCAGATGGTCTGTAGTAAGACAAGAGCTGCTGTAATAGGAAACAAATTAAAGGGAAACTGAAGATGAAGAATTGATAATAATTGAATGATTGGAATTGGAGGTTAGGAGAGGGATTGCAGAGAATGGCTAGAGCTTCCTAGCTTGAGTAACAGGGCAAGCAGAAATGTCCATGGAGAAAGAGAGTTTACATACAGTGGATGATAAGATGAGGGTCCCATAACAAAATACATCCTGTACACACTGCTTCTGAGTCAGTTTTAATATAAATGCTCTACTCTTCAAAATCTAAGCAAAATTTATCTTTAAAATATACAATTTCTAAAATCAAACATCGGTTGCAACTAGAAGACAGAAAGGAGTAGCTTTCCTAATTGACAAAATTCATTTCCTAAGAAAAGAACAAAATCACTAAATCTTTTAAGTGATGGAGTAAGAACAAAACAAATTAAGGATAATAAAAAAAACTGACTAAATTTGCTTCAATAAAACATCGGATTTATAAACTCATCTTAATAATACATAGTATTCTTATACCATGCCTCAAATATTTATATATCGCTTACTCTGAAATGCTGATAATTTCCTGTTTTATCTTTAAATGAAAGGTAAAAATTAGTTTTTATTCTTAATATACAGTGTGTATAATATGTTGACCACCAATAGCCTGTTAGGTAGGTACTAACAGCATTGAGTTGGAAAAAAAAGACTACTGGTGTTTTTCAATAAAGTTTTGTATCATCCAAGTAAGTTTTGCTTCTAAAGTCAAGAGAAAGATCTCATTTTCTATAACTTAAAACTGAAGTAGAACATTGCTCCCATTTTTAAATGACTCATCTAAAAACAAGCATAACAATTATTATTTGTATGGCAACTGACCACATAGTGAATAATAAACAATTAATTTCTTTCCTTTTCCTTTTCCTTTTCTTATTGTCAGACTCTTGGCCAGGAATCAGTTTGAAATCAGCAAATACCCTCCAGGGGAGGTGAGTGACCTTCCTAATGTCTGATTTTTGTCTTTTATCTATTTCTTCACTCCTCTGTTAGCTCTCAAATGCCTTCAAACCAATTTTTTAAAAACCTATTTTGTCCAATTTTGCTAGGGGGATTTGGCTGAAGTACTAGGAGCAGAAGTCCAACGTATGCTTTAGAGTCAAGATACTTTTCTACCTTTACTACTGGCTTTCCTTCTCCCATAATAATTTTTTCTCCAAAATCCTAAAGGCTTGGATTTCCTAAGCCAATGTCCTTTCTAGAAGCATTTTTACATTTTCAGCATTTTTATCTGTCCATTATCTTTAGTTTTATATCTCGTGTTTTACCATCATCAAAGATAGAAGGAGTAAGGATTTCCAGTTTGTTACAAACTTGGTTTAGATGGTGTTTATGCTAAGAAGATATTGGAAATTTCCCAATTTCAAGAACCTCAGTTTATTCAAAAACCCGCAGCTGGAGGAACATGTTTAGAGAGATGTTCTGACTTGAACATCAGGAATCCACTGTCTACAAGTTCTCTTTTCTTCTGATTGAAGAAGGACATAACTGGCTTCTCAGATCCCGAAGGTCCTAGCTGGACGTTCCCAGCTGGACACACAGAAACAGACAGCCAGCCATTAGCTGATACACAGAATCTGTCACTTCTTCATTTACATACACCTGACTAGTTATAACATGAAGACATTTTTGAGTAATGATTAACCATATTTTAATATTTTACAGAAATTTCCAAACTACACTTCTACACCATAGAATTTTAACATTGCAAAACAGCACAGTTGGCTTGGCTAATGTAAGGCTTTTCCTAATAAAAACTTCCATTGGAAATCGTCCAAGATGTATTTACTACCAGTGACTATTCAGGAAAGCATTCCACCACTATCCAGAGTGAATACACACCAGTCCCACTACCACTGAAATCTTGGATAAAATCCATCTATACTCTGTTCTATAAATGTCTACCGAGAACCTACTAGAATCATATACTCAAAAAGACTAATATGAGAGTTAAGGTTGATGAGTCTAAGACCAAAAAGCCAAGTATCCCATATGGGATAGGACCTAGCAAGCCAGAGTGTGGGGAGGCAAAGTGGCTACAGCACAGAAAGTAAAAGTATAGAGTTGGCAAGGCTGGAGAATATATTACTAATAAGACACATTTCCCAGCAAATTTTGTAGTCTGGGTAGACTATAAATAATGTGTGATCACAGAAATTCTCAGAGAGTGAACCTTTGCTTCTAAGTAGAAGCATGTGTTTGGGGAAAGGGGGGGGTGCTAAATTTCAAGTCAAATGATTCCATTCTGCCACCAAGGATTAGTATGACCTTGGAAGGATACCCAGATTCTCTGAGTTTCAACTTCCTCAGCTATATACTGAAGATTTAAAGGATCTCCAAGATATTTCCCAGCACGAATATTTTATGATGTCATTCTCTTGAGTCCTTCTGTGATGAGAAAGAGCACTCAAGGTAAAAGTTAGATGACTTAGAAGAGGCTGAAAGCAGAACCATGCTAAGCAAAAAGGCAGCAATCTATGTAATAGGAATTGAGAGGAACAACAAGACTCTGTCTATGATCTGGGGCCTGCTGTGATGTCATGCCTCCCTCTCACCTCCAATAAATAAATCCTACAGCACTGCAGCCCTTCTCTTAGTGTTGATAGTAGAAGCAGTGCTTTAAAGCTCAATTATTGCAGATGCTAATTTAGTCCTCTGTTTTGCTCACTGAAACTTAACCTGGTATCATCTTTTAATTTATATTACTCCTTTTCTATTCTTTTGGTTACTCTATATGCATCCCTATGGGATCTTCCCTAGGTTATCTGTGTTTGATTTATATGTAAGACTATGCATTTAAATGGACATCTGGATGGTTCGGGAGCTAATAATACATCCTTCTTTACTCTTACCTAGAGGATTTAATTCTTCATTATAACCCACTCTTCTACACAATAAAGTAATTAAGTCAACAAGGCATAAATAAAAGTTGATAGAAAAAAGACTTTTTTTCAGAAATAAATTAATGATTTGTGACAATTTTAATAAGGTTGGGTAAGTAAATTATTTGATTTTACTTTATTGAAAAATTTCCATTTGGAACAGCTAAGTAATATCTGCGGTTTAAAAGCTATGTACGTATGTGCCCTTCATGGATCATCTCGTTCAGTTGATCCTTTTTGGGCCTCCCCTCTCCATTAGTGCAGGTTTATGCATACAAGAGAGACAAAGCAAGACACTGCAATATTCATTGATGAACTAAGGATCTAGTGAATGGAGGCCAGAGGGCCTTATGGCAAGAACAATAGATCGTAAGACAGTAGTCTCATTGACCACATTTCCTAAAAAAAGCAAGTCACAGAGTAAGGATGCAGGCTAAGTAATACACACTTTTAACAATCTAAAAACAACTTCATGTGAAATATACCTATAAAAAGGTATACATTTTACTTCATCATAAATAATCAGCTAAATTGTTAAAAAAAATCAAAATATCAATGAGAAACTAATCTAGAATGCATGATTGCTATTGCTAACAGGCAATGAGTACAGGAACATAGCAGGAGAGACCCCAAGACAAGGGGTGAAAACACACAAAGCATGAGGAGGTTGCCACCACTGATTAGCTTTAGCCTAATCTCTCTGTGCCTCAGTTTACGCTTTTGCAAAATGAGGTTACTAACTAGCATCTACGTTTATAAAGAGATTATGAGGGACACCTGGGTAGCTCAGCAGTTGAGCATCTGCCTTTGGCTCAAGGTGTGATCCCAGGATCCAAGACGGAGTCCCACATCGGGCTCCCCTCAGGGAACCTGCTTCTTCCTCTGTCTCTGTCTCTGCTTCTTTCTGTGTCATAAATAAATAAATAAATAAATAAATAAATAAATAAATAAATAATAGGGGCACCTAGGTGGCTTAGCTGGTGAAGAAGCTGCCTTCAGCTCAGGTCATGATCCCGGGGTCCTGGGATCAAGCCCTGCGTGGGGCTCCCTGCTCAGTGGGGAGTCTACTCCTCTCTCTGCCCCTCACTATGCTCATGTTCTGTCTCTCTCTCTCAAAGAAATAAAATTGTTAAAAATAAATATTTCTAATAAATAACATAAATTAAAATTGTAGCCTTCAAAAACCATAATTAATTCATGTTTAAAGTTACATACTCTGGGCAAACCTTTGCATTTACCTTCCAAGCATCATCTGTCTAGCACAGTGCTTTTATTCCTTTTTAAATGTTAATACTTCTGGATGGACAATCTACTTCACTAGGTTTTAATATTTTAAATCCCCACCATGAAAGAAGAGTCTGACGTGATGGCGATGATTAAGAGAGAAGAGGGAGGGGCACCAAAAGGTGACTATAAAAAGTCACCTCATCTACTTCACAGTTTCGGTATGACCAGTTTATTTCCACCCTAATAAAAAAAACTCAACAACAAACAAAACCCTTTGGTTTTTACTACAAGTTATGCAATGGATGAGGTAAAACAGACATGAGCTGTGTCAGTGAGATGTTCCAAGTCTAGCCAAGTAGACAAACAGGACTAGAACAGTGCACCAGGGAAGAGCTCTAAAGAGAAAACAGACTTTATTCCCATCTGTGTTGGTGCCTTCCTTCTTATTTCTCAAATATATCTAAGTATGTTAAGTATTCAGAATTTGTCACATTATTTTCTAAGAGAAACATATTTCTACATATCTGTAATTTTTCTGATTTCTAAGTTATTTCTACTTTCACTTTTAAGACTCTTGCTTTTATTATTTTCATCCATCTTTTTTTTAAATTCCATTCTTCACTTATGTGCATTACATAATTAATAATAACAACATTTCAGGTTCTAAACCTCCTCTTTGGATGGATCTCGAATATTTACGTATGGGGCATATATTATTGCTATAGCTAAAGTCTGTTGGGTCCTGAATTTTTATTTTGAATTTCACCCAGAGTTGGGTTAGAGGAATACAGGCACAAGCATATTAACTTCTAAGTGGCTGGATTTATTCTGATTTTCTTAATAGTTGTTTTTTTTTTTTTTTAACTAATTGTTAGTCTTATTCCATTATGGTCACAGAATGAGGTTCATATAATTTCTGCTTTCCAGTTTACAAATATCTCATCTCAGGATCTCTTTAAACTAAAAAATCATAGAAGACCTTAGAGATATTTTAATTATATGGGTTATATCCATCAATACTTACTGAATTAGAAAGTAATACAGAAAAATCACCATAATAGCATTATGATATGTTGGGTGTTAATATATAACACAATTGGGGAGGGAACTATGTTTTCCAAGATAAAAAAGAAAAGCATAGCATCATTTTACAGTTTTGTAAATATTTTTAATGTCAAGTTTAATAGAAAAACAGGTGGTATCTCCTCTCTGATCTGCTTTTAATCTATTGTGAGCTGTTTTGGTTGAAGTATATGAAGAAAATGTAGCCTCATGCAGCTACTTTGTTGGAAAAAGGAGGAGAATCTTAAAACACTTTTCAGGTGATTATGGATATTTTTATTTTCTAACACAACAAAACCTGACAAGTTATCTTAAAGACAAATTTCTTAAAAGTTAGTTACAATGTGTGCAATGGACTCTAAAACTACTTCAACTAAGCTTTCACACTCTAATATGTTAAAATCCATGGGTCTATCTTGTACGTTGAATGCATAATTTGTAACATCATTTGTAAAAAATATTGGTTCAGTGAGTTATTTATTTTTCAGTTACAAAATACAAAAAAAAAAATCCCATTCATTAATACCATCACCGATTTCCTTAGAAAAGTCTGGGAAGTTGTCAAGTGTACAGTGGGGAGAACAAGTTTTCTGAAATTCTGATGTTTACTTACAAACTTGAAATTTACTTTGGCAAAAATGCTATCAGATTTGTTTTATTCATTTTCGATAAAATGTCTGCCAATGCTCAAATCTGGAAATTTAATGTCTGCTGCTAGTTTTTCTTTCAACCATAAATTGTATTCTACAAAAAAAGAAAAAAATTTTAAAACGCTAGTTCAGCTTGCAACTCAAACAATTAAACACGGTCTTTTTCTCGAGAAAACCTTTATTCTTCAATATACAACATAAGTTCCTCATAAATATTTCCAAATTAATGACACAGAGTATTACAAAGACATGTTCTTAAGGGTTGAGAGTTAATAAAATTAATCATTTTCACTATTTTATCAAAATAGATAAATAACACCTATTATTGTGAAAACAACTGGAACACCTTGGATACTCTGAAAGTGCTTGGGAATACCCAGGGATCCAGAGACCACACATAAAGAATTGCTGTTATAATAATGAGGTGTATTCTCAATGTGCAGGGTGGAAGGTTACATATCTATCAACAAGTTCAACCATACTCTCTTAAAAATCCTGATCTTTGTTCATTTTGTAATAGTTGATATGTCATGGATGCAGTTGTGTTTATAGTTTACACGATGGTTGTTTCTGACAAATTTCCTTTTATTTAGATCAACTCCACTGTATCCTGCCCTCTACTTTTATCACCAAAAGTAGATTCCTCTAACTCTCCATTATTGTACATTCTTTCTCCAAAAACTTGTATTATAGATTGTCTCTTTATCAATAGAATCTGACCCTTCTCATCACAGTTAATTAATATTTATTTAAATTCTGCTTTATAAGATATTCTCTTTCTTCTCTCTCTACCTCACCCCATATTTTTATATATGTATATATATATACATATATATATATGCTCATTTACTTGTAACTTCTCTGTATCACACTTAATGACTTCTAAAATTATAAAAATTAAGAATTATACATTATTTAATAACATATGCATAATAGTACACATATCTAACAGGTTCTCCTGGTGTAAAAAGGTAAAATAATGTAAATTTTCCTTTTTTCTAACATATTGCCTTATTTGTATAGGTATAACCTGAGATATTTAGAAATATATTATATATATTTATATTATATATATTTATATATTATATATATTATATATATTTATATATTATATATTTATATATTTATATATTATATATATTATATATTATATATTATATATTTAGAAATATATTTGTTAATATATTTAATACTGTTTAAATACTTTATTCAAATAATTATTTATGACATACTATTATCTATATAAATTATATGAAATGGATTCATTTCTCACTATACTTGCTTCTATGCCATGGCTTTCTTATTTGGGAGTTCTTTATACTGTTTTATTAATCATTTGCCTTAATAAGTCCATGCACATTTTCTTTTCTTTTTTTTTTAATTTTTATTTATTTATGATAGTCACACAGAATGAGAGAGAGGCAGGGACATAGGCAGAGGGAGAAGCAGGCTCCATGCCCCGGGAACCTGATGTGGGATTCGATCCTGGGTCTCTAGGATTGCACCCTGGGCCAAAGGCAGGCACCAAACCGCTGCGCCACCCAAGGATCCCCCATGCACATTTTCTTAATGGAAGGGAACACAGGCTCTATATTTATATAGCTGTATGCCTGATTTTTTATGTTCTTATATATTAATGCCAACTTTAATGAGAAAAGAATATTTTTGTCTTTCTCATTATCCTTTCAAAGCTGTATAGATATTAGTCTACCTTTCCTGACATTTAATGTTGAAGAGAAGTTTGAGACCATTAATGATATTCATTCTTTTGTAGATAACTGATTTTCTCCATTGATTTATGTGGGAATATTTTTTTTTAAAAACGTTTTAAAATACAACCAGAGTATGTTGTCTCCTTATATTAATATTGCCTGTATGTAGTAATCACTGAGTGTCTTTTGGACTTAACAACTTAAAATCCTTTTTCAATCTTTACTTGTGTCATTTCTCTGATCACTGCTTATATTCTATTTACTCCAACCAAGTCTTTAGAAATTCTGATGACTTGTGTATTAGATTTCTGTTATTTACTTTCTCAATCTAATAATTTTCTCATTTTTCTTACTTCTATATCCTTCAACTCTGCACTTCTAGAAAGAATATGAGCTCCCCCCCGCCCCCACCATCATTCACTGGAATTTCCCCAGTGCACATTCTTGTCTTTGCTACTTATAACGAGTTGTCAAATTTCTGCAAGGCACTACGGCTGTCCTTATAGTTTCATTTTATACAGCTCATGCCCCTTTTGCTTGTGATCTGTCATCCTACCATTGCATCATTATATGCATTTTCATAGCAGTTATTTTTTAATTTCACTAAGAAACATAGTTAAAGGGATCCCTGGGTGGCGCAGCGGTTTGGCGCCTGCCTTTGGCCCAGGGCGTGATCCTGGAGACCCGGGATCGAATCCCACGTCGGGCTCCCGGTGCATGGAGCCTGCTTCTCCCTCTGCCTGTGTCTCTGCCTCTCTCTCTCTCATTCTGTGTGACTATCATGAATAAATAAAAATTAAAAAAATTTAAAAAAAAAAAAAAAAAAAAAAAAAAAAAGAAACATAGTTAAAAAAAAGAAACATAGTTGTTATGAAATGTGTTAACTTTTCCTAAAAGTTTACAAAATTACTTAATGACATATTCATGCTTGAACCAACAGTTTAGAGCCATCCAGCCTAGAACCATCAGAATATGTTGGAACATGCCTATAAAAACTAGATGCCTAAAAATCTATAAATGCCTTCACGTGATTACTTATTAAATATAAAGATAGGGATCCCTGGGTGGCGCAGCGGTTTGGCGCCTGCCTTTGGCCCAGGGCGCGATCCTGGAGACCCAGGATCGAATCCCACATTGGGCTCCCGGTGCATGGAGCCTGCTTCTCCCTCTGCCTATGTCTCTGTGCCTCTCTCTCTCTCTCTCTCTCTCTCTCTCTCTGTGACTATCATAAATAAATAAAAATTTAAAAATAAATAAATAAATAAATAAATAAATAAATATAAAGATAAAGCAGAGCATATAAAGTTTGAAATCTGTAGGATGAAAGCTAATAAGAAACATACTACAGAAACCAATATACATAAAAGTAATCAATATACAGAAAGAGAATTAAAGATTTAGTCATACTGTATTCCGGATGGGAAAGTAGAAGAGTTAAAATATGTCAGTTCTCTAATTGCTAATCTATAAATTAATTTAATTATACTAAGAATTCCAATGGGATTTTACATACAAAAATAATATTAAGGAGAAATTTTGCCCTAGCAGATGTTCAAATTAATTTTAATGCTACAAAAACTAGTCATGATGGTACTGACAAATCAACAGGTTATCAATCAAAATCTAAAATAAGAGCTATAAAAATGGAATTCCAAATCAGTTAGAAAAAGCTTTGATTTCATTATCAATTGGAACTTCTGGATAAATTTTGGAAAATAGGAATTTAGAACCAACTTTACACTCAAATTAAAGTAATATCTTGATTGAATTAAGTTGTTAATGTAAGCTATGGATAAAAATAAGTATATTAGAACAAAACAATAATGAATATGTTTATAATCTTCAGTAAGACTGAGCTATGCCAAAGTACAACTAAGAAGGCCTTAATGTTTCCTCCCTGGACTAGGCTTCAGACAGGCTTCTTCCTGATGATAGGTCCCTGACCTTGTTTTTTTAGAGCACTTAAATAACTTGCAATTGTAATTTTTTCTCTGCTCCTGTGAAATGTGAATATTTTACAACCCAGGAATGTCTTTCTTACTGACCTGGGAGCCGCTCCTTTGAAATATAATCAAGAAAGATGGGGGCCTTATCTCCCAATCTCTGGAGTGGAGTAGGAGCCTAACCTCAAGGAGCGACAATTCGCAAACACAGATGGGTAGAATCACAATGATTGCCTGCCCACTGATGTCCTCCATATTTTCCTATTAACTTGCTCCAGCATTTAAAAATCCTCCTGACTTATGTTTTAGCAGAGTTGAGTTCAGTTGCTCTCCCTCATTACAATAGCCTTAAATAAAATATTTCTTGCCTATTTACCTGATCCAGTGCATTTTTTTTATATACAACACACACATAAATGGGATAGAAAGACAGTTTTGAAGATTGATATACATGAGCACTGGGGAGTCTAGGTGGCTCAGGTGGTTAAGCATATGCCTTCGGCTCAAATCATGATCCTAGGGCCCTGAGATCGAGCCAAGGAACGTGCTTCTCCCTCTCCCTCTGCTGTTCCCCCAGCTTGTGCTCTCTCACATGCACTTTCTCTCTCTCTAGTAAATAAATAAAATCTTAAAAAATAAAAGGTTGATATGTGTGAGTACATAAAAATAAAATTTGAATTTTCCTAATAATTAAAAATAATGATGGAGTTATTTTCATTGAAAGAGAAACATCATCATGCAATATTACTACAGATTAATAAAAAATAGTTATAAAAGAACATGTAAAGCATATATCTATCTGATTTTTTATTGTTTAATAAAAATAGCTATACACATAGTTACACATATACATAAGCATACACAAAGATATACATCAATATGTTGACAGTATTTCCCCCTTTAGATAGTGGGGATGATAAGCAAAGTTTATTCTCTCCCTGTATTTTCTTAATTTTATTATTCTTTTCTTCAACATGTATTAATTTCACTGAAAAGGAATAGATATGTCCATTACACAAAAATGTAAGGAGGCTGGTCTTGAATGCCATATTTTATTGTCTCTTATATAGCAGAATTCTTCATTGGATTCACATTAACTCTTGGTTGTTGGTGCTTGTTTGTCTGTTTATCTGGTCTCAAAACAGTGAGAGACATCCTGGTATTTTGTATGTGCAAAAGGCAATTTTTTTTATGATGCCTATGTGTCATGTTTCTCTACTAAATTCCTATTTTTGGCTCATTTCTATGTCCTCCCCTCCCCTGCAAATATTTTAGACTTCCTCTGATGTGACCTGAATGATATAACTTTTGATTACCAGTTTAGTTATATAGACATTTCAGCATCTGTAAATTTTAGGGCAATCCCAAAAAGGAAATACCAATTCTGTGATTTTGCCTCTGGGTCTGGGGAAGCTTTTGACCTAAACGTAACTTCCTGGATATGGTTTTTGTATTTTGACCTACTTCAGATTTTAAGTATTCACTCTTTTCTGATGCTATGATCTGAAATAGCTTCAAATAGGAGTAAGAGAGACACAAAAAGCATAGCCTCTCTCTGGGTTTCTATTTACTATGGCTACATTTGCCCCTTGACAATCACTCTCAAACATTAAGATGCAAAAATTATAGAGTATTTGCTTAAAATGTACATTCTTAAACCTCTGACCACAGCTTCCATATCAGAACAACTGGATGGGGGACTAGAGGATATTCATGATCAAGAGTTTGTTGTAAGGGATTCTGGTACTAAGTGTTGAAAACAGCACCTGAGAAATGACAGCATACCTGATCCCCAAATCTACTTTTACCTATATTCCTTTGTCCCATGAAATTAAGATATTTACAAGTGTCTGCCAAATTCTCCTCATGAATGGTCCTCAACACTGTACCATTATCTCATGAGAAATTGTGCATGGGCTTGTAGAATCATCTTTGTGTCCCACTCTGTCCATGCTCTAGAGCTGAGAAACTAAGAGGAAAGACTTCCTTGTACAAGTTCTAGCAAGAAAACAGATTTTTCTGTTTCCTATTCTGGCCATCAGTGTTAGTCAAAAGGCATCAATGAGTCATTCAGAAGCTGAACGTGAATTTAAATCTTATTCTAACCCCCCCCCCAATAAAATGTAAAATTTTTAAAAGTTGATATCAGTTGGTTCTGAATGAAGTATATCTTCCAGGAGACACTGCTGTTTATAATATGAAACTCTGTATGAATCAAAATGTCTTGCCTTCTTCTTCAATTTATGTAACCTAAAAACCTAAAATAACCCATTTCATCACTTATTGTTACAAATGTCCCCACTGCCACATCTTACCTTAGCCAAATACACCTTTCACACGCCTACTACCATCCTTTGCATGTTATACACCTTGTATATCAGTTCTATTTAAGTACTAAAAGATAAAAAATAACTACCAAGGTTTTCAAGACATAAAGCTCAATATCATCTTAACACCACATCCTGGGTGTTGGCAGATTCTGATGTTTCATTGTCTTGACCAGGTAATGATATAAATGGGATTTTGAGAGTTCATCTGCTGTGTGACCACCATAAATAGGCCCACTACCTATTATAACACAGACAGCCACCCTATAAAAATGGTGGGGACATTATTATAGATGACAAATCAGGAAAGAGAGAGAAACAGAGACAGTGACTAACACAGAGAGACAGAGACAAAAAGAAAGAGAGAGAAAGATTCAAAACTCGAAATCTTGAAATATAGGCTTCAAAACCTATTGACTCCAATAATAAGGCAAAGAAAAAAAATCAAGCTCCAGAAACTCTCTGTCTTGGGACCTCCCTGGATTTGGCAAAAGGCAGACTGAAAAAGCAGGAAGCACACAGGAAAGGCAGGGGTCACAGTTACCTGAGGCTGGGTGGTAAGCTTCTAATCATACAAAGGTTCAACATACAACAGAAGCTTTAAACTTAGACACAGCGTTGATTGAGAGGCCTGGAGCTACCTGGGCTGCCCTGGAGCTGAAGTGTCTCCTTCAAATAGAATTGTTCAAAACAAAATAACAACACATTTCTGACCCGTAATTATGCAAGGCATTTTAAAGATTCAGATACAGAACAAACCACTTTTCTGGTGCATAATTTTAAGGGAAGTATTTTGATTATTTCTGCATAACAAATTGCCCCCCAAATATAAAGGCTTAAAAGGGTAACTCCTTCTGCTTGTTTGCTCACATTTGCAACTCGGGGTAGGCTTGGTGAGGAAAGCTTGTCTTTGTCCCTGGTGGCTTTGCTCTATTGATTGTAAACTCTGGGGTCTGGTCAAGACTGCTGTACTTTGGCCATGCTTCCTGGGCTTCAGCCCTTACTGCCAGCTGGGTCCTTCAGTTCTCGTCCATGTGCTTTATGTGGACCTCCTCAGAGCATGGCAGTCTCACACCAGTCTGACTTCTTACCCAGCAGCTAGCTACTCTCAGTGTACAAAAAAACACACTGCCAGGTCTTCTTAAGGCTTAAGCATAAAATTGGCAAACACTTCCTTTCACCACATTTATTGGTTGAAGCACAGCACAGGTCCAGCCCAGAGTCAAAGGGAAGGAACCATACAGGCTCGAATGCCCAAAGGCATAGCTCATTTGGTGACTGCCCAAGTAACATTCAACTACAGAGAGAAAAACCTTCCTTTGTATCCAAGCATATATGGATGAATATTTTATCTAAACAAATGTGCCTATATTTTAAATACTTCTTTAGAATGCCCTGTTTTCTAGAACTCAAAGTTATGAAGGTAAGTTTATGATCAGATAGTAGCACGTATTTTCTGCAGAAAGAGAGTAACAATAAAGGGTTGAGATTGCATTGTGCAAGTCAACAAGAGCAGTTAAAAAATTAGAGTAGTGGAAATTTAAGCAAGGTTCATCTTAAATTTCATTTACAAGCTTCTAAGAGACATATAAAAAGAAATAAGTTGATGAAGATAGCTGTCTATCCAATTGTGACCTAATATAGAATAAAATAGAATCTCTACAGATAATCATTTAAAAAATATAATGCATATCCTTCCTGCTCTTTTTACTTTTACATGTGTATCTTTGAGTAACATGATGATTAGATTTAGTTCCTGGGAATATATTCCCAGATAGCATTAAGAAAGAATATAGATATTTTTAAGCTAAGGAGGAAATAGCCTGAATACAAAGAATCTATCAGGATCTTATGGGAAAGAATAAAGTACGTTTTAGATATCTCAGAATAATTATTAAATTAAATATGTAGGCAAATAACACAGGGACCAGGCTTATATTCTGCTATACTTAATATAAAACAGTTTGAGAAAAACAAAACAAAACAAAACAAAAAATATAAAACAGTTTGAAGGAGATTCGTAAAGAAATTCAAACTGTATTTAACGGAAGCAAAAGTATTAAACAAATTAAAACTTTACCTAAAATTTGTGGGAGTTTCCTATTTCACCAAATATTATAAATTAATATAACTTGAATAATTCAAAGTTTAAAAAGTCTTTTAATGATAATTATGAGCATTCATTTGAATTAAGAATACTGTAAATATATACGTTTTTTAATTTGCAAAACAATTTCACTTACATCACCTAAATAATTTTAATAACTACTCAGTGGAATAGAAATTTCCATTTTAGTTTCAGTGATCAAACGATACGCTCTTTCAGTTGGCCATAGTATTATTTCTCCACTTTAGTTTTTATTTTCTACTCATTAGATTATTGCTTGGTACAGTAGATTTAAACAATACACAGTTTGTATTGAATCAGTAGCATGTTACTCGAAGTTACTGGGAAAGCCTCTGAGCACAATGGCATAGTTTACATAACATGATAACAAGCTGCCAGCACATCATACCCACAGTCTAACATGGCAACAACTGATGTAGCGATAATTGTTCCTCTTTCCAAATGGAATATGCGCTCTTCAAGGGGACTTACAATCTCCCATTTATTCTAGTTCCACCACCATATTTCCATCTCCTCTCTTTATATTTCTGCCTGGCACCTGCAGGTATATGAAGTCTTACAGACCCTGACTTACAGTGAAAGTGGCAACTGGAAATTCATTTACTACAACTAAGGTGTTCAAGAGCTCATTAAACTCTACAATTAGTTATTAAGATAAAAAGTTTTTGACAGAGGAATAGATGCAGCTTCTAAACACAGAGCAGCAGCCCCTAAAAGCCACAGGCATGGATAAGATGACCCCAGTTACAGGCAGGCTTTGTGGAAGGAGGTTGAGCACAAACAGGAGACAGCATAAGGGCATAAAGATTCTGGAATAAGAGAGAGCGTCTCATGTTGGATAGGTACCTGCACAGACAGTATAAAGGCATTAGCTAATGTCAAAAGTCTTGCTGGGATTGCTCACATTCAAGAGAGTTAGTCTGAGCCAGGGATAAAATGGATACTAATCTACCAAGTTTTTCATGATACAATTCATGTTAGGGATATTGGACGGAAAATTACACACTTATCTCACAGTACTTTCTATATTTTTTTCCATGAGAGCTGATAAAAGCTGTACACAAGGATCAGTTTTATATACACCGCAGTGTGATATGAGAAATCATTATATAAAGAATTTACCTGAATTATTTCTTCTTCCCCTATCAAGGATATCATATATTTGACTACACAAATGTTCCTTAATCAAAGACTGCGATAATTTTCTTTCGGTTCTCAAGACCAACAAAATATCTGCTACTAAGACAAGGTGACATACTTCATTTTACAAAGTTTCTCTTTCGTAGCTTAGAGCTAATTGATTTTTATGAAATTGCAGTAAGTTTTAAGAAACATGGATGCATGAAATCTTTTTTATCCTTCACTCATTCATCACTGATTTGTCAACTAAAAAATAATAATAAATCTTGTATTAATTTGTGTATCATAGAACTTTTTAATTTTATTGTATGTTAACTCTCATCCTGAAGGGTAAGTAAAACATTTTCATATACCTATTTGTACATTTTTCCTAGGGAACCACTGATCCCAAAGTAACTTGCTTGACTAATTCTCAATAATCACTGAACACACTTGTCAAATTACTTTTTTCTGAGTATTTAAGATTTGGCATTTAAAAAAAAAAAAAAGTATGGGGCAGCTCAGGTGGCTCAGTGCTTTAGTGCTGCCTTTGGCCCAGGGTGTGATCCTGGAGACCCGGGATCCAGTCCCACGTCGGGCTCCGTGCATGAAGCCTGCTTCTCCCTCTGCCTGTGTCTCTGCCTCTCTCTCTCTCTCTCTCTGTGTGTGTCTCATGAATAAATTTTTTTAAAATAAATAAATAAATAAATAAAAAGTATGTTTTATTTCTCATTTAGAATTTATTTTCTGTTTTATTGGTCTGGTCATATAATTTCTCATATTTTCATTTCTAATATAGAGGCAAAGGTGTTTATTTCTCAGGGTTTTTGAGCATATCCAATGAGATAACATATGCAAAATGCTTTTATAAGCTATGAAGTAGCAGCCTAAATTGTTATTGTCATCCCTCAATTAATAAAACACAGAAAAAATAAAAATAAAAATAAATAAATATATAAAACCACAGGAAAACTGTGTTTTCCTTCAGCAACTTATATTCAGGATTAATTGAAATTTAATGTTAATTGGGATACATTGGGACTTAACTGTCTTCTTTTTAAAATTAGCATATATATAGTGGTTTAAGTAAATTCCTTAAGTTACTTAGTGACTGTCAATCAAAAAAACAACAACCTTTTCATAGGTTGTACTCCCTGGCTGCCCAAAAGAGCAATAAATGAATATTTATCAATTTCATTAATTTACTTTCCCTTTGCCCTTGTCTCACCAAACTACCCTTACTTTAGAGGATATTTTGATATATACTTTGTTTTTTTATTTAAATAATTACTCTTGTATTGTATTACTATTTCAAACATTCATCACCTTTGTCAGAATCAAAGTTGTCTGTCTTCATTCACTACCCCTTACAAGCAGAGAATCCATCTACAAAATTGCCAGAAACATCACTACATAATGATCCAAGCATAAATTGACACATTATAAACTCTATTTGTTAGTAATCATATAGGAAAAAGAACATTTTCAAAATAAAATTAGAACCCTCCCGCTTGCTCCTCTCTGTAGTAACAGAAATCCAGAGAATTGAGATCTGATCTACTGATCTAACTAAAATATATTCAAATGGAAGCATATAGAAATTTTAATATATGTTTTGCTACATTATTTTCAACTAAAAGTAATCTTTTAAAAATGCATTTTAGTATCCCAGATGGGAAAGTAGAAATGGAAAATAGGGAAGATATTTCACTTGGTTTTGGAAGGAAAGCACATCAATTAACAGATTTTAAATTATTGGCCTGCTTTCACAAATTAATGTATTTTGAGGCAGTGTGTATATGTAGAAAGGAAGTTTCATAGTATCTGTTACTATTCCTTTAAGAACTGTAACTTCTGTAAGAAAGTAATGAGTTGAAAGAATTAGAAAGACATCAGGAGCCTTCTAACAATTAGAAGAATCTGTTAATTAGCACAGAATATGAATCTTAAGCTGCCTTGCTCATCAAATCATTTATTTTAATGAAGCAATGTGGATCAGAAACCTTACACAAAAAATAATTGTAAGAAAAATATTTAAATAAGCAAAAGCTTTCTACAGAAATACAGGACTACAAGATATATAGGCCCTTAAAATTGGAATTATCATGACGTATACCTTCCTATTAGGGATTCTGACAAGATTGAGTTACTGGAATTTGCTTTATGAGTATTACAGAATGAAGCATGTCTCTCTCACCAAAAATGGTGTGAATGGTCCATCAAGCTCACCAATTTAAGAGGTTAGAGAAAATAGGAGTGATGCAGGATCAGTTTAAATACAGACCATGGGGGCAGCCCCGGTGGCGCAGCAGTTTAGTGCTGTCTGCAGCCCAGGATGTGATCCTGGAGACCTGGGATTGAGTCCCGCGTCGGCCTCCCTGCATGGAGCCTGCTTCCCCCTCTGCCTGTGTCTCTGCCTCTTTCTCTCTCTGTATCTATATAAATAAATAAATAAAATCTTAAAAAAAAAATAAAGACCATGGGAGTTCACTATACTCATGACTATTGTGAAGAAATGGGAAAATTATAGCAGCAGCCAGTCAGAAATCATCGATTGCTATTTCTCAGTGGATTTTAAAATATCAAAAGAAAAAAAAAACTAAGGAAATATTAGTGAATGCAACAGAGGCTTAGAAGAATATATGATAGAGAATGCTATGTGTGTCTGTGTGCATTCACAGAAATGTATCATTGCGTAGCTTACCTAGTTCCATCATTTGAGAATTTACTTTATGTTCCCAGTCAGTGTAATTTTTCTTAGTATCTCTAAAACTTAAGCAGTTTGCCCTTCCATTAAGAGCCCCTTTTCTGTGTTCCTACAGTGTATATTTAGTTTTTTAAAGGAATTTTTTTCTGTCTAATGTGCACTGCAAAATGCTGGCTGCCTGCTTCCCTTACACTCAGAATGGCTGTTAGTGAAGTCTTATTACCTTCTCACCTGAGAAGAATGCTCTGCCATAAATCTGAAGTGAGAGAGACAATGAGAGGAAGAGGAAAAAGAAGAAGAGCAGAATAAATTTATACCAGGCATGGTCAGCACCTCACCTTCAAGCCCACGATACATTTAGAAGCCCCAGAAAATGTTTTAAAATCAGGGGGGGAAATGAAATTTTAGCTTAGAAAAATTCCAATATAATTTTTAAAATTATAATATAATATTGAGCATATTTATATTTATTTTGATACCATCATACTCTTTTTATTAACTCATTAATTTTTAGTGGAAGAAGAGACGTATGCAGGCAGAAGTGGCTAAATTCCACAAAGGTCCTAATGCAGCCCTGAGAGAGACAAACAAAAAGAGAGAGAGAGAGAGAGAGAGAGAGAGAGAACCTATTTCCCTCTATGAAGAGGAGCAGTGAAGAGAATCACTCTCCAGTTAAGGTATGAAATAAATGCTCTATGGAATTTCCCAGGTGGCAATATTAAATGCCACCTGTACCCAGGGATTCAGGAGGTGTTTCTGTTTTTCACTTTTCTACCATCATATAACTTAAATTGGTTATTCTATACTAATAAGAATTCAGGTAATAAAACCACATGTAAACAATGAAGTTCACATGTTTTTGATAAAAACTTATTTATTTAGCATTGACTATGTGCCAAGCTTCTGATATATTGTCTCACTTATTTGTCTCAATAACCTTATGAGTAATGATATTGCTAATAACCTTTCAATTAAGGGAACAGTAATTTAAGGACAATAAAAAAATAAAGAGATCTAAGAGATTCCCAGGCATATTAGGCCTCAATTGACTTTCAAGATTAGAGAGAGAGAATCATAAATCCATCTTATTGTTCACCTATTTGTAGAGATTCTCAAGTGCATATTATTTCAAAAACTTATCTTTCTTAAACCTATAAATACGTTCTGTCTAAAGAGCTATTATGGAAAGTAGAAGTTTAATCCTTAATCCTAAAAAACTTAATAACATTTTAATTTCAAATTGCTAATGTTATCTATTAAATCAATGAAAAGATCACTGTTGGAGGAAGTGTAAATTGGTATAACACCTTTGGAAAATAGTTGGTAGTATCTGGTAAAGCTGAACTGGTGCACATACCATGGCCCGACAATGCTATGCCTAGATAAACACCCAAAAAACATGTGTACAAGTGCACCAAAATATTCAAGAATATTCAAAACTAGAAACATCTGATATATCCATCAAAGCATAAGTTAAAAAAAGGCGTAACATATTCATATAATGGAATACTCTAGCACAATTAGAATGAAGTAACTGCATCAGTAGACAAAACTATGAATGAGTTTTATAAATATATTTGTTGAATGAAAGAAATCTTGTACAAAACAATGCATACTACTGTATGATTTCCCTTGTATAAAGTTCAGAAGCAAATTATACTGTAGTTCTAGAAGCTGAGACAGTGGTTTTCTTGGGCAAGAGTGGGAGAGACTGATTGAAATGTATCATCAGAATGGCTTCTGAGAAAAAAAAAAAGAATGGCTTCTGAGTTTTAGTAATAATCTCATTTTTTGAACTGGAAATTATTTTATTCACTGTATTCACCTTGTGATAATTTATAGGGTTATGATTTATGCACTTTCATTATATATATCACATTTCAGTAAACAAATATTTTTTAAAGTCACGGTAAAAATTCATGCAACTAAATTTCTACATTATATTTAATACATTGTGTTAATATTCTGTGCAAATAAAATATAATAGATTGGAATTTTTCTTACAAGACTTGCTAACTTGTGAAGGAAATTATTAAAGAAGAAGCAAGTGTGAATTATTCTGACACGTTTTTGCAGGAATAACTCATATGGTTATAGCACAAGGGCAAAATTCTGACATGATAAATGGTGACAGAGAGAATTAATTTAATTGAGATGAGGACAAAATCAATGCAATAGATTAACACATTCTCTAAATTTAAAAATCTATGTATTTTCCCCCTTTAAAGATTTAGTTATCTGTGCTGAAGTAATATTATGATTTAATTATAAAACATTCCAAAGTAAGAACTTACTAAATTGATGGTTCATAACCTGTTTTTTTAACATCGTGTGTTAAAGTTACAATACATGAGAAAAATATTACAAAAATAATTTTAGAAGATAAAAAGAAAGGGTAGCTTAAAAATGGTCATATTTGACAAATATTTATAGCTTGGCAAGTCTAAATAGTTTAATGTCTTCTGTATTCTCTCTGGCACAGTTTGGTCTAAAATAGATTAAATAAATGGCAAAATCCATGCTGGGCTCTGCTTTAGTCTGCATGCTACTGAGCAATCATCAAAGTTCTCCAGTAATTTAAGGGCTAGATCTATTATTATCTCCTAATGATTAGGTCAAATCAGTCAGGTTGGAATCCTCATTAGTATGAAAAGGGTCCCTGTGCCACTACCCCATAATAACTTAAAACACAGCAAAGTGAATTTTTATACATTTAACAAATGTGAAATTTAATCAACTCATGAGCTATACATTTGTGTTAAGCCTCCTTCCTCTCTAGCATGAACAACCTGCTATGCTCAGCGCAGCCCCAGTGAAAAGCCTACTGCCAGGGCAGCCATATATATGTTTTAAATAGATGACAGGCTTCTCTTCTGATGGCATCTCATCATCACCTGGCCTAAAAGATTCACACAGAACTACTAAGGAAAATATATAAATATGATAAGCTACAATTTCGGCTATACAGTATTACCTTTAGGCTCCCAGGTGACCTGTTATTTCTGAGAAATCCATGCATACGAGAATACTTACAGATAATCTTGTTAAATGCCAGTAATGTTTGTGAAAAAGTAGAGAAGGTAAGCCAAACTTTCGGTTCATGGCCGATCCATCTACCAGCTCTTAGCTGGGGTCCTCATTCTCGTGTGGATTCTATTTCCATATCCCACAGAAACCCATTATCTCATCATTATTTATCATATCAAACACCTCCTTTTAATTTTAACTTCAATAGATTTTTTTTTTGGAGTTGGGGGGGTTACCCTCCCCTTTCCACTTTTCTTCCATCTATTTTTATAAAGATATTTACAACCTTTGGGGAAAAAAGGAAACTGTTTACACGTAGCTAAAACCCAGATTACCAATTCAGTGTAAACTGTTTGATCCAGGACATTGTTAGATATTTAATTACTTGTGAAAAAAGTAAAAATACTTCTTCAATTCTGGGTCCATTACACAAGAAAGGCCTGCTAGTGAAATATGAAAACACTGAAGCTTTGATGGCAGTAGAATTTTGATTGATAGACACTCAAAGAAAGAAAATGTGCAATAACCAAAATAAATTCCACAGTGGCTGATGTCTTTTTTAGAATTTTTTAATGGAAAATCAGTGGTTAATTTGCACTGAGAGGGGGAGAATGTGCTTCATTTTCTTTAAGAATAAAGCCAAATTCTTCATCCTGGAATTTTACCATAGAATCCGTGATTTTAAGAAAACACACCCTTCTTTACATGAAGATAAAAACTGGGTACACATAAAATGGATCACATTGCTTAATGGAAGAAGTTAAACTATACAATTTTTATAAGAAGAAATAGAAGTAAATCTTTATCTTGGGTTTGGTAAAGCCTTGTTAATTTAATTACCACACCAAAAGCACAAGCAGCAAAAGAAAAATAAAACAGATAAATTAGACTCCATTAATTTTTTTAAAGTCTGTGTTTCAAAATGACACTATCAAGAAAGTGAAAACCCACTAGAATCTGGAAAATATGTGCATATTACGTATCTGATAAGAGATTCATTTCCAGAATATATAAAGACAACTTAATTTTTTAAAGGAACAAAAGACTGAATAGAAATTTCTCCAAAAATATACAAAGAGGCACATGAAAAGATGTTCAACCTTATTAGCCATTAGGAAAATATGACAAGATACAACGTTGTACCCATTTGGCTGGCTATAACCAAAAAATAAAAGTAGTAACAAGTGGTGGTAAGGATATGGAGAATTGGAATCTTCATATATTGCAGGTGGGAATGTTACTGTGCCAATGCTTTAAAGTCCTGTTCGACAGTTTCTTAAAATGTTAAACAGAGTTAACATATGACCCAGTAATTCCACTCTTGGGAAAATATCCAAAAGAAATGAAAATACTTGCCCATACAAAAATTAAAAGCCCATCACACAAGACCACATATTGAATGATCCCATTTATAGGCAATGTCCAGAAGAGATATATCTATTGAGACAGAAAATAAAAATTAATGATTGATTAGGACTGAGGGGGAAAAGAGCAAATGAAAACATGGAGGAATTGCTAATGAGTACATAGCTTCTTTGGGGGCTGATGAAAACATTCTTAAATTTACTGCAGTTAGTTGTATAACTCAATGAATATACCAAAACTATTAAATTATATACTTTAAATGAGAAAATATATAATTGTGAATTATATAAAATATGTTATATGTATGCTAAAATATGAAAGAAAATCCAGCTGGAAAGGAATACATAGCAACAAAAGAATGTGATATGACACAAAGGATTGTAATGGACATACCTACAAAGTGCCGAAGGATCACAGCAGAGGAAAAAAATCCACCTCATTTTCTATGTCAATGACTCAGTTCTTGCTTACTGCCATATGTCACTATGCATGTGTTTATCAGTGTACCTATGTGTGTATGTACATATATGTGTTCAATGGCTAGACTTGGATATTTTTGGCTCATTGAGTATTACAACACCCCAGACACCCAGATACCGGTTTACATTGATGGTTCAGTATAGGTTATAAGCAGTTGTGGACTGGAGCTAACTCATGTCAGTCTAAGAGAGGTGAATGTAGGTATCACTTCCCAATTCCATGTATACATTAGTACCCTGAAATTGGCCATGCTGAAAATGTTTACACCATGGAAATCAGCAAATGCTACAAATCAGGGCTCCCCTCACCACCCCCATCACCACCACCCTTTAGCTTACTGGTTATTAAGCATTTGCCAGCATACCACTGGGTTTAAAAGTTCTTTTGGAAAGTGACTCACATAATATCACACTTGGGATTCAGATATATTTATAAATGCCTGGAAAATTGAAGGAGTCATTCAGAAGCCAAATTGCCTGAGGACACTATTGAGTCTCTGAGGAAAAAAAAAAAAAAAAAAAATATATATATATATATATATATATATATATATATATATATATATGTCATAAGGCAGTACAGAATCTGGCATGATGAGCCCTCGTAGCAAAAGAAGCTAAGAATCAGGAAGAATCAAGTGTTCTGGGTAAAACTCAAAGGCACATCAGCACCTTGGAAGGAAACAGCTTTGGAGAAAACTAAAAGTGCTAGACACAAACTTCTAGAATGACTCAACGCTCAAGTATTCTTGGTATGGGTCCTTTGTAAGATACAAAGGGGAGTTGCTTCAGAAAGACTGCCCAGCACTACAAGAGCAGCAGGGGCTGTGATGAATCACAGGGATGAGCAGCCTGTTTGAGCAAGCTGCCCCTCAGCTTGAATGAAGAGGCACTGAGCTGAGCATCAGGGCAGCTGCGTGGCAGGTGGATACTGTTCAGAAGGAAGGGACTGATAGCAGAATAGTGTTTGGAGGAGCATGGTGGCACTTGCATAAGTAGAAGCCTGAGCAATGGTGTGGCACTGAAGAACAGCAGAGAGGAGAAACCTTAATGAATGTGTGAATTCACGAGTCTCCTTGGAGACTCTAATATACTTGACGATTAAGGAATTTTCAAAAAGAATCGAAGCCACCAAGGTGTATGAGTGTGTCTTCTGAGGAGGTAGCTGTTACCACAGTAAATTGATAAACTGATCATACATCATCTATCATAAAGCTCATACTATATGCCAATCCCTACCCTATAATATATTGTCCGCTCCTTAAGGCAGAATTTATTCATCTTAACTCTCACAGCAATCACAGGGTACATTGTGAGCATTCCATGTTTGTTAATAACAGTAAGAGCTAACAATTAATTCTGTATAACATTTACTATGTGTCAGGCACTATTCAAAGAATTTCACATGAATTCATTTGCAGTTTATGAAAAGGTATTAATACTTCCCCCATGTTAAAAATAAACTAAGACAGAAAAAATAAGTAACTTGCTCAAGGTCATACATCCTCCAAATAAATAATAAATAGATGATATATAAATAAATGATTGGTGGATAGATGGATGGATGGACAGATAGATGGATAGATATCATTCAGACATTTTGGTTTATCTAAGTTCTGCCACTTTTTCAAAATGTGCTCTATGTTTTTCCGAACTAGAAAGTTGTTAGTAGGTCATAAAATTAATCTAGTGGATTGCAACTAGAATTTTTTTTTGCAAGACTAGATCATAGCATATCATGTGTAACAAATGTGGGTTGCTCTGTGAAACCTCTATTTCAGTTGTGTGTAAGTATGGGGGTGTGTTTGTATATGCAGAGTTGTAATGTAAAATGCATTTCCTACTACAGTTTGCTGTCAAGATTTGAGAAACCCAGATCTAGGAGATATTATCTTGATAGCCTCTGCTCCTTAGTTTCCTCAAAACTATCATGAGCATGTAGTATTCAACAAAGTAGGTATTTTAGAAGACACTTACATTCAAGCATATAGGCTTGAAGCACTCCTATATAATTAAAACACTGGATAAAATAACTTAAACTAATGAACCAAAATATTATGTTTATAACACTATGATTTGTCTTTTCAGAAGAGATGTTACAATCATTGTAACACACATATAAGATTTAAATTTAATTTTTTAAAAAATTTTCTCTGCAAGACAGCTCTGTCCAAGACGTTGTGGCCCTGGTAATAAATGAAGAGAAGAAAACCTTACCCATGAGACTACGTCAGATGCATTACTGAAGTTATGATGGGATCATAACACCACTTGCATTTCTATATGAGAATGTGATGATAGTAAGAATGAGCAATAATAAATGATTAAACAGCTCTCCTCTCTGGAGCAATCTCCTAGTTCTGGGGAAAAGCCTCTTTTCCACCTCCACTCAAGAAAAGAGAAAATGCCAAACTGCTGAGACTTCTAGGGAAAAAAAGAAATTGCCCAAGCAGAAAGCTAAAACCAATGCCAGTAGTATCTGTTGTTTAATACTGTTTTGCATATGAAATTATGTAATTACATTGTCCTCTGTTTTTAAGAAACGTATTGCTTATTGCAAAAGAATGAGAATTAGGTACAGCACAAAGCAGGGAATCAGTTCTTCTTTTTTGCATGTTTCTTAAAAATCATATATAAGTATTCTATAAATGATAAGTGTTAAGAAAATATTATTTAATTACCAACCAGAATATTATTTCTATGAGGTCAAAAGTGAGTAGTACCTTTTTTTTTTTTTTTAGTTTCTAACAGGAGTTAGTAATTCTCAAAAAATAATGTATTTAAATTAATTAAATTTAATTAATTAATTAATTAAATTCCTGAAATAACAAATGCCTTCTAGTAAAATGTGTTAAGCCTTGACAAGTAGGAGTCCACATATTAATTGCCTGTCTTGACTAGGAATTTTGTGTATCTTACCTCATTTTAGTTTTATAAAAAGACTGTAAAATAAGACTTACTGCCCTGATTTTAGGAAGAAAGAATGAAGTTATTTGGCTAGTAAATTGCTACGCTGAGATTCACACTGAGGTCTCAATGTCTGCAATGCCCATACTCACTCTATTACACTTAAGAGTAGTTAAGCCATCACACCAAAGTGGAAAGATAAGTAGTACCAGATACCATCACTTCACAAAGCGTAACCTAGGAATACTGTGCTCTGTTGTCAGAGGTGAGATGTTATCGGAATGAGAGGGACTGATCCATAAATAGGAGACATTTAGGCACTAGAATGACATTTTCTTTCATTATTTCATTTCATGTCATTTGCCACATGTTTCTCTCTAATCCCGTGCATGTTTCTGTACCTATGTAATATTCAGTGTGAAATTCTATGTCAGTATATTTAAACTTCCAAAAGTCAGTAGGTTCAGAGTTGTGATTCCCATAGCAACCATAATTCCACCCCTTTGTTTTTATATAGCATTTGTATAACTGGGGAAGTTGTTAAGTTTTATATCTTAATATAAATATGCAGTCATGTTGAGTGTCTTTTTATAGTTGCTGTGGGAACCACAATTTAGAATTTTCTTTGCATTTAAATTCCCAATCAGATTACTGCAATCACTGGCATTCCTCTAATTTTATTGAAGAAATGGAAATGGGAAAAAGGAATAGTAATTTTATTATAAATTCCCATAGTTTTTATTTTAGGATATTATTTAACTGCCAAAGGGAAATTAAATTAAAAAAAAAGGAAGGAAGGAAAGAAATGTGGCATATTTTAAGATAAAATGGCAAAAGCAAAGAATAGTATGGTAAAGAAATGTAAAGCAATTTTAAATATGTGCAATTCCCAAATATTTTGAAATGTTATCTTTCCTATTGGTCACAGAGTGGTAAGTGTTAAAAATATAAAGACCTATAAAGCTCTTAGATCTTTTTGTTTGAAGATTTATTTATTTATTTATTTATTTGAGAGAGAGAAAGAGAGTTCTGGGGGAGGGGCACAGAGGGAGGGAGAGAGAGAATCCTCATGTGGACTCCCTCCTAAGCACTGAGCCAGACCTGGGCTCCATCCCAAGACCCTGAGATCATGACCTGAGCCAAAACTAAGAGTTAGCTGCTCAACTGACTGAGCCACTCAGCACCCCTCTTATTGATCTCTTTATAAGTGAAGACATGAGTATGTATATATTGTGTTATATTGGTTGTATTGTGTGTGTGCATGCGTGTCTGTGTCCCTGTGTGTGTGTGTGTGTGTGTAATACACTTCTCTTTCCACTCAAAGGAAGGGTTTAGTGAGAAATTACCCTTAATAAACACACAGTATTTGCATATGATTCAGTATCCTTATAAGTCTTGTGGGACCATAATGTGAATGTGTTTAAAGTCCAGGTACTTTTTATTTAAATAAGAGCTTACAAAAAGTCTTGTATAGAAGTATCTGATCAAGGAAAGGAGTTTGAAGTCAGGATAGATATGCAGACAAATGCAGTAACCAAACTTTAAAATTAAAAATGATGGCGGTCGTGACTGCTTCAAGGAACCAGAGCAAATGTTGCTAGACATTAGGACTCAAATCCCAGAACTAGTCACCACAGATCTCATTCCTTCCCCCAACATCCTTCAAGATCCATACATACCACTTTCAGAGGCACCTTAATGAACATTTAATACTCCAGGGTCTACATGAAGAGAACTAAATTGAGACTTTTTTATGCCATTATGACCCATATCCTATCTTGTAACATTCATAGATGTGATATGCTTTCCTATGACTCAACTAAGCACAAAGTTCACAAATGACCATTTGACCCAATGAACACAAAAGTAGTCAGTAAACAGGTAAAAATTAAGGCTGTTTTGAAAAAGTTGACCCTATATGTTTGTCGTCACTATTCATAAGAACTGTATTTTACCTTTTTATGTATACACAAATACAAACACGTTTTTACACAAATGTGTAGGGTGTGTGCTTTCTTTAATACTGTCTTTCTTCCATCTCTTTACTTGGCTTCCCCACATTAACAACATACTACCTTTATTGTTTGGATTATATTATCACCTTTACTATGTTCCCTGTCTCCATATCAGAACAAGAATTCTCGTGTTATGTCTATTCCCATGGACAATCCTAAAACTGGAACTATCAACTTGGATAAATCAAGAACTTTTGCTGCTCTTTAAAAATCTGTAATAAAATGAATTATGCCAGACTGATTTGAGACATGATCTTATCTCTTCTCTGACAACCTATGATGAGTTATAGTCCCGCCATAATCTCTGGGTGCTATAGGATCTTGGAGCAAGATTATCTGGTAGATTCAGATAAACCCAATTACCCTTCTGGTCCTCTTCATAATGGTTAATGGCCTCCACAACCATGGTGTCAGCATTTCAAGGGAAAATAATAAACACTATATTTAATTCTCCTATATTACAATACTCAGGGTTACAGAGGAAAAATGCCCAAGGTAGGAGAACCTTCATTAAACTGATCCTAGGTTTTTGACATGGTTACTATTGCTATTTCCAAAAGATGGAAATATCTTGCTGTCAAACTGAGCAGGCTGCCATAGGGAGTGGTGGTCACTTTGAAGACTCTGCCATGCAAGGATAATTTTACACAACTTATGAGAATTGTTGATCTGAGGCAGGGGAAGTAATTGTCACCAATGCATAGGCTGTAACAGTTTGGGAGTACTGGTATTAGTTTGTAGAGTGTGGCTTATCTGAGGGGGAGTTTAGAATGCAAACTTCCCTATCTTTGTGTTGTTTCATATTCTATCTTGGAGCACACTTTAAACTGATTGACAGACACAGGAAAAAATATTTTAATTCCAAGAATGTTTAATAATAAAATCAAGGTAAAATCTCCATCAGTAAAACATCTACTGAAATAATAAGAAGGATTTTGTCAAAGAGAAACTCTATAGCTGTTTCCCACTTAACCTATATTTCTCTGTCATCCTTGTACTTGTATTTTTTATTCCTTCTTCACATTTAAATCCCAGATGAGGAATAAAATTGAAGTAAAAATTTGCATATTTAAATGAATGCTGTCAAATTTATTGGGACTGGGATCAACTGCAGATTATCAGAAAACTCTTAAGGGTGATAGATGTTTCAAAATCAAAAAGTTTACTGCCTTTGCCATCTGCAACATTCTCCAGTCCAATATCCTAATTTTCTTCACTTTGTTTTCTCTATGGAACTTTTTCCTTCTTCCACTGAGATCACTGGTGTCTGCTCAGTTAGGAATATATTGTCTTAATTTTCAGCAATCTCACTATTGCCCATTCTCACCCAATGTTGAAAAAAAAGTCATCAAAAGTAGAAGAAACCATCCAGATTCATTAACTTTACCGTGGACTGTTTCTAGTGCTCTAGCTCACAGTATTTGAAATTTTTGACTCAGAGATTTAGCTTCAACTCTGGCAGTGAAGTTCATCTCAGGCAAATTAGCTGACATTTTATATTATCTGTGATTATGTTCCCCACTCAACTACTCTAGGTAACTGGCATGTTGGTATCTCTACATTCATTTTAGTTCTTTTGCATGTAATAAATATATCAACAAGAAGTCTCTAATACTATCCACTCTCTTAGTCTTCAGTATAAGTAAAAAATGATTACCTAACACTAAATTGACAATTTCATTCATGCAAAATATATTTAAAGAGTTCATCTTGGGGTGCTTGGGTGGCTCAGTGGTTGAGCATCTGCTTTGGCTCAGGTCGTGATTCCAGGGTCCTAGGATGGAGGCCACATCTGGCTCCATGGAGGGAGCCTGATGCTTCATCTACCTATGTCTCTGTCTCTCTCTCTGTGTCTGCCATGAATGAATAAATAAAATCTTTTTTTAAAAAAATCAATAAATAAATAATTTAAAAAATAAAGAGTCCATCTTACCAAATCTGCATTTGAACTATACAACACATTAAAAGGAAAGAGGAAGGGTGACCTTTGCCTCTGAGGTATTGTAGTCTATAGTATTTGATATGAATAACAAATCTATATGCCTTGATATATACAGGGAACAAGGAGGTAGGAAGGTATTTTCCACCTTATATCAGTCTCTCTAATGGAAGAAATGATCATTAAAGTGGTAGAATTTAGAACATACACTGGACCTTCTTTTCTGTCTCTTCCTGTTTATATGAAAATGGTGCTTTCATTAGGTATATATTGCAATGTAACAAATCTCCCAAAACTTGGCAGCTTAAAACAACTAATTTTTATCATCTCATGCAGTTTCCGAGAAACAGGGATCTAGTTGTAGCTTAGATGAATGGTTATAGCTCAAAGTCTCTCCTGAGGGCACAGTCGAAATGTAGCACAGAACTTCAGTCATCCAAAGGCTTGACTGGGCTGAGGTGGGGGGATCCACTTGCAAGCTATTATCAGAAGCCTCAGTTCCTCATCATATAGGTCTCTCCAGAGGCCTACTCAAAAACTGGTTTCCCCAAAGTAAGTGATCTAAGATACAGTGTGACTAAAATGGGAGCCACAGTGTCTTCTATAATCTTGGAAGTATCTTACCATCATTTCTGCTAGATTTACTGGTTACACAAATTAAACTTGGCACAATGTGGGAGAAGACTAGACAAAGTTATAAGTCCCAGAAGGAAAGTATCATTAGGGGCCATCTTGAAGACTGACTATCCTAGTTTTATGTTCTCTCTATCCTGTGGGCACTCCATCTCTCTCTCTCTGTAACATATGCTTGCTCTTGCTTCAAGTTCCTATACCCTACAGTTCAATGACAAGGGTTTGGTTATGGGTTTAGAGGAAAGAGGTTGAGACTTGAGGTTAATCTACATGCTTTAAACCTATTTCAACAATATGAGGTATTCTTATTTTCCTTTTTGTGTATAACTATCTTGATAGGACATTATTTATAGGACAGAATTGGACAATCCTAAATCCTTTAAACTCATCATAAACCATCAAAACTCTTGCCCTGCATTATATATAAATATATATAACATATAATACTTGTATATATATTTATAACATATAACATTCATATATACATTATACAAATACATATTTTTTATTTTAGCCAACATTCATTGAGTCAATAAATTTTTCGATAACTATTATGTTTTAACTCCTCTCTAGATGCTTATATTAAAACAGTAAATAAGCATACAAAAATCCCTGCCCTCAGTGGGCTTATATTCTAGTGGGGAAGAAAAAAAACACAAAACAATAAATCATGTTAGAAGATGAAAAGTCTTATGAAAGAATATAACAGTAGAAAGGGGATTATAAATTCTGGGACAGTAGAAGGTAGGGTTATGATTTTTAAACAGAGTAGTAAGAAAAACACCTGAAGAAAGGGCCTGGGTGGGAACATCTTATGTGCTTAACTGGAGTAGTGAAAGAAACAATAAGGAGAAGTGGAAGATGATATTAGAGAAGTTACAAGGGAATTAATTTGAAGAGGTTTGTAGGCCATTGAAAGTGTTGCCTTTTACTCTGGATGAAATGGGGAGACACTGGATAGTTTGTTTTAAGCAGAGAGTAGATAAAAATTAATCCAACAAAGAAGTAAAGACATTCACCGTACATAAGTAAGCAAAGAGATATGTTTTAACCTTGTTTATGTCCAGTGCTATTTCCTTGCCAAATAATTGATATCTAATCAACACAACTCTAAACCTCAATTCCACCCTCCAATTTTACCCTTTAAAATTTGGCTCAGGCATTATCAATTGGCTCTCTGGAGAAAGGAAGCCCTGAAAGGTAGCATGTGCAATTTCTATGATATATATACTTCCTGCATGGCTGATCTCAAGGATGGTTGCATTTAACAACCCACTCCTGGAATTTTCACAGATCATCCTGAGAGCCTGTATGAAGCAGCTCTAGCATTCCACATTTGTGCTCCACAGAGCAAATACCAAACACAGTGACTTTATAGTAGATATTACATAAATGTTTAATATATTAATAACAAAAAAATTATCACTCTGATACCTGTTATGTGTCAAACACATAGCTCACCCTATATCAAGTATTTCCTCAAAATCCTTGCAATAACACAGAAAGTAAATTTTCCCGTATTACAGATGAATGTACTGATGTTCTTGGAGATAAAAATAACTTTCCCAAGTTCACTTGCTAATAAGCAGCAAAGTCATGATTTGAACCACCAACTGTTTATACCCTTTCAATTGTGTTGAATAAATGACTCTAACCTGAAATTCAGAACATCAAGTATCCACTATGAACCCATTGTATAAATTTTCCACCAATGTGCAATTATTTATCAAGGAATATAGCACTGTTATCAATTCAGCTGATTTTCACTAAATAGCATACATGCATTTTGCACCATGCTATGGATACATACATATTGAGATTCTACTCTCCTTAACAATTTTAGCCAATACCACTAGCTCCCATTTCCTAAAGAAGGCATTTAAATCAAATCAACAGCACCACACCCATAATTTCATCCTTCACATTGTATTCGTTAAAATTAGGCTCAAGCACCAACTATCTCAGGAAACTTTTTTCTGAGAAATCTTTCTCCTCCTGGCTCCCCTCAGAATGAAATTGATGCCCAAAAGTTGTGTTTTCAAGTATCCTGTGAATATATATAGCATTACACTAAAACATAGATATATGGCAAGTATTCACTTCATTTCTCTTTTCTCTCTTAGGACAAGAACTTGTTTCAACATCTTTCTAGATGCCATATTTCAGAAACCAGAATATAGTACAGTTTGGATGCTTGAGCTCTGTAGTGATACCGCCTGAGTTCAGTTCAGTTTTGTTTTCGTCCTTTACTAGCTGGAAATTTATTTCATCTTTCAAAGCTCTTTTCTTAACTGTAAAATGGAGATGATTTTTATAAGAGTTAAATAAATAAATATATATAAAACACATAGAAGAAACTTGGCAAATAAAAATTATCATTTCACTGGTAAACATATGGGTAAACATAAAATGCACTTATTGATTAAAGCACAATTTGTGTTCACGGCCAGGGCAATGGTTATTTGTGTTTGTTTTGCTTAATAAGACATTATCATTTATGATAATAAACACAATAACAATTCCCACTACTAATTTTCTCACAAAGGTACACATATAATATTGAAACCTAACTTCACACTCTATTTTCCTTAAGAAAGCTAGCAAGAATAGTTTGATGCTGATCTCACAGTGAGTTTGCTCTCTTAACTGTCTACTCTTCACCAGCATGAGAGATATATGAGAAATGGCATAATCTTTTCAGCCCTGGGTTATGCCATAGTGAAATTGGCATAACATAAACAATCTGGGAAAAATGAGAGAGACTATTTTAATACAGAAAAATAAGCTGGTGATAACCCACCTTATCTGATTTTTCAATGAAATTATTAGGCTAATAGCTATTATCAACAAAAATCAGGTTTCCTAAATTCTCTTATGTTTATCCTCTCATTTATTCCATCAATGTAAAACTGACCTTAAAAGTAAAATTAGAGGGGCCCCTAGATGGCTCAGTCCATTCATTAACCATCTGCCTTCAGCTCAGGTCATGATCCCAGGGTTCTGGGATCAGAGCCCCATGTCTGGCTCCCTGCCCAGCAGGGAGCCTACTTCTCCCTCTCCCTCTCCCTTCCATTTCTCTGCTTGTGCATTCTTTCTCAAATAAATTCTTTAAATATATATATAAATATATATTTATATATATTTATATATAATATTTATATATATATTTATATTTATATATATTTAAGTATATATATATATATATATAATTGTAAAGACCTTTTTAATAAATCCTTTTCCCTAGTTCTGTAATGAATTTCCTTATTTCTACAGATCAAACACATTTTGTCCAATTTGGTTTTGTTTCCACATGTTGGATCAACTAGAATCTAGCTTTGGTATAGGATGCTTCTTTTCTTCTTCTTTTTTTTTTTTTTTACTTTCCTTAATGACATTTCATATTTTCTTGTGGATGTTACAAATTATAGTTATTGTGACATACATCCACAATTCTTAAGGTTGTACAATATGCACAAAAATTTTTGTGAGAAAATTTCATTAAATATCCCCAAAACTGGCTGCGCCATGAGGACTGATAATTTGCTGAAAACTCCCTCAACAATAATTCTGAAAATTGTCATCACTAATTCTATATTATTTTTGCCTTTTGTGATGATATATATCTCTACATGAACAACTCAGATTATTAACCTGAATCTACACACACCTGAAAGAAACCGTGGATGGTGTAACATATTTGTGACATTTAGAAATATAGTGCAAATATACTTCTTTCTCCAAATACACAGTTCTCAAGGCCAGCTTTAATGGTGATCTATAATAAAATAATAACAAAAATTGGAAATACAAAAAAAGCTCTGGGTTTTCACCGGAATATGGCCCTCTTTTTCCATATTTTACAACTTCAAACTCTGTAATGTTATACTCTCCACGTTCTTCTTATGCTCCTTTATAAAAACATTAAAAAAAAACATCAGGTTGCTTCTTGCCTGGCCTGACCTACAGGCCCCAGGCTGATTAATCCCATTCCCCATTCTTATACTATTCCTTTCACTATATGTGGTATCAACTCCTTTGTTAATAGCTAACTGAAAAAGGGAAGGTTTGCTTTCATTCACCTCTGGAAAAGGATAATTATTTATGAAGAAAAAAATAGTGATGGGGCTGTGTAATTCTCCAGCTTCACTGGAATTCTATAGTTAAGTCCACATAAAACAAACACTATTTAATAGAATTTAGCTTTATTGAGATCCGTGTTTCAATGGGCAAACTTATCTAAAAGGATACTTTTAGCCCAGGACCCTAAAGAACACCCTGCCCTTTCTACTATCCCCATCACGGTGGCTTTGCGTGGGCTGTGTGCTGTCACATTAATAGGCAACATCAAGTCTAATGGAGACGTGCTGGGCTTCTGCAGAGTGTGAATTATTAACTCAGGTATATGGGAGAGTATTAAACAATCCTGTGAGGCAAGAAGGCATTGTTTAATGCTCTGTTTGTATCTGATTCCTTGTTGTTTTCATACACTGACGGAAACCAGGTAGGAATGCTAACAAGAAATTTCAAATAGATGAGAGAGAATTTTAAGCCGTTGTCATCAGTCTCAGCTTCTGTCAGTGCATGAAGTAAACAAGTTCAGATGCATTAGGCAACAATGAGAGAGACAAAGGACGTGGCAGAGACAGGTCAGCATTGACACTATCCCTGTGCTATCATTACCAAAGCTCAATTAACTAAGCCTTAAATCTAAGTGAGACCGAGGTTCAGTCTTCCTCTTTTGTTTCTGCATCTCTTGATAGGGAATCTGAGAGCCTATTAGGGAAACAGGACTAAACAAATACTAGCTGACTTTTTATCATATAGCTTTTCCGCTGAAATACAGATTTCTCTATAAAGTATCCCATTCTTATGGTAAAAATAGAGAGTAAGTGTGAACAACAAAACAGGAAGACCATGCCTGCTGGGGAAATCTGGGCTGGCCGGAGTATTTTAATTGAAAAGTTTTTTGAAACAAATATTCATAAAAGTAATACACATATATCCAAATACCTTAATAATTTCATCTTATGTCATTAAAAAATGCACATGCAACTGCCAAGCTTCTGATGCAGAACCAAGGATTTTTTCTTCTTCTTTTATAGTAAGAACCTTCCCACAATATACCTTCCATGATTTTCAGGATCCAGGGTTAGTTTTTGTTTGTTTGTTTGTTTGTTTGTTTGTTTTAACTGGAATGAGGATTCAAAGGCTGCCAACAGCCCTTATAATGAGTAGGGCAACTATTCTAATCAACTATACTCATGCCCTACTGGTCATTAAATATTCTGAACATCATCTTTGCTTGTAAAGCAATGCGAGTAAACAATTCTTCCAGATTTGTAAGATTTTTTTCTCAAATATTTTACAATTTTTTTCTACATTTAACAGAATTTTTAGCAATTTGTCTTTATCAACTCTTTCTGAAAGTCATTTGCTTTCATAAAAGCAACTCTTTATCTCTCTGACTTCCAACTGATATATTTATGAAATAGTTAATTGAATAATGCAAGTACAATCATAGTCCTACCACCAGAGGAAGTTTGAGGAAAAACCAGTTTGAGAGAGGCAGAGACACAGGCAGAGGGAGAAGCAGGCTCCATGCACCGGGAGCCCGACGTGGGACTCGATCCCAGGTCTCCAGGATCGCGCCCTGGGCCAAAGGCAGGTGCCAAACCGCTGCACCACCCAGGGATCCCTTTTTTTTTTTTTTTGAGGGTTGGCCCCAAAGGGTTTATTGTGTGGTGTGCAGTTACAGCCAGACTTTCCGCTGTTGTGGCTTGGAAAATAAACCTGTTTCCCCAATCCGTTAATTGTCATAACAAAGGAAGAGACAAGGGGGAGAGCATGTTATTAAACCTAGAAGTATGTGCATGTCCTAGAAAGTATCTATAAGATGCAAGCACTCAGTGAGTCACAGGCCATAATCAGTGTGTCAGAACATATTGGAACAGAAAGATGAGAAAACATCAATTAATCCAGAAGATCCATTACCTGGAAGTGAATTAAGAGAGCATACACTGGGACACCTGTGTGGCTCAGTGGACTAAGCATCTGCCTTCAGCTCAGGTCATGATCCCAGGGTCCTGGGATGGAGCCCTGCAACATATCCCTGCTGAGCCGGGAGCCTGCTTCTCCCTTTCCATCTGCTGCTCCTCCTGCTTGGGCTCTTTCCTCTCAATCTCTCTCTCGAATAAATAATTTTTTTTTAAAAAAGGCATAGACTATATTGTTGTATTAATAATTACAAAGACAAAACTATATGCATACTGTCATATCTCAGCACATAACAAAAGTATATGTAATATAACTCGGTATAATAGAAAATTTGAAAAATGTGCTCAACTTGACCAAAAGTATTGCTTAACTCAAAAGTACTTGGCTCAAAAATATTTGACACAAAAGTGTTTGTTTCATTCATATGGGGAAACTAAGTTACAATATGATTACTAATTAAGATCAGATAGTAAACCCCTACAGAACAATAAAGACGATACATTTCATGTTCATTGGAACATAGTTAAGGTGGTTCTTTCTCTTAAGTGGGTTACCTATACTCCCATCAGAGATTATCTTGTCTGTGGATATAGAGATCCAAAATAAAATGGCTATTTGAGTAGTCCTCAATGATATTTTTTAATATGTATAAGAAACACTGATAAATCAGAATAAACCTGCGGTAGGAAGAATTCTAAGATGCACTTCCTCCCAAGATCTCAGCCCAGAGGTAAGCACATTTTCTCTCAGGTATGCATTCAAATACTGATCTAGGGACTTTGCTGAAGGCATTTTGTACCTATAACAAATGTCCAAAAGCAGTTGACCTTAAAATGAGAGAGCCTGCCTATTCAGGTGGGCCTAACCATAGCATAGGAACCCTGTAAAAGCAGAGAGTTTTCTCTGGCTAGGAGCAGAAAAGGAAATCAAAGATGGGGAAGAAATATAGCAAGTGTCATTTCATAAAAATCTGCAGTGTATCATTATGGTATATTGGAGTTGCTTTTCTGGGGATACAATGAAGTACTGTGGGCTACTTTATGGGTGGACTAAGAACAAACCAAACTTTGCTTATGGTCACAAGTGGCTTATAGTTGTGAAAAGACATCAAACTACCCTCTGAGTTCCAACTTCAGCAATTAAGTCTTAATGACTATTATCCATCTTACTACATTTTATTGAAACAGCAAAAAGTAAAACTGAACCTAATAGCTGGTAATATATTCAGACAGACCCTACAGATAGGTGATTCTCAAAGTGTGGTCCCCAGATGAGCAACATCAGCATTACCTGGGAACTTGCAGGAAATACATACTCTAGGGCTCTATCCCAGACCTACTAAATCAGAATCTCTGAAGGTAGGCCCAGAAATATGTGTCTTAGTAAGCATTCCAGGTGATTCTGATGCATGATCAAGTTTGATACATGCTGGTTAAAGTGCCCTTCATTGCTATAGCCTCAATGCCTGCTGCTGGTCACATCCTACTATGGATATTATCTTGTCTGCCTCTATGAGAATCTTGGTATGTCCACCTTATGTTATACACATTCCTTTCCTCATAATCTTCTACTTCACTGTGGGTTTTCTCTCCTCTAGAATGTAGGTGCGATATTATTGATATTAATAATCAATTTTGAAGACTATTAAAAGTGGGTATTTTTGCAAAAGTCCACCATGTAATAATACCATTCCATAATTTGAAAGGCCAGAATATGTGATTACCCATGTGACTACACAAATCTCCCATTCTGTTTTCCTGATGTGTATATGCAAGCCAATGACTTTCAAGAGAAAAATGGTAATATTCCCCTTAAACAAATATGTGCATAAATAGCATGGGATTCCTAGTCATTTCTCTTGTGCATTGGCACAGATTTGTTGCTATACTTCTGCAAAGATGGAGACTATAGTAATAAAATATATTCTAGTTGAACTTAAAGTAGCTCGTATCACCCTGTCTTATGGACCCATTAATTATAAGGGGGAAAAAAAGAAGATAAAATGTGTAGGGAACATAAATGTTTAACCACCACATAGAGCCTGAATAATTAATGGAATGATACCCTTTAGTGCAGATCCCCATATCTTTAAAATATAGGAGAATATGAGTGCAGTATTTCAATATTTAAGCCAAAGTAAGTGATGTAGTTTCTGCATGTGAACTATACGTCCGGGCAATGGATTGAACAAATGCTTCATAATAATAAAATGGCTTTTAAACGTGAATTGGTCTCATAAGGTATAAGGATTTCCCTAACCAACACAATTTATTCAGAGTAAGATTAGCAAAGACAATTTTTGAAGCAATAATATTCATTACCTCCACATTTTATAATACTGCTAGTTTAGTGTATCTGAAGTGCTCCAGTGTGTTTAGACTGAACTTTCATCACGTCTAAACAGCTTAACTGATAGTTACTTGATAACTCTTTTATGAAGCAGTTTTTTTAATAATGCTTTCATATTTCTGGTTTATGATGCCATTAAAGTCATCATTTGTCACATTAGTAATAGAGAGATTCTTAAAATATCCCTAGCAGCAATTCAGGATGGCTTTTAATGTCAGCATAAATTTCTGTATTACTAAACTAGCTATTTGAAATATTAACAGTGTTGTTTGCAATTTCAAAATATATATGGCAACATAAGTATATAAAGTACATCCCTCGTTTAGGGAAAACCAGTTAGAAACCTAAAGGAATGAAGCTAAAGTAGGTTGGCTTGACCTTGTAATATGATTTAACAGAAAAGAAAAAAAAAAGTTCCTTTAGATGTGGAATGGATTGATGAAGTATCTGCTATAGAATTATTTATTCCCTGTAGACTAAGCATTTTAAAATGGGGAGAAAAATGGGGGGAAAATCTAAGTTGCTCAGAATTTTATTTTATAGTGAATCCATCTCAATTCAAACACTCTTGGATACAGTTTCCAATTTTTTTTTTTAGAAGTTAAAACACTGCATAGCATGTTTCCCCCACCCCACTCATATTACATCCTGATATGGGGAATTTTTCTAGAGGGCCATGGATGAGGCTCCAGGGCTCTAAAATTAGACCAGACCAGCTGTGCATAGTTGGTTTGATGCCGCAGGCTTGTGTGCATATGTAACACCATCCCATCACACTGTCAGCTGCTCCATTCTTGGAAACAAATGGAGTATTAATGTCCAAGAACCCCGCTGTTGGGCTGCTTTGGAGACAGGCTTCACATGATGTACGGCTCTGCTCTGTGTCTGCAACATCAATGAGATAAGAGAAGGTTTTTTGTTGTTTTTTTTTTTTTCTTTCTTTCATGGGTGTGTGAGGACTACGGATCTGATCTTCTAAGAGCAGTTTTTCTTCACAAAGGTTTAGGTAGCTCTTATGTGGGTACATAATGAAAGCTATCTCAGGGGTCAAACCATGCCTTAGGACTGTGAGGTAAGATTATGTTTATAAAATGGAAACACTAACAGGAAAGGACCGTTTGTTATGACGATGGGTTATAGTAGAATTCCAATCTTCTTTCTTGGGCCATAGAGCACCTTTTTACTGTTCTTGGTATTTCTATTACTTAATCACACAGAGCATGTCAGTAATAAAAAAAAAAGAGCACTGAAATAGAAATCAGAAAATTCTTACTTCTAAGCCCAGCCAAGCCCCTCAGTATTGATGTACACTTGCCCAATCTTATTATCTTGCTGACCTCATTATCCTTGTTTCTATAATTACTAATTATATCTGTTTTATCTACTGCAAATGGTTATAAAAATATTAGGAGTACAAGATTTGTGAATATAGGGTTATTAATTAAACTATAGTTGACATTCCAAAATGTTAGTTTATTAATACTTTTTACTAATATTTTGCCTTGAAATTATCTGTCAACTGTAACATCAATCCATATATTACCATTATTAAATTTTTCTTCCTTTTAAATTGTACCTTTGGACATGATAGAAAGACTGAAAAAGAGTCACAATCAAAACATTTATGCCTGACTACACCAAATTACTCCTCTTTCTAACAGAACTACATTTGAATAAACTGCCGACTGCTGGCACTGTGAATGGACTGGAAAATAATTTTGTTATTGAAGAAGTCATTTATCCACTGGAAATGTAACATAATTCTCACAGGTATAAGCCTTTCCCTAGTTCCAAATGTTGACAAAGCCCATGAGGATTAGGACTTTCATGAAAAAGGGACCAAGTAACTTTCACCAAATGAAAACGACTATCATGATTTCCCATCCATCTGTATTAGGGTTCTCCAGAGAAAGAGAACCAAAAAGGGATGTGTATGTGTGTGTATGTGTTTGAATATATGTGCAAAATGTATAGGAAAAGAAAGAGAGAATAAAACTTAGTATAAAAAATTAGCTCACATGATTGATATGGGAGGCTGATAAATCCCAAGATCTGCAATGGGCAAACAAGAGAACCAGAGCCGAAGGTACAAATTCTATTCTAAAACCTTTCTGACTCAAGAATCAAGAAAAACCTGTTTCAGTTTGAGTGTGAAGGCTGGAAAAAACCAGGATCCCATCTTAAGACAGGTAGGAGGAATTTCCTCTTATTTGTGGGAGGGTCAGCCTTTTTGTTCTATTCAGGTATTTAATGGAGTGGATGAAGCCCACTAATCTGATTTACCCAGTTTACTGATTCAAATGTTAATCTCACCCAGATACCCTAAAGGACATTCCCAGAATAAAACCTGATCAAATATCTGGGCACCCAGTGTCCCAGTCAAGATGTCACATAAAATTAACTATCACATCATCAAAGCTCACAGAAAAGGAGAAATGCCTTATTACATCCTAAAACTCCTTGGTAGACTTGAACGTAAGATGCAAAGTACAGTGGGGTTGGTTCAAGCAATCAAGGTGATTTAAGATCTAGTTAACAATATTACAAAGTAGTAAAATTGGGGCCAAATGAATAGCTCAATCTACACAGCCTAGAACAAAAAGCTCTGTTGGAAGAGCAGACAGATGGAAGCTCTTTGGGTTGTATCTGTCTCCACTGGCCCTGAATCCTGCAGGCTAAGCTTCTTTAACTTTGAATCCTGTACCAATTCTCCTCTCCTCCAACCCCATTCCCATAATGCTGTAAGTTTACTATAAGTGTTTTGAGGGCTCTTGGACAACACACCCACAATTCATATTTTATTCCACATACTTAGCAAAATACAACTATTTTCTCTGGATTGAAGGAGTTATTCCTATTTAATTAATAATTTTCTAATTCATGATTGTCTACATAAGAGTATTATTAATTCTTACATGGAAGATTTGTTTTAGATTTAACAATTCTTGTTACATATTACTATAAAAACTTTATTAAATACAATTCAAAAGGCAATGATTTAACTAAAGTTGTTCTTATTGACTTACACTGAAAATCTAATTCTGAGATTTTTAACAACTGTATTACTATTTAGTGAAATATATAAAGAAAACTGTCATACTTGGTAAATACTCAAACTGACCTTTAACTTCTAACTAGTAAAAAATGAAATCAACAGAGATGTAAACACAGGCAACAAATATAGATGTGTGTGTCTTGTGTGTGTGTATATTCTACTAAGTAAAAATAATATGAACATTTGCTATCTTCATAAAAAGATATAACAACATTCCTACTGTGTTTAGTACAGAACAGTAAAACTGGGTACATTTTTAAAAACTGTGATGTGTATAGTTTTCTACTGTTTATATACCATATTATAACAAATTTGGTAACTTAATACAAATTGACTATGTTTATAGTTCTCCAGGCCATAATTTTGACATGGTTCCAACTGGGCTAAAATCAAGGTGTTGGCAGTACTGCACTCACTTCTGGAGGCTCTAAAGAACCTGTTTCTTTGTCTTTTCCAGTTCATAGACCTGCCTGCTTTCCTAGATTTGTGGCCCTTTCATCTATCTTCAATGCAAGCAAGGTAGCATCTCCCTGTCCCTTCTCCCATCCTCACATTCTCTCTAACCGTTGTTGAGAAAGTTTCTCCACTTTTAAGGACTCAAGTGATTAAATGCACCCCATTCACATAATCCAAGATAGCCCTCCATCTCAAGTCATTCACATTAATCACATCTGCAAAGTCCCTTCTGCCATTTAAGGTAACATGGATTTTGCCATTCTCAGGATCCATGGACTAAGAAGTGGACAATTTTGAGGGCCATTATTCTGCCTACCATGTGTTATAAAATTACTTTAGAAATATATGTTAATAGATAAAGCCCTCTTATGTTTTGTGAGGTTTTGTTTTCCTTTTCAGCAAAGTAATCTGTACACAATTAGCTCCTTTCAATTGGGAAAAATAGAAAACACTTTCATGTGAGAACTTGGAACCAGAACATATTTAAAGAAAAAAAAAGTTACAGCATTAACTATATATCCTAATTAATAGCTCTTCTTAATTACTAATAGAGCAGTCTGTATTATAACTGAAATCAATTTGTCTTCATTTTTAAAATATTTTCTGCACAGTTGTGGCTTGATAATTAAAACACTGGGTCCAGGAACCATCTCCTTCTAACTCAGAGTCATTATTGTCTGGTGAAGTCATTAACTTGGATTAATTAGGTAAGAGTGGTATAATAATCTGTGGATGACTTCCAGCTCTTGGGAGAGCACTGAGAAACTATTTCTGTTATGTTTAGAGTAACATATAAATTCAAGCACCATTAAATCAGGTGCTGTATTTCCTTTGGTTCACTTCTAGGGCAGTACCTATAACACAATATATGGTGAGTAAATATTTTTGAAGGAACAATGGAAAATTAAATGAGTTAGTATTAAAGTATAAGACGACTTAGAAAAAGTTAAGCATAAAGGTAAGTTAAAATTTGGATGTTTCACATTACTTCAATTTGCTGAGACAAATGGTAATTTTAGCATTGTTTCTTAACACAAGCATGGTGGCCAGTTTGGAGTATTTAATGTGCAATATATTTGGATCTGCTGCATATATAGAACTTCTAAATGTGTTAGGTCATTGATCTTCTTTCCATATCTACTGATGACTGTTCAGATACTTATTAAGTAAAAGATTAGGTTTTATGAGGCTGCAGAAATAATAAAGCAAATAAATGTAATAAGATCAAATTTTTTTTCTGATGCTCTCGTGTTAGATGTTATAAGGAATAGTTTGCTTTGCTGAAGAGAGCAGTGCCATACGAGGGAAAGTAAGTTCTCTGAAGTCCATTGAAACTAAATGCTTGCGGACTTTAAACAGCACTAACTACTAAAGCAGACCAATCATGCTCTCAAAAACAGGCTTTTCAATTCAGACATCATCTATCCCTTCCTCTGAAGCAAGTCTTGTGAAGAGAAAACTCATAGAAGAGAGAGGAAATAAATCCTACCAGAGTCTTTTGGAGAACTTGACATAGAAATAGCCTGCAAAGCACTTGGCTTCATACCAGCTCAACTGGTAGCAGCAGTGATGTGGCCTTTTCCACACTCAGTAAGGTGTTTTTGTTGATTTTTCTTAATTACATTCTGACTGAAAAACATGCCTTTTAGCACTGGACTGTCTACAGAAAGGATAAGAATAGTTATTTAACACTATACCCCAACCTGATTAATTTGTAGTCCTACTTAATGTCAAATTCCATCAACATAGCACGTCAGGTTTTTACCTAAATGTGTGTGTGTGTGTGTGTGTGTGTGTGTGATTAAATATTTCTTCCAGTGACTAGAATAATGCTTGGCACATAGAAATGGCTAAATATACATTTAAGTGACTAAAATGATATTTCTTCCCAAACAGAATTGTTATTTTGCATTTTCAATGGGTTTAATATTTTAAAAACATATTTTGATATATTTTTCATTTCGGTATGTCTTTTTTTTTCTTTTCTCTAGAAACCCTCTGCTATCTATAGTAAGCCACATATATCATTGTTCCAGTGATAGAGAGGATTAGAATAGACTAGAATAAAGAGTCCCAGCAATTCTGTGTCAAGATGCTAGTCTTACAAACACAATTTAAAAATGGGCAAAAGGAAAAAATAAATACATACACACATGCATACACACATACACATGGGCAAAAGATTTGAACAGACACATCTCCAAAGAAGACATACAAATGGGCAACAAGTACATGAAAGAATGTTCAATATCACTAATCATTTGGGAAATACAAGTTAAAACCACAATGACATACCACTTCACACCCAATAGAACTACTATCAAAAAAAGAAAAAACAGAATAAAACAAACAGAAATTAATAAACAATGGGAAAGATGTAGAGAAACTGGAACTCCACTATGAAAAACAATATGGTAGCTCCTCATAAAATTAAAAACACAGTAACTCTATGATCCAGCAGTTCCACCTCTAGGTATATACCCAAAGAATCGACAGCAGGGACTCAAGCACATATTTGTACACCCATGACCAATGTTCATAGCAGCAGTATCAACAATAACCAAAAGGTGGGAACCAATCAATGTCCACAAACAGATGAATGGGTTACAAAATGTTCTACATATAACAATAGAATATTATACAGTCTTAATAAAGGGGTAATGTGCTTTGAAGATGGAGGGAAGGAGCCACAAGCCAAAAAAATACAAGCAACCATGAGGAGCTGAAAAAGTCAGGTAAACAGATACTTCCCTCAAAGCCTCCAGGCTTGCCGACACCTTAATTTCAGGATTCTAGCTCCCAGAACTGTAAAAGACTAAATCCATGTTGTTTTAAGCCAGCCAGTTTGTGGTAATTTGTTACAGCAGCAACAGGGAACTAACTCTGCCCTCTCCTATATACGGTAGGGGACTATGTGAGGGCAGACTCACAGAGTTTTGCCCCATGATATAAATGAAATACTTGAGGGTTTGGGGAGGCCCCAGAATGAACAGCTTGAGAGATAATGGGAACAAATGATGAACCAGAAGAGGCCTGGGGCTTGGGGAGCCACCAGAATGAACAGTTTGGAGACGAACATGAACAAATGATGGACCAGAAGAGTCTGGCCTGGGGTTAGAATAAAAGGCCAGAAGTGGGAAAGACCTCATGACAAGAGAGCATGTCCAAGACTAATGACCTCAGTGGTGGGTACTAATGGGTACCCAAAAGGATGATCAAGGCTCAGTCAAACTCAACAAGGATAAGCACCAGAAGGCCAAGCACAAGAACAGAGTATCAACACCATTCAGCAGACTAGTTGAGACCAGAGGCAGTCCCCAGATCAAAAGCTTATTGCTATCTAGTAATGCCATGTGGATTGTTAAAGTCCTTCAGCATTGAGTAATTCATTCATTCTCTCAGCAAATAATTACCAAATGCCAGTTTTATGTTCTAGGAACATATCAATGAGCAAAATTTACTTTTTAAAACTGTTCTCATGGAGCTTATATTTTAATGAAGAGAAATAAACAGTAAGTTAAGTAATTGAACTATATTTATTATGAAGATAGGACTAAGAATTTACTGATGAATTAGGGGAGTGTGTCAGAGAGAGATTAAGAATGACTTAACACACACACACACACACACACACACACAAAGAATGCTTTAATACAAAATAATGGTGCTCAGTAATTAAAATAAATGAACTCTTAATACAACATGGCTGAATCTCAAATAGCTGTATATAGTGAAAGAAGCCAGAAAAAAAAGAGAACATATTCTATAATTTGATCTACATAAAATTCTAGAAAATGCAAATAGTCTAAGTGACAGAAAGCAGATCCATGCTTTTTTGGGGTTGGGGAAGAGGTAAAGAGGAAGTAATTTCAAGGATGTTTTTAGAGGTGATGGACATATCCACTATCTTGCTTATAGTGATGGTTTCACAGGGTTGATAATTTTATGTGTAGACTGGGCCACAGGGTGTCCAACATATCTGATAAAACATTTTTCTGGACGTTTCTGGATGGTAACAATGGAATTGGAAGACTGAGTATTGCAGATTGGCCTCCCCAGTGTGGATAGACTTCATCCAATCCATTGAAGGTCTCACTAGAACAAAAGGCTGAGTAGGAGAGAATTTGTTATGACTGCCTCTGAGCTGCACCAATGTTCTCCTGCCTTCAAAACTGGGGTCAGACAGGAAATATATTAAGGCTCTCTTGGGTCTCCAGCTTGGTGACTACAGATCTTGGTACTTCTCAACCTCCATAATCAAGTGAACCAATTCCTTATAATAAATATCTCTATCCTCCCTAGTCCTGCCTACCTCCTCTCTATCTCTTTCTGTGTTTTATCTCTTTTTTTCTGTAAGTCTCTTGGGATTGTATGTAGAAGCTGTTCTCATTAAACACCAAACATATGCTGGTCTATCTACAAATTTAGTTTCATATTCTACTTAACAATTTAAATAAACTGAAATATGTCACATATATATCTCCCTATCCTATTGGTTCTGTTTCTCTGGAGAACCAAGACTAATGTAATGGGTATCTACATGTGTCAAAATTTATCTATATACACTTTAAATATGTGCAGTTTTAAGGAACTAAAAGTATAGATTTTTTTTATTTATCAAGATGGGAAAGACTATCAATGTAATGAGTCATGAAGAAGGGCTCAGTTTGGAATAAAAAGAAAAAAACTATTCCCTTTGTACTCTATGCAGTCTACTCAAAGTGGCTCACTTATTACCAGATGTATGTGGGTTTTCCACATCAAACAACTTTCCAACTCTCAGGACATCAACTCTATATCCTACAATTTATTTATGACACTAACTACCTAGAATTAGCATAGACCCTATAAGTTGAGGGTTCATACCCACAGGACTGCCACCCATTTCAAATGCCAATCACAAGTGGTAGATCTCCAGGTTACCTACACTTCTGTCTGATTTAGCCACAAGTTAAGGGTGCTATGCTCCCCTCCTTAAGTGTGATAATTTGCTATACTAGCTCACAAAAATCTGGGGAACATTTATGTTTACCATTTTATTATATAATGAAGGATATGATAAAGGAAATGGATAAAGAACTATATAAAGAGATATAAGAGGAGGTCCAGAAGAGTCTCAAGCACAGGAGCTTCTGTCCCTATGGAATTGAGGTACACTACCCTCCTGGCATATGAATGTGTTCACTAATCTATAAATTGTTCTCCAAATGCCATGCTTCAAGAATTTTATGAAGGCTTCATCATGTAGGTATGATTGACTATTAACTCAACTTCCTCTCTCAGCTCCTCAGAGGATAGGGGATGGAGCTGTAAGTTCTACATTTCTAATCATGACTTGGTCCTTCTGGTTACCAGCCCCATGCAGGAGTTCACCAAGAATCACCTCACTAGAGTAAAAAATATTCCTATTACCCAAGAAATTCCAAGAGATTCAGGAACTCTGCATCAGGAATCAGTGTCAAAGACCAAGTATTAGAACAAAATATGCTCCTAGCAGTAATGCCTAGGAAATTACAAAGGTTTTAGTTCTGGCCAGGAACCAGGACACAAATAAAAATATGTATTTCTTATTACATCACAGTGTAACATAAACATGCTACAGTACACATATTTACCAACCAACCAAGTGAATTGTTTTGTTGGGGACTGTATATTCAAGTCTAGAGTTCAGAATTGAGACCAGAACATGAGATAAATTTGGAAAGCGTCATACTGAATAACATTCCCAAGGAAATAACTGTACTTAAAAAACAGAAGTCTGGGAACTGGGTATTCTTTTATTTAGAGTTTGAGGAAAGTAAACGGCAAAAGACATTCAAAAGTATAGTCAATGAAGGCAAGACAAACCAGGAGAATGTGCTCTATGCCACTCAAAAGAAATGCTTCAGATACAGAAGAGTAATTTAAATTGATGATGGCAAAGACTTGACTGTTAAATTTAACAAAGAAGGGGCAGCCTGGGTAGCTCAGTGGTTTAGTGCTGCCTTCAGCCCAGGGTGTGATCCTGGGGACCGAGGATCGAGTCCCACATCAGGCTCTGTGCATGGAGCCTGCTTCTCCCTCTGCCTGTGTCTCTGCCTCTCTCTCTCTCTGTTTCTCAAATAAATAAATAAATAAATAAATAAATAAATAAATAAAATGTCAAAAAATAAAATAAAATGGATTTAACAAAGAAGAAACCACCATTAACAGCAATTTCTTAGGGTGAGGTAAGGAAAATATTGTGACTGGTGTGGGTTAAAGAGAGTAAGTTGGGGAGAAAGTGAAGACAGACAGCACTGATGACTTTTTCTTTGGAGATTTAATAGAAAATAGAATAAAGAAATGAGGAGTTAGCCAGAGACTGATATGAAGCCAAAAATATATATTCTTTTTAATATGGGAGCAACATATTTAGTGCTGATGGAAGTGATCCAGTAAAGAAGAAACATAATAATGAAGGAGAGGTGGAGAGAATGTCAAGTGAGGTACTTAAAGTAGGTGAATGCAGATGGTACCTAGTGGACAAAAAGAGGGATTAATCTTATAGAGGAACACAATGACTCCACACATAGTAATAGTAAGGAGGGCAGAGTAAATGAGCAAGATGTAAAGTACATGACCAATATGGTGGCGAGTGTTTGTGAAATTTCTCTTCTGAATACCCCTATTTTTTTTTCATAAAAATAAGTAAACCATGTCTTCAGCTGAGAGTGATACATGAGAGGAGGTGCTGAAATTTAAGCAGAGAAAAGAATATGACATGGTCATTAACTGACATGAACAAATCAGAGAATGCATGGTGACTTCAGGGCAGTACAATGGGCCTACATGAGATTAGTGGCCATGAACTGAAGCCTTGACAGCAGGGCTGTGTATTTTTCCCTAGCAAAATCTGGCTATGCTGAAGTAGACATAGTGTAGTCAGAGGACTATACTTAAAAAGGTCTGATGTTTTGCCAGGTAAGTACTATAAACCATGCAAGAGCAAAACACTTGAGAATGTATCCAAAGGAGGGACTGAAATGAAAGATCATGAAATTAAAGTGCACAAGAAAGTAATTGAAGATCCAGGAGTGAATGAGGGATGATGGGGATGAAACTGAAATAAGTCAATAGATTATATATTCTAATGAAGTGGAAGACCTATAGAGAGAGTGAGCCAAAAAATAGTAGTCAGAGAGATTCATATTTGAAGCTGAGATTCTGGAGCAGTTGGGGTTATCAGTATGTTAACTGTCTTGGGAGTGGTTAGTCAATGAGATGGTGTAGAGGAAAAGATCCATTTTTCAAGAACAGGTAAATAAACTGAAGGAGCAAGGTGTGAAAATAATATACATGGACACTGAAATTAGAATAAATAAGGCAGAAGTAGTATTAGAGACTGTGACCATGAAACCAATCAAAATCTTTAACAATGATCAGAAATGTCATGTGAATCAATAGATGACTATAACAAGGCATGGTAGAGAGTATTATAATCTAGTAATATGAGGTTTTACTTTGTGTCTTTTTAGAGGGGAGAGAGGAAGAATAGTCTAGAAGTGACCATAAGGATCTAGGTTCCTTTGCTTATATTGGTCCAGTAAAATGAATGGAGATGAAGAGGAAAAACCCTCCACTGGAGATAGAGTCCATTTCACATAGAGAAGACAAACAAAATGACATTCAGATGAGAGACTGAGTATACAACGGATTTTGATGAGAAGAATCTGAGTTCCAGAGACACAGCAGAAATGTTTCAGGATTTGATGAGGGGTGAGAAATGCTATCAGAAAGAGCACATAATGAGCCATATGCAGACCACAGTCTGGGGTGTAAAAATTGTTGTCAGTGACATGTGCTTATGGAGATTGGTATAAACAAGGATATTAACTTGGTTTCAGGAGATAGTGGTAAGTCAAGGAGTATCAGTGGGAAAGAAAAGCTATGAGGATTCACTAGGAGCAGGTGGAGTTCTGGGGCCCCTTCTGTAGCCAGTGAAGGGGGCTCTGCAAGGAGGGGGAGATACAGACTTCAAAGAGTGTGAAGAAAAGAAAAGAAAAGAGAAAAGAAGAAAAGAAAGAAAAGAAAAGAAAAGAAAGAAGAAAAGAAAAGAATAGAAAAGAAAAGAAAAGAAAAAGACACAGAAGGAGGGAGGGAGGAAGGGAGAAAAGAAAATATTAAAGAAAACTCATAGGGAGCTCAAACTTTGAATGGACTGAATACTTATCTGAAAGTACCTTATAAAGCAGGAAAAATGAAATTACCTTCATAATTTTTAAATTTACAATTTATTTGGTCAACCATGGAAATGAGGGCACATGAAAAGTTTATTTCAGCTATAATATAATATAGATTGCGCCTTCTCTTAATGAACACATGAAAAGTAATAAATGCATTCTGATCACATTACATGTGGGGACTCATTCAAGATTCCTAAAATTCTGTTTGCAGCAAATATCTGCATATCACGTGGTTCTGTATCTTGGAAAGAACAAAAACAGGGCACCTGTTAGAAGATGATGAACTGGTAGTTGGATACATAAATTTTAAAGAAAGGTATGAGCTGAAGATGAAAATTTGGGTGTTCCTGGTATATATAGAGTAAGAGGTAAAAAGATAGAGATATAGCTACAGATACAGATATAGTTACAGATATAGATGTCGTCTAAAGGAAAATAGTGCAAGGACTGAGTATATATAGAAAAGAAAGAAGACCAAGTTCTCAGCCCAAGGCATAGTCAAGGATCTGGGAGTGCAGTCACTTCTTGTGGTGAAAGACTTACCTGGGGCAGCCCGGGTGGCTCAGCAGTTTAGCGCCGCCTTCAGCCCAGGGTGTGATCCTGGAGTCCCAGGATCGAGTCCCACATCAGGCTTCCTGCATGCAGCCTGCTTCTCCCTCTGCCTGTGTCTCTGCCTCTCTCTCTTTGTGTCTCTCATGAATAAAAAAATAATAATAATAAATTTTTAAAAATCTTAAAAAAGAAGAAAGACTTACCTGGTGATCATGCTATTTCCTGGCTCTAAAATGAGGTACAGAGGGAGACAGAAAGTGAGAGAAAAAGAGTCAGAGAGAGGGGGAGAATCTAAGTGCATTCAAATATTACACAGACTTTAAACATAAGGTTCTATAGAGAAAAAAAATCGGCATTAGAAAATTTTCCTATTATAATGTGAAGATATAATATTAAGCAAATAAAGAAGGATAAAAAACTATATGTGAATTATGATCTGAGGTGTGTTTGTATGTGTAGATGAGCATGAGTTGGAGTATGTATATGTTAAATTATGACTTAGACACATTTAAATCAAATACGCTCAACACTGAATCTTAATTTTGCTATCAGAAATCAATTCCTTTGTGAACTATTTCTTTAACAGTAGTATAAAAATTAAATTATGCTGTATATTGATATTTTAGCCACTTCTAATTTAAAATTTTGTCTATTTCAAATAAACATTTATTACAACTTAAGTATTTTTATTTTCTCAGTCATTACTTGGTAATCTTTCTTGATCATTCCTTCTACTGCCAAAGATAACCTTCTCCAATTCTACTAGAATTTTTTTTCTCTTGACATAATAACAATTTTAACAATCAAAAGAAATTTTAAATGGGTCAAATTCTTGTCCCATCTTCCAAAGTTCTAATAGTGATTAAGCAAGGTGATGTGTTAACATTTTAGAAAACTATAATGTATGCTATAAATATATTCTCCTATTTTCAGCTCACTGGAATGCACTAAACAATTGTTTTCAAAAAAAACAATTGTTTTCAATTTCTGGTTACATTTTAAAGACTGTGATAATGAATCGTGCACATGTTTGAGTCCATGTGTGAAAATCTGCTTACTGAAGAAAAGTGCAACTCTCTAGGTACAATCAATCAGAAAAATGTGGAACTTCTCTCTATAAAGACCATGTTAGAAATCCTCTGGAGAATGGACACAGGACAGTATGTACAGTTTGAAAATGATTACAAAATGATACTGATATACACCTCATCTCCCCTCCCCTCTCAGATTATGAATCACTTCTCTCTGCTGTCTATGTCATATTATTGTAGCAAATTAAGTCACCGGAAAGAAACATGATTGAACTGCATTATCTCAGTCCCCATAGAAGTGTCTTTACTACTATGATTTTATGTCAGCGTTTGCTCTAATAAAGAGCTATACAGAGATATTTCTGCATCTGCTGTAAAACTATTAAATACATTGCCCATGACTTTATTCAATGTCCTTTACTAGCAAGTACAAATGGTAGAATTTAATGCCAAAGATGTTTATTTCTGAATAATCAGTCTTCTATTTTATCAAGACATTAATAGATAATCTGTCATCTTTGGCTTCCAGGAAACAGATTAAATTTCAGGCTTAATTATGGAAATGTCTCACAATTCCTTTTCCTCTCTTTTCTCTATGTTTCCTCATATCTTTTACATCATTGTTAATCTTCTAGCTTCATTTAGCTAAATAGTATTATACGCATTTTAAGGGAATTTTAAAGTAGATGAAGTATAATAATTTTTTTAAATAAGAGGACTGAAGTCCAGAAAATTTCAAATAAGTGAAGTAAAGGGAGAAAAAAAAATAGGGCTTGCATCAGGGCAATAGTATGATCAGAGGCCACTTAAAGAAAGAGGCAGGGATGAGCGCTGAACCACCATCAATGAAGAGTAATGAGAAATATAGGAGAGAAGGTGAGCAAGGGGTTACACTAGGTGGGAGTGATGGGACATTTTGATTCAGCAACCCAAGCAACTCCATAACTCCTGATAAATTGTGAATGAAAGTAGAGAGAATGCAAGAGGACATTAAGTTTAAATACAATGCCTGAAATTTTCTCAGAGAGAAAAGTGATTTTAGCAAGGTGTGGCTGTCTTGTGAAATTCTCCATGTTCCACACAATGTTTTTTTGGAGGATGACAGAGCCTACCTAATACAGAAGGGGACCTGTCCCAGACACCCCATCTTGCCCATATCCTTAGAAGGCAGACCACTGAAATACAAGTTATTTCTTAGTTAAATTATACCATGTTATCAGACTGACAGAAAATATCTTTATAAAAGTCCATGTAGAGAACTTAGAAATGTATAAAAGGGAAGCAAATGAATTATTAAAGATCTGTGTTCTTTCTTAAATACTAGAGTTATTTCTATGATTAGACACACTATGATACTATAGTTTCTTTTGGGTTGACCTAATAGTTCTCTGAGTTTGGCAGATCCCTCTGACCATCCTCAAGGAGTTTTGTCTGTCTGTGATACTTGTAGCCTGAATAGTTCCAACACACCATATTTCCCCATAGAAGTGGTGCCACCATTAGAAGCTGACACATAGGCAGTGTTTTCATCTCCTGAACTCCTGGTAATGACCTCTAAAATGCTGTGAAGGCTTCAAGCAATGCTCCAGTAATTAATATAGTGACAATAAACTCCCACCATGTTTCCATGCTTATTCTGGACAGAACTTATAGTTCCATATAATCTCGGTGTCCTTGCTTATCACTCCAGGGCACCACGAGTCCTCAGAGCATTACACTACACATTTGAGAGTTTTCTTCTGCATGATAGATGAAACTTCATAGATTAATCTGCTGCTAAAATTATTTATATAGTATGTTTTGCCTTAAAAAGGAAGTTTCTTTTCTCTCTCAGACCAATGGAAAAGAGGAAACCAAGGGAGTTATGCACAGAATATATTTAGAAATGGTCTGTCTCGATACAACGCTCCGCCGCCGCTGCTGTACCCCCCGGACTGCGCGCCAGCACCCCCCGGCCGACAACTCCGCCACCGTGGAGGACATGAACGAGGACAGCAACATAGAGGAATTCGCAGAGGGATCCAAGAGCAAGAGCAACGCGAGCAAGAATCAGCAGGATGACGGTAAAATGTTTTTTGGGAGGCTTGAGCTGGGATGCAAGCAAGAAAGATCTGACTGAATATTTGTCTCGATTTGGGGAAGTTGTAGACTGTACAATTAAAACAGATCCAGTGACTGGAAGATCAAGAGGATTTGGATTTGTGCTTTTCGAAGATGCTGCTAGTGTTGATAAGGTTTTGGAACTGAAAGAACACAAACTGGATGGCAAGTTGATAGACCCCAAAAGGGCCAAAGCTTTAAAAGGGAAAGAACCCCCCAAAAAAGGTTTTTGTGGGTGGATTGAGCCCAGATACTTCCGAAGAACAAATTAAGGAATATTTTGGAGCCTTTGGAGAGATTGAAAATATTGAACTTCCCATGGATACAAAAACAAACGAAAGAAGAGGATTTTGTTTTATTACCTATACAGACGAAGAGCCAGTAAAGAAATTGTTAGAAAGCAGATATCATCAAATTGGTTCTGGGAAGTGTGAAATCAAAGTTGCACAACCCAAAGAGGTATATAGGCAGCAACAGCAACAATAAAAAGGAGGAAGAGGTGCTGCAGCTGGTGGACGAGGTGGTACTAGGGGTCGTGGACGAGGTCAGGGCCAAAACTGGAACCAAGGATTTAATAACTATTATGATCAAGGATATGGAAATTACAATAGTGCCTATGGTGGTGATCAAAACTATAGTGGCTATGGCGGCTATGATTATACTGGGTATAACTATGGGAATTATGGATATGGACAGGGATATGCAGACTACAGTGGCCAACAGAGCACTTACGGCAAGGCATCTAGAGGGGGTGGCAATCACCAAAACAATTACCAGCCATACTAAAGGAGGACATTGGAGAAAACAGGAGGAGATTGCTTAAAGTTAACCCATCTTGCAGGACGACATTGAAGATTGGTCTTCTGTTGATCTAAGATGATTATTTTGTAAAAGACTTTCTAGTGTACAAGACACAACCGTGTCCAACTGTATATAGCCGCCAATTAGTTTCCTTTGTTTTTACTTTGTCTTTTGCTATCTGTGTTACGACTCGGTGTGGATTTGTGTTTATACAAATTTTATTTGTATGACTTCATGTTAAACCTCAAATAAATGCTTCCTTATGTGATTGTTAAAAAACAAAACAAAACAAAACAAACAAACAAACAAAAAGAAATTGTCTGTCTCTTAAAAAAAAGAAGAGGAAAAGAGAAAAAGAAATTACCTCTTATTATTATTTTTTTAATGACAAGTTTTCGAGATGGCAAAGGCATTATCTTTTTTAGTGTGTTGTTTGGATAGATTCTATTGTTTGTAAATAAAAGCCAAAAAGGGAATAGCAGTGCTAGAACACAAATATTTGTTTGAAAACCACAAAACAAATACGCTAAATAGATTTCATAACCTTATGTACGTGCATATCTTGTTTTGTTTTAAAGTTTGGTAGAACTATTGTTGCAATTACAGAATGCAGAAATAACTCAATGAAACTGCAGAGGAAACCCTTATTCAACACTTTGCTTTGCTCTCCCCTTTCTTTGAGTAAATCTGACGTTATAAGCATAACTGGTTCTCTGTGGACCTCTTAAATAATTTAAAGATGCTGAGCCTTATATTCTACAGCCCAAAGATGCTGACATTATTTTAAATTAGGTTTTTACACTTAAAACGTATTGAAGTGCATTTGGGGGAGATGAAGTTTTGCTACCTGTGCTTTTTTTCCTGTGAGAACAGTGTGCAGCAAACACTCAGAATAAAATAGGATCTCTGTGGTTTGTGTTTAATTCTTTATTTCCAGTCAAATGACATGGGCTGGGGTAACACACACATGACAACCTGGTAATTTCAAAATAATAGTTTGGTTTTAATTCCTTACCTACACTCAAATGATATGAGCTATGGTAACACACACATGACAGTTTGAGAATAAATTCTGAATGCAAAAAAGAGTTGCTCATATCAGGTGAAAACAGCAACACCTAAACATTTTCTAAGAGTCCTCTTATCATGTGCCTCACTGTTCAATGGATTTGAATTTTGCCATAATTCAAAAGATGTTTGTAATACACAAAGTCATATAGAAGGGACCCTTGAAATGTTGATATGTGGTCATTACTCTACCCTGCGGCACTAATTTCAATGGAGTTCAGCTATGTCTGAATAATCCCAAACCTAAGAAGTGCACTCTTCTTTGTCAGCACCTTTATCTCTCTTTACAGAGAGGCAGAAAGTCAGTCCTATCCTGTTCCTGCATACAACTGCCAAATGTGATTTTCAGGTCCCTAGGCTGGATATATCTGGGTCAGAGGCAAAGCTCAAAGTTGAACCAGGGCTTCATACACTGCATGGCCTCAATCAGAATTTTCCTTATGTGATCAGGCATATTCCCGGTTGCCATGCAATGCAAGTTGGCAAGGGAAAAGAGGAGTTTAAAAAAAAAATCAAGAAATGGCACCTTGCCAAGTTTTCATGGAGTGAAAAATTGGAGCCCCTGAGAGAAACAAATGTTTGGAACTGCTAACCCTTCTGCCCTATCACATTCCAACACAGTCAGATGGTCACACCCATCTCTGCCAGAATATGCCGTGTTATTGAGCATGGAGACAGGTTTCTAGCCTCACAGGATATGGTATAATGTGCTAGGGATTCATATGAGTTCAAATGAAAGTTTCTTTTTTTGCTGGTGCCCGATGCTCAAGTTTTAATGCCTCCCTTTTCTCCTTTTCCTTGCTCTGCCCCTCTTCCAGATTTATTTTCCACTGGTATCTTTGATTCTGTACTCAGATGATTCTAGTTAATAACATTTTACTTGCATGAGTCAGACTCATGGTCACTAATCATAGTTTTAATATCCAATGAGCAAAACTGAGTGTAGAAAAGAGAGGCATCCCTCACAACAAAAAGAAAAAGAAGTAAGCCAGAAAAAGATCTCAAACATGGTCAGATTGGGTGTTTTGACCTTGGTAGGTATAGCAACAGAAAACCCTGGCTGGCGATCATCTTGGAAAAAAAATCCCAAGTCAGCCAGAAATAATGAAAAAACATTGGACTTAGATTTTCCATTTGCTGGAGATACGACTTTGGGAAAAACCACTGAGTATCTCAGATTTATCTTTACTCATCTGCCAATGTGTACAATAATGACTGACAGTTCACATTGCAAGGTTATTAGAAGCAACCAAGATGGCATATAAGCAAGCGTGTTTCAAAAATGCAGAACACCGTATGTGGTTAAAGAACTATCATCTATCATTTTTCCCAAGAGCCCTAGAAAAGTATAAAGTTGTCATTCCATCCAAGGGCAGTTGGCCACAAATAGTTAAGTTAGTTCCTAATTTAAAGCCTTCAACAACTGTAGCTTTCTGTTGCTTTGTTTTGTTTGGAATCTGTTTGAACAGCTCTATCAATACATAATTCATATACCATACAATACACCCACTTAAATATATTATTTCATTTTTTTCACATATCCACAGGTTTGTTCAACTATCACAATCCAATTTTAGAACATTATGCCCATTTGCAATCACTTCCTATATTTCCTGCTGACAAATCCTCACTCCTGAACCCTAGGCAACCACTAATGAATTTTCTGTCTCTATGGATTTGCCTATTCTGGCCATTTAAGATAGATGGAATGAATCATATAATATGTGGTATTTTAGGACTGGCGTCTTTCACTTAACATAATGCTTTCAAGGTTCCAAGTTGTAGCATGTATCAGTACTTTATTCCTTTTTATGGCTGAAAAATGTTCCATTGTATGGATATACCACTTTGCTTTATCCATTCATCAGCTGATGGACATTTGGGCTGTTACAACTTTTTGATTGCCATAAATAATGTTACTATGAATATTCATGTACAAGTTTTTGTGTGGACATACTTTCCTTTCTCTTGAGTACCTACCAAAGAGCAGAACTGCTTGGTCAGATGGTAATTCTACTAAGCTTTTGAGGAACTTCCAGACTATTTTTCTTTTTTTTCCCCCAGACTATTCAATTGACTACATCTTTTTACATTTCCACCAGTAATGAATGAGGGTTCTTCCCCCACCCTCCATAGTATTTGTCATTTTCTGTCTTTTTATTATAGACATTGCAGTGTGCGTAAAACAGCACATCATCATAATTTTGCTATGCCTTTCCTAATAATGTTGAGCATCTTTTCGTGTGCTTATTGGCAATTTGTGTATCTTCTTTAGAGAAACATCAGTTCAGCTCCTGTGGCTTTTGCTAATCAAGTTGTCTTTTTTTTCCCCCCAGTTTAGCTGGAAGATTTCTTTATATTTTTTCAACAAATTTCCTTACCAAATATATTATTGGCAAACATGTTCCATTGTGTGGATTGCTCTTTTACTTCTTTACAGTATCATTTGCAGCACAAAAGTTGCTGCAAACTATTTTTGTAATCCAAGTTATTCTGAAGTAATCCAAAATATTTTTTCTTTTGTTGTCTCTTGTCTAAATTATTTTTCAATGCAGTTCAGTTTTTTTTTTTCTCTTTTGTTACTTTTGTTGAATCTAAGAAACTATTAACTAACTCAAGGTCAAAATTTACTCTTAGGTTTTTTCTAAGTTTCATAATTCTAGCCTTTAGGTTTATGATACATTTTGAGTTAATTACTGGAATGCTTTGAGATAGGTGTCCAATTTCATTATTTTGCATGTAGTTAAGTAGTTCTTCCTGCTCTATCAAAAAGATATATTTTCTTCAAGGAATTGTCATGGCACCCTTGTCAAAAATCAATTATCTAAAAAGGATTATAAATTTATGGGTTTATGTGCAGAATCTCCATTCTATTGATCTATTTTTATGCCAGTATTATAGTGTCTCAATGACTACAGATTTTTAGTGAGCTTTCAAATTAGTAAATGTGAGTCCTCCAACTTCATTCCTCTTTTTCAAAATGATTTCATTTATTCTGAGTCTGTTAAATTTCCATATGAATTTTAGGATCAATTTCTTAATTTCTGAAAGGAAAATGGCTAGAATTTTATCAACACTAGCATTGAATCTGCATATCAATTTGGAGATATTGCCATATTAACAATATTAAATCTTCTAATTCGTGATTATGGAATGTCTACCCATTTATTTACATTTTTTCAAATTTCCTTTTTTATTTCAATGTTCTGTAGTTTTTAGTGTACAAGTCTTGCATGTTTTCATTAAAGTCATACCTAAATATCGTATTATTTCAATGCTATTGTTCATGTAATTGTTTGAGTAACTTCATTTTTGGAATCTTCATTGATGGTGTATAGAAATGCAACTGATTTTTGTATATTCATCTTATATCCTAAAACTCATCTGAATTCACTTATTATTTCCAATAGTTTGTTTAATGTCTTCCTTAGGATTTTCTATATACAAGATCATGTCATCTGTAAATTGAGGAAGATTTAGTTTTTTCTAATTTTAGATGCTTTTTACTTCTATTTCTTACCTAATTACCCTGGCTAGAGCCAGTAAAATTGGTATTTAATAGAAGTGAGAGGCTACAATTTTCTACTTTAAGAGAAAATAGTCTTAGAAAAAGGACAGTAATGACAAGCATAGAGTAATAAGCATATTTACTTATTTCCACAATTGTTTTTGTTATAATTATCTTAGTGGATTTGGGATTTTTGTTGTTTATTGTTGATTTGTATTACATTTAAATGTGCAATCCACCTGGAATTTGTGTTCTTCTTTGTTGTTTCTCTATGTTTATACCTGACTTTATTTCCATACAGATATTAGAAGACTTAAGCTAACTGTAGAAGAGAAGATAGCAATGCCACAGGCCCTGTCAGAGACTTTTAGAGTTTGTTCAGATTGTCACAACTATTCCAGGGCCACTCCTGTTTCACACCCCATTTAATTAAATGGTCAGTTAAAATCTGATGTCTAGAAAATTAGTGTATTTTTCAAAACAGAAACTGTATCAAGTAAGCTAGATCACTTTAATTTCACAAGTTTATAGAAATACTGATAAATGGAAGAAAATACTTAATCAAACCTGCTGATCTGAGTGATCACATGTACAAATTGTTATATACAAGTCATTAATTTTGAATGAACAAAAGAATATAAATTTGTTTACATTTTTGTTTTCTATTCATGCAACGTGTTGCTGGTTTTCCACTCTGTTTTCACTAGGTTCATCCTACATAGACAATTCAATTTTTAGAACTGCATGTTTCCCTCAAAGAAGTCCTCTGACTTATCTTAATTTACGGATTCCATTTATTTGCGACTAAGTAATCAAACACCATTGAAATAGGAGTCTGTGTTCATTTTATTTTTCTTTAATATACATATATCTAGGAAATAAAAATATGATTATTATAATATGTAAAACAAACTAATATACATTCAATAAAATTATTCTCACCCTGCCCTCTCCTTCCAATCACTGACCTCTTTCTTTCCTGCCACGGGGACAAGTAATCCCTGACAGCAGCCTAATTTATAATCAAACTTACCAAATATATACACATATATAAACTTTTAACTTTATACATTTGAGATTTTATCAACATTGGAATCACTCAATACACTTTATTCGAATTACTTTTTTTTCCTTTAACAATATAACATGAGCATTACTCCAGTTCAAAACAACTAACTTTAAGGGCATCTGGGTGGCTCAGTCAGTGAGGCATCTGCCTTCAGCTTGGGTCATGATCTCAGGGTCCTGGGATCCAGCCCCATGTCAGGCTCCCTGAGCCTGCTCAGCACACAGCCTGCTTCTCCCTCTCCTCCCAGCCTATGCTCTCCCTTGCTATCTCTATTTCTCTCTCAAATAAATAAATAAAATCTTTTTTTAAAATACCAAACAAAACCCAACTAACTGTAACTCATTGTTTTCATCCTTTTTTAAAAACTTAGTTATATATTTCATGGTGTGCCATTCCCCAATGAAAAGTCAAATTGCTTCCAGTTTTTAACCACTGAAAAAATCATCTTTGAACATGCATCTCTCCTTTTATCTGAATTTTTCTGTCATACTATTGTTCTCCCCTCCAATTATCAGTTGGTAGCTTTTTCATAGTATTTATTTTGTGCCTATCATATGCATCTCATTTTTTTCCAGTTCATCAGTCAGCTTCTGACATTATAAAATGGTATCTTTAATCAAGACATTTTTTTGCCATTATTTACATATTTAAATGTATCCTATCCTTTACATTCTGTGATTGCCACCTACTATAAAAAGGTAGATAATAGATGAAAGACCAATGTAGACAGATGGATGAATGAATATACACTTATGGGGATGAAGCAAAGGAAGTTTCTGGAAGGACACACTGGAATTTGGAAATAGTGGTTACCTCTGAGAAATAGTGAAAGGAAGCTACTTCTCTCTGTGTGTCTCCTTTCACTATCTGAATTCTTAGCATATTTAAATAGAATTGTATTATGCAAAGGGCATAATCTCTGAAGTGAATCTGCTGTATTCAAATCTCTGCTCTGACACTTACTAACTGGGGGAAATAGATCCAAATTCAGACACTCCCCTCAAATTGTTTCCTGAAAATCCATCACTCTCTTGGTACATTTTCACAGCTTTTAAAAAGCATTTTTAACAATTTCTATTTACTGTAGTTGTTTTGCAACTGTATATTTTGTACAAACAATCGAACTTAGCATTACTTGAAAAGTCTTGCTTTGAACTTGAATGGTAATGATTCTAGTACTTTAAGAGTGAGCTGGATACACACACGTATATTCATTTATGTCTACTTATCCATGTTCTATGAAAGGTTCTTATGATGAATAAATACTAAATTTAATTCAGTATCTTTTCAACATCTAAGAAAATAATCATAGAATTCTACTTTGATTTATTGTTCTGGTTAATTATAGTAACAGATTTCATAATATTTATCTAACTTTAAGTTACTGGCTTGGACCTCACATGGCAACCTGTTAGTGTTTTATTTAGAAGTTTGCATGAATATTCATAAGTGGAATTGGTTTGTAGCTTTTATTGCCCAGTTTCAGTTTCAAAGTTATATTGACTTCATAAAAAGATTTTGAAAAAAAAAAGATTTTGAATATTTCATCATTGTTTATGCTCCAGAACAACGTAAATAGTATTAGAATATTCTCTTTGTTAATGGCTTGGTTATTTAATTCTGTGGTTTAATGCTTTATTGAAGGAAGCAATCCTTTGAAAACTCTCTGTTTTCCCCCCTATGGTAAATGTCTTACTTTGCTTTATGTCTCAAGGTTAACTTTTTTAAGTTATCCTCATCATCACTAATTTCTTATATTATCAACTTCTTTCAGATTATATACATGCAGGCATAGAATCAACCAAAGTGCTACTTTACTCCATGCTTACCATTTCTTAAAACATGTTGCTATCTTTTTTTTTTTCATATTTGGTCATCTAATGCCAAATCTATTTATAAATTTATAAATTTTCTATTTTTAACGTTTTTATAAGAATTGGTTTTTAGATTCACATAATAGCTCTCTTCCTTTTTTCTTTCTGTATTTTAGAGCTTTAAACATTCTGAGTTGGAGATAATTAATTTTTATTCCTTAGGTCTTAATAATATAACTATATAAAAGCTATAGGTATGACTAAGCCCTTTTTCTGCCATTCTTCCATAGGTTCTGATATATGATACTTCATCATTTATTTTTTAAAATATTTTATAACTTAATTTCTTCTGTGGCATATGAGTTGCTTAAAAGCATTTTTAAAACCTTTCTTTAGTTCCTGGGGCAGTGTTTTATTTTTCCTATGAAAAGATAGAATCATTCATCAGCCTTATGAAATTAGATAGGTTTCCATTAATTTTTTAGTTGATTACTCATAATCAGAGAAAAGTAGCCTTTTATGACACATGTTTTCATTTCTCATATATCATATGTTTTTGGGTTTTGCTTATCTTTCTTCAGTACCATTATTTTAGAAATTGAGTTTATTTCCTTTATATTATTTGACAGAACAGAAATATTTGCTATTAGTTCCTGTCATCTCATTGTATTCTTTCCTTTTTTAAAGCAAATGAGATGGTCGTGCAATTGACTGAAAGATTCCATCAGGCAGAATGAGAGAGTGTAAAATATCTCTAACAGCAAAAAAGAATGAAATTTATGGAGATAGTGACGTGAAGCAGGAGCAACCATAGCATAACCCCCAATCTCCAAGGTCCTCATGTCCCCACAAGGACATAAAGTTGTTATGAATATCACCTGCGTGGAGTGAGATTTTCTCGTTTTTTTGTTTTTGTTTTTGTTTTTTGTTTTTGTTTTTGTTTTTTTAAGAGAGAAGTTTTCCTTTGCCATGGCTTACAAAACCTGGCTCCTTTCCTGCCTGCTCACAAGATACAAAAAAACTGGTACAAAACAGCCTTTAGCATATCCCTCAGTATTTAGGAAGAGATAAGTAGAGCGAAGATCAGTTTCCCAGGTGTATCATCCCTCAGCCTAACCAAATGGAAGGTCTGCCTGAAGTCTATTTCTGCAGTCCTCTTTAATGATTTTAACCTTGAATTCTGCTTTGTCTGAATTCTTCCCTTCCTTCCTTGCTCCCTTTTTACTTTTGTATTTGCCTGTTACATCTCTATCAATATTTTCAACCTTTATCTGCCACTTTGCTTTAGGTGTCTTTCTTAAAAACAACAAAATATATCATGTTTTTTTACACCATTCTGGTTATTTAATATAAAAATATATGCAAATTTGCTTGCTAATGTAACTAACATATGAGGTGTTATTCACTCCATCTGATTTACTATGTAACGCATTTACTTATCATTTAACACATTTTTATCATTAGTTTCCCTTACTTACCTTTCATTGATCTTGTCAGCTTACTCAGCTTTCTCTTCATGTCCTCTCTCTCCCTTTTCCTCCTGTTAATTTTACAGTACTTCTATGCATGTCAGTTTTACTAACAGCTATAATTAAGCCTATATTACTCCATTATTTTATCGAAATTAAATAAAAGCTATAGTCTTTCTCTAGTATCTTATGCTTACTTTTCCTACCTCCCACAAGCTCACTGAACTAAAGCCCTTTGGAATTGAGACTTCTCATTAATAGAACAGTCTGAGAGAGCCAAGAGAAAAGATCTCCCCCTTTTCTAAAAATATGTAAATGCTAAAATACAAACTCACCCACTAAAAAAAGAAAAACCTAGAAAATATTGACATCAAGAAAGCTACCTGAAGAGAAATCACAGAAGCAGATTATTTTGTTTGCCGACGCTGAGAGGTTCAGGAGAGTGTAGAAATTGAGGTTTCAAAGCCCGCCTGGGGAGGCTGGCCAGGGTACAGGTTCACTGCAGGGGATGAGCTCCACAGGACAAAGGGCAGCCCTGTTTCAGTTTCTGAAATAGGGAATTGAGAACTCTCCCTACCTGCTTGAAGAAGGAAGCTGAATGCTTCTTTCTTCTTACGGCCATGGGTAAAAATAGATTCATCTGTTAAAAATTAGAAACCCAAGAAGATTCCTTGACTACAGAGCTTCTCAAACTGGATACGAATCACCTAGGAATCTTACTAAAATTCAGGTCTTGATTTGGTAGGGCTCAAGATTCTGCATTTCTAACAGGGTGCCCACACTTTAAGCAGCAAGTGTACATCTGAATAAAGACTACCCTTAGGAAATGGGGAATTCCAAATTACTATATAAGCTGGCCCATTGTGAAACCTGCAGAAACAAATGTAAAAACACACACTATATGGCACAAAGGACATCCACTGCAATCTCCTCTTCCATGCTGAATTCAAAGTAAAAAAAATTTAAACTCACAATAGAAACCAGTCAGTAGGCCTAAAAATGAAAAATAGGTATCTCAAGCATGGCCAACTAGCAAATCACAGAATGCGTATTTGTCAGTACAGATACTTTTGTTTGTAAAGAACAGAGAAAAACAATGATTAGCCACTTAAACAATCAGCACATTGATTATTTCATAAACAAAAGTATAGGTTAGGCAGCTCAGGTTAACCATTGGTTTCCATTCTCTGTGCCACCAACCTCAGCAAGTAGGCTTTACCCTCCAAGTATCCCCTCTAATGCTCCCCAAATAACTACCACATTCCAAGCAATACATCTTTAATTGACAATGTCCAAAAGAGAAAAAGTAGAGAAGGAGCAGTTCTTCTAGGTCCCTCTCTTTCCATCAAAGCAAAAACTTTCCCAGAAGTCTCTGAAACTTTCCAGAAAGTCTCGTTCCAAGTATTGTGAGAAAGTATCATACCTCCATCTCTACCACAAATACTGGCAAAGGATGACTTTGCTTGGCTCAAATCAGTCAATGGTTCACCTCTTAAGGTTAGAGAGGGGCTGGCCTTCTGGGAACACATTTTTCATTCTCTGATCACTCAACATAATTGGCATTCTGTTCACTAAAAAGAGAATGACTATTGGTTAGGAAAGCCATATTGTCTGCCCAATCTGATGTTCATTTAATTTTTTTTTATTTTCTGCATTTCTCTGATAAGTCTATTTTAGCTATTTGGGTGAATGTGGGGTTATTTCAAGGTGCCAATGAGAATAAACCTAGGATTTGGATGAGAGCCACATTCCTGTCTGATGTTCCAATATGTCTTTTATCGCCTTTTAAGTGAAATTTGCACATATACTCAACTTACAGCATAGAAATGAAAAAGAATGTCTACATTTTGTATCTGGGGAATGACAGGAAAAAAAAGAAATATATTTTGGAACATTTTTAGGACAAATGCCATGGTGTAGATGTGATATTACTTAAATTTTAGATAATCCTTTTTACATATACATGTTATATGACTTCTTTTATCCTTCTGATGAGATAAATTTTTAAAAAATGAATTTAGAGAGTATTTCAAGTTTTGACAGCAGCCTGATAGCTTTCAAATCATAATGCTTGAGAGTTAATCAAATAAGAAATAAAATTCTGGTGAGAAATCATGAGCCTACTAAAGACAATCACTTTATTAAAAGTAATAAGTCAAAGGAGCTTTCCTGTCTTCCACTCTCAGCATATAATCTATAGGAAAGAGTAATATTAAGAAACTTAAGAAAGTTGATCTGGCAGGTCATAAAGAGGTTTCAGTGCTGTTTGTTTTTTTGTTTTGTTTTGTTTTGTTTTTCAGAGAAAACTAGTTTTGAGAATTGGAGGGAACTATCAAAAAAAACCAAAATGCTTTAAGCTAACCACTATCTCTAGCCCCTTAAGAGTTTTTTGCTGTTTTGTGTTTTGTTTTTTTTCCTTTTTGTTCTGGGCTGAGTCACATGTTTCTTCTCAAAGGTCATGAAGCCTCAGAGATAGAATAAGATTAAAATATCTCCAAATTTTATCTATTCGCTACTTTAACAGAAATGCCAGGTATCCTCTATCCCTTCTCAATTTGATAACCTCCTCTACAGTTCAAGTGATCAAGAATAACTATTTGCTCTATCCCTCATAAATACCGTGAATTAAAGATAAAAATCCAAATTCCAGGCCTGCCCTCAGCATGTTGTCTATTTGGAGTCCCATCACAAATTTAAAGTTGGCCAATTGCTTTGTTGGGCTAGGTAATAATGAAGAAATAGACCTTCGGGGAAAATAGAAGAGGTGGCTGTTTTTCCAAAGCTAGCGTATGTGTAGGCTATAGATGGACTTCAAGCAGAGGATGTCACATTAAATGCAAAGTCAGATTTGGGGAAAGCTATAGGAGTACCTACACAAATAGCAATTCATCAAAAGCATTTGTTGAGGGCATGTAGCCATATCTCCACCTTGTCAAGGATCTGTGTTTAGCTCTGTGAAAATACTAGATAAGGAATAATGCTTTTCTTGACTTTCTGAAAGATTCAGATTTGAGTATTTTTATTTATTGCTGCAGCCAAACAAGTAATTAATTGTAAATTCATTCTGCAGGTGCTCCCATAGGAGTACACACATCACTGAAACTTGAAAAGCTCCCTGATCGTGGATAAATATTGGAAAAATGAAAGAACGCTTTAGATTTATCTAATACTTAATAGTTTTGGAAAGAGTCAAAAAATAAAGCAGAGATGTTGCACGCCCACCATTTTTGAGCCTCACAAAAACCTGGTGAGAAAAAGGAAAGTAGGATTCAGAATGGCTGACTTTCCCAAGGTCAGCTAACTAAGAAATTTTCTAGACAGGGACTAGACCTTCAGCCTGCTCTTCAGTTTAAAGATCTTCTGGCCTCAGGTTCAATGCACTTTCTAATTTACATAGCACTATGAGGTTAGTATTTCAAACATAATACATTTTGGAAAAGTGTACTCATTTAAAAGAACAGGGCCTTTCCTTTCCAACTAGGGCCTGGCAGAATGACTCCTGCAAAGAAGGGTGGCGAGAAAAAGGAGGGCCGTTCTGCCATCAACAGGTAGTGACCAGAGAATACACCATCAACATTAACAAACGTATCCAAGGAGTGGGTTTCAAGAAGCGTGCCCCAGGGGCACTCAAAGAGATCTGGAAATTTGCCATGAAGGAGATGGGAGCTCCAGTTGTGCACATGGACACCAGGCTCAATAACGCTATCTGGGCCAAAGGAATAAGGAATGTTCCATACCGTATCCGTGTGCAGTTGTCCAGAAAACACAGCGAGGATGAAGATTCACCAAACAAGCTCTACATGCTGGTTACCTACGTACCTGTCACCACTTTCAAAAATCTACAGACTGTTAATGTGGATGAGAACTAATCGCTGATTGTCAAATAAAAGTATAAAATTGCAAAAAAAAATAATAATTTAAAAAAATAAAAGAACAGGGCCAGAAAAATGGTATGAAGAGTCTTCTGAGTTGGCTTTCTCTTCCACAGAATTAAGTGGGTAAATGAAGTAGGAAGAATATCCCTATCCTCCTCTCTGTCCCTCTGTTTCTCCTCCTCTGTTTCATTCTCTCTCCCCTCCTATTGCTATTTATTTTAACTTTTTCAAGAAAAACATTCACATTGAACTGAATTTTCTCATGTAGGTATCAGTATTCAGTAAAAAAATTACCTCTGTTCACATTATGGTATCACGTATCATCATTTGTTTCTTCTCAGGTTTCTTTCATCTCATCAGAGTGAGCTCACAACTCAATATTGAGGGCCTCATGTCTTTGGAAACATTTCATATTTTAGAAAAGAAAAACTATAATTAAAAGTTTCCCCTGTTTTTGAAGGAAACTGTAATCTCAAGTTTCTGGGTGTTTTTTTCATTTTGTTTTGTTTTTAATCCTCATACCAATGAATTGTCCAAAATTCCAAAGGAGATGCCAATTAAAACTTAAAACTATGTTGATGTTGATAATTTATTTCAGAGATAAACTGGTTGCTAAACTATAAAACACTTAGGTAAGTTACAATCCCACTTTTTTATTTCACCCTTTTTTCAACAATTGGGGTTCATTAATTAATTGTTTCATACACTGATACAGGCTGTATCCTCAAACAAAAGAGAATTTCAATGAAGAATGTACTATAATCATGCAAATTTCCTGCTTTTAATATTCATAAGCCTTACATTCAACAAACCCCATTTCATGGTGTCAGGGACACACCTCAAGGTTGTCTGGTAGGAGAAGATGGTGGCAGAGTCAGCAAACCCTTCAAATTAAAATGTTAAAGGAAATTAGGAAACAGGGCAAAATTGCACAAGCAAATATGGTTGCATCTCTCTGAGACTAGAGGGCATACCTCACAGGGCTCAGTAAAGACAATGATGTAATCTGACTGCAGAGCTCAGAAACAAACTGACAAAAAGTGAATCCAGTACCCCCTTGACAGCTCTCTTTACTTTACTAGGGGGCAGCATACTTTGGTTGTGTGAAGAACAGCAGGGTAACTACACACTCATTTAGGTGCAACCAGACAGGTGCCTGTGCTTTGTCAAGGACTCTGAGGTCTTCAGGAAGCCTCATGGATAAAGGACCAACTACAGAGACATCAAGAAACAGAGGTGGTGAGGTGTCAGTGTATAACAGAGGGTGTTGAGGCTGCTGTGAGGCCTGACACACATCATTGGAAATTTCTTACCTTCTTAAAATAAAATACAGTATTTGATGTTTGAGATATATATATATATACACATATATATAAACGGTTCTCTCACTCTGTTTTTTTTCAGTTATCTTTCCAAACAGGCAGAGAAATAGGTGAACAATAGCCAGCCTTCCTGGAAGTTTCTATGGTTGGGAACTTTTCCTATCTCTGCTGCTGCTAGTATACCTCTGCAGAGAACATCCCACAGTCAAGGCTAACCTCCTTTGAGACAGTAAAGCTCAAGGTAGCCACCTGCAGAGCATGAACCTTTAATTAAGGGAGGAGGAGGAAGAAGAAAAGTCTCAGTGCTGTGATTTAATGAAAGCCAAGGGACCCACTGCTTCTGTATTTCTTCTACTGCCACTTGCACGTGGAAGTGCACAACAACATTTCTGGAATTCTACTAAGTAACAAACTATTTTAGCAAGCCCTAGGACTTGAAGGTGGATGGAGAGAGAAGAAAGGTGAAAGGATTCCAAAGATATCACAGGGCTAGGGAAAGAGAGGAAAAGGAGGTATGAGACTGGAGGGGAGGGTATTAGAGCTTGGCCCTGGGGAGACACAATAGGTCTAGGGAGATGTCTGTGCATTGTGCAGAACTTTCATTTATAGTCATATGCACATCGATAGGAGGGCAAGGAAAGGGTGGTAACTATTACTGGAATGAAAACACAGACAGTAAACTCTCCAAATTAAATGCAGGAAATTTGACTGAACAATATCTTGATCAAACCAACAATAACTGAAAAAAAGGAAAATAAGTCAGACAATCAAAAACATCAAAAATGTAGGAAAAGATGAAAGAAGAAACACTAAGAAAATGACTGGAATATGTGAATGACTGGAATATGTGAATGACTGAATATTCACATATTCAGTCACATATTCAAAATACAGTTAGGTTAAAAGCAAAAGCCAACTTAAAGACATACTTAAATCAATGTAAAAATGACAAATTCATAAAGGGAGGAAAAGAAAGACACTAGACAAAGGTAAACCAAAAGGAAGTATTCTGTTTATCTTACAAAAAAAATTTTTTTAAAGATTTTATTTACTTACTCATGAGAGACACAGAGAGAGAAGCAGAGACACAGGCAGAGGGACAAGCAGGCTCCCCACAAGGAGCCCGATGTGGGACTCGATCCAGGACCCCAGGATCATGCCCTGAGCCAAAGGCAGGCACCCAACTGCTGAGTCACCCAGGCATCCCTATCTTACAATTTTTTAGAGTTTTTACTTTGATAAGATACAATGTTTGTTCTCATAGTAACACTGAACAGTTATAATTAGTTAATGTGGAGATTCTAAGACAGTTGTTCTCAAAGGTCTGATTCTCAGATCTGAGAACTCTTTAGAAATGGAAATTCTAGGAACCCACCCTGGACCTCTAAAATCATAGTCTCTGGAAAAGGGGCCAGGAATCTGTTTTTAACAAGCCCTCCTGGTGATTCTGTTTATTTTACGATTTGAATGAGCCTATGGATATACTAGTGACTTTAGTAGCCTGAAGGCAGCCCTCTACCAAAGAAACACTGATATTGGATGTAGTGAGGGAAAACATAACAGGGCTGATGGGCAAGAAACGGTAAAAAAATTTGACGAAATATGGAGGAGCTGCTACTATCTGCTATAGTTCTCCAAAAGAACTTCATTTTTTTAAACAGAGAAAGAGAAAAGTAAACATTGTAATATTGATATTATCAAGAAAGTTGCCTAATAAGACTTTGGGTTCAAGCAGTCTTGGATTTGAATCCTATCTCTGATATTTATAAATTGGGATGACATTTGGCAAATGACTTACCTTCATTAAGCCCTAGTTCTTTCATCTGTAAAATGCAGAATCTTTTTGTGAGAACTAAATGAGCTAAAGTAATAACGTACCTGTCACATTGCTAGCACTTAGGAATCATATATTATGGTTATTATTATAATAATAAACATACAATGATGACCACCCCAAACTTAGATTCTCTAAGTGCTCAAATATAGTTTGACTTTGTAATCCTCATAGCAATCTCATGAGGTTTATACCATTAGCACCTCATTTTACAGATGAGTGAACCAAGTATAGATAAATTGGCTGGAGGTTACCAGCTGGTAAGTGACAGATACAAGATCTCTCTCAAGCAGGCTGGCCCTAAAGGCTGTATAGGAGCCATTGTGCAATATGCCCATTCATCAGCAGGGATGATGATGCTAAAGATGATTACATGGCCTCTCTTATGATGACCAGTCAAACATTTATTTTTCCACTTTGTTTCCACCTTAGAAGTTTATTTTATTAAGAGTGGCTGCCTACCTAGTCATGTAATAAATCAGAAGGCCAAGTCAGGTCTCTTCTGTTAATACAAAGGTTGTCTGAAAAAAAATTGTCCTTTTATTTATGGTCCACTCAGCCAGTGCTTGGTGCAAAAATCTGTCCTTAGCATCACACAGCATATTCAAATGGGCATACTCTGTGGCCACTTCTTTCTAGCTGAGGAGCATCATCTCTCCCCTCGACCTCTCCCATAACCCTTCTGTTGTCCCATCTGGCAAATACCAGACTTCAATATCAACATTTTACTCTGCCTAAACTGGTGCTGCAGAGGGTTGGTGAAAAATTATACAACTATTATATGACAGTACACATAAAACACCACATCAGCAAGCGCATAGCAAGTGCCCAAAAGAAAATGGCAGCTATTATTACTTGTCAATTTTCTTTCATTCCTACTCGTAGCTATTTTTGGCCTACTCCACTCTCCTCTCAGCAAATGACCTACAATCACTTAAAGATTCCTTCTGCTTCTTGCCACCAAGAAGGCTGACTTGCATCTGCACTTACAGTTGTGATACCCCTATAAACAGGTAATTTATCTTGAAGAAGTTACCCCAAATATGGAAAGCACAATGATCACAAGACATTCGTGGAAACATATTTTATATTTCAAAACGTTAAAAGTAAATTAGGCAACCACAGGTAAGAGTCTAATTAAATCAATTAATTATAGTATATCTGCTTAATTGAAAACCACGTAACTTTTTTAAATAGCTAATTATGAGGCAATATGACAACACATAAAAAAATCCTTCCTAAACTGACTTTACTAAGAAGGAACAAGGTTGTTATGAGTGCATTGTGATTGCAACAATGGGAAACTTACCATTTGAATTAAAAACAAAGAATAAGACCCACAAACATTGCACTTGGTTTAATGTTTGTATGTTGAGATTATGATTGATATCTTCCCTTCTATTTGCCAAACTCCCTTGAATGTTATGACATTGTTTTCACAATTAAAAAAGAAAGAGGGAGAGAGAGAGAGAGAGAGGCTTTTTTTTCCATAGACCAGACAATTCTTACATAAGTTATGACATATCAGTAAACCTGCCAAGTTTTTGCAGCCTTTCTCACATTTAACGAATGTATTGAGGGACTGTGGATCTTTAGCCTGAAGATGGCTGGGGGGTAAATAATTTTTTCATTTCCAGCTGACTTCCCCTAAGTTTCTTCTGTTTGCAGAGCCCTCTATTAAGCTTGAGACTAGTCAACAAGTGAATTGGAGTTGACTTTGATTGGCATAAATACCATATTTATCTTCTCAGATATGTAATCAGGAGACAGCTGTCTGGCCACACTGATTACTAGCATATCTAAGGTTAATGTAATATCCAAGTTTGAAATCTTGAGTATTAGAGATAAAATCTGAAGCCCTCTGAAATAACAGGCCTCATTTACTCTGCCCTCAGCTTTCATAAAGAGGTTGCAGTGTGTTTATTCATTAATTAGTGCACACATTAGAGCAAATTTAAAGAAAAAATATATATTACATTTATCAGTGCAACTGAAGAAGTCTTTTTAAAAGGTGTACCGTGTGGTTATTAGCAATATTCTGATCAATGAAAAAGTAAAGAAGGGCCCAAAAGATAGACTACATCAAATATTGTACCCATTAAAGATAAATACACACAAAAAAGTGGTGTATACAGTACAACTTTCATGTTTCCTCATCAGAACACTCAGCCTTTTTTTTTTTTTTTTTGGTTTACATGTTAATTTCCAAAGATGGACAGATTATAGGACAAAGTCACTCTCAGGGACTCCTATTTCTGGATGTCATCATTTTTTTTGCCTACATCTACCAATGAAAAGGGGATGCAAAAATTATTCACTGTTATCTAGAGCCTGTAGTTGTAACTAGCTTTTACAAAACACAATTCAACTCCAGATTAGAACTAGAACTAAAGAAAGAGACAGTGTGAGGAGTAAATAATAGTAAATCAGATTCTGCTCTGAGATTTTTCAAATAACATCATCTGCTGGATATTCCCACTCACCCCAGTTTCCCCAATTTGCAGCGCCCTTCCCTCCCACTCCAATCCCAGTCCCACTACATCAAGATTGCTGCTATGACGGGTATGATTTCATATTGGTCCAATGTGTTGGCAACAGACACACAGTTGAGAACTCTTCATTTAAAAGACCAGAAGAATGCACCTCCTAATATGCACATAGCTTAGAGTTTTATAGACATCAACAAGATGGAACTATGTGTGAAGGATACAATGCTATAAAAGGAGATTCTAAAACAGTCTGAGGAAGAATAAGCTGTTATTGGACGTTAGAGGATAGGTGCATGCTCCTTTAGAAGCCTGTCTTATAAAACTATCTGTTGTATGTCTGCTTCAGTCTGAGAAGTGTAGGCTGGGTAAGCAGACAAAGAAGTTTGTTAAAAGGATATTGGAGGGGGATCCCTGGGTGGCACAGTGGTTTGGCGCCTGCCTTTGGCCCGGGGCATGATCCTGGAGACCCGGGATTGAATCCCACGTCGGGCTCCCGGTGCATGGAGCCTGCTTCTCCCTCTGCCTGTGTCTCTGCCCACCCCCCCCCCGTGTGACTATCATAAATAGATAAAATTTTTTTTAAAAAAAGGATATTGGAGGCTTACAGGACAGATGAGAAAGGTAGAGTTTCAGAGTAGGAGCTAAACTTCCAGGGAAGATGTATAAACTATCCAGAAAGAAGACACCTGGAGGCTCAATGGATGAGCACCTGCCTTTGGTTCAGGTCATGATCCCGGGGTCCTGGGATCAAGTTCCTCATCAGGCTCTCAAGAGGGAGCCTGCTTCTCTATCTGCCTGTGTCTCTGTCTCTGTCTCTCTCTCCCTGTGTGTCATGAATAATGAAAAATTTTTTTAAATAAACAAATAAATAAATTGCCCAGAATCAGTCATATGATCACCTGATAGAGCTGCTATCATGAACTGGATGCTAAAATTCATCTGGCCACCAGAAACATGATTCCACTGCCATCACCATGGTCCTAGCACCAGTACCACTTCTACACCAGATATTTTAAGGTGGCCACAAATGAATGTTTCATGCCTCTGCCGAAACCTCCTCTTGAAACACTACTCACCTCCCACCCCGAGTATTCAGTAAATGCATCTGATTTATAAAGCCATAGTAACATACTCGTAGCCTACCCACAAGGATACTTCCTGGCTTTTACCTAAGGATGCTCTGGCTCACCAGTAGAGAAATACTCTAGTAATCAAAAAGGTGCTTAATAGTTGGTAGACAGCAAAACACGTCACAAATGCCTATTTTAACATTCTACTGTCACTTTATTATTTGGGTTATTTACTTAATGGAAGATTTGTTTTGCTTAAAAGAGAAAAAGAAAGCAGAATAAGTGATATAACTTTATAAACTCACCTGCTCTGAAAGGACTGGTTGCACTGAAAATAAATACTATTTCTTGAGTTCTTCCATGTACCAAACAGTACAAAATAATCCACACACATAATCTTACTTAACCGTACAGCAACTCCATGAGTTATTTATAGTTGAGATCCAGAGAAGTTGGGTAACTTGCCCAAGGCCACACAACTAGGATGAAACACAATTTTGACCCAGAATGAGGCCTGGTAGATGTTCGGTATTTACTTGAACCACCTCCACTCCCTCGACCTCAGAGGCCTCATAAGGGTTAGCAGTACTTCATTCCTGGTGACATTCCTGCTGACCACATGCTCCATGCTGACCCCAGCCACAAGGTTAGACACTGTTGGCTAAACAAAGTAAAGACCAGCAGGAAGAAACACAAATTCAGAGGAGCAGCATCCAAAGAGAGGATTCCAGAATAACTGTGATACAATATGCTAGAGTACTGCTCTTCAAATTTTTTTTTTGGCTCGTGTATTTCCTAAAATAACTTCGAATAAATATGTTCCACTCCTACATTTTCTAAATTGATATCCAAAATTTTTCATTATTAGCATAAATAACTGAAAGCATGCAATTTCCAGCATATTGTAAATACTTATACTTCAAAATAAAGCTCACATCAATTTTCAATTTATCCAATGGAAACTATGATGTCTCAATCTATTTTAAACCTACATGAACATGCTACTCTTTACCATTTGGAATTTTACCTTTCCTTTTCTTCTTGAACTCATATTTTCATTTTACTTCTCTCATATAATTTTATTCTAATAAAATATAAGTTATTCTTAAAAGAGTTTTATTGATCTACTATCATACTTCTCTACACCAAAAATATGTTGTAGGTATTAATTGGAATTTAAAGTTTATCTTATTCCAGTGACCCTAAATCTCTACTATTAATTTTTTAATTATTATTTTATTAGTAATGAAAATTGATTAAATAACTATGTAAATATCTTTGAAATGTTGACATATCATTATTAAATGTATCTAAGTTTTTATTGGAAATACAAGAGTCCTCAATGAATAAATGGAGTTTTTGTGTTTTATTTTGTTTTGTTTTGTTTTGTTTTTAATTGCCCATGCTTCTGCAGGACAGACTTTAGAATGACTCTTGGCTGCCTCAAATTCTGTGGTTTCAAGTGGAACTTATCAGCCTTTACTTTCAGTTTTGCTCCTCTGGCTCTCACATTTCCTATGTCTTCTAATGGACCTTTAGGCTGTCCAACTCACAGTTACCAAAGTCAAGAAAAATATGCTCCTCTCTCACTATTGTCTGCCAATATCCAATCAATTTTCAAGTTCCATCTCTTCAGAGTCTGTGTTGAATTTCTTCGCTTTTGTTACCTTATCTCTGCCACTACCCCGAATTTCATTGGCAGCTACTAAATGGTCTTCCTCATTCCCTTCTTTTCCCCTTGGTCTATCATAAATATTGCTACCAAGCCAATCCTGCTTGTCCAAAGTAAACTCAAGCCTTGTGACTGCTCTGTTCCAAAATCTTCTATCATTTTCCCACTACCTAAAGAATTCCTTCCAAGTGGTTTAGCCTAGCACCACTTGCCCAAGGCCAACTACAATGTGGTATTAATCTTCCTTTCTACTCTTATTTTCTGCTGCTCATATCTGAGCAAGTATGTGCCCATGCCTCTCAAACTCAGAGCACATAAACCCAGGGCTATGAGATCCTCACTATGCCAACAGGTATGTGCAACCACAGGATAGTGGCATTATCCTGAAAAAATTTTAAGACATTGTTTATATTAAACAACAAATGTATTGTGGAATAGAATGCAAACTTTATATGAATTATTAGAAAAAAGGCCAGCTGGCCATCTCTGGCTACACTACCACATTCCTCTTAGCTATTTATATACTCCCAGGGAAATTCTAAGGCTCACTCTTGAATGTGAAATGATACACTATTATCAACTATAATAAATATTATTTTTTAATCATCTTTTACTTCATTTGCACCACTCACTCCCCCTGAACATGCTCTCTACTTTCCTGCCTCCTTCAAATGCACCCATGCTATTCCTCCCCTAAAATACACATATTGTATAAATACATTGTAAAATTTCATCTATCCTTCAAGGGTCAGATTTAAAACTCTTCCGTGGAAGCTTGAAGAACAACACATCCTCCCCCTCACCCTCTTTAAGAAGTAACCTGGCTCCTTCCTCTCAGGTGCCACACATTACATCATCCCTACTAAGAAATTCTCTAAGCATTAATGTACTTGAGAACAAGATCTGTATCTAAACAATGCCCTCTCCTCCTCCAAGACTGCCTAGGTGCTCAGTAAATATGTGAAGAGTTGAATGAATGAATGAATGAATGAATCTCCACTTTATCTCCAGATATCATCATCATATTACTTTTGCTTTGCCTTATAATCCTATAATCCTTTTTGTTAACACCATACAAAATATGTGCTTGCTGCTCCACAGAGGAGCAGACCATGACCCACTCACAATTACCAAAAAGTGATTCTCCTCATACGATTTGATACTTAGTTTTGAACCAGAAGAGGCTCCCAAATCTTCTCATAGCTCAACAATATATCCAGAGGATTCACTTCATTTTCCAATATGCCACCTTCAAAGGAAAACACAGAATGTTCAATGGCATTTTTAAAAGGTGACTATATCTGATATAAATAAAATACTGAAAATATTTACTAAAACGTGAGTCTTATACATGTATAAAAGAGAACACTAGTGTAGGGTGCCTATGCTGCACAGCTGCTAGGTCATTTCACAAAATATGGGTCTGACAGATGGAGAGAAACTAGAATTAAACCTTCAGGTATTTCTTGATCTTTCTCAAGTCATGTTTATTTTAATTAAATTAGGGAAAAGAGAGTCTCATTTCTTAAAAGGAGAAGTCTTAAAGGACTTTCATCTCCCTATCATTTCTTCCCCTATAGAATTCTGAATGGGGGCAGGGTGACTTGGGGGGGGGGGAGAAAGCCTGTGGCATTTTATGATTGGAATGAATAACTTTCAAGGGAATGATATATTTCTTTCTCCAGAAATGTTTAACAGATTATACTGTATGAGATGTTAAGGTAAAGAGTCTTCAATTTGAAGGTAAAATGTAGAGAGAAACATAAAACCAAATTAGGTATCAAACTAATTAGAATCGATTAGTTCTTACCAATAAATCCTGTATTTGTGTCTGATGCATTATAAACCACATGTTATTTTAAAAGGTAATTATCTAATTATCATAGCAAGATATGAATTTATAGACACTTTGACCCACTTGTGAAAAATGGATTTATAGACACCCATTTTCTTTGATGTCAGGAAACTTAATCTTAACAATTCAAAGTAAATTTAGTTCCTTCTGCTTTTAATTCCATTCCATCTAGATAAATACACTGTCGATTCAATATTTCCTCCCCATTATTCTTTCCTTCCTGCCATGGGGGAGGGGATGAGAGGTGACCTACATTTCTAACAGTACTGGTATTTTCTTCAACAATCATTGCCATGACAATCACTTCAGCAACAACAATATGTGTTAGAAACTGTTTTAAGTACTTTAAAATTGCCCCATTTTACAGATTAGAAAACTGAAGAACAGAAAGGATAAGTGACATGCCTGGATCTCACAGCTAGTCAGGACTTAAACACTGTGTTGGAGAAAGACCTTTGGTTCTCCGTGACTGAGCATCCTTGTATTCTGTTATCATCAGGAAAACCATCCTTTTTTTTTAATAATTTTTTTAAGATTTTATGTATTTATTCATGAGACACACCCACAGAGAGAGAGAGAGAGGCAGAGACACAGGCAGAGGGAGAAGCAGGCCCCATGCAGGGAGCCCGATGTGGGACTTGATCCCGGGTCTCCAGGATCATACCCTGGGGCGAAGTCGGCACTAAACCACTGAGCCACCCAGGCTGCCCAGGAAAACCATCTTTGATCATTGGTATCCGAGACCACTATATTCATGCTGAAACTTCAGAAGTTCTCTCCACTGGCTGGTCAGAAACTGTACAAGGCACCTGCATCCTCCTTTATTTACCTGTCTACAATGAAAAAGCCTGTCAATAAATGGCTGCTAAGATTTGTAGGTGAAAATATTTTAAGATATTAAAATCTGTGATCCCCCCAACACAGTATTACTACTACTACTACTATTACTACTAATAATACTAATTAAGGAAATAATCTGCTCTTGAGAAAATTAAAGGTTTCTGAATCTCAGAGAATGTGGATATAGAAATTGCCTACCTATAAGTCTGTCTGAATTTTTCCTGTGTAATGCATATACTCTTAAGGACTCTGAAGTGTAAGGAATAGATGCAGGGAACCCAGTAGAAGTAGAGTAAGCATACAGGTCTCAAGAGTAAGAGAAACTGTGCACTGCTCAGAAACGCTATCTGAGAGAAGTGTTGCATAATGCTTCAAATAAATGAGACCACACACCGCCTGGCAGAGATCTCCAGGTCACAAGTATGGCACAGAAGGAGGAGAAACATGCCACCTATGCAGAGGCCATGCGGACAGGAGCAAGGAACATCTCAGCAGTCATCAATGTAGATAGATGCTATTAGTCAATTTGAGCTGCTATAACAAAATACCATAGACTAAGTGTCTTGAACAACAGATAATTATTTCTCACACTTCTGGAGGCTGTGAAGGCCAAGAGTAAAGTGCCAGCAGAATCAGTTCCTAATGAGAGATTCTCTTCCTGGGCTTGCAGGTACCAATGCATCCTCACACTGCAGAGAAAGAGAGACAGCTCTCGTCTTTCCTCCTCTTTTTATAAGAACATTGTTCTCATCATGAGGGCTCCACCTTCATGACCTAATCTAAACCAAATCTAACCAATTATCTCTCAAAGTCCTCCCTCCATGCCATCATACTGGGTGTTAAGGCCTCAAAATATGAAGTTGGAGGGCACGCAAACATGCAGCCCAGTACACAGATGTCCCAGGATGAAAGACAAGGGACCTTCTTTCTAATACTTTATTTTTGCAAAAGGTCCCAGATTCACATCCCAATTCAGGGAAGAGAGAACAGCTCCAACAAAAGAAGAAAGAAATCAAGCTTCCCATCATCACAGCAGGAAAGATCCTCAGAATTTGGCTTTTAGTTCACTCATAGAAAAAGAAAGACATGGAACATTGCATGTACACTTGAAGGTATAGATTGAAAGTCACCTCTTCTACTAATTATTATCATTTTTTAATCGGGAGGTGAGCGTGTGTTATATGCCAAGAAAACAGAGAAAAGATACCTATGAAGAAGGATCTTTTCCACAGATAAAAGCTCATTTTCTCCACTACTTACAAATGAAAGCTAACTAGGAAAAGATATCTGAAGAAGGGTACTGTCTTTTCACATGATGCAACACATCACTTATTAGCTAGGGACATGGTTAATCAAGTTTTGAGTCGGTGATCTAAAAGGTATAATGGGAGATTTGCTACACTGAGAGGAGGTTCTGAGTCAATAATCAATAAACATTCCAGGAACACTTTGAAATTGGTTTGGCAAAAAATGGTCTCTTGATAAACATATCTTTATATCATGAATTTCCTCCAATTGAACAATAAGTAAATTAATTCAAACTGGTACAGGCACCATTTGGCCTGAACACACAGATGCTAGAATTCTACTACGCCTGGCAGAGATGGCTGGCTTGCTCCTGTAGGATGAGCTCTGCGTTGTTCTTTAGACAGGTGTTTCCTGAAAATTGACACCAAGAGTGTCAAAATAAAACCACAATAACAGGTTTAATCAGGCACACCGAAAACATACATAGAGAAACCAACTTAAGCTTACAAATGATAGAAATTGCAAAGCAAGATGGAAAATAACAAATTCAGGGAAATATTTTAAATATTATTCTTCGCACATAACAGAAATGACAAAACATTTCCTAGCTCCTAACATGATGATGCTTTCCACATCTGGGAGCCAAAGAAATATCTTCTGGAAAACAGAATAGGTGTTGAACGCTATTTATATGTGAATTCTGATACTCAAAGTAGGCCACTTAGCTGGAAAGACCATGATGACTCTGCTGGATTTTGGTTATGGCTTAGGTTCAGTGGAAATCACCTCACATGCTTTGGATCCAAATATACAGAGAAGGGGGAGGACAGGGAATCTGCCTCAAGGTAATTGAAATGGAATACATGAATGTCTTAGGGTTTGTTATGACCACAGAGGTTGATTTAGCACATATAGCTAGATATAGTCAAAAAGACAACCCAGACTAAGTATAAGAAGGTAGGCTGGCTACCGCACCTCCCAAGTCAGGCTATGCTACAAGGCCCCAGACTGTATACGTGAGACATAAAAGCAGCCAGGATTTGCCCTTTCATTTGTAGATGTGGAGGCTGCTGCAAGTTAGGTTTCTTGGGAAACTGACTCAGAAGGGATTAGTGTGCAGGAGGCTGTAGAGGGATGCTTTGTGATCAACATCTATAGAAGAGAGAGAGAAAAAAAAAAAGACAGGGCTGAGCAGAGGGAGGAACTGAGCTGTGACATGTTCTCAATGAAAGCCTCAGCTGAATTCTTGGGAAGTTCTAAAGGCAGACTTGATTTGGGAGGTGTCCCAAACTGGGATGAGAGGCCAGGCTTTTGAAAGTGTCCCCTTTCCACATCCTACTAATGTCCAGCCCTAGAAAAGGCCATGACCTTGGATGTGTCAGCTAAGGCAGGGGATTCTTTAAAGGGGCTCATGGCTGAGTGGTGCTGCCCTGCCTATCAACCACAGAGGCATAATTCTATCCATGGTCATGAATGACTTTCTTGGTCTCTCTCTCTCTTTTTAACTAATGTCACATATTTTCAAAGACTCATCTTTGAATGACTTTTTTATAGTCCAGTATCAGCAGGGTGCCATTTACATAATTTAACCAATCACATTACAACCCTACTTGGACAATCTTAGTCTTTAATGTGCCCATTTAGCATCACCAGCACAAAGAATGCATCATTCCCAATCAAAAGCAATTCCACTCCATTCACTGGAAGTTATCCAAAACACGTTCCATTAGTCATCTTATTAAAACATTATCTGTATCATTGCCTACAGGAAGACTCACCGAGACCAAATTTCAACAACCCACACAAACAATAACCTAGACTATAGAAGAATAAATTCAATAGCTTTAATCAGAGGAACCAAGGATCAAAAGACCAAATATTTTTTTCCATATAGAATTTACCACAAATCAGAAGGAATCTGTGTTCTTCACTTCTCCATCTATGACCAAAGTCATTATGTTGCATTTATGTAGAATTCACATCCCCATTTAGAGACAAGAAAAACGTAGATGTGGACAACAATAATCATAAGAATATAAATGTTAGAGGTCATGTCTTTGTATCCCAGATTTTTTATTATAAAATATTATTTATCATTTTCTACCATGGACAATGAAACTCTACATAATCACCCACAGTCAGGGTGACACAATTGTAGCAAACAAGAAAAAAATGTATATTTCATTAACCTTACAGCTCTCTCATGCTAGTAAGTATAGGGCTTCTGTTAGGCTTTTGACATATTAAGGAAAAAAGCAACTCTGGTCTTGTCCTAGTACTTTTAAGAATCTGAGAATGAAAACACTGGATCTGACACATTTAAGAGGAAATATTTTTTTGTCAAAAATCAAGCCTTGCCTCCTCCTTTTCAGTTCATGTAAGTACCCCTCATGAATCCCTCCTAAAGATGTTAACATAGTCAGCTGTTATCAAGAAAAAAAAATTGAACATCTATTAATCTAAGAATTTTCTCACCCAAACCAGTTCTAAAAATGAGTATTGAAAAAACTCATTAACCTACTGGTAAATTTTTCAGTAAAACAATTCAAGTTTCATTTCATTCTTTGGTCCCCAGGCTCTAAATATTTGCTAAGTTGTGTGTGTATGTGCGAGTTTAGGATGGAGGGAGTTCATGCACCAACCTATAGCCGAAAAGAACAATGGGAGCAGGCAGAGAGGACATGCTTTGCTCGAGTTGCTTCAATTAAAGGTAGACCCTATGCCCAGAGGTACAGCAGCTTTGCTCCCCATTATAAGAATGTCCTTCTTTTGATATCAGCATTTTGTTTCCTGGCAAAAGCATTCCACTGAGATTTGATGCATCTCATCAACACCATTCCATCTCTGATGTTAAATGTGTTATTAGGAAAGGTTTGCAGTGTCTAGAAACTGGAAGGGACTGTGCATGGGCTATTCCAGCAGCTTAGCTATCACACTGGCACACCTCCAGCTTCTCTGCTAAATACATAATTAAATCTCACGGTCGACATGGTGTGATTCATTCCCATAAAGTGTGAAAACAAACAACTGTGCATGCGCTGTCCCCAATTTCAAATTCAAAACAAAAATATCCTGAAATCTTCTATTTCCCTTAAGTTTCAAATGTAATTAGACCGTTTTTTAAAGACAAGTAGTCTTCCAGTTTCCATGTGTTAAATCCAATCTGTCGGTTACAAATGGGGGGGGGTACCAATGACTGCAAAATTTAACATCTTGGTTTCCTCTCTTTATAACCAAATGCTCAAATTGACTTTTTTTTCTCCTAGAATTACCAAAATGCCATTGCTCTCTCATGCAGAGCCTTTGTTTATTTACCAGTTTACAGCCAAGAGCAAATGTTCACAAGTAAGTAATCAGACCCTCAGAGTGCTGTTGACTAATGCAGACTTACAAACCCCTGTGACAAAGGGCAGCCAGGAGGCTGGCTTTGGCTCCATTCCACAGCCCTAAGTCACTCGGAATTTAAAGGAGATGCCCAGCTCCTCTCCACAGACGTCACTACCAAGTTCTTCTGGAGGGCAACAATTCTTTTCATTCTTCCAAATAACTTCACACAGAATAAGCCAGATTTTCCCAGCCGCTACTCAGAAGAAATTCAGTGCATGAGGGCCTAGGGTAAAAATTTCAATCCACAAATAGCTTTCTACAGTACATTTGTATTAGAAGACCTCAAAATAAATCAGTAAATATTTCTGGGAGAGAGGGAAGTCATAAAGGTATTTTTCTTCTTAAGAAATATCAGTTTTGTGGCCTAAGTCTAAAATTAATAATAGAAGCAACCTGAATATAGATTTTAGCTAATATTTAAACAGAAATTTATGGAGGTTAAGTGTATTTTATGCAAATGTCTATCATCTATAAGCTTCTCTTCAATGACCAATAATTTTTGGTCACTTTAAGTCCTTTAAGCTTCATGTCTGATTCTATTCTACTATATCTACATACTTCTTTATACTATATTATATATATCTATACATAAATACATATCTATATGTACCTTCTTATACTATAGTAATTTACTTCCTTTACACTTTAGCTATACAGAATTTATTTTCTCAAACATGTTATATACATCCCTGCCTCTATAATTCTGCTAATTCTATTCTCTAAGCTGAGAATGCCATTCCACAAATTGTCAAAACATCTCCCTGATATTTCATAGCCCAACTCAAATGCCACCAACAGCTAAATATTTGTCACCTCATAACCCCTCACAGTATTTTGTTTGGGCTTATTTAGTTGTAGTGGCATATATATTTTTTTGATATATCAATATGTGCACTGTGATGCTTTTTTTTTCTCTCCACCTATAAAACTGTAAAGACTGATGATAAGAATTATGTCTCACTCATCTTTAAATCGTTTTCAAAGCCAATGGCAGAATTTTCAACGTAGTCCTTACTCCAGTACTCCTGTACTGATTGAACAAAAGAATAAATGAGCTAATATCTCTAAGCATAGAAAAAAATAAATGAAGGAGAGCTAAGAATATCTAAAAACAGCCATAATCCGTGTGTATATTGTATATGCTCCCTATCTTCTTTGCATTATAAGTGCAAATAACATAGATTTATATTTTGTATTTGTCAAAACACAATTTGTCTATTTTATTACCTACTACATTTACTTAATGCTGCCAGATATCATGACTGAATGTGTCATTAATGTGCCATTATATGTTTTTTCTACATATTATATACATTTATATTATATTCACTATATAAGCACATCATTTAAACAATACTCACTTGTTAAATATTTTTATTGTTTTTCATTTTTCTGTCTTCATCTTCCTGCTACCTTGAAAATTTTTGATGTTAAAAAACAAAGCTAAATAAATTCTAAACATCTTATTGGCTCTATTCAAGAATTTATGAATTTTGTAGCATCCAATTTAACAGAAAGGAGCTCCAAGGAGCTGGACAAAATGAAAAACTTTTAAAGGCAGAAGGGAGTGGGAACAAGGAAGTTATATTAGACAAAAAAAAAAAATCCAAGTTGGTTATTGGAAGGTCACACCTTGCTTTAGGGGCTGGCAGGAGTCTAACAGGCATATTATCTAATCAGGGCTGATCAGGTGATTCCTGATTGGTTTTAAGTTTCCATTTTTAAGAGAATCAAAACTATCGTGCAGTTAGGTCCTAGTTTGGAGATTTGAGATTGAGCATAAGCAACTCCATTTTGAGCTTGTTGTTTTATTTTTAACAATAATATTAATAAATCTCCACCATCACTGCTAATTCTATTGTTTAAAATTGTAGATATCACCATGGCCTCTCTCATATGAACTTTTTACAGTAGTCTACTAACTGATCTGCCTATTTTCCTTCTTGGCTTTCTTTGGAATATTCTCAAGTGAGCACACAGAATGATCTGTCACCTGTCAGACAATATCCCCTATCTACTTAAATCATCCAATGTCTTTGTTTTACTCAAAGTAAAAGCCAAAGTCCTAAAAAAGAAACCAGATGACTCTTTGTAACAGCACTCCTACTCTACCCCCTCATTATTTTTCTGTTCCGGTTTCCCCCCTTTCACCCTGCTCCAGACAAGCTGGTCATCCCTCAAATATACCAGCTCTTCTAAGCCAGAAAAACTAGCCAGCACTAGTTGTTCCCTGAGGTGGTCTACCCATCCCCAGGCTTAGCTAAAGAAAAATTGTCTCCTTTGAATTGCATTGCATTTTATTTATGTTAATGCCATGGAAGTGTAAGTATTCACCCCTCCCCTCTTTTCATCTTTACTGAAACATCAATTCCTAGGGAGCCTTAGAAATCAGTCTCTATCACAAACCCTACTCTATCTTTTCCATAGACTCATTGCCATCCTGCACATTTAATTTGCTTAGTGTCCTTCTCCTTCTACTATGAACTCTATTTTATTAGAATGTCTCCAGTTTCTAGAATTGTGTATCTGACATATATTTGGTACTTAATAAATACTGGTTGAGTAGATATTATGACGAATAGACTTTAGGTAAACATTTGCCTACTTTCAAGATTACTTCTTCTCAATTGCACTTCTCTCAACTATGTATAATCAAAATAAATGGAGGCTCATCTTTCCATCCCTAAAAACATCTGTATTCTTTGGCATATTGAACGCTCACAGCTAGCAGACTGCTCACAAGTGCATCTACACACTACCCCCTTCATTTTATTATATGTTTAAGAAGAATCAGTTGTGTTTGTTGCTAAACCCCTTATATCCATTATGTTTGTTATAATTATACAACTTCATTAAATATTCACATGCCAAAAGATTATGGATCTGAAACTAGAGTGTATCACTATGAAAATGCCATTGAAGTGTATAGTTAAGACTCAGAAAAGGCCAAATTGTTCCCCCCAAAAGATGACATATTTGATAACAAAATATATTTAAATTAACCATAAAAATATAGAAGGAGTTGTACTCATCACTTTAGAAAATGCTTTTAAGTGCTTACCTCTCCCTCCCACCAAAAAAAAAAAAATTCTGGAAATTACAGATGATTCGATATAATGCTAACTTATAAAAGAGAAATAAATCATGGGAAACTACCATCATCAAAAACATGACCTTAGCCCTGATCAAAATGTACATTTTCCATGTTAAAAGTCAAAATAAAATGGACATACTTATAGACAGATATAGATACAGACATCTATAAACTTCTTAAAGATAATCAACTTTATTGTTTAACTGACTTGCCACCAATAATAATAGTAATAATAGATTTATATAATCTTTCTGCCTTAGTTTTATTATCAACAAAATGGAGAAAATACTAGTTGTGTTGCCTACAATGAACATCTATTGTGAGAATAAAACAAAGTTACATATCACAAAGTGCCCTGGAAAGCTATTAAAGAGGTAAGCTGCTGTTATAATTAAATGGATTTAAGGAAAAGCTGAAAGTAATAAAAGACACCTTGCCTTCCTCATTCCCCTTAGACATATTCTTTTCTGGAATTATCAAGGCATTTTCACATAATACTGTTCTAAACTTGAAAATTCAAATGCATCAGGCATTCCAAGCATAACTGGAACAAATTCAAATGAACATCAGATTTCCATTTAAATCCAATTTCACTCACTTTCTCCTTCCTCTGTTTCAAGTCTCAGAACACTCTTTCCTCTTATAACCAAGCTCTTGTCTCAAGAGTCAAGGAACTCACTTGGGTCAACTTCCTACCTGGGGCAGCAGCCATCTTCAAGGGGCTTCATCTGTGCCTGCATACCAAGGAGATTTCCACAGCAGAGCCCTGGCAGTTTGCTGAGATGAGTCCTGAAGTGCTCCATGAATGTAAATGATCTGAAACAATAGGAGTGCATTTAAGAAAGGGGGCCCCGGTTTCTACCAGTCCAAAGCTTCCAACCTTTCCATCCATTGCCTGAACTGAACAGGTGGCAATCAGACCCCACCTGGCTGGGTAGCAGCTCTGTCATCCTTCTGCGTGTGAAAGCCACTGCAACAGTGTGACAATGAAGCACAAGATACATTTAGGTTCTGGTTTGAGAAAACAGAAAGAGTTCCACAATTTTTCCAAGGACTCCAACAGGACAAACAACAGACCTGGTGGGCTGGGCATAGGCTTTGGATTCAGATCTTTACTACTCAGCATGTGATTTTGTGCAAATTACTTAAATTTTCTTAGTCTCAGTTTCCTCATTCCTAAAATATATACAAAAATGCTTAACTCAGAGTGAGGGACCTATTTTTGTTTGTCCGTTGCTTGCTTGTTTTTATGATTAAAAATAATATAAATATATCTGCATCCATTAGCCAGGATGAGTAGATCTTTATTTTTATTATTAATTATGATGATGGTATTTTAAAATTCTGTAACTTAAATGTAAAACAGAACTTTGTGATTTTTCAGACTTAACAGAGAGAAGTTCCTCTTCTTTCAAATAAAGAGAAAATTGTGTAATGTGAAGAAAGCTTTGTGCATTCTCTTTTCACACTTTGTCACATGTTGGGGTTCACTTATACATGGATATGGCACCCTTCCTGCCCATGTCAGGTAAGCAGAATGCAGCTGTTACAGAAATCTTTTAAATAATATATCAACAGCAAATGTGAGCAGTAGACTTACAATTTTCATGTTCTTAATCTTAACTCTGTTCTCAGCATTCCACAAGCCCCAGATGTTCATTAAGTCTCAGAATAATTCACTTTCTAGTTCTTTATTTGGACTAAAAACATTTAAACAAATAAAGATTTGAATAAAACAATCTCCAAAAATATTTCATAATATATTAGGGTATCCCTTATAGTTTGTGTACAGTAAATAACATTCTCCCTAATACTTAGAAAATCTTCTAAATTATGTGTATGTTTTTTTAAATTACCTAAATAGACATCGATGAAATTAATTTAAAAAACAGAAACAAGTGCAGCGGTTTGGCGCCTGCCTTTGGCCCGGGGCGCGATCCTGGAGACCCGGGATCGAGTCCCATATCGGGCTCCCGGTGCATGGAGCCTGCTTCTCCCTCTGCCTGTGTCTCTGCCTCTCTCTCTCTCTGTTACTATCATAAATAAATAAAAATTAAAAAAAAAAACCTTAAAAAAAAAAACAGAAACAAAATACTGTAACACTGTATAGTAAGTATATATAATGTCAAAATTATATGCACAATCTTGATAACTATGTTTTCTAAGTAACTTTATATAGATATATGCTTACCTTTATTTTTAAGTAACTTATTGAATACAAAAAACTTATTACTTTTCTCCCAGAGACAAAAACTGCTTCCACAAATGTTTTCCAAGATGAAGAAATGTCTTTTGGGGGTGGGTGGAGTAGAAATTTAATTAAAAAAAAAGACTTAAGCAAATCACACACCAAGTGAGGAAAAAAATGGTTGATTCAAAGGACTTTCGTGTTTGCTTGTTTGTTTGTTAAAGATTTTATTTATTTATTCATGAGAGACATAGAAAGAGAGGCAGAGACAACAGGCAGAGGGAGAAGCAGGCTCCATGCAGGGAGCCTGACATGGGATTCCATCCCGGGTCTCCAGGATCAGGCCCAGGACTGAAGGTGGCGCTAAACTGCTGAGCCACCAGGGCTGCCGGGACTTTAGTGTTTGTATCTGATATTTAACAGATTTTGGTATTACAGTAAAGGTGAAAAAAAAATCATTTATCATCATCTTTATCAGAAACTCCAGAAAGCCAAGACACATGCAGAACTGGTAATTGAGTGTTAAATTGGGTGGTGGTCATCCCTTCGGGGGAACTCATTTATTGCCAGATCCTCAAATCTTCCCCTTTCCTCTAGGTTCCTAAGGTCCCTCTGTGACACATTTCTTTTGTATGTAATGTGTTGAGAATTTTAAGAGCAGCTTTGGTTTTCAACTTGCTGTACACCGCATTATACCCCTCGTAGATATAAGAGGACATTCAATAGATATTCTATAAATACAAGTGATATATAAAAGGAAACTAAAGTTTAGGGAGATAGAACTTTAAACATACTTTCAAAGCATTCTTGTATTTTGAACAAGGAAGAACTCAGACTCTGGGTAATGTTAATTTTAAAGCTCATGAGATGAGCTTTAATTCTCAAGAAGAAATGATAACTACCTTCCAGGTTTAACAATTAAAATGCCTTTCAATCATTCTGCATAATACTTTACACAAATTCAGAACCTATTCTTAAGGAGTTAACAGTTACTAGAGTTGCTTTGGAGCAAAGATACAATCAGCCTCCGATCTTATCATGGATAAAGCTAAACAGTGATTGAACTGCTATTTTCTGAGAAATACTACTGAGTAAAGTAAATGGCTGGTATCAGTGCTTACTGCCTTGACCTTAAAGACCACTGCATCATTACTGAGCAGTGCAATACTTCATACAATGTGTTGGGAGAAATTATTGTATTCCTTCAGTATATTCATATCAAAGGAAACTCAACCTAGCTAAATATATTTTCTCTCTCTCTCTCTCTCTCTCTCTATATATATATATATATATATCTATATATATATATATATACACACATATATATATATATATATATATATATATATATATATATATAAATTCTAGGTAGACAGACTAGCCTCAGAAGCAAACACTGCATGCAGATTTTTAAGGTACCATTTACAGGTAAAACAAGTCAAAGTATAAGGAATATCTTCAATTTTCCCCATTCATTTCAAATTTTTTTTATCTTTAAGAGTGTCAAAATTGTTTTTTTTTAATGAATAAAGCCCTTTGAGGACATGACATGTACTTAATTTCTTCAATAGATGTGATCTAAAAGATGCTTAGAATATTACCTATCTTTTAAAGTCCAGCTCAAATTCTATTTCCTTCAAAAAGCTTTTTCTGAAAGAAATCATTTATGTCCCCATATAATATCTTAGATCTTTCTCTCATTTGCATGCTATTATTTATTCATAATTTACTAAGTAAGTGATTGAATATGACCTGCTGTCTATAAGCCAAAATATACACTAAGATGAAATTATAACAGAAGTATCTACTTCAGTTTACACACGTATCCTTAGTAATACACAGAGAAAACATTATACAACATTTATAGGAACAAACATTAGGTGCTTGCATCTATCTGAAAATTGAGATGTATCAATCACTGTTCCTGAGTCTAAGAAAAAGCCCACGATCTTTCAGTGAAAGCATTCAATTACTTTTCAATTTTTTAAAAAAGTTTTATTTATTTATTTGACACAGAGAGAGAGCGAAAGCACAAGCAGGAGGAGTGGAAGGCAGGAGAAGAAGCACTCTCACCACAGAGCGGGGAGACCGATGTAGGACTCAATCCCAGGACCCTGGGATCATGACCTGAGCCAACGGCAGATGCTCAACAGACTGAGCCACCAGGGTGCCCCAAAGCATTCAATTCTTCAACAATTCTGAGTACTGAAAGATCCCACAAGACTTCTTGAAGAATGATATCATTTTCTTAAGCACTACTGGACCCCAGTATCTCCTACAGACCCAGATCATAGGTGCAAAACTGACATTCATTAAAAGCTGAAGTACTATGTTATCTCATTTAAATTTCAAAAATATTGGGATGCCTGAGTGGCTCAGTGGTTGAGCATCTGCCTTCCACTCAGGGTGTGATCCTGGGATCCGGGATCAAGTCCCACATCGGGCTCCTTGTGGGAAGCTACTTGTCCCTCTGTCTGTGTCTCTCCCTCTCTCCCTCTCTCTCTGTGTGTGTCTCTCATGAATAAATAAATAAAATCTTAAAAAAAAAACTTCAATAAATATTAATAGGAGACACTATTTCCACTGCCATTTATTTTACAGACAAAGCAACAGAAATAAACAAGTTAAGCAACTTGCTTGAGAAAATGCAAGCAGGAACTTAGAAGCTTCGAACAGGAAGCTTAGAACTTTCTAGCTCTAAACCTGGCTTTAAACTACTCCACTATGTTTCCTATTGTAGTAATTATCTCATCCTTCTTTTCTTCTTTTATTAGAGAAACATAAGAGCAGGAGTCTTGTCTTTATAACTCTATATTATGGGACCGTATACGTGTAAGCATCAGTAAATATTGCTAAATTAATGTTTGAATTCATGAATCAATTGATTCTAATGCATACAGTAACAGATTTACTAGTATCATAAAGCAAATAATATTAAAAATAACTAATATTTATAAGCTCTATGTTCCAGGCTTTTATTTTTAATTATTTTGAGATCGTTATAGATGCACAGGCAGTTGTAAGAAATAACAGAGATCCTGTTACCCGTTACCCAGACGTTCCCATATTGGTAACATCTTGCAAAGCTATAGTATGATGTCACAACTAGGATACTGACATTGATCTAGGCAAAGTATACCATCTTTTCATCACAGGAGTCACCTTTTTATAGCCACACACATTCTATCATCATCACCACCAACTCATCCTATGTTTAAGCATGATTCATCCAAGTTATTCGTGCATCCATAGCTTCTTCCTTTTTGCTACTGAGAAGTATTTCATGGTACAGGTTTATTACACGTCCTGTAATGATGTAAATCTGGGGCACCCGGGTGGCTCAGTAGTTGAGTGTCTGCCGGTAGTCCTGGGATCACCCCTGCATCAGGCTCCCTGCACTGAGCCTGCTTCTCCCTCTGCCTATGTCTCTGCCTCTCTCTCTCTCTCTCTCTCTGAATAAATAAATAAATAAATAAATAAATAAATAAATAAATAAATAAATAAATAACATCTTTTTAAAATGTAAATTTGGATCAAACATGTGTCTTTATAATGATGTTTTGACAACCGGGTCCTTATTGATCCTGGGGAAACTTCCCCCCCACCCTCCAAGGCTAACAGATTCCTAGAGGTAGTGAACATCTACCTACCTGCTGCACCCCCACGTGCAGGTTTCCTCTATCAGGCTCCTGCACCGCAAACCAATATTCCCACTGCCCTGATCACCCCATGGCCAGGTACCAGCCCCTACATTCCAGAACTGGCTGAAATTATTCAAATTAGGCAATCTTAAACCTTTACACTGCCTTTCCTGATCTTTCCTGCAAGAACCACCACAAAGACTGGCTAGTTTTACTACCATGCCTTCTGCCTCAGGACGAACCCTGGGAAGGCTGACCCAGGGATCCCGCCTCTCACGGCCTTGGACTGTTGGAGATCCCGGGACTCGGAACCACAGAACGTGCATGCACAGTGTACACGGGTTCACCAGGCCCAGGGAAGCTGTGGACTGCCTAACCACCTCAATATCCTCCTCCTGGGTGCAGGGCTGCCTTCCTCCTAATAGGATGTGATGCTGCGCCTGCAAAGGCATAACTGCAAGGCAGGGTATGCCTCCTCTTGGGAAGTGTGAGTAACAAACTATCTTTTCAGTGGCAGTCATCTCCTGATAAGTGGGCCTCACCAGGCCAGCATAATAACAAGATTGTTTTGATTTGGGACTATGACGCATAAAGTTTCTATAAACATTTGTGTATAGGTTTCAGTGCGAACCTAAGCTTCCATTTCTTGGATACATGCCTAGGAGTGCAATTTCTGAGTTACATGGTAGTTGGCAAGTCTAGATTTCCGTTTAAGTGCTTATATAACCCTCACAGCAACACTAGGATGTTGATGTTATTTTTCCCATTTGACAAAGGATAGAATTGAGGCTCAGAGAAGTTCAATAACTTACTTAAGATCTTACACCTAGTAGTTAACACATAAGGACTCAAACTCAGGCCAGAAGAATAAACACTTTACTATGTGATATAATATGAAAATTGTTGACACCATGAAGGTACTGAATCCCTTCCCAGCATCTCTTGGTTAACATGGTTAAAAAACAATAATAATAAAATAAAAAAAAAGTTCTTAGGAAAAGGAGGATCTCAGGCAACCAATTTGTGTCTTAGAAAATAACACGGCATAGCTTAAAGAATACATTTGGGCAAAGTTCATGAAGAATTTATATCTCTTCATATTGCAAAATATTTCAAATTCCCCTGTCATCTCCACAATAATCCTATAATGAATGCAAGGGCATTATCCTGAAAGATGAGAGCAATGAAGATCTTTGTCCCATGGTGTGCCCTTATCAGAGTCTCCTGATATTATGTCTTACACAACAGTAAAAATGTCCCCAGCTGGATTCAAGCAAGAAGTTGGCAGCAGGGCTCTTGCTTAAATACATACTTGTTCTTCCCAAGTTTAGTGTCCAGAACAAATAGCTGAAAGATGAAGAATTTCCACTTCAACCAAACTGCACAAATGTTACAAAAGGGTACATAGGATATCACCAGATGGCCACTCGTTAGATAATTAAGCAGGATTTTAGAGGACTGTAATAATATTTTCTACAGGGTCGAAAGTAAGAACAAAACAACTCAAGTCAAATAATTCATGCATCATCTACCATCTCAAAAAATAAAACATTTCAATTTCAATTTCAGATCAAAACTGAAGACCTTTACAGATCTCTAAATAATCCCATTCTTCTTCCCTAGAAATAACCACTTTCCTGAATTTGGGGTTTATCATTCTGCTGCATATTTTTTTAATAAATTAATTTTTATTGGTGTTCAATTTACCAACATACAGAATAACACCCAGTGCTCATCCCGTCAAGTGTCCCCCTCAGTGCCTGTCAACCATTCACCCCCACCCTCCGCCCTCCCCTTCCACCACCCCTAGTTCGTTACCCAGAGTTAGGAGTCTTTATGTTCTGTCTCCCTTTCTGATATTTCCCACACATTTCTTCTCCCTTCCCTTATATTCCCTTTCACTATTATTCATATTCCCCAAATGAATGAGAACATACACTGTTTGTCCTTCTCCGATTGACTTACTTCACTCAGCATAATACCCTCCAGTTCCATCCACGTTGAAGCAAATGGTGGGTATTTGTCGTTTCTAGTGGCTGAGTAATATTCCATTGTATACATAAACCACATCTTCTTATCCATTCATCTTTCGATGGACACCGAGGCTCCTTCCACAGTTTGGCTACTGTGGACATTGCTGCTAGAAACATCGGGGTGCAGGTGTCCCGGCGTTTCATTGCATCTGAATCTTTGGGGTAAATCCCTAACAGTGCAATTGCTGGGTCGTAGGGCAGGTCTATTTTTAACTCTTTGAGGAACCTCCACACAGTTTTCCAGAATGGCTGCACCAGTTCACATTCCCACCAACAGTGCAAGAGGGTTCCCTTTTCTCCGCATCCTCTCCAACATTTATTGTTTCCTGCCTTGTTAATTTTCCCCATTCTCACTGGTGTGAGGTGGTATCTCATTGTGGTTTTGATTTGTATTTCCCTGATGGCAAGTGATGCAGAGCATTTTCTCATGTGCATGTTGGCCATGTCTATGTCTTCCTCTGTGAGATTTCTCTTCATGTCTTTTGCCCATTTCATGATTGGATTGTTTGTTTCTTTGCTGTTGAGTTTAATAAGTTCTTTATAGATTTTGGAAACTAGCCCTTTATCTGATATGTTATTTGCAAATATCTTCTCCCATTCTGTAGGTTGTCTTTGAGTTTTGTTGACTGTATCCTTTGCTGTGCAAAAGCTTCTTATCTTGATGAAGTCCCAATAGTTCATTTTTGCTTTTGTTTCTTTTGCTTTCGTGGATGTATCTTGCAAGAAGTTACTGTGGCCAAGTTCAGAAAGGGTGTTGCCTGTGTTCTCCTCTAGGATTTTGATGGAATCTTGTCTCACATTTAGATCTTTCATCCATTTTGAGTTTATCTTTGTGTATGGTGCAAGAGAGTGGTCTAGTTTCATTCTTCTGCATGTGGATGTCCAATTTTCCCAGCACCATTTATTGAAGAGACTGTCTTTCTTCCAGTGGATCGTCTTTCCTCCTTTATCGAATATTAGTTGACCATAAAGTTCAGGGTCCACTTCTGGATTCTCTATTCTGTTCCATTGATCTATGTGTCTGTTTTTGTGCCAGTACCACACTGTCTTGATGACCACAGCTTTGTAGTACAACCTGAAATCTGGCATTGTGATGCCGCCAGATATGGTTTTCTTTTTTAAAATTCCCCTGGCTATTCGGGGTCTTTTCTGATTCCACACAAATCTTAAAAGAATTTGTTCTAACTCTCTGAAGAAAGTCCATGGTATTTTGATAGGGATTGCATTAAACGTGTAAATTGCCCTGGGTAACATTGACATTTTCACAATATTCATTCTTCCAACCATGAGCATGGAATATTTTTCCATCTCTTTGTGTCTTCCTCAATTTCTTTCAGAAGTGTTCTATAGTTTTTAGGGTATAGATCCTTTACCTCTTTGGTTAGGTTTATTCCTAGGTATCTTATGCTTTTGGGTGCAATTGTAAATGGGATTGACTCCTTAATTTCTCTTTCTTCAGTCTCATTGTTAGTGTATAGGAATGCCATTGATTTCTGGGCATTGATTTTGTATCCTGCCACGCTACCAAATTGCTGTATGAGTTCTAGCAATCTTGGGGTGGAGGCTTTTGGGTTTTCTATGTAGAGTATCATGTCATCGGCGAAGAGGGAGAGTTTGACTTCTTCTTTGCCAATTTGAATGCCTTTAATGTCTTTTTGTTGTCTGATTGCTGAGGCTAGGACTTCCAATACTATGTTGAATAGCAGTGGTGAGAGTGGACAGCCCTGTCTTGTTCCTGATCTTAGGGGAAAGGCTCCTAGTGCTTCCCCATTGAGAATGATATTTGCTGTGGGCTTTTCGTAGATGGCTTTTAAGATGTTGAGGAAAGTTCCCTCTATCCCTACACTCTGAAGAGTTTTGATCAGGAATGGATGCTGTATTTTGTCAAATGCTTTCTCTGCATCTAATGAGAGGATCATATGGTTCTTGGTTTTTCTCTTGCTGATAGGTTGAACCTATCAGCCTTGTGTCCCGGGGATAAATCCTACTTGGTCATGGTGAATAATTTTCTTAATATGTTGTTGGATCCTATTGGCTAGTACCTTGTTGAGAATTTTTGCATCCATGTTCATCAGGGATATTGGTCTGTAATTCTCCTTTTTGGTGGGGTCTTTGTCTGGTTTTGGAATTAAGGTGATGCTGGCCTCATAGAATGAATTTGGAAGTACTCCATCTCTTTCTATCTTTCCAAACAGCTTTAGTAGAATAGGTATGATTTCTTCTTTAAACGTTTTATAGAATTCCCCTGGGAAGCCATCTGGCCCTGGACTCTTGTGTCTTGGGAGGTTTTTGATGACTGCTTCAATTTCCTCCCTGGTTATTGGCCTGTTCAGGTTTTCTATTTCTTCCTGTTCCAGTTTTGGTAGTTTATGGCTTTCCAGGAATGCGTCCATTTCTTCTAGATTGCCTAATTTATTGGCGTAGAGCTGTTCATAATATGTTTTTAAAATCGTTTGTATTTCCTTGGTGTTGGTAGTGATCTCTCCTTTCTCATTCATGATTTTATTAATTTGAGTCTTCTCTCTCTTCTTTTTAATAAGGTTGGCTAATGGTTTATCTATCTTATTAATTCTTTCAAAGAACCAACTCCTGGTTCTATTGATCTGTTCCACAGTTCTTCTGGTCTCAATTTCGTTGAGTTCTGCTCGAATTTTAATTAACTCTCTTCTTCTGCTGGGTGTCGGGTCCATTTGCTGTTTTTTCTCTAGCTCCTTTATGTGTAAGGTTAGCTTTTGTATTTGAGTTCTTTCCAGTTTTTGAATGGATGCTTGTATTGCAATGTATTTCCCCCTCAGGACTGCTTTTGCTGCATCCCAAAGATTTTGAACGGTTGTATCTTCATTCTCATTAGTTTCCATGAATCTTTTTAATTCTTCCTTAATTTCCTGGTTGACCCTTTCATCTTTTAGCAGGATGGTCCTTAACCTCCACGTGTTTGAGGTCCTTCCAAACTTCTTGTTGTGATTGAGTTCTAATTTCAAGGCATTATGGTCTGAGAATATGCAGGGGACGATCCCAATCTTTTGGTATTGGTTCAGACCCGATTTGTGACCCAGTATGTGGTCTATTCTGGAGAAAGTTCCATGTGCACTTGAGAAGAATGTGTATTCAGTTGAGTTTGGATGTAAAGTTCTGTAGATATCTGTGAAATCTATCTGGTCCAGTGTATCATTTAAAGCTCTTGTTTCTTTGGAGATGTTGTGCTTAGAAGACCTATCGAGGGTAGAAAGAGCTAGATTGAAGTCACCAAGTATAAGTGTATTATTATCTAAGTATTTCTTCACTTTGGTTAATAATTGGCTTAAGTATTTGGCAGCTCCCACATTTGGGGCATATATATTGAGGATTGTTAAGTCCTCTTGTTGGATAGATCCTTTAAGTATGATATAGTGTCCCTCTTCATCTCTCACTACAGTCTTCAGGGTAAATTTTAGTTTATCTGATATAAGGATGGCTACCCCTGCTTTCTTTCAAAAGAAATGATATTTATTTGATATATATATCATTATATATAAATGATATATTTCTTGATATTCTCAAGAACCATTTGAATGGTAAATGGTTCTCCAACCTTTTATTTTCAGGTTGTAGGTGTCCTTCTGTCTAAAATGAGTCTCTTGTAGACAGCAAATAGATGGGTCCTGCTTTTTTATCCAGTCTGAAACCCTGAGCCTTTTGATGGGGTCATTAAGCCCATTCACGTTCAGAGTTACTATTGACAGATATGAGTTTAGTGTCATCATGATATCTATTTAGTCCTTGTTTTTGTGGATTGTTCCACTGAACTTCTTCTTAAAGGGGAATTTTAAGAGTCCCCCTTAAAATTTCTTGCAGAGCTGGTTTGGAGGTCACATATTCTTTCAGTTCCTGCCCGTCTTGGAAGCTCTTTATCTCTCCTTCCATTTTGAATGAGAGCCTTGCTGGATAAAGTATTCTTGGTTGCATGTTCTTCTCATTTAGGACCCTGAATATATCCTGCCAGCCCTTTCTGGCCTGCCAGGTCTCTGTGGAGAGGTCTGCTGTTACCCTAATACTCCTCCCCATGAAAGTCAGGGACTTCTTGTCTCTTGCTGCTTTAAGGATCTTCTCTTTATCTTTGGAATTTGCAAGCTTCACTATTAAATGTCGAGGTGTTGAACGGTTTTTATTGATTTTAGGGGGGATCTCTCTATTTCCTGGATCTGAATGCCTGTTTCCCTTCCCAGATTGGGAAAGTTTTCAGCTATGATTTGTTCAAATACATATTCTGGCCCTCTGGCCCTTTCGGTGCCCTTGGGAACCCCAATTAAACGTAGGTTTTTCTTCCTTAGGTGTCATTTATTTCCCTTAATCTGTCTTCATGGTCTTTTAATTGTCTGTCTCTTTTTTCCTCAGTTTCCATCTTTGCCATTAACTTGTCTTCTATGTCACTCACTCGTTCTTCCACCTCGTTAACCCTCGTCGTTAGGACTTCTAGTTTGGATTGCATCTCATTCAATTGATTTTTAATTTCTGCCTGATTGGATCTAAATTCTGCAGTCATGAAGTCTCGTGAGTCCTTAATGCTTTTTTCTAGAGCCACCAGTAGCTGTATAATAGTGCTTCTGAATTGGCTTTCTGACATTGAATTGCAATCCAGATTTTGTAACTCTGTGGGAGAGAGGGCTGTTTCTGATTCTTTCTTTTGAGGTGAGGTTTTCCTTCTCAGTCATTTTGCTCAGTGCAGAGTGGCCAAAAACAAGTTTTATTGGGAAAAGGAGAAAAAGAGAGAGAAGGAAAGAAAAGAGAAAAAGAAAAAAGAAAAAGAAGAAAAAAAGGAAAAAGAGAAGAAAAAGAGAAAGAAAAAGAAAGAAAGGTGAAAAAAAGGGGTGGGGTGGGGGAAGCAATCAGAAATCAAAAAGAAAAAAAAAAGAAGAAAAAAAAAAACAACACGGGGGAGTATCTTCTGAATCTGTAGACTTTAAGTCCCTTGACTTCCCCTGGAACTGGTCCGTCCAGCTGGTCTTCTGGGGGAGGGGCCTGCTGCGCTGATTTTCAGGTGTTAGCACTTGGGGGAGCTGCTCTGCCCCTGCCTGCTGCAGGGCTCAGCGGGGGTTGTTTACCCGGTGAGGCCCCAGGAGGAACAGCCACAGTGGCTGTGGCAACTCTGGAAGCCTGGATTCAGCCTCCGCAGGAACTACGGGGCTCTCCGTCTCGCAGGGCCTGGAGGCTCCGGGGCGGGGCCGCTGATCTGCTCAGCTCGGGGCAGGAGCGTCCTTGCTGTCCTGGGCCCTCCCGGCCTCTGCCTGTCCCGGGGGAGGCCGGATCCTGGGCTGTGTCCCGGCGCCCTGTGCTCCGGGGCCTGCGCTGGTGGATTCGCGCTCCCGCCCCGCAGCCCCCTCCCTGGAGCCGCTCCCGAGCCCCTCCGAGCTGCTCCGGCCCCGCCGTGCGCGCTGCAGCCCTTAGGGAGCTCGGCGCACTCCCCGGGGCGCAGGTGTCTGTTAGTGTCCCCGGGAGCCCGAGGGCATCCCCGCCCTCCTGGGTCCTGCTCCAACTCCCTGCGAGCCCCTTTCCGCCCGCCCGGGAAGGTTGGTGCAGCTCCTGCTCCTCCGGGACGGGGCTCTCCTGTCCTGGGGACACTCGCCCCGGCCTCAGCCCGGCTCCTCGCGGGGCCCCTCCCCCTCGGGGGCCTTTTGTTTCTTTATTTCTTTTTCCCCGTCTTCCTACCTGGATAGAAGCGCGAACTCTTCTCACTGTAGCATTCCAGCTGGTCTCTCTTTACATCTCAGGCCGAATTCGTAGATTTTCAGGATGATTTGAAGGTTATCTAGGTACTTTGGTGGGGACAGGTGACTTGGGGACCCTACTCTTCCGCCATCTTGCCCCTCTCTGCTGCATATTTTTATTCCTATATACATTTAAGGAAAATAAAACTATATATACATATTTGTTGAAAAATATCATACATAGGTATTAATCTTTATATACATGGCTTCTTTCTGTTTAAACACTTCTCAAACTTACTTTATCACTGGAAATTATACTTTTGAGTTTTATACCCATTGGTACATTGTCTCTACTTTTATTTTATTTCACTGCTGAATAATGCTACATTGTATTATTATACTTCAATGTATTGAGCCATTATTCTGTTTTTATACACTTAGATCAGTTTTTATTTTTGCTATTACAATGTTTGTTGTTGTTGTTGTTGTATGTGTTTTTGTTTTTTTTAAATTGAAGGTCCCTTACTGGTCCTGTTTCCATGAGTGCCAAGACCAGGGGAAAAGGAGAGGGGAACCAGGTGGCACAAGGAAGGGTCATCTCCACACATTCCATTTATACACAGAACTAAACAGACAAGCACAGAGTCACTATTGTGGTTAGAAGTTGGCAGCATGGGAAAAGGGAGGAACAGGTGGGGAACTGGGGTGTCGTTAAAAAATACAGCCCCCCCAAACTGGTGTGTCTGGGGGGAACTTGGTCTGCTTCAACCCAAGAGGAATCAGAAGATCAAAAGTTGTCTGGGAAAGCCAGAACCATCAGGGATAGAGGGAGGAGGAAGGTCCAGGGGGTGAGGGGGCTGTTTGGCAACTGGGGTTAAGGGATTGCCCTCCCCCTGCTGGGATCCCCCTAGCCCCTCCAGTCTGGCAGGAAGGGGGCAGCCTGCAACCCCCATGGGCAGGTCTGGGGCTGCCAGATGCTCCAGGCAGGGGGCTGGAGGTGGCTCACAAAGGCTTGCCCTCCAGAGAGATGACGGCACTGCCCCCCAGTTTCTCTGCCAGGGTGCGGCGGTCCTTGATCTCCTCGTAGCAGTTTGCTTGTAACTCATGCTTGATCCCGGTCGGCTTTTTCTTGAAGGCATCCTTGAGCTGGCATAAATCATTTTGCTCTTAAGGGGTGCAGACTCAGGTGCCCAGAAGATAAACACCAGGTCCTCCTCCTTGCTCTCCTTGGTCTCATAGGTTGCATCATAGAGGGCATAGCGGCAGTCCTTGTCTGGTAGCATCTTGACAAAGGTGGTGTAAGGGACATCTACAGTCTGGCCCACATCACCTACCAGGATCTCCTTGCCCTCCTCGAGGATGATGTTCTTCTTGTCCTCACTCAGGCAGAAAAGTACTGCCTTCTTGCACTTCTTCACCTCCTCTGGTGTTGAAGCTTACGCACCTTCATGTCATTGAACACTTTGATGACACCCTCAGAAACCGCCATGCCAGAGGCCATGTTTCCAGAAGCGAAAGGGATATAGAAAAAAGGGTCAGAAGAGATGAGAGCCGCTGCAGCTGCTGCCGAGATCCAACTGAACCTATTTTTACTATTACAATGTTTTAATAAATATTCATGTATAACAGGTTGAGCAAATGCACAAGAGTATCTTGAGGTATATACCAAATAATGATCATTGGTATTCAGCTTCACCAAGGATTTCCTTGGGATCCTAGCAAAAATCAGATGATACATTCAAAGTGGACATTTTAAGAGGAATGTAATAAAAACTATTTAATATGCATCATCAGAGTTTAGGGATGCAGGAAATAGCACAATACTCTGGAATTAGCCATAGCAGATAGCTATCACTACTCTTAAGCCTTAAGTAAGTAGCAAAGGGAGGAAGCAATTTAAAAGATTTAAAAAATGTAACTCCATGGAGAGAAATCTATGACAGGATCTATAGCATAAGGAATAGGGTACAACAAATACATGTGAGAGGGGCAACAAAATAAATGCCATGAATTCACTTCCCCTTCATCCTCCAATATTCATTTGTACCCAACTAGAAGCCAAAGGACCAGGGAGCCTTTTCACATAAGGTCAGCCTCCTACGGCAAAAGTCTAGGCAAAGAAAGAGTGGATGTGGAGGGATAACCAGAAAGTATCCAGCATAATAAATGCAGCAAAATTGCTTTACAAAGTAATTGCATTATTTTACATTCCTACGAATGTATGTGAGGTTCTACATTTTCATCAATGCTTTATTTTTAAGCATTTTACTTTTTGCTAATCTGATGGACATGGAGTGATATACCATGTAAATATGCATTGTCCTTATGTCATTTGTAGGTAAGTATCTTTTCTTATGTTTCTTAGCTATTAGTATTTCCTCCTCTCAGATTTCTTCCTCAGATCTCTTGCTCATTGTTTTTCTTAAATTAACTTTTCTTTCTTTCTTTTTTTTTTTTTTTTTTAAACATACCTCCAGGGATGCCTGGGTGGCTCAGCCATTGAGTGTTGGCCTTCGGCTCTGGTCCCAATACCACAGTCCCGGGATCGAGTCCCACACTGGATTCCCTGAAGGGAGCCTGCCTCTCCCTCTACCTCTGTCTCTGTCTCTGCCTTTCCCTCTCTGTGTCTCTCATGAATAAATAAAATACACTTGGTTCAACTTCTGGCATCCCCAGTGGTAACTGCATAATGGCCACATATTATCCATTTTTCCTGGTCTTTTGTTTTTTAAAGATTTTATTTATTAATTGAGTTGTCAAATAGCCGTACAAGAAATTATTTTGCATTAAATATGTACCTATTTGCTCTACAATGGAGCCTTGAGTCTCAAGGTGTTGAATAATAACTATGAAATAATTGGAGAAAAAGTTCAAAATCAAAAAGTACCCTACATTTCAGTGTGAGCTTTTTGAAATAAACATATCCTATTGTTTTAAGAAGACTGATCAAAGGATAATCTAATCAAAGATTTGACCACATTAAAAGATGACAGCCTGGGGATCCCTGGGTGGCTCAGTGGTTTGGCGCCTGCCTTTGGCCCAGGGCGCGATCCTGGAGTCCCGGGATCAAGTCCCACGTCGGGCTCCCTGCGTGGAGCCTGCTTCTCCCTCTGCCTGTGTCTCTACCTCTCTCTCTCTCTCTCTCTCTCTCACTCTCTCTCTCTCTCTCTCCATGTCTAACATAAATAAATAAATCTTTAAAAAAAAAAGATGACAGCCTTTAAAATAAATTTTGACTTCGTTTTTTACTCTCTCCCTTTGAATGTTGAGTCCTAGGTTAATGGAGAGCTGCCAGGTTGCCAGGAAAAATTGTAATAGTTCAAAAAAGTTTGCATGTAACTTTGTGGCTTGTTATTTTCAAATACATGGTTTCCTCTCTAATTAAGCTGGAAAAATGTGATCATTTTCTCATAATGAAATCTTCATCAGAAGAATATACTTAGTTGACGTGAAATGTTGGGGCTCAGGAGCAAATGATCAAGAAAGCATTCTTGAGACATCTTCGATGCAAAAAGGATGGTTTTATTAAAACAGGAGAATAGGCAGAAAAGGCTGCCCTGAGGTTGTAAGGGGTGACTGATTTTATACTTTCAAGTTGGGAGGGGGTAGGGATAGCATAAGTCTCTTAGGAATTTTGAAGCAAGTTTTCCAGGATCTTGAGGGGCTGTTGTTTACCATCTAAAACCTTAGTCATGAGACCCTTCAGATGTATATCAGTTAACCATATGCTAGCAAGATATTTATTAACATATATCTAGGAGGGGAGGGAGTATGGGGATAAAGGAAGTTTCCAAAGGAATTTTTTACAGGTCTTGGGGGTTGAGCTAATGTCAACAAGGTGGTCTTTTGCCTCTAGCAAAATACTAACATCGAGGCAGCTAAGCTCCATGAAGAAGGTCACTCTGCCAGTCTCAAATTCTTGTCAATGCGCTATACGTTGTAAGGAAGTTGTAAGTAATTTTTTTCTTTTGCCTTTGTTCTCCACATTATAAGTATTTTAGATTATTTTAAAATAATTATTTGCCTATGCCTTGAAAGCATCACCATATTATGTTTTAAATATCAGTGCTACACAACTGATTGAACACTACATCTGAGACTAATGAAGTACTGTATTTTGGCTAATTGAATTTGAATTTTTAAAAAAGAAAAGGAAATGACTATCAATGCTACAATTAAAGTCAGAGAGTGAAATATTTTATCAGGAAATCCTGGAAAGTAGCTGTGATAAAGAAAAAAGCAATGAAAATAGTAACAACTAAGAGAGCTGAAGCATCTAGTGTAGCTAAAGCAACTTTAGAGGGAAATTTTTTATCTATAATTAAAAATAAAAACAGACATCCATTAAATAACAAACAAATAATTAGAAAATCAATAAGGTCAACAATTGGTTCCTTAATAAGACTACTAAAATTGATAAAAAAGAATCTTCACCTTATTCAGCAAGGAAAAGCGAAAAAAAAAAGCACAGATTTCCAATACCAACATTAAATGAAACATTGTAACTATAGGTTTAACAAAACTTTAAAAGAATATAAAAGATATTCTGAATACTTATGCTTATAAATTTTGCAATTCTGACAAAATAGAAAAAAAATGTTTTTAAATCAATTTACTAGGGTTCCTGGGTGGCACAGTCAGTTAAGTTTCTGCTTTCTGCTCAAGTCATGATCTCAGGGTCCTGGGATCCAGCCCCACCTGGGTCTCCCTGCTTAGCTGGGAGCCTGCTTTTCCCTCCCTCTGCCCCTCCTCACCTCCTGCTCATGCTGTCTCTCTCTCTCTCTCTCTCAAATAAATAAATAAAATCTTTTTTAAAAAAGAAAGAAAAATCGATTTACTGAAATTACTGAAATTAATGCAATAAGAATAGATTATCAAGGGGGTGCCTGGGTAGTTCAGTTAAAAATCAATTTACCCTCTCTGTGTCTTAATATGGCTTAATATGGTGCAGGCCATATTAAGCATCTGCCTTCCACTCAGGTCTTGATCCTGGGATCCTAGGATCCAGCCCCATATCAGGCTCTCTGCTAAGCAGGACTCTGCCCCTTCCCCCTGCTTGTGTGCTCTTGCTCTCTCTGTCTCTTTCTCTTGCTCTCTCAAATAAATAAAATATTTATTTTAAAAAAGGATAGATTATCAGAATAGATCTATATGGATTCAATAAACAGAATTTGGAATTTGAAACCTTCACAAAACTGAGATTGCTTTGCTGGTAAATTCTATCAAAAATTTAAAGAAGGAATAATGCCAGAAGAAAAGGAGAAAACATTTACCAACTCATTTTATGACAGCAGCATAATTTCTGATAAAGAACATTATCAGAAAATAAAATTACAAATATCTCTCATGAATATAGGCCCAAAATTCCATAATTAAATATTGGCAAATTAAATCTAGAAATATACTAAAAAGAATAAAACATAATAGCAAAGTGGAATTTACCCTAGAAATGCAATATTTATTGATTTAATACTTAAAATCAATAAATATAATTTATGACATTAACAAATAAGAGGAGAAAATCACATGATATAGATACTGAAAAAACATTTGGCACAATTCAATATCCATTTATGATTTAGAAAACACTCTTAGCAAGTTAGAGATAAAAGAAAACTTAAAGCTATGAAAGTTACCTATATTAATTAATTATAATGAATATTATTGGTTAAATATTAAAAGCTTTCTCCCTGTAATCTGGAATAAGACAGAAATAACTTCTCTCACAACGTTCTACTGAATATTTTACTAGAGGTCCTAGTCAATTTAATAAGGAAGTAAAATAAAAGCATTATGTTAAGATTGAAAAGAAAAAAGTGAAATTGTTTTTATTTAATGATTGCATGATTATCTACATAGAAAATCATGAAGAATATATTAAAAACTACAACTAATAAATTTAGCAAAGCCATAGGATACAAATAGAAAAATTCAATTGTATTTCTATATACTAGCAATGAACAATTGTACAATGAAATTAAAGTACAATAGTATTTACAATGCATGCTAAAATATACTCAGTGATGAATTTAACAAAATCATGAAAGACATCTGCAAAAAAAGTATTGCTGAGAGACATTTAAAAGGGCTTAGAAGTCTAAAGACATACCATATTTTTGAATTCAGAAGATTCAGTATTCGCAGGATGTCATTTGTCCCTAAATCAAGTGCACTCTGGAACAAAGTCTCAGCATGATTTTTTTTTTTGGTGGAATTCTCAAATTTATTCTACAGTTTATTTGAAAATGAAAAAAGAAAAACCTAGAATAGCCAAATCTATCATGGAAAAGGAGGACTGTTATTAGAGGGATACATGACTTCAAAATTTACCCTAAAGCTAGGATAAATTGTAGTTTATCCATGGAATATGATATTGGCAAAAGAATAGAGAAATATACAAACAGAAAAGAATAGAGATTCCAGTAATAAACCTACACATTTATGGCCAGATGATGTTCACCAAAGAAGCCAAAGCAATTCAATAAGGAAATGAAAGTCTTTCAACAAATTGTTCTGGAAAACAATGGATATCTCTTATCTACATATTTTGACCTCATACCACATACAAAAATGATGCACGATGCATCTTGGATATAGAAAATAAACTAAATCTATAAACCTTCTAGAAAAAAAGAGAAATATACAGATTTTGTGTAATGTTGGGATAGGCAGAAATTTCTTAGAGAAGAAACAGAAAATTCTAATCATAAAGCAAAGAAATGATAAAGTTGAATCCATCAAAATTTAGAAACTTCTCATCAAAAGAAATAAAAGACTAGGAAAATATAAACTCTACTATGGGAAGATATTTATGATCCATGTATCTGACTTAAATCTAGAATATACGCAGAACTCCTGCAACTCATTAGTTTAAAAAAAAAATCATTCCCCTTTAATACCACAGTAACCTAAAATGAAAAAGATAAGCCTAACTGTTGATGAAGATGTGGAGCAACCAGACTCTCACATATTTCTGACAAGAATGTAACATAGTAAAACTACTTTGGAAATCCTAGCACCTTCTTAGAAAGTTAAACATATCTACCTTACAACTGAGGATTTCCACTTTTAGATATTTATCTAGATAAATGAAATAATATATTCACAAAAGCCTTTATAGCAGGTTCTTTTTTTGTTATAATAACCAAAAACTGGAAACAACCTGTTTTTCATCAGAAGAGCTGATAATCAGTGATCTATTCATACAATAGAAAACTATTGAACAATAAAAATGAACAAAGTAATGATATTTACAAATACATGGGTGAGTCTCTAAGAACATTTTGCTGAGTGGGGAGAAAAAAAAACCTTACATACAACAGTGCATACTTTATGATTCCATCTATATGAAGAGCTAGAACAGGCAAAACTAAGCTATGATGATAAGAATGTTAAAAACCAGAAACAGGTCAAAAAATGGAGTTGCTTTTGCTAAGCTCCACATCACCAAACTGAAACTTAACTCAATTACAGTCTCAGCTCTCCCAGAAATGGAATCTTACACACATACTCCCACCAAACACTACCTTGGCTTAAAAAACAAACTTATTTTCTCACAAGTCTGCAAGGTAGAAGTCTGATACCAAGGTGTCAAAGAAATGGAATCTTTTTTTTTTAACTTTCTCTTTAAGATGTTATTTATTTATTCATGAGAGACACACAGAGAGAGAGAAGCAGGCTCCCCGGAAGGAGCCTGATGTGGGACTCGATCCCAGGACCCCAGGATCCCAACCTGAACCAAGGGCAGATAATCAACCGCTGAGCCACCCAGGTGTCTCAAGAAATGGAATCTTAAAACAATCAGGAATCGCTTAGCATAATATTCTTTTTTTTTTCGTGCTGTAGAATGGTTTGTTGCCTTTGCCAATAACAAAAATGTTGGAGAGTCGGGTGGCAAAGCTGTTGCCATGGGCATCTTTCACATGAGCTACATCAAAAGAACCAGGGTGTCTCTCCCGGTTGGTGATCACACCAATTCTTCCCAGGTTGGCACCTCCAGTCACCATACACAGATTACCAGTATCAAACTTGATGAAATCCATAATCTTTCCAGTCTCCAAATCAATCTGAATGGTGTCATTCACCTTGGTGAGGGGATCAGGATAGTGGATGGTGCGAGCATCATGAGTCACCAGATGAGGGATTCCTTTTGTTCCCACAAAGATATTTCTCACTTTGCACAACTTATACTTGGCCTCCTCAGGTGTAATCCAATGAACAGCAAAGCGGCCCTTGGTGTTATAGATTCGATGGAAATTCTCCCCAGTCTTGTCAATGCTGATGACATCCATAAAACCAGCAGAGTAGGTGATATCAGTTCAGACCTTGCCATCAGTCTTAATAAAATGCTGCATACAGATCATCTTCACTTCATCCCCTGTTAGGGCATACTTAAGTCTGTTCCTTAGGAAAATGATGAGAGGAAGACATTCTCTCAGCTTATGGGGGCCAGTAGATGGGCGAGGAGCAAACACACTGATCAGTTTATCCAGCATCCAGTGCTTTGGAGCTGCTACACACTTCAGATGCTTCTTGGGACCACGAGCCATGGCTGTACTAGGCATGAAAAGAGTTCTTTCTTCTGGTTTCCAAGGGTCACGGGTAAGTTCTCAGATCTGAGCTGTGCTCTCTTTGTGTTGAGCTCCTGAGCTAATTGGTTTTCCAGTCCAGACTTAATGGGTCAGTCTAGACTGACAGAAGATTCTAACAGATCACTGTGAGTCCTTAACCCTTGGTTAGTCCAGGTTCCAGTCTAGGGCTTAGCAGATAGCATAAGCTGGCAGACAGTTTCACCCAGAACCTTGAGTATTTGGCTTGGCAACCATCAGGTCAGGGGTACCAGTAATATGACTGGACAGAAAAGTAGATTGGACATGATTTGCAGCAAGGATCCTACCAACTCTTGCCAGTTTTCAAGGGAATTATCTGTCTTCTTTCCTTTGGGCTATCCTTAAAAGTTGCTCTGGGGCATCCCGGGTGGCTCAGCGGTTTAGTGCCTGCCTTCAGTCCAGGGCGTAATCCTGGAGACCTAGGATCAAGTCCCACATCTGGCTCCCTGCATGGAGCCTGCTTCTCCCTCTGCCTGTGTCTCTGCCTGTGTCTCTGCCTCTCTGTGTGTGTCTCTCAGGAATAAATAAATCTTTAAAAAAAAAAGTTGCTCTGGATCTCAGGATGGTGGTATCCTTAGCACTCTCTTTAGAGTGCTTGAGTATCTTGAGTCTGAGGAGTTGTTCAATACTGGCAAAAATATTTATTCTTTGTCCTAGATGAACCTGAGGAGATATTTGAAAGGATTTTTGTAAGTACTTCTATGGCCAGAAGTTGACTAAATTGGAAGCCGATATTCAGAGCTTGACAGGAACTATGTTTTAGGCCTTTATTCCTAAGATATGTGAAAGTATATACCCAAAGGGAAAGAAAAACATTCCAAAAACAAACAGCTCTAAATCTAGAACATAGGAATCTTTGGGTCTCCATTTTATTTGGAGATCTTCTCCCTGATGTAAAGAGGCAAACTGAAGGTAATGTAGTTGGATGGGTGGGTCAGCCTATAATGCCATTCAGGTTGTAACCCAATTCCATGAGGGTTTAAGTACAACTGTCCATATCTTATAAATGGAGTCTTTACAAGAACAAAAATTCAGGTCCTGAAGCAATTCAAAGTCCGCCTATCCCTTTAACCAATCCCCAAACCTTCCCTATTCACCTCATAACGCTTGTAAGTATTCTAAAATACTGGTTTTAGGAAATGAAAATCCCTCTTGCAGGAACTTGCGTTCTTTCACAGTGACTTTGAGATGTCAATGTTCTACCTGGTTTTCTCCAGGAACTCTTATCTGGGCCATCTCTGAAATGCAAACTTCAAGGAGGTAATTCTTATCAAAAGGCAATAAAAGGGGGAGTTGGCAGTGCTCTTTGGAAAATAGGCAAATGAAAATCTTAAGTGTCTTCTCCACAAATATCAACAAGAAGCATTAGCCATCTGAGCAGGTAACTTTAACTTATTCCAACTGCCAGAAACACAGCTTGGATTTAACTATCATTTGTAAACTAGTGAATTTTGTATTATTGTACTTGACACATGGCTGAAGTTTTAAAACAAAAGCTATAAATCTCTGTTTGTGCCTGTCTCTATAGTCAGATACTTATGTATGTACATTATAGTTTGTGATGTTTTTCTACCTCTGAATGATATGGCCAAAATTAATTTGTAAAGAAGCTCTATTTAATTAGCTAAAAGAAAATAAGAATTTGTCAAATTAACTATTTCTCAGAGTAACGAAAAACACCCAAATGATGTTCAAGTTTATATGATCTGGGGTAATCTTTGATAAATAAAAGCTAATTTCAGTTCATTGGCTTAATTAAAATATAAATGTCTTCAAAGCAATCAGCATTAACTATAATGTGGAACTACAACTTAAAATTTACCTGGATTTACTAGATAAATAAGATTATGTTACTACAAAATTTGTCAGCAAGAAAAAAATTAGTATATCCCTGCATTTTCTTGAATGTCTTGTGAAATTTTCATGACTAATCTAAATATTTAAAAATAAGCAATATAAAGAGAGGTAAGTGGAATAACAGTTTTTAGGTGAACTTTTCAGCAATTATGTTTTATGATATATTTATTTAAATAGTTTCCAAAATTTTTGCCAACCTGAAAACTTAAAGTTATACTATGGTAAGCCAAATGATGGATATTTATTCAATGTCTACATCATTTCCAAATAACATAAAACACTGAAATATTAATTACTGAATATAGATTTATCCACTGTGGCTTCCTTTCACAGAAGAACTAAAGATATTTGGGTCTATTAGTAAACATATTTTGTATCACACTGAACATTTACTATCAGGAAGAACACACTTCTAGAAATTATGAAATACATCAACAGGTTTGCCAATCTACAGAATGGTAGTATAAAAGTCAACAATTGCTTACTTCTTATTCTTCACTTCAAATTAAGGATTCTAAGGATTAATGATTCTAATTGATACATAACTAAAACTACTTAGAAATAATAATGGTGAAAGGAGACATGTGTGTAATGGAAAATAAAATGGTTGTTTCAGAATTAAAAAAAAAAAAGATAGGGCCAAATCTGAATGGATGTAAAAAAGTTATGGAAGAAGCTTTAGGAAGGAAATTTTATGTATAATTAAGCTGGCTAAGATTGGAATGGATTTAAGTTTGTTTTCTGTTCTTGTTGTTTTAATGAGTTTTAATATCAAAAGTACACTGGTGCAAAATTAGAATTTGGCTTTCTCTCTGCTAAAAAGACAAAATTTTTTGGACTTTTTTAGTCTGCTTTTGTTATTTTGTTTTGTTTTGTTTAAGGTTTTATTTATTTATTCATGAGAGACCGAGAGAAAAAGAGAGAGAGAGGCAGAGACACAGGAAGAGGGAGAAGCAGGCTCCATGCAGGGAGCCCAATGCGGGACTCGATCCCAAGAGTCTGGGATCATGCCCTGGGCCAAAGGCAGGTGCTAAACCACTGAGCCACCCAGGGATCCCTTTGGTCTGCTTTTGATTAGAGATTATAAAAGCTTCTTTACCTTGTAAGTAATTTGCCTAGACAGCAAAGATTTTGTGTTTTAGCAAAGTAATTTACTGTGCTTCACACTGTCTTCATCAGGTCTTTAATTATGTAAGAAACCCCAATTTTCTCAATATTGAAAGAGTTAAGTATTCACAACAGTGTTACCTTTTGTATTTGACTTTAATGTCTTATATTGTCTCTTTGGTTAAATAGGGAATTACTTTTTTCATAATGATCTGTGATCCTGTTTAGTCAGATATTCAAATCTTTTGATGTTTTGACAACTTCCCAAAATCAAACTCTTAATGGAGTCTTTTCAGCTTCAAAATAACGTTGAGATTTCCCACATTCCTTGGAAAAAGGTCCCTGGAAACACTTAATATGAGTGTTCCAAAAATTGCATGAAATTCCTAGAAATCTGATACGTTCTATTATCATTAGTCATAATTTTAGCTATGACCTTAAAATGTTGTATGTCATAGACATAACCATATTTTTTCATCAATTTCATTATAATAAATTCTCATCAGATCTTTAACCATAGGCATAAGTTTTCTGTCATGACAAAAAGTTATTATTTTACTGTAATGACTTTTGCAATAGTGAGATTCATTTAATACATTGGAAAGGACCTTACCAAGTACTCTTGACCACTGACATCCCTGCCAGATTATAAGGTGGCAAACCTTGGGTGCATATTTTACAACTAATGAAGGCTCCACCTAGACCTAGTGCTGTGCAAAAACACTGAAGACCTCAAAATCAAATTGAGTAACAAAAGAAGTAACTAACATCAAGGTAGACTGATTCCTTCCAAGACATAGAATCAAGAACATTTCTTTTCATTCCTTCTTCCCTCTTTGATTATCCTTCTCCTAATTCTTATACCTTCAAGGTCTTTATGATCCTTTTGTCCAGCCTGTTCCCTGCTCTGGCCTGGATAGAAAATGTCGTTGTTCATATATCTCAGGTCATTGCCAACAGGAGTGATCCAACCTCTAAATGACTGTTGAATTTGCCATGATGCTGGTGATCCTACAGTTCTGACTGTCACAAAATTCCACCTGATTTGGAACACTTTACTTTGTCTGTCACAAACTCAGCCTCCTCTCTGTTGTGTCAGGTTCCCTAACCCTGTGGATCCATTGCCCTACCTTTGGTTAACAATTCCAAACCCAGGAAGACTTGCAGCCAAGCTCTGTGCAAAGAAAGGGATACACAGTAAGGTTAACCAGAATAAAACCACCTGTGTAGTCTACAGACCCTTAAACTTTTCTGGATCCCATGGCTGTCAGTTTTCCAGTCCCAAGCCACAGACTTAAACAGGAATTTCCAAGAGACATTCATGATTCAAAATTTGCTTCCCTTGGGTAGATATCTACACCCCTAGCAAATGATATGATCAATAACCTTTCCTTAACTCTTGAAGATATTGTAGAATCTGCTGTTAAAGCAAAAATCCCTAGATTATTTGGCCAAAATTGTTCTTGATTAAAGGATATCCTTGGTTATCTTTTTTTTTGCCCTTGGTTATCTTTTAACAGATTAAGGGGGTGATTGTGCTATGGCCAACACCACTTGCTGCACTCAGATGGACACTTCTGGAGAAACTGAGACTCACATACATAAGATCACTGAACAAGCCAGTTGCATTAAGAAAGTGACTCCTTCAATTCAATGAGGTATTTCCCTGACTTATTGATTCTAACTGGCTTGGGTCTTAGGGATCATGGATTCCAGATATTGGGAAAATTCTGTTCATTATAATAATCATAGTAATCTCTCCCTGGTGTTACATAGTCTCTTCAAAGCTTTAAATGTATGTTTGCAACTGCTAACCATCAAGCAAATGATATCCCTAAGACTAAGAACATCATAAAAGGATCCAAAAGCAAGCCCAACATTATGACTTGTGACTGCCATAAAGAAATTCAGTAAAAATATATCATGACCTGTGAATATCACTCAGAGATTCAGAAAAACAAACACCTGTTAGAACTCCAGAGTAGTCACTGGGTGTAGTGCTAATGCCTTAAATTTCTATCTTATCTCTCAGTTAAGCTGAGAGTCTGATCAAAAGGAGGGAATTGTTAAAAACAAGACAACAACAACAAACTGAACCTTTATGCCAAGCTCATGTCACCAAACTGAGACCCAACTTAATTATAGTTGAAGGTCTTCCAGAAATGGAATCTTAATACTCTCAATCAGGAATTGCCTGATCAGTACTAGTTACATCATCTGCCTTACATTGCAGTAACCAACCTACTTTGTCTAATATGACTTTCTTGTTCCCCCTCCTTTCTGCCTATGGAAGTCTTTCATTTTATGGAGCTCCTCAGAGCTCTTTACTATTTTCTAGATTGAATGCTGTCTGTTTCATGAATCAATGAATAAGCCAATAAGATCCTTAGAATTTACTGCAGTTGAATTTTGTTTTCTAACAGAATGAAAACAGTGATTGGAGATTAACTGGGAAAGATCATGAGGAACCTTCTGGAATGATGGAAATATTTTGTTTCTTACTAATGGTATGTGTTAAATGAATAGGTGCATCTGTCAACACATATGGAACTTCAATTTTAAAATTTATTTTTTGGAAATGGTAATCAGTTGGCATTAAAAAAAAAAAAGAAGAAGACTTAAAACTAATTATAATGGGGTACCTAAGCCTAAAACCTTACATTCAGTGGACAAAAATCAGTTAGGCTTCTTAGCTTAGTGTTTTGTTGCTCTTGCTTTTGTTTTGTTTTGTTTTGTTTGTGTTTGTGTGTGTGTGTGTGTGTGTGTGTGTGTGTGTGTGTGTTGCATTTGGGCACCCAATTTAAAGTCTTTTGAACTGGCCTTAATATATATAACCATAATACATTAAAAATAATTTTCAGGATCAAGTTAAAAAATGTCACAGGAAATGATTCCAAATGTTAAAGCTAAAATGCAGATACTCCAGCCATGGAGATCTGTACAATTATTAAATTTGAGTTAAAAATTGGGTTTCCAAATTCTTGGTCACCCAAGTGAAAAGAGAAACATAATAAACTATACAACCTTCAATATCTATCTTTTAAAAAGTCACTGAGTTCCACATGGGAAGCAAAGTTTTTTCTAGCGTGTAATCTTGTTAGACAATGGAAAAAGAACAAAAGGACCAAAGAAACAAGACTCCTGTGACTTCTAAGAAACTTAGCAGCTAGCTAATCCATACTTACTCTAAAATTATAAGACAGGTGAGCACACCAATTTCCCAGTAGAGAAAGATACCACACAAATACAGTGTGACTGGAAAAAAAAAGAGGGAAATGAAAGGAGTTCCAGGAATGCACAGGGAATGCCCAGCAACTCCATCTTTTCTAGATCCTGTTTGCCCAGTAATTCAGCAAATCCATGTGTCTTCTGTACCAACAGAGGACACGTGGAAGAAAAAATGTGTTTAATATCTTCTTCATTTAAATCTTATATTTATAGAAACAGTCCTTTTTCTGAGTCATATGGAATATATGTATTTAAAAATTCAAACTGTGCAGAAGGCATGAGAGGGGTATTGGGTCAGGGATCTGGACCTTGCAGTTTGCAAGGGAAATCACCAAATAACTCACATAGGAACCTCTAGAAAATACCCAGTGTACTCTATTAGTGATTTGTGAATTTTGGTATACCTTAAGCATCTCTGGGGAACTTGCAGATTTCCTACCATGCAGATTTCCTCCCATGATAACAAAGATTCAGATTCAGTTGAAGTTTAGTGAGATGATCAGGTGACTCTGATATAATGGTATTAGTAATAGTACACATTTAGAACAAGAATAACTTGGGTTAGAGGGTTACAAATCCCAGTGCTACACAGGCAGGTCTGTCATGTCATGCCAAAAGAGAAGCAAGACTGACAACACAATTGAGAGATGGGACTGTGTAGCAGAAGAACTGTGACCCGAAGAACGCACATCTCAGCTATAGACCCAGAGCACTTACAGCTGAATGAATGCAAGCAATGTAGGTCCAAAGTTGTAAGAGCTTCTGATTTTTGAAGAGACACTTAACATCTGGACTTTTATGAAAAATATTCTGGTTTTGTTTGTTGTTTTTTTGCTTTGCTTTGGGATTTTTATGTCTTTCTTTGTCTGCTTTTTTAAGATTTTATTTATTTATTCATGAGAGACACAGGGGGAGAGGCAGAAACACAGACAGAGGGAGAAGCAGGTTCCCTGCCAGGAAGCCATTGGGACTCAATCCCAGGACTCCCAGAATCACGCCCTGAGCTGAAGGCAGACGCTCAACCATTGAGCCACCCAGGCTCCCTGTTTGTTTTTGAGTTCTATACTCAACATAGGGCTTGAACTCACAATCCCAAAATCAAGAGTAGCATGGTCTACCAATTGAGCCATCCAGGCACCCCTTTTATTTTTTTTTGTTTTTGATGTAGGCAACTAATACATTTAAAACAAGTCAAAACCCAGGACGCCTGATGGCTCAGTGGTTGAGCATCTGCCTCCCGCTCACGGCGGTCCCAGAGTCCCAGGACCCAGTCCACATCAGGCTCCCCTTGAGGAGCCTATTTCTCCCTCTGCCTATGTCTCAGCCTCTGTGTGTCTCATGAATAAATAAATAAAATATTTTTAAAAAAGTCAAAACCCAACATGCGAATATGGCCGAAGCACACCTTCTAGCCTAGCAGAGCCTACCTACTGGCCATCAGTTTACAATCTCTCATCTTGATTATGGTGGTGTTCCATACAGTCATTCTTTCATATATTAATCAACATAACTAAGTATCCAGAAATTGCTAAACCATAGTCAAACAGATTTTCCTTTCTGGTAAAGGAGAATTACTCCTGTGTTGTAGTTAATGAAGAAGATCCATAGTCATTTTATGCCTGATAAAATGTGTGGTGTGTCTGGGATTTTCTATACAAATTATGATCCTCCCTATCTTCCAGCCAGAAAGATCACCAACCTCTGCAAAGGGATAGGTAACATGGGTGCCAAAAGGCAGGGCCAAGTTTTCAAAATGGAAAGAAAAGAAAGAAGGTCTGCTTAAATATGTAAACAAGGACTTGGTGGGGACCCAAGACTTCTATTGTGCAGGATTTGAAAGAGAGGATTTGACTGGGACAAATTTCAGGGCAGTGAAGGTATTTGTATTCAGCCCTTGAAGTTCTTGCAGGAAGGTCAGTGTGAATCCCTGGAATGCCTTACTTTACATAAACTGTCTCCTCTGAGTCTATTTGCATAATTAGTGGCAAAAATGTAATCTTACTACCTTCTTCAATTTTGACAATAATATTTTTTAATATTTTGTTTATTTATTCATGAGAAACACACACAGAGAGAAAGGCAGAGACACAGGCAGAGGGAGAAACAGGCTCCATGCAGGGAACCAGACATGAGACTCGATCCTGGATCTTCAGGATCACAGCCTCGGTGAGAGTTGGGGAGACAAGGCGGAGCTACAGCCGCTGACTCCCAAGGCCAGGTGCGAAGACTCCTCGGGGGAGGTAGTGTACTTGACGAGTGGAGAAACTGGAGTGAATCTGGGGTCACTACAAATGAGGCGTGGGAAGAAATGTTGGGACGAAAAAATCCTGTATTAATGCCATCTAATTGCTTCTCCCTCTTCCAATAAAAAATAAAACACACACAATAAGACACATTGGTAATAGAAGTTAATTGCCAATGATAATGAAATAATGGATAAATACAAACTTCGGACCCAATGCGGGTGGGTGTGGGTTCCAGTGGTGGATGGCATAGTGGGTGTAAGGAGGAGAGACAACTTTCTGTTCATTGAAGAAAATTTAAATCACATTCTTACATCTACCAAATACAATACGGAACAATAAATTATAACTCCAAAAAGACTAAAACGTACCCAGCAAGTATGGCAATGATCGAGTTTGGGATGGTGCTTTTAGGTCAGAAGGGGTTGGGGTATCTTGGTAACTTTGTGATTTTAGGACATCTAAGTTAATAGGATCAGAGGTGGGTGTGGTGTGGGGGGAGGTCGTGGATCGGACTGGGGGAAAAAAATTTTCCAAAAAGGAGGATTTTTCTGTATTAATGCTGTTTTTCCTTACTATTCAGGATTGGTGCGACTACCGCCGATCCGTGTGTGTGGATTTCGAGATAGTCCATATCTAACGTTAGCCGGAGTAGGTCCACCAGCCAGATCAATTTTGATTTGAAAAAATTAATAGACAAAATACTAAAACTTAAGACTTTTAATTTTCCCCTTATAAATCCCCAAATGTCCCAGTAACCCGGTAATTATATCAGTATTCAATCACTGTTTCACTGATGTAGTAACAGAGGTAGAAATTTGACTGGTGATATCACTTAATATGAAAGCCTAAGAAAATAAATGTTCCTGTAGCAGTTGATATAAATTGGAGAACTTCAGATGAAAGTCACTAAGTGAAGATTTTGGACATTCAAAGAAGATTAAGTTAATGTAAAAGAAGTTTCAAGTTAGACACCCATTCTATAAGACAGTTGTCTTTTACCAGGCTTTAAAAAACAAAAAAAAATTGTTTTTTTCTACAACCGATCTCCACAAAGGCATTACTTTATCATCTCAAAAGAAATAATCTCATTTTTTAAAATAAATGTCTACCTTCATTATTTTAGGAGGATACAAACATATATGCATAGTAACAATTTTACCTGTTTATAAAGAGCTCCCAAACTGAAGTGTTGATTCCTATTCTTTGGAAAACAGTTATATAAGCCTGGATAATCCAACACAGCTTGTTGATCTTAGAATGATATGAAGAAAAGATCCCCAATGCCATGGATTAAAACAATAGTTTTGTTATTTTAATATGTACTATGTCCTTCTGTAAAATATCTTGATTGGTACACATACTTTATAAAATTTATGAAGGATTGGACAAGAGATTGAGAGAGGATTTACAACACACTGGTTTAATTAAATTTTTTTCTTTAAGTTATTTTCTTTATATCTCATGAATTTAAAATTAGATGGTACCTTTATTACCTGACTTGGAGTCTTCTAATGTCCATTATAAGTGTAGCAAAATATCATTATAATATTAGTATTATTATTTTGGTATTCTAGGCTTTGGTGTTAGAGGGTTCCCTTCACTATACATCAATAGTAAAAAGAGAAAATGGCTTAAGCAGATCATAAGCTCATTCTCAGGATAAAATTAAGAGGCAGTTTTATAATGTATATATATCAGAACATAGTGAAGTCTTAATACATGTTGGGAAAGATTATTAAAGCTCACGAGATATTCCATATGCTCCCCTATGTTTCTCAATCACCCTTCAGTTAAGTTGGGGTCCATAGACTAGTTTTGACCAGTACATGTCCCACTTTTGAGTGAAAGCAGTTAAGAATCAGTATGACTCCATCATCCTTCTCTTCTACCATGAAGACCTTGGAGACCACTGGGTCCTAATAGAAGAGCTGAAAGAGAGAAAAGGGCCTTTATTGTGTTAAGACACTGAGATTTCAGGATGTACCCATTACCACAGCATAAACTATTCAATCATGTATAATGTGTAATAATTTCATGTAAGGTATATAAACTGAGGAAGACAAGAGAAATTAGATATATAAAATCAGGAGCAAAAAAAATGAAGAAATGAATGAGTATATAAGCTGTGATTGGTGGAGGAAGTGGGGACAATATCAAAAAGAATTGGGTAGGAAAAAGATAGTGAAGATGATAAAGAGAAGAGTTGAGGAAATTTTCTGGAAATTGCCTGCAGTTGTGGCATTTTGCATTGGTATCCAGCTTTAGGATTATAAAAATGCATTGGGTTCCTTTCATGGCACAAGATGAAAATCAATCATGAGCTGAAGAAGAATTATTAGGAGATTATTCCATTATGGAAGTCAAGAATCATGCCCATATGTATAGGAAGTGGATCATCAGGAGAACTCAATCAACAAGGTAGAATCATAGACTAAATGTAAGCATGAACTCTAGTGACACATTACCTAGGTATGAATCTCATTTCCACTATTAACTCTGTGTGTGACTTTGGACAAGTTGTTTAACCTCTCAGCCTCATGTGCCTCACCTATGAAATGAGATTTCTGTTTTGTTTTTTTTTTAAGATTTATTCTATTTTTTATTGGGCTGAGGGGGAGTAGTTGGAGAGGTAGAGACAGAATCTCAAGCAGACTCTGCTGAGCACAGAGACTGACAAAGGGCCTAATCTCACAACTCAGATCATGACCTGAGCCAAAATCAAGAGTTGGATGCCTAACCAACTGAGCTACCCAAGCACCCCTGAAATGAGATTTCTAACATGACAGCATTAAAAGGCTGTTGTGAGGACTAAATGAATTACTGCTAGAGCACTAGCACAATGCTTTGCATCCACCAAGTGCTGTGCAAACACTCCCATTGTCACTACCAATCTTTATAACAAAAATCATTTTTAATAAGCCATAAAAGTCAGTAGAATAAAAATACTAAGCTTCATTTGATAATACCCTATGTAAGTACAGAATTAAAATTTAAGACAATTCACTGCATTGAAAACCATGATTTAGTTTTTCAAGTTGAGTGAAATACTGTCATAGCCACTAAGGCCCCAGAACATTTCTTTATTCAGTTCTCAAATGACTGACTACTTACAGAAGTCTTTATTTTTTAAGTGGGAAAGAGAAATATCTAATTCATTCTGAAGATCAAAAGTTAAATCAATGTACTATTAGTAACAATTGTTTGGAATGAAATATTACTCAGGTTTGGAAGCTATTATTCCAGGTTAGCTCAGTAATACTGGATGTTTCCATTCCAGATATGGAAAATACGGCAGTGATAGATGATTACTTGATTTGATTTCTACCCCAAATTTGTAAAATAATTTGACAACAATAAGTCCAACATGTATAAATCATACATCAAATGAGGAAGTCTAGCAATATGCATTACATTTTTCATGCACATCAAATTATCCTTGACATGAGAAATTTGAGTTTGTTATATTTTTCCTTCTGCCATGATGATTATTCTACCTTGGGATTGTTTGTCTTAAAAATAAGAACTGTTAGACAATTCAAGAAGCTAAAGGAGGAGGGGGGCACACCAACATTCCCTCCATTATTACAGATTTTATCACCCTTCCCATTAATTAATAATAAGGATGTTTAGGCTGCCAGTTAACAATCCTAGAAACAGCAGTATCTTATTTAGAAGATGCATCATTCAAATTACAAATTGATGTAATGAATTCTAATGAATCCTTTCCTTCTATGTTGAAGCTTAATCCCTATTCAAAGTGGATTAGTTAGTATTTAAATTTATCATAGGATCAAGGGTGATTAGTGGCCTATCATAAAAAAAAAGAATCCCATGAAATTCATGGTTCTTTATCACATGCAAGACTGAGGGTGAGCTATTGAAAAGTTCCGAAGATAGTGCATTGTACTGGAAATCTTGCCAGTGATGCCTGTTCCTGAGGTGTGCTGCAACAAAATGCAGCCCAGAAAGAATGAGGTCCACTCCTACATAAAATTATTCTTTTAAGAATGAAGCAGCTGCATGCTAATGGTCTGCTAAGTTCTTATTATCTGCATTCTCATTGACTGCTCAGCTTTGGAGTGTGTGACTTTAAGTCTCCTTTGCCTGAAAGATTTTCTAAGGAGCTTTTGAAAACATTAAAGCTCCTGAAAGACTTAGCTAAGTTTGAAGTTTGACTGAAATGAATATACCAGAGATATGGTGTAGTCATTGAAATTGCCATTTTCCTGTGGTTGTGTTTGTGTCCTTTCAGGATAGGTGTAGGAGCAAATTTGATTTGAGGGCTTTGCAAACTCAGAAGTGCCAGAATAATCAGAGTAATAATGACAACCAAATGCCATACTTCCTCGGAACCACATTCTGCTCTGGGAATGTAACGGATAAAAATACTGAGGTACATCAGAATTGCCTTTCTCTGTGGCATAATAAAAAAGTCAAAGGTCTTTTCTAAAACATCCCAGGCTTCCATTAATAAGCAAAATGCAAATATCTTCCCCTGAACTCACATAAACCCCATCTCCACGGTTTTTCAATGTATTTACTAGTTTTTAAAACTAGACCCGATTTTTCTAGAAAAACATAAAATGTTAACAGTGGTTATTTTTAGGAAGTATGGCTGGTAGGATGGCATGGCAGAAGTTAGCTTTTTCAGGTATTCTTTAGATGCCTGTTCATTAACCCTTTGAACTAGAGAAGCTTTACTGTTTGGATTGCAAAAATATCTGGCTTCCTCTTTGTAACTGAATCCCCTGATTTTAGCAGACATAAATAAGTCTTATGTTTTATCTTTTCTTTTAATGTACTTCTTAATATTTTTTATTTTTACTTATAATTTCGATATATGTTTTTAGTATGGGAATTTAAACCCATATCTTCTTTTTCTCCCCAGTGTCTTTACTGTTATTGTACGAGTCATTCTGGGAAAAATGTGGGACCTAGAATTTTTATTTTGCATATATAAATTATTTAATTATATGTATAATGTAAAACTCACTCAGTATAAACATTTTTTCAACTCCTTGTTTGTTTGAAGTTTCATGGATCTAGCCTTCTTTAAGACACTCATGACCTGAGACTAAGGTTAACATCCCCTTATCCACACTCTCCATGATTTTATAAACACCATTTATATCTTTTCTTAGCCTGATTTCTGCAAAAGCTGAGTCACCTATGTATAGCAGTATTTCTTAACAGTGGAACTGTTGACATTTTGCACCAGATAATGGTGCGTTGAGGAGAACTCTCCTGTGCCTTGTGAGATACTTAATACCAACTCTGATCTCCATCCACCAATACTAGTAACACCTCCCAAGTTGTGATGATCAAAAATGTCTTCAGACATTGCCAGATATCACAGGGAGGCAAAATTGCCCCCAGTTGAGAATCAATATTATAGAAGTCTATCTAATTACAAAACGCTTTTACATGTACTATTAGGTACAATCCAAACATAACCCATTTAAAACAAGCAGTACAGAGTGAGTATTACATTTTGAAGATGGGAATACTAAGGTTCAAGAGTTTTGACTTAAGTAATATGGTTTTAGCATTGAGAAACTATAATTACATGTTATGATCACAACTCCATAAGTTATGACAGAGTGGGGAATATTTTAAGGAAAAAAATTAAATCAGTAATGAATGGTTTCCACATTCAATAATAGATGGAACTAGACAAAAAAGCAACAAGGGAAAAAAGACTTGAATAACACTGTAAACCAACTGAAGTTAATAGACATTTCTAGAACACTCCACCCAATACAACAGAGTATGCATTTCCCTCAAAAGCACATGGAACATTCTCCAGGATATGTGAAGTTGTAAAACAAACCTAATGAATTTAAAAAGATAGGGAAAATGCAAAGCATGTTATCTGACCACAGTAAGATGAAATTACAAAACCAATAGCTGGAAAACTAACAAATATGTGGAGATTAAACAGCACACATAATTAACCAATAAGCCAAAGAATAAATCAAAAAAGGAAATCAAAAAAATACTTTGAAGTGAATGAAAATAAGAACACAACATATGCAAAATCATGAGATGCAGCTAAAGCAATGCCTTGAAGGACTTTATAGCTATAAATGTTTATCTTAAGAAAGAAGAAAGATCTCAAATCAGTAGCAAGAACTAATATGAGACAAAGAAGAGTGAACTAAACTGAAAGCAAGAGAAAGAAGGATATGATAAATATTAAAATGAAAATTCACTAAATAGAGGAAAGATTTGAGAAAAACAATAGGGCCAAAAGCTGATTCTTTGGAGAGATCAACAAAATTCGACAAACTCTTAGTTAGATTGATGGTGGGAGTTGGGGAGTTGGGGGAGAAGAAGGGTAGGAGAGGAATATAGAGCATAGACTCAAATTATTGGAATCAGAAATCAAAGAAGTGACATTACTATGACCTTACAGAAGCTAAAAAGAACATCAATGAAAACTGTGAACAATTGTATGTCAACAAATTAAATAGATGAAATGTACAAACTCTTATAAGGACCCAAAGTACTAAAGGTCATTTGTGAAGCAGTCTGAATGGACCTATAACAAGAGATGAGATTAAATTGGTAATCAAAAACAAACTACCAAGAAAATCCCAGACGTGGATGGTTTCAGTGGTGAATTCCAAAAAATTAAATAAATAAATCTGAAGAATTAATACCAATTCTTCATAAACTCTTCCAAAAAATAGAAAAGGAGGAAACACTTCCCAAAGTTCACCCTGCTATGAGAACAAAAGCACTCCCTTGCTAGGATAGTCAAAAGAATAAAGGAATGTAAAACCCATAGCCATCATGCTTTCTAAAAGTAGGAATGCTGGAAAAATATTTAACATAAGTTGAACCTAAAAGCAAAATGAATTGCAGGTATCTTCCCAACTAATTTACCTCCACTAAGATATAGCAACAATATAGATTAAAGGAGTCCTTGAATGGCTCCTTCAAGTTTAAACCCTACTTACTCAAGACAGTTATTCTGATTCTTAAATGTTACTCTCATGTTCCAAGAAGATAAATACCCCAGGTCCCTCAACCATGATTCCTATAGTATAATTTCCAAGTCTATAATGCTCCCTTCTCTTTTATCATACTCATGCAAATTTGGACAGATAAGCCTAGAGTGTAATAGGACATTTATCATCATTGGTTTGGTCACTGTGCATCTAAATAATGAGGAGGATTATTATCCAATTACAAAGTGTGTTGCAAATTTCTCTCTATTATCGAGGTTCTACCACCTAAACCAAGTTAGTTATAAATCCAATGAAATTGGCTAATATGTGTATGTTTCCTCCTAAATAGAATTTTGGAGAACTTAGAGAGACACATAGAATATGTTTACAGGAGTAAATTTGATTCATCAAGGAAAGTGAAGGGCCTGTTGTCTCATAAGTAAACAGACTGACTTGTATATTATCTGTCAACTAAATGCAACATGGAGCCAGATCACTTCAGGGTGCTAGACTTTGGGCTATTGCTATATCCTAGTTATTAGGAGCCATTGCAGAAATTTAAATGGGGCTGATGACCTAGACTACATTAGGGACTCTCTATTGCATTCCCAAATATAAGCAAACATTGTATTGTAAATTGCATCAACTCATAATACAGTTAAAATTATTCACTGCTTAACTCTGCCAAAAAAGAAAGTCATAGCAAATGGCAAAGTACTGTGTCAAATATTCATTAAGTTTCTACTTCCCTAATTAACACATTCTCTTCTCATTTGTCCATATTCCTCTGCAGAGCTGGAGATGGGCCATTCATCGGAGGTAGAGCAATAGTAGGTGGCCAGGAGACAGACTGAATATCAACATTCAGGGAAGACAGAGGAAAACTTGAGATCACAAAGGGAAGAGACTTTTTTTTTTTTTAACACAAATCATTATAGAGAACCAAGTCTGAGAGACAGTGCCATATGTTAACTGCAGAAAGAATAAAGAATTCCAAATCAGGTAGCTCCAAAACAAGTCAAAATACAGAGTAGGAATCAGAACTATAAAGGCAGAGAAGCTTTAGAGACCTATTTCTCTGTCTCTGGTTCTGAAATAATGGGGTGGTTTTAGTAGCTGAAAATATCTGAAATAAAGCATTATCTTTCTTTTTTAAAAAAAAAAATATTTATTTACTTGAGAGAGAAAGAGAGCACAAGTTGGGGAGAGGGGAGGGGCAGGGCAAGAGGGAGAAGCATACTCCCCCCTGAGCAGGGAGCCTAATGTGGGGCTCAATCCCTGGACCTGAAGATCATGACCTGAGCTGAAGGCAGACACTTAACTGACTGAACCACCAAGAAGCCCCAAGCATTCTCTTTCTATATGCAACTTAATCTGGGCCCAATCTTCACTATATATTCCTCAATAACAACAACAACAACAACAACAACAACAACAACAACAACAACAACAACAAATGGATTATATTTGCAGGGGTCTTTAATCCAAGATAGAGTTCTTTTAAAGATTTTTTATTTATTTATTCATTAGAGACACAGATGCCCCTCCAAGATAGAATTTAAGGAATCCAGATACTTAGATGGAGAAAAATTACATCCTTATTTTCACTAAACTCTAGAAGTTATCATTTCTTTTAGTTATGCCTCTGAGAAACAAAATTACAGTGATCCTGGAAGATTCGTGGCCTTCATCAAGTAGTCTATGTCACACCAAAGCTGAAGCACATCAAATACAGTAAATTTTAATGGGAGAGACTCCTGGGTGGCTCAATAGTTGAGCATCTACCTTCAGCTCAGGACATGATCCTGGGGTCCTGGGATCAAGTTCCACATGGGGCTCTCTGCAGGGAGCCTGCTTCTCCCTCTGCCTATGTCTCTGCCGCTCTCTGTGTCTCTCATGAATAAATAAAATCTTTAAAAAAAGAAAATTTGATGGGAAACCATGGCTACAGATGCTAGCTTGGATGCAAGGTTTAGAACAAATATGGTAGAGCACAGATTCAATAAGAGGAACCACAGAAACACTGACTCCAGTCAGTTTCAGCAGTTATTTCTTCTTTCTAAACATATGATAGTCATATTCAAATTCTATTTAATTTTTTTAATATACAAATATATATATTACATATATGCATATATGCATACATATATGTGTATATATATGCATATATATGTATATATATCTAGCCCCGGAAGTTGATCTAACTGGCTTCTAGCTATTCCACTCACTTAAATCCAACCTTAAACCTTAATCCTTATGAATCTCTTAATACTTCAGTAACAGTTCCTTTAGTAACAACATAAAACATCATTTGTCAAACTTTCCAGAATGAAAGTTCTTCATTATTAAAACTATATCTTTGATTCTTTGGGAAGTATGCAGCCTAGGCCAGCTCAGCTAACAGCTACTACCATCTATTTTAGAGATCCACAAAACAAATCATGGGGATCCCCAAGCTATGTTCAGTACTCAGAAAGATCTAATGTGTCTCTTCTATTTTCCCCTAAGAAGCTTATAAAATTAAAATGATAGGACCCTTTGCTTTCGGCTGGAATTGTATCAGCTTAGTGAGTTGTTCTCCTGCATCAGATAATCTATTTAGCAGTTTTATAGGGTCTGTGATCTTTTTAAAAAATGATAAAATGCATTTGTTGGGGATCCCTGGGTGGCTCAGCCATTTGGCGCCTGCCTTTGGCCCAGGGAGCTATCCTGGAGTCCCGGGATTGAGCCTGCTTCTGCTTCTCCCTCTGCCTGTGGCTCTGCCTCTCTCTCTCTCTCTCTCTCTCTCTCTCTGTGTGTGTGTCTATCATCAATAAATCTATCTATCTATCTTTTTAAAAATGCATTTGTTAACACTCAATACATGGAACTTTTCATGAGAGTGGAGGATTTGGATGATGAAATGACTAAAGAACATCAACCTATATGGGTTTTCAGGAGTTTCTTTTTTTAAAAAAAGAGAGGGGATCCCTGGGTGGCTCAGAGTTTGAGCACCTGCCTTCAGCCCAGGGCGTGATCCTGGAGTCTCAGGATCGAGTCCCCCGTCAGGCTCCCTGCATGGAGCCTGCTTCTCCCTCTGCCTATGTCTCTGCCTCTCTCTCTCTCTCTCTCTCTCTCTCTCTCTCTCTCTCTTTCTCTCTCTCTCTCTCTCTCATGAAAAGAAAATAAAATCTTTAAAAAAATATTTTATTTATTCATGAGAGATACACAGAGAGAGGCAGAGACACAGGCAGAGGGAGAAGCAGGCTCCCTGCAGGGAGCCTGATACAAGACTTGATTGCAGGACCCCAGGATCATGACCTGAGCCAAAAGCAGATGCCCAACCACTGAGCCACCCAGGTGCTCCAAGGAGTTTCAAGTATACTAATATGATTTCACTTTCAAATTCGAACGTCTTAACTAAAAATTTAACCACAGTGGAAATTGTGGAAGGGATGATACTCTAAACAAAAAAATCAGAAGCACAAATTTGAGAGAGCAATTAGTGGGACAGGGGCAGGGTAGAGCAGGGTTCTGGAGAACTGCTACGATCCTGTAGTGCCAGAGCAGTAAGAAAGAGAAGATAGCAGAAATGTTAGGAGTGCAAAACCAACTTTGATCATGTTAGCAGAGATCCAATCATGTAAGTGAGGGTTACAGTAATCATTTCCTTCCTGATTTGAGCTGCTTGAGCAGGTTTCCTTTAGAGATGCATCATGTTAGTTTGCATAAATTTCTTCAGCCTGGTTACATAGTGATACTCTGGTTCCACAGCTGGCTTTGCTTCTGCTAGAAGATGTTATGGATTATCCTGTCTTTCGACCAGTTATTAATAAAGCTCTCCTCCGCAACCCACAAGTGATTAATGAGATGAAAAGATAAAATCCTCCACCTGCTGCAGCAACCCTGAAAGCTAAATTAATGAGAGAGTAAGAGTGAAAGAACAGAAAAGCGATAGGGAGGAAGGGAGGGAGGGAGGGAGGGAGGGAGGGAGGGAGGGAGGGAGGGAGGGAGGGAGAGTCAGAGAGGGAGACAGAGAGGACTCCCAAAGCAGCTTACTTCACTAGGCAAGGCAGATCAGCTGCCTATTTGGCTTGGTTTCTAATGATCCTCTATGAGAATGAGTTAGTGCCTTCTGAATAAGTGCTCTAGGAGCAGCCAATTCAAGAGAAATTACATGTTCCTAAAATGATTGCCATATATACCGCAAAATTTTTACCTGACTATAGGACCATAATCTTAGGGGGATGAAAACCTTATCCTCATTACTCCCTGTTTAAGCAAAATAAATTGACTATAAAAATAAAAAAGAGAAACCCCAGTTATGAGAATGCAGAGAAGGGAGGTTTTTGTGGTGCAGAGCATAGACAAGCTATCTTGGCCTATGGGCCTTCATACCTTCATCAGCTATATTTCCAGAAAACGTATTCAATGAACACTACTAGCCTACAGTTACTGTTTGGTGTTTGTGAGGGAAGGCAGCCCAAATAGGAGAAATTCTTTTGTTACATGCATAAGAAGTCCTTACATGAGAACCATAGCACATGAGTTCTCACGCTCCAAAGAAAGGGTGGGGGTGGGAGGGGTTGCACTCCCTGCATTGCTTCTAACTCAGAGGGTTGCTCCCTCTCAAATGCACCAGTCCTAAACCAAGAAGGAACTGAAATTTCAATTGGTCTAATTATGATGCTAAAGGGCCTATTTAATAGCAGGTAAGATCACTGCTGTAAAACCACTCTGCTTTTCCTCTCTCCTGTGCCAGTGGGTAGAGTGCATTCATCACTGTGAGCATGGTGGCCCCCTGAGGGCACAGTGAAAGTAAGGATTAAAGATGAGCCTAAGTCACATACTTTAAGTCAGGTCCAAGACAGAGATCTATCTACTTTGGAATAAGAAATTTAAGAAGTGATCTAGATTGTTGTTATTACTGTTTCAAGTCTATCTGATATATTCCATCTTTTATTGGTTTACTTACTAGATTGTAAGCTCTATTGCAAGGCATTCTTGTCACTTGTTCACTGTAGTAGCACCTAGGACAGTGCCTGGCATAAAGTCAATGTTCAGAGAAAACTTTTGAAAGAAGGACCCCCAGATTTCCATTCACATTATACCTTCTATGTACAACTACCTTAGAAGTCTCACAGAAAAGAGGCAGCATAGACAAAGAAGGGTTTAGATATATCTGGATTACCTGACTGTCACTTTGAGACAACCAAAACCTGTGTGGTATATCCCTGATACTGTTTTTTTACTAAAACTGAGTAAGATGGAAAATCCCAACTATGTCATGATGTTCAAAGGTGAGAGGAAATCTTTAACATGTACAAAATATAAAAAATTTATATTTGGCTTAAGCTTAATTATATTTTATCCAGTGAATAAAACCTCAGTAATACCTAAGATGGTATATCACAATCCAAGTTAAGATGGATGGAGTATAGGGGCATCTCAGTGGCTCAGTTGGGTGAGCATCTGGCTCTTGATTTCAGTTCAGGTCCTGGTGTCAGAGTCATGGGATGGAACCCTGTGTCCGGCTCCTCACTGGGCATGGAGCTTGCTTGGAATTCTCTTTTTCACTTTCCTCTGCCACTCCCCACCCCTCTTTCTCTCTCCCTATCAAAACAACAGCAACAAGAAAAAGATGGATGGATGTGGCTCAGTGGTTGAGCATCTGCCTTTGGCTCAGGTCGTGATCCCGGGGTCCTGGAATTGAGTCCTGCATCAGTCTCCCTGCAGGGAGTCTGCTTCTTCCTCTGCCTATGTCTCTGCCTCTCTCTGTGTCTCTCATGAATGAATAAATAAAATCTTTTTTTAAAAAAATGATGGATGGAGTATAAATACCTCCAGGAAGCCCAGCACCTTTCGGCAAAACTTCTGCAAAGAAGACCTTTCTTCTAGTTGATTTCTTCAAATATTATAATACAGTCAGCTTATGTTCATGATTTTTAAGGGATAAGTGAGATTTATAGAGGCTAGAATATGTTTCCATTATAAAAGACAACATGGATGGATCTCCAGCTATATTTCATTCCTAAAGGGAATTCTGTCCTTTACCAAAAATACATAGGAGAAAAAAATCTTTTCTTTTGTAAAAATATCACTTGTTTAAATTGTAAATCAAATTCCTTCAATTATAATCTAAAAATAAAATATTCAGCTTAGCATCAATCAGCAATTCTTTGTTTGGCTTCTGCATGTCTCTGTGTGTGTGTGTGTGTATGTGTGTGTCTGAGTGTGTGTGTGTTTTGAAATGTATAGCCATTGGAGCCAGAAAATGGTCCTTCTATTGATGTTTCTATTTGTTTTCTTTTTAAATAAGACAATTATAAACTAATTTTACAGTAAAAATACTTTTATTTTGTTAGTTTCTCAAATAGCAAGGAATCACTACTGCCCCAAATTTTCCCAAAAAAGGCTAAGAATGTAGTCCAGCTTACTATTTGATTATCTTCTTAATAGGAGAATAGGAGAAAATTACTTTTTTTCTGGTATTACATCCTAGCTTCTCTGAGATGGGATATATTTCCCTAAGTATTATATATTTTGATTATTGGATCAATCCAAAGTACTCCTTGGATCACATTATTTGGCCTCCATGGGTTTGCAATTACTCAATCTTACTCTAGCTTGATGTGGCCAAAATGTGTGGAAGGACTATGTAAGATTCAACATACAAAATTTTCCCTTAGCTATATTGTAGAGAAGGTGTGGTGGATATACTTACCTCTGTTACAGAATGTTTACTTTGTGTAAAAATCCCTGGGAGACACTTATCTGGGTTCCTAGTACCAAAGATACTTCTACTTCTTCTGAGCACCTGGCATTCTTTGCTCTTTAGGACTCTGTTTTTTAATACCAATACCATTGCTTGAATGCTAGGGAACCCAGAGCCAAATTTTAGCTATGTTAGTACTTGTAGTCTGCATTTAGTGTACTGACTCAAATTCTGTGTTCCACACAGGAGTTTAGAAAGGAAGGGACTTAAAATTAGTAATTGAAATGAAAAATGTTATGTTTGAAATAGTTAATATAGTCTCCAAAGATTCCTGGTTGGTTATACTTTAATAATTATAAAAGTTTCAACCATCAGGGCAAAATGCAATGATCTTTAACTCCAAGTGTCAATGATGAACCTCAATTAAGGAAACAGAAATAAATGAGAAAAAAAGTAATAAGAGATAAGCAGTATTCTGATAATTTGAAAACTAGGTCCCACTTCCTCTGAATAGGTGCCTTTTAGAGTTTTCAGGCTCACATTTTGCAAAGACTCTCAAGAGAAAATATAAAAGCTATGATGTAAATAATAAATGCAATAAATAATAGAGAGCTCGGTGGGCCTCATTGTGCTTATACCTCCAGGGTCATTTCTCTGCCTATTTTCTACTCATTCTTTCTTTGTGCAATACCCCTGAGTTCTCCAAAATTTCACCCTCTTTTCTTTTCTATCGTTCAAGCTGCCATTCATTCTATCACTTGGGGAGAGATGGAGGTGATGGCAAAAGTGGTTCACATCACTCTTAAAACTGAGGCAAGGGATCCCTGGGTGATGCAGCAGTTTAGCGCCTGCCTTTGGCCCACGGCTTGATCCTGGAGACCCAAGATCGAATCCCACGTCGGGCTCCCGGTGCATGGAGCCTGCTTCTCCCTCTGCCTATGTCTCTGCCTCTCTCTCTCTCTCTGTGACTATCATAAATAAATAAAAATTTAAAAAAATTAAAACTGAGGCAAAGTGTGAATAAATCTCTCAAATTCTTCACCCTTTCCTCACAATCCTTAAAAGACCCAGACAAGTTTACTCAAGTTAAAGTCGTGGAGAGATCTTGCATAATTTTTGTTTTTCATCTTTTATTACCTATTTCTTTTTTAAATGATCCTGGGAAAACTGCACTGTTAAAAAAATGAAAATAAAAATGGGCAAAATAGTAAAAGTTAAATAAACTTTAAACTAGTAGTTGACTCTACAAGCCCTTATCTATAAGCAGCCAAAGCATGTCAGGGAGAACTCACTCTCCATGGCTACATGTCAATAGCCTTTCTGCTCTTATTTCCATGGAAACTGAGGGAGTTTTGACAGAATAAAGCAAGGGAGAGTTTTCATACAGTCCTTTATCTCCTCATGTTAACAGAAGAACAGTACCCAACCTCAGCCCAACCTCTAGAATTGTTAGGCCAAGGAGAATAATACATTTTGTTACCACTCAAGCATCCTTATTTCTATTCAATTTCTACCTCATGAGAAAAAAGGCAGATGATTCACAGTGGAATTTGTCTTGGTTTCTCCCCAATACTTTCAGTAATATCAAATATTTCAGCCCTCTGTTATAAAACAAGGTGATGCAAAACCCAGAATTCTGTGCCTATATATGAACTACATGCAAAAGCCAAGACATTTTAAGAAAAACTAGTGATCCTAATAGATACTTGCCAATGGTTTCATGATAGTATGTCCTCAGGAGTGATTAATTTCAAAGCCTCTTCATCCTTGGCAAACATTTTCTTCCATGAGGACAAGCTTGATATTGGTCACATATGATTAATGTTCAAATTTCAGTGGAAAAATCTTACTTTCCTCTATGAAATCTTCCAATCAAACAATTCTCTATTGAGACTTCTTGTCAGAGCTTGACAGATGAAATTCAGTATTCACACTCCTTGATCAAGATCTGCCTATGGTTCCATTTAGATATCTTCATGCTTTTACTCTTCCAGCAAATGCTGTTAAATACCTATTATGTTCCAGGTATTAGGCTCTTGGTCACTAAATGAAATTGACAAAGTTCCTGCCTTATGAAGCTTACAACCTAGAAAGTGACCCAATCAATCCATCAGTAAAGCTAAAATTATATAATCTCAAATTAAAATAGATGCTGAGATTAAAGTAAAATAATACTGTAAGATGGTCCTGGTGAGAGCTAAGTAAGGCAATGAGGAAACATCATTGACCAGATAAGAAGGAGAAGACAGTGTGAGCATTTGAAGTATCAGAGGAAGAGAGATCCAGGCAGGAAAAGACAGAAGTACAAATGATCCTAAAGCAGAGAACAGACTGATGTATTTGAGGAACTGAAAGGAATCCCAGGATGCTGAGAGGCAGTAAATAAAGAGAAGAGTAAAACTGGAGATAGAGTTCAGAAAAATATATTAAGGCTATCATCTACTACCTTGTAGAGCATAGTAAGAGTGTGGACTTTAATCCATTTGGGAGATGATGGAAACTTGGGGAGGTTGAATAGCAATGAAGATGAAGAGAAATGAATTCCTGTGGAATTCACAGATTATACTGGTGAAATGAATGAAGAAGATAAAAAAAAAGGAATAGTAAGGATGATTCTCAAATGTCTGGTTTTGCAGGTGAATAGGATCCTGTTCTGAGATGGGGAAGATGGTGAAAGAAATAGCTTTAGAAGAGAAAGCCATGGACTCAATTTTAGAGGTTTTTACTTTGAGGTGTCTGAGAGACATGTGAATGAAGTTATGAATAATTTAGTTATGTATTGGAGCTCAGAGGCTTGCTCTTGGCTGGAGATGGTGATTTTAGAGTCATCAGGACCCTTGGGAATTAATGAAATCTTTTAGGAAAAGAACAGAGATAAAGAGAACATCCTCCTAAGATAGGAGCCTAAAGATCATCATCATATGGAAGTGCTTTTTCAGAGAGAAGCTCTATTGAGAAACAAACAACAAAATAAAAATACACTTCAAGATGAAGGAAGTAGTCAACTAAGCCAAGTAACATGAGCATGGAAGTGTCTGTCCACTGAATTCCCTTAAATGAAATTCACTGGTTAATTGGCAATAGCAATCTCAGGAAGGCGTTGATAACAGAAGCCAAGGTAGGGTCAAAGAGGAGTAACTCAAAAATGAGGAAACAGAGGCAGTATAGTTAGGCAACTTAGGAAATGTAACAAAGAAAGTAGCTAAAAGGTAATGAAAGGCAACAGAGGGTTGTTTTTGCTTTGTTTTGTGATTTAAAATTTTATATCAGGTTTATCTGGTGATGGGAATAATGCAGAGGCAGAGTTTGAAATAATGTTGTGAATATTAAAAAAACAAACAAACAAACAAACAAAAAAACAGAGCTCTTGAGAAATAGAGATTTTGGGTCCCAGAAGGGATTAGCCTTCAAGAGGATGAAGGACACTTTCTTTTTTGTGGGAGAATGATGGAAGGAGAATTAGATAAAGATGCAGATTCATGTAAGACTTTGGAGACAAAGTTGGAGACAATGACAGGACTTAGAGCTACTGGTTCTTTTTTCCTAATATAACTGAATGATTGTGAGGAAGGGAGATTTTGAAATAATCATTGAGCATTGTAGAGGAAAAGCTTTGTAGAGAAGTCCTAGGCAATACTGAATACTCACTTAAGGCTGGTGATTTTAACTTATTCCAATACAAGTCAGCTACGTTACATGATTTTCTCCAGTTAGACTTACCTGTGAAAGGAGTACGCAAAGGAAAAAAAATTAGTTAATTGGGGCTTATGTAGTTGAGTTTTGTCAAAGAGAATAGATAAAGACTGTGAAGCAGAAAAAATTTGTAAAGAAATTATTACAATGATGAACCTTAGAATGTAAGCTACATCAAAAGGCAAATGAAAGTCAGCAGGGGCTTTTATACAGAGAGCCCATGTAGCAGATAATTTTATAAAGTCAAAGGATTTTACCAATGCTTAGGGTCTATATTTGTAAAAATGATAGCATATCTGTAAAGTAGAGGTCCACTGCTTCTTGTTCTTGTATAAAAGCTTAAGTATGAATAGAAAGGCGTTTATGGATGTCAAGTGCCCAAAGAAGTGGACTGTGCTCAAGAATGTCTGTGGCTTTTATCTCCATCCTTGCCTTTCTATAATCTCCCTCATATCTCTGACTGAAAGCTTGCATGCTACATTTCTAAACCCCCCTTGTCAGTTGAGTTTCTGATGGGTCTGTCATAGAAGGCAATAGTAGGAGATTTGAAATTAGGGATAAGGGAGATGCTATTTTTTTCCCTTTCTTCTGGTCAATTCTCCAGCAGCAGTAGTAGCATCCGTGAGCAACTGAAAGTAACTCTAGATGACTGTGGGCTCTAGTGGTGTTGGTAGCAGTTTCAGCAGTGTTGGTGGCAGTCCAGCCTCCTGGATAAGTCCAACTCCTGGATAAGTGACATGAGTGAGGTTCCATTATAGCAGAGGCAACAGCAACACCTCTAGCAACTCAATAGGGAGGGCAGGTCCCTCCAGCCTGAATCATTTAGCAGCTTTAGATCTTGAATTTAAACAAACAAACAAAAACCCTCTTTTTTTTTTATTTCCTTCCACTTCTCCTATTTGCTTTCTAAGACTTTCCAAAACCTTTTGATCAGTTCCCTGAATTAAATCCTCTCTGCTTGAAATATCTTGAGAAATTTCCAATTTCCTAGTTGATATTGCCTGATAAAGACTAAGGAAGTATGGGGACCAAGAAGATGAGTGGAATCAATCAGTGCTATGGCCAAAAACCATATGTCATATCAAATCCAGAAAAATTACATATGTATACTAGTATTCAGGACAAGCTCAGATCTTACAAATGTGTCATATCCACATAAAACTATGAATTCATAAAATGTGGCACAATCAGGAGTCTCACAATCAGACAGAAGTATGCCTTTTAGTTACCAATTAATAATCCAGCAATTCCCTAAGGTTTTATATGACAATAGTTCTGGAAAATGCTTTAAATTTTTTCAATTTCATGAACAAATAAATGAGAAATGCTAGATATTATACATGTAACTTCTGCTTATTTTCACATAAATTATATATGTATTATATATATAATATATAAATATCTCTCTCTCTCTCTCTCTCTCTCTCTCTCTCTCTCGTCTGTCTCTGTTCCTTTTCTCATAACACCTAGTAACATCCCATTTAACACCCCATGAAACAAGTATTCTGCTGAATGCACTTTGGGAAACTCTGCTGTGAGGGAAGCTGCCCATCTGGTCCGTCTATTCTGGACTCTTAAATCTCAACTACAGTTGGCAGTGCAGCACACTTTGACCAGATATCTATATATAAAAATGTTCTAGAAACTTTGGAGGCAACAGAAAGATTAGTGGGAATGATTAAACCAACACTGTGAAATGAATAATTTCCAGTTTAATAGTTAATTTCATTCTAAATATACATGTGTGGATTTACATGCACACATACATACACAAACAACAAAGTCTATGTAGTAGTAAACAGTGAGTTCCGATGTTATCAACCTCTTACATAACATAATTAGTGACACTGTTGTCTAATGAATGAATAAATGACCTAGAAACTGAAGCAGTTCTTGACCTAACTAGATAAGCTGTTCATTAAATCATATTTATTGCACTTTCATTCATCTTTCTCAGTAAACATCTGTTTATGTCCTTATATGTAGTAGTTCGAGCTAGATGTTGGGGAAATAAAGATACATAGGACAGAGCCATGGTCCTCAAGAAATTCAGGTTCAGAGAGTGGGAAAGACAACCACATAAAGAGGTGTGTATGACAGTAGTGTACCTTGAAAGTACATTTTGTACAGCGGAAAGGGAACAATGGTAGCAGTAATACCGATGCCTAACACAGCCCTGTATGTGTATGTATGCAAATGTGAATGGGAAGGAGAGCCATGGACAATGTGGAAATGGGTAGGGGTGTGGGAGTAAAGGAAAGCTCTCCTTTAATGCTTTTTGTGGTGGCAAAAGTCAAAGAAGGTAGGAGAAAGAAACCATCTCAGGGAGCTGCTGTATTAGCACATAAGGTTGGAATAGAAATCAGGAAGTTGCAATAAAAAAAAGTCTGAGTGTTATACAAAGGTGACTCTGAGTTGCAGAAAAGGGCACCTTTCTTGTACAATCTCTACTTTCAAGGGAAGGTACAACTTAATTCAAACAAATGAATCTTTATGAAAGAATCTCAGATGTCAGCAATAGGCACTCTCTTATCTGCATCCACCTTCCTCAAGACAAAGCTGGTAAACTCTGACTTACCTCTTGTGCTTCCTACTAAATGTGATTGTCATAGTTAGAGTTCTATGAGTAAGATGAGGAAGCTGTAATAAAAAAGTAAGAGCACTGTGAATTATTTTCTGAAAGTCATAGCCTTCTTTTATGTTTCTCATGCAATGTTCTTCCTTTTCTAACCCCTAGATCCCTATACAGGGTCAGATATTTCTGATGTCATCTGACATTCTCCTCTCACCTCTTGCTCATGAGGCAGAAAGCAACTGCTATTCTACTTAAGGAAAAAAAAACTTAGAAGTTTATAAAAACTAATTTTATAGACAAATTAATATTGATATTCATATTAAATCTTACAGCAAGTAGACACAAATTTTCTCATCATTGAATAGTGATCCCTGAATTCCCCTAAATCCTAGTCAGATTCCTACAATCATGTCTTTATGACCTGACTTGTGTCCAGGGTGATAGAGGCAGGTGGCCAAGATCTTTCCTTTTATCTTTGTTACTAGCATAGGATCTCAGATATTAAGCCTCTAATGGACAGAAATCATCTGACATAAACATGAAGAAATAAGTAGATTTCATAAAAGTAACTCAATAAAATACTTCTGTAATAACTGTGTTGACCTTCATTAAGGCAATTGGAGGAAGGCCTATGAAATTTAGAGTCTTGACAAGTGGAGAATTTTCCAAAAAAGAACAATTTTCTATAATATAGCCTTGTAACGATGACGGTGATTAACCATGAGTAACTGTAAGTACATGTTGTGATTTAGAGACTATCTAATTCAGCTTTTTTTATTTGACATATGAACGAACTACTGAGGACCTGAAAAATGAGTCCCCTACTGAGGATCATTAGCAGTATACAAACTAGAACTCATGTTTCAAATCCTTTCTGGATTATAACGGGCTGCCTCATATATTCTTTGGAGGTGTCATACTGTTGATGTGACATATCACTCTGAGTATAGAGCAACAATCAGACCCCCTAATCCCATTTCTTTTTTACGCAGATATTACCATTTCAATGTGTGGCTTCTCATTTTGCTGCTTTTTCTTCCCCACCCACCCCCTCCTTAAATCAGGCAGAGAGACAAGTAACTGACTTCAGTTTTCAAAAATGTAACCCGCAAGTGCATAATTCTTCCTGTCAGATTTCCTTTTCTGTAAGTTGGTGAGTTTATTGTGGTAGCACTCAAAAGGCTGAGCCTGAAAAGTTCTATAACATATGGCATACATTTAACATGGCTTGTGAATTAAAAATAACAGCCTGCCATCTGCCTCTGCAAGTTGATTTTATCAAAGTCTAAATGAGAAGCTCAAAGATGTGAATGTTGTCAATTAAAATAAGAAATACTCAGGTTCAATAGAGTGACCAATCCATGCTGTCCCCTGCCCCCCCCATTACCAATGGACTAAAGTAACCCATTTCCTCTCTCCCTCACTCATCAGAAAAAAAAAGAACCTTGCCACAATTTAGCTTTCAAAGTTACCTTCCTCTAGGAATGTATTATGTGGTTTTCTTTTCTGGGGTCAGTGCCCTCCGAAACAATTGATTATAGTTCATAAAATCCTCCCTATAATATATAATTTATTCTCTCCTAAACTTGACAGTCTATTAAGTAATAGATGTTGGAGAGAGGGATGTGATGATTTTTCACTATTCTGTAGGAATTTCTGGAAATGATTGAAAATACTGAACTCAGTCAGAAAGACACACATCAGTTTAGTTGGATTAGCATTTATCGAGCAACTACACCAGGAATATCCCTAGGGAGGAAATCCTCAGGTATAGAGTTTAAGGCAAGTGCTGCTTTCAGAAAGTTTGTGACATAGTTGAGATAAGATTTATACCCAAGAAACAATTTGAAATGAAACCCATCTTTGTAGATCCAAATATTCACCTAAGTGTACTGCCAATAAGTACAGTAAGTGTTCTGAGAAGAAATAGTTCTCCTTCTGAGTCCCTAGTATTCTTTATTTAAGGGCAAGAGGCTTAACTTGTATATATTTCCATTTTATCATTGTGTATACTGGTTTTGTGTGAAGGACAATAAAAATACAATTATATGAAGTGCTAAATGTATAAGCAACATATAAAAGCTAAGAGACAACTATAGAAAACATAGAGTGAGCTATTAAGTAATCTAAGTAAAATTCCCAAGCCTCAAAACTAATTTGATTGAAATTTCAGAAGGAAAACTTTATAGGGACCTGTAATTTCTTGACTAGGGTTAAAGAAAAATAAATAAAAGTATAGTACAGATATTCCATGAATTAGTTGTCATAGATGCCAACATTGGAAAGTAAATTTTGCAATGGAAAAGTGGATATTTTCTAAGCATGAAGATCAGGGCCCTCTGGTCAAGTCATACAGGTAGCAAATGACACATATATTATGAGGAGCCATTCACATAGACAACAATGTAAGTATTGTAGTTTTCCAGGGCTGTTGCAACAAATCACCGCAAACCTGGTAGCTTAAAACAAATTAAGTCTTTTGCTGTTCTGGAAGCCAGAAGTTCAAAATCTAGTTGTTGGCAGGATGAGAGATGAGTCCCCTGCTGAGGATCATTCACCTCCTCTGAAGGCCCTAAGGAAGTATCCTCTCTCACCCCTTGCAGCTTCTGGTGGCTCCTGCCATTGTGGATCCTCACTTCAAGCATCCTTCCTTGTGGCAGCATAACTCAATCTCTGCGTCCATCTTCCATGGTCTTCTTCCCTTAGTGTGTCAAATTTCCCTTTCTTATACAAATTATTGGATTTAGAGCCCTCCCTAAATCTGGAATGATCTCATCTCTAGATCCTTAACCTAAATGCCTCTTCAAAAACCCCATTTTCAAATAGTCATATTCATAGGTACTTGGGTTAGGAGATAAATATATCTTTGAGAGTGGGGGAGACGTAATACAACTTACTATAAGTATATAAATTTCTTTAATTTCCAAATTACTAGATTACTAAATTACAAATCTAGTTTACAATTCCACTTTGCAACATTAAAAACTTAGTAAAGATTCTAGAAATCTTTACTAGGCAGGATGCTTCTTATTTACTAAAAAGTGTTCTCTAAAATTCTCTTTAAAAAAAAGATTTATTTCTTTTGCAAGAAAGAGAGTATGCATGGGGGGCAGGGTAGAGGGAGAGAGAATCTTAAGCAGACTCTCCATTCAGTATGGAGCCCAATGAGGGGCTTGATCTCACAATCCTGAGATTATGACCTGAGCCAAAACCAAGAGTCAGTCAATTAACTGTGCCACCCAAGCACCCCTAAAGCTTTCAATAAGTGTACCTGCTAGACTACCTTTCTTTTTCCTTCTATTCGAAATCATCCATTTAAAAAAATTACATACATGAATGGAATTTCCTAGTAAACAGGGATTGATTTAGTTCAATGGCCTTAGTTTTTGATAGTTCACAAAGAGTTTCAGAATGTAATCTGGGGCCTAGGAAGAAGCAGTGTGAGTTGGTTCTACTCTATTTAGTCTTAAACCTTGAACATCCCTCTGATTATAAATCTGCTTCCAATTCTAGAAGCAGATGTCTAAATAAACTGGCAATTAATGATATCAAGTTGAGGAGGCATCTAAAAGTAAAGAATAATAAAGCTCTGCAACCTAAAAAAAGCATTCAGTGATTCATATCTTATTCCTTCAAAGGCAATAAATTTTTGTCTAATCAAGAAAAGCCTTTCGGAAGAATGTACGCTTAAAATTCCATTAATAGCAGTGCAAGAGAAGAACCCAAATGATGAACTGTGTACAGTTTAAAATGAAAACTCACACCACAGGAATGCCCACATATCAAATAAATCAATGCAAGCAATCAATCATCTTAATGAAAGCCTATGGTTAGCAGGTGTAAATGCCACTGTGATCTCTTACAATTACAAGAAAAAACCCCAGATTCTGGACATGAACAATTAACTGTGGTTGCATACAAATCAACCTCAATAGCATGAACTAAATGGAAACATAATTGAAGTTGGTTAAACATCTACAGTCTCTTCATTTATCTTTCAAAAATAGAGGAGAGCTAGAGGGATTTTCCCAACAGCAATTAAATGCCTTTACCCTAAAAACCCATCAATAGCTGTTTCAAACAAAACACTGCTTTCCATTCAAATCACATTTGAGTGATAAGGGAAAAGAGAATATAAGGGTAACAAAATGACTCTTTATATAGAAAAATGTCCAAGTTTAAGCCCAAATTCTAAGGTCATCCACATCTAATAGAAATAAAAATTCATTCAATGGTCAAGAGAAAATTGTCAATTGTATAAATAATCCACTATCAACTATGATGGGCCATCCTTGAATATTTTATTTATGTGTAGATTTTAGACTGTGGCTAGCCTGCACTGGACTGACCAGTGTGGTGATCTCCATTATGTAGGCATTCACCCTTCTACTTGGAATTAGTGTGAAAAATCATCACCAAATTCAGTTGGACTGAAGTGTTAACCAGTAATAAGCCCCTTCAGGTAACCTGAATCTATGGTTTTGCATAACTGACTATAATGAGTGTTGGCCATATTATCTATTAGAATTTCAGATGGTGAATCACATTTGAGATTTTAGGTCACCAATACCACTTAAGCATACATCCACAAAGAAACATCAGGAGATATCATCATAACCCCCTATATATGCATTGAATATATCAAGTGGAAAACTGCCAAGAATTGACAGCATTTTAAATGTACATTGTAATTTAAACAATCACCTTTGCCAAATATAGTGAGGGAATCCATCAGACTAGTATTTGATTTTATGGTGACAAAACAATTTGTTCACACTGAATTTTATTTTTGTCCAGTTTCCTCAGATGTATTATCTCACTCACCTAATGACTGCCTTGAAAATGAATTTCTTCCCTTTGGTTCTAGGTTTTTCCTTCTCTGTCCATTCTTATATTTTTATGTCATTTGATGAACTTTAGGGTGAGAACTTGAGGAATTCATGCTGCATGTATTTGTGTAACACTGGTACCTCCAAAATATATTCTGTAAATCTATCATCTACATTTTCTTTTTTTAATTTAAATATATAAATATAATCTATAATTTAATTTAGATATATATTTGTGTGTGTGTATATATATATATATATATATATATATCCTCTACATTTCAAGACTATTCTATTGCCTCTTCAATCTCAGTCCATAGACTTTCCATGTATTCAAAGAGTAATGAAACTCTGTCAACAATTAATCTTTTCTTAATGGCTTCTACAATTACTAACACAAAGAACCAAAGTAAGTACCAGGTACTACAAAACATCAGATGGATGGATCAAAGAGCCAAAACTTTTAAAATTCTGTTAAAATAGGAGTGTGTGTGTGTGTGTGTGTGTGTGTGTGTGAGTGTGTGTGTTTTGGGGAGCGGGGAATAAAGAGTGCTATATTGCTAAAGAAAAACTATAAAAATGAGGGGGTTGATAGAAAAAAAAGATGCCAGGAAAGAAAGAATAAGAATTTGAAAAACCGTCCTCATTGAGAACTCTAAACTACAAGTACATAGATTATAGTGGGTTGTCTTAAGCCCTCTCTCCCTCCTAGAAAGACTCCATGTGGTCTGGTGTTCCCTATGGGACAATCCTGGAGAAGTAAAACATCCCATGACAAGTCTCCAGATGTAAAAGTGATTGTTTGCCCCTACTTAGCCTTCTGACCCCAATATTGGCAACAATTCCAATATGGTTTTTCCAGTTATAGTCTCAGACAAATTGTGCCCAGGGTAGGAGAAGATGCAACAACAAAGGACATATGAATTTTGCAAGGAGATTGAAGACAATGCCATTTGCAAACAAAATGAATCTTGTTGTAGGTTCAGTGCAAGCAGTAGCAATCATTCAAGATTGCAACCACAGACTAAAGTCCTCACACCTGAACCAGCAAGGAAAAGTTTTAAAATAGCCATGAAAGAGGAAATATATTAATTTGGGGAGATATTTTAGAATTTTCTGTTAATGAGTATTATTCAATCTAGGAAAGAAAAAATGATGGTCTAAAATGATACTAAATATATTTTTAAATTATTTTTGTAATAGATGAATTTAATAAATACATTTGACTTTGTAGGCCATACAAACTCTGTTGTAATTATTCTATTACAGTAATACATAAAGGAATGAATGTGGCTGTGTTCCAATAAAATTCTGTTTATAAAAGCAGCCTATGGGCCAGATTTGGCCCTTTAGCTGTAGTTTACCAAATCCTGAACTAGAATATAAATATATTCTTTTGTGTGTGACTATATTCTGACATACTTCTCTAGTAATTCAATGGGTTAGTTTTGTGTTTCCTACAAAATTGTAAGCTCTAGCAGATGAAAACTACATTTTGCCTATTATCATCAGTATTATAGGCAATTATTACAATTATCCTCTAAAGCATAGTTCTACCCATTGTTCATAGTAAGCAAATACTTTATTTAACTTTACTTTTCCCACCAGTAAGATAGTTGTTTTTTTAAAACTTTTAGTAATTGAATCTTGCAACAAAGATTAATATAATATTAATTTTGAAGTGGGAGGCATGGCTCATCACCAGATGAGATAAGAGTAGCTTTTAACAGGTCAATAATTCCATTGAAAATATTTTTAAAATCTGGACCAAAAAAAAAAATACAACTGTACCAAAAGCCAGTACTTAAGGTGCAAACTTTTCAGAGAGGAGGGAAATGGTAGATTAGCAGAGAGGTGAGCTGATATTTTCTGTGAGCTACTTTTCTGCTCAAGGCATTTCTGTATTTTTTGTGTAGGTAAAAGGATGAGAATCTGGGAAGCAGGGCACTACTGAGAGGCAGAAAAGCCAGAATAGCTTTTGATATTTTCACAGGGTTAGGAGATAAAACTTAAAGTTCATGACTTTCACAGCAGTTAGGATGTATGGAGCAAAAATTCAAAAGGGAAGGGCGATGCAATGAATTGGGTCCAGCACTCAACAGTGTTTAACTTGAGTATCTGTTGAACTCTGTAACTACACTAGGAAAGAAGCTGAGAAACCAAATAGAAAGGCTCTGAAAAACAAAGATAATTTTCAGTAGTCTCAATGAAGATAAAACAAAGAAACAATTAGACTTATGAATAGAGATCCTGTTAAGCATGCCAGTTCCAAAGTTTGGAATTCAAGAGGATTACATCTTAGCAGTGGAGACAAGCCAGAGGTATATCAAAGCTTATACAGACTATAATTTAGCCTCCACTCAGTCCCAGAGTGAAATAAAGTGATCTGACTTCATTCAAGCTCTCTGTGAATGAATAGAATGAATGGTCTTCAGGGGAATAATCATCATCCATAACTACTGTAATTTTCATACAAAATATCCAGTATTCAATACAAAATTACTAGACATATCAAGACAAAAGGACCAAGAGAAAAAACAAAGAATAGAAATAGACACATAGCACAATTCAAATTTCAGAGTTAGGAAATATGTACCTCGACCTTGATTAATATGCACAAGGACATAAAAAAGATGTAAAAATTCATAAACAACTATAAACTATACAATAGAATCAAATGTAAGCATGGAAATTGAATTTAAGAAATAAATAAATGGGCTAACTAATAAAAAGGACTCCTCATGAAAGGATGTTTGTAATTTAGAAAGCAGAAAAAAATAACCAAGATAAAGCATAGAGAGAAAAAGATATAGAATAGATGTAAAAAGAATGTCAGTGACATATGGGATATGATTAAATGATCTAGGATACTTTTAATTAGAAACACAAAATATGAGAAGAAAGAATAAGAAGCTGAAGCAATATTTAAAGAAATAATGAACAACAGTAGTCCAGAACTTATGAAAGAATTGAGACAGATTTGAAAAATAAAAACACTGGAAAGGATAAATGGAAAGAAAATCACAACAGGCACATCATAAAACTTACTGAAAATCAAATACAAAGAGAAAAGTTTGCAAGAATAAAAAGACAAATAATCCTTAAAGAAAGAAATTATAAAACTAACAACTCTCAATAGAAACAATGGAAACAAAGCTTAAATGAATGGTATGTTTTAAGAGTTGAAAAAAAATACAGGCATAGAGCTCTGTTCTCTGTAAAAATACTACTCAAATGTGAAGTAAATGAAAAACTTGTGGGATATAAGGAAGCAATTAGTAAGATGTTTGATATAACCCTGCATTTAGCAATAATCATATTTTTATAATCATGCTTATAAATTAAGAACTTTAATGAGAAGATTTTTTCAAGACTGAGATGGAAACAAAACAAATTATATGCTGTTTACAATAGATAAACCTTAAAAATATGAAGACAAAAGACTGAAGGTTAAAGAATAGAAAAAAAGCAATGCTATACAAACACTACACATGAAAGTCAATGCAGGGATGCTGGGATGGTTCCTTCAGTTAAGTGTCTGACTCAGTTTCTGCTCATTCCATGTTCTCAGGGTTGTGAGATCAAGCCCCAAGTTGGGCTCTGCACTGTTTAAGATTCTCCCCTTCTCTACTACTCCCCTGCTGTATGCTCTTGCTCTTTTTCAAAAAATTAATTAATGAATTTATTTATTTATAAAAAATAAAGTCAGTGCGACTATACTAAAAAAAAGTAGTAACATTAATTAAAGTAGACTTCCATGCAAGAAGCATTATTAAAGAAATAGAGAAGTATCTCATAATAATAAAAAAACCAATTCTAAGGAATATGTTAAGATGTTAATTTTATATGAACCAAAAATATAGCTACAAACATAAAGCCAAAAAATAAGAGAAGGAATATATAAGTACACAATCGTAGTAGAAAATGCTAATTTATCTTTCTCAATTACTGAAAAACCAAGTAGATGTAAAATTAGTAAAGATACAGAAGATACAAACAATGTAAATTCAGCTCATTGACCTGTATGAATATATGTGGACTACTTCATACAACTGCAGATTTCTTTTTGTGAATCAAATTTCACCATATATTGGGCCATAAAGCATGTCTAACCAAATTATAAAAGATTAAAATAATAAGTATTGATATCTGACCTCGGTGGAATTAAACTAGAAATAAATTTAAAAATAAAAATATCTACATTCTTAAGAATAAAGCAATATATTTCTAACTAATCTGTGGTTCAAAGAAGAAATCACAACAAAAATTAGAAGATATTTTTAATTGAATGACAATGAAAATGTAACATACCAGAATCTGTGGGATGCAACAAAAGCAGGGCTTAAAAAAGAGTTTATAGTCTTAAATGCATATATATTAGATAAGAAGAAAAAGCTAAAATAACTTATCTAAGTAGTAATCTCCAAAATTAGAAAAAGCACAGTAAATTAAATCCAAATAAAGTAGAATGAAGTAATAAATGTGGGTAAAATAATGAAACAGAAAAACAAATGTACAGGAAAGAAAAATCAGTTAACTCTGAAAAGATTACAAATATTAATAGATCTCTAGCAATACTGATCAAAGGGGGGGGAAGGAAAGGATGGAAGGAAGGAAGGAAGGAAGGAAGGAAGGAAGGAAGGAAGGAAAGAAGGAATGAAGTTACCACTGTCAATGATGAAAAAACCTACAAATGGTGTCAGCAGTAAATTTTTCTAAATATAGAAGATAGAAATCTTATCAATCTTTCAGAATTTTTCTAACAAAAATTAAAATAGTGATCACTTCCCATTTCATTCTATAAAACCAGTATAATAAAACCTAATAAGGATAGAATTTGAAAATGATAATTATAAGCAAGTTTTTCTCATAAATACAAATTTTAAAATATTAATGTATCAGCAGCTTGAATCTAGTGATATATTAAAAGAATGACTATGCTGTATTTATTCCATAAATGTAAGATTGATTTAATCTTCTAAAAAGAACCATTTCACCACATAAATCAATAAATAAGATGAACTACTGGACATCTCAATAAATGTAAAAAAAGGTATGTGATAAAATTCAACAATAATTTATAATTTAAAATTTATCAAATTAAAAACAGAAAGAAACTTCTTGAATCTGACTTTAAATTTTAAACCTACTATAAACATCATATATAGCTATGAAATACTGAAAGATTTCTCAAGATTGGGATTGAGGCAAAAATGACTTCGGTGACTACTTTTATTCAAGATTTTACTGCAACAGATTCTCCTTGGACACATTAACTCATGCCACTCGACTCCACCAACTTCTGTTCTACTACTTGGGATTCAGAAATACATCTGAGTAGAGTTCTGAAAGCTATTTTATTTATTAATTTTTATTTTAATGGCACAATTTTAAAATTAATCATAAGCTAAGCTTTGCATATGCTTCTGTTACATATTTTACATCTTTTCAAAATTTTACTTTTGTTAATATAAAATCAGACTTTTCCTCTCCAGTAAATGACATGCCCTCTCTTTGACACCTGAAAGAAAATTTCTTAAGCCCTTTACTCTTTTTTTTCTTCTTTTAAATTTTTAATTTAAATTCTAGTTAGTTAACATGAAGTGCAATATTGATTTCAGGAGTAGAATTCAGTGATTCATAACTTAGATAAAACAAACTCCCAGTGCCTGTCATAACAAGTGCCCTCTTAATACTCATTATGCATCTAGTCCATCCCCAACCCACATCCCTTCATCAATCCTCAGTTTGCTCTCTGTCTTTACAAGTCTATGATTTGTTCTCTCTCTCTCTCTCTCTCTCTCTCTCTCTCTCTCTCTCTCTCTCTCTCCCTCTTCCCCCTCCCATCTGTTTTGTTTCTTAAATTGCAGGTATGAGGAAAGTCATATGGTATTTGTCTTTCTCTGATTGGCTTATTTCACTCAGCATAATACACTCTAGTTCCATCCACATGATTGCAAATGGCAAAATTTCTATCTTTGATGGATGAGTAATATTCCATTGTACATATATACCACATCTTTTTTATCCAACCATCTGTCAAGGAACATTTGGGCTCTTTCCAAATATCTTCTCCCATTCTGTAGGCTGCCATTTAGTTTTGTTGATTGTTTTCCTTTGCTTTACAAAAGCTTTTTATCTTGTTGAAGTCCCAATAATTTATTTTTGCTTTGTTTCCCTTGCCTCTGGTAATGTGTCTAGTAAGAAGTTGCTACAGCTGAGGTCAAAGATGTTGCTGTCTCTGTTCTCTGGGATTTTGATATATTCCTGTTTTACATTTAGGTCTTTCATCTATTTTGAGTTTATTTTGTGTATAGTGTAAGAAAGCGGTCCAGTTTCATTCTTCTGCATGTTACTGTCCAGTTTTCCCAACACCATTTGTTGAAGGACTTTTTTTCCATTGGATATCTTTTCCTGCTTTGTTGACCATATAATTATAGGACCACTTCTGAATTTTTTATTCTATTCCATTGGTCTATGTGTCTGTTTTTCTGCCAGTACCATACTGTCTTGATGACTACAGCTTTGTAATATGACTCAAATTCCAGAATTATCCAGCTTTCCTTTTCTTTTTCAGGATTGCTTTGGCTGTTTGGGGTCTTCTGTGGTTCTTTTTTTTTTTAATTTTTATTTATTTATGATAGTCACACAGGGGGGGGGGGGCGCAGAGACACAGGCTGAGGGAGAAGCAGGCTCCATGCACCGAGAGCCTGATGTGGGATTCGATCCTGGGTCTCCAGGATCGCGCCCTGGGCCAAAGGTAGGCGCTAAACCGCTGCGCCACTCAGGGATCCCTCTTCTGTGGTTCTATACAAATTTTAAGATTGTTCTAGCTCTATGAAAGATGCTGGTGATATTTTGATAGGGATTAGTTAATTGCATAGGTTGTTTTGGGTAGTACAGATATTTTGACAGTGATTTTGCCAGTGACAGTGGGTAGTATAGATATTCTTCCAATCCATGAGCATGGAATGTTTTCCATTTCTCTGTGTCCTCTTCAATTTCCTTCATAAATTTTCTATAGTTTACAGACTACAGATCTTTTATCTCTTTGCTTAGGTTTATTCCTAGATATCTTATGGCTTCTGGTGCAATTATAAATAGGATGAATTCCTTGATTTCTTTTTAACCTGTTTCATCATTAACTTATAGAAATACAATGAATTTCTGTATATTGATTTTGTATCTTGTGACTTTGCTGAATTCATATATCAGTTCTACCAGTCTTTTGGTGGAGTATTTTGGGTTTTCTACAGAGTATCATGTCTTCTGCAAATACTGAAAGTTTTACTTCTTGCGTGCTGAGTTGGATGCCTTTAGTTCTTTTTGTTGTCTGATTGCAGAGGCTAAGACTTCTAGCACTATGTTAAATAATAACGGGTGAGAGAGGGCATCCCTGTCTTGTTCCTGACTATAGAAGAAAAAAGCTCTCAGTTTTTCCTCATTGAGGAATGATATTAGCTGTGGGTCTTTTGTATATGGCCTTTATGATGCTCAGATATATTCCACTTATTCCTACTTTGTTGAGGGTTTCTAACAAGAATCAATGCTCTAGGGGCACCTTGGTGGCTCAGTCAGTTAAGGTTCAACTCTTGATTTGGTTCAGGTCATTTTCTCAAAGGTCAATATATCAAGCTCCAGGTCAGGTAGGCTCTGGGCTCAGCGGGAAGTCTTTTTGAAGATTCTCTCCCTCTGCCCCTTTCCCTACCTCTCCTTCTCTCTCTTTCAAATAAATAAATAAATAGATAAATAAATAAATAAATAAATAAATAAATAAATCTTTAAAAAAAGAAGACTAGATGCTGTATTTTGTCAAATGCTTTTTCTGCATCTATTGAGAGGATCATATGGTTCTTATCCTTTCTTTTATTAATGTAGTGTATCCCACTGATTGATTTTTTTAATATTGACTCATCCCTACAGTCCACAAATAAATCCCACCTGATCGTGGTGAATAATTCTTTTAATGTACTGTTGGATTCAATTCACTAGTATCTTGTTGAGAATTTTTGCTTCCACGTTCGTTAGGGATATTGACTTGTAATTCTCCTTTTGAGTGAGGTCTCTGTCTGGTTTTAGAATCAAGGTAATGCAAGGTAATGACTTGTAGAAGGAGTTTGGAAGTTTTCCTTCTATTTCTATTTTTTTGCACAATTTGAGAAGAATAGGTATTAACTCTTCTTTAAATGTCTGGTAGAATTTCCCTGGGAAGCCATCTAGCCTGGACTTTTTTTTGTTGGGAGATTTTCAATTACTGATTCCATTTCTTTGCTGGTTAAAGTCTGTTCAAATTTTCCATTTCTTCCTGTTTCAGTTTTGGTAGCTTATATGTTTCTAGGAGTTTGTCCATTTCTTCCAGACTGCCCAGTTTGTTGGCACATAATGTTTCATAATATTCCCTTATGATTATTTGTATTTCTGTGACGTTGGTTGTGATTCTTCCCTCTCCTTCATGACTTTATTTATTTGAGTCCTTTCTCTTTTCTTTTTGGTAAGTCTGGCTATGGTTTATCAATATTATTAATTCTTTCAAAGATCAACTCTGAGTTATGTCGATCTGTTCTACTGTTTTTTTGTTGTTTTATATCACTTATTTCTGCTGTAATCTTTATTATTTCCCTTCTTGTTTTGGCTTTAGACTTTATTTGCTGTTCTTTTTCTAGCTCTTTTAAGTGTAAGCTTAGGTTGCATATTTGAGACTTTTCTTGCTTCTTGAGGTAGGCCTATAATGCAATATACATCCCTTTTGCTGCATCCCAAAGGTTTTGAACTGTCGTGCTTTCATTTTCATTTGCTTCCATGTACTTTTAAAATTTTCTTCTTTAATTTCCTGGTTAGCCCATTCATTCTTTAGTAGGATGTTCTTTAATCTTAATATATTTGTGGTCCTTCCACATTTTTTCTTGTGACTGACTGAAAGTTTCATAGCATTGTGGTCTGAAAATATGTATGGAATGATCTTAATCTTTTTTTATTGATTGAGGGCTGATTTCTGACCCAGTGTGTGATCTATTTTGGATAATATTCCGTGTGCACTAGAAAAGAATGTGTCATCTTTTGGATGAAATGCCCTGATGATATCCATTAAGTTAATCTAGTTCAGTATGTCATTCAAAATCATTGATTCCTTGTGGATTTTCTGCTTTGATGATCAGTCCATTGCTAAAAGTGGAGTGTTAAAGTCCCCTACTGTTATTAGATTATTATCAGTGAGTTTCCTTATGTTTGTTATTAATTGATTTATATATTTGGGTGCTTCCAAGTTGGAAGCATGTATATTTACAATTGTTAGATCTTCTTGATGGATAGACCCTTTAGTTACGATATGCTCTTCTTCATCTCTTGTTAGGCTTTGACTTAAAATCTAGGTTGTCTGACGTAAGTATGGCCACTCCAGTGGGTTTTTTTTTTTTTTTGATGTCCTTTAACATGGTAGATGGTTTTCCGTCCCCTCACTCTCAATCTGCAGAATTCTTTAGGTCTAAAATAGGCAGCATATAAATAGGTCTTGATGTTTTGTTTCGTTTTTGTTCTGTTTTGTTTTATCCATTCTGATCCACAATAGCAATGGTAGGTCAGAAACATTGAAGGACATTTATAGAAGTCATATTGTTATTTCACAGATCTGAGCTGCATAACTAGACTTGTTTTATATGAAAAAAATTAAATGTCTCCTTTAAGCCACTGTTTTTAAGGATTCATTACTATTTGTAGCAAACATAAAGCTCACTGATACATCAGCTATTCGTGAAAATTTCGTTCAAGATTTCTTATTAACCCAAGGAATAGAAAAACACTAATTAAAAAAGATATATGCACCTCTATGTTTTTTGCAGCATTTTTATAATAGCCAAATTATGGAAGTAGCCTAAGTGCTCATCAACAGGTGAATGAATAAAGAAGAGTATTATATATATGTAAATAATATTCCACATATATAAATATGGAATATATATGTAATACAGCCATATAAACATATAAAATCTTGCCATTTGTTACAACTTGGTTGAATCTACAGGGTTTAATGTTAAGTGAAATAAGTCAGAGAAAGACAAATACCATATGATTTCACTCCTATGTGAAGTTTAAGAAACAACAAATGAACAAAAGAAAAAGAGAAAGAAACAGACTCTTAATCAGGGAACAAATTGGTTTTTATCAGAGGGGAGGATGGAAGGATGGATGAAATAAAGGAGATTAAGAGTACATTTATGGTGATAAGCACTGAGCAATGTATATAATTGTTGAATCACTATATTGTACACCAGAAATTAATATAATACTGTTAATTATACTGGAATTATTGGGTTCTTTTTAAGATTTCTATGACAAACTTTAAAAATACTTCTTAACCAGGGTTAGTGGGCAGCACCAGCTACTTATTACACAATATTTCACATGGTGGTAGCCACAGAAAAGATACACGATTTTTTCCCACATATTATACCACTAGGTTATGATTATTAAAACTGGAACTGAAATTATTCCATTTAAATGATTATATCTATAAGAGTTTTCCCTCATGGAAGGAGTCCTCTTTTTCAGTTCCAATTGGGATTCTTTTCTGGCAATTCACACCCCACAAGTTATTACCTCTGCCATAGGATATTAGAATAGATAAAGGTTAAAAGATCACAAAAATGCGACCATATGTACAAACATACTGCATGCACTTTGGCAGAGGGAATATAAGTGCTAAGGCAGATCATAGTGTCCTTGCCAGAAAATTATATTTTAAAAAACATGAATAGTATAACTCTTATCATTTGATAAGATAGGGCAGCTTGATAGCAGTACCCCTGAACCTTGAAGGGTAAATTTGGCCAATACACCAAAGTACCTTATTACTGCCCCTTCTCCTTTACACTCTAATGACCAGAAAGAAAAAAATCCCTAAAACCTTGAAAAGAAGAAGCTAATATGTGTTTACAAGCATAGGCTTCTAAAATACTGTAAAAATAAAATATATAAGATTCCTTTTGTGGGGGGCTGGGCAAGAAGGTGGAAGAGTAGGGTCCCCAAGTCACCTGTCCCCACTAACTTACCAGGATAACTTTCAAATCATCCTGAAAACCTACGAATTCAGCCTGAGATTTAAAGAGAGTACAGCTGGAATGCTATAGAGAGAAGAGTTCACGCTTCTAACAAGGTAGGAAGACCTCCCCCACTGAGGGGCCCCCGAGGAGCTGGGCTAAGGAGGGGCGGTGAGACCCCCCAGGACAGGAAAGGCTAGTCCCAGAGAACTAGGAACTTGACCAGTCATCCCGGACAGAAAGGCACTCGCAGGGAACTCGGGCAGGTTCAGGAGGGCCAGTGGAGCCCCCAGGTTCCCGGGGTCACTAACAGAGGAAGTGCACCCCGGGGGAGAGCGTGCCACACCCCACTGGCCGAGCTTGGTAAAGGGCTAGAGCTAGCCCAGCGGGGCCTCGGGAGCAGCTCAGGTGGCGGCAGGGTAGAGGGGGCTGCACTGCCCGGATTGTGATCCCAGCAGTGCAGGCCCCGGAGCCCAGGGTGCCGGGGGACACAGTTGGGATCCTGCCTTCTCCCAGGGACAGGCAGAGGCCAGGAGGGCACATGACAGCAAGGATTCTCCTGCTGCCAGGTGCCCCCCAGCTGTGCAGGTCAGCACCCTTGCCCCCGGAGCATCCAGGCCTGTGCAGACTGGGAGGTGTGGTAGTTCCTGCAGGAGTTGACTCATGGGCTGGAGAGCTGACCTCCGCCAGTGTGGTTGTTCCTCCTGGTGTCAGCCTGTGCCTGAGATGGAGTGGGCTGCCAGGGAACAGAGGCCTCACAGGACAAACAGCTCCCACTGAGCCATGCACCCAGCAGGGGGTGGGACAGTGTCTCCAGGTGCACACACCTGAGAGTCAGCACAGCAGGCCCCTCCCACAGAAGACCAGCTGGAAGGACAGGGGAAGAGCAAGTTCTTGACCGAGTAGCGCTGGAAACCTCCAAGGGAAGTCAGGGATTTACAGTATATAGAACCAGAGGATACCCCTCCTTGTTTTTTTGTTTTTTGTTTTTTGTTCTTTGTTTTTTCTTGTCTGTCTGTTTGTCCCCCACCTTTTTTTCTTCTTTTTTTTCTTCCTTTTTCCAGTACAACTTGTTTTTTGCCACTCTGCCCTGAGCAATATGACTAGAAAGAAGAACTCACCACAAAAGAAAGAATAAGAAAAGTACTCTCTCCCACAGAGTTACAGAATTTGGATTACAATTCGATGTCAGAAAGCCAATTCAGAAGCACAATTATAAAGCTACTTGTGGCTCTGGAAAAAAAGCATAAAAGATTCAAGAGACTTCATGACTGCAGAATTTAGATCTAATTAGGCTGAAATTAAACATCAATTAAATGAGATGCAATCCAAACTGGAGGTCCTAACGATGAGAGTTAATAAGGTAGAAGAAAGAGTGAGGGACATAGAAGACAAGTTGATGGCAAGGAAGGAAGCTGAGGAAAAAAGAGAAAAGCAATTAAAAGACCATGAGGAAAGGTTAAGGGAAATAAATGACAGCCTCAGGAAGAAAAATCTATGTTTAATTGATTCCAGAGGGTGCTGAAAGGGACAAAGGACCAGAAAGTGTATTTGAACAAATCCTAGCTGAGAACGTCCCTAACTTGGGAAGGGAAACAGGCATTCAGATCCAGAAGACAGAGAGATCCCCCTAAAATCAATAAAAACCGCTCAACACCTCAACATTTAATAGTGAAACTTGCAAATTCCAAAGATAAAGAGAATATTCTTAAAGCAGCAAGAGATAAGAGATCCTTAACTTATATGGGGAGAAGTATTAGATTAACAGCAGACCTCTCCACAGAGACCTGGCAGGCCAGAAAGGGCTGGCAGGATATATTCAGGGTCCTAAATGAGAAGAACATGCATCCAAGAATATTCTATCCAGTGAGGCTCTCATTCAGAATAGAGGAGATAGAGAGCTTCCAAGATAGGCAGAAATCAAAAGAATATGTGACCACCAAACCAGCTCTGCAAGAAATATTAAGGGGGACTCTGTAAAAGAAAGAAGAAGTCCAAAGAAACAATCCACAAACACAGGGACTGAATAGGTATTATGATGACACTAAATTCATATCTTTCAATTGTAACTCTGAACGTGAATGGGCTTAATGATCCCATCAAAAGACGCAGGGTTTCAGACTGGATAAAAAACCAAGACCCATCTATTTGCTGTCTACAAGAGACTCATTTTAGAACTAAGGACACCCAGAGCCTGAAAATGAAAGGTTGAAGAACCATTTACCATTCAGATGGTCCTCAAAAGAAAGCAGGGGTAGCAATCCTCATATCAGATAAATTAAAGTTTATCCCAAAGACTGTAATAAGAGATGAAGAGGGACACTATATCATACTTAAAGGATCTATCCAACAAGAGGACCTAACTATCATAAATATTTATGCCCCTAATGTGGGAGCTGCCAAGTGTATCAATCAATTAATAACCAAATTTAAGACATACTTAGATAATAATACACTTATACTGGGAGACTTCAATACGGCACTTTCTGCAAATGACAGATCTTCTAAGCACAACATCTCCAAAGAAACAAGAGCTTTAAATGATACACTGGACCAGATGGATTTCACAGATATTTACAGAACTTTACATCCAAATGCAACTGAATACACATTTGTCTCAAGTGCACATGGAACTTTCTCCAGAATAGACCACATACTGGGTCACAAATCATGTCTTAACCAATACGAAAAGACTGGGATTGTCCCCTATATATTTTAAGACGATAATGCTTTGAAACTTAAACTCAATCACAAGAAGAAATTTGGAAAAAATTCAAACACGTGGAGGTTAAAGAGCATCCTGCTAAAAGATGAAAGGATCAACCAGGAAATTAGAGAAGAATTAAAAAGATTCATGGAAACTAATGAGAATAAAGATACAACCATTCACAATCTTTGGGATACAACAAAATCAGGTCTGAGAGGGAAATACACTGCAATACAAGCATCCCTCAAAAAATTGGAAAAAACTCAAATCCATAAGCTAACCTTGCACCCAAAGGAACTGGAGGAAGAACAACAAATAAAAGCTACACCCAGCAGAAGAAGAGAGTTAATAAAGATTCGAGAAGAACTCAATGAAATAGAATCCTAAAGAAATGTAGAACAGATCAAAAAAACCAGGAGTTGGTTCTTTGAAATAATTAATAAGATAGATAAACCATTAGCCAGCCTTATTAAAAGCAAAAGAGAAGAGACTCAAATTAATAAAATCACGAATGAAAAAGTAGATCACCACCAACACCAAGGAAATACAAACGATTTTAAAAACATATTATGAGCAGCTATATGCCAATACATTAGGCAATCTAGAAGAAATTAACACATTTCTGGAAAACCACAAACTACCAAAACAGGAACAGGAAGAAGTAGAAAACCTGAACAGGCCAAACACCAGGGAGGAAATTGAAGCAGTCATCAAAAACCTCCCAAGACACAAAAGTCCAGGGCCAGATGGCTTCCCAGGGGAATTCTATCAAACGTTTAAAGACGAAACAATACCTATTCTACTAAAGCTGTTCTGAAAGATAGAAAGGGATGGATTACTTCCAAACTCGTTCTATGAGGTCAGCATCACCTTAATTCCAAAACCAGAAAAAGACCCCACCAAAAAGGAGAATTATAGACTGATATCCCAGATGAACACAGATGCAAAATTTATCAACAAGATACTAGCCAATAGGATCCAACAGTACATTAAGATTATTCACCATGACCAAGTGGGATTTATCCCTGGGATGCAAGGCTGGTTCAACTCTCATGAAACAATTGACGTGATAGATCATATCAACAAAGAAAAAAACAAGAACCATATGATCCTCTCAATAAATGCAAAGAAAGCATTTGACAAAATACAGCATCCATTCCTGATCAAAACTCTCAGAGTGTAGAGACAGAGGGAACATTCCTCAGCATCTTAAAAGGCATCTTCAAAAAGCCCACAGCAAATATCATTCTCAGTGGGGAAACACTGGGAGCCTTTCCTCTAAGATCAGGAACACGACAGGGATGTCCACTTTCACTACTGCTATTCAACATAGTACTAGAAGTCCTAGCCTCAGCAATCAGGCAACAAAAAGAAGTCAAACTCTTCCTCTTTGCAGATGACATGATCTTGTACATAGAAAACCCAAAAGACTCCACCCCAAGATGGCTAGAACTCATACAGCAATTCAGCAGTGTGGCAGGACACAAAATCAATGCCCAGAAATCAGTGGCATTCCTATACACTAACAATGAAACTGAAGAAAGAGAAATTAAGGAGTCAGTCCCATTTATAATTGCACCCAAAAGCATAAGATACCTAGGAATAAACCTAACCAAAGAGATAAAGGATCTATATATTAAAAACTACAGAACACTTCTGAAAAATTGAGGAAGACACAAAGAGATGGAAAAATATTCCATGCTCATGGATTAGAAGAATTACTATTGTGAAAAATGTAAACGCTACCCAGGGCAATTTACACATTTAATGCAATCCCTATCAAAATCCCATGGACTTTCTTCAGAGAGTTGGAACAAATCATCTTAAGATTTGTGTGGAATGAGAAAAGACCCCAAATAGCCACGGGAATATTAAAAAAGAAAATCAGGGATCCCTGGGTGGCACAGCGGTTTAGCGCCTGCCTTTAGCCCAGGGTGTGATCCTGGAGACCCCGGATCGAATCCCACGTCAGGCTCCTGGTGCATGGGGCCTGCTTCTCCCTCTGCCTATGTCTCTGCCTCTCTCTTTCTCTCTCTGTGTGTCACTATCATAAATAAATAAAAATTAAAAAAAAAAAGAAAATCATAGCTGGGGGCATCACAATGCCAGATTTCAGGTTGTACTACAAAGCTGGGGTCATCAAGACAGTGTGGTGCTGGCACAAAAACATACGCATAGATCAATGGAACAGAATAGAGAATCCAGAAATGGGCCTCAACTCTATGGTCAACTAATATTTGACAAAGCAGGAAAGACTGTCCTCTGGAAGAAGGACAGTCTCTCCAATAAATGGTGCTGGGAAAATTGGAAAGCCACATGCAGAAGGATGAAACTGGACCATTCTCTTTCACCATACACAAAGATAAACTCAAAATGGATGAAAGATCTAAATGTGAGACAAGATTCCATCAAAATCCTAGAGGAGAACACAGGCAACACCCATTTTGAACTTGGCCACAGCAACTTCTTGCAAGATTCATCCATGATGGCAAGAGAAACAAAAGCAAAAATGAACTATTGGGATTTCATCAAGATCAAAAGCTTTTGCACAGCAAAAGAAACAGTCAACAAAACTAAAAGACAACCTACAGAATGGGAGAAGATATTTGCAAATGACATATCAGATAAAGGACTAGTATCCAAGATCTATAAAGAATGTATTAAACTCAACAGCAAAGAAACAAACAATCCAAACATGAAATGGGCAAAAGACATGAACAGAAATTTCACCAAGGAAGACATAGACATGGCCAACAAGTACATGAGAAAATGCTCCGCATCACTTGCCATCAAGGAATTACACATCAAAACCACAATGAGATCCCACCTCACACCAGTGAAAAGGTGAAAATTAACAAGACAGGAAACAACAAATGTTGGGAAGGATGTGGAGAAAGTTTGACTTCTTCTTTGCCAATTTGAATGCCTTTTATTTCTTTTTGTTGCCTGATTGCTGAGGCTAGAACTTCTAGTACTATGTCTTGCACTGTTAGTGGGAATGTGAACTGGTGCAGCCACTCTGGAAAACTGTGTGGAGGTTCCTCAAAGAGGTAAAAATAGACCTGCCCTACGACCCAGCAATTGCACTGCTGGGGATTTACCCCAAAGATACAGATGCATTGAAATGCCAAAACACCTGCACCCCAATGTCTATAGCAGCAATGTCCACAATAGCCAAATTGTGGAAGGAGCCTCGGTGTCCATCAAAAGATGAATGGATAAAGAAGACGTGGTCTATGTATACAATGGAATACTATTCAGCCATTAGAAATGACAAATACCCACCATTTGTCTCAACGTGGATGGAACTGGAGGATATTATGCTGAGTGAAATAAGTCAATCGGAGAAGGACAAACATTATATGGTCTCATTCATTTGGGGAATATAAAAAATAGTGAAAGGGAATAAAGGGGAAAGGAGAGAAATTGACTGGAAAATATCAGTGAGGGTGACAGAACATGGGAGACTCCTAACTCTGGGAAATTAAAAGGGGTAGTGGAAGGGGAGGTGGGCAGGGTTGGGGTGACTGGGTGACGGGAACTTGATGGGATGAGCACTGGGTGATATGCTATATGTTGACAGATTGAACTCCAATAAAAAAAATTTATATCCTTTCTTTTGATGCTGATAAGACAGTTTTCTAAAATAATCCTTGGTAATTGTGGAGCTTGATCCAAGGGATTCTATCAGACCTAAAAATATTCTTCCATAGTTCTTTTTGGCTCATCAACAGCCAAGACTATTGCTTCACCTAACTAACCCTGAGAACACCCTGTGTTAGATATGTACCAATCTGACAGATCAGCTGGTCCAAAATAGACCTTAACAAATCAGTTCCTGATAGAAGATGAGTTACAGGCTTTCTAAGTCAAGGCATTAGCAGTGGAGCTGTAAGTGAGAAAATTTAGATTACCCAAGTATTTTCAATAAGAAAAAGAGAAAATAGGAAATTATTAGGTCAAAAATTCAATTTTCTGGGAGGTAGTCACTTTGGAGTACTACGTCTCAATGAGTGAAAGGCCAAGGAAGAAATTAGTTTTGAAAATGAAAGGGCCGTGAGGTCTAATGGATGTTTCAGTAGGGTGATAGTGTTCCTAAGATGGAATCCACTCACAGTGATAACCTACAGAGAATCAAACAAGAGGAAACTGGCATAATATAAAGAGAATTATAAAGGTACCTTGATATTATAACAATTTCCCTTGCTATGACTCTAGTCTCAAGGATGGCATTTGAATGACAGATAAAAGATTTTCCTGAATCTGTGTTGATTCTCCCCAATTTACAGTTTTTTGGGAGATGTAAGACTGTAATTGAGAGGAGATCAGCCTCTCTACTGAAGACTTTGTTTTCTCAGAAAGCCAAATATTCCAAGCAGAACACCTAGGAAATTAAAACTGACCCTGTGTATGTGTGTGTGTGTGTGTGTGTGTTTATATATACATACTCTAGCCATATATGTATTTATATATATATATACTCTAGCCATATATATATACTCTAGCCAGCTTCTCAGCCTTCCTAATCAGAAAACCTGTATCTTCAGAAAACCTTTTCTTGATCTTGCCAGAAAAATGAGATGAAATATCCCAGGAATAAATAGCTTATAAGTTTGATCTTTTGAAATTGGTGCTAGGATTTTGACTATAAATTACTTACAGAGCTATTTTTCTGTACAACATTTAAAGTCAAACAACTCCCTATTCCTCAGAAGGCTTAGTTTGGAAACTTAATAGAAAGAGTCCCACACCAATCCCTGGATCATCTGCTTTTGCCTTGTGGCATACAGTTGGCGTAGTTTAGCCAAAGTCCAGTTATATACTCTGGAGACAACTAAGCTTTTAAATTAAGTATGCATGCAGTAGTTTAATACAAAATAAAATCTCTTTCTCAGTCTCCAGTCCATTCTCTAGGGATAATTACTATTAACAAATTCTATTTCTAGATGTTCTGGCACTCCCCAATATAATTTATGTAATATATATATATATGTGTATATGTATATATGTACATATATGTCTGTATAATTATGTATATATAATATATATGTAATATATATGCCCTTAAATCATGATTTGTATAATTTGTATATTATCTATTGACAATCCTTTAAAAAATAAAACATATGATACATTTAGTCTATTTCTCTACTTCCAATTTTTGTTTAGAATTGATGTTTAAACTTAAATTTAGGGACACCTGGGTGACTCAGTGGTTGAGCGTCTGCCTTTGGCTCAGGTGGTGATCCCTGAGATCGGTGATCGGTGATCCCTGAGGTGGGTTCTAGAATCGAGTCCCACATGGGGCTCCCTGCGAGGATCCCACTTCTTCCTCTGCCTATGTCTCTGCCTCTCTCTGTGTGTCTCATGAATAAATAAATACAATCTTGAAAAAAAAAGAAACTTAAACTTAATAAATTTGTGCTTGTACCGCTTGATGGTAAGCTTAGACAGTATCTACTGACTTCCCACTTGGAAAGATAAGGTTTTTAACACCCTTGAATTTCCTTCTACCAATCTTCCCTTTTCCCAAATGTGCTACTTATAATATTATTTTTAAATTGTTAAGATTCATAGATTTATATTCTGCTCTATCAATTATTGTCTCCATGTTCTGTAAATGGCAAATCTAAAACCTAAAAACTAACATCATTTATGGCATTATGATTATGTAAGCATCTCATATATGTACACCCAACCATATATATAATATAGCTGCAGTAATTATATTTAAAAAGCTAAAATATTTGAAACAATGTGGTAGTTCATGGAATCCAAGGTATAGATCAAAGTAACAGGAGACAAAATAAAGATACATACCCAAATATTTTTCATACATTTTAAATATGTGTGTTTATATACATATTGGAATATAAAAATAACTTGATTTCAAATATGTAAGGAAGAAAGAGTTCATATTATACACGGTTTTGAAACCAGCTAACATTAAATTAAAAAAAAGAAAACACAAAAAAACCACAACCCTACATCATACTTTATAGTAAAACAAAATTTAGATAGGTTAAAAATATAAATGTGAAAAATCAAAATATAAAATTATTCTAACCTGTAAAAACATGGATGAATTTCAACTCTGTTGACTAAGAAAACCAAGTTGTATCATACTGTATACGGTGTTCCATTTACATAAAATTTAAAATTCAGGGAACCCCGGGTGGCGCAGCGGTTTGGCGCCTGCCTTTGGCCCAGGGCGCGATCCTGGAGACCCGGGATCGAATCCCACGTCGGGCTCCCGATGCATGGAGCCTGCTTCTCCCTCTGCCTGTGTCTCTGCCTCTCTCTGTGACTATCATAAATAAATAAAAATTAAAAAAATTAAAAATTTAAAATTCAAAATATATATCTTTATAAATGTAAAAATATATAGTATAATTTTACTGTATAGATAAGAAAAATACACACCAATTTCAGTAAAGTGATTATATATTGATTGGGGAAAGGCTGGAATCAAATAATACAAAGGGAAATTCAGTTGCCTCTAAAAGTAGGAACAATCTGAAACAAATTTGGAAGAATGTTAAATAAAGATTTGACAAAATTGGGTAGTGGTTGCACACATGTTTGTGTAATTTCTATACTGCTTTTAATGTTTTTAATAGTTCAAATAATAAACACTGAATATATGATAATAAACATAGCTAGTGTTAAGTCTTTTAACTTAACTATCTTTTGTCATTGTCTACCATTTAAGGCAGAAACTAATTTTCCATAAATTTTAAAATGAGGACATTTTAAAATAGGGATTAATTTGCCCAAGTGTAAAGTCTTTGGTGGCTATCTGATATCAAAATCTGCATTATAAAACAGTCAAGTTCTTGTGTGATCATTTATTTCATTTTCATTTCTAGGTAAATATCTGGAGAGTGAAATGATAGAGTGATATGTTAGGAGTATGTTTTTGCTTTATAAGAAATGTCCAAGCTATGATGAGAACTGGGTGTTGTATGTCAGTGATGAATCACTAAATTCTACTCATGAAACCAATAGTACACTATATGTTAATTAACTAGAATTTAAATTAAAGTTTGGAGGACAAAAAAAATGTCCAAACTGTTTAACAAGTTGAGCATATTTCCAAATATGTTGAACATATTTCTATGTGCTTATTAGCCATTCATGTCTTTTTGTGAAATGTTTATTCAAAAATTTTGCCCATTTTTAATAGGGTGATTTGTCTTCTTGTTATTAAATTGCAAAAATTCTCCATGTATTCCAGATAGAATTCCTTTGTCAGTATATACATGTGAATATTTTCTCAGATGTTCTTTTCATGTTCTTAATTATGCCAATACCAAAACCATTACAATAGTTTTATAATAAGTCTTGAAATCCAAATTCATTCTTTTGAAAATCAGATGGGCTTATCTGAATCCTTTGACTTTTTAACATTTTATAATCAGCTTTTTATTTTATATGCATTTTTAAGAGCTTGCCAAGATTTTGATTGAGAGTATATTGAATCTATAGATCAATTTGGGCAGATTGGCATTTCAACAATATTGAAATCCATTTCCAGATTTCAATGGATCCATTCCTGATCCATTACCAAGATATATCATTCCATTTATTTAGACCTTCTTTCATTTCTTTTAGCAATGATTTATACTTTGCAGTGTAGAGGGGTGACATACTTTGCTAAGTTAAACTAAGACTTTCCTCTTTTCATTGTAAATGATTTCTTTTACATTTCAGCTTCCAATTGTTTGTTGCTAGTATGCAGTTAATTTTTACTTACTGACTGTGTCTGAAAGTTTACACAATTCACTTATTAGTCTCAGTAGGTTTTTGTAGATGACATTCAATACAGAATTACAGAGAAAAATGAGCATTCTTGCCATGTATCCAGTATTAGGGAGAAAGTGTTCAATATTTCACCCTTACATATGATATTAGTTGTACATTTTTATAGATGCCACTTACAAGACTGAGGAAGTTTTCTAATTCTACTTAGCTGAGAGTTTTTATCATTAATGGATGTTAAATTTTGTTAAGTATTTTTCCTTCATCTATTGAAATAAGCAAATAGTTTTTATCATTTTTCCTATTAATATGGTGAATTAAATTGACATTTTATGAATGTTAGTCTTACTTTCCTGGGTTGAACTCTTTTTAGTTCTGACATATTAAGCAGTCTATGATCTAGTTGGGGTTTATTGTGACTCTTAAATTTGGATGTCTGTTTTCTTTCTCAGATTTCAGAAATTTTTAACCATCATTTCTTCAAATAAGTTTTCTGCCCACTTCTCTATCTTGATTTTTTTCTGAGACTCCCATAATGAGTGTGTTGATCCACTTTATTGTTGCCTGTAAGCTTTTATCACTTCCTTCATTTTTTTTCTTTTTGTTCCTCTGACTTGATAATTTCTGTGACCTATCATCTATTTCATTGATTTTTTTCCTAAGTAATCAAGTCTGTTCTTGAACCTCTAAGTAAAATTTTCAATTCAGTTATTGTGTTCTTGAGCTTCAGAATGTTTCTTTTTTTATAGTTTATTTTTGTCGATATTCTCAATTTGTTCATTTATTGTGTATGTATATACATCTAAGTTGTTTATCTATTTTCTCTTATCTCATCGAGCTTTTTAAATAAGGCTATCCTCAGTTCTTCATCTGGCAATTCATATATCTGTTTCCTTAGGGTAAGATACTAAAGATTAATTTTTTCTCCTTTGAGCTCTGTTTCCATTTCTTCATATGCTTTTTTTGGTTTGGGTTTTGTTTTAGTTCATTTTTTTGCTGGAATTTGGATATTTGAAGAAACAGCCACATGGGTTTGTATAGTACTGGCTTTGTACAGGGAAGATCTTCACTGTCAGCCTGGATAGAGATTTGAGAGACCTGAAACCTTTTGAGGGATGCATCTTTGCTCATCTTGGGTATGTCATTTCCAAGTTAGATGGGTTTGCCAGTGTCTTGTCTTTTTATTTTATTTTTTTTAGGTTTTATTCTCTTGCTCCCTCTGGTGTCGGTCTGTGGTACTACAGGTTCTCTGGTGCAACTGAGCTCTTTGTTCTCAGAGGTCAGCAAACATCCAAAATATGCTGGTACTCCATCAGCACTCTAAATTAGGCAAGACAGAAACTAGTTCCTCAGACAGTTCCCTGAAAATCTGGAATACTGGATGTATATTCCACTATTCTCTTTCCTTCCCAAGGGGAAATCTGCAAGATTGTGTTTTCTCCCGATTGCCCCAAACTGCTGGCTTGGGGAAGAAGCTGTCAGGGGTAAAACACAACTACTTTTTTTACCTGTTTCAATGCACTTGTTTTTGGTTTTGTGCTTACCTAGAGTACTGTGACTTCTTAAATGATTTCTTGAGTTTTCATAAAGACTTTTTGCACCATATATTGCTGTTAACACAGGGTCTCAGTGGGGGAACAAGTTCTTGGTCTACCATGTTTCTGACCACTCCTATTGTCATCATTATTGAATGATATTTTCCCAGATCATAGAATTCCATTACTGGCAAGTTTATCTTTTAGTATTTTAAAAATTTTATATTTACTTCTGGATTTCAGTTTCTGATAAGAAATATTCAGTTATTCTTAAGTTTGTTCCTCTGTATACAAAGTGTCTTTTTTTTTTTCTGGATGATTTTCTCTTCCTCATTGGCTCTTAGCAATTTCATTTTGAGATTTTCCAATTTATCATTTTTTATCAAATTTGCAAATTATTTTAGCCATTATTTCCTCAAAATTTTTTCTGCCTTATTCTTTCTCTTCTCTAAGTTTCCAATTGCAAATGTATCTTTTAGACATGGCCCAACAGGTTACCGGGTTTTGCCAGTATTTTTAGTCTTTTTCTGTATATGCTTCAACTTGGATAGTTCCTATTGCTCTGTCTCCAAGTTCACTGGTGTTTGTTCCTCTGCAATATCTAATCTGTTATTATTCTCATTCAGAAAAAATTATTATTCCAGATTGATTTTTTTCTTTATAATTTCTAAGGTTTCATTGAGTTCTTTTTATGTATTGCATCTGTTCCTAATTTTGTCCATGTTTTGTTTTAAATGTTTGTGCATACATTTTATTTTTATTTATTTTTTAAAAATATTGCATTTATTTATTCATGAGAGACACAGAGAGACAAGCAGAGACATAGGCAGAGGGAGAAGCAGCTCCCCACAGGGAGTCTGATGTGGGATTCAATCCCAGGACCCTGGGATCACAACTCGAGTCAAAGGCAGATGCTTAACTGCTGAGACACTCAGGTGCCCCTACAAACATATTTTAATAGATATTTTAGTCTGTCTATTAATTCTAATATTTCTGTTATTTCTGGGTTTCTTTAAATTGAATGATTTTTCTATTAAATGCTGTTGCATGTCTAGCAATTTTTCCTTGGATTCTAGATTTTGCAATCATGCTATGTATTAAACTTTGTATTAAACACTCTACAAATACAGTTGAAACTTGTTTTAGAAAACATAAATTGCTTACAAATCAGGTTTTTTTTCAGGTTTGTTTTTAAGCTTAATTAGGGTGATCTGAAGTAACCTTCATTTTAGGGATAATTGAACCCTACTAAAGTACAATTTTATTGAGGTCACTCTTTAATTCTCTGAGCATAAAATGAGGAGTCTCTAAAACACTGAAAATTAATCACCATTCCACTCTGTGTTAGCTCTGGGAATTGTTCAGCTTGTAGTTTCCCAATAATCCTCTGTCCAACTTCATGAAGTTTCATTCTACCCATGCAAAATTTGTATTCAGAAAGACTGAAAGAGGATCCTCGTGCAGATAACTGAAGTTCTTTTTACTCAGTAATTTCTTCTCCAAAACTTCAACTTCCAATCTCTCAGCCATCTTTAATTCCAGTGTCTACCTATTCAATTTATCAAGACTGCCATGCTCAGCTTGGAACTCCCTTCTCTGGAACAAGGTCCAGAATGTGCAGCCAGACTGAAAGTACGGGTTATAATGGTCTCACCTCACTTGTTTTCCTTACCCTAGGAATCTCAACTACCTAATAGCTGTTTCATATACTTTATGCAGTTATCTAGTTGTTTATGGTGGGAAAATAAGTCAGGATCCTCTTCCATCATGGGCAGAAGCTGATGATTTTTTTTTTTAATGAGCAAGGAAAATGTGACCATCCCTCACCCCCTCCTCCATAAGCCAAGTATGTGAACAAGCAGTAGATTTATTTTTCCTTAAGAAAAGCAAATGCCCAATAGATTTATGCTCTTATTAATAATTAAGTTTTATAATATGTAGGGTAAAATTTCTACTCATCAGATTAATAAAGATTTTAACTGTAATACCTAGTGTGCCATAATCATCAAGAATTAAGTATTACAGACACAGTTTCATGACAAAAACTCTCAGTAAGCTAGGAATAAAGAGGAATTTTCTCAACTGGATAAAGACTGTATACCAGAAACACTTATAGCTAACATGATACTTAGTGAGGCACTCAGAATTTTCACATTAAGATCAGGTAGAGAGAAAGGCTGTCCCCTCATATCACTCTTTCTTCACATCATATTGGAAATCCTTGCTAATGCCATAAGGCATGAAAAGAAAATAAATGGTATAAATGGTATACAGTTTGAGAAGGAGATAATAAACCTGTCTTTGTTCTTAGATTATATGATCTATGTAGAAAATCCAAAAGAATTGACCAAAAACCTTCTACCAATAAATGATTATAGCAAGGTTCTGAAATACAGTTTCAGATGTTTCACATATACATAACGTATAAATGTATAAAATCAATCTGTTTCCTTTATGCCAGAATAGACTTTGATGGAATTTGATAAAATGGAGTTTGATATTAAGAACATCATACCATTTATATTAGCACCTAAACAAATGAAATACTTTGGTATAGATAGATCTAACAAAATATTTACAAGGTCTATATGAAGAAAACTACAAAACTCTGATAAGTGAATGAAAAAGGAACTAAGTAAAAGGTGAAAGTATTCCATGTTCATGAATAGGAAGACTGTATTGTCAAGATGTCAGTTCTTCCAAACTTGATATATAGATTCAAAGCAATTGCAACCAAAATCCTAGCAAGTTGTTTTATGGATATCAGAAAACTAATTAGAAAGTTTATATGGAGAGGCAAGAGACCCAGAATAGCCAACACAATGCAGAAGGAGAACTTAATTCCCACAATATATGGAACCAAGATATTTTCACAAAAGAGGAAAGTCATGAGATAAGGAGGATCTATAAAAAAGAAAAAAATAATTTCATATAAGTTCTAAAAATTTTCTAGGTTTCTAAGACTCTGTTGTATCTTTGTAGATAGTTATGATCTCATTTCCAAATAATTTAAAAAGGAAAAATTCCCAAAAGACAAGGCAAATTATAAGATCAGATTAAAAACAATAGACAAATATAGTAGATCAGAACTAAGGATAAGTTTAAGAGTAGAGTGAGCAGGTAAAAAGACCTGGGGAAAAGCCCTAAAACAATAGCTATGTTGAAAGCAGAAGACAGGGCCCCAGAGATGTGATATTAATTAATACTGGAATTAATTACTCAACTCTTGTTTTGATTACACTTTCTCTGTTAAGGAGAATTACCTCCAACTGAAAAGTGTAGAATGCACTTTCATATTTTAACCATTCTTCCTGCTGAAAATGTTTTATATTGAATAAGGCATAGAAAACTTATTTTTATAAATGTATCACTAATCTGAATAAGGCAAAAACTAAGAGCAAATAGGAACCGGAGAGATGAGCAAATCCCACAGAAGCCTACTTGTTGGCGGAAATGAAGATATCCACTGAACTCCAATGAACTTTTCACAGTCCTTAAGCCATGGAAATAAAGTACGTAAAGGCAAGGTACCAAGGTGGAAAGTCAAATAGGAGACATAGGCACACACATTTGAGTTTCCCAAAATGTAGAGCCCTCAACAAAATTGTAAACAAAAACTGTGACCACTAGCACTCCACCCAATGAAGACTGCCAGGAAAATTGCATATCTTGGCGCTGGGTGGAGCAGGAAAACACCATGAGAGAGAGCCCATGGAAAAAACAGAGTCACAGAGAAGCAAAAATGAGAAGCAAGAAGGAAATTAATGTAGCACTTTTTTTTTTTCCAGTGGGAGAAAGACATGGAATTAAGAGCATGCAACCAAAGGACTTCACAATTAATGGCAATGTTCTAATTATTAAACTGTGTGTATATACATGGGCATTTTATATCATTTTCTCCATAAATGACATATCTTATAAATGTTCTTTTCATGTACTGAGTATTTAATTTTTTTAAATAATCTTAAAAATGACAGAGCATGCATCAGTAAATGGAAACTGAAACCAAGGATTAGTTTGTAACAGAGCACAAATAATTTCTCTAAATCCATTTGAAGTTAGGCTCATTGCAGTTATGTGCCAGGTTATTAAGCATGTGCATGTATGGTTTTCCAAAACATTAATATTGGGATAATTTATGAATATGTGAAGTCCAACAATAAGTCCTAAACTTCAGAAATTTTTGAAACAAAGGTTTACAAAATTTTTATTAATTCCTGGCAAGATTTTAAGGTAAGATACTAAACTGATTTGTGAGCTCATGGGAAAGAAAGAAGACCTCACTAAGCAATATGAGGAGTTTAAGACTAAATCATTTCACAATAACCTCTTTTTCTTTTCCAGTAGAGTTGTCATGTCTTAAGCAATGTCTTACTTCCAGTGTGGTATCTGTAAATAGGCCTTCAAAGTATGTCTGTAGGAAAGGAAGAAAACTATAACACGATGAGTGCACAGTTAAGCATAAAAATGCATTGTTGAACAATAGTTCCAAAATGTCTTGATTAATGGATTATCAATGTAGCACTAGATCCCAATATCATGGCACACGGCTGTATTTTTTGTTTTTTATTTTTGCTTGCTTGTTTTATGTCTCTGTTCTGTTGAATATTTCTAAAAATAATTTAAACAAGGACATAGAAAACATTCCCACTGTTGCACATGTCAAAAAAAGGATAGATGGTGTATTGATTGTAAAAATATCTTGAGAAGCTTGCACCATGATTAAACTTCAAAAGATAAAACATAATGGAAAGCATAATTGCATAGGACCTCATTTAACTAGGGTCCATGGAAATAATATAAAACAACCAACCAAATAATATGGTTGTTAACAAAGCAAATGCATATGATCCCCAGGTCTGGGCTGATCTGATAATAAAGTATTATATTTAGTTAAAAAGAAGCTCAGGGGCAGGTGGCTCAGTTGGTTAAATATCTGACTCTTGATTTCAGCTCAGGTCATGATCTCAGGGTTGTGGGATTGAGCCTTGAGTGGGGCTCTGTGCTCAGCACAGAATCTGCTCATCCCTCTCCCTCTGCTCCTCCCTCTGCTCCTTCCTCTGCTCGTGGTCCCTGCCCACTCCCCACCCAAATAAAGAGATAATTTACCCAATTAAGGAAGATAATTGTTCTGGGAAGGAGGAGACCATTTGTGTAACATTGGACAAGTTGCCTAACTGCTCTGGGTCCCATTTCTACTTTTAACAAATTTGAATGTTCCACTCAGCTCTGAAATCCTTTAGTTCTATCTCTGTTCTGTTGTTTTCTCCCCATAATGCACTTTACAATACACCTAGATTGTGTCCTCAGGAAGGAAAGGGATCTAGAAACATAGGACATACAAGAGATCATCACATACGGAATTGCCTCTTGACAGTCCTGAAAAATGGACTCAAGTGTGGCAAGAATGAAATATTTTTCTCTAGTATTGTTTTGTTTTGTTTTCCATTTATCTGAAGGGATGATCTATAGAAGAGAGGTTCAGGGTTTTTTTCTTTTCTTTTTTTTAATTTCACGGTAGAAATTACCTAGAGGCAGATTTTGGCTTTTCCCTACCACAGCTGTTGAAAAACTCATATACAATATACAGACAAGAATGATGATTTTTATCCTAAGAATACTGTGAAAGGATTCATAGATAGAATTGGACTAGATGACCTCTAAGGCCTTTTAAGTTCTTTGGTTGCACTCTAGAATTAGATAACATAGAGTAACCTGAAATACCATCCAGGCCAGGAGATGCTGTTCCCAAGTTAGCCTTGAGAATCAACAGAGAGATATTTTTATTTTGCTGCTTTACCTTAAATGACAATGGACAGAAAACAAAGTGAGCTCCTGTGGATCACAGGAGTGATCCGCAAATAGAACAGCCATAAAATCCCCAGCCATATGACAAGTAAGTCATATTCTATCACATCAATGGCCCAAGACAGATTTAAGGGTAAAGTACCTTTAACCTGTAAAGCATGGTCATTCCCTGCCTCCATATCCTTGCTCTCCCCACAGACATGTTTGTCAGGAAGCTGGTGTCTACCATCCTATAATCAAAACAAGCAGCTGCTACCGTCTCAGTAAAGATGGACTTACTGAAGAGAAAAAAGAGATGATTCCCTCAAATTGACAAATGGAAGTTGAAATAAAGGCATGCCAGAGCATAACTCTTCCAGAGCAGGTGCCAAACAAATCAGATCACCTTCATCTCACTTGATTGATCTGCTTTTCTTCCCTGTTCTATGTGTTCCCTTTACCTTGTCTTAGCAAACTGCATTTAAGAACAAAAGGCAAAATATAATTTTGGCATTCAGTCTGTATGATATTGCTGAAACTGGCTTCTTGAGGACAACTTGGTTTGTTCCAATGGCCTGCAGTCATTGTGATGTGAGTAGCTCGTGATTAAGAGGTCAGTTTTCACCAACAGGAGCAGATGTCAGTGGTGGTATCTGGGTAGACTAGCTCACTGTCAGCAAACAAAGTTCCCATTAGAAGAAAAATTCTAAGTGTGTTTTTCCTAGAGGATGACACTCATTTAATTTTTGTTTTCCTCCTGGCTTCCTTCCATGAGATTTGGGGTTGTTACAAAGATGTGCCATGGAAATTTTCCCTCCCAGCAGATGCCATCATTAAACTGGATAAGAATTTCAAGATTTAAAGAGAGATTGGATCATGGCACACAGTAGAGTCCTGTTATTTGACTCTGTAAGCAATCAGCCTTCTTTATTATTTAACCATCACGAGGAGTTTTTTCCTTTCGTGTAGTGAAGATGAACCTCAGAATAAAACATTGCACCTCTAATAACACTGAAAATGTCACACTTGTGTCTTTTGCAAAATGTAACTGAAAAAACCCTAACAGAACCTCTTCAGCCTAAACAGCAGGAACCAGAAAATTAAAATATTGTGGTTTTGCAACACATGGGCCTTAATGAGAGTGTGTGCAGCATGCTTGATTACTTACTAGTTCTGTCCCCAGATTATGCTCTCTGACCTCTTCTGGAAATAAATGCCTCCCTCTGCTCCTTCAGTTTTCCATATGACATGAATGCCAAGATAGCTCAAAAAATTAAAAACAATTAATGTGATGTGAGGGAAAATAGAAAAGTCTCATTAAGCATCACATAGTTAGAAAAACTCTTTCATGTCTCTCATAGAGACAAAATCAAGAGAAAATTGTTAGGCCTAAAAGTTTATAGTGTATCTCAGAACACATCTTAGCAGTGTTTTCTCTTACCTTGTCTGGAACCAATAGACAGTATTTAGGAAACAAGTGATGATAGCAAACTAGTCTCAGTTCGGACGGAATGAGGAAGAATATTCTTAAAATTGTTATTTGAAAATATGACAGTGGAGAAAGGAAAGATTATTCAAAAAGTGCTTTTGTGACAGTTTGCCCCCCCACCCACCTTTCCTCACCACCAAGAGATAAAGAAAATGAAATCATGTTTTACAGAAAACTAGAGGATTCTATTCCTTGTCAACCTTAGAGTAAAATCCAAATTTGGAAATTATCTGAGCCAGCACTTGATTTATGTGAGGAAACTGTGTCTCTGAAATTAAAATCACTGAAATTAAGTGATTATTTTTTTTGAGTCAGATGACATTGATAATAATATTTCTTGAGTCACACAATTGATAGAATCAATATTCTGAGGCAGATATTTTATTTTTTGAAGGCTTTTTTTTGAGCAAATATTTTAAATTAAATTTAGATTATTTTTGCAAATGGTCATGTTCCTAGTGATTAAAACACATTTATTAGCAGTTACTTAAGTATGGTATTGACCCACAGAAGTTAAACTGAACTTCATCTTCCAACAAGTTTCTCATCCAGAACAGAGAATATTCTGATAAAGACTTAGATTACCCTTTCAAAGCTGCTTTTTTGTTGTTTTTTGGGGTTTTTTTAGAAAGTAAAAACAGGGACGCCTGGGTGGCTCAGTGGTTGAGCATCTGCCTTTGGCTCAGATCGTGATCCCAGGGTCCTGGGATGGAGTCCCACATCAGGCTCCCCATAGGGAGCCTGCTTCTCCCTCTGCCTATGTCTCTACCCCTGTGTCTCTCATGAATAAATAAAATCTTTAAGAAAGTAAGAAATGAAACACTAATGTACCTTTCACTTAATTTTGGTAAATAAGATCTTTATACCTGAGTTCACTATTTTGCAGCTCTGAAAGCTTGTGCTGCTGTCCTGACAATGTCTGCCATATGTTTGGGGCCAAGTTAATTAGTTGTTCCAAAAAGTCCTTACAAAAGATCTTAATCAAATAGGATAAAAATAAACTTATTCTTAAGCATTTATATTACCCAGCTCTTATCATACTCTCTGCTGAAATCATTAATATTTTCACTGTCTTTGCATAGGATAAAAATTAAGATGTTAATTTCTTATTTGAAAAATTTCTCTATTAAGAGCCCCAGGTCTGATGGTGAAGAGGCTCCAATCTGATACTAATTAGCTATATGACTTTAAGCAAATTATTTAATGGCCCTGTGCCTTGATTTCCTCATCTATAAAATGAACCATAGTAATACCACCTGCTTCTCTGTGAAAATCAAAGATGTTATCAATGTGGAACTGCTTTCGAGAATTAATAATAACTTTTTGGTTAATAACTTTCATTTTGAATTTAACTTTTTAAATTAATCGTTCCTTGATTATAAAATGGTGATGATGATGATGATGATGATGATGATGATGATGATGATGATGAGTGTAGCCTGGGTCTGTAGGCTCTGTGATTAAATACTCAGCAAGAGCTACCAGATCTCTGAATTATGCCATTTCTCTAGTGAGGTAACAAAGTAACCTATTCCTATCATGATTTGAGTCACATTTGACTCACAACTAGGATTTATGTGTTGCTTCCTGGTTGTTAAAGGCTAGAATCCTTTTTAACTGTGAGATTTCTGTTTTGACTGACATTGGGTTACAGTTTCTCACTCTTCCGCCTCCCTCCCTCCAGAAACACACAAATCCCTGTTTCCTGCTGTGGCCTAAGCAAAACTTAAGAATGGCAGTCTCGAGGATTACCATGGATACAGTCAAATACGCTACACGAATCCATTTGCATTTCTCTGTTGGACAAACAATCACATGGGATTGACTGGGATATGTGTTAACCTTCTCTTCCTGACCTCCACAAATGGTGCTGAGGTAAGAGGTGACATAAAGACAGGATTTTGTTCCACAGGACACTCAAATGCACTTTGTTAAAAAGCTGAGTCATCTATTTATATTTGCTAAGATTATAAGCAAAAGTATGAGCCACTTACGAGTTAGTAATGTTTGCAAGAGTAAAAATTCCAGCAGGTGAGGACTATCAGAAAAGTGCAACACCTCACAAGCACAGAGAATTTTAGATCATGCATGTCCCCAGATTAAAGGCAAAGAGAATAATTCATCAAGCCCTGACCCTGAAAAAGTAGATATATTCCATTTTCTTCACCCTTAATTTTACACCCTTATAAAGTGGCAATAACCATTCAAATTCTTAATATCATCATGAAGTGTAAAACAGACTTGCTGGCTGGATCAGATAGTATTAGAATAAAGATATGGGCTTCTTTCCACAAATTACTGATGAGTTCATAGCCGAATTTGATGAGTTCATAGAGAATTAACCTCTTCTCCTTTTGCATACAAGTTTTCCACTTCAAAAGTCAAAAGTGATTTGATTAAGTGTCTTTTCACCAATTGCCAGATTGAGAACATCAGCTGAGTGTGCTGGGAGTGCTATCCGGCACAGTTGCCAGAATCAGTGTATCTACTACTTGGTTTCATTTCCACTTTTCTATGTAAATTCCCATCACTGTGAAAGGTAAAAGTGCTCCTAGGATTTCTGCCCCCATTCAAAGGTTTGAGGCCATGTATTTTGTAGATTTTGGATTGGCACAGTGCAGGAAGCTTAGTAGCTCTCCCTGGAGCCCTTCTTGCTTCTTCAGGTAATTCCTAAAGTTTTCTAGGATCTTTAGGACCCTGAGCAAATTCATAATTGCTGCCACAATAACTCACCCATTACAGATTACAGTAATACCTCTGAAGAAGACCAGTTGTTCAGTTTGTACTTTGTTACTTTGCTCCTACATACTGAAAAATATCTTTATCATAGATTTTCTTCCAAGTACACTGGGCATGGCTAAAATTGATACTAGGTTTCTAAATATATATTTAACCAAAACAAATTGTCTTCTGTTTAAAATGAATTCCTCACCTTAATGTATTGTTTTAAAATTCTGTATTGAATGTTTTCCCTTTTTTGGCTTGCTTCTCTCCACCCTGGGCCCAGACTGCCAGCCTCTTTAGGGGAAAAAACTTCCTGTCTCCCTGCTGCCCTCCTATACTTATTACTTCCTACTACCAGATTCCCGGATTAAAAACCCATCAACAATTGATCAGAAACATAAACCCTACTTGGTAGAGACCTCTAAGTTGTTTTTCTTCACAAGTACAGTGAATTTCCAATGTTAGTCACATGCAAAGATTAATATAAATATATATGTAGTGGCTTGCCTTATAAATGGAGGGTCTTACTATATTGGTTCTGAGTTTCTTACAGATAATTAACTGTATCATTGTCTCATTAAATAAATGTACTCCATCAGCTAATAGTATTCACCCCAGGAGTTAAAATGCTTCATGGTATGAACTTGACCATATAAGAAGAGCATGCAATACTGGTGAAATTAAAATTTTGACCAAGGAGAGAAATTTTTTAAAAGAAATGTGTTGAAGGACTAGAGTATGCTATTAGGGCCTCTGTGATTAAAAAATAGTTCAGAAGTTGTTACATGTAATAAACACTTTATAACAGCTATTAAAATAGCTCAAGCTTGTGGACAGAGAGGTGGATGGACAATAAAATTTTTAAAAATTATTCTTTATATAAACAAGAGATGAAGTCCATTAATTGTTACCCATGACAGATTTTGTGTGTCTATCTAATTGGATATAAAGTACTCACACTCTTGAACTACTATTTAAGATATCATTTGCTCTTAATTAAATGATTTTTGGCCAAGTGGGATAATTACACTGATTACAATAGTAAACAATTTACTTTGGTTATAGTCGGAAGAACATAGTGATTGTCTAAGTGGCATATATGTATGTTTTCCCTAGTATAGGAACCATGAAAAGTACAGGTATCACTGATCCTTAGATCTGGACTAGCCCTGTGGAATGTGTTATAATTTTATCGATTAAGATGCATGATTTTCAAGTTTCATCATAAGAACTCCTTCCCCTTTTTGGCCTCAGTCATAAATATATCAGGGATAAAATTTCATAATATGTTAGTGTCTTCTGTCCTCTTCTATTCTGTAACCCACACTCTAAAGACAATGTTGCTCTTGCTCCTATGTGAATTGTAGCCTTTTGACAATGCTATAAATATACCAGCCACTCTTGCTTACCTGATAAATTCTCAGGCATCCTTTTTCATACTCCTGTCCTTTCAAACTGTCTAAATCCGTATATATTAGATACGTATTTTTTTAAAAACAGCATAGAGGTTTTTTTTTTTTTGAAATCTGTTATGATTTCATTGGTCCTTTTACTGGAGAATTTCATTCAATTATATTTTGTTGTTTTCTTAACGAACTCAAGTCTAATAGCTGGTCACTTGACCCTCTAGGCAATGCAGACACTTTTGACTCCATTAATACCTTTTCAGAATGAAATGCCATTGGTTTTATGTACTTTAATTATATAAATACATATTATATATTAATTATATGTTAGTTATATATAATATTTAATTAATTATATACTATGTAAGTACATACTAATTATATAACATATAATCCCATTACATATTATAATATATAAGCTGTTATAATAAATATAATAGTAATATTATGACATTATATTATTTATTCATTTAGTTCATGATTGTATAATTTTCTTTGCTCTTCATTTCAAACTACTTCTTTTCACTTCCTTCTGCAATAATTTTCCTTCTTCCTAAAAGACCCTCTAGTATTTTCTTCACTATAAGATTGTAGATGACAAATCAACTTCAATATATTGCAACAAATAAAATATTTGAAATATCTCTATTTCAGTGTCATTGTTTAAGAATATTTGTACTGAGTATACAATTACTATACAATTGTACATTAAAATTATTTTCTTTTAATATTATAAAGGCATCATTCAATTTTCTTTTGGCTTCTATTCTTTCTTTCTTTCTTTCTTTCTTTTTTTTTTGGATTCTATTCTTTTTGTGGAAAAATATGCTGCCGTGTAAGAATCACTCCTTTGAAGGCAATCTCTCTTTTTCTCATAGCTCTTAAGATTTTGTTTCCTTCATCTTTGACTTTGAAAAATTTTATTAAAAGCCTAATTGCTGTTTTCTTCCCACCTTGGGTTCAACAGTTTGTCAAAACTATGCCTTGATATCTGTTATAAGTTTTGGAAAATTCTTGGCCATTACTTTTTCCAGAAATGCATCTGACCATTCTCTTTCTATCCTCTTTTTGGGCTCTAAATAATGTATGTAATACCTTCCTTATGTGTCAGCTTATATTTTGTACTTCCCTTCTTTGTGATCCCATTGCTTCAGTCTAGGTATTTTCTTCTGACCTATCTTTCATATTACTAACTCTTGTTCAGCTGTGTCTAATTTGCTAATAAATGTATTCATTGAGTTCTTAATTTTGGTCATTAAATTTTTCCATTCAAGATTTTCCTTTTGGTTTTCTATTAAATTTTTAAATTTATCTTCTTTAACTCAGTAAGCATGGTTATCTTAAAGTCTATATCTAAAATAGTGATACCTGGGGATCCCTGAGTGGCAGAGCGGTTTGGCACCTGCTTTTGGCCCAGGGCGCGATCCTGGAGACCCGGGATCGAATCCCATATCGGGCTCCCGGTGCATGGAGCCTGCTTCTCCCTCTGCCTGTGTCTCTGCCTCTCTCTCTCTCTCTCTGTGTGACTATCATAAAAAAAATAAATTAAAAAATAAAATAAAATAGTGATACCTGTGTAATATACACCCTTACCACAATATAGAATATTTCCACCTCCCCAGGAAATCCCCTGATGCCCCTTCTTGGGGAATACTCCATTCCATGTCCCCAAATGTGACCACTTTTCTGATTCTTTTAAATTACAAATTACTTATGGATGTAGTTTGAGAGATAGAGTCATATTTCAGGGAGGAGTTAACTTTCCATCTGCCAACTGCTAATGGATCTAGGATCATCTTTATATGAGTTCAGAAGCAATATACTGGTTTACCTTTACCCTAGGGTACAGGCTTTTGAGATTCCTACCCTAAGAGAAGGAGTTTTGTTATGAATCAAACTTTTTCTTTAGGACACCCTAAAAAACTTAAGAGAAAGTTTGGTTCAGAACAAAACTATTTTTATAAGTAATTTGTAATAAAAAGCTTCTGCATAGTGAAGGAAACAACTTACAAAATGAGAGATAGATATTTGCAAATGACATATTTGAGAAAGGGTTAGTATCCAAAATATATAAAGAACTTATAGATCTCGACAGCAAAAAAAAAAAAAAAAAAACAAAGAATCCAATTTAAAAATGGGCAGAAGACAAAAACAGATATTTCTCCAAAGAAGACATCCAGATGGCCAACTGATGTATGAAAAGGTGCTTATCATCTGGGAAATGCAAATCAAAACTACAATGAGATATTACCTCAAAACTGTCTGGATGGCTAAAATCAAAAACACAAAAAACAGCAAGTGTCAGTGAGGATGTGGAGAAAAAGGAACACTCATAAACTATTGGTGGGAATGCAAACTGGTGTGGCCACTGTGGAAAACAGTGTTGAGGTTTCTCAAAAATTTAAAAATAGAACTACCTTATGATTCAGTAATCACAAAACACAAAAAGACTAATTCAAAGGGAAACATGCACCCCTATGTTTATTGCAGAATTATTTGCGATAGCCAAGATATAGAAGCAGCAAACAGACTCTTAATTATAGAAAACAATCTGAAGGCTACCAGAGGGGAGGAGAGTTGGGGGATGAGTGAAATAGGTGATGGAGATTTAAGAGTGAACTTACCATTATGATCACTGAGTACTGTATAGAATTGTTGAATCACTGTATTGTACACCTGAAATTAACATAACACTGTATATTAACTATACTAGAATTTGATTTTTTTTTAAAAAAGGAGAAAGTTAGTTCAAATTACCTAGTTCACTGTCATTAGATAGAAGTCCCAGTTCTCACCATCCTATAAGATACAGTTCAAATTTAACCTCTCCTACAAAGCACTTTCTGCCACCCTGTCTGCTAGGCAGAATTAAATCCTATTTCATCCCTGTGTTCACACTTTTTTAAAGTTTAGACAATTTCTATTTGGCATTATGGTTATATACGTGGTCCTTTAAGAGAATGGATGATATATTTTTATATCTTTGTCAGGAGACCAACAAACAACTTTTGGACAATGTACTTAGATGATGATGATGATGATGATTATTATTATTATTATTATTATTATTATTATAGCACTTTGCACTGGCTTTGCATTATTTTAGCATTCTCTCAACATACATGCCCTGAGGATCAGCCCAGGTTCATGATGTGCTGTCACAAATGTTCCTTGGCTATTCATGTTAATTTTTATCATCCAGTTTAAACAAAAACAAAACTTCTATTATAGAGACAAATGAAAGTCTGTATTTGGATCCTCTAGTGTAGATACTTAGTGACTCTTAAGATACTGTGGGACAAAATGTGCTCAGGACTAGGCAAGTCTAACCATAAAACACCACTATCCCAGGGAACCTGGGTGGATCAGTCTGTTTAGCCTCAAACTCTTGAGGTCCTGATCTCAAGGTCCTGGGGTTGAGCCCCATTTTGCCCTCATGCAGTGTCTGCTTCAGATTCTCTCTCTCTCTCCCTCCCCCTCTGCCCCTCACCCTGCTCATGTGCTCTCTCTCCTTCTCTCTCAAATAAATGAAAGTCTTTAAAAAAAAACACCACTGTCTCTTGGATTACATGGCCTATGGTGTGGCCAACAGAGTGATTAGGCCTCAGACAGGTCTGTGTCACAGATTCTTTGAATTGATGAATGACTTGAAAAAATTTAGTTCTCTATAACCCCTGCCAGGCTTTCCATGTTCCTCCCTTACTATGTTATTTGACTTTAGAAGACTACTCTCCAGGAGTACACACTGTGCCTTTCCCTCTTTCCTGCGTGGTTGCAGGTGAGTGCTGCTAGATATAAAAGAAAGCTGAGGTATGTGAATGTGTGTGACTGTGTGCTATGCATGATGTATGAGTGTGTGTGTGTGTGTGTGTGTGTGCTTGTGCGTGTGTGCGTGTGCTATTCCTGTGCCATCCATGGAGTGTGTTTTGGGGGGAGGGGTTCTGAATATTAGAATAAGGCATACACGAGTTACAGACTTAGAAGACACGGTTAGGAATTTAGAAATACAAGACAAAGTAAAGGGGGATCCCTGGGTGGCACAGCGGTTTGGCGCCTGCCTTTGGCCCAGGGCGCAGTCCTGGAGACCCGGGATCGAATCCCGCGTCGGGCTCCCAGTGCATGGAGCCTGCTTCTCCCTCTGCCTGTGTCTCTGCCTCTCTCTCTCACACTGTGTACCTATCATAAATAAATAAAAATTTTAAAAAAGACAAAGTAAATAATTAAAAGTAAGTACACTTAAAAAATCTGTAAAACAATACTTCTGATTTAAAATCGTATCTAATTAGTAATGCCTGACATAGTCTCATCAAGCCTATCAATAACATACACATGAAAGCTGAGAAAAAGGTGAAAAATAACAATGCAACCAACAACCAAATGCTGGAATATAAGTGGAATTTTCATTTGCTGTGGAACAGATGGAGCTAGATTGTGAAAAATCTTGTGAAAGCTTCACCTCATGACATTGCTAGGCTTTGTCTCATGAAATAGACACCACATGAGAAAAAGGTAGACAGACACTTTGTAGCTCCTTCACTGTATGATCTTGAACTCAAAGATCATGAGGCTGTGCCAAACCGAAATCCTGGGCAGTTCTCTTTCTTGCGTCCTAATTATCCTAGTCTACTTTTGGACTCACTAGATTCAAGTCTCCCTGTTATCCTAGATCCACCACTTAAAACTGTATAATTTGGACAAATCACTTAACTGTTCTAAGTCACTTAACATTTTGAAGATAGTGTCTACTTCATTGCTGTTGAGAGGTTTAAGAAGGTAAAGTACTCAATAAAAGTTAGCTCATTTTACTTTAAAGAAGAAAAAGGCAAAAGCCCTGTTATATAAAGAGTATAGTTTTTATTATTTCATATTAGTAGTGGCCTGAATCACCAATCCTATTTGCTGATTATTGCCAAAAAGAAGCACAGGGAAATTATTCTAAAACTAAAGTAGTTATTTTTGGAAGCCATTCTATTTCTTTTAATTGGTATACAAATAACAACCCCATACAATGAATTACCTCATTTAGTTATTTTGGTGCATATTCACTAACAGTTTATCTTAGAAGATACACCAGGAAATGGCAGTACTGGAAGCTTAGCATTTTCCGGGTACTTTATGGATATTCTACTTTTGTCCAAGAAAGCATTTGATTTCATCTGCCCTAAAATCCTTCAGGTATAATGATTCCTGCAATACAATATGGAGTATATCTTGGGGGACTTTATTGCCCATTTGTGCAGACACAGAAGCCAATTCAAAACTATTTTTGAGCATAATTCTGGCCCCCCGGCAAGATTACTTCCAAGCAGAGATAGCAAGCATATATTTACATTAGGTAAATAATGTAGGTTAACCCCAAAGACAGGCAACCACACTCCTAACTTATACCTGGGTCTATATACAACTAGAAAAATTGAATATCCGTGCTCAGGCATTTGCCAGGGAGCATCATCTCAAACTCAGTGCTGTATACATTAGCCTTGAAAAATCTGGATAAAAGAATAAAATTCAGGAACAGGTTTTCAGTACATTCAGTCTAAACACTGTCTCCCATATTGTAAAATATGCAAGTCAGATTAGGTGCATACATAGCAAGGCTACCCGTTTGTACCCTATCTGTCCTCACTGTGTCATATGGCAATATAATGCTATCAGCATATATGGAGAGCACTTAAAGCAGAGCCGTACAGAATATATCACGTACATAGTATATAACATGTTACTCAGAGTCATTATGTCACAGCGTTCTCTTTGTGACAACTTATAAAAAAACACTGCTAGCTGCCTCTGTATCAATCTTTCTCAACCCCTTTCTCTATGTCAGGTTGCCAGGCTTTAAAAAGGGAGATGCTATGTCCCCAGCTTCTCTTTCATGTTCCAGTCACCATGATGACCCAATCTGGCCAAGATGACATAAATAGAGGTTGGGATGGGTGAAGTGAGAGATTGCAGGAAATTTCCCCTATCCCAATCAAAACTGAGGGAACTGAGAGGAAAATTCTCCCTAGGTCTATACTTCCTTCCCCACTTCCTACTTTTGATACTTGGAACACTGACATCTTAAAACCAAGAGAAGACAAGGTAAAAGATTAAAGACAACATACTGAGGATGGAGAAGCAAAGGATGAAAAGAACCTGGGTCCCTAATGATATTGGAGTGCCACTAAATAAAAAATAATATGCTTACCTTATATTTCTTATTAAGTGAGGTCATCAAATATCTTCATTATAAAGTCACAATTACTGGGATGTTTTTGTTGCTTACTTCCAATAGTATTGGTAACCGATCTGGTACTCAGGAAGAGAATTCTATTGATCTTCATATCAAGAATGTGGAATTCTCTAAATGTATTTAGTTCCCCTTTGGAAAAAACTTCTCACTCAGGACAGACACCTGGCTGGCTCAGTCTTTGAAAGTCTGCCCTGGCCAGGGCATAATCCCAGTGTCCTGGAATCAAGTCCTGCATCGGGCTCCCCATGAGGAGCCTACTTCTCCCTCTGCCTATGTCTCTGCCTCTCTCTCTCTGTGTCTCTCATGGGGAAAAAAAAAACTCATTCTTCCCCAAGATCCATGTTTCTCTCATTATACTTATTAAAGGAAATTCCTATCTCAAGTTTCATCATAGAAAAAGGCCAATGAGCTAGATGTAAATATATATATATATATATATATATATATATATATATATATATGTTTTATTGCAGGTGCCCTAGAACATAAAGCCTGAAGCAAAGATGAAAGTGATGATGCTCTTTAGGGAATTGTATATTCAAGGGATCAAGGATGAGGATAAACAGAAGTGAAGTATGCAAGATGTAAAATGATGTTTCCGTGAAACACAGCCGGTCACTTGCAAGTTTCATTTGTTCAATGTGTGGAGCTTATCTAGATGTACCAAACAGAGGGCCCAGCTTTTCCAGGCAAAAGACTGATCAATCCTAGATGCCCAAACACTTACCTTGAATCATCATTCTACTGGTAGCCAAGGCAAAGCACACATCTGAGGGTCAGAGAAGGGTCCAACACTGAAAGAATCTGGAAAGGTAAAGATGTGTATCCAACCCAGAAAATGAAGTGTACAATCTTTTAGTCACTTCTTTAAGAGGAAGCTACTTGACCTCTTACTCTCTTCCTACAATTCAGTCTTCCTACAGACTAAAATGTAAATAAACACAGGGGTGCTGAATAATGTAAAAAGAAAATGAATCCCTGTCAGTGGATGCCCTCATGGAGCAGAGCAGCTACCTGCTCATCTATCTACCTCTGGAGCATTAATATAAATGGGTCTTTTTGTTTCAATAGTATTTGTTTCTTCTATTTTTTCTCTCTCCCTCCCTCCCTTCCTTTCACTGTATTTTAAACCATATGATCTTGGGGCATCAATATATGCTTGTGATAGTGCTTAAATCCTTTTTGTAAGAATGTACCTTTTTGTAAGAATGTACCACCTGTTCGCATCTCCAGATCCTTGCCCATACCTCTTCACCCAGCCTTCTTTCCAATAAATGGGTGACATTAGTAGGCTTCCCTGCTCTGTAGCTTCCAGTTACAATTAGGCAATGGAAACACCAGCAGGAAATGAGAAATGAGGAGAGAATGATATTTGGGGTATTTGTTCCCATGGATCCGTCACCTCAACCGGGCTATGTTCCTCCACTGCAGCTCTCTGTGAAGAATTCTCTAAGTTCTAATAACCACTATCACCTCTTATTCCTTCAAGTCTAGAAGTGATACCAGCTCCACAGTTACTCACCCAGAGGTACTTCACATTCTTCATAGTTCTTCTAACAAGCCCACACTTCTGTAGTTATTTCCTATGTAAATAAACTTTCTTGTAATTTCCTTAATGTATGCTTGACATCTGTTTTCTTTCGAGACTCTGATTGAATCAAAAAGGACCATGTGTACATACATAAAATGCCTAGATATTTCTGTTCCTATTCCTTCTCTGACCATTTTTGCTTCTCTTTCTGGGCCCTTGATGGGTGTCAGGCTTTGTTGTTACTAGAACACTAGTCGAGAAAGAGGATGGATTTCTGCTGCCTTCCTGACTCTTCTCTGACTTCATATAATTTTTGTCTTCATTTAAAGATGGTCCACATTCAATATCACCATGAGATATGCAAAGATATTGTTAATTGGTTTCTATTACATTTATTCACAAAAAGTTTGTTTTGTTTTGTTTTAATAATGAAGACCTATATAACAGATTTAGATTGTATTCTGTCTTTAAAGAATACAGTTCAGACTGTTCATTTAAAGTTTTAAATGAGTTTATTTAAAGTTCATTTAAAGTTCATTTAACCTCCCCAAGCCTCAGTTTACTCACTTGTGAAATAAGGTAACTGAAACAAAAATACCTTCAAGGTTTTTTCAACTCAAAAAGTCTATAAATCCGTTTTTATGATTAGGTTCTAAGTGAAAAATTGAATGTACTTTACACACCATTGTTTTTCTACAGACTTTATAGAAATAAGATGCATATATATATGTATGTATATATATATGCATGTGTATCAATATAGTTTTATTTATGAAGCACTGTGGAGGTGTGTAAAATGATATCTTTCTAATCATGAAGTCAGTGTTCCAACAGACCAAGTCCTTTAAAATCTAGTTTTATACTAATAGAGATGTGTAAAAACCTGTGTTTGTCACAAAACCTCTGAATATCATCCACATAGGAAGGGCATTCATTCAAAGACTATTTTAGTCTTTAATTTTAATCAAATTATGCTTTTACGAATCATACATGTATTGTATTTTGTAGAGTCCAACAACTCCACAGAAAACACATGAACTATCATAGTGATTTTGTGAATTTTAAAGAAAACAAAATAGGGGCACCTGCGTGGCTCAGTTGGTTGAGCATAGGACTCCTGATGTCAGCTCAGGTCATGATCTCAGAGGCGTGAGATCAAGCTTTGCAGGGGCCCCATGCTCAGAGGGAGTCTGCTTGGGATTCTCTGTCTTCTCCTTCTGCCTCTCCCCCCACTCACATGCATGTGCTCTCTCCCCCCTCCCTAAAATATATAAATATTTTTTTTAAAAAAAGAAAAATAAATTCAGAAATAGTTTCCCTATTTTATTATTCACTCCATCAGCTGGACATAGTGAGGAATAAATGACAATTGTCAACTTTTGACTTTGTTTTGCACATATTAGGAAGTAACTTGAGATTTAGATGATTATAAATAATGAAAATTTATTATTTTGAAGCTATCAAACAATATACTAATAAATTGCTTATCTCTTTAAACCTGACTGGACAGTGTTAATACCCATGTTCCAGAATGTGGGCTGTTGGTTTATCACTGAAACTCTAGCATCTAGCCCAGCATCAGACCCACAGTAGGCATTTAGGAAATATTTGTCAAATTAACAAATGACTGGATAAAAGAATGTTTCCCCAAAACCCATTTAGACCATATGCAGCATATATTGATCTTTCTGCCGAAAAAATTTCTGGAAGTTTACGTTCTAAGCTTTATATAAATGAACATAAAATTAGTGATCTAATTTTCTAACATAAACACTTAATTGTCCCACAAAATGTATATCCAGATGCAAGCAAGTAATTGCATATGCAAAACAATAATTTGCAAGTAAAATAACTTGCTTGCATGTGTGAGAACATATTTTACAGGTGCAATTTAGGTGCAAATTTCTGAAATTTTGAAGCCAGACATTCAACCCATCTAACACATTTTTACTGTGATGTGAAGAATAAAATAGAAAAGCTACTTTGGTTCTGAAAGTGTACTAGCACCTAGACTGCTATGTCAAGCACCTTATGCCTTGGGGTATTGGGCAGGGGGAATTAAAAATAATAAAAGAGTTATTTCATTTGGGAATATAGACTTAGGGCTAAGGTCCAGAAGTTACTTTATGTTTAAATATTAAATACGTTTTCTCACCAGCTTATACCTACTCACATGGGGATGCCTGTAGGCATAATCAAGGAGGGGAAATTTGTCTCAGGAACCCATCTTTTGTTTCGCATTACTCTTCCTCTTTTTTTTTTTTTTACCCCCAGTATGAAGGTCATTCCTTGGTCTCCAAAGTTTTCAGTAGTTAGCTGGCTTCAAAAGTAGTTAGCTGTAGCTTCTTCTATTTCAGACATTTCTGACCCTCCATACCAAGATAAAAAAAAAAAAGTTATGTACACATGTTAAAACATGGTTTGCAAGATTTGAGATGAATAATAATTATGAAATGAGTTTACTCATTTCATGGCTTAGCTACTAGAGATACTGATTCTGGAAGGCTGTGATTGGGCCCAAGAATATACAGTTTTAGTGTAGGTGCCGAAAAAATTTCTGGAAGTTTAAGTTCTACATGATAGATGGTACTAGATGATAGAGTTTAGCATGGGAATTGAAAAGGCCTAATACTTTAACTCTGAGGTAGCTCAGCATCATGGAAGGAACACAAATTATGCAAATACTTGGACTTTGCTTTGAAAATGTGCTCCTTTCCATGTGGGACATAAAGTAATGGGCAAGTTCCTGAACCAATCTAAGACTCAGTTTCCTTACAAATTGGTTTAATTAAGTCTATCAGGTTCCTGAGAAGCACAGGAGGAAGTCTGCATACCTGGCATTCATGCAAAAGCAAAGCTCCTTCCCTGAGTGGTAGAGGAGCAATTGAATATGTACTGGGAGACTTGAACTCACCCTTAGAGGTTCTGTAGGAAGGGATGAGAGAGGTCCAATGGATGACCCATGTAGAACAAATTCTTAAAACCAGACCTGCATGAAGATATTTCAGCAGACATCAGCACTGACAAATGAAAATAACTGGAATTTGTCCCAACTGCTGGTACATAAACTCTTGAGTGAGGGAGCCCCAATTTATTGATATTAAGCGAATGTTACTTAGTAAACTAGAGATTCAAATTAGAGATTAAATTCAATTACAAAAAAAAACTTAAGAAAGTCTCCTTTATTACATACCTGAGTTTGGAGACTGAGCTGTGCCTCCTCATGTATGATATACCTGGCAAAATACTTTACACAAAGTATATGTGTTAAAGAAGTATCAGCTTGCTTCACTGGTCACCAAATGCAAGAAGTTCAGGAAATAAAAGCAAAAGAGAAGTTGGGGATTAGACTCGTCTTTGGGTATCCTGACATGGTAGCATCAGGAAAATTTTGTCATGGAGGAAAAGCAAAATTAGCATGAAATTGTGCTGAATGCTAAGGAATTTTTCTAAAACATGGTCCCTCTCCTCTGAAAAGGAATAAGGAAGGCAGGTAGGATCAGACCCCATAGAAGTTAGTTATTGATCAAGGCAGATTGGAGTGGCAAATGAGAACCTGGAGGGGGTGACTTTGTCAAAACTGAAGAAAGACTAATAGGAAACCAGCCTTGTACGATAGTTTAAGAACAATTAAATTGATCTAAAGTCTTGTGCCACCTCCAGTGGAGCAAAGTAATGGAGCAAAGCTGCCATTTCTTTTCTTCTCCCACAGAGGTCAAAAGAATGAAAGAAGTTAATTTTGAATGAGCCTTATCCATCCTATTAGTTGCCATTTGTTGATCTTCTAGGCCTAGCACTGAACTAGGTATGTTGTATATTCTTGTATGTTTATCCTTTCAACAAGGCTGTTGTTATTATACCCATTTTATGCAAGGAAAACAGGCTGAGAGAAGTTAAGGGACTTGCCCAATGTCACAGAGTAAACTGGGGTCCAGCCAGGTTGGTCTAACTCCAGAACCTATTATATTTTAAGTCACTAAGCCTAAGGATATAAGTCAAGTTACCTGACTCCTGCATTTCCCACCTCTCTTCTCCATTTATCCCTAAATAATCTCACCACTATTTTCTTTTTTTTTTTTTAAGATTTTATTTATTCATTCATGAGAGACACACACAGAGAGAGACAGAGACACAGGCAGAGAGAGAAGCAGGCTCCATGCAGGGAGCCCGACGTGGGACTCGATCCTGGGACTCTAGGATCACACCCTGGGCTGAAGGCAGTGCTAAACTGCTGGGCCACCCGGGCTGCCCTCACCACTATTTTCCACAAAGCAACGCACCCTGTTACATCTGTTTCAGATCTGTTTAAAAAAAAAAAGACTGAAAGATTAATAAACTAAAAAGGAGGAAAAATTTGAGAAAATAAGTCATTGTAAGTGTTAGGTATGTTCTAAAATTTACTTAAACATAATCTGTGGAGAATTCTCCTGATTTTACTCTCTTCACTTTCCTTCTCTTCTAGCCTTAAAACCCTAGAGAAGCTTATGTTTGTATTTTTTTCAAAAACATTTACTTTCTTACACTAGGAACACAGTTCCAAATATTTGTCTCAAGCTGCTGAAAATAGAAGCTTAAAATGAAAACAGGATCTACCATACCTGTAACTTCTGTGGTGTGGCACTTTCCTGTTGAAAATGTGCAGAATTTCACTCAAAGTACATCTTTTCTTTTAAGTACATGATTTAAATTAACTTGTTTCTACTGATTTTACTGGGAGTGATACTATAATCAAATGTTATATAATAGTCAAAGATTATGCACCCATGCCTTTCATCCCTTTACATTACCTGAGTGTTTGACTGTCCCAAGATGAAGCTACCTTTTGCTAATGAATAATTGATGCTTGGAGAGGGTTATCCATCTTGCCCGAGGCCACACAAAGCCAACAGTAGAACTACAAAGTTAAACATGGAATCAAGTATTCCTTCTTCCCTGGAGTTTACTCTTAGATATCTCTACTCCTAAAACTTATATCTTAAAAAGACTCTTTATCTAGGGCACAGTTCCTCACAAGACTGTCATTTGGCTGTAAACTTCCTGAGGGCAGGAGTAATTCTATTGATTCTTGGTACCTAGCAATGTATATTAATGGAGATTTATTATAATCATGTAATTAATCAATGCCTTTTCCTCTTTTAGTTGAGAGAGCATTTAAAGAAGGTTTCAAGGGAATATAAACTTCTACAAGATAACATAAATTAAAAGTGAAAGTGACAAAAGAACATAAGACACAGATGAAAATGTATAAGCAAGATGTAAGATGAAGCCAGGGATATGACAGGGATTTTACCATCCTGCAAAATATTATACTGGCTGCAGTTGGATCCCATATTCATTTCTAAGCTTACTAACAGCAAATTAGAAAAAGGAAATCTGATAAGCTACACAATTCAGTCGCCTCAAGAAACCAATTATTACAGAAGAGAAAGAATATTCTTATAGTATAAGCAGATTCCCATGATGTTACCAGTGCATTGTTAAATATGTGTTAAGTAACTTATAGTGATTGCTTTTGGTTTGGATTGGGTTGGGTTGGTTGTTTTCTACACATTTCTCTGTCTTTAGGAACTTGACAAGTCAACTTGATAATAAATTTATAATCATAATACCCCAAGCTAAACAATTTTTCCTTTTCATAAATTTGAGTTTAACAATACCATTCTAGGGGGATGCCTGGTGGCTCAGCAATTGAGCACCTGCATTTGGCTCAGGGCATGATCCCGGAGTCCTGGGATGGAGTCCCACACCAGGCTTCCTGCATGGAGCCTGCTTCTCCCTCTGCCTTTGTCTCTGCCTCTCTCCCTGTGTCTCTCATGAATAAATAAATAAAATATTAAAAAAACAATACCATAGTATGCCCTGTTATGCTTTGTGAAATATTAAATACTGGCAGGTTCCCATGATTAGAGCCATTCCTAGGATGTTATAATAAGGAATATTTTGATCTCTTTATTATGTACCCATTTCTCTCCCAACCTACATAGCTCTCCAATCTTCAGCCTTTCCTACAAAATTTAGGTTTCTAGAATTATCCCTGACACAGGTATATGGTAGCCAGGAGGGAAAGCAGTAGTGCCACCTGGTGCTCCAAGACAAGAGCTCATCCATACCTACTATCCCTACCTCCTACCCCTACCCAACACTTCTACCAAAATTGCCTATAAACCCCTCTCGGGCTTCCACATTTTGCCCTGAGTATGCATTTTGCAGTGCCTCCTCTTTATCATCTACTCTCCCTCCCAGGCTGTCTTTCATGTTCATTTTATGTTTTCACTTGTAAATACATTGAATGGTAGGAGGAGAGTCATGTGATGTGAGTAACCCCACAATTCCGGCTGGTACCAACTCCAATGTTAAAATAAGAATGTATCAAAGTAAAAATATTTATTGCATTTTTGGGCATTGAACATTGAAAGTATTCCAAATATCGAGGACCAGGGAGGAAATAAGCACAGATGCCGCCATTTGGTGGGTTGTTGTTGTTGTACATTTTAGAGACAAAATACAGTAAATGTTTTACAGACATAGTTGCATTACCATGCGTCCCCTGACATATTGTGCTTGTCACTTTATTATTTAGCATTTATGTGATTTTAACTGTCCTATATTAGTTTTCAGAAGCCTATCAAGTAGACTAGTTTTATCCCTGTGTGGAAGCTGATGACAAACAGCCAGAAATGTTAAAATTCCACCTCATCATATGGGAAGTTCATAGTTATAGCTGAAAGGAATTTCAATACCATTTCCTTTGCCTTCTCTTAACTGATCTCATCCATGGCCATTGAAGTCCTAATATGCATAAGGAAGAGAAACAGAGATGAAAAAATACAGATCTGCCCTTATGGAGCTTTCTACTCTGCAATGGACTGAGGATTGACAGAAGGTAAAACAAGAATTCATACCACAATGCTTACTGGGTGCTATGTCTAGATTAATGAAGTATGATCAAGTTACACACTATATAGTATAATAATTTATCCTGCCTGTATTAAACTATAGAAGCATAGTGCAAAAGAGAGGAAAGAAAGAAAGGAAAGAAAGAGAAAGAGAGGAAAAGAAAGGAATGAAGGAAGAAAAGAAGAAAGAAAAAGAAGAAAGAAAAGAAAGAAAGAAAGAAAGAAGAAAGAAAGAAAGAAAGAAAGAAAGAAAGAAAGAAGAGGAAAAATAGAATAGTGCAAGTAATTCTCCATACTGCTCCTTTCAATGAGCATGTAAACCAGGGTGTGCATGGTTAATAATCCTTCTAGTCAGCTTCAGTTAGGAATGGTGTACCACCCACATGGAGCACTGAGTAGGTGTCTAGTTCTAAAGTTCTAAAGACAGTTCTATGTAACCACATAAGCTACATACAAGCCAACTGCTTTGCTTTCCTGGTGCTTAATCGATGAAAGCACAAACTCCTCCAACATCTGAGAAGAAAACCACGGTGTGGAAGGAGGAAGGATTAGCCGCTTGTTATTGTGTCAGGAAAAGTCTGACAAAGGAGGTGGCCTTTAAGTTGAGCCTTAAGGAGTGATTGGTGTTTGTCTAGGTAAATGAGGATAGACCATTCTCAACAGAGGACACAGCATCGTACACAGACAAAAATGTTTGAAATAATGGCATTTTCTAAAAATTCTGAATAATTTGATAAGATGTATGTAAGGAAGTGATGCTGAGCCTTTAGATTTTATACGCTGTGACATTAGAGATAACTGTTAAATAAGGAGAGAAGTAACATAGCAATTTTATCCTGAAAGAGGCTGTCTAGTGTCTGTGTAAAGCCATTTGGAGTGATCAAAGCAAAAACAGAAATAAGTTTGGAAGCTCACTGAGAAACAGTGAGACATTGAACTAAGGCTTTGGCAAAAGGATGGGGTGGAAATGTGTATTCCACATTTCTTAAAGAATTTTAGAGTCAGGAAGGACAGAATTTGGTGACAGGATGAAGAAGTTGGCATAATTCCTAATTCCAAGATACCTAGAAAGTTTATTTAGTCAAACTTTGAAAAGAAGTAAAAGTAGCCACATATTTATAATTTTTTTAGAGATTTTTATTTATTCATGAGAGACACACAGAGAGAGGCAGAGACATAGGCAGAGGGAGAAGCAGGTTCCTCGCAAGAAGCCCGATATGGGACTCGATCCCAGGACCTCAGGATCATGACCTGAGCCAAAAGCAGAATATATGCTTTTATGATATGTGAAGAGTCACATCACTCAAAAGCAGAGTATATGCTCAACCACAGAGCCATGCTGGTGCCCCCATATTTATAAATTTAGTGTTTGGAGGCAAATGATCCCTACTAAGGAAATGCCTTCTTAAAAAAGGACTACTTATAAATGTGTTTCTCATTTTTCCCTTGGCTACTAGGAAATTTAAAATTAAATTTAAAATCAGTCTTAGTATGATGGTCAATTTTATATGTCAACTTAGCTAAGCCACAGTACCCAGATATTTAGTCAAATATTACTCTTTATGTTTCTATGAAGATATTTTTTAGATGAGATTAACATTTAAATCAGTAAACTTTGAGTAAACAGATTATCTTCTGTAATATGGGTAAGATTCATCCAATCAGAAGTCATTAAGAAAAAAAACATATATATAAAATATATTGTGTGCTTTGATGATTTTTTATTCTTTTGCCTAATCCTGTTTTTTTTAACTTGTTTGCTTTATTGTTTGGTATATTTATTATAAATATGTCTCATGTTTAAGATTTATTTTCAAAATTTAAAAATGTGATATGATATTTGAATGTATTAAAATCAGACTGTGCTAGACACTTTAATTGTTTTATGCCAATTCTTAAAACAATCCTGTGTGATAAATTCCTTCAATGAAGATGAGGAAACTGAGGCTTAGGAAATTTAAATGATATTTCAAACTTTCAAAGCTTACAGTTATTTGAGCTGTGATAGAAACCCAGATTCAAGTGACCCCAAGTGATGCAGCTTCTACAAAGAAGAAAACCTTAAGTAATCCCATATAATACATACTCTGAACCTTCTTCTAGACTCACTTTTTTTTCAGACTCCCTTTAAAAGAGAAATCTCTTATGACTAAATTTAACATTCTGTTTGGATATGGCAGTTTCTAAAGGAAGCACAATGTCTTTGTCAGCATTTTTTTCTTACAAATACCAGAAATCCATCACAAACCAGGTTAGGGCAGGCATTTCATGGCTAATCCTCCGGCTAGAAATATAGCCAGGTCTCAGAAATTTCTGGAAGTGTTAACTCAAACACTGTCAAGCCTCTCTCTCCCTTTTGGTCTCCCTCTTCATTTCTCCACTGTCTCATTTCTTGCTCTACCCTTTAGACAAGGTTTTTGCATTTCCTAGGCCACATGACTAAAAATGGCTCCTGGGTTTACATTCCATGAGTTTCAAGGAATAGGTAGAAGGAAATAGAACAGTAAAACTAGTGGGATCACAGGCTTTGAGTAAGGAATAGATATCATGTGTCATGTGATAAGTAGAACTACCAAGAGTGAACCTGAGAGATCCCGCAGACTTGCCTTGATAATAAACCACTTAGAACCAAAGTGGGAGGAGGGTAGGATGATGGGGAAGAGTCACATCACAATTCTCACATTAGAAGGGGCTGCTCGTGATTACCCAAGCTCATTATCCCATAGAAGCAATAGCTCCCTCACTCAGTAGTGAACAACTCCCATGATCTGTTAAGTTCCCAAATGATAGATAGTTAAAATTTCTAGATTACTCATGTAAAGCATTGGCAACCAAATCCAGACTACCTAGCACCAAAGCTGACTTACTTTTCTTTACTAAGGATTGCTCTTATGATTTCTTTATAAAAGGGACACCCACAAGGGCATGTGGTCCATCCACAGAACCACAGATAAATCCACACTGCTTATCCAGCAGAGAAACTGGGAACTAATATAGGTATTGCTTCTGAGAACAACACTTAGGAAACTAGTGAGCTATATGGTTTACAATATACTTACAGAGAGCTGAGAGGAAAGCTTACTTCAACTGAGTGCCAGAAGGTCTAATAACCAAGAGGAAACCTGCCACAACTTAGGGACACTTAATAGTTATTTGGATCAGCAATTATAATGAAAGTGAGTCAGAGAGGAAAAAAAAAAAAGGAAATAAGAGGGGAAAGGATGGGAGAGTCTCCCTCACTTTGGTCTAAAAAAAGTGAGGAGAAAAAGAACAGGATTTCTTCAACCTCTACAATAATGTTGGTAACTGTTATTCTACTGGAACTGGTAATCTGTATTCTCTTTCCACATTCTCTCCATGTCTGCTTCTGAAGTTTTACTTTTGGGTCTTTCTCTCACCAGGTCTTACCACTTGCCCAGACACCAGTCTTTCTAAAAACTACTCTAAGCCATCCACTTTCAGCAGATTTCAGGCAGCAGAAGTCCATTTGTTTCAAAGTGTTTGTAAAATACATGCATATATACTAACACTGTGTAATTGAAAACAATAAAAAATACAACTTAGAGCCAAAACAGCTGAATATCCCTGCTTTTTAAGAGGAGCACTTTAATTCATAGGAGAAAAGTCTGGTACAACTGCCTTTCTATAATGCAATGGGAAAGGAAAAGTTCTGTATTTCCAACAACTGGCTAGAACTAAGTGGCAGCTATACTTCCTTCCTTGCACCTTTAGATGGCCGCCATCCTGATAGTTTCCCATGTTTATTCACTTCTGGATTTTTTTTTATAATTAATATTTTATGTGTGTTCAATTACCAAAATACAGAATAACACCAGTGCTCATCCCTAAAGTGTACCCTCAGTGCCCGTTCACCATTCACCCCCACCCCCCCCACCCTCTCCCCCTCCACCACCCTAGTTTCATTTCCCAGAGTTAGAAAGTCTTTTTGTGTGTCTCCCTTTCTGTTATTTCTCACACATTTCTTTCTCCCTTCCTTATATCCCTTTCGCTATTATTATATTCCCCAAATGAATGAGAACATACACTGTTTGTCCTTCTACGGTTACTGTGGCCAAGTTCAAAAAGGGTGTGTGAGTTCTTCTTGGGATTTTGATGGAATCTTGTTCACATTTAGATCTTTCATCTATTTTGGAGTTTATCTTTGTGTATGTGCAAGGAGAGTGTGTCCAGTTTCATTCTTTCTGCGATGTGGATGTCAATTTTCCCTAGCACATTTATTGAAGAGACTGTCTTTCTTCTAGTGGATCGTCTTTCCTCTTTATCGTGATTGTATATTAGTTGAGCATAAAATTCAGGTCCACTTGGGTTCTCTGTTGTTCCATTGATCTAATATGTCTGTTTTTGTGCCAGTAAACACAGTCTTGATGAACACAAGCTTTGTAGTACAACCTGAAATCTTGATTGTGATGCCGGCCAGATATGGTTTTCTTTTTTTAAAATTCCCTGGCTGTTTGGGGTCCTTTTTTGATTCCACACAAATCTTAAAATAATATGTTCTAAGTCTCTGAGAAAGTCCATGGTATTTTGATAGGATTGCATTAACGTGTAATTGCCGGGGTACATTGAATTTTCACATATTAATTGCAATCCATGAGGCATGGAAAGTTTTTTCATCTCTTTGTGTCTTCCTCAATTTCTTTCAGAAGTGTTCTGTAGTTTTTAGGGTTTATTTTGAGAATATTAGAATGGTAAAATGGTTCTCAACCTATTTATTTTCAGGTTTGTTTGTGTCTTCTGTCTTAAAATGAGTCTCTTTGTTGACAGCAAATTAGATGGGTCTGTTTTTTTTTATCAGTCTGAAACTCTGCACCTTTGTGGGGTCATAAGCCCATTCACGTATAGAGTTACTTGAACTTCTTCTTCAAGGGGAGTTTTAAGAGTCCCTTAAATTTTTGCAGAGCTGGTTTGGAGGTCACATATTCTTTCAGTTCCTGCCTGTCTTGGTAGCTCTTTATCTCTCCTTCCATTTTTGAATGTGAGCCTGGCTGGATTGGTATTCTTGGTTGATGTTCTTCTCTTTAGGACCCGGAATTTACTGCCAGCCCTTTCTGGCCTGCAGGTTCTGTGGAGAGGTCTGCTGTTACCCTATATCCTCCCATGAAAGTCAGGGTCCTTCTTGGTCTCTTGCTGCTTGAAGGCTCTTCTTCTTTAATTTTGGAATTTGCCAAGTTACTATTAGGATGTCGAGTGTTGAACGGTTTTTATTGCTTTTTGGGGGGATCTTTATTCCTGGATCTGAATGCCTGTTTCCCTTCCAAATTGGGAAAGTTATCAGCTATGATTTGTTCAAATACATATTCTGGCCTCTGGCCTTTCGGGCCTTGGGAACCCAATTAAAAGTAGGTCTTTCTTCATAAGAGTGTCATTTATTTCTCTTTAATTGTCTTCATGGTTCTATTAATTGTTTATTCTATTTTCTTTCAGGTTCCCTCTTTGCCATTAATTGTTTTATGTCAATTCATCGTTCTTCACCTGTTAACCCTAGTCGTTGTGACTTCTAGTTTGGATGCATCTCATTCAATTGATTTTTAATTTCTGCCTGATGGATCTAAATTCTGCAGTCATGAAGTCTCGTGGCGTCTTAATGCTTTTTTCTAGAGCCACAGTGCTGTATAATGGTGCTTCTGAAATTGGCTTTTGACGTTGAAGTGTAATCAGATTTTGTAACTCTGTGGAAGGAGGGCTGTTTCTGATCTTTCTTTTGAAAGTGAGTTTTTCCTTCTAGTTCATTTTGCTTCAGGGCAGAGTGGCAAAACAAGTTGTATTGGAACACGGGGGGAGTATCACTGGGTCGTCCAGTTGGTCTCTCTGGGGAAGGGGGGCCCTGTTGCGATGATTTTCAGGTGTTAGCACTTGGGGGAGCTGCTCATGCCCCTGCTGCTGCAGGGCTGCAGCGTTGGTTGTTTTCCCCGTGGGTCTCGGGAGGAACAGTTGCTGTTGCTATGCACTCTGAAGCCTGATTCAAGCCTCCGCAGGAAACTACAAGGGCTCGGGGTCTCGGCTCTCCGTCTCCGCGGACTGGAGCTCGGGGCGGGGCCGCTGATCTGCTCAGCTCTGGGGCAGGAGCGTCCTCGCTGTCCTGGGCCCTCCGGCACTCTGCCTGTCCCGGGGGAGGCCGGATCCTGGGCTGGTCCGCGCCCTGTGCTCCAGGGGCCTGCGGCTGGTGATTCGCGGCTCCCGCCCCGCAGCCCCTCGCGGAGCGCTCCGTGAGCCCCTCGTGCTTGCTCCGGGTCCGCCGTGCGCGCTGCAGCCCTTAGGGAGAACTCTGCACTCTCCCGGGGCGCAGTTGCTCTGTTATGTGTCCAGGGAGCCTGAGGGCATCCCCGCTCCTCCTGGGTCCTGCTCAATCCCTGCGTGCCCTTCAGCCCGCCGGGGGAGGTTGGTGGCAGCTCTGCTCCTCCGGGACGGGGCTCTCCTGTTGGGGACTCTCGCCGGCTCTCAGCCCGGCTCCCCGCGGGGCCCCTCCCACTGGAGGCCTTTTGTTTCTTTATTTTTTTCCACGTCTACCTACCTTGATAGAAGCGCGGTACTTTCTCACTGTAGCATTCCAGCTGGTCTCTCTTTAATCAGGCCGACTCGTAAATTTTCAGGATGGTTTGAAGGTTTATCTAGGTAACTTGGTGGGGACAGGTGACTTGGGGACCCCTGCTCTTTCCGCATCTTGCCCTCCCTCTCACATCTGGATTGATACGAATGAGAGGCACAGCAGGCACAGGATATAAGACTGAGTGAAAAAAAGAAGTTTGCTGAGAAAAAGAGGTACTGAGAAAATAAGCCCTGAAGATTTGTGGAAATCTCTGGATCAGACTCCCAATGAGAAAAAAGATAGTGCTATTTTATTTAAACAGTAAGAAAAGAAAAAAGAAAAAGAAAGAATTTAATTTTTTAAAAAGATTTAAAGAATAATAAATAGTACAGGACCTCATAAGGATGAAAAAATCAGGAAATCACCAATAGCCATTTCTTGAATTATACTAATCCTAATTGGTGGCCCTTGAATCATGAGGCTTCATTATCTAATCTACAGAATCTGCTTGAAGTTTCCTCCCTCCTGTTCTATCTTTACATAGTTTACTTTGAAAGCACTGTCTGGGGAAATGTTGGCAGCCTTGTGTTTCTTTTCATAGTAACAGATTTTGTTGGGAGAGTGGTCCTTGTTCCTACATGGTTATGCAAATGTATAACTTAGTGCATACAATGACTTTATATCATAAATTATTTGTAAATACTATTCATTCCTTAAGTGTGATGACCTGACACCCCAGCTTCTTAGGGTTCCCATCTTCTAAACACCTAGTTCTGTGACTAGCCTGTGGATGAAAAGGCTACTAGGTATAACAAATGGAATTCAGAGATCAAACTAGATGGGTCAGGCTATACTCAAACTAGATGGCTCTCTTTTAGTCCACACAGTGTATAAAAGAATTTAAGCCAACATATATATATCAGAAAACTAAAATAAAAATCCCGATTTCCTGCTTCTTTAGCAAAACCAGAAATCTGGCTAATGTGAGGTGGAATACACACTACTCATTTGTCCCAGCTGACCCACTTTGTTTATTTAGGTTATATGCCTGGAAAGCCATTTGAGTTTTGTCTACTGATCTGATGTCTGCTTGAAAAATCCCTCATTATGGGAAATGGCCGATCTCACAAGGCAACCCAATCTATCATTAGACTATTCAAATTGTTTGAAAGTTTTCCCTCATATTGAATAAAACCCTGTTTCTTTGAAACTCAAATTGAATTTACCAAATGTCCACCTTCTGGTCTCATTTTTATTTCCTAAATCTAAATAGCATCATTTTGATTATTAACAGGTAGTCTTCAATTTCTCCCCCAGACTTCTCAGTTCAGGCTAAATATCCTAATTATTTTAGCCTTCCTACCTATGTCAGTGATTCTCAACACTTTCTTCATTCTGCTCATTTTCTTCTGGATATTATCTAGACATTAACTACAAAAAGAGAATTGTCACAATATTCTTTGTCATGATGAAATTAGTATCTACAGCCAAGTGCAATGGAAGTCATAACTTACCCCTTTTCATATTAGTACTTTTTCTTATTTTGTTACATTTGACTATTATTTGATGCCCTGCCAGAGTAATACAGATTTGTATCAAAAATTATGAATCTCAGTCACAAGATCCATTATATATTCATTCTGTCCATTCTGCATCCATAATGGATTCATCTTAATGTGCCCTCTGCCCTCTGAGTATGATATATAAGTAATTAAACAAGTAAGCACTTCTTGTATGCTGTTATTTCAAATGAAGTAAGTTGACAGTGCTAATAATTGACATGAGATGAGCTCAAATAGGAAGGGCTTTGTGTGTGTGTGTGTGTGTGTGTGTGCGCGCGCGCGCACGCATGTGTGTGTAATTGAAAAGCAGTTCCCTTACCTTTTTGTACAATTTTTGTATACCTATAGGAAAATAAAACTCTAGAGCCTTAAATGGGCTTAGATTAATTAGGAAAATGACAGCTTGAAAGTATGAGTGACCTGCCCTTAGTCACAGAGATAATTGCTGACAGAGCAGAGCTAGGATAAGTTTCATGGTTCCAGTTTCCTCTCTTTCCAGCATATGAATATCTGTTCCTAATATCTTTTCAGTATTTTCTCAAGTTAAGTGTATAATTAACGAATTTTAAAATATATTACAGGTCTAGATAAAGAAATTAAGTTGAAGCTACTAAGAATTGAGCTACATAGATGTACAAAATGTATTCAAAATCTTAGAAATTATCTTCATTCATCCAGTGTTCAAAAGTTCAGGAGAGCAGGTAACCCACAATTCCTTTTGGAGGGTGGAAGAATGCATGAAGTGTTAAATTTTTGGTAATAATTTTTGTTCACTGATGCCCCAAAATAGATATATTAAGCTTACCTCACCATTTCTCACATGTAAAAAGGTCAAGATTTTGCCCAAAGGTTAGTGAGTTTTAATCTTACATAGGACTTTCCTGTTTTTTACTAAACTCCTAGATAGAATTCTTATGCTGATTTCTATGTAACTGAAAGAAAATACATTTTCTAACTGGGAGTCAGAATTGATCATAAATCTTTATTCAAAACATCTGTGCTAAAGCAAGCATAATGGAAATTGGTAGATAACTAGATAGAGAAAACTTCAAGAGATCAATTAAAATATACTTTGAGGTATGTAATTGTAAGGCAACACCAAAGAAAATTAAACTGATTTGTTTTTAAAGGAAAGAAACCCTGATCTTCTGTTATGCAGCAGTGTCTGAAGCCAACATAAGATCAGTAACTACAGTAAGTCCTTGCATATGCCTCAAGGGCTACAACAGTGACTATGTAGGTTTTCCATCAACAAGTTGCAAGGCATGTTCCGTAGAAGTCAGTGTAATGGCCTCTGTGAGTTACAGTAAGGGTACCAGTATAGCACTTAATAGATACTGTACATTTCATTGGGAGTTGACACTGACTGACAAAATTCCAACAACTGAGGAATATTCCTTTATTCCTGAAAGTATGTAATGTTAGCAAGGAATATTCCTTTGATTACTTTATTGTCTCATCAAAACTATCCATTCTGTGAATCTCAAAGTGAAGATTGATTTAAAATGAGAATCATCCCTGATTCAAGGTTAATTTTACTATCCTATTTACATTTATGATTATTCATTTTCAAAATTTGGTTCTGGCTGAATTAATAATATATTAAGATATTTTCCAAAAAGCAACCACAAGTATTAGACAATTAAAAGAGTGTAAATGCAACCCACAGAATGGGAGAAAATATTTACAAATCATAATATCTGAAAGGAAAAAAAAATAATATCTGAAAGGAGGTTAGTAGTCAGAATATATAAAGAACACCTACAAGTCAACAATAGCCAAATATATAACAGATATATAGTATGTATATATATGTATATATATTTAAAAATTGTATTGCCCATTTAAATTATATATACAATTTTTAAGTGGGCAAAGACTTGAATAGACATTTCTCCAAGAATTTTTACAAATGCCCAATAAGTCCACTTAAAGATATTCAACATCAATAATCATTAGGGGAATGCAAATCAAAACTACAGTGAAATACTGCCTCATACCCATTGGAATTACTACTACCAGAGAAAGAAAAAAGAAAACGAAGGAAAAGAAGAGAAGAACAGAATATAGCTACTGTTAGTGAAGACATGGAGAAATTGGAAACTTACACATTGTTGGTGGGAATGTAAAATGCTGTAGCCACTATGGATAGAAGTATGTTGGTTCTTCAATAAGTTAAAAATAGAACTACCATATGATATAGCAATTCCACATCATGTTATGTAACCAAAAGATTTGAAAGCAAGATTTCAAAAAGATATTTGTGCACCATGTATATAGCAGAATTATTCCCAAAAGCTTAAAGATGGAAGCAATTGAAGTGCTCATTAATGGATGAAAAGATAAAGTGTAGTATATACTTTAGTGGAATAATAGCCTTAAAAGGAGGAAAATTCTGACACATGCTACAACATGGATCAACCTTGAGGACATTATGCTAAATGAAATTGTTACAAAAATGCAAATCCAATATGATTCCACTTATATGAGGTATCTAGAGTAGTCAAATTCATAGAGACGTAAATTAGAAGGGTAGTTTTTAGGGGCCAAAGGGAAGGAAAAATGGGAATTGCTCAATGTGTAAAGAGTTCCAGTTTTGTAAGATGAAAAGAGTTTTGGAAATTAGTAAGATTATTGAACTTACACCAAAAAATGGTTAAGAAGGTAAATTTTGTATCTTGTGTATTTCACCTTATTTCTTTTAAAAAAGCAACCATTAGTCTCACTAAAAGCAAAAGAATGTTTATTATTACTACCTGTGATAGTAACAATGGCTAGTTAAATAAATATTCAGGTCTTATGCCCCAGGCACTATTACGTGCATTCTCTTGTAAAATTATCCCAAAACAACAACAAAAAAGGCCAACAACAAAAGACATCATTACTGTTTTCTTTTTACAGATGAAGAAACTAAAAATTAGAAATTAAATAGTCTAGTCATATCTGACACTCAGAATTATGTATAAAAAAGCAGTCCATCTGACAAAATCTAACCACTCATTCATGATAAAAACTCTCAGTTAGCTAGGAATAGAAAGGAATTTTCTAAACTTCATAAAGATTATCTACAAAAAATCTACAGCTAACATCATACTGAAAGGTAAGAAACATAAACTTCCTTACTAAAATCAGGTACAACACAAGGATGTTCTCTCCCACCATTTCTTTTCAACACCACATAGGAACTCCTTGCTAATGCAATAAGACAAGAAAAAGAAATGAAAGATATACAGATTTAGAAGGAAGTAATAAAGCTGTTTGGTTAGCAGGTGACATGGCCATCTATGTAAAAATCTGAGAGAACCTTCTCCGATTGACTTACTTCACTCAGCATAATATCCTGTTCTCATTCACTTGGAGAATATAAATAATAATGAAAGGGAATATAAGGGAAGGGAGAAGAAATGTGTGGGAAATATCAGAAAGGGAGACACAACATAAAGACTCCTAACTCTGGGAAACGAACTAGGGGTGGTGGAAGGGGAGGAGGGCGGGGGGTGGGGGTGAATGGGTGATGGGCACTGAGGGGGGCACTTGACGGGATGAGCACTGGGTGTTATTCTGTATGTTGGTAAATTGAACACCAATAAAAAATAAATTTATTAAAAAAAAATCTGAGAGAACCAACCAACCAACCAAACAAACAAACAAACAAAAACCTCCTGGAACTAACAGCTACAAGTCAACAATAGCCAAATATATATATTGGTTGCAGGATATTAAAGTTAAAGTATGTAAGTCAATTGCTTCTCTATATGCCAGAAATAATAAGTGGACTTTAATATTAAAAACACAGTACCATTCATATTTACACCACAATGAATCACTTAGGCATGAATCTAACAAAATGCGTACAAGATGTAGATGAGAAAAACTATAAAACTGTGATCAACACTCTGCCTCTCTGTGTCTCTCATGAATAAATAAATAAAACCTTTAAAAAAAACTGTGATCAACAAAATCAAAGACTAACTACATGGAGAGATAATCCTTGTTCATGGATAGGAAGATGATGTAAATATATCAATTTTTTTCCAACACCTATAGATGCCTATAGTGTAATTGTGATCAAAATCCCAGCAACTTATTTTAATCATATCAACATAAAGCATATTTTATTTATTCTTTAAAAGATTTTATTTATTTATTTATTTATTTATTTATTTATTTATTTATTTATTTGAGAGAGAGACAGCATGAGTGAAGGAGGGCAGCAGAGAGGGAGAGGGAAAAGCAGACTCCCTGCTGAATGCAGAGCCTGACACGGGAATCGATCTCAGGACCCTGAGATCATGACCTGAATCAAAGTCAGATGCTTAACCAACTGAGCCACCTAGGCACCCCAAAATAGAGCATATTTTAGATAACAGTCCTTTATTGGATGTGTTTTTTGCAAATATTCCCTCCTAGTTTGTAGCTTATCTTTTCATTCTTTTGACATTGTCTCTTATGAAGCAAAAGTTTTTAATTTTAATGAAGTTCAACTTATTCAACCCTACCTAAAAGTCAAAGAGAGGGAACCTAGGCTCCATCTCTTGATGGCAGAAATGTCAAAGCCTTTATGATCATGTTTTGAATCTATCACAGACCCAAAAGCCCCATTCCAGGTCAACATGTGATATTTATTTCTAGGGATATGTAGATTGTTGTTAATGAGGAAAGCAGAAAAGAACGGGTAATTGATACTGACTTTTACTCTAATATAGCAATCTAAGAAAATGAAAGCATGTATAATTCAAAGGCATTTTCATTTGAAACACAATGCCAGGGATCCCTGGGTGGCGCAGCGGTTTAGCACCTACCTTTGGCCCAGGGCGCGATCCTGGAGACCCGGGATCAAATCCCACATCGGGGTCCCGGTGCATGGAGCCTGCTTCTCCCTCTGCCTATGTCTCTGCCTCTCTCTCTCTCTCTCTGTGTGACTATCATAAATAAATAAAAATTAAAAAAAAAAAAGAAAGAAACACAATGCCAACTGAAGAATATTTTTATAACAGTCAATTCATATTAAACACAAAATGTTTACACATTTTCGTTCTTAATGAGAAATGGACCTAAAAGAGAGGAAAAGTCACAGCAGAGACCAGTGCTGAGACTGTTGGCATCTGAGTAACAAAAGGACAAAGAGATGATGGATGGCAGTATGTATATTAGCAAGTACCAAGCACTGTTAATAGCCACTTGCCTACTTTGAAGGGCAACACTGGATTTACACCAAAGTCTTTACAAGGAGGAGAACAAGTGGATGAGCAAGCAGAACCCCTCAGGAGTTTAGACCAGCCTTGCAGGGTTATAAATAGAGATGCCCTAAACCCCTCAACAGACAAAAGTAAACCCATCAATAAAACTATGAGGAGAAGAAACAGCATGAAAAATCCAAGGGAAAAAAAAAAGGAAGCTTAGAATAATTGAAAAAACTCTAGGTTATTGTTTCATGTGAAAAAGACTGTATTATCAGTCATGGAAAAGAGAAATATACAAGGTATTGTTTTTCATGGCCTACTGAGAATATTTTCTTTAGGACATTAAAGAATGATTGTGAAGCCAAATAAATAATACAATTGAGGGCTGTTGGATTTTTGTAACTACACAAGAAATAATGAAACAGAATTTAGAAAAGTTTTAAGTAGTAATTGAACCCTCTTGAAAATGATAATTTATAAAGCAGCCTTAGTTTTGTCAGTGAGGATGACAAGTAAAATAATCATGTCTTACTAAAGTATTGTCACCTTCCAGATTATTTTATGGTTATTGTCCTATGGTATGGGCTGTAACAACTATTCTAACTTGAACTTGTTCTGTAAAGAAACTAATTTCTTTTTAAGATCTACTATATATTTTAACATAAGCATTTAGGAAAAAGATAAATATAAATACATACACAGAAAGAGTTGCTTTATCCAGATTTTATCAACTAGAAACTTCTACTGAGTTACTTCAGTATTCTAATTTTTTAAAATACAGTTGTTTAAAATAATGATTGTAAAGCTCTAAAAGATACTGAGGTGACTTCTGAGTTATCAAAAGAAAAATGAGAAGGGTTGGCTGGTGAAAGATTATGGGGAGCATCAAATACGAGCCTAACACATTTAAGCTTCATTTGATGGGCAAAAAGGAGGCATTGAAAGTATCTCAACAAAACAATGACATTACCAAAACAGCCCTCTAGGAAAATTAATTTGGTGTTCAATGGCAGTTAGATTTTAATAAGGAATGACTGGAGACCATTTAGAAGTCCATTTAAATAAGGATACCTGGGTTGCTCAGTGGTTGAGCATCTGCCTTGGCTCAGGTGGTGATGCAATGGTCCTGGAATCGAGTCCCACAATCAGCTCCCCACAGGAAGCCTGATTCTCCCTCTGCCTATGTCTCTGCCTTGCTCTCTCTGTGTCCCTCATGAATAAACAAATAAAATCTTTAAAAAAAAAGAAGTGCATTGAAATAATCCAGAGTGAAGGGAAAAATTAAATACCTTAATTAGGTTTGTTGATCTTGCAAGGGAGAGATAAGGGATCCATAAGGTCATAGAGGGATGTAGGGTCACCAACTGTCCCAGCTTGCCTGAAACTCAGGAGTTTGCAAGAATGTGGGAGCTTTAGTGCTTAAATCACAACAGTCCTGGGCAAGCCAGGATGGTTGGTCAATGTAGTTGAATGTCATAGATAAAGGAAGAAGAATCATCTTTTGGTTATGGGAGACATATGGGAGGAACCATTTAAAAATTCTCTGAGGGTTAGAAACTTAGGTTAACCAAAATGCCCTCATTTACAGCCATTCCAAATAATCACAATACACCACAAATATAGGAAAAGAGAAATGAACACTCTTGAAAATGAATAGGTAACTTTATAGAAAGATTTGTATATTTCACCTGCAGAGTAGGGGACAGTAAGACAGAAGCTAAAATCCTGAATAATTTACAAAAGAATAGAAAACAAATGTTAAATATAGTCAAAAGATACTCAATGGTTTAATAAGTGAGGCAATGCTGGCTAAAGATATCAGGATAGTGAATGTAAAAGCTGAGGTTTGTGAAGAAATCCATTTAGGGGCAGTCAATGTCCAAATCTTCATCAATTTCACTCAAGTTAAAGCTTTGCTCCACTCAGTTGCATGCTCTAATTGTGATCTGTCATCCATTCATTTACAATGGAAACTGCTTAAAATAATAAATATATTTAAGATACATTAATCTATATTTACAAATATTTTATTCAGTATATATTTATCTTATCATTTACTTTTCTATCATTTACTTGCTCCTTATACTAGCTAGCATCAATAAGCTCTCTGCCTCTCATCCTCTACCCCAAAAGAAACTATTGTGGGGCAGCCGAAGTGGCTCAGTGGTTTAGCACCACTTTCAGCCAAGGGGTTGATCTGGGGACCGGGGATCGAGTCCCACATCAGGCTCCCTGCATGGAGCCTGCTTCTCTCTTTACCTGTGTCTCTGTCTCTGTCTCTGTCTCTCTCTCTCTCTTTCTCTCTCTCTCTCTGTGTTTCTCATGAATAAATAAATAAAATCTTTTTTAAAAAAGGAAACTATTGTGGCAAGATTAAAATATTATCCCTTATGTTACTTGTTTTTCTAGTTCCTCCTTCTTCTTGGCCATTCCACCTTTTGGTTAGGCCAACATTCTCCATTCACTGCTTCAATGAGGTATGACAAAACAGAATAACAGAAAAGGGTGGATGATGTGGAATGCTACTTCATATTTTTTTGAGTTTCAAATGTCCAGGTATCTGGGGAAAAGGAAAGATAATAGATTTTGGAGAAGACAATGATGATGATGATAGACAGATCTGGATCTATAATCTATAAGCTTACCAAATTCTAGGATGTGAAGTTGAAAGAGGGAAGACTACAAGGAACTGAGGCAGGAGAGAGATAAGTGGATGGAGTGACCTGGAGAGATTACAGTGACAAAGGCAGTGTTGCCTCTGGATACTTCCTAGCCTTCGTTAAAGTGTCCACTCTTTCAGAGGGAGAACTAGCATGACCACCTATCTTTTATTCTTCTCAGAAACCTGGGAGAAATCCTTGACTACTCTCCCCTTCTCTATGTATTAGTTCTGTTGATTCTCTTTTCTAAATAATCTCCTGAATCACCTTCCCACCGTGCCCACTGCCACTATCCTTGTCCACTAAGTACATGCCAGCCTAGTTCTTGTCCACATTATAGCAGCCTCCCAACTGGCTTTTCTGAATCTCATCAGTCTCCAAATCAATATGCATTAGTTTTCCTAATAGACTTTACTGTTTTTTGGCACATTGACCTTAATTAAGAATGTTTTACTTCATGTTTCAATTTAGTTTACTTACCTGTAGGTTGGTTTAATAATAATGCCTGACATCAGATTCTTTGGAAGAAAGCCTTTGGCTCAGGGCATGATCCTGGTCCTGGGATCAAGTTCTGCATCGGGCTCCCTGCAAGGAGTCTGATTCTCCCTCTGCCTATGTCTCTGCCTCTCTCTCTGTGTGTCTCATCAATAAATAAATAAATAAATAATAAATCTTACAGGAAAAAAAAATTTTGCTGATTTTCCATGCTTATGAAAGCAAACCGCTGTCCAAGATTCCTTGTGTTCATGTGTTCTCAATTCAAACTTCCAACAGAAATAGTTTTCAAAAATTTTGTAAACCTGGACATGATTGGTCATCTTGGGGAAGCTGAGAGTGTAAGAAGGTCAGACAATCTGACTAATTTGTCTGTTAATTCTGCCTCCATACTGTGCTTCCAGCCATGTCTCCTACCAACTCCCTGCAAAAGGAATACTACAGCCATGTCAGATAACTACTCATTTCCTACAACTGCTATTTCTTTTTTTTTAAGAGAGAGGGAGAGGGTGGGGTTGGGAGTGGGGGAGGGACAGAGGGAAAGATAGAATCTCAAGCAGACTCCATGCTCAGCATAGAGCCCAACACAGGGTTCCATCTCAAGACCCTGAGATTATAACCTGAGCAGAAATCAATAGTCAGACACTTTACCGACTGAGCTACCCAGGCGCCCCTCATCTATCATATTTCTGTACCCTGCCATACTCCTTGTTCCCGCTATCTGAATGCCACTTACCAAACCTCATCTAACCAACTTCTGCTTACCCTTCCAAGTCAACCCAAACACCACCACAGTGATGACTACTTCATTTTCCAGTTAAGGTACTGCAAATGATTTTGTATATTCTGTATATTTTCCAATTATATCTCCTAACATATTATATAAAATTATATATTACATGTTTTCTCTGAGCTTCTTCAGCGCAGGGATTCTTATTTTTAACTCATCTTGATATCTTCAGCATCTAGAAAATTTGTTGATTGAACACTTAAATGAAAATTAATTGTAGTCTTTTCTTATAAAATTATATTCATTGAGTCTATTCAGGAGAATCAATCTGAGTTTATGAAAAGCCTAAATTAATGAATATTTTTAAGGTAATGTTTTTTTAAAAAAATATACTCTTCATCATACACAGTCGTGAAACTAAAGCTAATAATTTATTAAAGAATGAGTATTCTGATAGATCTGTGTTAATGGTTAGAGTTGTTAGATATAAGCATATTTTTTCATAGAAATAGATATTGCCAAATGGTTTTAGCATTATATGGAAACAGTTTTTTCATGTAAAATAATCATTTTCCTGACTTCAGCTCACCATATATTTTATTGCATGAATAATATATCTTTTTCAGAGATGATGTAAGAGTAACTAGCTTGTGCCTGAATAACCCTGAATATTGAATACACATAAGTCCATGTTAATAACTATACCTGTCTCAATTTGTGATGAAGCTAAGTACACATGATATTTTTTGAAACTACCTGCTCCTTTAAAATCATTTCTATTGAAACTAAGTCTCTTCCTAATGTTATTGCATTTCAGGCCTCTTCAAAACTGCTTGCCCTTTTTTCTTATTTTCCTTTCTCTTCCTTATCTTATTCCATTTCTTCTGAACAATAATTAAAGTCTAGCAACACCCTCTGTTTAATTCTTCTATTCTAATGACCTCAATTATTTTTTATTCTTTCCTCTGCACCGTATACTCTTAACTATGGTGACACTTGAAGTGTTCTACAAATATCTGTTTGCCTTCCAACCTATTGCAACTATACTTTCCCACCTCACTAGTTGAGACTTATCTTGCCACTTGCTTTATAATGAATATTAGCAGATGAGCTTGAATGGTTTGTCTGGCTTCTTGTGCCTGGTGATCCAACACAAGAAAAACTCACCCCAGGTAGATGCTGCTCCTTCTAATTGGACCCTGGATGAAAGACACATTGAGCTAACTTGGATTTAATGCACAGCCTATAGTTGAACTCAACTGACCTTGCCACCTAAATCAGATCTGCACAGATGAACCTATCCTAAATCAGATCTCCCAGTTGACCTACAGACCTTAGAGCATGACAATAAATTCCCATTGTCAGTCACTGCATTTTGAGGTGATTTGTTACATAGCATTACTGGGGCAAGAGCTGGCTGATATAAAGTTATTTCTCATGCTACCACAACATCTGATTCTAATACGTAAGAAAAAATGTCAAATTTATGGAATTTAAGCATTTCTAACATGACAAGACTTACATATGCAATTCAGAACTAAGAGAGCTAATTGCAGTCATTATTGAGCACCTACTATGTACCAGACATTATTTATATGCATTATTTCTAAACAATTAGAAATAGGTCTAATCAATTTTATAGGTCCGAAAATTGAATCAGAAAGTTTAGCTAATGTTCTCAAGATCATGACACTATTAAGTGGCAGAATCAAAATTCAAACCTAGGTTCATACCTTCTCACCTCTTATTGCACTTTATTATTTATGCTGTCAATCAGTAATAGTCATCATACTACTTTGTGCAGCTCCCAGAATTAATGTTATAATCTAGATATAGTTTCTGTTTATGATCAATATTTGAAGGGTAGCAAATCATTTCAACCTCCCTCATATAAGAAAATTAAAATATTTAAAAGATTTTTATTCTGTACATAGCATAGTTTGACATTTTTAAATTTAGAATTTCAATTTATTTTGGAAGTTATCAGACCAGATTTGGAAGATGGTTTTTTATTTGCAGCCTTACAAAGGTACAGAGTCTTTGAAATAAAGTAAACTTATCATTCTGGGCCTTTCTCATAACATGTCCAGTGATGGACAATTGTGTTGGTGCACAAAACAACTCAGATTTGAAAAAGACCAAATGACCGTTATTTTACCATTATAAGAAAAAAAATGTGTTTGAAAATATGACATAAAATGTTCTGAACAACAACTTAGTGAAATTATAGTTGAAAGATACCAATTTGAAGTAATTTACTCTTTGATTTTTAGTCCTTTTCACCATCCAAACAAAAACTTCTGTTTTGGATGTTTTGTTTTGATTCGTTTTGTTCTGTTTTCATACAAGGATTTTTATAAACATTATGACTTTCCTAATACAGATACTGTCTAGAAAAACAAAAGACAGTAACTTACCTAACTCAAACAACAGGTTGCTAACTGTCCTGATGGGCCACAGAGTACTTATACACCAAAATTTCAAATATATAATCATTCCAAGCAACAATCTGAAGAAAGACTTCACAAGAATAGTACACAGTATCTTCTGCATGGCCCTTCTCATACTTTCAAAAGCCTTGCTTCATCTTTGATGTGCCAAAAGGTTGAACATCTTAAAAATGCCAACATAACTAATATTCTGCTAGATTTTACAATACATGGCATGCCAAAACCTTTGATACTTAAGAGGTCAGAGTTAAGATATTTAAGGTGTCAAAAGTTGAAAATTTAAAATAAGGGTAAAAATCAAAGTTAGCAGGGGAGTCATGAATTGGACTTAAGGTTGAAAGTAATGCAAATTTGCGGGGCTAGGTGGATTCCAGGTTATATGAATGAAAAGTGAGTGTTGTAAATGATTGGGTGATTGTTAGCCAATGTAACAAATAAACCCCACATTTTCAATATCTTAACTCTGTAAGAGTTTATTTCTTCATAAGAGTTCTATGAATGATCCTGAAGGTGGGATGGCTGAGGCTCTAGTAATTTTTGTCTTATGTCTCCACATCGCTTCTTGGCTAAAGAACTGGAATCCCGAGTCTTCAGACAGAGAGAGAACATGGAGTAAACACATACCCTTCTTTACCACTTTGACCTAAAATGACATAACCATTTCCACTCACCTTCAATTGTGGGAAATAGTCACATGGCAAAGTAGAATAGGAAATGCAGTCCCCAGTTAGGAAGCCATATCCAGGGACAAATTTGTATTATAAAGATCAAGAAAAAAATTGGTGGATTATTTGTTATATTTCTTTAGTAAATACTGAATTTCACTGTGTGTGTACTGCTATAAAAACCACACTGAAGTTATGAATATTTCTTTTTCCTTCAAACAGCTTCCTTCATAAATTAAATGGGAAAATAAAACAGGTTGATGATGTATACTTAATGAGCTTTTATAGAACTAATTTCCAATTAATCAAAGGACTGTTTTGATTTGGTCAGAACTGTGTTTTGGGTTTTTTTTTCTTTTAACCATATTTTTAAAATAATTTTTCTGCTTGAAAAGTATACCACTTTTATGTGCATACACACAAACAAACACAAAAGATAGTGCAGTCAGATTTTCGAATATGGAAATTCGAACTAATGATTTTAGCTGCTTGTCCTCAGTCCTTATAAAACACTTAGTTGGAAAAAAAACACAAAATGGAGATTTGTTGAAGAATTTAAAAGTCATTCTCCCCTTACTACTACAAATATTCAAGTTTAATATAGTAATAAGTGACATTTTCATAGACACAGTAGTGAAGGGAAAACATGTTTGAGATAAAGACTAGAGTTAGCACTGGTAGTTATAGTACCTATCATCTGTGGAGTATCCATCATAGTGTATTTGTGTTAACCTGTGTATCTCTGTATCCTCCTAAAACAGTAGACTTTATTATTTGAATTTTGGATAAGCATTAGAGAGAAGAAATAATACAACCCTCTTCATATTTAGGCTAAAGATGTAGGTGTTTGGACAGAAAGAACATCATTTTAAAAATTGCCACCAGGCATTTATTTAGGTTGTTTTCTGGATGTTCTATTTGTTTGTCTGCTTGCTGTTTAATAAATGCTCCATTAGGTCCTGTACGGAAAGGATAGTAAAAATATTATAATAATCATAAAAGATTATACAGTATAAGATTGTAAAGGATATATGTGAAGGAGGAATGAGCACAAGGGAGTATCAAATGCTTGAAAATTATTTTACTACTTGCTCAATGTGGCTTGAAATGCAAGATAAAGACTTTTGCCCTAGAATTTGAAAAGGCATTTTCCAATGCTCATTTAAGGGTTAATATACTACCTTAAAAGTATTATATCGTATAATAGCAGATCCTTTCCTGAAAGCAGATTTTGATACTATGAGAAGGGCCATGCAGAAGATAACAGATCTTAGCGTTAAGCTTTGAACCCTAGGGAGCATGTTTAGCCTACTTCATCATTTTTGCCCATGACCAATCATAGCCATAGACATGACAAAATTAAAGTGGCTAATCACAGATATCACTGCCCCCACATATATTGGAATATACAAACAGTGTTTAGAGACAGATATACAATTGGGATGGGAAGTAAATGGTAGAGATCAACAACTTTGGAAATTCAATTTGAGTGAGGCCAAAAATCCCACTGTTGACTGGCCAATCCAAGGGATAGTTTCTGGACTGATTGGATTTAATGTGTCAGAGAGGAAATTTTGAAGGTTAAAATGAAAAGAACTTCAGAATTTTCTTTCTACATAGTAAGACTGTGCAAATAAAACAAGTTTATTCATCTAACTAGCAAGTATTTATCATATGACAATCTATTATAGGTACCTCCTTAAGCACAAAATTAGAGATAGCAAATACATAGCCTCAAAGTTATCCTTTCTGTGCATGACCATGCCAGGCCATTTTTGATAAGACACAACACTCTTTCCCAGTAATGTTAGACAGCATCAGATTGCCTCTCCAGGCAGTCACTAGCAATCTCTTCGTAGTTGACCCGAGATGGAATTTATTTGCTACTCCAGCACCACCAAGCAAATATAATGACAAAGACATGGCATTATCCTTTGAAGACCACCCATTTTAGTGTTAATAGGAGAAAAGTTAAGGAGGGCCTTGGGAGATAGCAGACTCCATGGCTATAGCTCAAAAATGCACAATCAAGTGTACTTTAAGAACAATGAAAAAGGAAACTAAATTATAAGGATAAATTTCATATGAATATTTCCTGCTGTGCACCCATCATTGGGTTATCATCCTATTAGATGGGGTCAGAGTTTTCTTTAAATTTAACAAAATCAAGTAAAAATTGTAACTAAAATTTAGTAGTGGTTCTTTTTGTTTAGAGATTATAAAGGAGCAAGCACCCCAGATAACTGAACTTTTGCTCCAAGCAAAAATGTAAAGGTGTTGTTGGTTAAGGATTTGGGTTAGTTACTTTGGATTATAATTGAAAAAAAGTGTTCTTAGAAAAAATTTCATGTTTTTTAGACCTTCACTACTGATTTCAGAAAGCAGACTATTTTTTAAAGATTTATTTATTTATTTATTTATTTATTTATTTATTTATTTATTTATTTTAGAGAGAGAAAGTGAGGGGCGCAGAGACAGAGAGGGAGGAAAGCAGACCCCCAACTCAGTACAGAGCCCACATGGGGCTCAATCTCATGACCCTGAGATCATGACCTGAGCCAAAACCAAGAACTGGTCACTTAACCAACTACACCTTGGTTCCTGAGAATGCAGAATATTTTTAAGGCAGCTAACAATAGGGGAAATAAAAACCTGAATTTAAAAAAAAAACCTGGGGATCCCTGGGTGGCGCAGCGGTTTGGCGCCTGCCTTTGGCCCAGGGCGCGATCCTGGAGACCCGGGATCGAATCCCACGTCGGGCTCCCGGTGCATGGAGCCTGCTTCTCCCTCTGCCTGTGTCTCTGCCTCTCTCTCTCTCTCTCTCTCTCTCTGTGACTATCATAAATAAATAAAAATTAAAAAACAAAAAAAAAAAACCTGAATTAGTGAAAATACGTTTTAAATAATCTTATCACCATATAATTGTTTTCATTCTGTTGTCTTCCCTTTCAAAAATAAAATCTCTGTAAATATCCAATACTAAATCCTTACCTACATCTATCAAATTTCACCTTGCCTGATCTCCTTCTAAATCTGTCATTCACATAGTTTTATTCTCTCAAATGTGAATAATATTCAGTTTTCATATATACTATAGTTTCTAAAGTTAGTTGATTATTGTTATACTATAATCTATCCATTAATATCTATTTATTAATCTTCTTCCCTTTAAAATAGTGTGAAGAATTTTTCTTGAAATTAGGAAAACTAACATTTATTTAGAGAAAAGAAAATAAAAATTATTTTAATATTATAATAACTCTTTTCCAGGGCCTAGGCCTTACTTATGAATGAGGAATTTAAATATTTAGTTTATTATGTCCACAGAATACACAGTGCTATCTGGGAGCAAAAGATTAAAATGCTACTTCCATTTAAATAGCTTTGAAAAATTTTTTAAATAAATCAATAAATAGCTTTGAAGGAAAATAATGGAAAATAATAAAAACATCCTGCAATCACTAATGCCATTTGCTCTTATGCTCATCATCTGAAAACGTACACACTCATTTGAAACTTAGAACTGAAAGTAATGGGGTATCCCTGGGTGGCTCAGCGGTTTAGCGCCTGCCTTTGGCCCAGGGCATGATCCTGGAGTCCTGGAATCGAGTCCCGCATCGGGCTCCCTGCATGGAGCCTGCTTCTCCCTCTGCCTGTGTCTCTGCCTCTCTCTTTGTCTCTCTCTCTCTATGTCTATCATGAATAAATAAATAAAATTTTTAAAAAAAGAACTGAAAGTAATGGAAGCTGAGTCAAGAAAGAAGTGCTGATGGGATGCCTGGGTGGCTCAGCAGTTGAGTGTCTGCCTTTGGCTCAGGGCGTGATCCCAGGAGTTCTGGGATCAAGTCCCACATTGGGCTCCCTGCATGGAGCCTGCTTCTCCCTCTGCCTATGTCTCTGCCTCTCCCTCTCTGTGTCTCTCATGAATAAGTAAATAAAATCTTAAAAAAAAAGAAATGCTGACATTTTGCTATTTTAATAAACTGGACTGCTGATGACTCCAAATTGGTAATATTTACCAGTTGGCTGAAGTATAGTATAGTGGATTTGTGATATTAAAAAATGATTCTAAAATGGAAAGCTATTAAATTAGTTTTGTTCAATAGCGGCCTTACAACCTTGGGTTTCATAACTCTTGGTATAAAATAAAATTTTGCTACAACCTAGTTATAAGCAATGTATTATCTAGGGCTCTCCAAAGAAACAACCAATAGGATATTTATTTATTTATTTATTTATTTATTTATTTATTTATTTAAGAAGATATTATAGAAGTTGGATCACATAGTTATTTAGGGAGGCCAAGAATACCAATGATCTGCCACCTGCAAACTGGAGAACCAGATAAGCCAGTTGTAGAAATCAGTCCAAATCCAACAGCTTGAGAATTAGAGTGCTGATGGTATAAGTCCTAATCTGAATCAGAAAGCCTAGGAATCAGGAGCACCAATATCTGAAGATAGAGAAGATGGATGTTTCGCTCAAGCAGAGAGAGAGGATTCACCTGCCTTCCCCTTTCTGTTCTGTTCAGAGTGTCAAGGGATTGGATGATGCCCACCAGCATTGATGAGGATCATCTTTACTTAGTCTGCTAATTCAAATGCTTATGTCTTCTGAAGACACTCTCACAGATATATCCAAAATAATGTTTCATCAGCTATCTGGGCATTTCTCAGCCCAGTAAAGTTGACACCTAAAATTTAACCATCACAGCCAATGAATAGAAAATGTTTGTTACTGGCACTAGTGATAAACATTAGAACACCATAACTTGCTTCTTGAGGGATTGATCTTGTCAGTGAAAAATTGTACTATTTGATTGCAGCCAAAAGAGGACTACATGAGCAAACCTAGCCCAGAGCTGAGATCCCAAACTTTGATGTATATAATTCTAAGTAAGCATAAAGAAGAAAGGAGATGATACTTTTTGTCCGCTCCCAGTGCAGGGCATTGCTTCCACTCTGCCCTTCCACAGTGGAAACTCCAGGATAGTAAGAGTGGGACATAATGCCAACAAGATGTTATGAAAAAAAAAGAAAAATAAGTAACTTGATTTACTAGGACTTTCATATCAGGTGGCAGAGCCAGATATAAAGAATGAAAATCTAGACCATAAAGGGCATGATTTTTTTTGCAATTCACCTCATTCCAGTACCAAAAATGTGAGTGAACTTGGAGATTTCAGTTTTTTACCATCAGCTAATAGCCAGCTGATATTTTTCTAGTGGCAGACCAATGAGCCAAATATTTCATTCATTTCAATTTCACTGTAAGCATGGCAATCATTTTTTTAAAGAATTAAAACAAACTGCACAATGTGAAATAAAAAATGTCCTTGGGTGAATTTGCCAGGAAATCATCTAGTTGAAAAGTAAACCAGATAACTCATTTAGTCATTTATCAACTAATGTGTATTAGGCATTTATACTATTCTACATGCTGAAAACACAATAGCAAACAAGACTGGTTTCCTTTGATGAAGTTGCAACATAGAGGAAGGAAGGAAATAATAAATAAGCTAATAATTAAGCAAGAAAACTAATAAGTATTATGAAGATAACTTCTTTCTAATGTGTGTTAGGGTAGAGAATAGTGAGGGAACAGGAAAACAATTTGGGAAATGACTCTGAGGCTACCTTTGAACTGAGACCTGAAGTATGAAAAGGCACGAGTCAGGCAAAGATCTGGAGCAAGAACATTCCAGACAGAAGGAACACGTGTGCCTTAAATGAAAATAACTTAGCATGTTTAGGGAACACACACAGAAATAACAACTGGAGTACAAAAGTCAAGATGGGGAGTTCTAGGACAAGGGCAATGTGATAGGCAGGAGCCTTCAAGGTCATTGTGAGAAGTTTGTAATCTATTCTAGTACAAAGAGAAACAATTAGAGGACTTTTCAAAATAAGATAAATCAAAGGACCTAATCTAAGCTTTTACAAGATCCCTCTGCCATGAATCTGAATTAGAAAGGACTCTAGTGGAAACCAAGAAACTCTAAGCATAAAACTTCCAATTCAAATCATATGAATCTTTCTTCAAGTCTTTGTTAAATGTAGATAATGCCTAAATGGCACTAATATTGGCCAAACTTCAATTTATATGAACATATTTAATGTTTTTTATTGACAAAGTATTCTTATTGACCAGTCAAAAGTATTTTACAAGCTTAAAAGTTCTTCCATTCTTATTTGTAAAACACCAACAGTTTTTTAAACACCTACCTTAAGATAAAAAGTAAAATAAATAAAATTGATCCTGAGCTCTATCTCATTCTCACAGTAAATGATATTTATTCATAGATGCATTTAAAAAAATTAACTTCCATACATTTCACTAAGGAATATGCTTCCAGTAATGTTACTTTTTATATTTAATCATTATTATTACAATGTATAATATATGCAGATATGTATATATAGTGATAAATTGCATACTAATAATTCAATAGCTCAACCGAGAAATGTAATCCTTTTATTCTTTTAATTACAGTTAAATAAATATAACATTAATTTGCCATTTTAATAATTTTTACATATACAATTCAGTGACATCAATTATATTTACAATGTTCTGCAGCCATCATCTTTATTTCCAAAACTCTTCATTTATCTAAACATAAATTCTGTAACCAGTATGCGATGAATTCATGTTTCTCCTCCACCAACACCTGATAATCTCTAATCTACTTTCTGTCTTTTATGAATTTGCCAATTCTAAATATTGTATATTTATAGTGTTTGTTCTTGGGGTTTGACTTATTTCACTTAACATTGAGTGTTTTCACAGTTTATCTGTGTTATGACATATATCAGAACTTCATTCTAGTGGCTGAATAGTACTCCTTTGTGTGTGTGTGTGTGTGTGTGTGTGTATTTTTTAATCTTTTGGCAGTTTGTTATAATGTATCTTTGAGTGGGCCTCTTGAGACTATTTTATTTATAATTCATTGAGCTTCTTAAAGTGTAAATTGATGTATTTCATCAAATCTGGGGGGCTTTTGGCCACTACTTCTTTGAAAATTCTTTCTAGCTATTTTTCTTCTCTTTTAGGTATGCCTATTATGTGCATGTTGCACAACTTGATGGTGTTCCTCAGATCCTAATTGCTCTATTTAATTTTCTTTATTCTTCAGGCTCCTTTGATTTGAAATTTTCAATTATCCCATCTTCTAGTTCATGGATTCTTTTTTCTACCTGATCAAATATACTATTGCAATCCTTTAGTGAATTTTTCATTTAGTCATTATCATTTTCAGCTCCAGAATTTCTGTTTGGTTCCTGTTTATAATTTTTATGTCTTTACAGATATTTTATTCATACATCATTTCCTGATTTCCTTTAATTCTTTGTCCAGGGTTTCCTTTAGGTTTTTGAGCATATTTAAGATAGTTGTTTTAAAATCCTTGTCTAGTGGGGATCTCTGGGTAGTTTAGCAGTTTAGCTCCTGCCTTTGGCCCAGGTCATGATCCTGGAGTCCCAGGATGGAGTCCCACATTGGGTTCCCTGCCTGGAGCCTGCTTCTCCCTCTGCTTGTGTCTGTGCCCCTCTGTGTGTGTCTCTCTCATGAATAAATAAATAAAATCTTTAAAAAAATAAAAAATAAAATTAAAAAAAATCCTTGTCTAGTAAGTCCAGTTTCTAGACTTCTTCAGGGTTGGTTTCTGTCAATTTATTTAGTTTCTTAGAGTGGACCACTCTTGTCTCTTGGTATGCCTTGTATTTTTGCTATTGATGAAAATAGCATCAGAAACATTTGAATATTATAATGTAATAGCTCTTAAAAGCACTTATTTTCTTTTCCTTTCTTTTTTTTTCTCTCTCTTTCTTTTCTTTTTTTCTTCTTCTTATTGCTGCTGTTGTTGTTAAAGGCAGTAGTAGTCCATTGGCTTAGTGACTTCCCTCAACAAATTTTGCAAAAAAGCACTATTCCTTATTATGTGTGGTCACTGGAAGTTCTATTCTTTAGCTTATGTTTAGCTAGTATTTTAACAGAGGTTATGCTGAATGTCAGGAGCTATTTCTTCTCAGCCATTTCTGGGGTTGCTTATCTGGTCAGTCTCTAAATGGAGCAGTCCCCAAAGGCTCAATTCTTGGCTCTCTTCTACACCAAGCTCCTGGCTTTAAAAATGACTTGCTGATAACCACCAACTTTATGTTTTCATTCTTTACCTCTCTCTGATGTTCAGACTATGATATATGCCTACTTTATATCTTTACTGAATGTTTAATATAACAAGTCCTAAAAACATTAATAGAACAAGTCATAAAAATAACTCCTAGTTCTCTCCACTTCCAAAGATATACTGATCTAGTATTATCCATTTAAGCTAATGGTTCCACTCTTAACTCAGTTGCTCTACCCAAATTTATCTAGGTGTCATATTTCTACCTTTGCTCACCCTAAATATATCCAATCCATCAGAAGTTAATTTATCACTAGCTTCAAAATATATCTTGTTAACATCTCATCCAAGCTACCATCCTCTTTCATTATAATTTCTAATACAGCATCCTCAACAAGCTTTCTGGTTCATCCTATTAATGTACCTTCCACATTGTAGTCAGAGCGATTTTATAAAACAAAAATTAGATCATGTTACGTCTCTGCTAAACATTTTCCAAAACCTTAGAGTAAAATTCTAACCTTTATACCCATAGCCTACAAGACTCTACATCAGAGATTCTCTACCTAGGTCACATTGTAGATCTAGAATGCTCTTTCCAAAGATCTTCAAAAGGCTATTCCTTGTCAGTTTGCTTCATTTCAAATAGCTATCACAAGGCTTTCAGTAATCACCCATCCTGAATCAGATTCTCCCTCCCCATCCTTAGCCATTCTCTATCTGAAATCACTTTGTTCATTCATCTTAAATTATTTATCTATTATCTCCCAACAGATTACAAATACCTTAAGAAGAGGGACTTGGTCTGTCTGGTTCCCCATTCTATCAGCCAGGATAGGCTAGGTTTGCCTTCAGTGATATACAAGGCCAAAATCTCCCTGGCTTAAAAAAAAGTTTACTTCTCACTCATTCTGTATGCCTGTAGTGACTCAACTGAGGGCTTACTCTAGAACTCAGGCTGGTAGAACAGCTGATATACAGAACATTGGCAATCTTCATGATAAAGGAAAAAGAGCATCTGGGGATCTCTAACTGGTAATTGCTATGACAGCTCTTTAGCTGACACTTCTTTAGCTAGTAGTCATCGTGCGGCCTTATCCAACTACAGGTGGACCAAGAAGCACAATGCTTCTCAGCACCCATGAAGTCAGAAAAGCAGAAAGATTTGTTTGCTAGCACAAATGACCATAGCCACCATATTCTCATTAACTGTAATAGCACTTCAGTACTGTAGGTACTTAGTAAATATCAAATTAATAAACTAATATAATCTGTTAATGGATAACTCTGCCTCCGGTAACTCAGCTACTATATATTTCTGTAATTCAGAAGTGGATCAAGTTTACCACAAAGTGGATGACTTTGACTTGCATAATTTTATAACTGGAAAAGACTAAAAGATTTTTATCTAGTCCCTTCATTCTTAGAGAAACTAAGGCCCAGAAGGCTTACATGATTTTTCCAAATTTTTACTGTGAGTTTTTTTAATAGTGAAAATCTAACTAAAAGTGTTCCCATCACATTGATAACCCAAAACTCACCTTACAATGTTTTCACATTTTGATAGCTCTGTAGACATTTTTGAAAGTCAGAATCACTTTAACTATTTTAGAATCATAAAACTTTTTGTACATACCACTCATTGTTAGACAAATTCCTTGCTCATCTAGCTAAATTAAAAGCATCATGGAAAATTCTTACATTATTAAAATGGCACGTAAGCTCCTTGCCACAACAGCATGTTATAGGGTAAACCTGACTGTTGGGTTTGATCTTGATCCACTTCAGTCTGAATTTTTTATGTCACAGTGAGTAGTCATGCTGTGCCTAACCAATGTATTACTAGGTACAATTTGCTAAACATTCTTTTTCCAGTCTATTTAAAATTTATCAGATTTTCTTTATTAAGATAGTAAAAAGTCTAAATTTATTATTACTGAGTTAGTAAGCAGTTGAGCTTCAGCATAAATATTGGTATTTATATATAAGATCTAATGTGAGCTCTTGACTTAGTGTCCTAAAATAAGCTGCAGGTTCCTTCATGATCTGGGCTTTGCTACTTCTCCCAGCTGATCTTCTATCTCTGCCATGCCCACTGCTAAAATGTGTTGTCATATTTCTCCAACATACTGCTTATTTGACTTCATATGTTTTCTGATAATGGTTTTCTTTGCCTGTACAATGTCTGTTTTCTTTTCTTCAAGTCCTGGTTCATGTGTCATCTCTCAGGAAGCTTATCCTGATCTCTCTTTACACAGATTGAGCACCTATTTTTTGTGCACTTTTACAGGTCCCCCTATAACTCTGACAGACCAGACATATGGTACATTTGGGATAATGCCTGATCCATCAAAGGTTTTCTAGAAATAAGAGTTCCTCAATTGATTTATTAAATAATTAATGACTCTCACTTCCCATGTTATACTGAATTAATTGCATGATTTTGTTTTCCTCTGCCATTAGAGAACAAATTCCTTAAAGGCAAGGATCATGTAGCACTTATCATTGAGTTGGTACCTGTCATGTTAGTCAGCACAGAGAAGATTCTCTATAAGTACCTGCCCAACTGAACCTAAATTGCACAGATATTCCAAGAAAGAAGGGCTTTTAATTTATGAAATCTTCTCAGTAATGTTTAAGAAGGTTTAGAGTTGAATAAAAAAAAAATCTAAAAACCATTTGTGAAGCAAAACATTTTGGTTCACCAAGGGAATTTAGCAGTCCAAATATGTTTTTTTGGCTGAAATGTTTACTAACAGGCATTTATAAATGTGCTTTGGCCTTTGAGGCTGAAAAATTTTATTTTAAAGGCATTAGGACATCGAGTTTTAAAAACATATCTAGCCCTTACTTAAACTAGAAAAATGATTGTCAGGAATGTTTGCAGGCAAGATTTCAGCTTCACATAATTTCGAAATGTTTCCTTGGGTGAAATGTACTTAGAGATACTTTAAATGGAAGGAATTTTGTTTACCAGCTTAGCTACTAACATCATTTCACTAAAACGGAAGCCAGTGCATTGTTGGAAAGTAAAAACAATATTGATTCCACAAATAAAAGAACAAAAATAATAAATAAATAAATAAATAAATAAATAAATAAATAAATAAATAAATAAATTTTAAAAATATGAAAATAACAAAAAGGAAAGAAACATCATTCTCCATGATTTAATTTCAATTATCAGTCAGAAAGGACTGTAAAAGGCAGTATTAAAATTAAATTTTCAAATGCCACATATCTATTAAAATCTTCAAAAGTATACAAAAGAATACATAATACCACATATCAATTACAAATCCCTGGTTCCTTCAAAAAGAGGAGAGACACTTCAGTATTATCCATAATATTTATATTTCTTTTACACAAAAAGTACATATTTATATTATCTGTAAAATTAAAAATTACTATTTAAAATATCTTTCAATGGCAAAGATTTAATGGGGTTAAAATATGAAATAAATGATTATACTAGGTAATTTTTAACATTCATTCCATTTTGAGATTAAACAATTATATGAAAGTTACATGTAGGTGATGAATCACTGAATTTTACTACTGAAACCAATATTTCACTATATGTTAACTAGCTCAAATTTAAATTAAAAAAATAATGATTTTATTAAGTTTATACTCCTGAAGGGAATTTGAAGAGAATCCATATAGTTAATAGATTTAAAGTGTTTCTTTTTAAGTTTTTAAAATGTTTCAAAATGCTTTCTGCAAAACAAAAAACAAAGTATAATTGTGACATGGCATTTTGTTCTAAAATTATTTTATCATAATTTGATTTAGATTTCCTTATACAATATTTAAAAAGTGACTCCTTTAGTATTTTTCCTTGCATGTGTGTTTTCCCCAATTTCCAAATGAATATCTGAAATATAGCAAATAAAATAATAAGCCTATAATAACATTTTCAAAACATTTATCAAATTTAAAACTTTTATACCATCAGAAATACAGCGGCAAATTAATGATTATCCATAGAGAAATATTTGAATAAATTATGGCAGATCCCCACCAGGTAATATTATATGCTGCCATTACAATAATCAAACTTATATCAATTAATCTGAATAGATTTCATAGTGTTTGGTTAAATGAGAAAAGTAATATTTAGAGAAATATGTTAAATAATCTTTGCTAGGGCACCTGGGTGGCTCAGTCAGTTAAGTAACTGCCTTTGGTTCGGGTCATGATCCTGGGGTCCTGGAATTGAGCCCCACAGAAGGCTCCTCGCTTAGCAGGGAATCTTGTTCTCCCTCTCCTTCCGCCCCTTCCCCCTGTTTATGCATGCCCTTTCTCTCTCAAATAAATAAATAAAATCTTTAAATAAACAAACAAATATCTATTGCTACATAGCAAATTACCTCAAAACATAGTGGTTTAAAGCACAATTATTGTCTTAGATTTTTTTTGTTTTTCATCCAGAGATCCAGGTATGTTTTAACAAGTGTCTCTCCCCAGAGTCTCTTACTGGGCTGCAATCAAGGTGTTTGTCAGGGTTTGCAGTTATCCGGAAGTTTAATGGGGGCAAGATCTGCTTCCAAGGCCACTCAGTAGTTATTGGCAAAATTCAGTTCCTTTCAGACTCTTGGAGTGAGAACCTCAAGTCCCCCCAATGCCCAAGGTTGCCCTTAATCCTTTGCCATTTGAACCTCTTCAAAAGGCAGCTTCAAACATGGCACCTGGCTTCTTCTAAATGAGCAAGCCAAGGATAGTGCACATAGAAGTCGGTCTCTGATGACATAATCTTGGAATTGATATACCATTCCCTTTGCTATATTCATTAGAAGCAGTGTCTGCTCCAGCTCACATTCAAGAAGGGATTAGCCACGGGTGTGATTACCACAAAGAGGGATCATTGGGAGCCATTTGTGGAGGCTTCCTACCCCAAATTTAATATGAAACCATTTTTTATTTAGCAAATGAGACCAAAATTCACCTTATCATACTCAATTACAGAAGTTTTATATGCATATTATAAGCATAAAGAAAATTTGAGAGTATTATTTCACAGGTTAACACAGGAAATTTAAGTCACAACCTATTGTGAAAAGGCAAGAAATAAGAAAAAGAGAGACTTTACTAAAACAATAATAAAAAAAAGTATGACACCTATGTGTATAAAATAATATGCATGCTTGTACATGTGTTTTGTATGTATATATGTATATTGGTAGATATTAAATTTTAAAACAAAGAATACCACAACTTAAAAAAAAAAAAAAGCCGAAGTCATTTGGTTAGCCAAAGGAGCACTCCATAGTAAATAAAATTTACTGACTTGGTCTCTGAAAGAGAAGTCAGGACTTTCTAAAGTGTTATAAAGGTGGAGTTAATGTGGTTATACCAATTAAGATTGAAAGCTAAACTCTAGATAATACTAAATGAGTCCATGGAACCATACATATTCCCATTCTTCCTTAGTCAGGAGTCTAGTTAGGTCCACTAAGAGCCTGGTATACTGGAATCACTTAAAGTTCATGATTATTTATCAGCTTCAGCTGGTTAGATCCAGTTATGTTGAAATACAACATTCAGTTTTGTTTTCCCAGTGTTCTTGAAAAGGAAATTTATTTCCTTTTTTTTTAATCAGGATAAAAGTAGATAGTTACAGAGAAATGTATACAATTTCAGTAAAAGCAAAAGACAAGAAATGACCTGTATTTGTTTCACATATGCTTATGTGTATTGTATAAAAGATGAGAAGGCTGCCAGGTAAAATAACTCATTTTTCATTTTTACTGTATTTCCCTATATGGTGTTTTGTCTCTTGGTAAGGTGACACCATCCCCGTTTGCCTATGAACAAGAGGTTTCTGGGGACATAGAACTTTCAATGCTAAAACCAGTAAAGTCCCAGGCACTCAATTTCTTGGTAATGACAAGTGTGTATTACTTTTAAATCTTGAAAACATCAAACAAAGATGTAAATGCTTTCTTTGACTGGATTTAATGATTTTTGGAATATTCTGAGAAAAGAGTGTTAGCTCCTTTAAAAACTATTAACTGGCAGTGATGTCCTGTGGAAGTTCTTTTGTGACTGGAACAAGAAGCAAGGCCATCAGATGAATGTGATGACAGTGGAGCCAGGCAGCCAGTTTGAGAAGAAGAAAGAAATGAAGTAACCATCTATGAGACGGGAAACTGAGTTGATGAGCGAAGTGGACTTGGCTTTCTGAGCTATATAAGCCTGACTTATGGATTGAAGTCATGAATTTAATGTGATACCAGTGTGCATAGGTGTGTTCTTTTTCCTCACTGTGTCCAGCTACACAAGCAGAAGATCTGAGTGATCAGAGTTGGATTTTTTCTAAAAGATTTTATTTATTTTAGAGACAGAGAGAGAGGAGGAGGAGAGAGAGAGTGCACACGCATGAGCAGGGAAGGGACAGGGAAAGAATCTCAAGCAGACTCCACGCCCAGCACAGAATCCAATACAAATTCAATGCGGGGCTAGATCTCACAACTCAGAGATCATGACCTTAGCTGAAATCAAGAGTTAGGGGCTTAACCTACTGAGCCACACAGGTGCCCCAGAGTTGGATTAACCTAGAGTTTGGGTTTTGCTATGAAGGTGGTGAAGAAAGAAAGGGGAAATGTAGTTGAGAATAAATATATGCAAGGGAGAAAGCATAATGATAGTTGATGGGAGTATAATCTAATCCACCAGGAAAAGAGAGCATGCATGGGGATGAAACCCAGTGAAAATGTGGTGGAATCAAAGAGGGTAGAGTGACAGAATTTAGGGTGGTGGAAAACTGGAGGAGTGAGCTGGAAGGATAAGCATCAGTGATCAGAATGAAAGGCAGAAATAAGGTGTCTCTTCAAAGAGAACACGTGGTTGAATTTCTTTTCCAGAGAATCCACTTGGGGTTCAAGGTCATAGCCATTCTGATGACCTGTGCTAAAATAACCTGACACCTCTTCACCCTGTCATATCACCAATGCTAACTGATTGAGGGTAAGACGATGTAGTGATGTGGTTGTTGGGGATGACAAGGAAGAGCATGTGGAGGAGAAGAGGTGAAGTTGAGAGACCCATTCTTCATGTCAGTTATCAAGAATTATCAAGTTAAATTCATGTCAAATTATCAAGAATTATGACAAGTGGCAAGGCAATAAACACAAAACAACCAAACAGAAAACTCTGACTGAAGCTGTTCAGAATACACATTCAGAAGACATCACAAAAACAGAAGTGATGTCAAGTGACTGAATGGTTTAGGAATAATACAAGATGCTGTTTGAAATGTCTTTTTCAAATAACCAGAAAAATAAAAAAAAAATTAAGAGCAATTAGTGTCCACCAAGAATAAAGAGATATTTTAGAGATTATTTGTGCCCTTCATCTGTATAGCTGTCAAAAAACCAAATATGGATCAATATGTAGCCAGAAGTTATGAAGAAAACAGACTTCTGAGAGATATAGCAGCCAAAATTGTAGATAAGTGGCATGAATACCATTAAGTTCAACAAGCTAAACAAATGTATCCTTAGTTGTTACCTTTTTAACTTTTTTAAATACCTAATCTACCTGTTGCAAGTAATGAGAAATATACCAGATACATAACAAATGCTAATATGATGATTTCTTAGTGAAGTATAGTTTTGTAGGGAAAACACATTTGGGTTCCTCTTGCTTACTGAAAGAACATATTTCTCTCTATTAATCCATGTCTAAAGAAAACGTACTCATCAGTAAGTCTAAAAAGGGGAATCTTCGAACCAATACTAAACCCTTAAACTGCCACTTTAAATTAATTAAGCCTCTGGCAAGTCTGTTGCTCATTTCCACTTTTTTTTTTGTATATATGAGAGATGAAACAGCACAGAACTATTGACCGAATTCATTATTTTTTTCCAAAAAAATTGAAAAAAGTTATGGCGTCTTGAAACAACATTTGGTTGGGCTTCTTTTCCAGAGAATCCAGTCGAGACTCTAAGTTGTAGCCATTCTGATAATGTGTTCAAATGATAACAGAGCCACTTCTTATCCTGTCCAATCACCACTGCTATGTTTAGAGACCCAGATTTCCTACAGTGAACATTTAAAGACCCATCCATAACATTTGGAGGCTTTCTGTAACATCTTATTTTTCTTGAAAGAAAAGGTACAAAGAGGAAAGATATATTAACCAAAGTGATAACAATAACAATAATAATAATACGCTCTGAAGAATACAAATTATTTAACCAGAGGGTGTACATCTCCAAGGAAGCTCCTTACAGAAAATGTTTACATTCATTTTTTATATAAAAGACTCAACTAACAATGTATTACAAACAAAACCACAACACTTGATGATCTCAGCTGGAGTGAGAGCATAGAATGCAGAGCAATTTATTGCCAACTGGTTAAAAGAAGTTATAGGCTGAGATCCAGGGAAAAAGAAAGCAAGGGGCTTAGGGCATAGAAGGTAGGAAACACATTGTCTGATCATCAAATATGAACAAGCCTTGTGCTTGTCACTTTATAGAAATGTTCTTATTTAATCCTAAAACTAACTTTATGATAAATAAACTGGATGTGCTGCTAAGGAAAGGAAAGGAAAGCTCAATGAATTTAGCAGATTGTTCAAGGTGACATAGCTCATAAAGGATAGGCCTTCCTTAATCTGGCTTCAAAGCCAGCAAAAGACATACAAATAAATTCACCAGAGTATTTTTACATTTTTTAAAGATTTTATTTATTTATTCATGAGACACAGAGAGAGAGAGACAGAGACAGAGACACAGAGACACAGACAGAGGGAGAAGCAGGCCCCATGCAGGGACCCCGACATGGGACTCAATCCTGGGTCTCCAGGATCATGCCCTGGGCTGAAGGCGGCGCCAAACCACTAAGCCACTAGGGCTGCCCAAGTATTTTTACATCCTTATTTCAAAAATAAAAGAAGCACAAATGAAAGTAAATTTAAGGCTCTCTCCCTTGCCCCTGCATATTTATTTAGATAATAATTCACAAGGTCTAAAATATAGCAGGCATGTAATTTAAGGTTGTTAGGCGAGTTAGGTGCCTTCCGTGGCTCTTTCTGACCCTAAACTATATGACAGCATTTCAACTCCCTGAAAAGGTGAAACATGCAGAGTTAAATGCATTAATCGTTAAAATTAAAGGATTAACTTCAATATTTATCATTGGTAGCTGGTGGACCAAACATAAACCTCAGATCTGTTTTCTATGGAATCGGATTTGAATTTGACAAGGCATGCAGTCTCTAGTTCACTACAGGCTTTGCTTCCCTCCTCCCTATGATCTTAAGCCTGGTCAGATCCATATATTTATGTTACCTGCCTGACCCTTAGAGGCATGTGAGTTTGTAATCCTCAGACACAATGCTACGGACAGTTTCTTCCAGCTCTCATACTCTTTGATTATTTGATTTAGAATTACTGAAATATGTTCCCAGAGCCATCAAAACATTAAAGCAAAAATTCTAACACACAATTTGATATAAAGAAAAAGAATTTTTTTAAAAGGCAAGGATTTTCTCATCTTCAGAAGACATCAGTATTTGTAGAAAAGGAAAATGGGAATGTGGCATCCCCTTAGCATCTAACTGGAGTAAAATCTTTATATTGTAATCACACGCCAAGCAGTCAATGAAGGTCTGTTAGACATCAGTGATGTGCATGGCACTAGACTAGACATTGAGAAATATAAAGAGGCCTTCCACATACCTGTCATCATCCAAGAGGAAGTGTCTCATCGAGTTTATATATTAACAATACTTCAGCCTCCTAATGTACTGTATGCCTGGGTCTCTGAAAAGTGGCAATAGATTTTTAAATGCTAAATCAAAACTATGTTTCCCTGTGAAATAAATAAAATCAAGGAGATTTGGGGGAGTCAAAAAAATTGCCAGTCGTATCTTTTTAGTCATACTGAATTAAATGAAAAGCAACATAAATGAAGAAAAAGGATGTTTTTAAGTTTATGAGATAAAGGCATTCATTGTACCGCAGAGGCTCAGATAGATGAGCATGAAATTGTTAGCTTTCTCACCCTCCAACTCCTCCCCCCTTCGTTATAAGAATGCTTGTCCACAAGTCTGATTATCCTCTAGGTCTCAAACAGAGTACTCTTCTAATTTTGCTGATATTAGGCAAAATTTCCCTACCCTGTCACAAAGGTGGAGCCTGTGACCAATACCTATAACCTTTTATTAATGTGTCTGCTAACTGCTATCCAGTGAGTTGATATAAGCTCCTAGAACAATGACAAGCACATAGTAAGTACTCAAAAAACATTTGAGTTTGCAACTTCTAGTATCATCACTGTAATTATTTTGGTTTTGATTGTAAGAGTCTACTCCTTCACTGGGGGCTCCCAGTGTTACTGACATTTTCCAATGGGATTTCACTTTACAATTAAAATAAGTACTTAAGAAATCTCTAAGTTCACAGAATAAAAAAAAAAAAAAAAAAAAAAAAACCTCAGAATATTGAGCAGTTTTACATGTCTTGATCAGATCCTGGCCAAAGAGATCTTTTGCATTACTGATAGCTTAGCTTTCAGCTCATCTCTGGACAACTGGACTACACAGCTGCCATACAGCCTTATTTGATATGGTGCTTGGTGTAAAGTCTACCATTGTTAAATTAGCAAATAGCTCACAAAAACAGAAAGTATTCATTTCTTCATGTATTCCCTCAAGGCGAATATTTAAATCATAAATAAATTGCGACCTAGGTATAAAGATATAAAATGATTACAAGTATGAAATGGGGTAGGAGCAGAAGTTTTGAAATGGAACTTCCCTGTGGGCTACAGTTGATGTTTGTTGATGGCTCACATAGCGCCTGTGCTTCCATATGTTATCAGTGCTGCAGTTTTTCAGGTCTATCATCTGCTTTTCCCACTGTTCTGTTAACAGCACGTTGGTAATTTTGCTCCCTATTAGGCCCCTAGGCCTTCCCGAGATCCTAGCACATATTGGGCTAGTGGTACATCATTGGCGAGTAAATAAGTGAATGAGATTTGCAAGTGGTATACTCACTCTTTTAACTGTGAAACTGATGTGTCTTTTGAAAATCTAAGACCAAAATTGAGTTTCATGATGTCAAGTACACATTTCAATAGGAAAATCTTTTTTTATTCACATCATCAGTCATGTGCCCTAACTGAAAAATTCTCTGTACTCTAATTTTGTGGAGGACATTTGCTGTAAGATTTTTAGCTAAATGTATTAATTTGGGTTATCTTAGCCAATAAAACCTATTATAGATCAGAATCAGAAGATATGGTCTGACACATGCAAGGGCTTGCATAGCAGTTTCATGTGTTATTATTCATCCCTACAACAATACCATGAGGAAAGCAGTGTGTTCTCATTGTGCATATGAGTGAACTGAGGCTTAGAATGGTACGAGTAGCCTGAACTTAAACCACTCACTGGTACATGGAATGAGTGGACTTCAAAGCAGATCTCTCTAGTTCCAGGTCTTTCCTTTTTTCAGACAACTTGCTAAACAATCAAATAAAATTCAAGGGAAAATAAATTAGCACAGGTTTATAAATACAAAAAAAAAAAGTAACAAACGTATAATCTAATGATTTAAGATTATGGCCCAGCCTTGGAGCATAAAACCAACTGGCTTTTATTTGAATTAATACTGCTAAACAACCTAATTGCAGATATGGAAGTATTTTTCCACCATCTAAAAATCCAATTCTATAATAGAGATCAGTGTAATGTATTGTTTGTATGTTTCCTATAAGAACTTGAAAAGTATTTTCCTTACATTTGCATTTTGAAAATAATCCCTTCCTAAGGACTGGAAAGGATATGAATTTGTACTATGTTTTCAGGTGTAAGAAATCAAATACAATATTTACTGTCAATATTTATTTCAAAATAAGGAAAAAGACTATTTCCTACAACATGCTTTTCCTAGAACCATATCTACCTTCAAGTCATACAGTAAGAAGAGTTTTTAAAAGGCTGGGAGAAGGGGCTTGAGTAATTACTAGGCATCAGTATAAACAATATGCCCAGCACATGACTGGATAAAGATGTTACATCTGTAGAAAGGTAAGGGTTGCAACTATAGTAATTTTTGGGAGACGTCTATCATCTTCTACATGCCAGAATTCTCTACTGAAATTTTGTTCAGAGAATTGTCTGTGTTCATCTCCCCAACCCCCGGGGAATTCCTACAGCTGTATTTCTACAGAAGGCAATATTGTGCTTACCCATGGAGAGGAGGAAGTTAATCTGCTGAGCTGTTGTCCTATTCTTTAGAAACACCAAATCACTGACAATATTGATTTTTGGCTCTTTATAAAAATTTAACTCTTCAGAATTTAATATGGAGAAACTATGTTGGAAAAAAAAAGTCCTTTCTGTTTGGACAACCTCAGTGCTTTAAGGGTAAACAAGTATTTTGTAAATTGGTCCACTGAATGATAAGCCAACAGATTTGAAGCCAGCTGTCACCTTTTATTAGTCACACCCATAAATCCAACCTGGTGCTGGGATCATTCCCAGTGTCCCTGTATCACAGATGCAGTATTGAAGGGAGCTCTTTGAGGGAGGTATCATGTCCCCCTTTAGAGAGCATTTTATTTGGAAGTCCGAAGGATTGTCTGTGTTCTGTGGATTGTCCTCCTTGCAAATTTTCATAAGAGGAAACTGATGACATATATTATTTTCCTTTCCTTCTTCAAACTGATTGCCTTTCAGTCATATATTTAGACACAAATCCTAACTTACTTTAAATCTAAAATTCATCAGTCTCCATCAAGACAATATTCCTGTTTTGTTCCTCCTTCCAAACAAGAAATCTACCTCCTTGTTGATAGATCTTGCAGGCTCACAACATACTAAATAAAGTATAATAACCATAGCTGAGCCTTTATGTTTTACCATCAATATGAATTTTAAAAGAGTGTCATCAAGAAAATCATCTTCAAAGATATTTTCTTGCATGCCTAAGTACTACTGCTGAGATAAAACTGAAATGACTGCAGCAGTTCTGCTATCCTGGGCTTTTTGGTGTTCTGATTCTTTCCTCACTAGCAGAGGCAGTGAATTTAACACTCAGATTCGCTCTGACAGGCTGACAACTGATATCACAAGACCACAGCTAAGAGTGGTTTATTACTTTTAGTGGGATTTATTTAATTCAGTCTCACAGCCTGAGGGTGGGGTAAAGATTTAACTTGAAATTAAATTCCAGCAGGAGACCTTTTAATATAAGAAAAATGGGCAGAAGGATAAATGACATGCTCAATTGCAATGAATTTTTTTAAAAGCCTATATTTAACATGGAGAAAAAAATCCCACAAAATCATTTCAGTTGTTTGACAGATATGGAGAGAAAAAGTGCAGATGAACCAGTAATGATGATATAACTCAAAAGAGAATAATCTAAAGGAAAGTTTTTGACACAAGAATTTCTTCAATCTATCCAGGAAAAAAAAATCCCAGTTTATGAATGCCTTCCATCAATGTCTGGATAAGTTGATAAGAAATCCCAAGTGTTCTCCTATTGTTTAATGTTAAACTGTACAATAATTCTGGATGAAATAGTAAAGTTGAAGTAAAGCCATGGATACGAATTACTCTGGTGTTACCCTGAACACAAGGAATGCTTACACTAAAAAATTTGGTACATGAAGTGGTATTCATTTGTATTGTGAGTCTGAGTAAAGTGGAGTTAATATCATAACAGGTAACTCAGATGGGGTCTTGTGAGTTCGAATACTTAAGGCATGTTGGATAGTTATTGATCATGGTTTTCTGACATCACTTACATGGAGAAAAGGAGATTCCAGAGATGCCTGGGTGGCTCAGCGGTTGAGAATCTGCCTTTGCAAAGCTCAGGGTGTGATCGTGGGGTCCTGGGATTGAGTCTTGCATCGGCCTTGCCCATCCTCTTTCTCCCTCTGCCTGTGTCTCTGCCTCTCTGTCTGTGTTTTTCATGAATAAATAAATTAAATCTTTAAAAAAATAAAGAAGATTCCTCATGGTTCAATGGATATTAGAATATCAGTGATATATTTTCTTTCAGTGATATTATTTGGTGCTTTGGACTTTGTCTTATAAAGAAAAATGGCTGCTTCATAAAAGTCTATTAAACTTTAATGCTTTCTATTAAAGCTATATCTAATTTTGAGGCTTTGAGGAAATCAATGCCAAAGAAAGAGTGGAATATAATGAGCAAATGGCCATTTGCCTTACTCTGTTGAAAAACAGTTCAGTTCAGTCTAAGCTTCAGAAATGTGGTTCCAGATCACACCAAACCTGGGGTCTGTCAGCACAGTAAGAGCAAGCCTGATCTTAGACAAAATCACAAAGGTCATGACCAGGTGTTCAATAGCCACATTCTACTTTTTTGTTTCTCTCTTCTCTTCCAGAACCCAAAGTTTTCATGGCTTTCCAAGTAAGCCTTCTTTGAAGGCTTGCACACCCACATGCAAAGGAGCTTTTCTGCCTCCCTCTTTTTCATAAAAACCTGTACCATGTTTATTTGACCTAAATGGTTAAAATATTGTCAAATGCTTAATAAGTGATAATAGCTGAATGCAGAGGGTCCCATATTATCTTGGTTCATGGCATTCTTAATTGTCTCAGTAAGTGTTTCACAGCATCTTTGGACCAAAAGAGATACTTTATAGTCCCATTTACTAAATACCTAGGTCCAAGCACCTTACCATGCATTTATGTCCTTAAAACTTAGCATTTATTGAACACTATACAGACTTCTCAAATTGTGAGATCAAAGTGGTTTGCACCATTCTTATTGAAAGGAAGGTAGAAATCAATGTTAAAAATGTAAATTACCTTCAGCTAGCATGATGTCCAACAGATGTTACTGTTTTTCCTGAATTTTAAAATATCTTCCTAGACCTCTTTCAATTTGCGGTGGGGCCCCAGGTAACTTCAGTGCTCAGTTTGAGAACTGTGGGTTTCATGTTTTATCTCTTTTAACAACTTTGCATTTCAACAGAGCTTCACATTGTTTACCAACTGACCATTGGTGTCTACCTAACACAATATGGTAGACTCAACTAGAAGAGACATTTGGGGACAGCAGTTCTTTAGGTGCCTCTAATCTCACCACTCACCAGCATCCTGATCACATGGAATGATGATAAAACCCTAGTCAGAATCTACCACATTATCATTGACTTATCTAAAAACCTAAGACCCCAGTAACAATTTTACTCAATCTGACTTTCAAATTATTGACCATTTTTTTCATAATCCCACTGTAATTTATCAATAATTATTTTCTTTGGAAAGAGTCTGAGCAGTGACTGTCAAACCTCTGACCCAGTGTAGGAATGAGCCCCTTATATAGGTAAACCACAAACAACAGCCATGGCTATTTGGAAGATTAAATAGTCTGTCTCTGGCTCCCAGCATTCCCCTTTCTCCTTTTTTCTACCCTTCTAGTCTGGATATACTGGGTACAGTGCAATGAGCATCATTTTTTTGGTAGGATTGATGTTTGCTAAGTGATCATTTCCCACTTATATAAAATTGTTTTCATTCTTCAATGATGTTTTTGCTTTTAATTGTGGTTTGGGATGAAATTCTTCATAAATTTTCCTATTAGAATTAATAGATTTTTTTTCATTTAACAGCTTTTTATTTAGTGGCAGGTTTTTCAGAAAAGAGTTAAAGTCATTAAACAGGGATAGGTATATACTCAAAGCAATTTACTTCTTAGGTGATTTGATAATTGAGATATCACCATATTTTTTTTTCTACAGTGAAGTTAAACTGAAGGCCCATCTGCTGATGAATAGCATAACCAGATTTTAGGTTAATTAGCTCCCAAGTGCCCTGTATGTATTTATACCATCAGAAGATCAAAAGGTACACATCTGAGTATGTCTGGAACCAGAGCTCCCTTCTACTGAAATCAAGCGTATGCATTTTCCTGAGCCCCTTTTCTGCCAAGGACAATCCACAAATGGCAAAGGTGTACTTTTACAAATACATCCTATGAAAATTTGTATACTGAAAGTCATTGCTAAAGAATGTATTAAATATATTTCTTAACTTCGGATTTCTAGTGATGACATAAATATGTTTATTTCTTCTAAAAATCATTATATTGAAATACCTGACAAAAAAAATCATTATATTGAAATACCTGACAACATAAGCCCCTTGAATGAAGACAATGCACCTTATACAGGGAAAGAAAATCTCAGACCAAAGGAGTATAACATGCAATTAAAAAAAAAAAAAAAGCTTTCTTTTTTATTCATTTTTATTTTTATTTTTTTGTTCTTTTTGATTTATAATTCAACTCAGTTTCTATTGTGTTCCAAGGTCCCTTCCAAAAAAGCTGGCAGGAAATTTTAATTTCATTCTTGTTCCCAGGATTGTATATCCCTTTCTGGGGGATTTATTCAGTGCCAGGACATTGGAAGGAAGGGAAAGATTGTGTTCCTGAGTCATCTGACCACACCTTTTCACTAACATAATCTCCATCCCAATCCTGGAGCCCTTAACTGTGCCACACTGAGGGGCACAGGAGTCTTTCTGCAAGGATGTGACATCTTCGAGCCCCCTTTCTACTTCCCCAGAAAGATCTCTTCCATCTGCTGCTGACTGATGCTTAAAAACATCTTGTGAAGGTTCACCCACAAAGCTTGAAAGAATGAACTCAGTTATAATGCAAATATACTTAACAGAAGAAAGGTTGTAAAGAGGCAGCCATTTTCTTGTGTAAATTAGTGCTAGAGGCTTTAAGACTAAATTCAAACAAGGAAAGAATACAATGTCAAGTTCCTAACCAAAAGTGGAAGCTGCTTCAAAGTGCTGGGTCTTCCACTTAACCACACGTCTCATCCACCTATTTTTTCATGCACAATTTATGATTTTCATTTGGAGCCTAATAAACTGGTGGTTGGGGATTATTTCGACTTTCTGTTATCTTTATGGATGTTTTCTAATGGAAAATTCTTAACTTAAAAGTTCCTAAATTTAATTCACATAGTTTGATATACCAATCCTTAAGAAAACCCAGGCATTTAAATAATAAATAATGACCTCTATTTATACTAATTTCAGTAAAATGTTGTTTCTAGGTTTTTCCAAATGTATAGGAAAAAATATTTTTCCCTCATGAAAGGGCCTAATTGTCAAAACACACACATTCTCTCTGTCTTCCTTTCCCTGTTTTTCTCTCTCAAGCCAAAAATTAACAGACTAAGAAGTAACTATGTGGAGATAAATGTGAACATGCTCACTTTTATAAAGGAACTGAGGCAAAGAGATAAATAAGCTAACTATTTCAATTTGCTTTTACTAATGGAAGATTTTTAAAATTTTTTTTTATTTTTATTTATTTATGATAGTCATACAGAGAGAGAGAGAGGCAGAGACACAGGCAGAGGAAGAAGCAGGCTCCATGCACCGGGAGCCCGACGTGGGATTCGATCCCAGGTCTCCAGGATCGCGCCCCGAGGCCAAAGGCAGGCGCTAAACCGCTGCGCCACCCAGGGATCCCTAATGGAAGATTTTTGACGGAAAATGGAAAGCAAGTGTCTAGGGTACTAGCAGCAATGGAATACAGTGGAAATCTATTTTGAATAAGTCATGAAAAAAAGGTAGAACAATGGACAAAAATAATTTATAAGTTTTAATATAATATTTGCATTTTCTTGCCTTTTACAATTCAGACCAGTTCTACACATTTTTAATATACCCTGAAGAGACTAACTGGGTCACATGATCCTCTCTACCATAGGTTAGCCACCCTCAAAGCAGCACTTGGCAGGAGTACATCAGCCAGAAGAGTGGGCAACATCAGAGTGAACAGCAAGGGGAGATCTGTGCTTCATCCAAGAACTTTGGGTACCGCTTTCGGTTTCCATTCGTTTTCTCTCCTTGCCTCAGTTTTGCAGCCAAAAGATTCTTTATACCTTCTAAGCTGCTTGCCCATAAGCTGGAATTTAAAATGAAGTCAATAATTATTTATACATTCCACTTGAATCTTGTCTCTAATTTCTCTATTTTTCTTAGAATTAGAAAAGAAAGAAAAAGAAGAAAGAAGGAAAGAAGAAAGAAAGAAAGAAAGAAAGAAAGAAAGAAAGAAGAAAGAAAGAAAGAAAGAAAGAAAGAAAGAAAGAAAGAAAGAAAGAAAGGAAGAAAGAAAGAAAAATGGATGACGATTGTAGAGTTATGTAAGAAAGTAACCTTGAAAGTAGCCACTCTCTAATTTAGCCTGTATTGTGGTGTTGGGCAAAGCCAGCTCTTGGCTGACCTAAAACCATAGCAACATTTCCTAGTTGGGGAATGGTTGGTTGAGAACCAGGTTCATATTCTTCCAGGGAGAGGGGAGGCACTCTGAATAACAGTCCAAATATATGAGAGTGTGCTTACTTCATGGGGCTAGAGCTATAGCCTTAAAAGGTCATTACCTCACTGGACAATTAAAATTCAAATATTTTAGGAACATAAAGGTAATAGTAAAGATCAGCGAAAATTATTTTCAATATGATGTAGGTCAAAGAAGGGCTTTTTCTACCTCATTGTTGCTGAAAGAAGGGGGCACTATAGGATCAGTTGAAGAAAGACATTTTCAGATAGAATACTGGAATGAAAAGCTGTAAAATAGCAGTGCAGAGGCACCATAGTTAGGAATTGGGAGGTAGAGGAGAAAGTGCTTGACTGAGGGGACTATTGTTCATGTACGAAAGTCTGTGTCTATCCCATTTCTTCATTAGAGCACTTGATCTTTCTGAGCATGCCCTGTGCCATTGATGGTCTTCATGGGAACTTCTCTTGTTAGCTGGATCCCTGATCTAACTCCAGTCTGCCCCAGGGCACAATCTAGCCATACCAAACATAGTGAATTAACTTCTCTCCCAATTTACTTCCCAGTGTATGACAGCTAAGCACTTGCCACTTCCAACTGAATATACACCACTGTAGTAAAATCAGACTGCATAAATCCAGACTCATACAGAGAGGTAGGATTTGAAGATTGGAGGAGAGTTTAGGGAAGATCTTTCCCCTCAATCTTAGGTACTACTCAAAGCTTTGCTAGTAATGATATTCTTCCAGCCACCTAGGAAAGAAACTTTGTAGCTTTCAGTCTTTTTTTTCTAGGTCGCCTTCCACATCACTTGTAAAGTCTCAAGTCTCTTTGAATCTGACTTCCCAGTATCTCTCACTTTTGTCATCACTCTGCCATTCCCCCTAAATCTACTCTGCCTTAATTAACTAATTCATTTCTAGATACATGCCAGATGCATGAAAGAGCACAGTCTCTGGAATTAGGTAATTGGGGTCAAATCTCAACTGTTCCACTTGTTAGGTGTGTGACGTTGGGCAAGTTTGTTCATCAAAGTTAAATTTCTTCATTTATAAAACGGGAGTAATATTTTTTATACTGATGTTTCATTAGATAGAATATAAAAACTAATTGGGATACATTCAATGCTAAATATATGTTAAATATCTTCTTGATTTATTCTTAAAATACTGCATTAATTTCATTACTTCCCTTCTTAAATATACACCATTATCCTCAAACACTTTGAAATAGCCTCCAAACTTCCTACTCCACCATCCTAGGTCTTCCTCAAAACATTTCCCACTTCACTTTCTAGTTAAGGCAAACTCCCTTTATTGTTGTACACTAGCCTTTAGCTAAAGCCAAGGTAGGGTTCCTACTATCTCCTGTGTTCAATGGCTTCAATCTGTGAAAGCCCCATTTTTTTCATCCCCAGGAGAAAAACTTTATTTCCCCTACCACTGCTTCTAGACTAAAACTCCTCCAATCTTTTTAGACTTAAAAATAGGCTTCCTTTAGTAATCAAATTTCTAGTCCAGGGTCAAAATCATACAATGATATTTACTTTACTTATCTATTTGAAAATTTCTCCTCACTTAACTCCAGTTCAAGCCTGACTAAAAATAAAATATAAAAATTAAACAAGACAGAAAGGGGAAGCCCAGTCATTCTGTGTGAACTTTAAGAAGGACTGAGCAGCTAATCCCCAGTCAGTCCTTAGCATCAGAGAGCACTAGTGCATTCAAGTGTAGTTCTAGAAAAAGATGTGAGATATACTGTCAAATATAATACAATTGTACTAGTTCCAGGAGAGAAGAACCACACTGAAACCTGACAGAGCCCACCAGGGATTTCCTGTTCAAGTGGGCACCCACTGTTTCCCAGGGGTTGCAGCCTTTATTCTCCATTGGAAGTTAAGGGTGAGATCCCCAGGACCATTAAATAATATGGAGATGTGGCCTGAGCCCTCACAGTATTCCAACAGCCCAAGTAAAATTTAGGGGACATGTAGACTCATAAATTAGGAAATGGAATATACTTTGGGACACCTGAGTGGCTCAGTCAGTTAAGAGTCTGGCTTTGGCTCAGGTCATGATCCCATGGTCCTTGCAATCCAGCCTCATGTCAGGCTCCCTGCTTCTCCCTCTCCTTCTGCTCCTCCCCCCACTGGTGTATGAGTGCATGCATGCTCTCTCTCTCCAAAAAAAAAGAAGTGGAAGATACTTCATGGATCATAGTTTAAAATTCTAGTCACTCAACAATGGAAGCAGCAAGTTAACCACCTCCAAATTTAATTTGTAATATGTAATATTTCAGCAACACTAATTCAAAGGTTTTCAGTTCTTGCCCAAATACTAACACTACCTCTACATTCACAAACTCTGAATATCTTCCCTAAAGGAGATCTCCGAACTTTCTACTTTAAGAGACATTTAAGAGAACAATAAAAAGCAATCTTGTAAAGGGCCTAAGCAGCGCTCCAGATGTTGCCCTTAAATAGTGTTCCTCATATGCTGTAAAAAATACCATTCCTCTACCTAGAGCTTCCATGATACCAAACACTGAATTCATAAGATATGATTTGCCTCATTTCCAGCAGCTAGGTCAATTCTAGATAATTAACTATTACATTTCATTTCTTGTGTCCTTGTGTTATACAGCTAGTTTCTAATATCCCCCAGAGAAGCTCTGAGGAATACAACTTTTTTAACTAAAAAAAAGGGGGCAATTATTGTTTACTCCACTTATAGACATAAATTTAATCTAAATCAAAAAGGAGAAACTGTTATGTAGCATGTCACATTTTCATTTATTTCTCCCTCAGAAGGGATACATTAGCTTAGACTTCATTTCTTTCAAGGAGTAAACAATCAGACTCCTAACTTTGGTTTATTATCTCTGATTTAGAAAACCATACTTTTGATTGTAAATATCTATTTATTAACATGAATCTCTGAGATTTTCTACCTTTATTCACTTCCACCCTAAACTGTAATGTTTGGGGAACTGTTCCAGTTATCTACATTTATATGATATGCCACTTCAAAATTTAGCAACTTAAAATAATAGCCATGTTATTGTCTCATAATGTCATGTGTCAAGAATTTGAACAGGGCTCATCTGGGCAATTTTCTTGCTCTACATACCATCAGCTGAAGTCTTACTGGTATCAGCTGGTGGATAAGCTAGTCTGGATCATTCAAACTGGCCTCTCATTTGTCTGGTGTCTTGGAGGGGATGGCTTGAAGGCTTGGTTTAGGTGATACCATCCTCTGGAATGCCTACAAATGGCCTCTCTGCATGGTGGTATCAGAGTAGCAGGACTTCTTTGTGGGTATCTCAAGGCTCCCAAAGTAATTGTTGAAACAGGCACAAGGAACAATTGCATGGCTTCTTGTGATCTGACCTCAGAAATACCAAAGCACAAGCGCCATCTCATTGTATTGTTCAAGCAAGTCACTATGGTTCAAGGGAAGAAAATCAGACTCCCATCTCTCAACAGATAGAACACCAAAGAATTTATAGTCATTTTTAGTCTACTTTAGGGATTTTTATTTATTGAACCCCTTATAGTTATTTATTGAGCAATATTTATTGAATCCCCCTAAATGTATTCTAGACATTAACAAACAAGGGGGATAGAGCAGTGAACAGCTAAAAAGAAAAGACCTGATCCCCTGTTGCTTGTATGTACATCCTTTGTATTCCAGCACCAAGCACAATGCATGGAGTATTGTAGACACGCGATATATTTTTGAGGAACTTAACAGGTGGGTTTGGAGATTTGGAAACATGGACAGCTCTTCCCTTCAGAAGTTGTTGATAGTGAGGTGACTGAGAGGAAAGAAGGAGCACTATTTCACCATTTTGACTCTTTCCAGGTTGCTGGCATATCTTCTAGTATCTTTAATGAGCATGCCTGACATTGCCAATTCGACCAGGTCCAAACTGAGAGTGTGCCAGACCCAATCTATCATCCATTTTGGTGTAATGTATACCCTAGGAAACACTTTTATGCTTTAGACTGAAGAAATAATATTTAGCATCCAATTCTACTTTCTTATTTTTCCAAGACTTCAGTGCCTCTGTTTTGTTGATTAAATCTGGAATGTTTGTGGAACTTCCCATCTTCAGTACAAAAACTCACCAGAGTATTAAGTCATAATGATAGCATTGTTATACACCTCTGAGAATAAGCTGTGCTCATACAGCCTATTTAGAGTATTCTCGGTCCTTTATTTGTTTTGTTTCTGTGAGGCTTGTCTTAGAATGACTTGAGGGAATTACTCTACATTATGGGGAATAATCTATCAGTTTAGGTTCCTTCCATATTTTCTGATGGCATTATACATTTCAGTGTTGATGCATTCCCAAAAAGAAAATCAATTTCTATGACAACATGGACTTAAGACACATTTCACAAAGCATGATGGAATGTTTAATATAATGTAAAAATAGTAAACTTAAGAAGTTTTTCATAAAAGTCACATCATATTTATAAAAAATTATTTTAAGCAAAATCTTTCAAAGGAATTTACAAAGAGCAATCTTTTTATCATTATTATTATTGCACCAAGGTTTCTTAATATAGGCCCCTTTTTTGTGTGCATGTACAGTAAGCTATCACCTTAAAAGGGAATACTCAATGTAGGGGAAATCCAGCTTCCCCATCTATATAATTTAAGATAACCTTACAGATAATAATGTATGTTGACAAGGTCCAGTCCAGTTAGTAGGTGTTGTCTGGTATGATAGACATTAACATGTCTTTTTTATTTTTTCTTTACAAAAACATATGAATCTAACAAAATGAATCCTTCTAAGAACAAATTTTAGATACTTAAATAATATGCCAAGTAGTGATGCACCTTCCCAAGGAGAAATAATATTTCATTTTCTAAAAATTCTTCTTGGAGAATACAAAGAGAAAAATCTAGTGCTGAACGCAAGCTCTGAAAAAATGCATGTTCAAAGAGTTTTGACTTATAAAAGGGTAAGAACAAGGTTGCTTCAGAGCCATTCATACTTGTAGTAAATGAAACTGCATATATATATATATATTCTATTTAATAATTCTATTTCACTTCTTTTTATCAACTTTATGGAAATATTCTTACAGATAGGTAATAGAGAACTTCAAAGAAGAAAATGTGATCATTTTCAGAAGTTATGATTAACTATAACTAAGTGTAATGAAACAAAATAATATTAACATAATATTATCATTTATAACTTCTATTTCTTTATGGCTAAAAGAAAATGAAAATAATATGAAGTTCTGCTCACCTCATTTCAGCTCTGTTTTATACAGACCTAGAAGCTTCATGTAAATATTGTAAAAGTTATCAGGTTAATTCTCCCTAGACATTTGGCATGAATATCATAGACAATAATAGATAAAATGGAAATGAATTTGGACATTTGTTTATGAAGAATTAAAATAAATGCTTGCCTTTATATAGACATAAAAGTTAGATCTTGTCATCCATAGACACTTTCTGAAAGAATCAATAAAGGATGTCCATCAGCAAAATGAAAAATGAACACAAAGGAGTTAAATAAAACACTGTGTATAACCATAGAACCTGTTAAAGAATATGCTGGTAAATTCAATCAAACATTTGCTGTAAGGAACAAATATGTTTACACCTAAAAATTGTTCTTAGGAAAGATGTGGAAAAAGGTCTAAAGAATAAGAAGCAGGGTGTTGTTCAGTGGGTAGTTGAAACATGAAACATTTCTTATATTAGAAGGATGCAGATACTTTGGACATCCTTAGAAAATTTAAAAGCTAATGTGTATGTTAAAAAATTAGAGTAAACAATAAAAATATAATTAAATATCTTACTTCCAAAGTAGGAGAAGAATGAAAAGAAAAAAATTATCAAGCCAGTTTAACTGTGATAAAAGAAAAGAATTATTATAAACACAATATATATTACCATATATTATTTTTATTATTTTTATATTATCATTATAGTAGTATTTCATTTATTATTGTTATATAATTAATATAATTATACCTTATAATAACAGTATTATAAAAATTAATTAAATGGTAGAAATAAATTCCAATATGCATTGGTATTCTCAATGTACTTAAATGGAATAAACTCACTAATTATAAATGGGAGAAAGACTATGAAATTTATTTTTTTAATCTGGCTAAATTTTTTATAAGAATCTTGCATAAAAGAACAATGCTAATGTAATAAGGAGATAGGATAAGTTATAGAAGATAAAGATCAGCCAAAGGAGATTTATGTAACAATAAGAATTTCAGACAAAATAGAATTTAAGAAACAAAGCAATAAGGATAAAGAGTGGCAGTACCTAATTTAAGGAGGATAATCTGCCAAAAAAGACATAACTACTATGAATTTGTGTATACCTAACAAATTGGTTTGAAATACAATTTCATAATGTTAAGGAAAAATAGATAAATATGCAATATTATCATTACCAAAAATTGATAAAGCAAAAAAACAAATAAGGTATATAAGGTTGCAACAGCCCAATTAATGGATTTCATTTAATGCATGTGTATAACACATTGTGGACCACAAATGAAAAGTATCTTTGTTGTTTTCAAACATATATAAACAATTACTAAACAGAAAGATAAAGTAGGTCTTAACAACATCAAAGGAATCACTATCATATAGATCATATTCTCTTAATTTTAATTTTAAAACAAAGTGTGTTGTCAGATAAAATATAGGACACTCAGTGCAATCTGAATTTCAGATAAGTAACAAATAATTTCTAGGATAGGCATATTCTATACAATATTTGAGATACAGTTATTGAATAATTATTTGTTGTTTATCTGAAATTCAGATTTCACTGGGCATCCTGTATTTTTATTCTCCAAATCTGACAATCCTAGAAATATTCATTAAAAAACACAGAAAATCAAAGCAAAGTGAAAAGGAGACTAATTTTGTAAACTAAAAAATTACTCCAAATTAGTACCTAGGGTCAAAAGAAGATTATGAAGAAAACCACTAAGTATCTGGAGGAAAAGGAAATGGGAAAGAAAAGAAGATTCACCCTACCAGACATCCAAACCATTGTAAGGCTGTGATTTTTGTTTTGTTTTGTTTTGTTTTAAACATGGTGAAATTATTTTAGAAACAGACCACACAAGAAAGTGGAACAAACTGATAAAGAGTTGTACTCTTTTGTGGAAGTTTGGCATTTGACAGAGGTGGTATCCATCACAAGTCAGAAGCCAACAGATGAATTAGTAAAACTTACCAACCACAGAGAAAATACACTTTTACTACATATGATCAACAAGAGAGGATTAGTATCTAGAGCTATAAAGAACTCCTACAAATAAGCAAGAAAAAAGCAAATAATTCAATGAAAAAATGGCTATATCAAAATGGCTATATCAAAAAACAATTTATAGGAAAGGAACTTGAATTGCCAGCACCTATAAAAATCTATGTTCAATCTCACTAATAATTAAGAAAATGCAAGATAACACTTGTCAGAGGGGAAAGAAATTGATAAAAATTTGTGAATAACACATCTTGTCTGGTTTCGAATCCTAAATCTACCATGCATTAGTTGTCTGACTATAGAAAATCTTTTAACCTCTCTGCTAATTTTATCATCAGTAAAATGAGACTATTACCTGTGTCAGAGAATTGTTATGATAATTTAAGATTTTTTAAAAAAAATATTTAAGTAAGTACACCCAATGTGAATCTTTACCTCACAACCACAAAATCAAGAACAACATATTCCACTGACCAGCCAGGAGCCCTGAGAATTGTTATGATAATTAAATGAGTTAATACTATCAAGATTCTTAGAACAGAGCCTGCCTACTCTAAGCATTATATAACTTTTTGATAATGAAAGAAATATTGGCAAGGGTGCTTTTTATTTTTGTTTTGTTTTACTTTTTTAAGTTTTTATTTTCACTCCAGTTCATTAACGTATAGTATTATATTCCTTTCAGGTGTACAATATGGTAATTCAATACTTCCATATATCGCCCTGTGCTCATCACGACAAGCACACTCCTTAACCCCATCACCTATTTAACCCATCCCCACCCTTCTCCCCTCTTTAGATTATTCTGTATAATTAAGAGTCTGTTTCTTGATTTGTCTCTCTCTCTCTCTTATTCTTTCCCCTTGCTTACTCATTTTGTTTCTTATATCCCTCATATGAGTGAAATCATATAGTATTTGTCTTTCTCTGACTTCATGTAGCATTATACTCTGTAGCTCCATCCATATCATTGCAAATGGTAAGATTTCATTCGTTTTATGGCTGAGTAATATTCTGTTGTGTATATATGTGTTATTGTTATATAATTAATATAATTATACCTTATAATAACAGTATTATAAAAATTAAATGGTAGAAATAAATTCTAATATGCATCAGTATGCTCAATGTACTTAAATGGAATAAACTCACTAATTAAATGGGAGAAAGACTATGAAATTTATTTTTTTAATCTGGATAAATTTTTTATAAGAATCTTGTATAAAACAACAATGCAAAAGTAATAATATATATATATATATATATATATACACACACACACACACCTTTATCCATTCATCATTGATGGACAGCTGGCTGCTTCCATATTTTGGTTATTGTAAATGATGCTGCAATAAACATAGGGGTGCATGTATCCTTTTGAATTAGTGTTCTTGTATTCTTTGGGTAAATACCCAATAGTGCCATTACTGGATCATAAGATAGTTCTATTTTTAAATTTTCAAGGAAACTTCATACTGTGTTCCAGAGTGGTATCATCAGTTTGCATTCCCACCAACAATGCACAAGTATTCCTTTTCTCCACATCCTTGCCAACACCTGTTGTTTCTTGTGTTGTTGAATTTAACCATTCTGACTGCTGTGAGGTGATATCTTACTCTAGTTTTGATTCATATTTCCCTAAAGATAAATGATGATGAGCACCATCTTGTGTACCTCTTGGCTATCTCAGTGTCTTCTTTGGAGAAATGTTTGTTCATGTCTTCTGCCCATTTTTAACTGGATTGTTTGCATTTTTTGGTGTTGAGTTGTACAAGTTCTTTGTATATTTTGGATACTAGCCCTTTATCAGATATGTCATTTGAAAATATCTTCTCCCATTCTGTAGGTTGCTTTATAGTTTTGTTGATTGGGAAAACAGGAATTCTTGATTCCTGCAAGCATAAATGTATATTGGAACCCTTACATTGGAAAGCAATTTGGCACTGTCTAGTAAAGGTTGAAATGTGTATAATTTAAACTTTTAACAAGCAGAATGCAATCAAAAAATACCTAGATTTTTGCTGTAAAAAGTTCCATAACTCAGCCACACATTTCTGGTGAATCTGAAGTCCTCTGGTTACTTTAAGACACAATTGCATTTCAGTATTTAATACTTGAATACTGCATACTTTCTACAAAGTTAAAAGTTATTTCTATCTGTCCCCTAGCTCCAGCCTATTGAAAGGGAGGAGTCTGCAATGGAGAAGGAAGAAAATGATCCTTTAGCTTTTCTTTTTCCCTTTATTATGTTGCTTCTGTGCTTCCTCCCCCAATGTTCAAATGACAGGTTTTTTTTTTTTTAATTCTAGGACATATTTTTGATTTCTGGTGTTGAGGTTAGGAGGAAGAGATTGTGTCAGTTTGGTTCTATGGGAAACAGACCCAAAGTATAAAAGATTTATTGGGGATAACACCTGTGAAAGATAAAGAGAGGAAGAAGTAGTAGGCAGAGAATGAGTGCCGACTTTGATCAGAATTATAAAAGGAGACAGGGCAGAAAAGAAGATTGCAAAGGAAGAGACTCAGACTGTGGGGTAAATCCAAAAACATCTTGGCCCGCCCAGTGGAATGTTCTGGCAAAGACACTGGCCATTGATGAGTTCCTCACTGGGCAGAAATGGTCAGGCCAAAACAACACTGTGGCTTCGATGCTGTGGGGAATCCTGATGATGGAGCAGCTCAAGGCTGTCAACTAACTGCACTTCTCACAGCCAAGTTTTCTCTGGAGAAGAGATTTGAGCAGATCTCCACTGCAGCTCCACAGAAGGGGTCAGGATGGGTCTTACTTGGCTAGTACTATCATGAGTTGCCATCCATGCTGTTCTAGTTTGGACAGGCAGGGAAAACTAAGTCTTTCTTTCATGAGTGTTTTGTGATTTTATCAGAGCCTCTCATGATGGTATTACTCATCAGCAAATCTGTTGTCTTGGGACTTCAGCCTACACTGAGACAGCAAAAGTTCCATTTTTGCTGCCTTTTACATCTGTTTCTTACACCTGGAAATTTGACTTCTAGAGAAAATGTATGCCTAAGAATGTTCATTCAGGCGTTGCTTGTAATATTGAAAAAGATGGAAATAATCTAAATATCTGTGAATGTAAGAGTGAAAAAATAGATATATATCATGGAAGAGTATGTAGCAGTGATTCTCAAACTTTAACGTCAGAGCCACCTGGAGGGCTTATAAAAACACAAATGGCTGGGCTCTGCCCCCTGGAGTTTCCGATTCAATGGGACTGCAATGGAACTTGAGAATCTGCATTTTGGTAACAAGTTCCCAGTGATGCTGCTGGTTTTGAGTCCACATTCTGAGAACCACTGTTAAATGGCAATCAAAATGACAAAATTAGATCTGTCTGTAGCATTATGAATAAATATTAAAATGATTAAGGAAGTTGCAGAATGATGCCATGGTCTAATACCAATTATGTAAAATTTATTTATTTTTTATTCATTTATGATAGTCACACAGAGAGAAAGAGAGGCAGAGACACAGGCAGAGGGAGAAGCAGGCTCCATGCACCAGGAGCCCAACATGGGATTCGATCCCGGGTCTCCAGGATCGCGCCCTGGGCCAAAGGCAGGCGCCAAACCACTGCGCCACCCAGGGATCCCTCAATTATAAAAAATTTAAAAACAAAATAGTACAATATAGTACTATAGGCAGACAAACATGTAAAATATAAGACACAGTCAAGAAGGACACATACCAACTTCATGGTAGTGGTTATCTAAAGGAGAAAGGGGTATTAGATTGGAGACAGGTTGAAAAACCTCTAAAGCTGATATGGGAAAGGTTAACATTTGCTTATAGTGGGTAAAAATGAGTTTACTATATTCCTTCTCTATTGTTTTCTTCACATTTGAAATGTATCATTAAAAATAATTAAAAATCCATAATTGTTTTTTGAAAGAAAACAAATTTATCACAATTTATTATTTACTCATTCATGTCCAAAAGGAATTTAACTGATATGTAACAAAAATTTATATTTAATATATGAACAGCAACGATTATTATATTTTGTAAAATAATTATAGATGATATGGAATCTTGTTCATATTGCAAGTAAAATGAATAAAACAGCCCTAATTTACAGTTTCTTTATTATTAAAATATTTATAACCATATTTAAGTAATTGAAAGTGATATGGCCATTATTATTAATATTAATAATTATGACTAGTTATTCTTTTGAAGCAGTTCCATGGAGTTAGTGAAGGAAGGTGGCAAGTGTCATAGGGAGAATGCCTAATTTCAGATTACATTAGTAATACAAAGATTAAGTTTAAAGAGTCATCTAAAATATGCAATTGTTTGGGTGTGCCTTAAGCTATTCATCTTAATGGCCAATTGACTGAATGAAAACTCTGACAGCAGATAAGTCAAACTTAAAATCAAATGTTTTGTTCAGCCATCAGAGGAAGACCTGCAATGCTGTACATCGCAGGTGTGTAAATAGCAAATAGGATTTCTTGTTTTAAAACTTTGTTACATTCTTAGCTTAATGTTGTGGATGGTGAGAGGAAAGAGAATCAAGCCTCTGAGAGATGGGTAAATTTGCCAATTTTACTAATGATTCTGAAGATTTTAATATTTCTTTAAAATATTTAATATTTCTTTAAAAAGGGTCGGGCAGCTCGCTCGGGTGGCTCAGCGGTTTAGCGCCACCTTCAGCCCAGGGCCTGATCCAGGAGTCCCACATTGGGCTCCGTGCATAGAACCTACTTCTCCCCCTGCCTGTGTCTCTGCCTCTCTCTCTCTCTCCTCTCTGTGTTTCCCATGAATAAATAAATAAAATCTTTAAAAAAATAAAAATAAAAATAAAAGGGGTTAGACATTCAAACCCTTTCTGACCACGCAGGCTGTATCTTAGGAAACTAATCTAGATCAATACAGTAATGATCTTGCTGTAACACTAAATACATATTCAATTATTGGTGTTCCTTTTAAAATATGAATACGAACTTATTAATTTTCTCAATTATAGCTATACCTATTTCATTATGCCAATCCAGTTTGAGAATAGTGTTTTGTGAACTGTTCCAAGCTGGTAGAATCAATGGTTTACCACAATGTGCTTAGTCATTTCTATTAAATAATCTTTGTTTACTAGCATCCTTGTATCCTGGTCAATTAGAGATTTTTCAGTGTTAGGGATCTAATTTTCCCATGGAAAAGGGAAAAAAAATCTCGCTAGACATGGCATTTTAATTAAAAGCTATTAAGTACCAATTCCTTCTAACTGAAGCAATAGTTTTCAGGAAAAAAAAAACTTTATTAAGGGATGAGTTCTTAGCTTGAAATGGAGCCAAGTTCAGCTACTCGTAAAAATCACTGTTAACCTCATTAAAGACCATTTACCTCCATATTATATTCTAAATCAATGCTACAAGTTTATTTTGTTTTGTTTTAAACATCTGTCATCCTGCTGGCAACATCCAGCAACCAAATTTTTTCAGTGTTTTTCCCTATTAATCATCATTGCCTCTTTTTATTTTTTATCTTTTCTATCCAGAGACTAGTGGGATGTTTCTCTTGCCTTTCCTGTCATCACAACATTCTAACTCAGCAGAAAGCAAGGCAGATCCACAGTGGAGTATTTAATTCAAACTGGGAATGAAGGGGCAAGGGGAGTTTGGGTTGAAGGTAAAAATGTGAAAATTCTTCAATTGCTTGCATGTTTAACATCTCCATTAATTAAAATCCTCCTATTTGTATGAATTCATTTCCTCAGTGCAAGTGGCCCAGATATCACCAGACAGAAACTGGTGTAAATCCCATGCAAATTATTTTTATTGAACATGTACTGTGCACATTTTAGGGACTGTATTCTACCTAAATAATGCAGGAGCATGTGATGCCTGCCAAATCCCACACAATGTTGAAACCCCAGTTAGTGTTTTATCTTTAAAGAGAGAGTTCTGCGTCCTTTTGGCAGCTGATGAGTTCAGATAGAAAACATGCCAGCAGTGTGGACGGATGCATTATCACACGCACACCCCTGCCTCATCATATGCCATAACATTGGCAAGCAGAGCCCAGAGCTCTTTAAGAACAAGAAGAAGCTCATAAATAATGGTTGAATCACACAAGGGATAATTAAATGAGACAACTGAATGCCAATAGACTCCCCAGCGGAAAATACTCTTCAGTGAGGATCATTCCTGCCTCTCCTTTCTTCCTTTATTTTTTTAATCTTCCTCAGTCTTCATTCTAACAGTTCATTACCGTAGATACTTTTCAAATGGGAGGGTTTTAAAATTTTGTCAAACTCTGCAAAACATTTTGAGGCATTTTCACATTTGGGAACGTTTCTTCAGTGCATATAAACATATAGGTATATTCTTATTTTTAAATATCTTAGCTTTAATCTTAGCATTCTAATGACATACACCTGTGTGAAAACCAGCTGCAGATAACACTCCTGAAAAGCAAAAGGAAAAGATTTCATAATGTGCAAAATCTCACCGAATGGTGCATCCCACAATGTGAGTGGAATTCATTCATTCTTTTCATTTAGGATAAATACACATCAATGTTATAGCTGCCTCCTCATTCTTAAAAAATGAGATTCACAATGAATTTCAATGTTTCACCACCAACCTCCTCCGAATTCTTTTTCAGAAAAGCTTAATGTTTCTGGCTTGACAGCTTTGTGCTCAAGGTTGACAGGATATTTTTAGTATCCCGAGTATTTTAAAGGCTTAAAAAAAATCTAGCTCTAGTTTGCTTGTTTATGAAATACATTTAGCAGACAATTACAGTTGGTTTAATATGTATTCATTGCTGTCTGAGGGGGAAAAAATGCTTTCAGTGTTTTTGGCAAAAAGGAGAGAAATACGTATTCTCTCACACTAAGGCCACTCAGGATAGGGCATGCTCGCTGATCACTGAGGATCATGCATCTTGCAACAATAAAAGGAAGGAGGTATCTAAGGAGGTAAAACTAGCTTAGCTTTACTTCTTAATCAATGCAAAAATCCTGGGGTTTCCATCCTGACCTATTTTAACTTAGTAGCAATAAGCCAGTTCTGCACAACAGTGCAGTTTTGCCTCACTTTCAAGAGGCCTCTGAAAAGTTATGTGAAAATCTACTTTATGACTACAGTCATAAAGTAGATTTAGTATCTACTTATTTAGTACCTGTAATGTGCCAACCCTGTAGTTAGTTCTGGAGCTAAAAAAATAAATTAAATGAAGTTGGTGACTGACCTCTTGGTGATTACTCTCTAAGAAGGAGAACAGACATAAGGAAATAATTAAAAGATTGATAATATTCCTGACATGACACACTGTCACTTAGGCATTATTCTAACCTGAAAAAAAAAACATAAATCTAACTACAATGAAACATCAGACAAAACCAAAATGGTATCAGTTCTGTTTAAAAGAAAAAACCAGACTCTATTCTTAAAATAGATAGATGATAGATAGATAGATGATAGATAGATAGATAGATAGATAGATAGATAGATAGATTATTGACAGACAAAAGAAAAGCTGTGGAAGTTTCCCGAATTAAGAAAGACTAAAGAGGTAAGTAGATGGGCCTACACTACATGCTGTCCTAGTGGGTGAATTTAAAAAGTGGTATATAGGTGGTAATTAGGTAAAAGTGATATATCAATGTTAAGTTTACTGAGGCTCATAACTCTACTGTGGTTATGAAAGAATATCCCCATTCTTAGCAAATATATTCTGAAGTGTCTAGGGATAAAGAGCTATGACATATGCAGCTTACACTCAAATGGCTCAGAAAAATATTATGTATGAGTGTGGCGGGGTGGGAGGGTGCAAATGATAAAGCTAAGGAAACAAAATAGGTGAATAATGAAACAAAAAAAGTAGGTGAATTAAAGAATGTTCCACTTAGTATTCTTGCAACTTCCCTAAGTTTAAAATTACATACTTAAACTACAAAAGTTTGTTTATAAAAGTGTTTGCTGCAAAGGAGTTGTATAGGTTGCTACTGGACCCAGCAGAGGAATATAGCCTCCTCTCTAAGGGGATTTGCAGAAAGTAGCAATTAAGATGTTTCCTGAAAAGCACTTAAGATGATTCCAGAAAGAGAAAGAAGAACTCAGGGTGAAATACAATGTAAGGTGTTAAGAAATCATTTCAGGCACAAACGGTTATGAAGGCCTTAAGGTAGTTCAGTGTCCAACACCAATAAAATCCAATCCAAGAAAGCTAGAGCACAGAGATGGCAGGGGAATGGCTGAGAGAAAAGCAGAAGGGATGGGGTGGCAGGAACCTGGTTATATAGGATTCCATAAACCAATTCAGAAGAACTGGTAAGTTTAGAAATGGCTTGATAAGTAGTGTCATGTAATTCACGGCTAAGGAGAGAAACAAAACTATTTTTCTAGTGCAATAAAAAATAGGAAAAGTAAAGATTTTCAAAGGGTAAAGGTAAAGGCTTGTTAGTGGCTCGACATGAGACACCCCCCCAAATGGTGAAGGTCCATGCACACTCCCTTTCTTTCTTGGGATCCTAAGGACTCAACTCTATTCCCATGTCACATTTCAAGGAAATCTAAAGTAAGAAAAGTCTCCACGCCAGAGATGGTTGGAAGGGTCATGGAAGGACCCAACCAACCCATGGTTGGTTGAAACCAAATGACAAGGGAGAAAGAGAGTGAGGCAGGAAGAAACTATAGGAAGGTTGTTCTCAGCAAACCACCACAGGATGTCCTCAGGGAATAAGGGTTGAAAGTCATAAGCCTAGGCACCTGCCTTAAGGAAAAGTCAGAGAGAATAATGAAGCCCTATCTTAAATTTCTGTGACTCTATTTAAGTTTGACTGCATCACTTGAAGTTCAAGTGAAGGACTGGCTGAAACCTTCCTTGTTTGTTTCACCACTTAGCAGGAAGACCCTTTTACAGAACACCTTTTTCTTCCTTGGCAGACAACATGTATTTCAAAAAGATATCTTGACCATAGTGAGGAACATGATTGTGGTGGGGACAAGGGGGATAAAGAAGAAGAATGGCTTTAGAGGGCTACTGAATTATCCAGATGACAATTAGCCATGGATACCAAAGTTACACCCATGGAGATGGTGGCATTCCATTGTGAGTATCTTGTTAAGTCTTACACATTTAAAAACTTTGGAGAAAAATTTGTTTTCACATTTTGAATTTGCTTAAAATAACGCTTGTTGACTAACAATCTAACCTTTTGGAATTTATCCTGCTACAAATTTACCTAGGTACAATGTTATATAGGTAATCTAGATCCCAAAAGCATTCTGCTAATTAGGATTTCACTTCTAAATAAAGCAAAAATGAATAACCTGAACTATCCCAGCAATTATGTTATCAATCACAGAGCCTCCTAGAACCTATATAGTATATATGTTGCTTTTCCCTAAAGATACCGAAGAGACCTCAAGATGAAGAAGTTGACATGAAACATCTAGGAACTGAGATGACCCTGATATCTTTTATATTTGCTACGTATTCCACTGGGTACTGGCTCTAGATGCAACTCATTAAACTCAAAATGTATGTAAGATTGATGGACCCATTCTTTGATTCTTGGTAGACTTGATAAGGTGTCATGTTTATTTTTTTTGGCAATAAAAATAAAAAATTCTTTTTAAAATGGCAAGTTTTGATTTATAAAACCAAAGAAACTATACCTCATTTTGAAGTCAAAATAATGCTTAAGTCATAAGTAAATGGAAGTTCTCCATGTTCTTAGAAGTTGAATCTAGGAATTTTATTAGATTTTATGTAGTTATTCTTAAGTGTATGCAATATTAGCATAATTGGGAGAAATTAATTTCATATATGATCCCCTAAGACTGATTTTTATTTATTTATTTGAGAGAGAGAAAGTTCATGAGTGTGAGCAGGGGGAGGGTAGAGAGAGAATCCTTGAGCAGACTCCCTGTTGAGTGCTTGAGGTGGGACTCAATCCCAGGACCCTGAGACCATGACCTAAGACAAAACCAAGAGTCTGATGCCCAACTTACTGAACCACCCCAGTGTCCCACATACACTTATTTTTAATTAACATGGGGAGCTAAAACAAACACATAAATTATCAGTGAATCTTTACATTATGTCTTAAATTCATCAAGTTGCTTTTCTTTAAAGTACCATCAGAGATGCATGAAATAATAAAAATTCAGGTCAGAACCTGTATCTAGAGGTCAAGCATATTTCTCTAAAATAATTTAAATGGCCTAAAAATTGTTCACTTCATGCTCACACCTTGCCATTGAAATAGAGATAAGCATGATGACTTTGATTGTTAAGGACAGGAGTCACAATGTGATAGAGAAATTGGGAAAAGGATAGCAGAGCCATCACTGAACAAAGGGCAAAGCCCACCTCTACACTTTTCTGCTTCACTTTCTATTCACTGCACTTTGATAAACCTCATCACTTTTCCAGGTAGACCTTCTGCCCTGTCTTGTCTCCAAGGAAGACCACACCCATTACATCAAGCCTTACCAGCTCCCTATCCCCTGCCCCCAGTGGTTACCAGATTAGTTCCTCCTTTCTCTTGGAAAATCAGTGGCAAAATCGCTCAGGAAATAGAAAGAGAAAATTGCTGTAGTGCATCCACCAAGATAATCATTGACTTAGTCAAGAAAACTAATGGGTAGGGCACCTGGGTGGCTCAGTCAGTTAAGCAGTTTAGCATGGGTCAGCTAAACTGCTTCAGCTCAGGTCATGATCCCAAGGTCCTGGGATTGAGCCCTGCATCGGGCTCCCCGCTCAGCAAGGAGTCTCCTTCTCCTTCTCCCTCTCCCTCTGCCCCTCTCTCCACTCATGCTCTTTCTCTCCTTCTGTCTGAAATAAATAAATAATTTTTAAAAAATAGAAATAAAAAACTAGTGGGTGTAGAAATATTAGGAACAAGATATTTACTGTGTCAAAGTATCCCACATATCAATTACAGTGGAAAAGTCTGGTAGATACCACCTTAACCAAAATAATCAAGTGTAGCAATCTGAGCCACAGAAATCACAATATCACAATATCATCTATATAGTGTTTCAGTCACTTGGATTTAATCATGAGGAAAGAATCCAAACAAGGGCATTTTTCAACACAAATAGCTGAATGTTTTTGAAAATGCCAATATCATGAAAGACACAAAAAGACTGGGAAACCACATTAGATTAGGGAGACTAAAGAGACATGACAAATGAAATATTAACACATGATTCTTGGATCTTGAATCAAATAAAACAACAAGAAGTTATAAAAGATACCATTGAGACAATTGGGGAAATTTGCATATGAACTCTGTGGAAGATAATAGAATTGTCAATGCTAAATTTACACAGTTTAATAACTGTATTTTGTTTATGGGGAAGAATGTCCTTGTTCCTAGACAATACATGCTGAAATATATCAGTGTGTATTTAAATGCTAAAAATCCCATGTGTCCTCGTACTGGCTTACTCTTAGGAAGTGAGATAGTGCTATTCCATCAGAAATAATAAAGGCTTTGATGTTTATTTTCTTGAAAGTTTCAGTCTTTTATGATGTCAAATAACTATTGATATTCCTTTGGTTCCTTGAATTTTTCTTCTTCTTTAAAATGAAAATTGTATAAAGTATGAAAGGTCTGTCACTGTTAAAAAGTGCACTGCTTTCACACCATAGAGAAAATGAAAATTGGAAGAATCTGTTTGTAGCCTCCTCAACAGAAATCATATTTCTTTATGCAAAAGGCAGTTCTGGCAGTGAAGACACATGGGACATACAATAAAAATGTATTTTTTAATGCTGAATACCTAGCTTTCTCCCCCTCCTCACTTCACTTTTTAATATTTTTATTTTTTCCTTTTCCTCTAAAAATTAAAAATTATTTTTAGCACTTCTTTAAGCAATAATTACTGAACATCTTCATTGTGATTTATAAGAAATGTTTTCTATTACATGATAAAATAAGCAAGCGGAAAAGGAGTTAAATAGATGAAGAGGTTTAGACTATGTTTAAAGAACTAGCTGTTAGATTCACTGCAAAATCTGAGAAGTTTCTCTTCTTGAAGATAAATGTAATGATCATCTTGTATAGATTGGGGCATGTATTTATGAAATACAGAGCACATAATTATAACTAAATAGTTTTGTGCTTTGCTTTGAAAATCTACAAATATATGGCAATTAATAAGTATTAAGATACTGACATGTTTCTTAAAGATATAGGGGTGTTTTGTTTTTGAGAAATTCAATAAAAATAGGGACTTAAAATTATAGCTGAACTTCATAAAACACAATGTCCACCTGTGCTCACTTCTAATTTTATATCATGTGCCAAATACATAGACCAATTCAGTAATAATACTTTCTAATTGGAAATAACAAAGATGCTTGTTATAAGTCCATATTTACATGATGACCCCAATATCCAGAGAAGTACATAATTGCATAAAAGAGCTTACATTTTTTCCAAGAATTTCTAGTTCTTTTGCTGCAATCCAGCTAATTTTCATCCACTGTTTCTTTAATTAATCTACATTTGACTTTTTTCTTCTTCATTTAATGATTAACAGAAATTTACCCACGTAATCACCATTACATTTTAATCATTATTAAAAAAAAACTTAAAAAAAGAAAGCTCATGTATTAATTCACTCAATTCCTTTTCTCTCTTTTTTCTTTAACATGGTTGACATACAGTGTTACATTAGTTGCAGGTATACAACATGGTGATTCAAGAAGTCTATGTGTTATGCTGGCTCACCACAAGTGTGGCTATAACTGACTCCATACAACACTATTACAGTTCCATTGACTGAATTCCCTATGCTGCACCTTTCATCCCTTGACTTCTTCATTTGATAACTGGAAACCTCTATCCTCACTCCCACTTCTCTTCACTTACTTTGCCCATTTTCCCACCCCCTTTTCCTCTGATAACCATCAGTTTGTTCTCTGTACAAACTCGGGGTCTGTTCCTGCTTTATATTTGTTAATTTGTTTTCTTTTTTAGGTTCCACATATAAGTGAAATCATATGGTATTTGTTTCTAGTGTCTGACTTACTTCACTTAGCTTACTACCTTCTAGCTCTATATATGTTGTCACAAACTGATCTCATTATTTTATGGCTGAGTAACATATATATGTGTCTCTTTATTCATTCGATATAATATCTACCATATCCTCTTTATTCATTCATTTATCGATGGACATTTCAGTTGCTTCCAGTTGGAAGTATATTGTAAATATGCTGCAAAAAACTTAGGGGTTCACATATCTTTTCAAATTAGTGTTTTTGTTTTCTTTGAGTAAATAGTAGGGGAATCGCTGGATCATATGGTATTTCTATTTTTAATTTTTTGAGGAATCTTCATACTGTTTTCCCCAGTGGCCATACCAATTTACATTCCAACTAGCAGTGCACAAATTCACTCAATTATTGTTTGTTTGTTTGGGTTTTGGGGTTTTTAAAATTTTTTTAAAGTTTTAATTTAAATTCCATTTAGTTCACATACAGTGTAACATGAGCAATGTCAACCTCCTCACTGATCTATGTTGCTCCTTTAGAACAACAACATTTAATATTGACATTTCAAGATTAGGTTTTGGTAGCCAACCCACAGGAAATAATGTGATTTCCTCCCTTTGGTGTGGTATGGCTCAAATGGCAATCCCTCAATTCTTGATGCCAGCTGCTGGTTGACAAACCTTTGTGACTTAAATCAAAGCAACCTTTTATTATGTCTCACAATTCTGCAAAGTGAACTGAACTAAGTTGGATCGTTCTCTGTCTTGCAAGGTATCAGCTGGGGGTATTGTCATCATGCTCAACTGGCCCATGCAGAAGATGACCCATACATATGACTGGCAAGAAATTCTGGTGATAAAGTGAAAGATCAGATGTGGCTTTTGACTGAAGTGCCTCTGTTCTCCTCCACTTAGCCCCTCCACACAGCTTGGGCTCATAAAAGAAATTAACAAATCTCTTAAATCCAGCCTTGGATGTTATACAACATTATGGTGTTGTATTCTATTAGTCAAAGCAAGTTATAGGGGAGCACCTGGGTAGTTCAGGCGGTGAAGCTGCCGCCTTCAGCTCAGGTCATGATCCTGAGGTCCTGGGATCAAGCACCCCCCCATCACATCAGGCTGCCTGCTCAGCAGGGAGTCTGCTTCTCCCTCTCCCTCTACCCCTCACCCCTCCTTGTGCCCCCCCCCTCAAATAAATAGAATCTTAAAAAAAGGGGATCCCTGGGTGGCGCAGCGGTTTGGCGCCTGCCTTTGGCCCGGGGCGTGATCCTGGAGACCTGGGATCGAATCCCACATCGGGCTCCCGGTGCATGGAGCCTGCTTCTCCCTCTGCCTGTGTCTCTGCCTCTCTCTCTCAATCTGTGACTATCATAAATAAATAAAAATTAAAAAAAAAAAGAATCTTAAAAAAAAAAAACTAGAGCAAGTTATAGGCATGGCCCAGATTAAAGGGAATTACAAGAACAAAAAGCACAGTATTTACTGTATGTATTATAAATATATATAAAATATATGTATGTTTATACTAAATATATATGTACTGTGTATTATACTATATATGTGTGCATACACACATATATACACACACACAATGTACAACAACAGCATATAAGAAGTCGGGGGGGAGATAAATATAGAGAGATGCAGATATAAACATATAATAAAAAATACTATGCTTCCTGTTTCTGTAATTCCTTTATGAATATATATATATCACATATATGTGATATATATATATACATGCACAACAACATATATATGTATTATATAAAACAATAGCATATATACAGTCAGGAGGGAGATAACTAGTTAAAATGCCTTATGGTCTTTTCATTGTGCCCTAGCTCAAGAAGAAAGGCTGAAAATCAATGACTTGAGCATCCATCTCAAGAAGTTTTTAACGATCAGTAATTATATCCAAAGTAAGTAGAAGGAAAAGGAAAATAAAGAGCAGACAGTAAAGAGAAAGAAAGAAAACCTAAGAGAGAAATGATCAACTAAATAAAAATTGGCTCATTGAAAAAAAATATAAAATAAATTTCTAAAAAGAAATATTGAGAAAAAAGAGAGGAGGCAAAGAATGAATAAAATGCAAAGCTATAGTTCTTAAAGGCATTACAAAGATGATAAGAGGACTGTAATAGTTCTATGCCAATATATTTGAAAATTTAAATAATAAAGTCAAGGGCTCCTAGGTGTCTCAGTCAGTTAAATGTCAGACTCTTGGTTTCAGCTCAGGTTATGATCTCAGGATCATGAGATTGAGCCCCAAGTTGGGGCTGAAGCTGCTGCCTTCAGCTCAGGTTATGATCCCTGGAATCATAGCACACCCACAATCCTGTTGGGCTCCTCGCTCAGTGGGAAGTCTGCTTCTTCTCTCCCTCTTCTTCTGCAACCCTATTCCCACTCACAGCAGATGGGAGGACTCTCTCTCTCAAATAATCTTAAAAAAAAAAAAGAAAAGTTAAATAATAAGGTCAAATTTCTAGAAAAAAACAACATACCAAAACCGATCCCCCCAAAATAGAAAATCTGAATAATCCTATGTCTATTAAAGTTCTGTTTATTTTATTTAATCCCTATCCCAAGTTGATGAAGTGGTTACTATTATCACCATTTTATAGGTGAAGAAACAGAAGTTTAAAGAGCTTAAGCCACTTATCCAAAGTCTCAGAGTGAGTTATAAAGCTGGGCCTTGTCCCCAAGCTTCTCTGACTGCAGATGTCCTGTACTCTTACCACATTTCAGTATTATTCTAGAACATCAGACTTCCCAGCATGTTGAAGTGCATTGCACAGGGCATCCACTGGTGTTGAAACAGGAAACTTAAAATTAAATAGGTTATCTTCATGGCTTAGAAAATTAAATCAATGATTTGAGTTTTAATTTTCTTATGTACAGAAAGTTTGATGATAAGGCTGAAGGATTGAATAAGAAAATGGATAAATGTCTAGCATATAATTTTCCATAATATGTGATTTTTTTTCATACCCTAATTAAAATAAATATTAACAAAAACAGTAGCATACTGAATGAACATCTACATCTCACATGATTCAATGTGTTAATACTAAATATGGGTGTGGAGTTTGCATGTGTGTGTGTATGTCATAATACAGAGAAAACAAGTATAATTTATTCCAAGAATCCAAAAATATAAGGCTGGTTTAATATTAGAAAACTAATCAGTATATTTCACTACATTAACAGAAAGAAAGGAAAAAACATATTTTCACCATATTAACAGAGTAAACAGAAAAGTATGCTCAAAGATTTTATAAATATTAATATTACTTCATGGTAAAAAAAATAAACTTAGAAAAGTAGTAAAGGAAGGAGACTTGCCTAATCTTATAGAATATTACAAAAAAAATCAAACATTTAATGGTGAAGTGGTAAAAGTTTCCTCTTTGAGACTGGGCATAACACAAAGATGACCACTATCATCACTTCTATTTAACATTAACTGAAGGTCTTAGCTGGTGAAATAAGGCAAATGCATACATACATAAATGATGAAGAGATTGGAAATGAAGATTTGTGGTATTTGCAAATGGTTTGAGGATTTATGTAGAATATTGTAAAGCATCTATAGAAAAAAATCATAAGAATTACTGCAAGAGGGGCACCTGGGTGGCTTAGTTGGTTATATATTTGCCTTCTGCTCAGGTCATGATCTCAGGGTCCTGGGATTGATGCCCCCCCATATCATGTCAGGCTTTCTGCTCACAGGGAGTCTACTTCTCCGCCTCCCTCTGCCCCTCCCCTGCTCATGCTGTCTTATTCTCTCTCTCAAATACATAAATAAAATATTTTTAAAAAAATTACTGCGAGAGTTTCACAAGGCTTTAGGATGCAAGATCAATATAAAATAGTTGTATTCCTACATATCAACCAAAACATTTGAAAATTAAATTTTATGATTATACTGCTTATAAAAGCATCAAAAATATTAATTATCTGAGAAAAAAATCTAGCAAACATGTTAATACCTTTAACAAAATTATAAAACATTATTTCAAAAGGTTAATACAGAATAAAACAAATGAAAATTGACAAACGAATCCTATTAGGATAGCTTCATGATCTTGGGGTAGGCAATGATTCTTCTAAAATGACACAAATATTATTGTATATAAAATAATGTTGAAAAATTGGACCACATTAAGATTATGAACTGGTTAGTCACAAAATAGTGAATAGGCATGCCACAGAGTGGGAGAAGATATTACAACACATATAATCAAGAAAATGCTTGTATCCACAATATAGAAAGAACTACAAATCCTTCAGTAAAAGACAAACCACCAGAAATAAGCAAAAGACTTGAAGAGGCACTTCAGGAAAGAAGATATAAACATGTCCTATAAACATTTGCAAGAGTGCTTAACTTTTATAGTCATTACAGAAGTACAAATTAAAGCTACAAAAAGATGATAGTACACACCCACCAGAAGAGCTAAAAATAAGAAGACTGGGGGATCCCTGGGTGGCTTAGCGGTTTAGCACCTGCCTTTAGGCCAGGGCGTGGTCCTGGAGTCCTGGATCCAGTCCTGCATGGGGCTCCTGGCATGGAGCCTACTTCTCCCTCTGCCTGTGTCTCTGTCTCTCTCTCTCTCTCTCTCTCTCTCTCTCTCATGAATATATAAATTAAAAAATCTTAAAAAAAAATAATAAGACTGACAATGCCAAGTGTTGCCGAGAAAGAGAAGCACTGGGAACTATTATAAAAGGCTGGCAGGGGGTAAATTGGCAAAACCACTAGGAAAATTGTTTGGCATTATATGCTAAGGTTAGATGTAAGCATATCTAATGACCCAGCAATTCAACTCCTAACTAATACCCATAAAAGCACATGTATATTCCAGGAACACAAGTGTACAAGAGTTTCATAGCTGCATAATTTGTAGTAGTCCCAAATGGGAAGCAAACCTAATCCCTATCAACAAGAGAAAAGCCATATAAATTTCTGAATATTCATTTAATGGAATACTATACAACAAAGGAAATGAGCAAGTTAACACACCAAAACATGGCAAATACTGTGTGAAACAGCTAAACAATAGGGGTAGTGTGAAGATTAATTGAGATTATTCTGATGAAATACCTGTTATTTACACTTTTAAGTATCCTAACTTTCCAACTGCACTTCACTGTACAAGTATATCTTGGTCTCATTTCTTTACATCTTTAGCGAAATGTTTCTCTTTGATGCTGACTTTGCATCTATCTGATGCCCCTTCTGATCTGCAGGCCTTAAACAAAGGTGGCCTCAGAAAGGGACAAGGAACCCCATGAACACTGACTATGGGACAGCTCTGAGGTAGGATCTATAGTCCAGGATCAATCAAAGGGCAGTTACTTGGGAACTACAGACTTACCAGTAAAAGAATGATTCATCCCATTGAATAGGTACAAAAGTATAGAGCAAGGGTACCAGAGAAAAGTTTCAGTGTGGGACACACCATGTCCACATGACGTGCTTCCTATCCCAGAGTCCTAGAAAAGGAAGCACAGAAAACCTCTTGGAAACAGACAGCTGGAAAAGGAGAGACACACAAAAGGTTCATATATGAGGTTTCAGCAGCTTCCTTTGAATGTGATTCAGAGAGCACATGACAACTCTAAACATTCTTTAATCCACATCTGGGGAAGTAAGATTTGGGCACAAGTAACTCAAATACTGCTCAGCTTAAAAAAATATTAAATAATAATTGAGGGTTTAGTAGTTAAGGTTAATATGCCTTAGTGTCAGTTGCATATGTTTTAAACAACATTTTGTCAGATGAGCTGGTGATGTGGCTAGGTTAACTAATCTTTTTAAGGTCAAGTTTTGTCATCTCTAAAATTAGTATAATAATATTTACTAAATGGGACTATTACAAAAATTAAAAGAGATAACACATGTAAAGTACATACCACAGTGTTTGATAAAAATAATAATTACTGAATAACGACAGTCATTATCCAAAAGACAAATGTACTCATATACACATAAACACACACACTTAGCCCAAAGTCTCAGGAGAGAAATTAGCACTTGGTCATAAGAGAAATATAAGCAGAGGTTTAGATTTATCATCTAACCAAGGCTGGTCATCAAAAATGAGATTGTTGTACTGAAGAGAAATGATATCCTGTGTGCCATAAAACTCATCTGTGGGTGTGATCAGATATCACAATGCTTTCCAGATGGGTTGTGTCAATCCACAATGCCACCAGCAATGCATAAGCAGACAAGTTTCACAAAAACCACACTTACATGAGGCATTATCATTTTTGTTTGTTTGTTTGGGATAGTTTTTGGTCTTTTAGATGTTTGATTAATTTTCATGATTTTTAGGAGATACTTAACAGTAAGCATTATAGAGCTCTTTGTCTGAACCAGTCAGTTTCATCACTGGCATAAATTGATGAGATTCATTAAACAGAGGATGTGAGACAACATAAGAAAGATATTTTTGTTCTCCAAAATAGTATATACTTAATCCAGAAGCTCATGCCGTTCTGAAGCTCTTTCACAAAGCATTTGCAATTATCCACAAAATGTGTGCTTCCCAAGAGATTTTGAAAACTCAAAATTAGGGGTTATTGTCACACTTCCCAGGGTTTTCAGGCTTTCACTGGTTTTTAAATTAGTGGAAAAAGTGTGACAAAACAAACAGAATTTTTCCTTATGAGAACCTGTTTGAAAGCCTATTGTGCTTTTTGACCATAAACACCAGGTAGGAAATTCAAGGATTTTTTGAAGCCAGTACACGTAATTTCTTATTTACTCTTAAGGAGTAATTTGTTAAGAAGTTTCTTTACTTGTAGTAATGAAATATGTCTAATCATTCAAAAGCAAAATAATCATTGTGAGTGACAATTATGAGACAACAAGGATTAGACCTTGAAAAAGAAAAAAGCTGAGTTTAAATAGCTGGTCATAGACTATTTTGTGAAGTAACAGTCAATATATATTGAAATATATATGTGTGAGCATACATGTGCACATGTGTGAACACATACATGTATGTGTACTATTGCTACTGTCTGCCATCACTTCTAACCACCATATCTGTGATTATGGTTTTGAGAACATAAACATGTATAATCATACTGCGATAGTATTTGTCATTCCTTCCATTGTGTGGAAAGGCTATAACAAGGACCCCCCATGTAGCCAATAACTTCCAAGTATCTTAAGAAACCCATCACAACACTGAATTGTTCTTTTCTTTTCTGTTAAAAACAAGAGGAGAAAGAAGAAAGAGTACAGGAAGAAGCACATCATCATGCCCTCTACAATTTACTGAAACAGCTCAATACAGTTGTCACCTGAATAATGTATGACCCTGTCTACCACTCTTGAAATAACTCCATTTTGTCTATTCTGTGGTAACTTACCTATCATTCTTGAGAAAGTAACACTGAGGAGAAGTTTGGTTTTTAAGGTAGCTTATATAAATACAATTTAAGTATAGTGTTGAAGATGTAATTCACTACATCAAACAGAATCTTCCTTAAGAATTGAGTTTCTTATCAGTAACTTACTTATTTTCATCTCATGAAAATTGGTTATACTGTAAATAAATGATCTTTTTGCCTTGGCTAATCACCAAATCTGTGACGCAACTCTGACAAATTATGCTAAACCATACTTCACAGTTACTGTGAACCGATCTTACATCTGACTTCATTTTATTTTTCCTTTCTAAAAAATCTCATTGAAAAGATTTTAAGCTCTCTTAAATCCTTCTTGACAATGCAGAATAGGAATAAATGTAGTAGAATCACTGAAAACATTATTAATATATTTCACTTGTGCATATATATTGATTGGACATCTACCTTTCCCAAAGAACTTTGAGAAATGCCAAGATGAATTAAATACAATTTATGCCACAGTTTTATAAGACACATTTGTAGCAATATATAATAAAAATATTAATGTGTAATAAGAATATAATATAGTAATATCTTTTTATGAAAGTAAATGAGATAATATACTTAGCATAGAATCTAGCATAAATTCTTGGTGTATTTTAGCTGAATTCAATAGAGATTATGTTAGAACAGAATTTTATGGATAAGAATAATATGGATATTTTTACATGGAAAGAAAAAATACCCAGTACTTCAAGAAACACTGAAAAAAAAGGAACAAAGGTAGGAAATCATTATACATACACAGGGAAGGATGTATAGAAGAGTTTGAATAGATCTTTTGGTACCCAAAGAAATTAAACTGGAAATAGGTTTGGAATGGTCTGTCTTGATGAAGAGGTTTAAATGACTGATAATATGTTTTGGGCTTTATTCAGGGACAGTAGGAAACATTTTGAAGTTTTAAATAAAGACATACATATTGTGATCAAAGTAATTAGAGGACAAATGAACTAAAAAATAGTAGTAAATAAAAGCAGTGACAATTGAGATGGCTAGTACCATGGTCCAGGTAAGACATAGTGATATCTAAACTAGAGCAGTTGCAGAAGAAATAGAAGAGAAGAAACAGCTGCAAGTAGTCATAGACTCTAGATGTCTCAGAACTTGGCCACCTTTAGGTTGGGGTATACAAGAAAAAGGAAGAAGTCAAAGTCTGTGACTTTGAAGATAATTTGATAGTTAGCATTCAAAGACATCAAAAGATAGCAAGTTGGGGCACCTGGATGGCTCAGTCAGTTGAGCATCTGACCCTTCATTTTGGCTCAGGTCATGATCTCAGGGTCATGAGATCGAGCCCCACATCAGGCTCCGTGCTGAGTGTGGAGCCTGCTTGAGATTCTCTCTCCCCCTCCCTTGTCTCCCCCCTCTCCCTCTGCCCCTCCCCCCTGCACTCACATGCACACACACTCTCTCTCTCAAAATAATAATAAAAAGAAAAGATAGCAAGTTAAGGAAAGAGATACTGAGTTGATTAATTCAGACTGGATGAATGGTGTTTGAGATAATGCAGGATATAAGAACTGAATTGTCAATGACATTGGAATTGGAAGCACTCAGAGAAGGGATAAAAGTGGAGTAAAGAATAGGATTTCACTTGTGTGTGGAACACACACACACACAAAAAGACCAAATGAGCAAACAAAAAACAAATACAGAGAACAAACTGGTGGTTGCTAGAGTGGGGGTTGGTAGGAAGAGGTATGAAATAGATAAAGAGGATTAAGAGATATGAACTTCCAGTTATAAAATAAATAATTCACAAAGTTGAAAAGTACAGTATAGTTAATAATATTGTGATAATGTACAGTGACGGTGACTACATTTATCTTGGTAAGCACTGAGTAATGTACAGAATCGTTGAATCAGTATGTTCTATACCTGGAACTAACCTAAAAAGAAAGGAAGGGAGGGAGGGACAGAGGAGGGAAGGAACAAACGAACAGAGTCATTTGCATTGTCATACGATTAGATTAGATGAAATTTATCATGGAAAAGTGAGAGAAAAGAAGAGAGGTAAGGATTGACCCTTGGAGAGCTTTTATATTTGTATCTGAGGGGTAGTAAAGCACCAAAAAGAAGTAGTTAATGAAGTAGGAGGAAAACCGAAAGAATTTGGTGCCATCTGAAAGATAAGAGAGCTCCATTGAAATGATGCAGTTTTCCTTCATTTTTGACTATTTTTTAAAAGATTTTATTTATTTATTTGGGAGAAAGAGAGATAGCAAGCGAGAGCACAGGTAGGAGAAAGGAGCAGGCTCCCCACTGAATTGGGAGCCGGACTTGGCTCAATCCCAGGACCCTGGCATCATTACCTAAGCCAAAGGCAGACACTTAACTGCTTAATTGAGTGAGCCACCCAGGCACCCCCATCTTTGACTATTTTATTTTAATTAGAACTTGTAATTGGGGTAAAGCCCTTTTTTTTCCAGAAATAATGCCTTTGGAATTTTTCTTGAACATAATAATTATTATATTCTGAGATAGCTTTTTGTTCCCAGCATGGGAAGTTCACCATAAAACGTCTGACTCCATAAGGTATGTTGAGTTTCAGTAGTCATAAATAGTACTACAATGATGAACTAAAAATCTTCAAGAGAAACTAGATTAAATCATGACATATGTTATAAAAAGAACACAACACTTCCAGATAATACATTGCTTTCCCTTACTAATCCGTTCTCTATATCGTTTATGACAAATAAGTACTTTTTACTTGCTATCTGACTGCTTTTACTTCTGTTTGTATATTTTGGCTTCAGACTTTCTTTACTTTTAAAGACTTATTTTTATCATTTGGCATTAGACGAATCATTTTTTAGTAACATCTTACTTCTAACAGCTTATTTTTATTTTATATTTAACTTCCAGCATGCAGTTAAAAGAAAATTGAAAGGAGCATTCATAGTAAATGATTGGTTATTACAGTGACCTAAAAGCAAGAAATTTATGTAAATCTTAAAACTGATTTCACTATTTATCAACTTCTCCCAACCAAGACCCCAACAATTATTTTTGTGACTCTTTGTGGTACACTTGGCTCACAGAGGCCCCCTCCGCACACTCCTTCTTCCGTCACTTGTAACTCCATTTTAAAATCTCAAGGCCCCCCCCGCACACTCCTTCTTCCATCACTTGTAACTCCATTTTAAAATCTCAAGGCCCCCTCCGCACACTCCTTCTTCCATCACTTGTAACTCCATTTTAAAATCTCAAGGCCCCCTCCGCACACTCCTTCTTCCATCACTTGTAACTCCATTTTAAAAATCACACCTTTCTGTTGCCACTCTGTTGATGCCCTCCATTAAGTCACAGCCTCCTGACATATGAACCTCAAGTTGTCAAGACAAGGGTATATTCCTTTTAATCATCAATGTACCAAAACAAAATTATGTTCCACAAAAATGAGAAGAATGCCCATTGGGCTCAAAAGTCCATGATGCTGGGCTTGAGAATAGAACATCTCTCTCTTGAGGTGCTCTTTCCAAAATGTCCTCATTGTAACCTCTTTTCATTCTAATGCAAATTAAGTCATCCAAATGTACGTTTGTGATAACATGCAGCTCAGCTGTTCATTGGATTTATTCGTCTGAATTCTAGTTTAGACTGAGCTTGCCCTCCCAATATAAAGATTCAAATATATTTAGATATAGATGATACATGCATACATATATTATAAATATAGATATAAATGACAATATAGATTCAATGAAAATAGAAGTAAGGAAAACAAAATGCCCATAGTTACTTTGAAACCAATTTCCTATATCTTAACAGAGGTCCTATTAGGAGTGAATACAATGAAATTACCAATGTCACTTCAGTATTGTACCAGTAATCTTTTTCTGCTTAAAAAACATCCCAGAACATAATGGCTTAAAACAATCATTCATTTCGTTCACAATTCTGCAAGTTGGCAAGTTGGGCTGAGCTTAGCTGGGTGGTTCAGCTGGTCCCAGCCCAAATGCCTCATCTGTACTCCAGCAGGTCAGCCAACCCAACTTGCTCCCATAGTGACCACAGATCTAAGGAAGAAAGCTGAAAAAAAAAAAAAAAAAGAAAGCTGAAGCCTGCCAGACCTGAAGTGGCCTAAGCTCAAAACCAGTACATGTCACTTTGCCACATGTTTTAGCCAAAGTAAGTGACAAGGCCAGTCCAGATTCAAAGAATGGGGAAATAGACTCCACATTCTGATAGGAGGAACTGCAAGGTTGCATTGTAAAGGTTTGGGGTGTGGAATTAGTGAGGATTCTGGCCATGTTTTCAATCTATTACAAAGGTTACAAAACATTCTGTAAGTTGACAAATGAAAACTGTATTAAGCAACAGAACAGACAAGCTCACATGATAGTCCTCTCCCCAGGATGTCTATGCTACTTAATGAGAGGTGAGGATTGAATGACATTTAAGGATTGAATACAGTGACAGGCAAAAAGAAGGCATTAAAAACTTTTGGTCAAATAAATAAATGATTTGGAAGAAATCTGCACCTAAGCAAGGTTAATGAATAGCATAATTATATATGCTAGGCTCTGGATGCCTAGCATTAATTTGAACAAAGAGAAATAAATTATTTGGGAATATATATAATTTTCAAAAGGCAAATAATATACTAAAATAGATAATGCATTTTGCATTTGCTAGAAAGGAATGGATTTACAGTAGTCTCAGATCCTCTTGAGTACATTCCTATCAAAAGATAAATCAGAGGTAATTCTCAGAAGATGGTAGTTTTAATGCAATCACTTTGCTTCCTTTCTCAGAAAACTTACAGCTAAAATGACTCAAGAAGTAATAGGTGTGTAGGGAAGTGGGAAGAAGGTGAGAGAAACGTGGCCTATTTCTAAAGCCTGAAGGAGACCCAACAAACATTTGAGGATCCAGTTTCAGTAGCACCCAGGAGACATGTAGGAGGTTCTCGCATTCCACAAGACAATAAGAACCTGACTGAGAGGAAGTCAGCCTCTCTAGCAAAGTATGGGGCAGAGAACTTCAATCCTGAATCTCTTTAAAGATCACAACAGATTGGTAAGAGGATCCACTGAGTTCATGAGAAAAATATCCCTGCCATCTTGTTCCTCAGTCCTAGAAAAAGACTACTGAAAAAATACCCATCAGCTAATTGGGAAATGAACTACTTCCTTTGTCTCCACTCACTGCCAGTATAGTACTTCCCAAGATACTCTCACCCTCAACTTGCATAGGTTGACAAAGAAAAACGAAATACAAAATATTTAATGAGCCTTGGCTATTTCAAGAAAAGAGACCAAGCTAGCAACCAGAACAGAAGCTCTTATTAAGAAAAACTGAGTAGACTCTAAAGAAACTAGTTATCTTAATGGAAGGAAAGATGGATGGTGGGAAGGAGGAAGGAAGGAAGGAAGGTGGGTGAAAGGTAAAGGGGAAGGGAGAGAAAGTCAATAAAACAAACAAAATTTTGGAAATAAAATAGACATGAGTTCCTTTGTTAAACCCTCTGTGGAGGAATCAAATAATAGAACAACCACCAATTAAATGACACCAAACACCAGAGGAAGGAGTGGTTGTACATGTATACACACATATGCCTACACATGCATTCCATTATATATTTGATTATGTATATTTAATTATGTATTTGATATATATATATATATATATATATATATATATATATACACACACACACATATACAGTGAAAATCATGAATGAAAATAAAAGGGGATCCCTGGGTGGCTCAGTGGTTTAGCACCTGCCTTTGGCCCAGGACATGATCCTGGAGTCCCGGGATCCAGTCCCACATCAGGCTCCCTGCATGGAGCCTGCTTCTCCCTCTGCCTGTGTCTCTGTCTCTCTATCTGTGTCTCTCATGAATAAATAAATAAAATCTTAAAAAAAAAGAAAAGTTAATGGAAGATAAATCTAGTTATAATACACATAATAGAAATTCCAGAAAGAGGAGGGAACAAAAGCAAGAATCACAGAGCTACTAGAAGCAGCTAAGCTAAATACTTAAGACTCATATATCAAAAATCATATTAAACCTAGCCTTCTTGATGAAACCTTTAACTCCAAGGATAAAGGAAAATATTACATGCTTCTTTTAGAGAGAGGGTTGGTTATTTAGAAAGTAAAGAAAATCAGGCAGGCTTCAAATTTCTCATTTACTAGAGAAAAATAAGACAATGGAATGACATTTTAAACATTTTATAACTCATATAAATAAGAAAGAAGAGACAGTTTCAGACACACAGGGACTCAGAAAGCATATAATCTAGAAGTCCCTCCTGAGGAAAATACTGAAGAAACTAGTAAAAAAAAAAAAAAAAACTAAATCAGATCAAATATTAATATGCATCCAAATTAGAATAATTGATGTTACATACATTCTACTCTCTTGGATAATTTTCCTGTCACCCAGGAGTTCCCAGTGGGGTACATGAGCTAAACTTAAGCCAGTCGTATATCACATTCTTCTTGTTATAGTGATTGGTTCAAAGATGAGAACTTGTCCAAGTCAAAATTATTGAGATACAATGAGACTCTCACATTGTCCCTCTGGATTTGACTCTTAACAGTAACAACTTCTGGAATACTGCAGCCAGTTTATAATCAGAAAGATAAGATATAAAGAAAATGATAACATTTTACCAGAGCACAGAAAAAGAAGACTTAAATTTTCAGAGCAACATACCATGTTCCCATTTTCACAGGAAAACTTAATATCATGAAGATATCAATTCTCCCTGAAGTAATTTATAAATGTAATGGAATCTTAAACCAAATTTGAATGGAACTTAAGATTTCTTATTGAACTCAACAAGATATCGCCTATGGAACTTAACAAGATAATTCTAAAACTCATCTGTACAAAAAAAAAAAAAACATACACAAGAATGCCAATTAAAAAAAAGAAGAAGAACAGTGAGAGGCTTATGCCCTTCCAGAGAGCAAATATATCTTAAAGTTATAGCAATTAAAACAGAGGGAATTGACGGAAAGCTCAATGAAACAGAATAGAATAAAAAACAGATCCATTTATGTAATATAAATTAAATATTGTATATCAATTCACTAGAGAAAGGATTGGATTTGTTTTGTTGCTTTTTTATTTCAGATTTTGAGTTTTTAGGGGTATGGGGCAGAACTAAATATAAATGAAGAAGGGTTTATACTATTCCCATTTTAAGTGTTTTTCATGTAATAACTCATGCCATCCATCCCACAATCTTAAAAGGTAGATAAAAGTATTATACACATTTTGTAATGCTAAAACTGAGGCCTAGAGAGTCAAGTAATTCAGAACTACAAGCAAATAGCAGAGCTGGAAAACAGACTTAAGCATTCTGACCCCATTACACCAAGTAGTTAAAGATAAGTTAGATTCCTACTTACAGCACAGCAAAAAAGAGAGCTCAGATTCTGCAATAAACCTAAAGCCAAACTATAAAATATTTAAATAAAATAGGGCAAAATATTTTTATAATCAGGGGATTAGGTGAGAAAAATTTTCATTAAAAAAAAAACATAAGGCACTTGGGTAGCTCAGTCAGTTAAGAAATTAACTCTTAATTTTGGCTCAAGTCATGATCTTGGGGTCGTGAGATAGAGCCCTATGTTGGGCTCTGTGCTCTGCAGGGAGTCTGCTTTGAATGGTGTCTCTCTATGCCCCTCTCCCCCCCCCAGAATAAATAAATATAATCTTTAAAACAAACACAAAACCCAGAAGTTGAAAGGAAAATATTTTTAAGTCATTATATAAAATCCCTTAGAAGAAAAACTGAGGGAAAAAAGACATCATAAATAGGTTAGAAGATAAGCTGCACGCAGACAGAAATGTTTGCAACATACATGTTTATCACCAAGGATTACTATTCACACCATATAAAACAATCCCTACAAATCAGCAAGAGAATGATGAAGATAATAGATACAACAATTTCTAAAGGCCCATCAACATATGGAAAGATCATCACCATCAGTGGTGATCAGGGAAATGCAAAATAAAACAGCAATGGATACAAAGTGCTAAATGGGAGAATGATTCTGGGTTGGTGAGGGTAGATAGAAGATGAATGCATTGTACACCATTGTGAGATCAAAATTGGAAACAGACATTTTCGGGGTGGCCATATCTACCAAAATGTTAAATGTTAAACACTTAGACCTAGCAGCTCTATTTGCTATGGGACAAAAAGAGCAATTTGTAGAATATGTTACATATATATTATGTGCGTGTATATATACACACAGAGACACATTTATGTCACATGGGTTATGAGACATATATGCAAAAGAAAAACTAAAATTATGAGTATGAATGTAAAGTGAAATGTCTTCTAATAAATGCACTAATATTGTAGCGGTTGTTCTTGCTAGTGAAGGAAGGGAAAGGGGATTGTCATTTTTACACCATACACTTTGTATTATTTGAATCTTCTTTAATGCATATGTGTTTATGTATCACTTGTGTTATTTAATGTTTTAAGAATAAATTTTGGTTATTTAAGAAAATGTCAAAACAAGGTTCTTCTATTTGCAAATATAACTATTTCACAGTTTTCCATTTGCTCTCTCAGTTTTTTTTTTTTTCTGAAACTATTTAAATAATCCAAACTGAGAGTGAATTTAACTTCTTGGCCATATTTACAGTGGTCATTTGGGTAGTGTACTGTGGAGTAAGGTGAGATCTAGCTCAAGTTGTGAATAGTCAATTTTTTTTTTCACATCTTTTCTCTTCAACCCTCTGAATAATTCTGGTATCTCCAGTACTGTCTCTTTAGTTGTCAAGGCCTGGCTGTACGTGCCAAGCCAGCTCCTAGCAACACCAAGGCCTGTTGATAGTGCCAGGCCAGTTCCGTCCTGCCAAGGGCCACTTTTCTCTCTCTCAGGGAAGACCATTAGCTGGCATGCACCTTTTGCCCTCTGCCTTTCCCTTGTTCCTGACATCATGCAGGAGGTAGAGAAAATATCTTGAGATCTTCAGGGAAAAGTATGAGGACAAAAGCCATATCCTATAAGGGTCTGAGGAAAAGACAGCAGACACCTGTGTCCCTGATGGCATCACCAAGACATCACACTGACCTATCTACCTGTGGCTTCTTATCCTGTAAAACAAAACTGAAACAGAAACAAAACTCCGGGGCAACCCCGGTGGCTCAGCAGTTTAGCGCCGCCTTCAGCCCAGGGTGTGATCCTGGAGACAGGGGGATCAAGTCCCACATTGGCCTCCCTTCATGGAACCTGCTTCTCCCTCTGCCTGTGTCTCTGCCTCTCTCTCTCTCTGTGTCTGTCATGAATAAATGAATAAAATCTTAAAAAAAAGAAAAGAAAAGAAAAAGAAACAAAACTCCCTATTTAATTCATCCAAATTAAACTGGTCCTGTAAAAAAAATTATAATAATTTAAAAAATAAATAAATAAAATAAATAAATAAACTGGTCCTGTCATTCACAAACTCCATTCTTACCTCTATAGAGCTCCAAGGGGAAATTCAGGGAAATATCCTCCAGTGAGTAAAGGGATAAATCAACTGTTTTATATCCAGACAGTGAAATATTATTCACTACTTAAAAAAAAAAGAGTGATCAAACCACGAAAAGACATAGAGGAAACTTCAATGCATATGGCTCAGTGAAAGAAGCCAATCCAAAAAGGCTACATACTGTGTGATTTCAACTCCATGGCATTCTGGAAAATACAAAACTATGGAGAGAGTAAAAAGATCAGTGGTTGCCAGGGATCTGGGGTGGGGAGAAAGATGGAGAGATGAATAGGTGGCCCACAGGGGATTTTTAGAGCAGTTAAAGAACTCTGTCACAACCCCTAGAGTGTACACCACAAAGAGTGAACCCTAATGTAAAGGATGGACTTTAGTTAATAATAATGTATTAATATTGGTTCATTAATTGTAAAACAGAAAAACTATCACAGTAATACAAGATGTTATTAAAATGAGAAATTGTTCTAGGAGTGGAGTGTGGGGGCATATGGGAACTCTTCTTTCTGTTCAATTTTTCTGTAAACCTAAACTGCTAGAAAAAAAAGTATTAAAAATAATCATTTGAATATGGTTCACAAGAGCGTCTTATTAGTAAATTGTAGTTTTGTTTTTTACTGAGTTTGCTTAACTTTTGGCTACGGATTATTTCCTTTCATTTGTAAAATTCTTAAAAATTTTCCACATAAATTTTAAAGCAAAAGGTTCAGGCTTATGTATATCTTAGAATAGTTTATAGAAGCATTCCTAATTCAGTAAGTATTGGACTTTTAACCATTTCCATTGTCTTTACAACAATTTACTCAAGGTCTGAACTCTGTTGAAATGTATTGGTGATTGAAATGTCAGACTTTACTTAAATCTGTATTCATTGAATTTTTAAACGAATGAAAAACCTGCCTGTAAACATAGCAATGGCTTTACGATGTCTGCTTTTAAAAAATAATTCATTTTTTCCTTTCTTGAGTTTCATCCCAGTTGTTTGAACTATATCAGCCACATCTTCCTATCACTTCCAGAGTCCTTGCAGGCACTGTGTTTGCCCACAGGATCAAAGCCTGCTTGCCTTTTCCTTAGACTTTCTAATATTCCCATAGAGCTAATGTAAGGAGTTCTTACTGCCCGGAAGAGGTAGCCCCATAACATAAGAAGACTGATGTGTAGCTATGTTGTTAAAGATCTAGTATTTCAATATTTAAATGGAATAAACATAGAGTAAGCCAGAAAACAAACAAACAGAGCACCTGGGTGGCTCAGTGATTGAGCATCTGCCTTTGGCTCAGGTCATGATCCAGGGTCCTGAGATCCAGTCCCCTGCAGGGAAACTGCTTCTACCTCTGCCTCTCTCTCTCAGTGTCTCTCATGAATAAATAAATAAAATCTTTAAAAAAAAAAGAAGATAAAGAAAATAATTGACTGTATAGTTGATTATATTTCTATGAGAAAGATAAGACATACTGTAATAAACTATTCTGGATTGAAGGCACTTATGAGAAATTAATCGTTTTTTGATATTTTCCTGGTAGTTTCTCCTTGATATAGTCTCTAATTTAAAAAAAATGAGTAACAGCTAATAAGGCAGGTGAATATGGTCGGTTTTGTATACTTTATTTTGGGCTCAATGGACTTGAAAATAAAATATTAATTTGGCTCCCTAAGCATGGGAAGGTGCTAGCCCCTTTTAACCATCACTTCTTTGTGGTCTGGTGCTTCAGCTCCCTTTAGCCAGTAGATTTAAGGTGGTGGTTAAACCATGGCTGACTCCAGCACTGTGCCCTCTGCTGGATACTTTCCTTCCTTCTCAAATCTGTGAGGGCAGGAAATGAATGCCACCCACCCCTTGGAGTGGGGCAGAAAAACATGCCTGCTGGTTGCCTTAAACCCCTCCTCTTACATATTTCATTTACATTCAGCCAATATCTTCAGAATCAAAGATAGCGAATACAAGATCTGAGCAAGACTCTACAACTGTTTATCAACTTAACTTGAGTTTAAACACATGAGCTGTACAAGCCTTCTCTGGGGACACACTTGCACGTGTGTTAAAGTATGACATGACAAATTATTTTCAAAGCCATACTTTTCTGCTTTGATTACATAACTCTTTGAGACTTGAGACCAGCAAAAATAATTTCTTTAGAAACATTCTCTGTTCCCATTTCTCCTGTACTTTGACTGTAACAAACCTATCCAATGGGGGGGGGGGGAATGATTCACTTGAATGTATTATACCTCTTGTCAATTCACTGGCACGTGGAAGGAATTTGTTTGCCCTTTTTTAAGTTAATAGCTGTCTCATAGCACTAATTTTTTTAAGTTCAAGTATATTTCCAAATGAACAATACTAACTTTACCCAAAATTTTTAGAAAACCATAAAACAGCTTAGTTAATAAATAGCTATGTGTTTCCTTTGCAGTAAAGAAAAACAAAGTCCTTTTTCTGAAACTTTATCTGGAGATTGTGAATTTTAAAAGTCCTGTATTATTGGTTACAGATTTATGTGTTGTAGATAAACGTAAGTATAAAAGCCTATCACTCTTTCTTCCCCATGTAGATCATAGTGATTGAAGATAGGCACTGGTAGCTTAGGACTGAATTGCCAAAAATACAAAGGGACGTCTGGGTGGCTCAGTGGTTGAGCATCTGCCTTCAGCTCAGGGTGTGATCCCCAGGATCCTGGGATTGAGTCCCGCAGGCTCCTGCAGGGAGCCTGCTTCTCTGCCTGTGTCTCTGCCTCTCTCACTGTGTTTCTCATGAATAAATAAAATCTTAAAAAACAAACAAACAAATAAATAATCCTTCAGGCACTACTCAGGAAACCAATCAACTCTCCACAGTAATCAACTACCCTTAGCAGAAACCAGTAAGTGGATCCAAACAAAGAAAGCTTCCACTGCTCTCTCACCCACTTCCCTTTTTTCTTTATCCCTTCTTCCTTTGATCCTTTCCATTTTATGCCCTAGCCCAGTGTTTCCTCATTCATCACAGAATGACTGATCTGAAACATGTCCCACTAAATATACAATACACATTAGTTATCACTCTATGAAAGACATCATATCCCTTTCCCATTCCTCTCAAGGCTTTTGAAATCCCTGAATTCTCATCCTTCTCTCTTATTTATTCCCATCCCCAAGCTCATGGTCATACTTTTCTCTCTCCCTCTTCTAAGTCCTGGCTGTGGAGTTGAACAGAATTTACACTCAAATAAAACATAACATTCTTTCTCCAGATTTTCATACCAGCTGACTGTGATTGTAAGTGTCCCACTAGAGAGGTCTGATATACTTGCTTAGAGTTTTTAAAAAGCATGCTGAGTTCATCCCTTTCCTGCCAGTGTCCTCCAGAGAGGATGGACTATTTGAAATTGGCTTCGATTGATAACGTATTTTGCCCTGACTTAAAGAGCTCATCTCCCAACAACCTCTCTTTTCATTCACTAAACAGATTTTGCAGCCTTCCTCATCTGAGAGAATCGGGCCTCCCTTGTCTGCTTTGATCCAGAAAATCATGCTTTCATTAACACAAACATCTCCTGATCTCTGCCAATGCATTTCAGATTTTCAAATTATGTATGTGCATCATTTATCAAAATGCCGTCAGCCCTAGGTCTGCCAAGCATTCAAACTGGGCAATCCCATGGCATGTATGTGAATTCATTCTAAGGGATGTTGCATGGTGATTATAATCTTGGTCCCTGAGGTAGCTCTGGTTGGCTGTATATTCTTTATTTTAAGGAAAGAAATGTGGTAGTAAGTACCAAGGATGAAATCTCAGAACATCTTAAGCAAAATGCAGATTCCCATCTATTTCCCATTTTCCCAATAGAAATGATGAAAACACTATGCATTGAGAAATGATCTGACTTTGGTGAATGAGTTGAGACGAGAGTAGTCTTTTTAGTGATATCATGAACATGCAGCAATAGCCAATAACAATTTTGATATTTGAGAACTGGAAACATACAGGAAGTTCTTTAATCTTAAGGGAAAATCCCTGGATCATTTAGTCTACATGCTTGTCTTTCAACATTTTTTTTTTTCAAATTCAGATCTTCAGAATTGTCTTCACCTCTGTTTTCTTTGTCCATTTCAGTTTACACCGATACAGAGAAAGATAAATGCTAGGGTGAAAAGTAGCATTTCAACTGCCAGTTAGACCACTAGGCTCTGTAATAATAGACTGTGTCCAGAATTTCAAAAAAAAATTCTGGTGAATAAACAAAAATTAAAAAACAACCATGATATTGAAATTGTCAGCATGGATTTAAAAATAGTAATGTAGTCACATGTTCAACAAAATAAATGAAATAGGTGAAAGGAATTAAGAACATGCTTATTATGATGAGCATTGAGTAATGTATAGAACTCTCAAATCATCATATTGTACACCTGATATTAATATAACACTGTGTTAACTATATGGAAATTAAACTTTTTAAAAAAAGGATGACAAGATGGAGCATTTTACCAGATAGCAGAAATCTATATTAAAAAAAAGAACCAAATTCTAGGACTAAAAAATATAATAATTGAAATGAAGAGCAAATAGGTTTAACAATAAACTGGAAGATACAGCTGAGGAAAGCATTAGTGAGCTAGAAGTTAGGTAAAAATTAATTACCCTGATGGAAGCCTGGAGAGCAAAAAGGATGGAAACTATGTAGTAAGAGTGAAAAGAACAGATGGGATAAAGTCAAAACATACACACACATACAGACATATATGCCATACCTAGAACATACATGTAATGCCATCTCCCTCCTGAAGGAGAAGACAGAGGGAATGTGGAAAGGACAATATTTAACAGTAAATGTCAAGAACTTTCCAACTGATGAAAGAAACCAAGCCATAGATTCAAAGGGTGTTTCAAACTCCAGACTGGGCAATTGAAAAGAAAACCACATCTATGCACATCACAGTAAGACAACTGAAGACAAAGAGAAAAATCCCAAAAGGACCAAAAGGGAAGATATGTTATTTTCAAAAGAACAGCCACAACATTTGAGAACTGACTCCTGAACAGAAAAGATGTCAGACAGAAGACAATGGAATGACATGAGGAGGGTGTGGAAAAAAAAGAAAAAAGAAAAAAGAAAAGAAAAAAGAAAAAAAAAATATGGCAACCAGTGAAACCATCTTTCAAAAATGAAGCAACATAGACATTACTAGATAACCAAAGACTGAGCATTTTCAGCAGCAGCAGCCAACATGAAAAGGAATGCTAAAAGTAGTTCTTCAAGCAGAAGGAAAATGATCCCAAAGAGAAACACAAAAATGCAGGAAAAAAAATTATATGACTAAATTTGGGGCAAATCTGAACGAATGCTGATGATACAGAATAGTAATAACAGTATTAATAATATTTTATAGCATTTAAAATATAGGTAGAACCTAAATACATGATAATAATAACACTAATGTCACTCAGAGGGTTGGGGAAGCTTCACACATTCAGTGTTCTAAGTCTTAGCATTGACTGGAATGTAATAAGAGTACTAATTTATATTTGTTCTCATAATCGAAAAGACACATGTTGAATCTCTAGGAGAATACCAAAAGAATAATAAAGGATGTGTAACCAGCATGCCAATAGAAGAAAAATAAACGGAGTAATCCAAAACTGATTAATTCAAAGATAGAAAAAAGTAAAAAAAAAAAAAAAAAGCAGAGTCATAGAGCAATTGGGAAAAATCAAATTGAAAACAACTAATAATGTGGTAAATTATAAATTAGTTTATATTCTGTGCTTTCGCATAGAAGTAGCTGGGAAGTAAGATGGGCAACAATATCTAATTGACCTGAATTGAAACATTTGTCGTTGCTAATTCATTAAACAGATTTTCCACAAGCAAGTAATAAGATTATAAATAGTTGATGATTTTTGTATGGTTATGATGTGCTAAGCATTATGTTAGTATATCTCATTTTATCCTTTTGAGTTTGTAAGTCCCATTTTACATATTCTTTTAATTGCATTTTAGGTTAACTACCAGTTTACATGGAAAATAACAGATCTGGGGATGCCTGGGTGGCTCAGCAGTTGACCATCTGCCTCTGGCTTAGGGTGTGATCCCAGGGTCCTGGGATCGAGTCCCACATTGGGCTCCCTGCAGGGAGCCTGCTTCTCCCTCTGCCTAAGTCTCTGCTTCTCTCTCTGTGTCTCTCATGAATAAATAAATAAAATCTTTAAAAAGGAAAGAAAGTAACAGATCTAGAACAGAAAAACAACTTTTGTTTTTTGTTGTTGTTTTGTTTCATTTTACTTCGGAACTGATATACTTAATCATCCTGATACATACCAATTATCTTAAAAAGAAAAACTGAATATCCCAATTTTTTTTAAAACATGCCCATAATGAGACATGAAGACATCTAAGCAAATGTATGGATCAAATTGTCAAAAAATTTTTTTTGAGAGAGAGTGATAGGGAGAGAGAGACAGGCAGAGGGAGAAGCAGGCTCCATGCAGGGAGCCTGACATGGGACTCGATCCCAGGTCTCCAGGATCAGGCCCTGAGCCAAAGGCAGCGCTAAACCGCTAAGCTACAGGGGCTGCCCTGGATCAAATTTTCAAAAGAAAAACAAAAATTATTACTTATATCGCTTAAATTTTAACAATTAGTCCAAATGGTTGATTACTGAACAAACTCCTATGAAGCAGTCTAGGTATCAGGCATCATACCAGGCCTTGATGATATAATACAAAACAACAGAGATGTGGTCCTTGCCTCATGGGGCAAATAATAATATTAATTATAAATTAATTTAATTTCCTCCATTAGATAATAACAAGAAAAGGCAAAAAATAATCATAAATTATGATCTGTGCTATAAAGACCACAAAGACATGCTCTGAAAAAGAATTGTAAATGAGTGCTCTTTTAGGTGGTATGACGAGGGACTATTTTCTGTGAAAACATAACCTTTAAGGCAGCAGAGCTTTATAATTAGGGCAACTATATCATGTATTGCTCAGACTGGAACACTTTTGAGAATGAAAGGGGGCACTTCTAGTAATAATTCTGGGTGTCAGTTCAAACCAGAATGTTTCTGCCCTCCTTCTAAACCATGGTAAGCAGTATGGGTTATTCCTAAATGTAATGGAAAGACACTAAGATGTTTTAGCAAGAGGTTATTTATTGTTTGACTTAATTTTTTTAAAAGTTCTCTCTAGCTGCCAGTTGGAAAATATATAGGTTAAGAAGCAAAAGTAAAGGTAGAGAGAAAAACTCTGAGAACATGGTATCCAGCTGGGGAGGTGAAGGACATTAGCTTGAATTGAGAGGCGGGAATATAGAGAAAAGTAGTCAATTTAGGATAAACTTTGCAGTGGATCAACAGCTAAGATGAAATTATATAAAATCTTCCATTTGCATTCTAATTCATATTTTAATAAACACAAGAAATGATCGTAAAGTTTTGTCAGGTGATTTAGAAAGGGGCTTTTCAGGAGCATTGACAGAGATACAAACAAACACAAAGGAGAAACTGCTCACCTGTAGCAAAAACCATCAGGAAAAAAAAATCTCCATTAAGCAGTTCCCCTTTTTTCTCTACCAACCCCAGTTTTGGGTTTTTTTTTTTTTTTTTTTTGTCTAATTCTTACAATTTGCAGGTTTGTATGCATTTTTATAGAAGTTTTATTATTTGTGTGGCAATATTCTCTCCAGTCTATTGTGCATTTTCACTTTATTTTGGGGCCTCTTGCCATTTAAATATTCATTTTTTAATTTTTATACAGGAAAATACATCTAAATTCTTGGATGCTCCTGAATTTATAGGAGCTGGGCTTATTAATTTGGAAAAGTTTCCCCCTACCCAAAACTTTATACAAATATACACAGAAACGTAATTTTATTATTTTAGGTTTGTACTTATATATTTTATTTAAATCGCTAATCCATCTGAAATGTACTTTTGTATGCGATATGAAATAGAAATCTAGCATTACCCATAATATGAAAACGTATCATATTTTCTAATCTGAACCTAAATTCCATTTTGATTTTTATATAAAGTTCTCATAGTCTTAGCTCAATTCCTGTATGCTCTAATACTTATCTACTTTTGTGACAATATATCTTAATTTTATTGGAATGACTGTAGAGTAAGTTTTGGTAAGCGAAGTCCCCTGTACTAATCTCCGTTTTTTCTACTTTGGTCTTCTTGAAAAAAAAAAAAAAAACTTTTTTATCATATATGCACATACACACTAGGAATATCCACTTCTTGTAAATAAATCAAACAATCAAACAGTACAAGATACATAGCATGAAACATTATAATCTTCACTATCCCTCTAGTTCCTTTAGTTATTCTCTATTAAAATGTTAGTGTACTTTCTGTTTTTTTGGCTAAGCATTTTTATACATTTAAATTCATTCTGGACTAACCTTATTTTTAAAAGTAATCCCATTAGCTATTCACAGGCATTTATTCTAAAGAACTCTTAAAATGTCTTAATATAGATCCATAAAATACAGCATAACTCATCTCTTACTATTTAGTCTCTGAGACACACTGGCAGCCCAATACTTAGTTCCTTTGATGTTTTTTTGAATCAGCCTATTTTGATAGAGCTTGTATGATTGCAACAAAAAGAGATCCACCCAATCTAGCTTATATATGGGGATTTGTTATATTTAAGTCTTTAAGGATCATAATAAAAAATTGGAAGGGAGTTACCAAAATATGATAACAAGACAAGTACTAAACTGAGACAAAAGTTTCACTAATGATCTAACTCTCAGATTGAACAAACCATTAAACAAGCAGTTTAGAACACCAGGTGCTGGATATGAAACTGAAAATGACAGAGTCATTATCCTTAAGATGCTCACTGCACTCATGATGAACGCTGGGTGATGTATGGAAGTGTTGAATCATTATATTGTATGCCTGAAACTTATATTACACTCTATGTTAACAACTAAAATTTCAGGATGCCTGGGTGGCTCAGTGGTTGAGCGTCTGCCTTTGGCTCAGGGTGTAATCCTGGAGTCCCAGGATCGAGTCCCACATCCGGCTTCCTGCAAGGAGCCTGCTTCTTCCTCTGTCTGTGTCTCTGCCTCTCTGTCTCTCATCTTTAAAAAAAAAAAAAAACAAAAAACACTGAAATTTAAATAACAACTTAAAAAAAAAGAAGATACTCACTGTATAATGAGAAAAATAGGATACAGAAATAATGTGACTTGCATGGGATTTTACGGGTAAATTTATTGCTAACTGAGCTCCAGACATCAATATTTTCCCTCTACATGTGCCTTCAAACCTTGGTAACTCTGCATAGTTGCTCTGTATTTATCTATTCTGTTCCTTGATTTTAGCCTCAGAATAAAAGGTTCCCTTACCAAAGCTAACCCATGACCTCTGATCTCATTTCTTCAGACTCTATTTTTATATTTAAAATTACCCATTTTGTTCAGTCCCAAATTTATATAGAAGGAAAGAAATCTGGTGTGTGTGTGTGTGTGTGTGTGTGTGTGTGTAGAAAGAGAGAAAGAAAACTTCATCTACCATCTTTTAAAACTAAAGGTCCACCCCCTCTCCCATGCACCAAACAACTTGAAAGGATAATCCAAACACTTCCTTGCATCCATCCATGTCTTTTTTTTTTTAAGATTTTATTTATTTATTCATAAGAGGCACACAAAGAGAGAGGGGGGCAGAGACACAGGAAGAGGGAGAAGCAGGCTCCATGTGGGGAGCCTGACATGAGACTTGATCCCGGGTCTCCAGGATCTTCAGCCCTGGGCTGAAGGTGGCGCTAAACCTCTGAGCCACCCAGGCTGCCCCATCCATGTCTTAATAGCTCTTCCCTCTTCAGGCCTGAAAGTTTCCTGAGAATCACTAATAACTTCCTCATCAACATACTTGATGGCTTTTGAGTTCTCTGCCTATCTGACATTGTTGATCATTCCTTTTTTCTTGAAACTCTTCCCTACTTTGACTTCTCTACTACAGTATCAACTCCCGGGTCTCCAGGATCGCGCCCTAGGCCAAAGGCAGGCGCCAAACCGCTGCGCCACCCAGGGATCCCCTCTTTACAATTTCCAAATCTCCAGTTGTACATACCCAACGATCTGTTGGACATTGTCACCAATACACACCAAAACTGAAAATTAATCTCAGCATTTTCCTCTACTTATTCAAGAACCTACTCTTCCTTCCTTAGTTCTACTAATGGTATATTCATTCTACCAGCTTCCTACTCATGAAGATTTAGTTTGACTTCTCCCTCACCTTAACCAGAACACTGACCACCAGCACCACCATATCATCATGAATTAGACTTTGTAGCTTTTGCCTGTCAAAATATACCCAACCTTTCCTCTTTTTTTCTTTCATTTTTACTGATGTCATTTTAATTCAGGTCCACATTATCTACGACCTGAAATATTTATTACAAAGGTATTTCCTAGACTCTATGATGGACCTGAATCAGTCATTAGATAATTATTAAATAAACTTTTCACAGTATCCTTTTATCTTCAAAGTCAAAATTCACCATTTTTTTTTATTTAATGGCAGTTAGCAAATAACTACTTTCAGTCATAGAGTGTGTGGACATGCCATACTCTGCAGAGGACAAGAGTTAAAATATCCATTATTCATCCACAAGTGTATTTTGAGCATCTACTGTTTGTCAAGTAAGATGCTAGATTCTGGGGATTCAGCACTGAAAAAAAAAAAAAATCAGGAAGGTTCCTGTACTTATGGAACTTAGACTTTTAGAGGCTACATCTGGGTTTGATTCACGGTCCCAAGATTTTTGGATTTGTGATCTTAGGCAAGCTACTTGACCTTTCTGAGCCTGTGTTTCTTTATCTTAAAAGAAGGCAGGGGTTAGGAGAGTGAGAAATAATACACACCATGTAGGCTTTTTAAGGAAATAGAAATCAGATAGGCTGATAGATAGTGTAGTTCATCCAATAAATGTTAGCTTCTTCCCTCCCTTAATCTGTTTATTTTGTCATTTTCCCAAAGCTTACCTTACCTCTTATTCCACATCTTGGGATTCATTTTGTTTTGGCCCACACACAGTCTTCCGAATTTCTTACATAAAGCACCAGCTATACATTTTTAGCAAATTTTCTCTTTTTTTCATTCTGAAAATTTGTTGAATTTGCATCCATCACTTAAAAATGAAGCAGAACTTAAAAGCACTAAAAGTTTATGAAGACTCTCCAACTGAGGATAAAACTGAGAATAGTAATAAATATGAAAATTACTAGATTTTGCTTTCTTTTATAATTATGTAACAAAACCTAAACACCATTTTTTTTCTTCCCCAAATTAGGAGAGTTTAAAATGGAAAACAAAACCCAAAAAAAACTCTTCTCTTTCCGTTTCCTTCCCCTTGGCTCCACCTCCCATTCATTAGCAACTCAGCAGTTTAGCGCCTGCCTTCAGCCCAGGACATGATCCTGGAGACCAGGATCCAGTCCCACATCGGGCTCCCTGCATGGAGCCTGGCTTCTCCCTCTGCCTGTGTCTCTGCCTCTCTCTCTCTCTCTCTCTCTCTGTGTGTCTCTCGTGAATAAATAAATAAATAAATAAATAAATAAATAAATAAATAAAATCTTAAAGAAAGAAAGAAACTAAGAAGAGATCTTATTCAGGTCTTTGATGTATTTCTGGTTCATATCCAGTGGACAAAACAGTGGAAAGCATCCATTCAACCAATAATTGTCAAGTGCCTATAAAGTACCAAGAGCTGTTCCAAACTCTAAGGAAATCCTGGCCCCTGCTCTCATGGAGCTTCCACTCTGAGTTAGGAAGCAAAGCTCTGTTGCAGCTGCTGGGGCTGTCGTAATTGCCTCTGTGTGAAGACACTTACACTTGCAGGAGATATGGGAGCTAATCTAAACAATTTTCAGACCACTAGAGAAATCTGTATGTTAGAGCATCTTTACCAAAGCTTTTCATTCAATCTTTCTTACTTCTTAATCTTTCTTGGATGCCTCCAACAACAGTGAGCTCACCATTTCCATTTTTAATAGGTTTAAATATTTAAGGTTCTTATTTTTTCCTCATTTTCCCAATATTTAAGGTAGCCTTATATATCCTTCTTAACTTTCACAGCCACATAGCACCCCTATACACCCAATCCTTTAGTCACTCCAAATGTAATATTATTATCAATATTGCCAATGTTCCTCCAAGATTCATAGTTCTTCAATACAGTCTCTACAGACTGCCCAGCTCAGCATATGGTGAACCATTACTTCCTATTTTGGTTCAAACATTTTTGGGTTGAAATAATCCCAAATGCCATGTTCAACCTACCTAGTTGGCTCATAATAAACCCTTGCCTCTGGCAGGATACTTCTTGTCATTATTACACTGTGGCCTTGTAGCTAAACTCGAGGAGTGGGGATATGTCCAGAAAGCAGGTTAGCAGGAACATAAGTGAAATTATATCAGTTCTTGAGATTAAGTACAGTGCTATGTAATCTACTGACTTTTATTTAAAATTACCAAAATTTAGATATCAACTAAGAAGATACTTCAGACCCAGAGACAAAAGCAGAGCTTCAAGATTATAGGAAATCAAATACTTTCATAATCATTTAAGTAAATGCCAATTTACTTAATTAATTCACACTGCACTTCATGTGAGCAAGGACATTATATCAATATATTCTTACTGTGCTAATCAAAATATGGATAGCTGCTGGCAGACAGGTTATAAAAAAATCCGATTATACATAAGTATTTTATGACTTTCTGGAAAATGCTGATTTCTTTAAGTCCTGAAGATTTATTTTACAACAAGTGGGTTCCATTCAGTTGACATAATTTGCAACTTATTAGGAAAGCTCAAGAGCTCAGTTTTTTTTTTAATTTTTAGGAAGATCCAAAATGTCCCAGATCACCACAATATAACCAATGATCAACATTTATTCCACTCTAAAAAAGAAATACTTTTGTACCACGATATATATGATACAGTTTTGAAAAATGATATAATTTAAGTCTTTACTTCTAATTAATAATTTTTTTTCAGAAGTTTTCAGAAGAGATTAAAAACTATTTGATACAGCTCTAAGCAAAATCATGCACTGTCGAACCTACAAAGCAAAGGACATATAAAACTGCTAAGGAAGGGAGAAAGGCACTTGTCGTATATATGTTGACTATCTTTTTTAAGAATTACAGATTTTGCAGCCAGCAGTAAAAGAAATTTAAGAATTCAGTAAATGTTCAGGAACTTAAGACTAGAAGAAAAGAGTTAAAATTCTTGAATTTCAAAATTTCTCCTTAATCAGAAATAGAAATCTAAGATAATCACAACAGTAATAATTATAGTGTTTACAAAGGCTTTGGAACTTTCAACACTCCCGTGTCTCCGCTTGAAGCACATAAAATTAAAATGTTGTAGTCACAATTTGTTTCTTGACTATTTTATATTCAGTAATTTTTAATGAAGCAACTAAATTAGGCATAACTTAGTGCAGCTTTAATGTGGTTATAATGAATATATTTTACTTGATTAAAAATGATAAAACCAGGGAGCCTTAAATATTATCTTAAAAGATTAACTACTGTGTCAATTACAAATCTAGGGGAAAGGTATTTATAAGAGAATAACTATTCTGAACAGTGACTTCCTTCTGTTCATTTCATTTAATTAAAGACTCAATCAACTTTCACTCTTAATACTAAAATTTTCCTAAATTACACATTGGCTTGCAAATGGAAGGGCATATAGCAGGGCTAAGTCAATTTAGCACTAGGGAGGATTCAGCAAGTAATCCATTTTCTTATTTAAACAGGGAGGGACAAACTACTTGGCAGTGTAGAGTGCAGTAATTAACTAAATAATCGCCAATTTTGCATTGCATTTTTTTTGTCACATGACATAATACGAATAGAGCAAAAAATCAAATTATTTGGGCAGGTGAATGATGATGAGGCCTGCTCTGCCAACAGGTACGCTAATGAGTAGAAGCCTCAATGGCTTAAGACTGAGTAAAAGAAGCAAATTTCTCCCCTCTCTGCTTTGTAGGGGACCAATTAACCTACTATGGTGGGGATGGGGGCGGGGGGTAGATGTGATCACTATGTGTTTACTGTGTCCACTGAGAGAGGAAAACTTGCAAAGGAACAGTTTTGACATATGCACTGGATTTTTATCAAAATACAAATAAATGGTCATAGATGACAGTTTTCACCTAAGGAATACAAAGTACTCACGTTTAATTGTCAGTCTCCAATAAATAGATAAGTGTCTCCTCAAAGCCAGGGGCTTAAGAGTCCCCCCTCCTAGAGCCCTACACGTTTGTCAAATAGACAGCACTTACACAGTCATCCCTCTGGCCTCAGCCATTTCCCTGGCATCACTGAAGTAGCCACAGTTGGGGCTCTTACCCTTGAATAGAGGTAGCGCAATGCCAGGAGATTTTGCAAATGCTAATAAAAATTCCCTTGACGAAAGAAAGTATTAAAACATTTTTTTTTAAAAAAATAATTTTAAAAAAGACCTGAAGAAATCTTAAGTGTGTCGTGTTTCCTGTTTTTAGGATTCGGGGCGGGAAGCATCTGAGAGACGGTTTTCAAGGAAGCGGATGGCACTTGCATGGGACTGCAGTTTGGTCATGCTCAACGTGATGGAAATTGATGGGCGTTTTGCTGCCACGAAAGCCCCGCCAGAAATTCGGAGTTTACCGAAAGAGGACTCTGCAGAGCGCTGCCAGACGCTCCGAGCTCACTCTCGGGGCAGGCAGTGGCTGCGAGAGACGGACGGAACGTGGGACCCGGGGAGCCGCACGTCTGTCGCCTCCGAAAGGACTGGTCAGCGCCCGCCCCCTCCTCCTGGGTCGGATGAATGTCACCTGCGGGTCGGCGCCCCTCTCGGGCCGGGCCCGCTCCTTTGCCCAGGGCGGACGGTCTCCCGCGGCCAGTTGCAGCTCGGGCCGGCTGCGGGCCGCCGCGTCCCGCGCCCCCGCCCGCCTCCGGGACTCGCGGCCCCTCCCCCGTGGCCCCGGCCCCTCCGAGCGCTGCCGGGCGCTGATAGGCGGCGGCGCTGACAGCGGGCGGGGCCTGGAAGTCCCGGCCAAACCCGCCCTCGCGTATAAGCCCCTTCTCGGCTCTCTCTCTCTCCATCTCTCTCCTCTCTTTCTCTCTCGCTCCCTTCCTCCCTGTAACTGAACAGTGAAAATTCACTGGATCCGCTAACAGGCACAGATGTCATGTGAAAACGCACATGCTCTGCCATCCACACCGCCTTTCTTCCTTTTCTGTTTCCTTTCCCCCCCCCCCCACCCCTTGCTCCTTCTCCTTCTTCTTTGTAACTAACAAAACCACCACCAACTCCTCCTCCTGCTGCTGCTTCTGCCCTTCCTCCTCCTCCTCAGTCCAAGTGATCACAAAAGAAATCTTCTAAGCCGGAGGCGGTGGCATCTTTAAAAAGCAAGCACATTAGAGAGAAAGAAAAAAAGAAAAACAAAAGCAAAACAAAACCCGGGCACCAGCCAGACAGCACCTTTTTTTTTTTCTTTTTTTCCCACCCTTCCTGAAAACAAACAACCAAACAACCATCAAAACAGTCATCACCACCATCATCAAAACTGTTAACATAGCGGCGGCGGCGGCGGCGGCGGCGGCCAACGTCACCCTCCGGCCACGGCGTCCGCCTAAAGGGATGGTTTTCTCGGCGGAGCAGCTCTTGGCCGACCACCTTCTTCACTCGTGCTGAGCAGGATTTTTGGGCTCTCCGGGGTTCGGGCTGGGAGCAGCTTCATGACTACGCGGAGCGGGAGAGCGGCCACACCATGCGAGGTAAGCGAGCCCGCGGGCAGCGACAGGGTCCCCGCTCCGGCCACCTCCGGCCGCCTGCGGAGGTGGGGGAGGGGAGCGCACCCCGCAGCCGGGAAGAGGGCTCTCGGGGCGCGGGGCTGGAGTTCGCGTTCGCAGGTGGGCTGCCAACGGCCTTGGGCGTACAAAGTTGTGGGAAGGTGTGGACGCCTCTCGGGAGTTCTGGAGGGACGCAGGAGGGCGCTTTTTGGAGAGAGGAGCGACGCTAGTTGCTTCCTCCCGGGCCAGGAGTTTCGCCGAACCGTTTCTGCTTGTCACTCTCGGCCGGCTGCGGCCGCCGACGCCGGGTGGAGCGGGAGCCGGCGCGGGCTGCGGCCCCCCGAGGCGGCTGGAAGCCCCCGGCGCGCGGCGGTGGCCTGCGGGGCTGGGGCGCGCGGGCGCACGGGCAGGCGGCGCGGCGCGGGCGCGCGGGCGCACGGGCTCGGGCTGGCTGGGCCCCCCGGCGTGCCCGCCCGCTGGCCCGGCCCTGCTTCGCGGGAGCGGTGGGCAGGGGGGCGAGGGCGCGGGCGCGCGGGACCCGACGCGGACGCTGGGTCGGCCCCCGCGCGCGTCCCTTGCGCCCGCCCTCCGCCCTGGCCGGGTCCGCGTGCTGGAGCCCGCGCGGTCCACGGACGAGCGCCGCCCCGAAAAAGTTGCGCAGAGAAAGTTCCAGAGGACAGAGCAGCCGGCGCCCCCCGCGGCCGAGAATGCTCTTTTTGTCAGGGGGCCGCTGGGTGAGCCCTGGAGCCGAGACCCCCAGCGGCGACGGCGGCGACAGCGGCGGCGGGTCCCTGGGGCGAGCTGGCAGCCGCGGGGCGGCGCGCGGGGGGCAGGCGAGAGAGACTTCCCCTGGGTCCCCTCGGCGCTGCCCCAGTGGACGGCCCGGCCGGCTGGAGGGAGCCACTACGTCGGTCTCCTCCCCGGCAGTGCCGGGACCTTCAGGTCTCCTGCGCGCTGTGCGCGGACCCGCTCTCCCCCACTTTCTGCTTGGCCACAACTTTACTCTTCTCTTGAAGAGCGGGCCGAGCGCCAGCGTGCCATGGGGACGTGTGCAAGTCTCTGGGCACCTGCCTCGCCCCGTTTTTTCTTCCTGGCCACTCTACGGCTCTTTGTGGGGTTCTCCTCTACCCTTGGCACGCCCTCCGGGGCCTGGCAACAGAAAGTTGGAGAGGGCCAGCCCCGGGCCTCCCTACGTCCCTGACCCGGCGACAGGTGGACTGGGCAGGTAGAGCTAGGGAAGGTGGGACTGCAAACACTCCGTCTTCTAGCCGGCAGTGCACCTCTCCCACTCGCCCCCCCGCCCCCCTCCCCCGCCAACACCGACCTCTCTAGGAGGGCCCGGGGGGGGGGGGGCGGGGCGCAGCGGGCTTGCTCTCCGGGCTCCGCACAAATGAACCCCGGAGCTTGGAGCTTGGACGCCGGGGCAGGGACTGGCTGGGCGCTGGGACGTGGCAGGAAAGGGAAGGAGGGGGAAGAAGTTGTCCAGGGAAGTGAGTGGGAGGGAGATAACCATCCAGGTGGGGTGGTGGGCCCCGCGAACTCGGAGTGGGAGCTCGGGTGCTTGCGAGCCGGTTCCGGTTGAGTGTCCCAGTTGGGGGTTTGATCACATGCTGCACCGTCCAGATTCTTTCAGAGTATTGTACTCCGGCAACTGGCGAGTATAGAACCTGTAAGGGAAAGATGCCCCCAGTCTTTGTTTTTCTGTTTCTGCCCCGTCTCACCACCATCCCCCTCCTTTCGGCTTCCCCTGCTCGGGTCTGGGGCCGCCAGGTCGCCCTTCCCTTACTTCTCCCCTTCCAACATTCCTCCCACGGCAGGACTACGTTCTGATGGTCGGAAACCACGCGTCGTGTCGGCTCCCACCCGGCACTAGGACCTGCGGCGCAAAAGCCGCTCGCTCTCCCCTTAAATTAAAGAAAGCGGCGGTGCGGGGCAGGAGTGGGTTGTCGCTGGATCGCGCTGCTCCTGAAGCAGCAGTATGCCAGACAGTCCGGGCTCGCCACCGTGCTCGCCTCGGGACTCCAGCAGCCTGAAGGCTTGAAAGCCAGGCGCTCGCCTAGTGCTCACCTTCAGAAACCAGTCGACAGCCCACGATCGCTTTCCAGAAGGCTGTCACCCTAGCCAAGCTGCCCAGAAGAGTTTACAAGTCCTAACTTAAAGCGGCTCTCCGGCGAGGGGGAAGGGCGGGGGGGGGGGGTGCTCGCCCTGGAAGAAAAGGAAGCTTACAAGGTGGCAGAGTCTTTTTCTCCACCTCCCAGGCTCTCCTTTCCTGACCCCTGTGCACTTCCTACAGGCTATGCCCTCCCGCAGCATCAGGGGCTGTTCCTTAAGGATAAGTTGACAAAAGGTCTGGGCTACTCAGACGTCTTGTGGGAGTCAGGGGTTGAACTTGAGTGTGAACTTGAGAAGTGGGAGCGGAAACGAATCAGCTTTCTCTTGTGCCTGGGCTACTAATCAGCCTTCCATCAGGGGGAGGGGACGGTTTTGGACTCGGCTTTACAGTGTATCCACTCCATTTCCCCCATACTCCCCCCAACACACACACACACACACACACACACACACACACACTCCCCATCCCAAGGTGATCCAGTGACAGGGATTTTGGCCTGGGCTTCACGGTTTACATTTGGCAGCTCTCCCAAGTCAGGCCTCTTTGTGTGACCTAAACTTGGTTCAGGATTCAGTGGTCGCTTCGGGACCAATCCAGCAAACCCACCCTCCATCTCCTTCTGCCCCTGGTAGGTCTATGGCAGTTAAGAGACTTTATCCTGAGGGAAGCTCTAGGGTAAGAAAGGGGTTAAGAAGCTCTGATCTTTGAGGTCATTGTCCTGCCCAGTGCAGAACTGATTTCGTCCTGAGGGCAGTGGCTTACTCAGGGCTGGCCTGGGGCGAAGGAGGTTGTATTTGGTGGCACACAAAGCATTTCACTCTTTGTCTGCTAGAGGGTACCACTTGAGTTCTAGTGATGCTACTTCACAGATTACATTATTGAAAAAGAATAACTTCTGAAGATGGAAGGGAAGACTTTTAATTGGGTCGATCCATAGGTGAGAAATGAGTGAGCCCAAGTACGGGTTTCAAGACTCCTTCCTAAGAGGCCTGTCTGTCAGCTGTTTATTACACAGGCGCACAGAAATGGTCGGATTTTTCAGCCCTGCCTCCACAGAAAACCCTGCTTCCCAAAACAGGGGCACAGATGTCGTCGCAATCAATAGGTGATTGTGGCTCCTACGGATTAGAAATCTGGTTTTATGCTTGCTGTAAACAAGGATAGGGCTTGGCTTTTGTAAAGCCCAGTTTTCATCTATTATTTTCAGGTAGTTAATTTTTATTAACTGCTAACTTTAGAAAAGCAGCAGCTTCCTCTCAAGGGTATGGTAGCCCTTTGGAAGTCTGGAGCTCTGAATGTCCTGCCGGCCAGGCCTTTAGATTTCCTAAACGAATTCTCTATCTTAATTTCTTTCACAAATTCCAATTAAATATTGCTAACCAGAATTCCTATCTTAATTTCTCCCACAAATTCCAATTAAATATTTCTATCCAAGATCCCACCATCCACAAATAATAAAAAAAAAAAAATTGCTGGAAGGACATCTCTGTCAATAGTCCATTAATAATTGTTCATTAAGTAATCCAGTAAGCTGTCTTACGGGATTCCAAGAAAAGTGAATGTTTAAACAGCTTAAAGAAAAATTCTAAATCTCTATGTCAAGTATTTTTGGAAAAAATATTAAGCCAGAAAAATAAAATATTTTCTTAGGTGGTTACATCCTGGGACTCTCTCCTCCCCCCATCCCCATCATCCTGAGTGAATATACAGCTACTATGACACAGAAGTGTTTGACATTCTCAGCTTTTGGGATATCTATTAGTAGCACCAAGGCTTTTTACTTTTCTAGATGTTCAGATAATCAGGAACTGGGAACCCAGAGTGGAAACATAAAGGGAGAAATTCTGAACAGCAGGCCTTATAAACATGAGGACTACAAGATTAAAACTCCTTTGTTAGAATTCATTTAAAACTTAGAAGTCCTGGATTTTACATCAACAGCAGTATAGCTTTTGCTATACTGTTTAGAAAACCCTTGGAAGATGGTTTCTAGAATCATTATTAAAGTGGTTTATGTGAAGCTTTGCTTAAATGTAAATAACGAGTATTTTATACTCTTAGTCAAATACAAATGTTAACATTTATTTATTTTGGTAACAATTTGTTAAATACTAAACTATTAGCAGCCTTAAAAGCAGTTATCTGGTGTGAATGTAATGCAAATACACTGTATTTCAAATTTAAATGTTACAGAATCATGAAACCTAATTTTACAGCACCAAGGACTTTTACAATACCAAGAAAACATTAACTTTTAAGGTTGGTCTTCATGAAAATGATGTTGGAACTGTGTCATAATACCTACTTTTTCCCTGAAGTTAGCATATATAGATAGAATTGGCACCAGGATTTTAACATGATTCAAGTTTTTCTAGATAAAAAAAGGCAAGTGAAACTTTCTTTTCAGCTATTATATCACAATTTATAAACTTGTATCCACCTTTTATAAAAGTAATGTGACCATTATAGTTTTTATAGTTTTTACTAACAAAAGTCCTAAAAAAAATAGAAATGTGAATCACAGCACATTAACTAGATTTTTTCCACTGCAATGAATAATATACCTTTAACTTGAAGGACTTAGTATAGGATTCAATTAATATAGAGTTTAAAATTATTCTAGTAAATTATCAAGTTAAAAAATTCTACATAGGTAGGTCTGCTGGTGTTTTGTAAATTTGTAAATAAAGTGAGGTTCTAAATTGTGAACAATAACATTATTGTTACTGTACTTTGGTGGAATTTAAGCCTTACAGATAATTATATGAGGAAATAGGAGAATTAATTCCAAAGTTAAAACCACCAAATTCTGTCCAGATTATAACATATCAAAGATGATGAGCATGTGTATTATTCGTGCAAAAGTTGTTAGTGATTGAGGTGACTTAGTACATACATATTTTTTTCTTGTTCTATTACTGAGAAAAGAATTTTTTAAAACTGTCATTTTTGTATCTGTTCTATAAAGGCAACACAACATAGAAGTTTTAAATTATACTGCCGTAAATTTAATGTAATGAAACATTTTATTGTGATTTTAAAATATACAGAAAAGTAAATATAAGGAGTGGACCTTGTGCTTGATAATTAATATTTTGTCTCAATGTAGTTTTACTATTCCATCCATTCTTATCTAAAGGATAGAAATTAAGTAGACAAATGAAATAAATCTTTTATAATATAATGAATAATGACCTTTGATAAAATGAGCACTGTACACATAAAGTATTATTCCTGTAATTTTGTAATCATCTTCCAATTACAGCTTCTTGCAAATATTTATCTTACTTTGAATAGAATCTCTGACTTAACAGAATCCCTAGCAGATAATAGCAGTCTTTGGAGGCGTCTGTTGATACACACTGATACACAATATGTATATGTATGTGCCTATAACCACCCACTCAGACAAGAAGAATGAATATTTGAGAGAGAAAATCATTCTTATCTTTGCTTTCACAATCCAGACTTCCAAATTCAAACATATTTAGAGAAACAGACACAACTTTCCAGAGCATTCAAAAGGAAGAAATGAATACATGTGGTACTTGAGTCGCATAAAAAGAAACTGTTAATAGCATCTATTTATAAATAATCTACACAAAACTCCATTATACTACCTAATGATAATTAGAGAGAAAAGGAATCAAAGAATTCAGGACTGCCAAATAAATAAAATATTCCCTCTCAAATTAAGCTACAAATTCATAGATAACAAGGCTTATGCCATGAATTGAAGGATGCCTCCTTTGTAGCACAAGACAAAGGGAGCATAGAGGAATAAATATTGATTGAACTAATCATCTGATGAATAGAAATGAGATTTACCAGTGCACCAATATAATAGGCTATGTTAACTAGTTCTTTCATAGCACATATGCTGCCCTTTCAACCCCTGACCCCATCCATTCAGTTCTTAATGAGGGAAACCACAGGTGTTATAACGGCATTTATAGTGAATCAAGCTAAATATAATAACCATGTGGTTAACTAATGGCATTGAAGGGGTGGGTTCTTATGAAAAGAAATAGTGTGATCAGAGTGTCACAAAATTATTATGCATTGCAAGCCACTTAGAATTTTGGCTCACTCTGTTCACTTTCAAAATACATCTCTTTGGCCATCAGTATTTCAACTCCTAGATTGTTTTCCCCTTAATAAGTACAGTTCTAGTCATGCTTATCTGAGGAGTTAAAAATGTTATTCAATACATTTCACCTACATTGCTTTATATGTTGCATCGTAAAGCATTGAAAACATTCAAAAATAACATGTAGAAATATACCTTTTTATACTTAATCTAACATGCATTTTTCTTGGTTAGTGCTTATTTCTTAAATATTGGAAATAGAATATAACTTTGTAGTAATTATTATAATTATATGATAAATTTTATTTTAAAATTAAATTGGGATGTTCTTGGCTTAGGCAGGTTCTTAAGGCCAAAATGAACATGTCACCTTTTCCAAAACATGAGGCTAAAAACTTATCCAGAAACATGCTCTTATAAAAGAGCAAAAGTAATTTGTTTTGACTTAAGCATGTTCACCTCTGCATGAATGTTTTATTAACTGGCTGGGTATGCTGAGTTTGTAAATTACTTTGCTACAAACTGTTGATGTCATTTTTGTGTGTGATTAGTTACCATACCATGTGGTCCTGGGTTATATTTCTCTAATTCAGAGGAATTATAGACATCAGCAAAAGAGGGAAAATTAATCTGATTGTTTACTGAATTATATTTTTTGTTACTAGTCATCACTTTGTACTCATGTGAGCCCACTATCCTGGTACCGTGGTGTGTATGAAAGATTTGGGTTGCTTAAAGAAAACTATTACATGGATTTTATCACATAGGAAAGCATTTTTTGGGGAATCCCTGGGTGGCTTAGCGGTCTAGCGCCTGACTTCGGCCGAGGGTGTGATCCTAGAGTCCCGGGATTCAGTCCCACATTAGGCTCCCTGCATGCATCCTGCTTCTCCCTCTGCCTGCGTCTCCGCCTCTCTCTCTCTTTGTCTCTCATGAATAAATAAATAAAATCTTTAAGAAAAAAAAGGAAAGCATTTTTTCTGGTGAATATTACAAGAAGTCGGTTTAAATAATATTTTTAAAAATTTGTCTTATGACTATTCAGTAAAGCACCCTTCTTTAAAGACTGTTACATCCATCACCTGAATTTCATTAGAATTATATTGTGATCATGTGACAACAGCAGATATACAATATTTTAATATTTAATCAGAAGAGAAAAAGGTATTCTCTGAATTTGGACACAAAATCATCCTTAAAAAGAAAACAGCAAAAGCTTTTTTAAAAGGCCTTGGCATTTATAGTCCTCACTTGGCATGGAATAAATAAGTATTACTGGCCACAAAAAAAAATTATAAAATATTTTATTTTAACCTTCTGTTTTTTAAATATCACTTTCAAATACAAATTTCTTTCCTTATTTGGAACCAGCTAAGTTTCATCCTCCCCCATTCTAAAAACTTTGTCAAATTCATGGATCAGCTCATTTCTCGGAATGCAAAGTAAGGTGCACTTTCTAAGTGTAAGACTAAGATTATCTTTCCAAGTGTTTCAGTTTTCAGTTTTAATTTTAAAAAGGAGAGGCTCTAAGTTTTCATCTTTTGCAGATACACACACACACACACACAAATAGAAGTGTATGTGATTTATTCAGGATTTATTGAGCATCTACTCAAAGCAGTGCACAGAGCTGAACTTCAAGAATGCCCAAGTTGGTGGGCACCTGGTGGCTCAGTAGTTTTGAGTGGCTGCCTTCGGCTCAGGTCATGATCCCAGGGTCCTGGGATCTTGGGATGGAGCCCTGCCTCTGGTTCCCTGGTCAGCAGGGAGCCTGCTTCTCCCTCTCTCTCCACCCTCCACGTATGCGTGCTCTCTCTCTCTCTCTCTCTCTCTCTCTCTCTCTGTCTTTTGCATCTTTTGCAGATACACACACACACACACACACACACATGCTCTTTCTCACATGCTCTCTCTCAAATAAATAAATAAAATCTTTAAAAATTAATAAAAAGAATGTCCAATTTGGTAAACAAATGGTGAGTCAAAGCTATGGTCAAAGCAAGAGCAGAACGGAATGCAGTGGGGACATAACCAGAACAGCTATCCCAGGGGAAGGGATATTTGCAATAGGTCCCTAAAGATGAGCAGAAGTCCAAATTTGGTTAATTTGCTCATCATAAATGAAATTTATTAGTTCATTGTTTGTTGTATTTCCCAGTTGTCTTTTTAGTTGGTACTATGTGAAAGTTAGTTTATCACACTAGAACTCTTCCAAAAAGAGCATATCCTGATGTAGAACAAATAGTAGTATTGTTCTTATTTAAAACTTTTACTAGTTAAATGATTTGCGAGTGACAATTCAAAGAAACCTCTAAGGCAATTTTGAATTACAAAAAGAAAATGTACTGAAGGAGACAAATATTTTTTAAGAGTATGGCTTGTAAAAATAATAATAATAATAATAGTACCACCGGGGAAACAAAGGGGAGAGGGAACACCTTACAGTGTCCTGAGACATTGTTTTTATAAGAGAAATTCTTATTTTTATAAAATAAGGAGATGGGCTGATACCTACAGAGTGTCACTTTTTTAACCTTTAAGATAATACCAGAAAGTAGGGATCCCTGGGTGGCGCAGCGGTTTGGCGCCTGCCTTTGGCCCAGGGCGCGATCCTGGAGACCCGGGATCGAATCCCACGTCGGGCTCCCGGTGCATGGAGCCTGCTTCTCCCTCTGCCTGTGTCTCTGCCTCTCTCTCTCTCTCACTGTGTGCCTATCATAAGTGAAAAAAAAAAAAAAAAAAAAAAAAAAGATAATACCAGAAAGTAGCCATATCTGCTCTGCAAAAGACCTTAGATTACCAGATATCGGAGAGAAGAAACTCTGCTGAAGTAATAGACTATGCAGGCAGGATCTGAGGGCCACAGTGATATTCCTCAAATTCTTCCGTTCTAAGAACTTGGATATAAGATTGAACTCCGAACATTAAACTATCAAATCAGCACATAATGGTTTTGCTGACTTTTGAGCTATTCTTCCTCTTAAGCTTACGTAAAAAAGGAAAATTCTTGGCCTCCTAGAAGGTAATAAAAATGTAACTGTATGAAGCAACTATTGGTCATGCCCATCCCAGCACTATCTCTAAGATAAATCCCTGATCAAACTGAAAACAAGTATCCAGGCAGGTCCTCAACAAGCTCTTCATTTTGAAGTGATAATTTGGCATTCTGGTCTTATTACATTAGCTCTTGTGAGCTTAGTTCACTTGAATTCTCATGCAAAGATCTAATCCACTCTGAAACACGGGTGAGATCAAGTTTCTGAGGCTACAAAGCTGAAAGCCAGACCGTGGGCTGGGGGGAACGCACAAAGTGAATTCACCATCTGAGACGTCCAGGCCGCCAAATTCACTCCTGGTCATAACCCTCTGCATTAGCATGAACCTCGCCTTCAAATTTTTACATGGTTAGCATTAGTTTTCTATCTTGAAAAAATACATATATTTATTGAGATCCTGGTTTTTAGTTGGAATGTATAAGACTGGGAATGGTGCTCTTCTCTTGTAACATATCCTGATAATAGAATGGCTGTTGTTCTTGATCTGTTTATTTCGTGGACCTCGAAGAATTCAAGAAGTGGCTTAATGACCCCATTCCTTGGGGCTTTTCTAAAGTGGTGAGAGATTGGAAGAGAGAGCACACAAAGACCCCTCTAACTTTTAGAAGCTTGGATCGAAGAGTTATTTAATAAGGCAGCTGTTTTTCGGACACCTCTTCCCTCACCTCTTACTGTGCTCTCAGGGTGCTGGTATGTTACTCGACAATGGACACACAGATCCACTTCATGTTATGCGTGGGCCGATGTGCTTTTCTGGGTGGTGAATGTAGACTGAATTTTTGTGGAGAACAGTGGCTTTACTTGAAGTGACATATGTAAGATGAGTCTAGATTTTCACTCTGGCTGTTATGGAAATATGCCTAGTACTTAGTAAACATTAAACCACTATTTTGATCTTTCCATTAAAAACACTATTTAAAGACAATCTTGTTAAATGGGATCAGAATGTGTTGTTGCCTGTAATTAATTCTGAGACTGGGAAATTCAGACAGTAGTGCTATTTTTATTTGTCTAAATAGTGTAATGAAAATAATTGTAACTAGTTATTTATCAAGCCACATTTAAAATATGTTTAATTTCACCTGCCCAAGGCATGAGCCATTAAAGTACTTCCTATGTGTTTCATAACACTGCATTAACATGAATTAGACCCTTCTTCTAAATTTCCCAAGTAAAAATTTCAGTTTATCGCTTGCTTGAGCTGGAATGAACATGCAAGTCATATTTTACCATCCAGCAGCTGTTGGCTCCAGATCTCAGAATCAAACAATAATACACAAGTTGAAATAACTTAGACATGTTGAGTTGCTAGTGAATAATTGGATATCATTATTATTGTCAGGTCAAATAATAAATTCATTACACAGAACATTTCCTATTAACTCGTACATAAGTTGTGCCTGGCACATAGCAAAGGAATTAAACACTTTTTCTTAAAAAAAAAATAAAATAAAAAGAAGAAACCTTGTTCCAAATTTCCACAGTTATTGAATGTGAGCAAATGCCACACAGTCTGCTTAAATAGAGGAACATTTGTTCAGGAAAAACACATCGTATCATTAAGGTACAGTGCTTCTTGGCAATAATCTTTTTTTTAACCAAATAGTTTAGATAAATTCATTTTGAAATTTTTAGGTTCCTAACCTATTTGTCAGTTTGCTCTAAAATTAAATTTAGAATAAACAGTCTAATATTCTTTTTTTTTAAATGCTGACTATCTTTCAAAAGGCTTAATTCTAAGCACTTCCACCCTTGCACATATATTTTCATTCTTGTAATTAAAGAAAAAAAGTTAAGTACCAAAGGAACAAAGGAAAGGAGCATCTTTCCCAAGACAGTTCAGAAATATCAATGATAGGAATGCTAATAAGGTAGCATTAACACCTTTCCAGTTGTGTTTTTATTTTGTTCTGTTTACCAGTATTACTGAAGGTCACTTCTGGCTGCCACCCATGTCAGAGTTAGTTAGAATTTATTTTATTTATTGTAGAAAGTGTTCTTTTGTAATGAAATAAATTGATTCTGAATTTCTTTCCACTGCAATTTCATTAATGACTTTTGAAAGGTTATCTAACATGGTTGACATGAATGTTGATTTAGGTCAAACAAAGACTCTTTTATCATAGTACAATGAGCAAAAAATTAAAACGAACATATGACAAAGTTATAGCTGGCCTCAATGGTGGATCATGCTTACATGCGATTCTACGAATCTAGATTGCTGAGTACTTACAATAGATAATAGGCAATGCCTTCTAAGATGATGGTCTCAAGAAAAGTTATTTTCCTATAAAATTCCTTAAGAGTTCCTTAGATAATTTTTGTTTCACTTGAATTTCTCAGATGTCCAGTGTTGATTACATCCTTTTTTCCTAAATGAGAAAAATAGATGACTTGTCCATAATTATTTGTTAAAGAGGTTGAGACTAAAATTTGACTTCAGTTGAGGGCTTTTGACTCTAAGTCCAGTTCTATTTTCGTTACTCTGTGTTTTCTTTCTTAAGCTGAACAATTTTTTTTCTTTTCTTTTTTTTTTTTTTTTTTTTTTTGCCAACTGCTGCACCCATAGCAGACATCGATTACATAGCAGACTAAGCAATTATCATATTTATACTTGGTAAGTGCGATGCACCTCTACTACCATTTGACTAGCATTGGCCCTAAAGATAAAAATTTTACAAGAATTCTCATGAGTGCTTTTGTCACATAAAGAATAGCTAAGAATAAAGTTGTTTTTTACTCAATCACAAGATCCCCTTGAGCAAACAACACTTGTCTGCTGTTTTTATTCCTGAAGTAATGATAATGACATTTACCAGTCTCAGGAAAAATTCAAATAAGTATTATGGACATATCTACAGATTCTGAACAGAAACTATCCACTAAAAAAAAAAAAAAAAAAAAAGTGAATTCAAACTATAAAGAGTAAAATTTTCTCGAAGATTCTAAAATTTAATTTCATAAACTCAAATATCTTCTTTTACAGAGATTTTAAATTTTGAGCAAAATTGTTTATTTACAGACCTTTCCTTTACTAAGATCCTAACCTTCTCTGAATCTACTTCAAAGAAGGAAACAACTTTATGGAAAGTAGCAATAAACACTGTTGATTTTTAAATATGAAATTCCTCTTCATTCAGTAACCAACATGCACTTACACTACAGTTTGCAATGTTCATCTACTCATTTGTTCCTCAGCTCATTGGTTTTCTCTTACAATGTTTATATTTGTCAGAAGGATTATCTATCTTTGACCATAAGCACTTCAGCAAAGGAATGGGTTGAAGAGCCAAGCATACCACCTACCTGAATTTAATTAGTTTTGTGATTGACCAGGATTGAAAGTCTCATCAGCACATCATTTGTATCAAAGGCCTATTATCATCCTATCCAATAATGTCTTGTCCAAGCATAAAATATCTTCTTAAGAAAAGAACCTTGAAAACCTAAGAAGGAGCTGGGTCTAACTGTGCCCAGACATTTAAAGAAAAAAAATTAAATTTGGCATTAATTCTATATAAATACAGACTTCTGCTCTGCCTTAACAATACTGGAATATAATGTGTTTTGCATTTTGGCTGAAACATAATATTTCCTACATCGAGCTACCATTTATATGGTTAATTTTTATGCTTTCAAGTGAAGTCCATTCATATTTCTTTAAAAGCACAATTATAGTCCACTCTTACTGATTTTTCAGGCCTCTTCAGTAAGCTGTGCCTTAACACATAGCTCGAAACACCATCCTTACTCTGTTGTTTATTCTCTAGGACTCGAATTGATCTTATTATATAATGGTCCTGACTCCCACACTAGACTAAATTTGACTACAGACACTATTAGAAAGAAAATGGACTGCACCAGAATCCACATTGGGTTGTCTTCATCTTATGTTTAGTACCTAGTGTGTTTACTAATGTCATGTTGAGAAAAATTGTAGGCTTATCTCAGGTGATTCTCTGTTTTACCTCATGTAAAATATCTGCTTCGTTTACTCTGTCTTTTAGAAATAGGGCTGTTTCCTAATACTCATTAATTCTGTCAGTCTTTGCACTGTAGCTGCTCTTAAGGATAATTCTGAAAACATTAAAAAAGGAACTATGTAAACCTGAGAGGAGCTGACAGATGCAGTCTCATCTCTTTACAAATGTAATAGCAGGTAAAATTTATAGTAATTTCTGGCCCATGTTTAGTGCTCTGTAGTTTTCAGTGAGCTTCTATAGACACCACCTGGATGAGCCACATAGCATTTGTACCAGACATGCAGGACAGGTCCAAATAGGTAGCTGGGCAAAAGGAAACCCCCAAATATAAACAGGGCCCTTTTTAACACTTTAAGAATATGATTTCGGGGCACCTGGGTGGCTCAGTGGTTGAGCATCTGCCTTTGCCTCAGGTCGTGATCCCAGGGTCTGGGATTGAGTCCTGCATTGGGCTCCCCGTAGGGAGCCTGCTTTTCCCTCTGCCTGTGTCTCTACCTCTCTCTGTGTGTCCCTCATGAATAAATAAATAAAGTATTTTAAAAAAGGATATGATTTCAATGCCTTAAGATATTGTCCCTAATCAAAAACATAAATAACTACTTTCCAAAAAGAGGAAATGTGAATGGCTAATAAACATTTGGTGAGAAAGAGCTCAGCCTCACTTATTAAAGAATGAATACTAGTTTGAAGGCATCTTTACCTGTCAAATTACAGCAGGTATGTGATGACCTGGACACCCTCATATTCTATTGTAGGTGTTCATATTGATACCATCGTTGAGCCTAGAGCCTTAAAAATGATCATACTCTTTGGTCTAGTAATTTACCTTCTAGGAATCCTTCCAGAGGAAATAAAGTATCAATAAGATTCTACACCTAAAGACTTGTGCCTAAAGACTTACTGTACTCTCATCATGATGTGTTCAACACAGGGAAAATCTGTTGTAATGCTTTTTTATGAGATATTTTCATAGTATATATTCACTGTTATACTAGTAGGTATTTACCATATGTTCAATATTCTGCTTTAGTATTAAGTGTTTATACATACATGACGATTGTGTCAGGTCCTAGAGATAAGATGGTGAGCAAGAAGGACATCATGCCTGACCTCACTAAACCTAAAGTTTAATAATTTTTTTAAAAAAGCTGAAATACAAAATGGTAATGTATTTTGTGATCTAAGTTATATAACATGCATAAAAAAGAAAACTGTCAAAAAACATACAAAATATTAAAAGTCACCTATAGATTTTAAGATATCAGATAATTAGTTTGTCATTACCTTCTCTGTCCATTCAAAATTTCTCACATATTCTTTTTAGATTAATCCTAAGTGTCAAGGTGAATGCTTCGTTTCTTTGGCACTGTAAGAAAGGCTGTACCTTATCTTTTTTAACTCATTGTGTTTTAGTTCTTCCATTTGCCCGAGTTCAGCTAGTACAATAATAGGGGTAAGGTGAAAATTCAATGACTCATTAAGACATTTAACTTATTTGATATTTGCACAACTATTCTCTCATTCATAACAAAATATTTATCAAGGACCTCTTATGCATTCGGCACCATCCTAAGTGTTGAAGATACAGGGGTGATAGGATTCACTCCCATCCTCTGAAGAGCTTGCAGTCTACTTTTGAAAGCCATATGCTATAATTCACAAGAAGTAATGGAAATAACAATAACGTAAATAATAATAATATCCAGTTTAAAAAAAGCTTTCTCCATCATTGAGAAAGGAAAGGTTCTAAGTTCTCATTAAGAATGACTTGGGGCACCTGGGTGACAGTCAGGTAAGCTCCAACTTTTGATTTTGGCTTAGGTCATGATCTCAGGGTTGTGAGATCGAGCCCCGTGTCAGGCTCCACGTTGGGACATGGAGCATACTTAAGATTCTCTCTCTCCCTCTCTCCTGACACTCTCCTGAGCTACCTTTCTTAAAAAGGGGGATGGGGATGCATATTGCCCTTTTTGTCTCTGAAGGCTCATATTAATTTGAGACATATATTATTTCAAATATTGGAGGAAAGATTAGGATGCTTATATAGAAAAATTAATTGACTTGCCTTCATTTTACCTCCAATAAACTAGTCCATATGTATTTCCTGATAATACTGTGGGGCTTTACAATTCCTGAAGATGTTAAAGAACACCAACACAGACACACTCAAGTCTCAAAATATAAGCAACTAGAGGACCAATTCCTTCCTATTGGTGAGGTTGTGGGAAATTTGCAAATATTCCTATACTCTGAGGTAGATAAGGAATCCCAATTTGCCCTTGAGCCTGTTGGAAACTCATTGGTATCCAGTAGGACAGAATTACAGTATGATGTTCACTGCTGGGGTAGGCTTCATCCATGGGTGCTTAGACTCCTAGGGCCGTGGTTCAAATCAGACAGTGGTTTTGTCTCTCAGGAGATATTTGGCAGTGTCTGAAAGCAGTTTTGGTTGCCACAACTGGGGAGACACTACTGGCATCCAGTTGGTAAAGGTCAGGAATGGCAATAAACATTCTACAATATACAGGATAGCTGCCAAAATGAAGATCATTCTGTCTCAAATGTCCGCAGTGCTGAGATTGAGAAATCCTTCCCTAGGAGTACATGAAGGATTTCTAAAAAGTATTCCTTCACAGGTCCTCAGTTTTCATATGTATTCCCTGAGAAAGCTGGCTCCTCTTTTCTACCTCCCCTTACACAATAACCCCACTTCCACTTTACAAAAGACCAAACTCATTCATTTCAAATCTTATTATGTGTTATCTGTGGTTCCCAAGACGGAAAAATTGCCATTGCTCTAAAACAAAGACACAACTTGAAGTACTGATTTTGAGGCTGAGAAAGTGAATGATTCTAATGAAGGGGCAAAACGTCCTTTTACAAGTCAGGTAGTTTCCATTTCCTGACTTTCAACAAAATTGGAAGAAGATCTAACCAAATTATCAGTTAGTTTAAGATATTAAAAATAGTTTTTGATAATAGAATGCTGCATGATTTAAGGTATATGTTTCAGAAAGAGTTTAAAGAAGTGAACTCGATTGCTATGGCAAAATTAGTTTTACTTCTATCTACGTATTTATGTGAATACATTTTTCAACACCTACATTTCTAAAAACAGAAAGAGGAAGAGAAGTCATGCTAAGCTCTATTATATTCTAGTAGTAAACAAGAGACAAGCATAGGTACCAGAAGGAAAAAAAAGCCCTATCTGACTTACTAAGGGATGAATATCCTTCAAAGATTTATTCTTATGTTTGATAAATATAAAATTTGTTATATATTTATGTAATTTGTATCAATTGTGTTGTATTGGTAAGCTCTAGTAAAAAATCAATCCAGAGGGAATGTTACCGCTTACAACCCACATCCAAGACAGGGGTGTTTTGTTGAGAGAGGAATGCTAAATTTAAATATATAAATATGTTTTTCTCTCTGAGAAGTATAACCTGGTGATTTAAAAAGACTTTCAGACATGAAAATGTTAACATTAGAATAAAATTCTGGAGAGATGAGGTAAAATGGAAGTCCGAATTTAAGAAGAAAAATATACATTATGAAATCCCTGTTAGAGAAGAGCTTATTTATGCATTTTCCTTTCAAACGTATGATACAGATACCAAAACATTTTGAGATTTAGATTTCATTAATACATTTAAGGAGAAATTCATAATTTTTATTTAAAACTATAAAATCTAAAATGCCTCAGAAATTGCATCTTTTGCAGTTATATAGTATATACTATACAGTGTGCTTTTACAAAAGTTTTAGTTGAAGGGAATGCTCCAGGACCTGTGATTCCTCTTCCGTGATGGTCCATCATATTTTTTCCAGTCCATGTTAACCTGATACCCTAATTGCTTAGGAACTACATTGGATTGGGTACCTAGGCAATAACTATCTCGAACTCTAAAAAGAACCAAGAATGATATGCTGTTCTCTATTAACTTTTCATAGACAATGAGGCACAGTTATTTCTGGGAGGCTTTGGACCATAATCAACTGTTCATTTCACTCAGGTTTCTAAAATACCAGATCTCTGTAGAAGTTCTAGATGACCACCAACCTCAGAATCAACAAACCTGAGGTAGAAACAATATCCCTCTCAAAAAAGAGGCCCTTCAGTACATTCCACCAGACCAGGGGTCAGCAAACATTTTCCATAAAGCCCCCATTAGTTAATATTTTAGATCTTATGGCCCATGTGTCCTCTGCCACAACTGCTCAACTCTGACGTAGCATGAAAGCAGCCATAGTCCACATGTAAATGAATGATAATGGCTGTATCCCAATAACCTTTATTTACAAAAACAGGTGTCAGGCTAGATTGGGGTGGGCAATAGTTTTCTGACCCCAACGCTAAATTCTCAAGTCCCCGAGGAAAGGATCCATGCCTTATTGAACTTTGTATTCCCATCATCCAGCACAAAAACTGACATCTAATAAATGTTGAAAGAGTGAACGTATTCAAGCATTAAAGGAATCATACTTTATTAAAAATATGTTGAAATACAATGCACTATAGAAGAGAATAAAAAAGAATTGTTAAACCTCGTGGAGTTTAGACATTAGCCAAGGAGACATATATCTGAGAAGTGACAGGCAGCTTGGCCACAATTAATAGAATGAGTCTGCAGTACATTATTTATACACATTCCCATAATGAGTGATTAATTAATATCCCAGTATAACTTCTCACGTTTATCTTCTCTATATTTTGAGCCACTTGAGGTCACACAAATTGGAATCCCCAATTCTTTACCTTATTCATGCATAATAGGTCATTGAAACTTCAAATTAATTATGGATGAGAAAACTCAAAAATTGGCCAATTAGCTAACTGATGAACAAATATTTGGTATATCTTGTATGTTCTAAGTATTATGTAGTTGTCAGAAAATATCCAAAGAATAAAATTTGTTTATTAAAAAAATAAGTATCTTATACCACTTACAATGTATCGTGTTCAGGTCTAATTCCTACCAAATATTAACTCAGGTAATTCTTACAGTAAACTTACGAAAAAATAGTGTTTATTATTAGGTCCATTTGATAGGTAAAAGAATGGAGATACAAAGAGGTTAAGTAACTCGTCCAAAGTCACACATCTAATATATGGCAAAACTGTGATTCAGGCCTGAGCAGGCTGCCACCTGAGTCCGTGTTGTTGTTGTTGTTGTTGTTTTTTTTTTTTTTTTTGAATCTGTGTTCTTAACCAAAGGAAAATGCTGTCACTTTTCTTGAGAGTTGAGAAGTGAACCCCTGGGGTCTCAACAGGACGGATGTAAATTGTTAACTAATAGCACACCACATTGCCCAAGAATTCCTTCACAGGTAAAGGCTAGATGAGTTCAGAAGTGAGAAAGTCAATGTTACAGTGATTAGAATGAATTTTATGGATGGTCACTTGAACTAAACCTTCAGATTGTGTAGATTTTTATTAGCAAGGAATTACAGAGAAACTTCTCAGGTGGAAGGACAGAATGGACAAGTTTGAGGGCACAATTATAAGGCAAAAATCATATGTGTACACCACCTCCCATGAATCAAAATGTAAGAGAAGAAACTAACATCTACTCCACCCTTACTATGTGTCAGCTACTACAGGGGGTCCTTGACCTCTTAGGGAGCTATTTACAATCTCAGGCATTCAAGTGAGAGAGGTTCCAACCCAGCCTCCCATAAGTACTGTGTGGCCTTGGGCAAATTACTTAACTTCTCTGGGCCTCAATTTTTTTTTGTAAAATAAAGATAACACTTGCATCACAGAGTCATTGCTAGGACTAAATTACATGAGAGAACATTGTAAAATTCTTAGCATAGTGCCCTCCTATTCAGTCTTCATGGAGTGTCTTTGAATTTTTGTCACTAAAAGATGTGCAGTACTGTTATCTCTATATGACAGATGAGAAAACTGAGGCTCAGAGAATCTCAGACCAATGTCTATAACATATGTATAATTTTCCCAGAGAGATATCATTGGGAAGTAGAAATTTGGTTAGACTGAGATAAGAGCTGAGAGCTGCTGGAGTTCCAAGTTAAGAGTTTTGTCGTTCTAAGATGAATTGAGGTTGGGGGCCTGGTGTTTGAACAATTATTTATTTATTTATTTATTTATCACTTTTTAAAAATTTAAATTCAATTAATTGAATGAACATATAATGTATTGTTGGTTTCCGAGGTAGAGGTCAGTGATTTATCAGTCTTATGTCATACCCTGGTGTTTGAACTTTTAAAAAACTGAAATATGTGACTGTTGACCGCTTCTGCATTTAAAATTTGCCTCTTAACAATTTGGGGGTCACTAGATAAAAAAGAGAAGATCTGGAGGCTTGGTGTGGCTCATGCCACTGTCACCAGGCTTAGCTGATATGTCAGTTGCCCCCCTAAAACCTTTCCCTAGTAAGTGTCCTTATTGTCATCTAGTGGGTCCTAACCTACCTGGTGAACATGATCTCAAAACACTGACTTTGTATAACATTGCATCCAATTACAGAGAAGAAGTTTAAGACTGTTATGATAGTTTGGTGCTTTTCTTCCTTATATTTATGTATGTTTGTTTAGCGTGATCAGTTGAAAAGGCTTAGAGAAACAACATTTACCAGATATAAATTGCAATGTTTCCCCATATACCATTTCACTAAATATGATTATATCCATCATGGTTTTTTTTTTCCCATAGCTATGGAGGGTAGATCTGTTCTTTTGCAGTGTTGAAGGAACTTGCCACATTTAAAACAGGAGTTCCTCAGTATTTTATTCTATCAAACTTTACCACGACCTATAAAGATCTCACAAAGGATCTAAAGTAGTTGAATCTTTCCTCTTCTCCTTGCTAAAAATTATACTTTCCATTAGGAAAAACTCCTCAAAAATATCATGTGAATCTTCTTTCAAATGCACACCTGTAAAATGCATTGCAATTTTTAAAAATTCAAATTCTTCACTATTTGATCTTAAAACAAATGAATGTTTGTATTTATCATTTCATTTCTAAGATTCCCCATCAGGAATGTGATAATTTCAGTGGTGTTTTCTGCTGTAACGGAAGGTACTGACATCGGGAGATCTAAATTGCGAGACTTATGTAACTTGCACTATACTCAGCCCAGCATCTTATGGTCTAATTAAATACAAACCGAGTCAGTTGGCAGAAAAGTACAGCGTTGTGGTGCAGATATTAGCACCTTGTTAGCAGTCCAAAACCTGCTTTCTCAGGCAGAACCTATTTCTGAATGCTAAGTTTTATATAGATAAATGTTGTAATGTTTGAAAGGCATTTGATGAACTTTTTTTGAATCCAGAAAAAATATATTTTTTTCTTACTGGACATTTATAATTAAAAAGATTAAAAAGCTAACCCAGTATTCTTGCAAACAATGGCTACTTTCAAAAACCATTATCTTACTATTTAGGGTCCAATTCCCAAAAAAAAGTAAAAATATGTATTTTTTTAAATGCCACTACAAGATAACTGATGGGGTGAAATAATGTTATATAAATATAAACGTGTTATAAGGTCCACATTCCCCTAGCATGAATCTAGATTTCTTCAACATCACAGAGAATTCTTATTGATCACTTACTATGTTCTAGGCACTTTTGTGAGCACTTTATATTAATTACTTCAATTAATCATCAGAATCACAGAGAGGTTAACTAACTTGTTCAAGGTCACCCAGGTAGCACCTAAAGGAGCTGGGATTCGAATGCAGGGTTTGAACAGCTATGCTCTCCCTATCACTCGCTTACAGCCAAAGGATGCTGCAAGCTGAGATCCTACTGTTAATCTCCCTTCCCTGTCTCAGAGGCCCTTGCAGGGGTGCCTGACCAACAGACGCCTGCCTGACACTGGCCAGGCCAAAGCTAGGTGAGTGGCCTGGGGAAAAACGCTCTGGTTCATCTTTCTCTTTGTGTCACACACAATATTAAAATGTCCTGTCTCATTGCCACTAATTGAACATCTGGGATGAGAAGATGATCATTCGAAATCACTTGAAAGCATGCCTTTCTATTATAAACATTCATTTAAAAAAAAAAATTGCCACCAATGACCATACACTGCACCTGGCTCTGAGGCAGCGTGTATTAATTTGAGAATATGTGGCTCACACACAAGTGCCAGCAGTATCCAACACAATGATAATTTGTTGTCTTACAAAATCCAGACTGGTTTCTGGGGACTTAGTGGAAAGAGTTCTAGAATTTAAATCAAGAGGCATTTTGCTACCTTTAATTGACTATGTATCCTAGGCAAGTCACCTCTTGGGCTGACCTCCTCATCTGTAAATCAGATTGTCTCCAGGGTACTTCCAGCTTTCCAAGTCCTTGGATTCATGCCTTTAAGGATAATACTTTATTACCAGTATTGCTTTTCTGTTGTTTCGATTATAAAGGGATCGGAGTTTTGTGCAGATTAAGGAACCTGTCCAAAACCAAACAGGCGTAAGATGTACACACTGGGATTCTACCTCAAGACCATGTGATTCCAGAATCCTGACCTGGAATATCCTTGGTGATTCTAAAATTGAATAGATCTGTCCCCTACTCTGTGCCTGGTCTCCAACTTTATTATAACCTTAGTGTATTTCTACATAGTCCCATATCTTACAATACACCAGCAACACAAGACTCATTAGAACAATATAGTAAGGGTCACAGATATCACAAGAAGAGTCTGATTGCTCCTGAATTCTATTGTAAGGTATATACCATGGAGAAATTTAGCTTCAGAATCATTTATACCCCAGTAAATGAGTTTACCAAATCCTTTCCCAAGAACGCATTTTCCTAGGGTCTCCAAAGAGACCTCGAGGGCCTGTAAACTTGAAAGCTCTTTCCATCTTCTCCAGGCAGAGTTGAGACGGGGCAAGCACAGAAAGGTTGTGCCGATTTAAGATAAATAGCCTACCTACTGCTCTATTTTGCGGAGGGCTGGTTGGAGTGCATGTGCGCGTGCGCCCTGGCGGCAAGTATTTAGAGAAGTCAGGGTGGGTAGCTTGTGTGGGAGATAAGAGAATTCAATGAAGGGAGATACTTTAGCCTTTCCTTCAAGTACATCTCCCTCCTGAGTACATTTACTTCCATCACAATGGACTAGAAGAGATCCTTGCTTAGTGGTGCAGAACCCTTGAGACCTAATTTAGCTTTTATAGGAAATTCAAAAAGAGAGAGACGGCACAAGAGCAAGAGAACAGAACAAAGATATGAGTTTGTACAGGGAATATTGATACTTCTGGACTGCCTCTGTAACTCTTTTAAAAGAAATTTTCTAAGTAAATGCTGACTTAGACTTTTTTGTTAGAGGAAGGCCTGAGCTCCTCCCGCAGGAACAATGCACTGCCCGAGTCATCTTTACAATTCCCGACAGTCTGTCGTCTCGGAAGTTCGGGTTCATTGGTTTTTGTACTGTGAAGGTCAGCAAACATTTTGGAAAAATAAATTTCCCCTCTTAATTTCTCAGATGTGTCCTCACACGGATGCCCAGAAATAGGAAAGTTACATAAATGCAAATTAAAAACATGCCTGACAAGCTGTGCCTGTTGGTCCCGTTGATCATTTTTTATTCACATTTCACAGCAATTTCCAGGAATATCACCACATTCTTTGTTAACTACATATCAATTAAAATACCTCTGAGAGGCAGGTACAAGAGCGTACTATTTATTATCCTTCTGCAGCAGTGAAAGGCCCACTTTTACTAACTGCCACAGGTAGGTAACACATAAAGACTTAGAAAGAGAAAGAGGGGGAAAAATAGCCTTCCCTTAAGGATTTCATAGAAGATGAAGAAAGACATTTTTTCCAATGCTGCAGGGGGAAAAAAAAAAAAAAGTCAGCGGCTTAACCAGGCAATCAGTGGGCGGATAAGACCAGAACCCAGACATTCTTATTCCTTCTCTCATCTATTGCGGCCGCAGAGTCTAATAAATTGTCGCTCACAAGCAATTTTACCACACAAATATAAAGTTGTTAGTGCAAAGAGCCCAAATTACTTTTGCGGATGGCTATAGGAGTGTAGTAGTGGAAGACATACTGGCTTAGAAAAGGAAAAAAAAAAATCAAAAAGATTGAGCTTTGAAATTAAGAGTCATTCTGCCCTCCTTCCTGTCTGAGTCCTACCCCCTGTTTCCTCACTGGAGAGGTACAAGAATTAAATGAGGCAATAAATACCAAATGTAGCAGGAACTTAACTAGCAATATTATTATTATCTGATAGGGAGCAATCAAATATAATGTCTGCACTTTAAAAAGTTGGCCTTATGTAGCTGCAATGCATTTAATATGCTGCTCATATTTTTAGAGCTGGCTTGCTTTTCTGCATCCTATGAACCTGCCTGTGGTTATGTTGATCTTGCATCTTGTCTGGGAATAGCTAAAGCTTAGCACTAACTAACCTTAGAGTCTTTCACATCCTTTCATTTATTTACTATCTACAGCTTCACAACCATTTAGGCCTGATGGGTATGAATACAAAATAAAGGGTCAAATTCTGTAATTTAGCAGATTAACTAATCAGGTCAAGATGTATTGGAGCAAAGATCTTCATGTGACTTATATCCAGTTTATTGGTTAGCTGGATGCTAACTAGCATTCTCTACCAGCTAGAAAAATACATCAGCATAACAACTTCCCAGCTTCTAAATCCTGCCATTAACTAAAACTTGATTATACCACTTCATTAATCACCGAGCTTGAGCCGAAACTCTTGTTTTTATTCTGGGAAGATGATTTATTCAAAATAATGTTTCACTTAGGGGTCTAATCATAAACCCAAGATGATTCAGATGGTGAAGTCCAGCTGTAACAACAACAGTATCATCTAGAAAAATAACCACATGTATATTGAATCCCTTGAAAGTTTTCCATAACAGATCTGGGGATGATAAATCATGCAAACTCATTCTATAATTAACTAAAGTGTTCCTTTTCTTTCACCATAATCCGAAAGGATTAGCCCACGGTCTTTCATTGGGTAAATCAGTGGGCCATAATTTACTCTGCTGTGTAAAATTAAATTCAGATTTTAAAATCTGATAAAAATAAATTCCAAACACATGCAAAAGTGAGCCTTTGCAGAAACTTTAAAAGGAATCTTCACAGCAAATAAAAGTTTCAACAATGGATGATGTCTTTACTAAAGGACCGGCACAGCTTTAGGATGCTACACTAAATAGCAGAGCTTTCAGTAATCTATTTTAGAACTTTTCTATAGGAATCTCCTGAAACTTCATGGTGATGTCATCTGATTATTCAGTTAGTAACATGGGCAAACCAAAAGAATCAGGTTTCTACATTCTTTCCCTAATCTTGGATTGTCACAAAACGGATTTTTCACCCTGTTATCCCTATTGAAAAATATAGTACCTGACACAAATGTTGAATGAATGTACCCAGGAAATGGAACCACACCTTATTTTCTATCTATAATGATATGAAAGTATAGTGCTGCACCTTTGGATGGTTTACTATGAAATTACAAGGACTGGTAATGCAACATTGCTGTAATACTCCAATTTTTCATAAATGTGCTGTTGCTTATTACCTCCTCTGTCTCCTGCCACTGCTGCCAACAGGCCTTGGTTCTGTTCCTGTCTGGCTTTTGTTTTCTATTGTCACATTACTGATACATTCAGTAAAAGTTTATTGAGCAATCACTTAAGACCTTTTTTGCAACAAAGCAGAGATGGATGGATGGATGGATGGATGGATGGACAAAACTTTCTTTTCAAAGAATATTTATAGTTGTTGAATTTTAGCAGCACACCTTCAATTTCATTTTTACATTTCCAGCTCTCTGAAAAATTGATCATCTTTGGAGAATTGCACTGTGCTAAACTTATTGATTTCCACTGAGCATGTTGAAAGTGGCCATTACTTGATACATCATTAATATAATAATTGAGATCAAGCATTTTTAGATCCAGAGTACCTGACATCAAAATTTCACAAGCATTAGGAAAATAGATGATAGAGATCTCCTCCTCTCCAGGAAATACTGACCAAAATTATTTTATATAGTGTTTTCTTTTGCATTATTTTCTAAGTTATCTGTATGTAGGTCAAATAAAGGCCGAGAAATTGAGTTCATATTATTAACCAAGCACTGATCACAGATTGGTAATTCAGCAGTGGATGGTTGTTTACCTCAAAAAGGAGAAAGCCTACTTCTTTGATTTTGCTAAGATAAATCATTTAATGCAGTGCATTGTGTGTGACTTGTTTCCCTAGAGGACGGTGGTGGTATTCAGTTCTTTAAACTGGTTACCAAAAAGAGAAACAGCATAAATCAGAATCTGTGTAGGTTATTCTTCACAAGTAACAGCCTATAAGCTAAAGTCATTGTTTGGCTTTCTACTGTACCCAGATAATAAACTAAAGAATGGAAGGAAATGTTTTGATGAATAGGGGCGTCACTGCAAATCACTATTAACCTAAAAAAAAGGGAAGGAAAATGTAAAATGCATGTGAGTATCTTTTTCTGGCTTCCAGCTCTGTTTCTAATCCTATTCACCTAGAACAGAACACTGATTTATAGGATAGGGATGGTGCTGTTTGATTTTAGGTACTGAACAAGCAGTAAGCATTCAGTTGATATTTCTTGATGTTTGACTCAAGTTGTTTGCTTTGATTTTCTCAAATTTTCTTCTATACAATAGGCTTAATTTATATATGGTCTATAAAGTTTGTATTAGCTTTAGTCTTATGTTTTCAACTTCTATTATCTTCCATGAGAATATATCCTTTTTTCTCTATCATGTCTGGTTTCCTGTTTTTTTTTTTTTTTCACTTTTATTTTTGTTTTTGTTTTTGAATCATGTCTCCCCCTTGGGATGGGTTCCTTTTCCCTCTTCTTTGTTATAATTCTTTCCATCTTTTATTCTTCTTTTTATATTCTCCACTCACTTTATCTCAGTTCTTTTAATCCCCCCCCCCATTTCTTAAAAGAATTTACTTGACCCAAATGCTCCTCCCCATTTCCTTAATCTCCCCATTTTCATTCTCTCTTTTAAACACCTCTACCTTTGGTGGGCGGAGGATGAGTAGATAGGTGATGGGCATTAAGAAGGATGCTTGCTATGATGAGTACTGGGGGGTTGTATGTAAGCGATAAATCACTGAAATCTACTCCAGAAACCAATATTGCACCGTATGTTGACTAACAAAATTTAAATAAATAAGTAAACACCTCTACCTTTGACAAAAGTTCATTAGAAGTGCCGTGGGATAAAAGAAGAAAAGATCTCCAGATCTCCTTCTTGTACCTTTGAACACTGGGTTAGATGCAAAGCACAAATTCATACTTACAGGCCAAGGATCTGATTTAAAAGTATCTTTGTCCCACTTCGGTGTTGTTTTACATATATGAACATTTCACTCTAGCCAGCACTTTCCAAATAAAATCTTTGTCCTTATTGTTAGTGCCCCATAATCAAATGTTAAGATTAAAAAAAGAAAGAAAGAAAAACTTGTTATGCTGACTAGCTTTCCAGCTGGACTCTTTTTTTCTAGAAGACTATTAAACCAAACACTTCTTAAATTTGATTAGTTTAATAACAATAAACAATCCTTTTCTTGTTTGTTTCCTGTTGAATCTTTCTTCTACAATTAGTAATAAGTATGGCTAGACAATGTTGATGAATTGATTATGCAGCTGAAGCTGTTCAGGGTTATATGTAGTCTTTAATTCCTGACTATGAAAAACTCTTGAGAAGAACTCGATGGTACTCCACACCAGAATTTTAAATTTGCAGCGTGGTAATTATTGCCATGGCTTCATTCAATTGAGTTAACCACTTAAAAAAAAAAAAAAAAAAAAACAACAAATATTATGTGCCAGGGCCTGTGCTAGATTCCGAGGGAGGAAAGAGAAATAAAGTAAAGGTCATATCCCATACAGAGAGCCAGAGATAAGGCCTACACTGTAATTATAGGGCAGGTGATTTACCAGGTGGGGTTTTACCTACAGAGCTATAAGGTCATAGGAAAGGGGAATTAATCTGTCTTGGAACTGGAAAGACCTGAAGAAAGGTGGGATTGCTTCAGAGAAAGGAACAATTAAGATCAACCCAAATCAGAGCAATGTCCAAAAAGGCATTCAATTTTACTAAATGTGATGGGTAATGAAATTGGGGGGAAACTCGCTCTAGATAATTGATACCACAACTATATCATCATCATCTCATAGACACTAAGTCTTAAGAGATCTTGAAAGAAATCCAAAGGTCTTGACTTCTGCTGAGAAGCTAATTAACTTTATTTTCTGCTGACCTTTTCATTTCCTTCCCATAAGATGAGCTGGTGATTTAAACACATGCATGAAAAGGTTTAACTAATTTATAGAAGATGATGTTTAAATATTTATTCTATTGTTCACTCAAACTACCTCTGTGGTCTCGTCTATATTTGCATAATGTAAATACTTTTTTTTTTCTCTAACCACTATTGATTCTTCCCTTGTCTGGTAATCAAAACTTAGATCAACCATCATAGCTCAAATATGAAAAGCTAAATTCAAAAAATTATATATTATTTGTCTTCATTTTATATTCAAACAATGGAAAGGAAGAAAAACAGTATTATGTACCTGCAAAGATAACATCTGGAAACCTACTGATTTTTTAATATTTATTTTTTGGAGGATAGATCTTAGATACTAATGATATATAATAAGGAGGACTTTCAGAAAGGGAAATTATTATGTTTCACCTTGGATTGGCTTTAGTACAAAGCTCAGGGCAAACACAGTATTCAAAAATTACTAAGTTATATTTAATTTTATTTAATGATGAATTCACTCAATGATCTACATTCCTAATACTGGTAAATAAACATAAAGGATTAACCCTAACTATATCATCTTTAGAACAAGAATGATGATGTTAAACTACGATTTTCAGAAAACAAGCAATATCTCATTTTGTCAACTGAATGGAGAAAGAGGAGAGTACTTATATGCCATAATTCCTACTGTGACTGATTAAATCCTTTGTAAGTAAAATGTAGAGGTTATAAAGAGTTGGAGGTTATATTGATTTTTCATTACTGGCTAAAGGCTTACATGCCATATAAAATGGATTTCTAACATCAAGGCAGGGAGAAGTCGTTTCCGAGATCTTTTTTTAGAAATCAGCAGGAAACCAAACCATTGTATAGACTAGTTAATAAAGTCAGGCAGTAGAGTGATGGAACTTTATTTTTATTCTTTCTTAGAGAGAGCTAGAGATTTATCTTTATAATTAATCAAATGATCATCAGTTTCCCATCTTGCATTTCACATATTATTAAACCAGGCAGGAGTTTATTCCTGGGTCCCTCTTAAAAAAGACAAGAAGATACTGCACCACATATTAGAATTTCCACTAGAATTCAAATTAGAATTATCAACACAGCAAGGGAGCAGGTATGTGGGAAACCTCCTTTTAGTTCAGACGTTCTTGGTGGAAGATGAGCAAATTAAAGAATACCCCGTATTCAATTTTTATAACAGAGAATTCTACAGTTTTTGCTTTCCATCCCCATTCTACAGCAGCGGAATGAATGTTTCCCTTTGTTTACTGAAATCTGCAACTAAATTTGAATCTCTTACCAAAAGTACCTCAGGTAATTCCAACACAGAGCCAGGACTGAGAGACCCTGACTGAGAAGACAAGTGCAAACAAAACTGTGGTTGAATTTTCAAAAGGAAAGGAAAACAAAATTGTAAAAACACTGGTTAGAAAAAATATAAGATGTAATACAGTAACTTTAAGAAAAAGTAAAGTATGCTCCCGTCTAATTTATAGCTTTTTCACACATACTTATTTTCACAGTAAGAAAACCAAAATGGACTCTCAGAGTTGCCTAATTTGGAACCACTCAAGATGTGGTCAGCTCTTGGCTTGCATCAGAACTACCAGGGAATTTATTTAAAAGACACATTACTGGATCAGAGTCTCTAACTGAGGGGGCCCAATAATTTAACGAACATCCACTTTAGCAAAGACATCCAAATGATTCTATGTGACAGCTTGAGATGCATTACTCTAGTTTACAAACACACTTTTCAGTGAGAAAAAAACCCAAAGATTTCCTGAGACTTATCTAGATATCCAGTTGGGGTGATCCAGTTTTTATTTTTTCTTCGTAGTGCTTGCTTGTCCTTTCTCACTTCTGCAGACCAAGGCTGCCACAGTCCTGTGGGTCTGTTTTCTTCAAACACTTGTTTCTCAGAATTTCTCATGACCTTTTCATACTACTGGGGATGCATATGTAAGACATCCAATTTAAGCCTCCTGTCAACTACCAAAAATTAAGGTTTGTGCCAGAAATTTGGAAACAGTATATTTTCTTAGGTGTGTAGTGCAGTGTCAGCCATGACTTGTGATCTTACTATCATGATGTCCATCTTCTTAAAATTTTTTTTAAGATTTTATTTATTTATTCATGAGAGACATAGAAAGAGAGGCAAAGACACAGGCAGAGGGAGGAGCAGGCTCCGTGCAGAGCCTGATGTGGGACTCGATCCCAGGACCCTGGGATCACACCCTGAGCCAAAGCCAGACCCTCAACTGCTGAGCCACCCAGGCATCCCTCCATTTTCTTAAACTATGTAATTAAAACTAACTTTAAAATATACACCTGGGTGACTCAGTCGTTTGAGCATCTGACTCTTGATTTTGGCTCAGGTCATGATCTCGGGGTCCTTGGATAGAACCCCACATTGGGCTCCCCACTCAGCTGGGAGTCTGCTTGAGATTCTCTCTCCCTCTGCCCCTTCTCTCACTCACACAATCTCTCTCTCAAGTAAGTAAATCTTTAAACAAAAAATATATATCTGTAATAATATAAAAGAGATGCCTAAGGTAGAGATGGAAGGCTCATGACTGATCAGAAGAAAAAGCAGATGACTATACTTTTTCAGAAATATATGCTTTAAAACCCTAAAAACAAACAAGACAGTAAATAACAATGACAAATATCAACCAAGCCCTATACCCTCCCCCCCAAAAAAAACAAATACAATGAAGATTTAATGTGAGAGAGAGAGACATTCTATGACACTAGTAGAACCAGGCCTTATGAGTTGAAGTGACTAGAAAGCAGATTTCCATTCATAAAAGGAATAATTGTCCAAGAGAGCAGTGTTGGACTCAATCATTGACGTGCTTAAGCAGAGCTTGGAATGGTTGACTTCCAGGGCTATTTACAAACATAAACCTCACTGAGTGGAAGGTGGGTTTAAAGACCTAAATTCCTTTCCAATGCTAATATTCTATGTTGATATATTTACAGCTATTCACAAAAGACAGTTTGAGAAAAGACATCCTAATTAATTAAAGCCAGCCAGAAAACCCATGAGAATTTGGACCTTGAAACCATTAGCCTGAGCAGTCGACCATTATCTGTTACTAGTAATACATCTTTCAGCGTGAAAGGACTTTGATTATTATTCAAATTTAAATTAGAAATTTATTCTCAAGCATTTTTTTTTAGATAGGATGCAAGAAGTTTTAATTACAGTACTCTACAACGGGAACAGTAAGCTAAATTATGAACAATTATAAGACTCATTCATTCTATAAGTATTTACTAAGCACCTATCATGTGCCAGTCACTATTCCAGGATCTGGGAATACAGCAGTACACAGAAAAGACCTGAAATCCCTGCCCTAATGAAACCTACATTCCAGAAGGGAGAGAAGGACAACAATAATGATGATGATGATAAAGTAAAATATATAGTGTTGTGATGGTAATAATTTCTACAAAATAAAATAAAGCAAGGAAGAGGGATAGCATGATGAGAAATTTCAGGGAATCGGGATGCATGGGTGGGTCAGTGGTTGAGCGTCTGCCTTTGGCTCAGGGCGTGATCCTGGGATCCAGGATCAAGTCCCACGTTGAGTCCCACATCGGATTCCCTGCAGAGAGCTTGCTTTTCCTTCTGCCTGTGTCTCTCCCTCTCTCTGTGTGTCTGCCTTGAATAAATAAATAAATCTTTTAAAAAAGAGTTTCAGGGAATTATTGTTTTTTTCTGACGATACCATAAGAAGACAGCCATGTTTATTACTGAGAAGAATGATTTTAGAGTTCATAAACTCAGTGTCATTTAATTCACCCCTTGGTCTTACAGAAGAGAGAACAGAGCCCATTGCAATTAGTGTTTTGACTGAGATTCCCAAGGCCCGAGTTCAAGCTCTACTATTGCTCTCCATGTGGGTTTCTTATGAGTTTAGAAATTTTCCTTCAAATCCATTTTGTCACTGCAAATGAGGCCAGACTTTGACTAAGAATATTTTCATTCTTCCAAAATATTTCTCTGTGTGTATATCTCTCAGCAGCATGTTTATAGGTTAGGCAGGCGACTCCATGCACTTGAAGATAGGTGGCTGTTAACACCATGTTGTGAGTGATGACGTAATTGCACATGATTTCCAAATGGAGTTTCAGAGCAACTCTTCCAAGACTGAGATCTATGTAGACTATCAACAGATGACCATAAATGTAGTTTGCCATACTTTATTTTTAAACTATCTGCTTTTAAAAGACACTCCAAATCTGTCACTTCCTTTTCCCTAAAACTTAAGTGACACAAAAGGAGAGATCTTTTTTCTGTTGGGGCAAGGACCAGGGAGATCTTGAAGGGGAAACTGAGCAGGAAATGACCCTACTTCAGTAAAAACTGTAATCTACATAAAGGGAGTAGAGGATTCTTATAGTCCAAGTGTTGAAAACACTTTTAAAGTGCAGTTATTACTAGAAGTAACTGTGAAAATACTATTCTAGTACAGCTGCTCCCTTCATATTTGCTTTACTGAAAAAAGAAAACTGTTTATTATGGTTAGTAATGCAAGCCTCAGGCATCACTGTCTTAAGTTCCCCTAATCTCGCCTCTCACAGATGTGTGTCTGGCAGTGGAAAAGGCAACAGCCCTAGATGTTTCAATCCAGGATTTAGTGTGCCAGGCAAGTGTCTTCTTACCCCTTGCACCTGTAAAGTGCAAACAAACAAGAGAAAGATAGATAGACAGACTATGGATATACCTAAATCAGCCTTTATGCTCTAACTCTGGGTATAATTGGATTTTCAATAGCTTTTGGGGCCAAACTGAAAATTAATTCTTCTGAATGTAATGTGTTCTATTTTTTGTATTATTACTGAAATTATTTTCCTCTTTGTTGGCAATGTTGCACCAGCATTTATTGAAGAGATAGCAGGTGCTAGTTCCATGTGTGTGGTTTTAGGTTTGTTGCACTGGTGAGAGGAGTAACTGACATTTCTTGTGTGCCTACAGTATCCCAGACACTGTGCTAAGAGATTTACACTCATGACCATATTCCATCTTCACAACAGACCAATGAAGTGGATACTGTTATTACTGTCATGCTTTAGATAAGAATACAAGATTAAGAGAGATTAAATAACATCTTCAAAGTTACCTATGTAGTGAGTGTTGGAGCTAGGGTTGCAGACCAGCAGGATTCAAACTTATGAAGCTTCTTTCAGCAAAATGTTGACTATATTCTCTTTATTTGATCATTTCTTTTCAGAGAGGGGTGCCGTATTTTCCCTCCATGAAGATGGTTGAGGAATGAACAAAGTATTTTTGCAAGTATCAAATGTTTCAAAATTTCAAAAATAATTCCTCATGCTGTCAGATTTAGAAGCACAGACTTTTGGACAAGAATTTTTATTTTCTTCGTAAATGTAGGGGATATTCAAACCCAAGACTTCGGAAGGTTGACTTGGTATTGGGAAAATGAGGAAGAAAGGAAAGAAGGATAGTTTGTACGGCAAGAAGATTGAACAGAAGAATAAAGAGGATAAATAAGGAACCAATAAGCTGAGAATACTAGGAAAAATACAACACTAAGATCAGATTTACTGAATTAGTTGTTAACCATAAAATAAAACCTCTCCATAGTCTCTGCTTCTTATAGAATTACTGCATATTTTTTCGATATTTAGGTCTTTGAAAGTTGAGGCTTTTTAGGTCTTTGAAAGTTGAGTGCCCTATTGTGAGAAATAAAATAGTAAGTGCATTTAAAAGAGCTAATATGGAATATTTTAAAAGTGTTTTCAACAGTGCCTAATACACAGTAAAGAATAAATATAGAAGAGTGTAAGTTTCATTATTACATATCTATATGTAAAAGAGCATATGTATGATATATCTAGGGGAATAAAAATTAGTGTCTGTCCTAAATGTGTGGATTTGTCATTAAACTGGTATATTAATTAATTTAGCAACACTCCAGAGCAGTATCACATGGAAGTTTATCAGACTGATGTCATGTCTAGGCGAAGGAATAGTGTACTCTCTTTCCCACTCCAAACATACAAGCATTCATGTTTTATTCTAAAAACTGATCTTCCCTTTCTTTCTACAGACTTCTGAGATAAATCCGAAGTCCAGCCCAAGTATGATGAAAGATGATACACATAACCAAAATGTTTTCCAAATAAAAATAAAATTTTGCTCCCTATTAGGTTTTAGTGGCTAAGGAAGAAAACAGTTTTATCCACTCCTTTTGAGAAATGGCTATAAATTCTCTATCTTTTTTGGGGGGGTTTAGCAAAATCAAAACTATCATATTTGATATGCCCTGAATTAAATAAAGTCCCAACAATTAAAGTGAAACCTCTATCTTTAAGGATAACACCAGCCAAGTTGTGGATGTTGCTGTGAAATCTTCACAAAGTTTTCTGCAAGTGAAATTCATCATACAGCCATATAAAGAGGAAATTTGGTCTTTCTTGTCAGGTAGATCTATGGACATTGAATGAAGCAGGGAGAAATTGTCAAACCTCGCCATTTATGCTGGTAACCAAAAGGCATTCATCTACCAATCAGAAAAACTGGTGGCTTATGGCCTGAAATTATTCATTTTCCTTTATTTTATTATTTCCTTTAGGTGGAAATTAAAGACAGTAGTTCTTGTACCCCGGCCTCAAGGTGGTTCCATTTCTTTTTTTTTTTTAAGATTTTATTTATTTATTTATTTATTTATTTATTTATTTATTTATTTATTCATGAGAGACAGAGAGAGAGAGAGAGAGAGGCAGAGACACAGGCAGAGGGAGGAGCAGGCTCCGTGCAGGGAGCCTGATGTAGGACTCAATCCGGGTCTCCAGGATCATGCCCTGGGCTGAAGGCAGTGCTAAACCGCTGAGCCACCCGGGCTGCCCAAGGTGATTCCATTTCTAATGTGGGCAAATTTTTGCTCATTTTTTAAAATTTATTTTATTATTTTATTTTTTTGTTTGCTCATATTTTTAAATGACATCTTCCTTCTTACAATTCTCATTTATTAAATGTAGTGTTCATCCCAGAAATCGATTTATTTATAACCCTTCCCTTTTCTTTGTTGTTTCATGAGGTACTAGACTATTATGCCCTTAAACTCATCATTTCTCCTGCAACATAATGATAATGCTTCCCCCAAAGACACTAACTAGCTCATGAGGAGACTCTGGGTGTATGGGAGCACTTTGCTGGGGAGGCAGTTTACTCTGAAAGAGATCGGTCAGTCAGCATGATTAGGGTCTACCTGGTTAAAGATGTAAAGTGACAACCTAAATACTGGGATTTTACTGGTTACTGTATCAAAGTGACAATAACTGCTAGTTTCAAGTCCTGCTCTTTAAGGTGCAGCCATAACCCCAAAGCTGTCCAGTTACAATGAGTGCAATACTCAGCCAAATCAAGTGTCTCCAAAGCTCCCAGTTGTCTACGTATTACGTCCAAGCATAGAGTGAAGATCTGGAAGTACTGAGGAGGCTGGATTTCCCTCCCTGAGAGAATGACATTCCCATTTCACAAATATCAAGCTAGTTGTTTTATGACATTTTATCTCCTTGTAAAATGCAGTTTCATTAGGAGATCAGTTTATAGGTTTTAGACATACTAAGTTCAGACATCTGAGCTTCAGATATGTATAACCACTATTTAATTGCCTTCTTTAAATAAGATGGCAATAGAATTGTATTATTATTTGGCTTCTTTAATATACAAAAGAAAAAATAAGCTCTACATTTTTATATCTTCTTTTGAAAGAAAAATAAATATAAGTCAACTCAGATTAGCTTTTCTCTCTCCATTCTTACTAGTAAAATTTGAGTCTAAACACACTAAATCTTGGATGATAATCTTTTATAAAGACTGCTAAGTCTTCATGCAGATGGGGTGCCATTTATATGGAGAGAGTGATAAATTCCTAGTCTTGAAATTCAGTGTCAAAATTATTGCCATTTAATGTCATGTCTTGAAATTTTTTCATCGGAATTAATACTATGTGATGTTTGAAGCCCATGAAAAACCTTCAGTGTTTCTTTTCATCTAAGCTGACACACTGTCACTGTGAATAAAAGTAAAAGAACATATAATGCTGTGGAATTGTTTGCAATCAGAAATTTTCTTTCAAGCTTACCTATCCTTGATCAACTATCCATGATCTCTGCAGTCAATATGAGTTTCTAAGAATCAAAACCTGAATATTTCTATAATTCTTTCCCGAGCTATTCTATACATCACGGAAATGACCCAGTGTAAATTCAATCCTATTTCAACAGCAGTCACATTGCCTAGAAATGTATGTCTGTGAAGACCATTTAAAATGTAACAGGTCCTTTGGCCTTCTCAACTTCTTCCCTTTTTCTCAGTGACCAGGTCTAATATTTACCCCAAAGTACAACTCCAAGATTAGTTTTTATTTTCTCTCTACAGTTTCATTCACTCCTTCTGGTCTTTATTCCTCAAAAAGTCTGATCTATTCATATTATCACTAATTAGAAGGAGGAGTGCAATGCTGTGTCATACTTTCACAGTATTGTCAGAGAGTTGCTTTCTTTACTTGGTTTGGTTCTCCAAATATGCATCATACTCTTTGAGATTAAAATCCTCGTCTTCAACTGATACAGTCTCCTTCAGAGCATCAGTAGTGAATTTCATATTCTGGAGACTCTCAATAAACATGGATAATGTGACAACATGCTCTGTAAATTGCAAATGGCAGCTGGTGTGATGAATCCCAACCGCATTTTTTGTTTTGTTTTGTCTGTTGGTTTTTTGGTTGGTTAGTTTATGGCTTGGGCTCATTTTCAAAGCAGGAAACGTCACAGAAATCCTATTTCCAGTTTCTCTTTGAAAAAAAAGTCATGACCTTTGGGCTTCTATTCTTACAGAGCAACAACTGCAGCCGAGAAGTAGCTTTCCTCTTTAGCTGGGCATGCGTTCTCTATTCCTAGAGCCTACTGGGCTTGTTTCACTCATTGAACTACCTGCCTAGCCCTTTGAGTTTGCTACCTCTGCTCTGCACAAACATTGTTCAAAGGCTTTCTAATCCATTTTATGGAATTATCTCCCAAATGCAATTTCCCCTTGAAGCAAAGTGATAGATGCTTTCCTCTGATAGGATCCAGTCAGTGTCAAAATGTTGTTCCTGTGGCTTTCCTCATATTTATGCAAAATTTTGCAGGACTTTTCTTTATAGTTCTACAGGAGTCCTCATTTGGCTGCTCCCACCCTGGGAATATGATGAGATCCGCATTTGTGAAACGTTCTGTAAAATGTCCTGAAAAATTACGAACAGTGGCAGTGACAACAACATTCTTACCGAGAATAATGCTAATGGCAATAAGACAGCAGCAGAATGTCTTCCACATCTTTGTGTTTAATCACAGTGCAGTTCTCTAAGAGTTAATAAGCTCTCATGCTTTTGGTTTTGTTGTTGTTGTTTTTTTCAATCTACCCCCCAACTTTTTAAAAATTCATTTAATATGGATGGGCCTGTCAAGCTTATTTAAATTGATTGCAGGACTGAATGTCAGTCCAAGGAGATAATGGCACCAGTTCTTACAAGTTTGGCTTTGTTATTATATCCATGAACTACAGTAGTTATGATTCCTTAATTAGAAGGAACCTAGAGAAACGTTTTTAATTCTCTTTTAATGTATGCATTGCTGCTGAAATTTCAGACACTTAAGAATACTGATTTTGTTCTCTTACTGAAAAAGTATAAGTTGGTCACATTTTTGGAAAAAAAAAAAACCTTGCAGAATGGATTTGGTAGAGGGCCCTTTAAAGGTGGGCATTTTACCATTGACTCATTAATTTAGTCATGTAGTGATGGCAAAAATACTCCATCCGAATAGTGAATGGCCACTGTGGCATCTGGATAACTGATCTGTTGACAAAAAGTATTCATGTCTCCACTGAGTATTCTCCAACAGACTGAGTCCAAATATAACTTTTCTGATGATGTTTCTGCTGCTAGTTCATAAGTATCTCTTCTCTGTGTTCCCTGTTTCTTTGCTAATATTAAAATGTCCAGGTTCATTAAGAAATAAAGAATAAATAAAATGCCTTTTAGCACCCCCTTAGGGAGCAAAGAGCTTTGTGAGCAAGAAGTTCCTCTCAGGTATGGAATGCTGAATGAAGGTTGATTGTCAAAGGGCACCAGTTAAATATGATTGATAATGGCTTGATATTATTTCTTTGATCTTATTTTTTCCCTCTTTAATCCACATGAATAGTAATGAACACAGCTGAGTGAATGAACACAAAAGCAGATAAGCTACTGTGCACATTTCATACCCTCCAATCTCATGAGCACATTGTCTTTAGCATCATGAATGAGTTTTGCAAAATCTGTAATATGTTCATAGAACACTACTGCATCTTGTTTAAGGGTCATTTGACCATATTTTGCCCCTGGCACCAGCATGATGGCTTAATTTTTAATTATAAATGCTAATTCTAATTAGCAGGCCTGGAAAAGTCAGATTGAGTTCTGTGTGACCCTGTCCACCCACTTACACCCCAGATGCTAACTTGAACCCCAAAGCCAAATATGTGAACTCTTTTTGCAGTGCCTGAGACAAGATGCTGAAGCAGCTGCTGTCCTCCCTATGGTACATATAGAATCAGGGAATATTTTGATGTAATTATTACAATAATATTTTCGCTCTGCAGCTACTATACCCCAAAGTGGCTATGTCAGGACATCATTTCTTCTTTTCCTGTTTTCTCAACCACAAAACCAGTCTCACAATTGGATTTGGCAGCTGCCGAGCTACCCTAATATAGCAGCAGACGAATCCAGGCAAAGAACAGATCTATCACTGTATCTGACTGATCTTTCTGCTTATGCACAGTGACAAATTCTCACCTCTCCATATAGATCAGCGGGCACTGTAACCAGTCAGTCACGCATAAGTTGTGACAGCGCATCACAAGATTGGCATTTTGGAGCCCTGGAGAACAAGGTGAAACATGCAGTTCTTTTACATGAAAACTGCAGTCTTTCCCAAAGCAACATTGGTGTGTGTGTGTGTGTGTGTGTGTGTGTGTGTGTGTCTACCTTTTACAAAAAGAGACATACTGTTCTGTTCACTTTAGTAAAATACATAGAGAAAGGAGATAAAAAACAAATGGTTGTATCGCAGGAGAGGGATTTACATTGTTCATCAGATAAAAACTACCCGGTTTTCTTTTCCCACCTGCTTCTAAGTTACTTAGAGTGGCTAAATCAAGGGAGCCTCTGCCTAATGAGAATATGCGTCCATATCTCTGGGATTGCAGTGCTATGCTTAGGATGACAGATGAAAAAATGTTGGGGTAAATTTTCCAGAGTTTCTTCTCCTATTTCTATTGAAATATACCCTCAGGAGGCTTCTTTTTACCCTCATGAAATCAAAACCTCCCACTTTTATCTCTTGATTTAAGAACAGTTGAGAAATGGTTTTGGTATTTGCACAGATTTTAGAGAAACTCCCTTTGTTGTTTCACGGTAAGCATATTTACAATAAAAGGGGAAAAAATGCCTGACTGCTTCAGAAGTATTTCAAGGTATAATGTGAAAATCATTCCCAAGAGCTATCCAAATTTGGAAGAAGGCAGTAACTGGCTAATAAAAGAAACCTATTAATAATGTGTGTTGGGATTCATAGATTAGAGGTGTACAAATTAAGTCTATTTAATATTTTCTGTGTGTAAGGAACTAAATCTGAGACCAGTGACTCAATAATAAAATAATGTAGCATTTTAGGATTGTTGTTGTTGATTATCTGTAAGTTACAGATATAAGAAATAATGAATCATGGTCTTAGGACAATCTCAGGGCATTGACTCAACAGATAATGCCCAAATGGAAGCAACATAATCATATATAAAAAATAAAGTCTCATCACATATCACAAATTGCTCTGCTGACACAAAGTATTAAATTTTTCCATTAAATTTACTTCCAACTTAGAAAAGACAAGACCTTATTTAGCCTGTAATTTAGATAGTTAGAATTAAATCCAGATTTAGTTAGTGAAAATCCAGGTTTAAGTAGTTAAAATAACATCTATTTTTAGGTTTAAAAAAGGGGAGAAAAAAAGGGAGGAATCAGCAGTTATATTTACTGTGCTTAAAAGGAGCTGAGGCACTACATTAAAATTGAATAGGAATTCAATATTTGATGATGATGATGATGATGATGATGATAGGGAAGGAGTGGAAAGGTAAGAGGAAGTAGAAAAGGAAGAGGAGATTGGGGAAATTGCATTAACTCTGACTTAATCTTGTACCATGATATAGAGAAGATACTATGTCAGCCAACTAGTTTTTTGAGTTTATACAAGTCCTTGGAAATATACATTCACTGAAATTCTTCACCTCTTTTGGGATCATTAAAGCACCATTAATTAGTTAAAGTTTATACACAATTCAAATTCTCCCTTCCTCTTACTTTCTGAAGGAAACCCACTGGCTATATTATTTTAAATCAGTTGCTCACTCTGACTGTCCTGCAGTAATAAGACCAAGTCAGTAACTTCAAGGTTCCAAAAATGGATTGTGTAGCTGAAGTCATTTATTAAATTGTTCCCATTGCATGAGAAAGGAGGGGGGACCCTGAAATCCTGAAGATGTAAAAACTACAAAGAAGAAATATCAGCTGACTCGCCCAAGGTCACCTGGTGAGACAGGATAAAAACGGAAGTTTAATACCTGCCATTCAAAATGCTTTTAACGTGCATAGAAAAGGAAGAATTTTTAAGCTTTCCTCCAATGTGTGAACATGCTCATGACCCACATAAGGAAGAATTCTCTCTTATATTGATATTGAACTTTTATTCTTTGCACGAGCAGTTCACTTATTTGAATTGATTCCCCCAGTATTCAGTGACATATCTATTAGGCAGATATAAAACCCATTTTACAAATAAGGAAACTGAGCCCCAAGAGCCTAAATGACTCATTTCAGGTTATCAAACCAGTTAGGAACAGAGCTGAAAGTAGAATGGAAACTTTTATTCTCCTAATCTAATATTTTTTTAGGACATCATAATGCTTCCTTCATCATTATCTCTTCCACATGCTTTCTGGCACAAAAATCTGTTTTTGCTTGGGGAATTTGAAGAATAAAGACCATACATTCACTTACTTATGTAGTAAGCAGAGGTGAGTGAGACATTAATATTTTAAACATCTGAAAGCAAAGACATTTTCCTGCACATGGCTTTCTAGTTATTAAGAGGTTTATTTTCTTCTCTTACTTTTGTCTACTCAAAAGAAAGTCCCCATAGCACCTCCTGATACTTGAAAAGGCTAATTTGTTTCCTCCACATGAAACCCTCAACTATGGTTAAATATGAGAAATCTTCAAGCAGGTGTTTGTTTTCTTAAAAACAAGAATGACATTTTAACTTTATTCATTCTGCTTCAAAAGTAAGCATTTTATTCATTAGTTTAAAAATGAAACATTTTCAAAGAGCTTCATTGCTGACTAGTTTCATGCCATTTGAAGTTTTAAATGTCATTTGATGAGTTTTAGCAGCACAGAGAAATAATAAAAAGATTTTTGTTAACTGATAAAACACACAATATTCTTGTTCTCAAGAAGAACACTTGAGTAATTTTAAAATAATGAAAAGAAATGGTACCGCTGGAGAAATGTATCTGCATTTGCCCACTATTCACCCCTTCAATAAAAAAAAAAAAAATTAAAGATGAGTAAAAGAAAACAAAATTAGAGGATTTGGAAAGTAGAAAAACATTTCCAAGAGGCCATCTATTTAGCATAATTTACTATGAAAGTACTTTCTCTGTTAGTGTTTTGCTCCAGCGGTAGCAATATAAATACTCTGTACTTCAATTATTATTTCCATTATGTATTAATAATTATTAATTTCAATTAGTATACAAATAAAATCAGAACTTTGAGAGACATTTATTTATATATTTGTATTTATTATGCATGATCTACTTCATACGATAATTTTGAGTAGTTTACAATAAAAGACAAAGATGCAAATAATAAATAAATAAACAAGGTTAAAAAGAAGAGCTAAATAGTAAAAGGGAAGTGGTCCAATTGTGGTTAAGAGCATGGACTTTGGAGTCAGATAAAACTGGTTTGAATCCCAACTGGGCTGATAAGTAGCTGTTTGACTTTGTACAATTTAAACAACCTCCCTGATCCCCAGCTCCTTAATCTAAAAGAGATAATAATGGCCATCTCAATGGAGAGAACATGGTGGCTGTTTTTGTCTTTATTCCTGAAATGTCTTTACCAATGGACTCTCTTGGGATTAAACACAAAAACAAAATTCATTGTGACATCCTTTGCCCTACTCATGATGATATAGAAATATAAAAACAAGTGCTGGAAAGTTCATTTTTCTATGAGGTTAGAAACATCAAGTTAAATTATAAAACAAATTCTGTAGAATAGAGTTCATTAATATGTTTCATATGTTGATCAATACCTGTGAAAATAAGCAATAAATTAAGAACCACAACAGAAAATTTGAAGCAGACATCAAAGAGAACCACGTGCCTGTATTCTTAAAGTTCTTGGTATGTTTTGTGCTGGATTTCATTGAGAAGTTACTGGTTTCTCTTTATAACACCCCTAGAAATGCAATGTCTTTAGAGAAACTAATTCCCTAAGACCATGAAAATGAATGCACAGCATTCAAAGATTGATTGCCATTTGGATGAGAACAAATAAAAGAAGCAGAAAATTATGCAAAAAACTGCTCACTTTGAATGTATATATTTATATAGAGAGATTAAGTTGGGACTTTCTATTAGTAATTTCAGTAAATATTTATTGAAAATGTTCTGGACTATAGCATCAATAAACCAGACAAGGCTTGCCCTCATAAAGCATTTTATTCATTATTTCAGTAAGAGAGACAAATCATGAACAAATAAATGTGACAACCAAAATAATACACCTGGTGATTATTGGTAAATACCCTGAACTAAAATAAAGCAGATAATAAAGGGTGGTAGGAAACAGAGGCAGTGAGATGGGGCCACTTATTATTATGATTTCCATGTGTGGGCAAAAGTAAAACATGATTTTCAAGCACAATTCTAGAACAACCTTAAGTTTTATAATTAAATTACCAGATCGCCTACCCACCCAACCCCTCAAAAGAAAAAGTTTCTAGAGAAAAAGCAACTTTGTTTCTTCCTTCAGTCCTTGAATCTCTCCCAGACACAAAGGCAATCAGCATTTTCTAATTGAAAACGATAAAGAAAAGAGTATTTTATTTGTATGAAAAGATGTTTTTCATCAGTGCAACAGAAAAGAAGGGCTAGAATAAACAGGATTTACAGACTGCTCTTTGCAACTTCCTTTTCTAGCAATATGGTGAAATAAGTAACTTGCACTGAAAAGTAAAAATGCTGGATTTTATGTAGATAGATGATGATAGATAGATGATAGATAGATAGATAGATAGATAGAGAGATAGATAGATAGATAGAAAAAAAGTATAAAAGTATACATGGGCACCTGGGTGGCTCAGTGGTTGAGCGTTTCCCTTTGACTCAGGTCATGATCCTGGGGTCCTGGGACCGAGTCCTGCATCAGGCTCCCCACAGGGAGCCTGCTCCTCCCTCTGCCTGTGACTCTGCCTCTCTCTCTGTGTCTCTCATAAATAAATAAATAAATAAATAAATAAATAAATAAATAAATAAATAAAACATTTTTTGAAAAGTATACATGGAGATCTCTTGTTTCTACCTCTGCCTGCCCCATTTACTGCACTGTGCTGTAACCAGCAGATTATCATTTTTATTAGTTTATTGTGTATCCTACTACTTCTAGCAATGTGATCCCAGGCATATTACTTAACCTGTTTTCAGTTTCTTCATCTGTAAAAATGAGGACAATCTACCTAAAGTATCTTAAATGAGGATGAACTGGGTTGGCAGTCATAAAAAATAGACAGAAGAGCTCCTGGCAGAAGAAAAGTGTTAGGTACATATTCATTAAGCAAATCAATACATACAGCAACTATACTGGTAATTCTCTCTTTCATTGTCCAAAGGTAGAATACACAATGTACTCTATTTTATAATGTGACTTTTTCACTTAATATATCTTAAAATGTGTCACTATTAGTTCAGAGAACTTCATCCTTTTTCTGAGCTGCATAGTATTACACTGAGAAAATGTACTATATTTGGTTTAATGATTTCTCCATTGATGATCATTTTTTGTCTTTTGCTTTTACAAACAATGCTTCAGTGAACAACTTCATAAATATATCATTTTGTAGGCATGCAGGTACATCTATAGGACCAATTTCGATGCAATTGTTATTTTACTAAATATTCCCAAATATCTCTCTGTACTGGTTGTACCATGTTCTACCTCGACCAACAATCTATGAAAACGATAAACAAGAGTACATGGAGTCAAAAAAGGAAAGACTTCGAGAGGCAAACACACACACACAGTGAAAGCAAAATGGAAAAAGAAGTAGAGTCTACTACTATACTATTATATTTAAAGGAAAGTTTAAAATGATAAAAACTAACTCTTAGAAACTTCCCAAAATGGGGATTCTAATGAGAGACCCCCACATAAAACTGGGAATGGCCATTAATCCCTTAACATTAGAGGAAAAACACATCTCTCTTGAAATTAATAACCATAAAGTAGTTCTTTTGTGGATTTGCAGCCCACAACTTTATGCTACATATGTGTATGTGTTGGAGGGGGGCAGCCTAATCCCATTTAAAAATATATATTTTAAATAATTACCGGTACCCTCTGATACCTAACGAAAACAAACGTAATCTTTTCTGGAAAAATGACACTTCAATCCAGATCTCAAAGAATCCACCAGAACTTTGTAAGGAACATTAAGTTAGCAATCAAAAATGACCAAAATGCTAAAGGAAACAAGGCATTCTGGCAGAGACACTAGACAGAAATACTAGACTCACAAAGACTTCCGATGTTGGGATTAGAAAACTCAAAAATGTGGTTACGATGTTTCAGAAAATAAAAAGTGATACAGAGAAGAAAGAAAAACATATTGATTCAGAAGTCCAAGCAATTTGGAGTGAAAAATAAAAACCTCAGCCAGATGGAAGAGAAAGAAAGAGCTGGAATTGTCAAACCGAAGCAGATGTGTTCAAATACAACCAAACGGAAGTAAATAATACATGCCTAATCGCTAGGATCCAAAGCTAATACAATCCTTCATCAATGATCTTTAAAAGAGAGTTGGGAAATGTTTTCCTTTGTAGTAATGCAAAGGAAGTTAGTATCGCTTCATCTGAGCATGAAAAGAAATTCCTGAGAAACACCGTCTCAGCTAAATGCACGTTATACGAAGCCTAGTTTGGTCCACCTGTGTAAACCAGGATGTGATGCGGGCTTGCAATTAAGTAGAACACCTTGGAGCCAGCGAGACTCAAACTGCCGGAGGATTTTGTTTCCAATCCCTTGACCTGGGGCTTAAATTGGATGGAATCTTTCAGAATATTGTGCCAGTGACTCTCTTTGGTGGAGAAGAGCCCCGCAAAATGTACTGTCAGCAGACACAATACCTTTTCACTTTCTTATTTTGTCTTCATTACTTGCCCTCCGCCCCCGCCTCCTCCAAGCACTCTGGGGCTTGCCGTTTGCCTCGGCGCCCGTTTGCTCCATTCTCTATCATTTTCCTTCTGATTTGAGGACACAGCTATTCATGTTGATTGCTGTCTGGCCACGTGAGGGAGGCTGAAAAGGCCCACACCGGTACAGCAGGCCCTCTTTTCTTCACTCACACACGTAAAGACTGTTCTTTAGTTTCCAGCAGCCACGGGACATCTGTGTACAATTGCACAATTCCCTCCCGTAAATTGTGAAAACCAAAGATGGGGGAAGCGATGTGCTCCAGTGATTGCTTTATACTTTTCTAATTTGCACACGAACACGGGGGGATGTGCTCCTGATTTAGAGGGCTAGCTCTGTGCTATCATTTGCCTTCAGAGCCTCCTCTCTTCTCCCTCTTCCCTCCGGGTTTGCTTTGCCCTCTATTCCCCTGCCTTACTCAGCTCTCATGCAATACTCTACAGCTCATGGGAGCCTGGATTCTGGGTCCCCATCACCACCAGCTCTCCTTTGGGTTGTGTGTGTGTGTGTGTGTGTGTGTGTGTGTGTGTGTGTGTGTTTTACCACACATATCCTGGCAGAAATCGTACAGGGTCCTCTCTCCTCCGATTGCACAGAGATCTGAGAGAGGAAGCCTGCCCCCAGCTCTCCAGCTCCATCAGTGGAATCAACCCCAGCCTGCAGAAGGATGACAGAGATCACAGCCAGCTCCCCATCATCTGGAGGAATAAACAGAAACCTTGAAAGCAGATCTTTAGAATTTGCAGTCAGCATGGCCACTAACTAGTCGTGTGCAATGGCGAAAAGACTAGGTAGGCATTTAACTCCTCAGAAGCTTGCTTACTTCATCTTTAAATTGCGATTCACTATACAGGATATTGTGGCTCTTAAATGTGGCAATGTATCTGAAAGCTCTTTGGAAATGTTAACATGCTTGCTATAGACACGTGAACTGTTCTTCTCTTCTACTTCCATTGTCACAAGGATTTCTTACAGCACTTATTTTGGGGGTCCTTCCTTTTGCTTTTCAAAGTGATAATTAGTGGTAGGTTGTGGGGAGCTCATGGTTTAATTTGCTTAAAACTAATCTCCGCTTATTTTGTGTTTCAAAGAGCACCTTTTGGATGCCCTGTTATAACCCAAAAGCTTGGGTAAATCATGGAGATTTCTGTCACCATTGGTCGTTCCAATGGGAGTAATAATGTAGTGACTTTTTGTATACAAAAATATACAAAAATATAGTTTTTTGTATTTTGTTATTTAAAAAAAGAAATTTAACACAGTGGACTCTTTGAAGTGACCCAAGTCTATTTTTATAGTAAATATATCTAACAATACTATGGCTTAGTCACTCTCTGTTCCAGTAGATGGACAAAGCCAATTCTCCGCTTTAGGTGATTAGAGAAGTTGTGTAAAAGAGATAATGTCTTAGAAAGGCCTCTGAAAATCACAGAAAGCAGTAAACTACCCCCCAGAAGAGAAACAAGCCAGTGTAAATGGAGAGAGAGAGATGAGGAAGTTGGAGAGAAGTTGTAGAAAATAGTAGAAAAAAAAATAGTCTGGGTATGGTAGGACAGTTCCTCTGATAGGGAAAAAATCTTGGGGTTAATTAAGTCTGCCAACAGCTCATACATCCTTCTTACAGATTTATAATGAGCATGAGAATAATAACCTGGAATATGGAAATTAGTTTAGTGATTCTTATTTTACCTGAAAAATTTTTCAGGGTACATGCACATGAACCACTGTTAAATAGATCACAGTAGAGCTTTTAAATCAGGGAGATGTCAAAGTCAATATATTATTTCAGGCATATGCATCTAACGAAATGCAAATACATAAAAATAAAAAGAGGAAAACTATCAGTAGAAAGATATTTGCAGGTGGTTGTGGTAGTAGTGAGAATTTTCCTGGTTGTGAAAAAAAGACAGACATAGACGTGACTGAAGGGCTTTGGCTTCTGTTTGATTATTGGGGACGATCTAGGTAAAATAATCTAAAAAGGACTTGGAGGTTTCAAACTGTGGTTACCGGGAACAATAATGGGTTTGATTTTAGATATGGTAGACTTGAGGCTACGGTGAGCAAACGGTAGAAATTTGGGTCTACACCAAGAAAGGAGAGCTATGCCAGAGCTTGAGGAATTCTCTTCAGAAAGGTCACTGTTGAAATTGCTAAAACAGCTGCTATTTCAAGAACATAGTGAGATAAGAGGTGAGGGCTGAGGGAAGAACCTTGAGGGATTGTCTGCATTCAGGAGGCAGGAGAAAGAGGTGCTAACAAGGATGCAACAAAAAAGAGAAGAACCTGTGGAGGTCACGGTCACAGAAGCCAGTGGGGGGAAGAGGTGGGCTTGAGATGGAAGACATAATCAGTGGCAGCATAAACTGGTAAGAGTTTCAAGAGGCAGAGAGAAGAAGAAGCCACTGACTTTGATCATTGGAAGGTTAACCACTGACAAGCTTAGAAAAATTTTGAGGTAGCAAACAGCCTGGCAGGAGATGGGGCAGTTCTCACTGGTTCTCAGCCCGTTGTGCATTTGAATCACCTGTGAATTTGGTGCTGGTGTTATTCTGTTCTTTTTGCATAATGCATATAATCAGAACCCACACCTGGTGGTTCAGATTCAGTTACCTTAGGTCACTTGTAAATGAATTAGTGGTGATAAAAGTAGAGGAAAGAGCTATGTCCTGAGAATTTTGACAGTGAGAATGAGAAGTGAGGAGTGTCAGGATCAAAATCTGTTGGGTTGTTTTGGTTCATTTTTTAAAAATTGTATTTAAATTAAATTGATTAATATATAATGTACTATTATTGGTTTCAAAGGTAGAGGTCAGTGATTCATCAATCTTATATAATACCCAGTGCTCATTAAATCACATGCTCTCCTTAATGTTCATCATCCATTTACCGGCATCCCCCACCCCCACCCCTGGAGCAACCCTCAGTTTGTTTCCTATGATTAAGAGTCTCTTACGGTTCATTTTGTCTTAAGAGGAGAGATTTGAGTATGTGTATAGGTCAGTAGAGAGGGTGGGAACCAGAAGAAAAATGGGATCTGAGCATGAGTACAGAGCACAGCTTTAAATAAGTTTTGATCTTCCTTGGAAGGAAGAAGGCTAGAAGGAGGATGGGTGGTGAGGTATATTAAAGTTTAAAGGTGGGAAGATAGGAAAGGCAAGGCAGCTTTAATGATTATCAATGTCGAAATAGATTTCTAGACCCAAGATGGAGCCACTCCTGCCTGGGGTACCACACCAGCAAACCAAATCTTTTTTTTTTTTATTTTTTTAATTTATTCATAGAGACACAAACCAAATCTTAGATGACTGTCAAGTCCCTAAAAAATGCTCCCTTTGACAAAAAAACAGTATGTATTCAGTCAGTCAGTCCCCAAACACTAAGCCAACTTTGAGCTCTCTACTGACTTCCCTATCCTTCCTCATCCCACTGGTCAGATTTTTTTTTTTAATTTTTTCTTCCTTGTTCTTTATTCTTTTTTTCTTTATCCCATAAAAGCATCTTGCCTTCTGCCCCATTTTGCAGTTCTCCAAATGGAGATTGTCCATTTTATACAGTGTCAAAGTTTGTTTGTATCACCTAAATTGTCTTCTTTAATCATTTTTTTAACACAAACCTTTGTTAACAAAGGACAAAAGGTCAGCTGAGAGTGTAAGGGACTGCATTAACATAAAGGAACCAAAATTGGAGGTTTGTTACAGCTGATCTGGGAAATTCTAATAGTAGACTCAAGAGGCATGATTCTAAATAGGATTCTAAATAGGATGGTCAGTGAGAACACCTCACTGAAATGGTGAGATCTGTGCCTAGATCTCAAGTTGGTGAGGGAGTAAAGGATGTGGATATCTGCTGAGGAGAAGCATCCGAAGCAGAGAGAAGAGCAAGTGCAAAGGGCCTGAGGTAGGAGAGCACCTGATGTGTTAAATGAACCCCAACATGCAAGGAGATAAGGTCAGAGAGTAAAAGGGGGCAGAGTGGCAGTGTGATTACTATGATCCATGATTGCATAGGATCTTGTACATCATTGTAAGGGATTTAGCTTTATCTTACGTAAGATGGGAACCCATTTAAAGGTGAAGCATAGAGATGACATGGTCTGGCTTACATTCTAAAGAGATCTCTTTGCTGAGAATAGGCTGAAAGGATGAAAGAATGGAATCAGGGCGACCTGCTAGCAGGCTACTGAAATAAGACAGGCTGCAAAGTAGTGACTTGGATGAAAAATGTGGCTCTGAAAATGTTTTTTGGCTTTTATTTTTATATTGAGTTTTTAATATACTTAGTAATGAAAGAATCAAGAGAATTGCTGATGGATTGAGTGTAGGGTATGAGAGATCAGGCAAGGATGAATCCCTGGGTTTTTTTTAAGCATGAGCCCTTCGGGCAGTAACATCACCAAAAATGGGATGACCTTGGTGGACAGGGCAGGAGAAGGAGGCAGATGAGCTAATGTGTGTGAGTTGGCTGTTATTGTGCCTTTGCCTATTCTCTGCTCGCAGACATTACTTTTTGCATTGAATTGGTATTACCTTTGTTGAGGTAAGAGGTTCGTTTTGTTTTTTACATTTAAAATATATTTTCATAACTTCAGCTTCTCTGAAACAGCTATTGGCTGAGAAGTGTAAAAAATATATAATTCAGAGATAGCACAGGGACAGACCATTTACTAGGAAGGAGCTTTCTTGTTAGAAAAGATTTCCTTTATCCCATGGAAACACAGGAACAAACCATATACCGAAAATGAGCTTTCTGGTTAGAAAAGATTTCCTTTATCCCATGGAATTCAGTATTTTTTGTCCAGATTAATTCTTTATAGTGTTTTTTATTTTGCAATTTATTATTTTTTTAAATAAGTGGATTTACAACATAATCTCAGCTGCTGCCCACAGCTACACAAACAGTGCACTGCACAATTTTAGGAATCACCAGTATGTATGTGGTGGCCTCCTGCTCCCTGCACAAGACAGCTACCCTGAAAACAGTAGCTGTTTCTTTTTGTTTTTTTTTCCTTCTCCAACTTCATTTAAAATTTTTTAAATTTAAATTCAATTAATTAACATCTAATATTAGTTTCAGAGGTAGAGTTCAGTGATTCATCAATCTTATATAATACCCAATGCTCACTACATCACGTGCCCTCCCTTAATGCCCATCACCCAGTTATCCCATCCCCTCAACCCCCTGCCCTCGATCGACCCTCAGTTTGTTTCCTATGATTCAGTCTCTTATGGTTTATCTCCCTCTCTGATTTCGTCTTATTTTATTTTTCCCTCCTTCCCCCTATGATCCTCTGTTTTGTTTCTTAAATTCCACATATGAATGAGATCAAATGGTATTTGTCTTTCTCTGATTGACATATTTTGCTCAGCATAATGCCCTCTAGTTCCATCCACGTCGTTGAAAATGGCAAGAGTTCATTTTTTTTGATGGCTGAGTAGTACTCCATTGTGTATATAAATATACTACATATTCTTTCAATAGTGGTAACTAGTGATTGTGGACAATGCAGAAACACATAAAGAAAAACTTAACAAACTTAGTGGGCACTTTAAAGTATATCAGTATATTTTCTTCCAGCCTCCTTTTCTAGGTGTATGTATATACTTTTGTTTTCCAGATTTGAGATTATCCTTTAAACAAGTTTAGTATCCTACTTACTATCCCACTTTTCCATTTCAAGTATTCTAAGGATTTTTCCATGATCTTAGTTATTTTTCATTTTTCATATCTATAATATGATGAGAACATAATATATGTTTAATAATTATGCCATTATTGGATATTAATATTTCAAATAGAACATATTACAAATAATGCTATTCCCCTCCTTTATTTAAATTTCAAATCCTTTAAGTCTTTGACCACATCAGAAAGTGAATATGGACCAAATTACACCAGTATTTAGAGACTTTTAATCTACTGTTTAAATTATTTTTTGTGAAAGTTGTACATGTTTACCTTCCCATTCACATTCTTTGAGACTACTTCTCTCATTCTACCACTTTACAGGTAGTGTGCTATTTATAATTCCCTTTCTTCTGGCCACACTAAGTAATTTCATCAATTTATTAGATAAATACCAATGAAAAAATATAGTTAGATATTTTCTCAAGTATTTTGGCGTATTTTGTATCTTTCCACTGTTAATTCATTTGATGTTTTAAACGTGGAATTTGTTTTAAACTCAGGTATTTTTTTAATTAAAGTAGAAAAGAACCAATCTATGCTTTTAAAATATGATGAAAGAAAAGTCACTTCCAAATACATTCTAGATGACAGTGAAGAACATAACTCACCCTTTTGAGTGAGTTCTCACCCTTTCTACCCCTAACTGATCTAATAACCACTGATTAACTGAACCACTGATAAGTGGTTCTTCCCCCCTTCTTCCCCCACTGATAAGTGGTTCTTAACTTTGACTGCAGATTAGACCTGAACTCCAACTCTGGAAATTTTCATTTAGCAGAGCAAGGGTGGTGCTTGGGTAACTATAAGTTTTGAAAGCTCCACAAGTGGTCTTTTAGCCTAGCCAGGTTGAGAACTACTTTTCTATTAGTTTCCAGTGAAAGAAAGGTAGCTTTTATTTCTAGCTCTCTGCAGCTTCGTCTTAATTGGACAATGCTAACTTTTAGGTCCCTTCCACCTTTCAATTACCACTTGACAGTCCATTTGACAGAAAAGGATGTCACTTCGAACAGTTTTCTCGTTCCTTTTTATACAACTATTCTGGAAGAAAGCAATTGTTGGATCAGTCCTATATGCTGGTCATAAACAGCAAAATCTAAAGGGCAGCCTAAGAACAAATATATGGAACATTTGGAGCTACATTGTTCACTCCGACAGCCACTAGCCACATGTGGCTGTTGAGCAGCGAAATATGGCTAGTTGAAACTGACAAGTTCTACAAGAATAAAGTGCACAGGAGACTTTGAGGATTACAAAAATAAAATAAATAAAATAAAATAAAATAAATAAAAATAAAATAAAATAAGCAGCAAAATATTCCATTGTTGATTTTCACATTGCTTACATGTTAAAACGAGGATATTTTGGATATACTGGGTTAACTAAAAATATTATTAAAATTTTACTTGTTTCTTTTTCCATTTTTTTGAATGTGGCTTCTAGAAAATTCAACATTACACATGAGGCTTGCATTACATTCTATGGGCAGCGCTGATCTAGAGATAAAGCATGCCCACTGAAGCAAATTAAAGTTATTCTCACGTTATTGGAAATTTAGGCATCTAAATTTATACAATATAATTACAGACTTAGATTAGATAATTTAGTTTTGTTTAATCCTAGGCATATTCATAATACATATAAAAATCTCTCAGAGTTAATTGCAGCTCGAGAAGTTTGTCCTGGAAAAATGATAGTGGTTATCATTGTTTGATTTTCAAAACTTTATGATGGAGTGCTTTTCACAACATGAATATTTTTAATTGATTTGATAGAACTGCCAAAGATTTTTAGAGCACAGAACTAGTTGATATTCAAATACATTTAAAATAGAGATTTATTTCTTTTTTGTTTTTGGTCACACAGAGTGGCCAAAGGGTGGCCCAGCCAGCAGTAGCCCAGGAGGATAGAATACTGTTAAGGGCATAATAAAGTACTGTTTCCAAAATGAAATATCTGGGAATCCAGAACAAGCCAGTAAGGCAGCCTGGATGCGGCAAACTGGAGAGAGTTGTTACAAAACAAACACCAGACGAAGCAGGACAATCAGGGTGAGCAGCGAATTCTGGAAAGAGTGTCAACATGGCAGCGTGGGCAGGCTATCTGCAGGGCACACGCACCAATCATGGTCAGAGGGATGTCTCCAAACTCTGATTACTGTCTCAATCCACAGGATAACCCATGGTGCAACTCTAGAAGGAAGCAGTTGTCTCTCTCTCTCTCTCTCTCTCTCTCTCTCTGTTTTTTAAGGTTTTATTTATTTATTTGACAAAGAGAGAGAGAGAGAGAGAGAGAGAGAGCATGCATAAGCAGGGGCAGCCGCAGGGAGAGAGAGAGAGAGAGAGAGGGAGAGAGGCAAGCTTCCTGCTAAGCAGGGAGCAATGTGGGCTGGATCCCAGGACCCTGAGATCATGATCTGAGCCAAAGGCAGATGCTTAACCAGTTGAGCCACCCAGGTGCCTGACAATTGTCTTTTTGAGGTATAAATCTCACCACTAACTTCAGGGCTGTACTTTTTTTTTTAATTTTTTTTATTAATTTTTATTTATTTATGATAGTCACACACAGAGAGAGAGAGGCAGAGACACAGGCAGAGGGAGAAGCAGGCTCCATGCACCGGGAGCCCGACGTGGGATTCGATCCCGGGTCTCCAGGATCACGCCCTGGGCCAAAGGCAGGCGCCAAACCGCTGCGCCACCCAGGGATCCCAGGGCTGTACTTTTGATATTCTTCACAGATTAGCTTTCTCTAATAAAACAAAACAGTGCCTTTCCAATATAAAAACATTAACTCTTCAGTATCACATAATGTTAGACCACAGAATTACAGTATATGGAACATTAGGACTGGAAGGGGCTTTTCTGAGATCATCCAGGGATGTTGATTAATATTATGAAAGGAAATTCCTGGGGAATAAAAAGGGAGGTTAGATATTAGAAGCAATTTTGTTCTTTCTGAGTCTTCTTAAATGCTATTAATATACATCATGAATCTTCAAGTTGGTGATGTGGTATATGGCATTTTCTAAGCCTTCATTCTCCACCCAGTGGATCCACTGCTCTGAACATCACAATTTAGAAAACTTGAGTTAGTTCCTCCCACTTACTTTCTAAATGAGGGCCTAGGGATGTACAGAGGTTTATCCAATAACAAAGTGAGTGAATGGATGAGTCTAGAGCTCGTTTTGTCAACTCCACCAGAAGAAAGGAAAATATGTATCAGAATTCTATATTGGTAAATAATGCTGCTATACACCAGAGCTGTTTTTTTAAACTTTTTGACTAGGACCCGCTGTTGAAAAATTTTTCCTCATGACCCAGTATGTGCACACACACTGCACATGAATTAACTAAAGTAGTATAAAATCATGCTTACCCTTACTACATGTGCTGTACTCTCTTATTTTCAGTTTTTTAAATTTTAAATCCCATTTGCCAACATATAGTGTAACATGCAGTTATTTTCAGTTTTTAAAATGTTAGTTGTACAGTTTATTTGTAAGAATATGGGAAATTTGAATATTGGCTGAATATGTAATGGTGTTAAGGAACTTATTTTAGATGTGATAATCATTTGGTAGTTACCTAAATAAAAAGTGCTTATATTTTCTTGTTTTTAGATGAAATGATATGACACATGGAATTTGTTTCACAATAATTCAGGAGGAGAGAGAGTAGGTGAGGTATAGTTGAGACGAGATTGGCCATAATACTGTAATTATTGAAGCTAGATGACATACACCTGTCGGTTCGTTATATTATTTTTTCCACTTTTCTGAATGTTTCACATTTTCCACAGTATTTTTTTCTTTAATTTAAGGAGAAGAAATATGTGATCCACTAAAAAGATTTTACAACCCACGGATAGACAGTGGCCCACACTTTGAGATAACATTATTGTAGAAAAAGAAGTCTGAAAAAGATTTAAGATTTTCAGATACAGGTGCTATTTTTCAACTGATTAACTTGCTTAAGATAGTATTTTATTTAAAAGCTAAAGTATGGGATTCCTGAGTGGCTCAGTGGTTTGGCACCTGCCCTTGACCTGGGGTGTGATCCTGGAGTCCCGGGATCAAGTCCCACATTGAGCTCCTTGCATGGAGCCTGCTTCTCCCTCTGCCTGTGTCTCTGCCTCTCTCTCTCTGTGTCTGTCATGAATAAATAAATTAAATCTTTAAAAAAATAAATAAGTAAAATAAAAATAAAAGCTAAAGTGTAATTTTAACACAAAGCTGTGCAATTAAAGAGAAGAGAATTTTGCTGCACTGCAAAATAGAAATTGCAAGCGAATTAAAATTTTCAAACAAAAGTTGGAATCTGTAGGCGCTTTGGCTATCAATGAAGCCATTATTTTTTTCTGTTAATCCCCATCTATAAATTCTATTAATAACATTCATTAACAGAATTGTATTATCAATAAGAATGGAGAAAATTTGTTCATTCTTTTGTGTTGATTAGTTCATAGGAGAAATATTGTATTCAGTGCTGGGACCAAATTCTTTGAGGATATAGACTAAAAAAGCAACCAGTATAGTAAGAGGGCTAAAGTATTACTAAGCAAGAGGCCATCAGAAGGATAAGGGATGGTCAGAATAGAGAAGAGAAGATTTTTGTAGGCAATGCTAAATAGCTTCCAAAATTTAAAAAGTCTTCTTGTAGAAGAGAGATGAAATTTGTTCTGTCAGCCTCAAGGAGTAAAAGTATGACCAGAGGTAGAGGAAATATTGGGAGAAATTTGGGGTCACAGTATAAGGGAGAACTTAACAGAGCATTCAATAAATGAAATGGGCTGTCTGAAGTGGTGAGGGTCTCATCAATAGAACTGAATAAGCATAAATGAGGTAATAATTTGGTATGGATTTTTTTTGGAGGGGGTACTTATCTTAAGAGCCTCTTCTTAGCATCCATTACATAATGGTTAGGCACACATATTCTGAAAACAGACAACCTGGATTTGAATCTTGACCATGTACTTATAGGCTTTCTGACTTTTAGTAAGTCCATTAATTTCTCTGGTCTTCCATTTCCTCATTTGTAAAATGTGAAATATGATGATGGTACTACAACTTAAGTTTGATATGCAAAGAAAATGTTAATATACTAATAAATAAAGCACTTGAAAAAATGCCCAGCATACAATGCACAATATAAGTGTTTAGCTAGTTTAATGTGGGCTCATGTTTCTATACAGAGCAAAAGGATTTCTCCCACATCATGGTTATAGTATCATTCATTCATTCAACATGAATGTATTGACCATAATAATGCACTATGTACTTCGCTAGGCTCTAAGAATGGGGGACCAATAGAGAAAGGATTCCTGCTATCACAGGACTTATATTTTCAAGAGGAAATGCATACAGACACAGATGATAAAGATGTAATTACCCAACAAGAAAAACAGACAGTAACAAGTGCTATGCAGCTGACAGAGGATTAAGTGATGGAAAGTGATTGGGAAGTCATGAAAGATCTCTTTGAATATGGGAACCAAAGGAAAGACTCAGCCTAGAGAGCATTTCAGGCATAAGGTACTGAAACAAAGGCCCTGAGAAGGAAACCAAGTGTCCATGTTCAAGGATCAGAAAGAAGGTCACTGTAGTATTTAGGAAGCTATGAGAAGATAGAGGAAACCTTACTAGAGAATTTGAATTTTATTCTGAGAATGATGAGAAGCCATTGGAGGATTTTACACAAAAGGGTAGGGAGCAGAAGCAAAGCAGGGAAACCAAATTTAGTTCTGGTAAGAGAAAATTCTTTAAACAATGATCTAACCCTGAATCTAGAGCTACCAGATGGGACTTATATAGTCTGTCTTTCTGCCTCTCTCTCTCTCTCTCTCTCTCTCTATATATATATATATATATATATATATATATATATATATATATATTCTAAAACAGATCTACATTTTATATCCTCACATTTTGGAAATCCAAAACCATAAACAAATACTGTTGATTCAAGTCAAGAATACTCTCATTTTATAGATAGGATTTTTGAGACCCAGAGTGGTGAAATAACTTCTCTATGGTTATATTTTGCTAATAACAGAACCAGAATCAGAATTAACATCACGTGATTCACCTGTGACTGCACGGACCAGCACTTATTTACCAAGAACTAGAGTCATATTCAACAATCAGGTGTATTTATATAATAAATGTGATTTCATTTTTTTAAATATTTTTTATTTTTTAAATTTTTTCCAGCTTTATTGATATATAATTGACAGGAACACTGTGCAAGTCTAAGGAGCACAATGTGTTGATTTGATACACTTCTATATTGCAAAATTAGCTAACACCTGCATCACATCACCTAATTACTATGTCTTTTTTATAGTGAGAACATTTAAGATCTACTCTCTTAGTGACTTTCAAGTATATAATACAGCATTATTAACTATAATCAGTATGCTGAAATGTATGTAACAAACATGATTTTAAATGTAAAAAAGAAAGATACAAAGAAAGAACACAGTCTATGAACAGGAATTTATCAACAAATGAATTTCCAACTATATCTTTGCAGGTCAATTTTTATAGATATTGACTGATAGATTGCCAATTTAAGAAATTCTCTTGGGGATCCCTGGGTGGCTCAGCGGTTTAGCGCCTGCCTTCGGAGGGCGTGATCCTGGAGTCCCGGGATTGAGTCCCACATTGGGCAACCTGAATGGAGCCTGCTTTTCCTGCTGCCTATGTATCTGCCTCACTCTGTGTGTGTGTCTCGTGAATAAATAAATAAAATCTTTAAAAAATAAGAAAAATAAAAAAATAAAAGAAATCATCTTGCACTTTCAAGTAGACACTGGTCATCACTTTCTGTTTTAATTATCAAATGAATGACTTCAAAGAAAACTGGAGTCTTGTGATATTCTACTAAAACCACTGGAGGCTGAGTTATGACAAGTCCTCAGTTCTCCTGACTGGCATAAACAACATACAAAAGAAAGTCTAGTTCACATGAAATGACATGCAGAACTCTAGAACCTACAGATCTGTTGGATCATCTAGGCCAGTAGTTCCCAGTGAGTAGTTCCCTGACCCACATCATCAGCATCACCTGGGAAATTGTTAGAAATGCAAATTCCAGGGCCCCATCCCAGAACTGCTGAATCAAAACCCTTAGAGCCAAGGCCCGACAGTTTGTGCTTTCACAAGATCTATATAGGTGATCCATCTTGACCTATGCTTAAATTGGAGAACTGCTGATCTGGATCACACTTTATTACACAAGAGAGGCAACAGAACCAGAAGAGTAAAGTGATTTGATTGAGATCACACTTTATTACACAAATGAGGCAGCAAAACCAGAAGAGTAAAGTGATTTGCTTGAGATTACCCTGGTTAGTATCACAACTAGGACTAGAATCGTGCCTCTGACACCTGATGTGGTTTATTTGCATCTTGAACTGGACTTCCTTCCTTTTTCTGCAATTGCAACCTGAGAAGCCCAGGTTGGGCCCAATCATCATTGCTTTTTATCTGCGAACTCCTACCCTGCTTCAGGGAAAGGTATGCTTCACCCAAGCACTGGGCTCTTTCGTTTCTTTTTGGACAGTTGCAGGAGTTTGTTGTTTGGAAGCTGCATAAATAATGAGCAGGCATAGCCAGCCTTGCTTAACTACAGCTAAACCTTAGAAGGGAGTGTAGAACTACCTGAAGTCCAGCCTCTTCCAGATGCAATTTGAATAACTTAAAAAAAAAAAAAAGAAGAATAGAGGTCCACTATCTATTTTCACAAGCATTTATCTGATCATAGCTTCAATACAAGCTTTCTGTTTGTTTGTTTGTTGAGGAATGAATTAATACAAAGGTCCCAGTAGAAGTAGACAGATAGTTGAAATACTAGCCTGAAAATTCAGATGACCAGTGACTCTTTGGTAGCACCAGGCCATAGCAGTGTACCCCCTCCTTTCTTTGCTGGTAAGATGGTATTACGAATTCAGTCCCTGCTCAAAAGAGATCTTGTCATCCTAGAACTTCACCTGGCATCTCCTTTCTATAGTAGTTAATATGGCCAAATACGATACAGTTACCCCAATGGTTGGGTGTTGTTTCTGGCAGGTGTGATTGTAAGTGTGCCTGTGTGCCTAAGAGGTGAACAGAGGAGGAGTTAGAAAAAATAAGCAAAGAAGCAAATCAACACCGAAAATCAGCTATCTGAGGAAATCGGTCACTAAAATGAGTCACATGCTAATTGCACAGCCTGTCCCCCACTCATCTTCCCTTCTGCCTCCTTCTCACTCCAGTTTATTCTCCTAAACACTGAGGCTGGAGCCCCACTGCCTCTTATGTAAGATCTGGCGTGTGGTTTGTTTTAGCCTGTCACAGACTCAGGGCCCTGTGTTGGCCTGACAAGGCGGTTCAGCATAGCATATGACTGTAAATCTTCTTTTTCATGCGCCACACTGGGGACCTTTGTCCTAGCAGTGATTTAGCAGCTTTTATTAGCCTGAGAAGCAGCCAGTAATCAGGAAACATTTAGAGTGGGAGCTTGCTCATTGCGATGGAGAAGAATCCAGAAACCAACAGCTTTTTAAAAATTACTTTTAATCAAAGAAAAAAAGAAGCTGAGTAAATATAAGTCTAGGGCATGTTTCCGTTTTAAATCTATGATTGCTGAAAAAGATCCACACATAGCAAAGATTTGAACTCACACCTATTAAAGTATCTTTAAAACTCTGCATTTGTCAAAGTCATGAGGCCTGGGGTTTATTTAACTTTGAGTTTTCAGAAGTATGCATTTTGAAAGAATGTAGGTCTTGGATGGCAGCTCCGTGTATGTTATTCAGGTCCTGGAGTGTCCATAGCTTTTAAATTCACTGTAATTCCAATTAGAGCTTGGGCTCAGGGGTTGGCAGCAGCTGCAAATAAGAACTAATAATGTTTCATTCCGCTACTTATGTATTCTGCAAATGCGTTCTTGACATGGTAGTTTGCATATGATGTCAGCGTGGGAAAATAAAAAGGTATTAGCATCTGTAAGCCCAGCAGAAATTTCTCAGAGAAGTCACCTCTCAAGCTCTTACAGTTGATTCCACAATTTAAGCAGTGTTTGCATTTTAAAAAATGTATTTGGTGATTTCTTTTTATTAGTTGAGTCATAAACTATCAATGGCTCTTTATTTGCATGTATTTGCAAGTTTTAAATTACTTTCATTGAGACCAAGTTTTTTACAAATTGGTGGCCCTATTATTTTCTGCTTCGTAATTTTGATACCAATAAAAAATAATTATTCTCAGAAATTTCAACATGTATGTATAGCCATCAATGGGAAGGCTTTTGTTGAAATGATTTCTGTAAGTTTCTGAAACTATTTGTGGGAAGACAGAGGCTTTATATAAATTCAATTCATTTATATCTTATACTTATTATTGATATATATGCTATTGTAGAAACACAAGCGCCTTTGCTGTAGGTCTTAGGACCCTCTGGGATAGTGAAAGAGTGTTATATGATACTAAAAGAGGAAAATGAGCCTTTCAAAAGGAACCCTTGCTTTTAAAATGTGGCATAAATGATCTTATCTCTACAGCAAGGAGTTTGATCCTGGTTCACAAAGAGCGGGAGTTACGCAGCCAAAGAAAAGTGGAGGGCTGTCCATTTATCTGCGGATTTGGGGACCATCCACAGTGACCAGGCAGGTTGTTCAGGAAACAAAGCCCACCTTCCCTGCATTATCTGATGGCAGAGATGGTCTTATATTTCCCAGATAATTGCACCACACACTGTTTTGCTTTGCTGGGTCATAGCAATTGGCTGATCAGCCATGAGATAAATGGGGGGGAAAAGAGAAAGAAAAAAAGAAAGAAGAAAGAAAGAAAAGAAAAGAAAGAAAAAGAGGAAAAGAAAAAGTTCACCAGGAAAGTCACTCCTTTAAAAGTATTTACCTATATGCTGCAGTGGGTGCTTTGTGTTCTGGGGAGCAGACAGCCAGGGTGGGGGAGGGAGGGAATGAGTAACAATCTGATAATGGAGCTGAATGGGGCCATAGAATTATTTTTACACCAGCTTGCTATTGTTGCGATAGCTGAAACCCAGCAGTTTTATGACTTTCCTCACAGTCAAATGATTTGTTAAGACCAGCCCCTGGAAGAGATTCTGGGTGTCCTGATTCATAGCTCGATGATTTTTTTCCCCACTATACTACCATGTAGTAGATACTATTCCTTGTCCACTCAGTATTTATTGACCCCTTTTCTTCTATTTACTAGAACTCCACACCACCCAACTCCCTGACTTTTTTATGTAACCCCAGGGACAAACTCTTTTCCCAGGTAGTGCATAAGACTCAGACACTGTGGATCCTATTCCTATCGGGAGTCTAAATCTGCCAAAATAACCACTCTCTGTTGCCTGGGATTGGTTCTGGAAAAGATGCTTAAGCCAATCACCACAGGGCTTTCTCTAACATCATTATTGGCCCAAGTAAACTGATGGAAAGGACTTTCATCCCATACTTAGGGCAGGGATCAGGGGGAGGTGCTGGTGCCCTTCTAGAGTCCTAAGTAAGGAAGCAGGTAACTGAAGGTGTGGCTGGCAGCCATCTTGAAACCATGGGAAAAGCCAACTGGAAGAACAACCCTTAGAGATGGCAGTGCCAGAATGCTAAGACTTGATTTTGTCCTGCCTCTGGATGCTTTTTTTTTTTTTTTAAGATTTTATTTATTTTTTTATGAGAGACACAGAGAGGGAGGCAGGGACTAGAGGGAGAAGCAAGTTTCATTCAGGGAGCCCGATGTGGGACTCGATCCTGGAACTCCAGGATCACGCCCTGAGCCAAAGACAGACACTCAACCGCTGAGTCACCCAGGCATCCCCTGCCTCTGGATGCTTTAAAGGACTTAAATTTCTTAATCATTTCAGCCAATTTAAGTCACAACTTCTGTGACTCTCAGTGGAAAACATCCCATCCAACACACAGCAATGTATTCAAGATATGTGAATATTACCCAAATATGTGATCTGGACTCAGGGAGGGATTGTGCTTTGACAGACAATCCCACTATCATTAAGACAGCCATCCAGAACTTGATCTTGAATTATAGTAATGGCAAGGGACTCTTTGTGATATCCCTCACAACTCAGGTGACCTCGTATACAAATTGCGACAATCAGAAGCATGGAGATGGGAATTCAGTCTTGTCCTTTGATTTTAGTTTTGGTTCTGATTTTTTAACAAGGAGAAAATACCACGTTTGATTTCCTTCACGTTGCTCATATTAGGAGCATTTATTGGTTCATGTTGTATTTTCCTATTAACTTTAAATTTCTAGAACTCAAGGTGTGATTATCAATTATTATGTAAAATTTTTAAAATACTAAAATAAGAAGAAATGAAAATGACCTATTCTAGTCCTGTCCTCAGTAGCAAATCATTACCAGCAGATGATCATGTATGCATTAACTCTCTTGTGAAGCAGTATGTATTTTTTCCTTAATATTTATAAAAAATGCTATTTTTATGTATTTTATTTTTCATGTGATGTGAACATCTTGATTGCTATATTCCATTTGAATTATAACACTCCACAAAACTACCTTTCTTTTGTGCCTTCTCCTCGGGTAGTTCCATCCAGTTGGTGTGCCTATGGATGGAGAGGATATTCAATTGAACCTAAGCAGGAGGGGGCCACTGTCAAGAGTTGGGGAATGCTATTATGCAGCATTGGAAATCTACTGTCCTGGGATTGGCACCTCTTGGACATATGCCCATCACCTCTGTCAGTTTTCTCTCTTTTTCTACCTTATATTAGCTCTCATTCCCACTTTAAGATTATATTTAAACAGACACATATGTAGATGTTAGAACTCTGGTGAACAGAAGATTCACTTTTTGTGATAAACTGCATTCATTCACCAATTCAGCACACCCTAATATGGAACAAATGGATCAAATTATCCAACCTTCAGGGTTCCTACTCTTCTAGGGAAAGACAGACTGTAAAAATATCATGACAATATAATGTGAGAAAGGTAGAGCATAGTGCTGAGAAGAAATAGAAGGAGAAATAACTAGAATCTGCTCCACTTCTCTTCAGGAGATGTTCAAATTTGTTTTGTAACATAGTTTTATGTAAGCCTTAACACTGGTTACTTACCAGTTATCCTGGGACTTAAGCTCTTGAAAGGATCTGAGCGCTTGTCTGCTAAAAGTTCTCCTTGGAGAGGTTCATTATAAAGCAGACACATGTAAGTGGTCATTGTTAGCAACAATTATGAAAAGAAAATTCTAGGGAGAGTGTGACTGACCCATTTAATTAAGACTTCAATCTCTTGAATTAGATCATGGTTATCATTTTTAAAATGCCATATTTGGTACCTGTATTTTCAAAACTCAGGAGACGGTATTTCATAACCGTGATGGGCTAGTGTGGTAGAATATATGGCATTGGCTATTTGGTTGAAAAATCCAAGGCATAGGATCTCTGTAAGCCATATTTCCTTGCATATTTGCATCTTTTGAACAGCTGTTTTATTTACCTTCTTCATCAGAATGCCAACTAGTAGATTCTAAAACCCTAAAAGGGATAGAGTGAGTCTTCAGACATTGCCTCCCTAGATCCAAGATGCAATAATTAATGGAAGGCAGACATTTCAGAGCTGCTTCTGCCAGAATGGGAAAATGAGGCCGATATCCTGTGGAGTTCCTGGGGACCACCCCCACCCCCCACCCCGCTGATGGCCCTTGAAACCCATTTCCCAATATCCTCGGCCACCATCTTTCCTTGCCTGTTTTTCTCTCTGTGAGATTTTTTTTTTCTTTTTAATATAGCCAGAGTTTCACCTTTGACTTTGCACATTATTGATAGAGCTAGAAAGTTGATGAAATTTAAAAACAAATTTAGATCTTTCATACTGGAGTTTTATACACAAAGGCAGGACCTTTGGGCTTTAATGTTCATTCAGGCTAGATATGATAATAATAGTAATAATCTGGTTTTCTTTGACATCTTCCCACCAAGGAGATGAATATACCTTGATAGCAATATTGAAATATTTATCACATTTCCATAAAGTAGATGTAATACTGTTATCCTTCCTTGTTTATAAGGAAAACAAGACCTGCTTCTTTTAAAGACATTGTTCAAGGTCGTATAGAAAGTGGTTCAGTTGGTACTCTCAGGGTCTTTAGAGCAGGGACACTGGGCAAAAACTTAAGAATTCCATGTAAATGTTACACAACCATACTGCAAACCATTTATAAAATCTCATTTGAATGTATTAATATTGAATAATCATGTGGTGTGAATCCTGCTTGAAATTCACATATCTCAAAAAAACTATAATGAAGGTGCTGAGAAAATGTTAAGAGAATTGGAGCATTTGTTTCCTCTATGATTGACTCATTTCTATTCACTCTTCTTCAGTGACATGTTAAAACCTCATAGTTCTCAAACAACGTGTCACTTAAGAGTAAGGATCTATCTCTGGAAGCATCCTTTGGCTATTTTCCTTATAGGCTAAGTCTACAAAGTTCAAATTGTAGCCCACAACTTCAAGTGCAAGATATTTTTAATCTATCACATGCTCGTGAGTGTGGTGTAACGAAAGCACTCAGAATCCAAGGTAGAGTGTAAGGCACATTGTATCACAATGTCTTAAATTCTCCAAAAACACAAGAATGTTATCTTACATAAAGGTAAAGCGAGTCAAAGAGCACTGTGGCTCCATGTATAAACAATTGCTGTGCTCTGATCACCTCAAACTCTAAAGCAGCTTATTGAATTGAAAATATCAGGGAGAGAAGTATGATTAGGGTTGGTTATTCATAGATTTAAGAAAATACACAATCTTGCCATTTGCAACAACATGAATGGACCTACAGTGTATTATCCTAAGTGAAATAAATCAGATAAATAGACAAATAACAAACAAACAAATAAAACAAAACCAAAATAGACTTTTGGATCAAGTTGGTTACCATAGGGACCAGAGTTGGGGGGCAGACCAAATAGGTAGGGTTACTTATTATTCTTCTGCCTAATAGAGGGTAGTAAGAGGTACAAACTTCCATCCAGAAAATAAATAAGTCATGGGGATATAATGTACAGCAGAGGGCGTATACTCAACAAAATTATAATACTTCATATGGTAACAGATGGAAACTAGACTTACCATGGGGATCATTTTGTAACGTATAAAAATATCAGATCACTATGATCTACACTTGAAACTAATAGAATATTATCTGTTAATTATATTTTAATCAAAGATATATATATTCTCATAAGTTTTTAGCTTTGGTAAAAACATTTGAGATTTTACTAAAAAAAGACTAAATGAAGATTGTTGGATAAATCTTAAAGCAGAATCAAAAGGCCTTGTTCATCCTTTTGAAATCTAATATTATGTGATTTTAACTCAAACATCTTCAGGATTGATACAGTGGGTATAAATGGTTACTACCTCCTAGAATTTCAAAATCAATTTCCCCACTAAAAATAAAAAGTAAGATGAATACATAATTCTTTACTACAATCAGGAGGGCTTAAGTTTGTCTTACATGATCCTCTAAGAACTATTGAAATGTGTACCATTTGCCATGATGCTATCTGAAAGTACATCTGTCATGAAGATTAGGCCTGAAATCTAGCATAATTCAGTGGCCTTGGCTTTCAATCTATGGAGTAGATATGAAGCTGCTGCCCCTCTCTGCCCTTGAATCAAATTAAAGATCATGTTGCCTCCAGTAGATACAACTTTTCTTTCATTTTTGTGTAAGAAAATCATCCTGCTTTTCTACATAATCCCAATGGATGGAACCAGAAGAAGAAATATTAGCACCAAATTGCCGTAGTGGGTATCTCCTTCTCCATGGGATGCCTTGTTGAGACTTTTCCAGAGATGAGAAGAATTGGAGCTGATCAAGTTATCCCTCCCAGCACTGTATGTTTCTCTAGATCTTGTCCTAAGTGTCAATCAAAAATAAAATTGACTACCAGGGGAAATAATGAATAAAGTACCACATTCTCTTGAAAGATACTCAAAGTAAATATCTTATTTTTGCATAAATCCTCTTATCATATAGAATCATGTTTTGATGTCTCCCTATAAACACCAACTAAATAAATATGAGTTTAAAATGTCAAACCTTTTATGTCTCCTATAAAATAACATTTTAGGACTTAATGTGCTACATTTATGCACAAAACTGAAGACATTAAAGGTAGAATTTTAATAGTTTCATTAAGAAGAATGAATCTCTGTCAATGTTTTATTTTCTACTTTGAAATAATCTTAGAGATCTACAGAAAGGTGTAAAAATAGTACAAAGAGTTCACATATGCCCTGTAGTCAGCTTCCCCTAATATTAACAATTTCTCCAGTTTTTCCACCAGTGTTTTTCTTCTCTTCCAGGCTCCAATCCAGAATTCTACATTTTGTTTAATTAACGTACCTCTCTAATCCATGAGAATCTCTTAGTCTTTTTTGTTTTTTGTGGCCTTAACACTTTTGATAACTACTTGGTTGGATATTATGTAGAATCTCACTTAACTCAGTTTGTGCTTATCTGATGTTTTCTCATGAATAAATTGAATATCCATTTTTAGCCAAAATACATAGAAGTGATGTTGTGTCCTCTTCAGTACATTATATCAAGGGCTGGTGTGTGATGCCAGTATCTTATATTGCTGATGGTGTTTACCTGGGTCATTTGGCTAAGATGGTATCTTCCAAATCACTAGTAATCTTGACTCTGCTATCCTAGAGCCAGGGAATGTTCTATGCCCAAATGTGCTGCATATCAAATCTAATATCCTATTTAATCCAGTTATGATAAGTGTGACTCCATATCTTTCCTATATGGGTATGCTAAAATATTACTTTTGGTAATTTGGAGTTAGATCCAAAGAAGCAAAATTCAAGTGGAAGACTTTATTATGTATTTGATCTCTGCAATCTTCTCTGTGTGCGTGTGTGATGTGAATAAATTTTTATATATGTTATACATGACATTAATCAATACATTTTATCTCAAGACTATCAAAAAATTATAAATATGCATTCATTTGTGAATCCCAACTGAGAACAAAGCAAGGGCTCTGAATGCTTTGGGAGGCACCTTAGTTTTCTGTTGGTTTACCCCTTCTTAGATCTGATGAGCTAGGTGGCCATCTTTTCTTCTCCCCAGAACTTCACCATGGTGGCTCATGTGGCTGTGAAGCAATGAAAGGGTTGAATGGTGAGATTATCCTTTTTTAGTAGACAGCAGTTAACACGGAGATTAGAATCCTTATCAGTGAAGGTCCTGGTATGAAACAGCACACTTGGCTGGAATTCTTGAAAACTCTTTTTAAAAAATTTTTTAAAAATATTTTATTTTAAAAAAGTTCTGATTTACAAAAAGGTTAAAAGACATATTTCTTTACTTCTTTAAATATTTTAATGTGCACTTCCTAAAAGTGAGGACATTATCTCATATAACCACACTACAATCACCAAAATCGAGAAATTAAAAATGATACATTACCATTACCATTACCTAATGCACAGGCCTTATTTACATTTCACTTGTTTTCCTAATAATGTTCTTTATAGCAAAAATTTTAAATCTTGTCTAGAGTCCAATCCAAGATCACACATTGCATATTGCATTTAGTTAGGTGTTGTGTCTTTTTAGTGTTCTTCAATCTGTAGTATGTCTTCAGTGTGTGTGTATGTTTTTTTTTTTTTTCTTGGCAATGACATTTTGAAGTGTAAAGGCCAGTAAGGTCCTTTGATTGGGTTTTTGTCTGATGTTTCCTCATGATTACATTGAAATTGTGCATTTTTGACAGCGATGTGTCTTGAAGACACTCATAATGAAGGGACAGTGTTCACAGGTATGGGCAGAATGAGGAAACGAGCAAGGGAAGCAGAGAACTTAAAATTAGCAAAAGAGGAAGTCATGCTCCTGGGCTAGTCTGTTATGAGCTAGAGCTAGAACCTAGTGGGGATGAGGGAGGTCATCACTGCCAGAGTGTGCCAAAGAAAGTGGATGTGACAGTGGCTGCTTCCCAATGGCTGAAGACAATAAGAAGCCAGAAGGCAAAAAAAAACCAGTGTTGTGACTGACATTCACTCATGAATGTCAGCCGCCTGTGGCCCAAAACAAAACAAAGGAGCAGAGAATGGACTCAGTAGGCGAAAAGAGAACAGCCACTGGAGAATTTAAGATTCACACTTCACATTCCTCTTCTTCTAAACAACACTAACCATCAATGTCCAATATGTAATGTTCTGTACCATAAAATATCAAGGATTCTAAACTATGCATCAGAAAACCTAGGTTCAATTGCTAGCTAGCATTACCTCCTGTCCATGTCGCCTTAGACCAGATGCTAAGCCTTCTAAGTCTGTAAAGTCAGCATCCTAACATCAGTCCTTCTCCTTCATGGTGTAGTTACAGAGATTATTATTGTGCTATATAATAGGTGTAGGGCTATGAAGTTAGCCACAATTCGTTATCTTAGAGAAAGAGTAAATGAAGCATAATAATTTGTGCCTATGCCTCATGTTCAAGGTGAGGACAGCTATGCCTCTTTATTAGAACTGTTTTCCAAGAAAACTATTTTCTCATGTAGTGTGCCTTCCTTGCATCTACTATATTCCTACTTCCCTGTGAATTGATTGTATAAATTATAAATAGCGTTAACTTGCAAACCCACCATTTTCTTCATTTGAGGATATCACTGAAAAGAACTGAACTTATTTTTACTGCTTTATCTCTTGTTTTCTCTTTTTCTTGCCCTTTTGAATTTTTGTATTCATTATTTTGAATAGGTGACCATGATTCTTTCAATAGTCAGTAAATATCCAGTTGGTGGAAGGTAAATAGAATGAATGTAAACACGGTTTTTATGTATTTTTTTAAATAGCATCCACCAGGATTCAAAAGGACTTAGAAATGAAAAGAGGATTTTTAAAAATAAGATGAGACAAAGCACTGATAGGTGGAGATTTAAAGGATCTATATCTCAGTTCTAGTGCCTTTTCTTAAGGATGTAAAGATGCCAGGAGCTTAGGCTTAGATTGGTGACATAGAGAAACTGTGGCTTTTTGATTGGCAGCAAACATCCGAACATCTTTCTACTTACATCTTCTCAGTGTGGGTTGAGTAAATATTGATTCACTGGCATCTTCAAGCAGTGGTGAGTCTTACAAAGAATATATTTTTAATGCAAACGGCACTTGTCAGATACGTGAAAAGAAAATAAGGTATCTTTTTAAAATTTCCTATTTTATTGTTAAATCTCTTTCGGTGGTGGTTCCAATTTGTGCTATTTGAATCTGGTACTTCGGATCTAATGACATAAATACTAGATATCAGGATAATACTTGGCACTCACCCTTTGCAAACACACACCACAATATATGCACTCAGAAGAGAGCTTCCCCAGCAAAATCCATTTATTCACAAATTTGCACAAATAAATTTACTGTTTGAGAATTGCTAGAGAGAACCATTGGGATACTCTTAACAATTCCTTCTTTAGCTTAACACTTAGTGACCTTGGTAGGAGAAGAGTGAATTGTTGAGGCATATCCATATCAAAATCAGAACGTTGATTAAAATCACACAAAAGATGAATTTGGTTACTGTTTACTGCCTAGCTTTTGTTTAGCTGGCTAATATTAGTGTCAAACTTTATCATAAGCACTCTGTATCTTACAGATCAATGTGATTTTGTTTATTTTAAAAGACACTCCACTTTGTGGGCACTCACATGACTTGTAAGCAGTCCAATTTAGAGACTGAAGTCAAGTGAAGATAAAGAGTATTTATCTTTGCATTTCTTCAAAAAGTATTATATAAAAACTTGTCTTAATATCTTAAAATATGCCTTTCCTTAAAAAGCATCTTTTTCATTCATTTTTGTTTAAGCTTTTCTGCTTGTGTGTTAGCAAACTGTGTCTCTTTCTGATTATATGGGGTTGACCCATGGCCTTCCTGTCAGTGAGATCTCCTAGTTTTATTCTTTATACTTAGGCATAAGTCATAATCCCTTCAGGACATTCTCTTATGTTCATATTAAAATTGTCTAATTCAAATGAAATGGCCCTGATTAATGGCAAGTGCTCTTTGAATAAGATGATCTGATGATCTCCAATCCTAAAACTCCCCGTTAAAAGGTTCTATAGAAATACTTCATGCATCATAGTCTTGCTTTCAAGCACTGACAAAGTCTTAGTGAAAAAGACCATAATCATCTATGTACTTGTTATCTCTTGAGGTTGATGGAACAGTACCCTACCCAGGGGTAAATCTGCTCCCTCTTCTGTCCTTTACCAAGTCCTATCACTTCAAATGTTAAAAGGAATAGTGAGTAAATGATTAAAATTCAAGACCAGAAATGTATTATTCAATATACTCTTTCCATTAGGGCCTTTACCTCTCCAACTTTTCCCAGCTTTATGAAATCTAAACTTTTTAAGTTAGAATCTCAAAAATAATCCTGCTTCATACAGCTGTTGGAAAGTCATAGTATACTACATATGCATTTCTTGTAATGTTTTAAGAACATGTTATTTTTGCTGTTTTCCATTATTTTATTAGTGTTCATTTTATTATCTTGTCTATACTATTAACAATAGTTTTGTATTTCTATAGTGGTTCTTTATGCTCCCCCTAAATCTTCATCTTTTATAACTCTCTGAGGCTTCTGATGACCCCTTCCTCAGTTAGCTGTGAGAAGTGCAGTAAGATGTAAGGCTAATAGTCCCAATTAATTCAGAGAAATCATCAGTATTTCAGCAATGGAACCATATTGATGTCGTCACTTGATATGAATTATCTGCCTATGCGGGAACCTAAAATAACTCAGAAACTTCTGCTAAAAAGGAGTTTGATCTGTGGGTTTTGGTTTTCCAAAATCTGTTGCTTACCTGCCTCATTCGGGGCAGGGGTGCCACATATTTGACGAAACCCTCTAGTTGTAGAAGAGCTGAGTGAATTCCAAAGGAGATGAATCAAGATTCATCTGAGACGCAATTGAATTGGACATTCACATATTCTTCTTGGTAATTAAGCTCACATAACTAAAATAGGGAAAAGGGGAAGTAGAGAAAGGTAATAGCAAGGAATGAAAAGTAGATTCTCCAGTGTTATGGCTCTCAGGAATAAGAACATGATAACCATGGGGCGGGGTGGGTTGGGGGATGACAATCAGAATCTACAAAGAAACCATAGTTTTGATGGGTACCATCTTTTCCAAAGCAATGACACATATCAAATGTAATTCAGCACTATAACCTACCCTCTTTCTGAAACTTGTCTGCCAATCTTAAAGAAAACGATACCTCTTATGAATATAAAGACTCAGCAGTCTTATTTTCAATACTCTGAAACAGCATATCTCTTTCCTTGAGTGAGCAGGTACTTTTATTCAAATATATTGAAAATATCTGTGCTTCCTTTGCAATAGAGTGCCATGAAAGAAAACACATTTTTACCAATTACAGAGCAAACACCAAGAACTGTCAGATGACTTGTCACAGAGCTTTTAAGCCTAGTGTCATTTTATTTTTACAACCCAGAGTTTTAACAACTCAGAGGCTTTCTATATGTTCACTAATCATAACTGTAATTTAAACACACAAATTCTCCTGCTTAATAATCAAACATATCATTTCTATTCATATTTTCCATTTCTTCCTGTTCTCAATACTCCAAATAGTTCCAAATATTTCACACATTTATAACATCTTTCTCATGTTAAAAGTGCAGTTTTGCTGAACAAAACAAAATTCAGCACTGGACAGCACTCCACAAAGCTGCTTGGTTCAGGTGAAAAGTATTCTGTTTCCATATTGGCCTGCAGCAAATATTTATGTAAATTTTCTGAAAATAGAAATCTAGCAAAATTACTGTGATTTTTTAGGTCATTATATTGGGGATAAAGAAATGTCACCTGGTAATGATTAAAATTAGCAAAAAAAAAAATGACTATGAGAGTAGTAATTATTTCTTCTCCCTCCAACCCAAAATCTAGAAATTTGCCTAAACATGTTAGATTGATTTGAATCGGCATTTTCATCTAGTTTGGATGAACAGTTAAAATCTAACTCTAAGATTATATTTTAAGTACAAATATATATTAAAATATTTATAGTTTCTGCAGAATATTTACAGTGTTACAATTCTGCATCTAGAAAATCTCTCATCATAATTTTACTGAATATTAAAAATCATAAACGTCAAAAATGTTCCCATTACAAGAAATATTCTTCGAAGAACATATAAGAGATATTCCCCTGCTAGAGAAATTACAGTGAATATCCCAATATTAAGGTTTCTGTTAATTGAAGAGTTTTTGTTCCTGGAATGAATATACACTATTAGATGTTACCATATGAATAAAGTATATATCAATCGACTTCAATCACAACACACAGATGGGAAAAAATTTTAATGGACCACAATTAAAGGAAATTGTTGGTATAGTCCAAATTTTCTTGATTTTATTTATGAATACAATGACCTATTTGCCATTACTTCAAGCTTTAGCTTAAAAAGTTCATATTTTTTTTAGTTTTTATAAATATGTGAGTCATCTTTTAATTTTTTTGTTGTTAAGGGACTGTAAAAAGGAATGTATTCAAAGGAATAAGGAGTGTACACATACACATATAGAAATGTGTAATATTAAGTGTATACATACTAAATTATGTAGTGTGACCATAGTCAGAGTTTATTAGAAATATCAATGCTGGTGAACCTGGGTAACTCAGTTGGTTAAGCATGTGACTCTTGATCTCAGCTTAGGTTTTGATCTCAGGGTTGTGAGTTCAAGCCCTATGTTGAGCTCCATGCTGGGTGTGCAGCCTACTTTAAAAAAAAATTGTCAATGCTGTTTTTTACTAAAGTTCATTATGATGACAGCTTAAAAAATGAGGCCAAGAAAGGGGAATGCTCTTATACTGTTGGTAGAAACGCAAGCTGGTGCAGCCACCCTGGAAAACAGTATGGAAGTCCCTCAGAAAGTTGAAAATAGAGCTACCCCTTTGACCCAGCAATTGCACTACTGGGTATTTACCCCAAAGATACAAATGTAGTGATCCAAAGGAGCACCTGCACCCCGATGTTTATAGCAGCAATGTCCACAATAGCCAAACTATGGAAAGAGCCCAGATGTCCACCGATAGATGAGTGGATAAAGAAGATGTGATACACACACACACACACACACGCACACACACACACACAGTGGAATACTACTCAGCCATAAAAAAGAGAAATCTTGCCATTTGCAATTACATGGATGGAACTAGGGGGTATTAGGCTAAGTGAAGTAAGTCAATCAGAGAAAGACAATTTTAATGATCTCACTCTTAAATGTGGAATTTAAGAAACAAAACAGAGGATCATTAGGGAAGAGAAGAAAAAATAAAAAAAGATGAAATCAGAGAGGAAGACAAACCATAGGAGACTCTTAATCATAGGAAACAAAGTGAAGGTCACTGGAGGGAGGGGAGATGGGGTAAGTGAGTGATGGACATTAAAGAGGGCACGTGATGTAAGGAGCACTGGTGTTATATAAGACTGAGGATTCATTGAACTCTACCTCTGAAACCAATAATACATTATATTTAATTAAATTTAAATAAAAGTTTTTTTAAAATGTGAAGCCAATTCAAGCATGTTTATTACATACAAAAAAGGGTAATAACTATTTATATTGTACTTTATGGTGTCTCTGGGGGTAAGATTATTTCATAAATTTGATGTATTGCCTTGAAATATGTAAAGACCAGTCACAGATACTTTGCTTCAAAGGTAAAATGTGTGCAATTTTTTTGAGCCCCAATTCATTCTTGAAATAACCTGGAGACCTCAAAAATGATCTAAAAATTTTTAAATTTTAATATTTTTGTTTATAAAAAAGTTAAAAATACCTAAGGGAAATTATAGAGAAACCATATATTAAATTTTTTGCAAATATGACTCTTTGACAACTATAATACAAATGCAAATTTCTCTTTCTTTGGCTGTATATAAATAAAGCCAAACATCCGGCACAGTCAATAAAAAATTCACTTACATGTTTTGTCTGCCAAATATTTGGAACATTTTAAATTTTTATTCCATTTTTTTCAGATCTTATTAAAGTGTTTTATTACAGTCATGTTTTTTATTCTCTGTCCCTCTCCTGTATGCCTTAAAGAGGAAAAGCATATACATTCTAATAATTGAAAACTTCAATTGGTATTTTTTAGGGCTCATGAAACTGTATCAATCTTATAACATTAAAGTTCTTTCTTCCTCTGAACTCTTTTTGGGAATGACATAGAGAATAACTGACAACTATAAAAAAATGTTATTCCTTAGAACTTAGAGTTATTTTTAGTAAAGGGAATTTCCATATAGGTTTGACAAATAGCTTTCTTCCACACTTTCTCACTTTTTAATGTATCGTTACATGCCATTATTTGTTAAGTTAATGGAAACTTGCATACAGGCATATATGTGCTGAATGTGTGAATGAATATGTATTTGTTATCTTTAATGTATTTGAATTTGGTTGATGTGCCCATAAAAAAATCCTCCAGCATATTGGTGTAATTAAGCATAATATTATGATAAACCATTTCAAAGAAAAAAGTGGGTTTTACCATCCCAATGTGTGTACTTTTTTTTAACTTTGTATATTCATAATACATCTGTGAAAACAATTGGAGAAAAGATTGGCTTTGCTTCATGAAGAGTAGTGAAATATTATTTAAATTAAGCTTATCTTATGCCAAAAAGTATAATTATGTAATAAATATTAAACATGATTGGTACAATTTTAAGGGGTAAGGTTTCCCTGTCCTTCCCAACTTTCACAAAAGAATACCAGAAGGCAGTATTGACTGAGACTACAGTACAATACAGCTGTGTGTGTTATGTGTCTATTTCTGTAACTCACCAAAGGGCTTGATAAATAATATTTAATACATAGTCTTTGATTAATTCTTCCTCACTCCTGAATTATATCATCGTTACCTATGTGAAAGCTAATAAGCAAATAGATCTTTTGAAAAGCTAATTTTAAAATGCCATTATTAATATCTTAAATTTAGAAAGGTATACATTCTGAGAATTACACTATGTTTGCAAATTAATAAATAATAATATAATAATAGATGGATATTAAGTGTTTGTAGTTTGATGAATAAAAAGAAGGTTCATGAACAAAATAGAAAATCATTTAACCTATGGGGAAATGCACGCATTAAAGTTCTTCCCCAGAGCTCTTTTTTCGTATTGTAGTTATTGGTGACATCGTGTGGTTGATGTTGGTATCTACAGCAGTCAGAGTTTCCTAAAAACAGTTAAATTGCTCTTATTAGCAAATTTGAAGTCTACAATACAATGTTATCAACTGTAGCCACCAAGTCATACATTAGATAACCAGATCTTATTTATCTCAGACCCTGGCAACCACTTTTCTAACTCTATGATTTAACTTAAATGTTCTCACATGCCCCCCACACCCACACGCACAAGAGGTAAATATGTGAGGTGACGAATGTGTTAATTAACTCCATGAGTGGAAGCCCTTAACAATGTAGAGGTCTATCAAGTCATCATCATGTACACTATAAATATCTTATAATTTTATTCATCATTGTAAAGCTGGACAAAATTACTGTTCAGAAAAAATAGAGTTTAAATATATATTGTCCAAATTACATTAGAAACAAAGTACTTCACTTATATCATGACTAATCATTTGTCCCTTAAATTATTTACTTCTTTTAGAGTAATGTAGTATTGCAGCCGCTTGTGAGAATTAAGGAGTTAAAGTACTGCGTGCACAGTAGGCAAGGGGAGTATTTTTTACCACAGCATTTGCTCCTGTCCATTTTAAAAAGCTAACATTTTTAATTACTAGAGTTGGACAGTAGTTGTTTTTCTCAAAAGAATGTAGAATTCTCTATTCCCCATCTTACCTCTTTTCTTAAAAAATATACGAGTATCAAAAACATTTTTAAAACTAAATTTTATCCTGTTTTTTTTCACTCCCATAACCTACGATGGTATTTAATCAAACATTGCTGTTTCTTGGGAGCACCTCTCATCACCAAAAGTTTGGGAGTGTTTTGTCATAATTCCCTTTCCAGCTCATGGTAGAAAGAAAAGTGATTTTTCTTGTAAACTTTGAACTGAAAAGGTCCTTAAATGTGCTGGTGTCTAACATAACTTTCATCTCTACTATGTCCTGCTCCTGTTGTTTGATGGAATAGGGGGTCGTAGGCTTTACTGTAGCCCTCTATCCTCCTGGAGGAAAGGTGAGGCAGAAGTACAGGGTGGCCAGTGCAGGTGCAGTGAGGGTCACAAACCATCTCCCCCCAGCAGGGTAGAGAGGGGACCATTCCGTCAGTCAACATTCCAGGTTGACCCCATCTCCATCCCTCTCCCTCCCACCTACAGCTCTTGCCTGTTCCCCCCTTACATTATGTTGCACAATACAGAGCCCTCTGGGAATCTTCTCTCCCTACCTGAGAAGGGCTTCCAAATTGTACCATATCTCTACCTGAGCTATCAATTTGCAACTTTTGCCAGGGTTTAGTGAAAGCAGGTTCCCTAGAGGAACTCTTATTGTGCCATGTGATGTGAAATGAAAACCTCTCTCTCTCTCTCTCTCTCTCTCTCTCTCTCTCTTTCTCTCTCTCTCCCTCTCTTTTAAAATTCAAGCCACTAAACTGAACAGGAAAGGGGAGCACAGGTAACATTTGTTCATATAGGTGATTGTCACTGGTTTTAAAGAAAGATGGGAGTCATGGGTACCGGCGTTGGAGAAAACATTCTTGTCAATTATGTCTCAAGACCACAGTCACAGGAAACAATCTTTCATTGACCACGAAAGCATCTCAGAGAAAGGGCAGGGATGAAAAGTCCCTTCCCTGAGCTTGGATGACTGAGAAATCTGGGATGCACCTGGCATGGCGGTGCAGGCTATTTTTGGAGAAAGCCAAGACCTGTAGTCGCTTCTCATCGAGAGAGATGTCCCACAGTGATATCCGGTTATTGAACTGGTGGCATTGGCAATTGATGAGGCGATGGTATCATCGGTTAAGTGCAGGTCACAGGAGGAAAAAAAAAAAAAAACAGGGTGATTGTGAGGGCAACGAGATACAAAACCAGCAGAACCACACTGCCAATGGCCTGGAGCTAAATTAAAACCGGTAAGGAAAACCCCTTGGAATATTCTTCCTTCTTTGCTTGGGGCCAGTCCTGAGACTAATTAGCTAAAATCAGCTGAAATCTCCTTTTTCCTCAGCAGGATTCACTTCATTACTTCATATATTCTCATCCGGGTGTAACAGGACAATGTTACATTCAAATAAATCCCAGTGCCACTTCCTAAAATCTAGCCCAAATTTTCCTCTCATGTACATGGCACAAAGGATGAGAATTTCTAGACTGTGAGGAAATTGCTTATCGAATGACTGTTTAAGAATCAGCAAATTATATCTGAATTTCAATGGGTAATTTTCACCCTTCAGAATCTTTTGACTGTAGATTACTAAGATGTCACCTTTTTTGGTATTAAATTATTTTGGTCATTCATCAGGAGGCCCGCTCTCCCAACCTATAAAATATATAACTTGATGTAGAAGTGACAAAGGCTCTGCATGGATTTCGATTACTGAAAAGACTGGCAAGTTTTCAAGTGTGCTTTTTCCACATCTTAACTCCCATCAGTCTTCATTTTGAACAGTGTACCAGGTGCCATTTTGGACATTTAATTAGCTGGTACATCTTGTGTAAAAAAAAAAAAAAAAAAAAAAAAAAAATTCAAGTGTGATCTGTAACTGTTTTGAAGGGGCTACACATCAGATACTGACCAGGGGCCAATCAGCCACTTGTGACATTTGTACAAGTGGATTTTTCCCATTCAATTTCGGTTCCACTCTAAATGATGACTTCAGCGCTTGAATTTCTTCCATGGAAGGCCAGGAAAGCACTGTGTTCTCTAAGCTCGATGGGACAACCTTCAACCAAAGACTGAACTTTTGTTGTCAGAAAAACTGGGCCTAATGATTGCCGCAAACAGGGCTGGGATTTTATTGGTGTCCTCTATGTGACTGTGACAGTGTTGACATTAAATCAAATTCAATTAGCATGGGCTCACTAATGACTTACCCTGCTTCAAAAAGTGGCAAGGACAAAGCACTTGGCAAAAATTCTCCCGGTTACAGTCTGGTTTCCAGCTCCTTTTGGTCGCTTTTCAATGCGATAGCGAACTGCCAGCTTGTCTCCATAGATGAATGTTAGAGGACTTCGCTAATGAAACCCTCGACAAGATCAGTGTGCCGCGAGAGGGAAGGGGCAGGGAGGGCAGGGTACCTCTGTCCTCAGGTGCTCTTGAAGCAGTTTCCAGAACCACCGCGGAGCGCATCCAAAGAAACAGCTACTGCGTCCCTAGAGGGTAGCTTGGCTGGACAGGGTATCAAAGCTGCAAGGGGAAATAAGGTCTGTGGTGGGGATTGGGTTTCCGTAAAGCTAGAGGCACCCTCTCCGAATGCGTGGGAGGCCGGGCCATTATCTGAGCAGCATTTTAAGGGAACAGAGGAGCCATTATGATACCAGCACCACCCCAGCAAGACGAAGACGATGTCCATTCCAGATAGCCGCAGCTTTGATTGACTGCCTCCCTCCCCATTGTCGCTGTCCTCATCCCACCCGCTTCCCCCAGAGGGGGCAAGGACAGCTTGCATGCGCATCCATGCCTCCCACTGTGCTGTCGGCAAACAGCGCCCGCGCGGAGTCCCTTTCAGGAGTCCTGTGCAAACACAACATTGAGTAAATAAAAAAGCACGATCTTAACTTAGAGAAAAGGGTTAGGAGAGAAAGAGCCAATATCCCGCCACCTTGTTGTGTCACTTTAATATCTCAAGCTGGTCTCCTTGAAGGTTCATCTTCAAATTAACCTTCTCCTCCTCGCCTCATAGACACCTTCCTTCCCTTCTATCTCTTTTCTCTATTCATTTAAACATGCCCTTAATAAGCCACTGCAGAAAGAAAGGGGGGCGGTGAGGAGCTCTGAAACAAAGCAGGGTATCCGGGCAGAACACGCAGATTTGTTTGGTCTTCACACACATAACTTCGTCCACATCGTAGTGCAGCCAGATGATGGTAAAGGGACAGAGGCTTCCAGTCGGAATCGTGCAAACACTTCAGCCTTCCTGGACCTTCTGGAACTGGTAGATAAGTCCATCGCGTGAAACTGGAACCTGGAAGGACCACGGAGAAGCCCCAAACTAGCTATAGGGTTGAGAGCCCAAGCCTACAGGGAGGTGATTTTTAACATTAGCCGGAAAGGGGGAAATCTTTTAATTCTAGTGACTGCTGAGATTATAAACGAGAAAAAAAGATAGGGCGCTATGCTCCAGAAAGGAGTACTCTGTTAGGGAGGGAGAGCCAGTGCCAGTCACGCTGCTCCGTGCTAAGCTTGCCTGGGACTGAAAAGCCTGGCACTGGTCAGGGGCAAAGGAGCATTTGTTCAGGAAAAATACAGAAGTAAAGAATTACAAGGAATTCCAATCCTGGGGTGCCTGGGGGTCGCAGTTGGTTAAGCGTCTGCCTTCGGTTCAGGTCATGATCCCGGGGTCCTGGGATCGAGCCCTCTGTTGGGCTACCTGCTCAGTGAGGAGGCTGCTTCTCCTTCTCCCTCCTTACCCCCCCCCCACTTGTGTTCTCTGGCTCTCTCTATCTCTCTGTCAAATAAATAAATAGATAAAATCTTAAAAAAAAAAAACTAAGCCAAAACAAAACAAAATCCCAATTACTCTAAATATGTCCAGATTCCTTTAAAAGTTGATTGAGCCACATGTAAAATGAGTCTGGACACCTCACGTATCTGGACTGTACAGAAAGGGCAGGAAGTATACCTCGCTCTTTTTATAACAGCAACTGCAAAATTTCTCCTTTTATGCTTCTACTCAAAAAGAATCACCTTGTTTACTCTTCAAAATTACCCTGAAAAAAAAATAGGTATTCTTCTCCTTACTTTACAAACAAGGAAACTGAGGCTCAGCCTCAGTGGTATCTCTAGAAATTCTCAATGGCAATGTCCATGGGAACACCTGGGTGGCTCAGCTGGTTAAGGGTCTGCCTTCAGCTCAGATCATATTCCCAGGACCCTGCATCAGGTGCCCTGCTCCGTGGGGAACCTGTTTCTCCCTCTCCCTCTCCCTCTCCTTCTGCCTACTGCTCCCCCTCCTTGTGCACTTTCTCTCTCTCTCTCTCTGTCAAATAAATAAAATCTTAACAAAACAAAACAAAACGAGGTGGTTCACGGAGAAAGGGAGAGGGCTGCATTTGCTTGGCTGTCAACTCTCTTCTCAGTTAAATTGATTGTTCATTCAGGCAGCTTAGCACTGCTACTCTCTTAACCAGAAAAGGTGAAAAACTTTCTCAAAATCTACCCAATAGTGGCAGGGCCAGGATGATTTGTGTCTGTCTGCCTGACATCAAAGCCTGTGCTCTTACAGACTGCTTGCAGAATGTTCCACCAATGGGAACTTTCTTCCCTATTACAGGCTTCCAAAACCATTGTACATGCCTGGACATTCACCCAGGAATAGGCTAAGTATTCCAAAAAGCCCAGTTTTTAAAGCTCCGACTGGCACCAGAAAAAAAACTGCCACTCTCCTGTCTACAAGTTAGGGATTTGTCTCCTGAAATTTTGAAGGGGGAGGGATAAAGAGCAGTCTCCTTACTGAATGATACAAGGAATATTACATTCCACAGAGTAGGAAGGACAAATCAGACACAGAACTTTGTGAAGATCAAATGAGAGAAGGCATGTGGTCGCACTTTGCAGATGAAAAGTCGCTGTGAAATGTAAGCTTGTGTTGTTAATGATATTATCACCCAGGATTTCTCTGCCTCCCTTCTTAATGAAATAATGGTCTTCTTCAAGGTCTCTAAAAGTCAGACCAAAGGAGTGTGTTTCCAGAGAAACAAAATGTGGAGTAATTGTGGATGTTCAATAAATATTAAACAGCCTTGCTATTTGTGGGAAGCTTCAAGTACATGATTAAGTTGCAGGTGATGGTAAAGGAAACCAGCATGATCTTTAATTATAAAATACTTGTTAGATTTGATTCCAGTAAAATGCAATTACCCTTGAGACTTCCGGTTATATCTCACAAGAGGTTATGTTCTCGAGATGAAAGCTTTTGTGGATGAATGTTAGTCTCCATTGTTTGGGACCATGTACCCTGATCCTGGCTCCTGTCTGTAGCAGCTAATCACCGTTCACTTGGCGAGCCTTGCAGGAATTCCCAGTTGTACGCCAGCCATTCTGTGGCCCGCCTTGAAGTATGGAAACATCACAGAAGTGAGCATAAGGGCACCAGTGGCAGACCAGAGCATTAGCTAGGCTCAGGGAGAAAGGGACTTCAAGGGAATTCAAGATTTCATCGTGGACAAAAGACGGCTCAGTAGGAGGGAGAAAATAGAATTGTCCTTGTACATGTCACCATGATTATAATGCAAACATATATCTTTTTTTTTTTAAGACTAGCAGGGAAACCTCTGGATTTCATTTTGGAAAACTATCCCATCAGTCTGTAATAGCTTCATGTTAAACTGAAAATTTTCATCAGCGTCTATTTTTTTTTGATACTGCCCATGGAAACGATTGATAGACTAAGAAAATGGTATTTTGAAAGCCCCCCCCCTTTTTTTAGTTTCATGCCAGTAGGGTTCCAAAAGCCTTTTATTAAGAACATTCTGATATAATAATAATGGCTAGCATTTAACTTGTGCTTACAACATGCCACGTACAGGCCAGTGCTTTATATATTGCAAACTCAATACTTTTAATGAAACCATGGGGAAACTGAGGCATACTAATGCTATTTAATTCGTCTCCAGGCACACAGCCTGTAATGGGAAAAGTCAGTTTCTGCGTCCAAGTAGACTGGTTGCAGAATCCATGCTCATATCCACCACACTATACCTCCCAGGCTAGTGCAGCAGGGTTTCCAGGTATTCACAGGTTATGAGAAAGGCTACCTCTGTGTGTGTGTGTGTGTATGTGTGTGTGTTTACATGATCTATGTATCTTATGCATGGAAGCAATTGACTTTTGCTGTTTTCTTTCTCTTTATGTTCTTCATTTTCTTTCTGAAATTCATTCTATCAATTGGATTTCATTTCTTCACTATGTCAAAATGATTCTGTAGAAGAGTCCCATCCACCTTTTGAGAATGGATTTGGTGGTTTTCCCCTCTGCCTTCTAGGTTATCACTGCCATAAATTAGAATCAGGAGCTTAAATACAGAGCGACCATAGGTCTACTTTTGGGAATCTACCTATTTTCATTCACCTCATCCTATATTTGCTCTAGAGAGTGATCACAGGTGTCACTGGACATGCATCTTCACGTGGAACATACTAGTTAATAGGCAAAGTAGTATACTTCCATTTGAGAGAAACTGGTGCTCCAGACTATGAGGCGAGCGTTAGATCATCTTCAAAATCAAGAGCAAACACTTCCTCAGAGGAAGTAGAGAGGGCGACACCTGTTCTGGGTGCAAAGTTAAGTTGAACAGACTCAGAAACAAGACAAACCTGAGCTTAAGTCGCAGCTCTCTTACTTTCCAGTTATTTAGTCTCTCTGATCCTCAGTTCCCAACGCTGTACAAGGGGGGCAATGATACCGAACTAAAATTGGAACTAAACACTTTGCCACCTTCTGGGCATTTTTTTATTTCTCTTGATGCCTTTTTTTGTTGTTTTTTTGTTTTTTTCTGTATTGAAAGTCTTAGGCCAGTAGGGGTCAGCCAAGAGCAATCCTATTTCCAAATTTTTAGCCTTGTTTCTAAAGACCACCAAGATCATAAGATAAAAATCTTTATGGGTTCTAGGAAGGTCAGGGAAGTATAGGTTATATTAGGCCTTAGAATACTTATGTGAGAGAGAACAGTGACAGTGTGATTAAGAAGCAAACAACATATTCTTTGGGGATGGTCCTTTTACCTTTTATTTGGTTTAGTGGAGTGTGTTTAGGCAGGGCCTGAAGGACTCTCAAAAGTCAGTTATGACAACCAGGCAATACAGGTGTCTTGCAAATGGATTCTTAAAATTGTTGCCATAAAAATGCAGTGAAAAAGATTTTATTTTGAATATTAGAGTTGACTTAAAGATTCTTTTAAAGATACCTAATCAATGTTGGGTACCAGTGACTTAGCTGAAAGGGTACAGGCCCCTAGTCTTTTCAAGTGAAGGCTCTTATGCTTAAAATCACCACTGGGCTCCATCTTTCCTCTGAAGGCCACCTAACTCATTTGCACAAGTTTCAATTGCCAGTCGAGCCCTCTGCCAGTTGATGTGTTTCTGCATGTCCTTATCCCTTTCCTTCTGCCTTACTTCAGCTCAGCAGTTGGTAATTGCATGTGAAAAAAGAGCACCTGCTAATCTTGATTTTATATATTTATATATATTTGTGGATGAGTATCTCTTCCAAGCAAGCCGGTTTATATTCTGTAGTCATTTTATGTATAAATATAAAATTTTATCTGATCATTAGGTTCTCATCTTTTCATGATTTTTCTAATGCTTATTCCATTATTGCCTCATCAAAAATGATAATTTACATTTAGTACATAATATTTTAGCTCTTTCAGACATTTTCAGTTTTGACCTTCAGCAAGTCCAGCATATGGACATGGAACTTAAAATTAGCTCGATATTAAGTATTGAGTAATAGTAAAATTACTATTTATTATTTATGCATTAACAATAGTTTACATATTGCAGATGCATACTTTCATTTTTTCTGTTTATGTTTCTCTCTTTTGTTTATTTTAAGTTCTGGCAGCATTTTTTTTTTCTTTTAGAGAGGGAGAGAGTGTCAGTGGGGTGGGGTTGGGGAGAGGCAGAGAGAGAATCTTAAGTAGGCTCCACACTCACGTGAAGCTAGATTCAGGGCTCAGTCTCACTACCCTGATATCATGACCTGAGCCAAAATCAAGAATTGGCTACTTAACTGATTGAGCCACCCAGGCACCCCTGGCAGCATCTTTTAGCATCATCAAAGGGCTGAATTCCCAAAACTTTCCTTCCTGAGTCACCTCAGGGCTAACTAAACTCTAGGGGTGAGCCATGCTTTTTCTTATTAAAAGCTATGATGTTGTCATGTACAAGAGTTGGATAGACACACAAGATTCAAGTGTTTATGGCAAATAAATTGGTAGATAAATGAGAGATGGAAAAGAACTTTTATTTGCCTATGAAATGTAAACTGCATTCATGAGCTTGAGAAGCACTTTTCTTACCATGTCACATCACCACAATGGGAGTATCTTATAAAACATCCACAGTAAGAATTGGAAAATACAAGATTTTTATTTCAACATGTATTAGTCATAGTCAGCCTTGGCTCCCTTCTGTCAGTGGCTAGTTTGTGTTCCTTTGGAGAGACATATTTCTCCAGAGAACATTGGAAGACATTTCAGAATAGCGTTAAAAGACTTTTATTTAGGAGGAGGTGACATTTGGAAATGACACAGGTGTAATAAGCCTCAACAGGAGCATCACTGGAGGGATGAGGAAGTCATCAGGCAATTTAACAGGAATTCCCCTGTAGCACAGTCTCCAAACTATGCATGAAATACACTTAGATGGTCTATGTTCTATGTAATTTGGTAAGCCAGTGTTACCTCTTGCCAAGATTCTCATGAATGTTCAAAAAAAGTGAAATTATTTTTCTGGTTTTGCTCACTTTCCAGCCCTACTTTTGCTGAGATGCAAGTGACACATAACATTGGGCAAGTTTGAGGCATAAAATGTGATGATTTCATACACATTTATATTGCAAAATGATTACCCCAATAAGGTTAGTGAACACATCCTTCAACCCAGGTAATTACCATGTTGTTGTTTTTGTTATAAAAAGAATGGTTAAGGTTTTTCTTAGCAACTCGCAGATATACAATATGATATGGTTAACTCTAGTCACCATGGTGTACATTAGATTCCCCACAACTTATTCATCTTATAACTGGAATTTTGTATCATTTCATCAACATCTCCCCATTTCCCACTCCCATCAGCCCCTGGTAACTTCCATTCTGCTCTCTCTGCTTCTAAGAGTTCAACTTTTTTTAGATCCCACATATAAGTGAGACCACACAATATTTGCTGTTCTCTGACTTAGTTCTCTGATCTTGCCCCTTGATTGGGATCCAAAATCATCTTTCCAAGAATTATTGCCAGCAAGACAGTGTAAGACACTGAAGTCTGTTTGGTATACTAAGTAATGGTGGCTATGGAAAGATTAGAGAGAAAATGTCACTGCTCTTATTTGTTAGTGCAGCTCCTTTAAAACAATTCTACAATGATTTTTAAGGAATATACTGTTTTTTCCAAGGAAGGCATTAAGGCCACTAAAATTCATTCATGATGGTAGATCAAATAGCTAGTTTTAGCTCCCTCTGGGGATCCAAGGAAGCTGCTGGTCCCAAATAATTCACAGAAATCAATCCAGTTAAGCGGCAAGAACACTCTAGGTGCCGATGATTTATAATGATATCACCTTACCTTGGGATTGTCACTGAAATAAACCATGCCTCAGTTATTCTGACTACAAAATGGGAATTTCTATAACAGCAGAAGTAGTGAGGAAAAATTCTTTAGTAAGTCCCAAAATCAGTAATGGAAAGTCATGGGCTCTTTTAGAATCAAATACTCCGTTGAATCTCCAGATGCAGGTGAAGCCTGTGGAATAAACCCAGAAGTTCAGACGGGAAAAGGGACTAATCCTTTGTTCTACCTTAAATGTTCAAGTCCTGACATTGGTAGCAGAGAACCCAAGAAACCCTACATAACTCCTTTGGGTCCCAAAGTGGAAGTAAGAATGTATTTCTCTCTTCCCTTATAAAAATTCATCTTGAGAACCCCAGCTCATACCTTCTTAAAGATCCAGAGCCCTACAGAACAGACTTATGCATCTCAGGCACCAAAAATGTTATCATTCCATGGAAAACTGGTTATGATCAAAGGTGGGGGAATGAAATAGGATCTGGAAGGTCTCCTTTTCTTGAGTTATACAAGTTATACACAGACATTTTCTATGTCCTCACTCCTACATCAGCTGATGAATAAAACTCAGACTAGTTTCAGGATAGAGATGGGAAGAGATCATTTACTATGGAGACCAGGTTTGTTTGTTTGTTTCATCTCTTATCCCAGGAACTTAAGACCAAAGCAGACTTCTATTAGCAAGCAAGGTTTGCCAGCAATGAATTGATAGGAAATACCTCATTTTGCTTTAGAGGGAAAAGTATGTAGACCTCAAACCAGAATGCAGAGGAGCAAGAGGCATTAATGATAAAATGTGAGCCTGCATCCTCCTCTTCAAATATCCCACTCTCCCTACAGATCTATCTGCATCAGTTTATTCAAAGGCCCCAGTCTGTTTTATCTTCAGTGAAATTCTCTCTTGATAAAACGATCCTCCCAAGAGCCAACATTATTTGGTGTTGAATTCATGACTACCAGTAGGCATTAGCGCATGGGACATTCCTCTGGTAGATTATTTGATAATATATTTTGTGCTACTATTTCTCTAGAGCTCTGGAAACTCAGACACCTGCTACACACTTTATAAATGTGAAGATTGTTATTTTACATTTTTTAAAAATAGCATTGAGTTCTTAAGTTTTTACTCATGAAGTGAAATAAAGAATTCTCACCCATATCAATCAATTTAAAGAAAAGTCAGATTCCTTGGATTTCTGGTGACAATATAAATATTCTATTGCCTGTCCAGTGTCTATGTATATCTCTTCTTGAAATTCCAGCATGGATGAAAGAAATATTGCATTCTGTTATATTATATGGAAAATGTTTATGACTGGTTTACTTAGTTTATTAGGCCATGATTTTAATAAGACAAAAGTTTAGGCTTGAAATTATGAGCTTGTTAGCCCATTCTGTGGTAATTTACTCCCTACTTTCTGTTATCAAATCCTGGTTGGCTTTTACTATGTGTACAACAAAGAACTTAGCCAAGAGGGTAAGTAGACCAGTGGAAGTTGCCACCAATGTTAGAAAAATGGCTCAGAGCCCATGGCCTAGGAATGGCAGGTGAGGAATGCAAGTGTCACTTAATAATGTGAACAAATTATTAAATTGAAAAGAATCCAACAAAGGTTACAAATTGGAAGTTTGTTTGTGAAATACCTGCCACAATATTCTTTTGTTCGACCCCAACAGTGTTTAAAAACACCCAAATCAGTTACCAATGTTAAAAAATTCGAAGCATGGCAGCCTGGGTAGCTCAGCAGTTTAGTGCTGCCTTCAGCCCAGGGCCTGATCCTGGAGACCCGGGATCAAGTCCTGCGTCAGGCTCCCTGCATGGAGCCTGCTTCTCCCTCTGCCTGTGTCTCTGCCTCTGTGTGTGTGTGTCTCTCATGAATAAATAAATAAAATCTTTTAAAAAAATTAGAAGCTGTCACAAAAAATTAGGGGTGCTTCTTGTGTCTAGATTCTTGCTTAGCAATAGTCAGCTGGATCTGAGCAGCAGCTGCCCCTGTGGACAGAGCAAGTGCCTACTAGTTTACCACAGTCCCCACCATGCCCTATTGTCTTGCACTCAACTCCCTTTAGCCACATATGTTACCTATCCAAGCCTGAGAGGGTACTTGAGCTTGCAACCTCCTGAAGTCTATATACACATAAGATAAATCACAGTAATTGATCTTTTGGGGGGAAAAGATCTACTCTTTGGTAGATATCAAAACCTGCTTCAAAAGGATAGTAAGGTGTAAGTTTCAGTATCTTCAAGACTCAAGAACTTATACTACTTGCTCAGATCTCTGTTTGGGATTGTATGTCCTAAGGGTTGTACTGACGTGTAAGGCAGCCATACAGCATATGGACTGGGCCCTGATGTGTAAAAATGGAAGGTGTAGAGAATGCATACCTAGCTTCCTCTACCCATTCTCTTTCCCCAAAAGTCTGCAAGGCTTAGCACTTTAAGAACTGACACAAACCTACTTTCTGAGTCTATGGTTTATGTAAATGTTTCTCTTTAGAAATTTACTATTGCCTAAGTAGATGGTTTATAAAGCAGTTTATGGACTACAGAAGAACTCGCATAGACACAGAAGGCAGTTCTCAAAGTTTCACATGCCCCAAGCATCTTCCCTGAACATCCAGACAATCACTATGGATCCACTGATCCATTTCCTGTACAGAGTCCTGGCAATTCTGCAAAACAGATGCCCTTTTTCCTCCCTTTTCAGGGTTATTTGTATTTCCAAATATTTATGATCTGTGTTTTATTTGGTTTAGTAATTCTACAAGTAATTATTTATTTGCCAAATAATTATTTTTTCTTGTCAAATAGATTTCCAGAAGTTGTCCCTAGGCTGATGGTCTGTCAGTTAGGGAAGACAAACAATTCAGACTGTAAATCAGCTTCATTCCTCCTAAACATGAGGGCATTGGCTTGTGGTTGAGATGTAGCATCTAAGGAGTAAATACTACTTAGCTCTGAACCTCTCAAATTTGGGGGACTCTGATGGCTGAATCCAAGTATGTGTTAGTTCTGATGGGCAGTCTACGAGTTAAAGATGCCTCTTCCCTCTATAAGGCAGAACTCAGCATTTGCCCAGCCGGAAAATAAATTCACTAAGAAACAGGCTCAGAATTTTGTTGGCTTTGCTCAAGTTTATGCAAATGTTATCTATGTGTGGAGCTGGTACAAATGGAAACTTTTCCACGAGGACTTCTACAATGGCGAGAAAACATTTGAGAGGATCTAACTTGTGTCATCCGTCTGTGTGCTAGTCCTGATAATAAACATTCTCCCCAACTTTGAGACTCTGGCTGGCCAGATTAGAAATTAAAGACTACTGATATCATTAGAAAGGCTATTTTTGGTAGACTCTGTGTAGCAAATCATACAGAATTTTATTCTCATCCCTATTTAATCTTACCAATTATATAAGTTTTGTATTTTTCTTTTTTTTTTTAAATACAGTTCTATCATTTCTGCAGGTCTGTAGACAGTATAATGAAGTGGTGGAGACGTCCTTTGGAGCCAATCTGTCTGGGGTTGTACTGGCTGCATGACCTTGGGCAAAATATTTATCTTCTCTATGCCTCAGTTTCCTTGCATAAAATGAGTATTATGATAGTATAACCACCTATGGGGTGGTTGTGAGAATTAAATGAGATAGTCTATGAAATTAGACTTACCATAATGATTGGTGCATAGCAGCACTTATTTAAATGTTGATTTCTTATTGTTCTTCCCGGTAGTGCAGTATGCTAGGCTTTCAGAGCAGTGCTGTTCATTGCATTGGAAAGGTTATCTGTTTATGCGAGAGTCTACTGTTCGTCATGTCAGCTCCAGCTCCATATTGCAGAGGACAAAAGCCATTAAGAACACATTTAGCTAGACATGAGTTAATTCCATTTAAACTCATTGTTCGTTGGTAATGGAGACACATACTCTGCCAACAGTCGAGATTCTCTCTTCAGTGGCTTTTGTTGCAGACCCTTAGACTAAAGGAGTTAAAAGCAAAAGGGAAGCAGAAATGGAATGAATCTGGAGGCTGCCTTCAAAGTGAGATCACCAGTTAAATGATGTAAAGCTTCTGGCATTGGGACTGGTTGTCAATGCATGTAAAGTTGTGTTGTCACATATAAAACAACCATCCATGATATAAGACTATGGGATGATATACCCAGGGCTTTGATGTATCGTTCAGATACCATCTGATATATCATCTCTCTGGTAGATGGGGCCTCCATTCTCCTTTTCAGTCTCAAAACAAATGCAGAGACCCTCAGGATAATGGCAGAACCACCCAATCTATAGATGTGCACAAAGTGTTGCCTGAGGCTAAAAAATGTTATCTCGTACAGATAGTTGTGACCATTTTTCAAAAGTAGATCCTTTACTGAGGGCATTGGTAACATTTTATAACTTTGACTCTTCCCCATCAACAGATTCTTTTTCTTTTTTTTTAGATTTTATTTATTTATTCATGAGACACACACACACAAAGAGAGAGAGGGAGAGAAAGAGAGAGAGGCAGAGACACAGGCAGAGGGAGAAGCAGGCCCCACGTAGGGAGCCCAATGCGGGACCCGATCCCGGGACCCCAGGATCATGCCCCCGGCCAAGGGCATGCACTAAATCACTGAGCCACCCAGAGATTCCCCCCATCAACAGATTCTTATAAGTTAAGATGGATCTGAAAATCTGCCTACCTTAAATACGTCTTTTTATTCCCAATTTTAGAAGCCACTCTCCTTAGCCTAATTTCAAAAAATATCAGGGACCAAAAGAGGAATGTGTGAAAATACAAAAGTTAATGGAGTTCTCCAAAGGTTAAATAACCATATTCTATATGGAGTTTAGTTGTAAACAATATAAGCAAGTGTTGGCTACCAGATTTTTCAACCAGATCATAAATTATTCAAGGTTTGTCAAACTAAAGATATGTTGCTTTTCAGCAATCTTAGTAAGTCCTCTTCCTCTCTCACTGAATTTTTAATGTTAGAAGGAATGCAGATGACAGCCACACTCTACCTTTTGTTTGTCCTAACCTCTAGGTTATGATAAAGAATAACTTCATTGGCATTCTGGTACCCTACTTTATCCAAAGCTTTGATTTTCCACAGTATCAGTTGCCTGTGGTCAACTGATCATCCTTCTGAAGTATTGGCAGATCAACAGCTGTCTAATGTTACCTCACAATGCCTACGCCATTCATTTCACTTCACCTCATGACGTAGGCATTTTATCATCTCACATCACCACAAGAAGAAGGGTGAATATGGTACAATAAGATAGCTTGAGAGAGGCCACATGCACTTAACTTTTATTACGGCATGTTGTTATAATTTTACCTTATATTAGTTATTGTTGTTAATCTCTTACTGTACCTAATTTATAAATTAAACTCTATTGTAGGTATGCATGCAAATTTAAAAATAACCATAGTATACATAAGGTTCGGACTGTCCACAGTTTGTGGTATCGAAGGTCTGGGAGCACATTCCTCATGGTGGGGGAGGGGGCTTCTGTGCCCTGTCAATTGGTCCCTTGTTTCTCTACCATAAGAACCTAGTCATATTTAGCTTTCAACTCATACTTTTAGGCTTGTGTATATTATCACTTAGTTCTCATCCGATGTAGGTTTATGAACATTTAAATATACTTCTAGGGCAGCCCAGGTGGCTCAGCGGTTTAGCGTTGCCTTTGGCCGGTCGGAGATCCTGGAGTCATGGGATCGAGTCCCACGTCGGGCTCCCTGCATGGAGCCTGCTTCTCTCTCTGCCTGTGTCTCTGCCTCTCTTTCTCTGTGTCTCTCATGAATAAATAAATAAAATCTTTTAAAAAAATTAATAAATATACTCTAAAAAATCTACACCGCAGTTTTTTTAAGACATTACTTTTTAGAATTTGTTTAGAGCAGTTTTAGGTTTACAGTAAAACTGAGAGGAAGGTAAAGCAACTTCCCAAATATCCCCGGCCCCCCTCTCCACACACACACACAGCTTCCCCCATCATCAGCATCACTCACAGAACGATGCATTATTTAACAAGGATGAATCTACATGGACACGTCATAAGCACACAAAGTCCACAGTTTCCCTTAGGGTTCACTCCTGGTGCTATACATTCTATAGGTGTGGATAAATGTATAATGACATGTGCCCATTATTATAATAGCATATGAGGTATTTCCCTGCCCTAAAAATCCTCGGTGCTCTAGCTGTTCACCCTTCCTCACCAGCCCCGCCCACAGCACTCTTTTTCACAGAAGATACAGCACAGAAAATGTCTATAATTTCCCAAAGGGCTAACAGTTCATAGATGCCAATGGCATATGCATTCTAAAACTAACAGATAGCTTATATTGTAAAGAAATATATTTGGGGGGCACCTGGGTGGCTCAGTCAGTTAGGCATCTGCCTTCAGCTCAGGTCATGATCCTGGGGTCGGGGGTTGGAGCCCCATGTCGGGCTCCCTGCTCACTGGGGAGCCTGCTTCACCCTCTCTCTCTACTTGCTGCTCCCCGTGTTTGAGCTCTCTTTCTCTCAAAGAAATAAATAAAATCTTTTTTTTAAAAGAAATCTATTTCACTTATTTTTATTTGTATTTATTGATTCAAGAAAAATAAAAGTGTGTATGTATGAGTGTGTGTGTGTGTGTGTGTATGTGTTATGTGTGTGTTTTCAGAGCATTTTATTTTTGGAATTCTTTTTTTTTGCTTCTGTGTGATACGACTCCACATGGACAAAGTTGGATCTTTTCTGGGAGTCTGGCAAATGTTTTTATTTGCATTTTGCCATGTTCTTGAGTTTCGAGTAGAGAAGAGATTGTAGAAGAAATGCTAGTAACGTGTGCTAGCATCACACAGGAGATGGGTCAGACTGAGCACAATTTTTAACTTTGGTTTAATCATAAAATTAACAGCATAACCCTCTCCTGCCTATGTCAATGCAAATGCATTTTTCAGTTTCTATATCTAATGCTCCATATTAAAAGTCATGTCTGATATCCAGTGGGCTCCTAACCAATGTGTGTATTTTCTTAGTACCAATATTAGCTGGAAATTTCTTGCAAAACAGATCGTTTAAATTTGGGCTTCACTTATCTAAATGGACAGTGGTGTGATTAAATTATAGGAACACTTAGGAATTAAGATAAAATAAAGAAATCCAGCCTATTTGACCCACAGTGCTTTGTATGGATGGTTTGATGGTTTTGGGATTTGGGTTTGAATCGATTAGAGCTCCCTTTCAGTGAGAAGCAGTCTCTTCACATAAAAAATGGGAGATTTGGGATAAGCCTCCTTCTGATTCTCAGTCTACAACATAGGATCTCCAGAATATGTGTAACAGTATAAAGTTTGATTGTGTGCTTCAGTAAACATATGGACATACTGCTCTATGAGGAAAATATTGACCTTGGCAAACTAGAGTCAATAAATTTTGAGTTTGTCTTTTAAAAAAAATCAATACCCGCTTTTTTTTTTATCTCCACATAAAATAATGCTTTCAAGAGCCAAAGCTATTGATGGAAATGAGTTTTCCTCTCATCCTAATAAATGCATTATATACAATGTAAGATTATTATAGATCATCATTTGTTATGGTTGGGTATTCTTTGATTTAGAACAAGGGAATTATATTCTTAATTCATCATTCAGTTAACTTTTCTTCTGAAGGAAAGATAAAAACCATTTCTCCTTCTTTTTGGGCCATTAGTACATGAAATAGTATATTCATTACATAAGAACACTCGGAGCTTTTAGGCTATCAATGGAATCTTGTTTTAGTCAGCTAAAGTACATGTATTACCTTGTTGTATGGGTACAGAGTGATTCAAAGCAAGATATCTTTTAATCCTCTGAGGAAAACAGTTGTATATTTCTCTGGCCTGCTTTCACTGTTAACGTGTCTTATTTCTTCTTGTTTTCCTTTGGATTTGGCTCTGACCATTAGATGAGATTTTTTAAAAACAAGAAACCCAGAAAGAAGCAAAGACTTTACATGCATGCTTGGCAAAAGAATGATTCTAACTATAATTTTTCTTTAAAATGAAATACCACGTTAACATCGAGAGAGTGGTATAGGTTGGACATCTTATTACAGAGCACTTTAAAAACATTTCTTTCAAAAACATATCCATGTTTGAGGTTCATAATATTTTTTGGAATCATTTTCCCACAGTTAGATTTAATCTAAGGATTCAGTAATTTTGCAAATAGGATGGGCAGGAAGTGAAATGAAGGAAGTGGGGAAAGAAAGAAAAGAAAAGACTACACAGGCCCTTGCCCCCACTCCATGACTTAGAGTTTTCTTTTCAAATAGGGTCCTGATGGTTCAGTGATTAGAGCCCAGGACTGGCCTGTATTCAAAACTTGACTTTGTCACCTACTTGCTGTGGGACTCCTGGGCAAGTCACTTTGGAAGCCTACGTTTTTGCATTCTTTAAGTGATGTCAAGACCTCTCTCATAGGACATATATAAAAATTAAAAACCATTTATTGTATGGGATGCATTTAGCAAAGTACCCTACCTCTATAAATATTAGTTTTCTTTTTCACACTTTTCCTTCCTCATCTCCACATCCATGAAACTAAATTTAAAAGGAAAAGAAAAACCATGAAATGAGAGCATCCTAGAGGTTCTCACTTGCCTGTCTGCATATCCCATTCTCTCCCCTCTCCAGGATTGGTTGAGCTGACCCTCTCTGCACTCTACCCCAAAACAGCAAGCCTCTGGTCTTCCTCAGAGAATTATTTGCAAACCCAGAGATGATGTTGGATGTCCAGTTATTTTGTACATCTTATTCTTCTGTGCTATAATTTGCACACTTGCTTTTAATTCCTTATAGAGCATTAAATATTAATGCTATTACTAAATTTAATAATTTAAATGGTTAGCTTTCTGTGGTGACTAAGGACGTGGACTTTGGGGTCAGGATGCCTCCATTCTAATTCTACCTCCTTCACCTACTACCTGTGTCACCTCGGGCAAGTTACTTAATACTCCTATGCCTCAGTTTCCTCATCTGTACCATGAAGCTAACAATATTACATATCTTAAGGAAATCATAGAGAGCATTTAAAATCCTGCCTGGCACATAACAAGCTTTAAGTTGCAATAGCAGTGATAGTAGTAGAAGTAGTAGCACTAGTTACTGATCCTAGCACTAGACCTACTAAATGCACTCGGAGTAGCAGCGCCCCCTTCTGGAATGAAATGCACTCTTGTTGACAGCTGTGATCAGGGCCTAGGTTTGTGTCTGAGCCATAGGAGGCACTCAGATAAGTTTGTTGATCAATTATGAGTCCTAAAATGTAATATAAATTATCAATCATGTAATAACAATATTTACTAACAGTCTGGGTTATAGTCTAAAAGTTGTAGTGTAGTCTATACCTTGACTCTATACTTAGCTTTGGGAAACTTATGTACCCTCTATAATCTTGTATTTCCTCATCTGTAAATGGGAATTATCAGGAGGATTAAATAAGAAAAAATATATAAAATATTATGCACACTGACTTACACACTGTAAAGCTCTTTCTATGATTTGCTGTCACTTTGAGTGAGAGCTCTCATCCATTCAGCTTGTCCCTCACAAGGCACCAAATGGTACTTTGTGGCAGAACATTATTGTTCGTTAGAAGTTATTTCTATTTTCAATTTGGAAAGCTTCCTAATTTTTGCATTTGGCTATTTTAAAGGAAATTTTCAGAGCCAATCGTATGGTAGCAAAAAAGGGGAAAGATGGAGACTTCTTCAAACAAATACTAGAAAGCCCTGAAATTTCTAGCTAAATTGAGTTCTTGTGAAATGAATTTTACTATGACTGAACTCTACAGTTTAACTAACCTTATATTGCCTTTAAGTGACCCCAGTCTTGAACTGGGGCCATGATAGCCTATACATGTGAATGAATGGCTTTCCATGGTGGGAATCAATGTCTATCCAGAAACAAAACATCATGATCTTCTCATTAATTCTCTTTTTAAGAAGAAGTCTCTTAGTTTTCAAAATGTTTTAGGAGAACACAAAAGTTACACAACTGCTAGTTACAAAGAAAACTTCAGATTCATAGCAAATAATAAGACATAGTCATAAACATTCTAATTTAAGGTGGGTAGTTGGTACTAAGTGGACATAGATCATAAAGTCCTCGTGACTGGTCTGATTATTCATTTAACTATTCTAGAGAGATATGGTTAAGATAATAAATAGGTGCTTTCATGGAATTTGAAATTGTTTTTTGCATAAAGCATGTTTTTCTCAAGGCTGGATTTACCTAAATTCACTGACAGCTGGAAGCCAAATGTATTCACATTAAATTGTTTACATCATAGGGATTCCAGTGGATAAACTACATTTCATTTAGTAATGTACAACAAGTGGAAGAGGTCCTAACTCCTACACTTAGCCAAATATGTTTCTCATCATTTCTAATGCCTAGAACATTACTGAGAGATTGTGTGTGTGTATACCTGTGTGTATGTTTGTGAAATGAGATGATGGTCGGTTTTTTTGTTATTGTTTTGACAGTGTGTGATTATTTATGTTTGTTTTCTGTTTGGTTTAACAAAATGGGAAGTGGATTACTCTATAGAGTGGCTCAGAATTTGATAGTTCAGAAACTGACCATAGCCAGTCATACCTACTTTCCCAGGAACTCTCAATCTTCTGCTTCCAGCTTTATGGAAAAATAAATGGTGGAAATGCAGAACTTCAGAAATGACAAGAGTTTGCTGTCTTGTTAGAGAAAATGTAATTCCCAGAATTAGGAGGATGTATTAGAAATGCAAATTCTCAAGCCCATACCAGAACTGCTGAACTAGGATCCGCATTTTAAAATGTTAGTGTGTACTTTAGGGTTTAGGAAGCACTGCCCAGGGAGGTCTCCCATATTTCTGGCTACCTCTAACCCCCCAGATTTTTAAACATATGCCATGACATTACTGTACAATTTGTAGAATTGGAGAGTAAGAAATAGCCAAGGGTGAAGTGTGATTCTTTCGAGAAAATGTGATTCTTTCATCATTCATTGTTGGGCAAATTTTCTAGGAATAGGTGACTTAGGGGCCAGCGAAGTGTAGAAAGTGGAGGATCTCAAGAGGGAACAGCAGATATTGTCTGCATGTAATGCAAGAAGTCAGATCCAGGCTAGCTAGTCGTGGTCAGTAACATGTTTCAAAATCAGCAGGAGGCAGTGTGAGCCTGCCAAGGATGTTCTAGAAGCCATTATTCAGTGGTGAAGGGTGATAGGGAACTGGGGAATGCTATCAGTAACAGGCCTGTGAAAAGCTTCCTGAACCTTAGGAAGGTCTTCTTTGTTTAGACTGTTTCTCAAGCTGGTGACAATCACAGCAGCTTTCTAACCTAGGACCCGCACAGATTCTTACAGCGTCCAAGTATAGCCCTTCATCACCTGTAACTCAACTATCTGGTGATGTCATTTCCCCAAATACACATGGGAAAGTTAGTTTCATTCAATTTGACAAATCTGTATTGATTGCATGTACTGGATGCCATACTCAGGACTTGATTTTTTTTAATTAAAAAGTTTTTTTTTAATTCAAAAAATAAACCCTCCAAATAACCAAAACAGGCAACAAAGCTCTTTTCTTAACCTCACGTAACTCATTCTTCCATGAAGAATCAGGATAAACCTAATTCTGAGTCTATTTTTACTTACCTATTTTATTCTGCTTTACACACATTTCCAGCAAGCTCAGTTATATGGTTTCCAAGTCCTCCGTAGAAGATGGAGAGAAAGGGTTAATGCTGTTGTTCCAGGAAAATGCACTGATTCAGCCAGAAGGGCAATAGACTCCATAAATAAAGAGACAGAGATCTGCAAATAGAAGACGAGAGCTCAGAAAGCACAGCCATCTGAAGCCATTTTTGTGTAGAGACCAACATTTCCACATACCTTGCAAGATCTGGGCCATGGTGTGTTGTTACATCAGTGCACTGCATCCTTAAAAGGGAGCTGAACCTTCACAAAAAAAGTTGAATCCTGTTCAGAATACTAGTTTAAAGAAAAATAAAACTTATGTAACATATTTTAGAAAGCTCTTCATGAAAATTGCCTCCCGTGGAAAAATCATAATGCTTGAAAGAGCAACAACCACACATTTTAGGGGAATTTTCAAAGGCTCAACCTATAAAATTCTGGATATGTGAGGCTTTAGTATGTTTTTGAAGAGATTAAACTTACTTGGTAGGACATCAACAAATTGAAATAGGGAACACTCTCTTGGATGGACCCTAATTTATTCTCTATGCCTTTTGCATGAATGAAGCTTTAGTACCAGGTGTACATTTATGAACATGGCCTAACATTTGCCTGTGACACATCTGAGGACCCAGAGCTGTCAGTCAGCACATCTCCTCATATTTGAAGCCCCATTTACAGGTTCTTGAGGATCATTTCAATTCAACTTTGAACAAAAGAACCTTGACTCTTATTTGCCTGTTAGGAAACATGCAGAAATAGGAATATCTGAGTATAAAGGATCGTGGAAATTTTATGTACAATTTATATATAGCTTGTATGTTGATAGAGTTTATTTTATATTATATTATCACACATATATGAGAAAGAGAAAAAGAGAGAGATATGAGAATATGCCAGGAAAAAGTTCACAAAAAATACACTGGAAACTCTTTAACAGTGGTTTTTCTCTGGGAAATAAGATTAGTTGCATCTCCTTTCTTCTTTAGACCTCTGAATTTTGTGAAATTTTTGCAGAGAACACGCACACATACACACATGCACTCACACCTACATATATATAAATTACCAGTATTTTCACTTGGAAGGAAAGGAAGAAAGAAAGGGAGGGAAAGAAGAAGAAAGGAAGGGAGGGAGGAAGAAATGGGAAAAAGAGCATTGAGAGAGTGAGCAAGTTGGTTCATTGATCTCCTGAATCCACTAAGCCAGTCACCTTCCCTTCATCCTTCTTCATTCTGGGATGACCTGCCCTTTTGAGTGTATGGAGCTTCCCTGTCATCACTACAGATCATTCTGCACACCCAGTTCCTGAGAATGTCCCTTTTGGGTAGATGATAAAAACCAACTTGAAGTCACAAAGCCAGACTTGGGCACAGACAAAGATCAGGGACCCTCCCTCAGTTGAATCTCTCTCCCAGCCACACAAGGCTCTCTGTGATGCTCTCTTCTTGCCCCATATGCAGTCTGGTTATCTTCCTATTCAGAAACACATCTATGAACCAAAAAACAATCCTTGCCTCAAAATGATGGTCACCCTGTCATGGGTTGACGCATATTAGGACAGGTTGGAGAATGAGAAGACTTTGGGTACAGGCAACCTCTCATTGGGTAGAGTCATTGCTCAGCCAGGTAAGCAGAGTATAACTCATCTAAAGAGGTAGTTTTATTTTTTCTCTCCTAAACATGCCATTTCTTTGTATGCTGTTTAAGACTAAACAGTATAAAATGGGATTGACATTATGTAATTACTTGCCTTTTACACTGTGCTAACTTAATTTGCTTTTCATTCTCAGGTATTTAAGAGATCATTATTTTCCCATCAGACTTTACTGTCTGCCAATTAAAGCGTTAGATGGATGAGGTAGACCATTGTTTGGGAAGGTTTCAGGTAGCCATATTAAAAACAACAGCTTTGTATCACTTTCCTTTGGCCAAAGACAGAATTATTTTGCAAGTTTATCAGTTTATACAATACCCTCTGTGCATTATATGGTGTGTTTTTTTATTGTTGTTGTTCTACTTACAAATAAAAATGGCATGGTCATCCTACAAATTCTAGCATTTACAACTAGGTACAAATTAAGTCTCCTGTCGATAGGAAGAATAAGCAGATGGGGATTAGGTTCAGAAGCTGAAGTTGTTTTGAGGAGGTCCTGCCCCCATGGGTGTACCTACATTACAAAGCATGTTGCATTGGGCCCCAGTGGTGTCATGAGCTGGGCTATTCCTCTCTTTTGCCAGGTACAGTTCATCAGAAACCACATCCCAATTTCATAGACCCATATTAGCCATATGATCAAACATGACTCACGTCCAGGGAAACATGAGATTTAGGTTGGTTTAAGGAAGGTGTGCTGATCTGAACAAAAAAAAAAAAAAAAAAAATCAAGCCACTTTTCTTCTCATCCACTCTCATTTTAGGTAATAAGAGCCATAGCACCAAGGTTTTTCCATCTTAGTACCTGAAAACACAGTCATTTTCTTTTTCTCTCTGTCATTATGGAAAATGCTTGTATTTTGGAAGTGCAAGGAAACCACAGTAATTGCTCAAGAACCGTGGAAGGAGAAAGGGTCCAGGATAAAGGTAGGGATGTTTGTTAGCTCCAGGAAGCATTTTTTAGAAAAGAGAATTAGCAAATAAGAAAGGTCACCATAAGCACAGCGAGATTGCCTGTACCATTAAAAAATTAATAGACTGTCAGTTACAATAACTCAAGGGCCAAAGGAAGAGAACAGCTTGTGCAATCATTAATTACAAAATGAGATTATTGTGCCATGGCCTCCTTGTCAGAATTTGTGGTTCTACCTCTGACCTGGTAAAGTAAGTCTCTTGGTCTTCATGAAGCAGTGGGCTACGGGTTGTTTTGATTACAGTAATCCTGGGTTTAGAACACACACCGGTTCAGTGAATCCACTTCATCTCTGTTCTAAGGGAGTAGCCCTGGAAAAAGCAGGGCTGTTGCCTAATCAGATTCTACCTCTGAGTTAACCCTGAACTCACTCCAGGTTTGGATCAATGATCCTGCACAGTTACTGAACCCCATGCCTGTCTGTAAGACAGGCTCATTAGATAACCACTAGCCACATGTGGTTAACTAAATTTAAATTTAAGGTAATTAAAATTAAATAGAATTTAAAACCTAGCTCCTTATTTGCACTTGCCATGTTTCAAGTGGTCAATGGCCATGTGGCTAGTGGCTACCATATTGGACAGTGCAGAAAGTTCTATTGGACAGCACCGCAAATAAATTAGAAGCTCTTGTTGTCTTGGCATCTCCTACTCCAAGGAAAACCTTTAAACCTATGGCGGTAGTTTTCAAGCTTTAACATGAATCAGAATCACCTAGCTGGCATGCTATAGGTCTAGGAAGGGTCCCTCAGACTTGCATTTCCAACAAGTTCCCAGGTGATGCAGATGCTGCCATTCCCTAGAGCACACTTGGAGAACCATGCTCTATATGAAAGTAGGAATAATACCAGCATAAGTACACAGCTACAAATGTCAAGCCTCAATTCTGTTACTGAAAGGAAGTATTATCTAGAGCTGCACTATCCAAAATAGCAGTCACTAGCCACCTGTGGCTAGTGAGCACCAGAAATATGCACCTAAAAATTAAAATTGTAATGCTATTTAACTGTAATTAATTATAATCTAAATATTAAAACAGTATAAAATATTTTTCTATTTATTTCAGCTATATTGTTTTGGCAGAACCATATTTAAATTAAACCATTGAAAACTTAATATCCAAATTGAGATGTATATGTAAAATGCATATCAGATGTTGAAGATTTCATAAGGAAAAAGAAGATAAAATATCTCACTAATAATTTGTACATTGATGCTGAAATGATAACATTTGGTATATATTAGATGAAATAAAACATACTGAAATTAGTTTCACCAGGTTCTTTTTACTTTTTAATATGGCTACTAGAAAAATTTTAAATTATATATGTGGTTTGTGTTACAGTTCCATTGCACTGTGCTGATATAAAACTTAATCACTCTCTTGGACAATCAGTTGCATATCAATTACTTGTAGTCGTAGGTTGGAGGGCATGAGTAGTAGATTAGTGATCTCCAAAGGCCCTATAATGCTCTAAAAGTCTGTAATGCCTACAAGATGAACTGCCAAGAGATAATCTTTCTCCCCTGCTTTTCCTCCAAAAACTGTGCAAACCTGACAAATATTTCCCTTTCAAGGCCATAACAGCCCCCTGTCCATCTACACTTCAGAGAAAGAGATGATTGAATCTCCTTAAGCCACAGAGGACTAGATGACAGGCCCATGGTACCAGTAATGGATTCTTTTCTACCTGGACTGCACTTCCAACTAAATAAGAATGGTCTTGTGTATAGTGCAGAAAGTTCTATTGGACTGTATATAGCTAGACACTGGGCTCCCAACTCCAAAAATTCTTTCCATAAGGCACAGAAATCCCATGAATTGAAATGCCAGCTATTATTCATTGGCCTCCAAGGTAAAAAAATATGGAATTTACTTCTACCACACATACATTAAATTTTAAAAAATGAAATTGATATACCATGTTCATAACAGCATGATTCACAATAGTCAAAATGTAGAAGTAACCCAAACATTCATCTATAGATGAATGGATAAACAAAGTGTAGTATATACACTTAAGGGAATATTATTCAATCTTTAAAAGGAAGGAAATTCTCAGTTTGGATGGCTCTTGAAGACCTTGAGTTAAGTGAAATAAGCCTGCCATTAAAGGACAGATGGTATTTGATTCCACTAAGATAAAGGACCTAGAGTTATCAAATTTATAGAGACAGAAAAAGTGGTAGTTTCCAAAGACCCTAAGTGTGTTGTAAGTACTATAGCTACATTGAAAATTAAGATTCAGTGACATGGTTGTATGAGTGACTTGTGGCAGGGCCAGGACTCTCCCTTTCATTTACACCATATCTGACTTTCATCTGTGATCCTTTTTTTAAAAAAATATTTTATTTAAATTCAATTTGCCAACATATAATATAAAACTCAGTGCTCTCCCATCATGTGCCCATCACCCAGTTACCCGTCTCTCTATCCTCCTCCCCTTCTGCAACCCTTTGTTTGTTTCCCAGTTAAGGGTCTCTCATGGTTTGTCTTCCTCTCTAATTTTTCCCGACTCAGTTTTCCCTCCTTTCCCTTATAGTGTCCTTCACTATTTCTTATATTGCATATATGAGTGAAACTGTATGATGATTGTCTTTCTCTGATTGGCTTACTTCACTCAGCATAATACCCTCCAGTTCCATCCATGTCAAAGCAAATGGTAGGTATTCATCCTTTCTGAGCATCTGGGGTCTTAATAGCTGCCTCATGATCATGTCTGAGCCAGACTATGCCAAGCAAACTTCAAACACCCCAGAAACCCAAGCTGCTTTAGAAACTACTAGTATGGAACTTCCCCAGACCAATTAAAGACAAGGACCAGCCCTAGACAAATTGTGGAGGGGTTGAGTTTTTTCTTTAACAAATTCCTAATTTCCCTTCTTATCTTGCCATCTCCTGGCTGGTCTCATGTTATCTCGTGAGATAGCCAAACTTTGCCACTACTTCATAAAGACTACTTTTCAATTATGGTGCTCAGGGAAGCTCTAGACATATCCCTGATCCTTCCTCTATTAAAACCTACCCATCCTGGGTGTTCTTCACTTAGAGCTTTGCTGAGCTCCTGACCCCTAAACAATTAGTTCACAATACCAGTGACCTATAGAGATGATTTTATTCTTAAAAGTAATACCTTAGAGATAGCAATGTCTTCAACAAATGAATAAATAATCAAACGGGAAATTTCAGATATAGGAGAAACCAGAAATGAGATATTTTCAGACTTTTTTTGTTTCCTTATGCAAATTATGAGAATTGTCTATCTATAGGTGAAGGTTGTATTCAAAGTCAATTAAAGTAAATCTCCCTGTTCACCACCGAGATGCTATGGCCATCTTCCCTGAAGTTAGTCAAGATGCAGACCTTCACAAAGTCCCTCCTGAGGGCACTTGGTGTCCCTGAGATCACTAATGGACCACGAGGCCTATCATTTATGGTCATTCCACATCATCCTCTGAACCACAGTTGGTCCCAAACCTGTCATTTGGTGCAACATGAACAGAACCAATTCGAAGATCTCCTGTTGGCTTTGGTATAGTTTTATTACTAAGATAGATTCAGATATTAAGATAGTAAAGGATTCCAAAGATGAATGTCAGAGGTAGAAACATCAATACATGAAAATCTTTTATTGAAGTATAATCCTATTGTATAGTACAATATCTTCTGCATTGTTTATCTGTGAAGAACTAAAATAGTGCAAACTTTACCAAAATCATGCGAAACCTAAAGACTTTTTACCTAGGGTTGACCAGATTTCCCTTTAAAATTATAATCTTCTTTAAAAAATAAAATCAAATAAAAATAAAATTATAATTTTCTTAGACTAATGCTTTTGGTAATTTGCATTCCTCAGATACAAAACATACATGAACCAAAATTTCATATTAAATGGTAGTTAGAACTCAATCTGGAGTAAATATGTTATTGTATTACAACTTTGAGATATCAAGAGGCCATTTTTCATCTATTTGGTCAGCAATTACTGTTTTAAAATTTTAATAACAGTATCAGAAAGAGTATAATGAGATAGGCATGTTCATAACATGCTCAGGGTTTCAAAGAACTTTAAAATAATTATCCCCTTTTTTCTAGCTATTCCTTTAATGAGAATCTAAGAAAGCAAAACAGAAATATGCATTTTATTATAGGGAAAAAAGCCTTAGAAACAACTTAAATAACCTACTTACAATAAAATTCAATGAATTAAGGCAAACCATGTGAAGTACTATATATTTACTAAAAGTAATGTTTATTTGAGAATATTTTAACAACTTTTGGGATTTTATTTTAAATTTTAATTGAATTTTGTATAGGAAATATTTGAGTAATATATATACACAGTGTTTTAATGGTTCAAAAGGTATTCCATTAAATGCCCCCCATCCCTAACCATATTCCCAGAAACAAACAGTATTACTAGTTTCTCATTTATCATATTAGAGATATTTTATGCATATACAAGTTCTAACAAGTGTCAATAAAATGTTTATTTTTCCCTGAGGACACTTATATTAAATTTGTAGCTTTAAAAGAGATTACTACTCAACTCTAAGTATCTCGATTCTTGCTATAAAGCTTCCTATGAGATTTCCAAAACTTCATTGTAGAAGGACTTAATACCATGTGACACTGCTAGAAATCCTATTTACTCACATCTCTATAGAGACCTGTGATCAAAAGCAAAAGAAATAAGGCATTGTATTCCTGCAGGTACTTTCCCTCTAGCCTCCCAACAACTTATTATAGTTTGGTGGGGGAATGAAGGTAGAGGAGTTTTCTTTTCTCTAAGCTTTAGTCTATGGCCACCAGAAGACTATACTTTTAGAATAAACATGCAGAATAGGCAAAGTAACCCCCTAATCTTGGCACAAGCTATAGTAATAAGAAAGAACCACATTCTCCCCTTAGAAGCAACACTAGACCTTGCACTTAGCTTAGCCCATGGTCAGCAGCATGCTGGCCACTCAGCACCAACTATTCCTGCTCTACATCCCGCTGACCAGGAGTCCAGCTCCATCATCACAGTATATCTGATTCCCAGCCTGACCGTCCATCAATGCCACCACCCTCACTGTGCTTACAGGAAACTGCCAACCCTAGAGAGCACCCTACCCAGTGTTTTTCCAGGCAGAATAAAATAGCTTCTATGGTGGCTTTTTTTGCTGAGACTTTGTGCTTTTTCCTCAGATTAAAATCATAAGATGTAGAATTTGTTATGTAAACGGTTGGTTGAATTCCCGAGCCCAACACAAATAAGCATTCAATAATTTTTCAAAGGTGCCCAAATGAATGAATCTTGTATTGTTTCAAAGATGTATGCATGATGTCTTTTGGTACTGTATATTATGTTAGTAAAAACAGCATGGGTGGAAGTTTTGGTGGCAAGAAAATAATCTGTTGAGTTGTGCCTGAGAAAGATTTGCTATAGCATGATTCTAAAGCCCTAATGATGACAGGATACACAACATGGCGACAAGTTTCAGTCCACTCTTTGCAGCTGACCTTATTAACAGGCTGTTGTGGCCATCAACTGTTTCGTCTGAACTGAGCCATCCATTCAGAGGAGTAAACATGGACAATCCCAGAATCACAGAGCACCTTTCCGTGTGTGTCTGAACAACTCCACTGTTTAGACAGCAGTTCCTTTCTCCATATCTGGTTATTTAATACCTTTCCTTCTGTTTTGCCAAGAAATTCTTCACTATGTAAATTGGTTTCATTTATAAATGGTGAACATTTTCAAATTTTAAAATGCACGTAGAAGTGTACATAAAAATGTACCATATAAAGTATTGTTATTTATGGTACCTATTATTGCTGTTATAATTAGTGTAAGAATGATAGTGCTTATAATGTTCTCCCAAAATAACAGGAAACTTGTTAGCTGCATAACTAGAGAGTGTAAATGAGTACTGGCCTAGGCAGTTAGTATGCATTTGATAAGAATTTATTGCTGAATTAATCAGTAGGTGTAATTTTTCCTGTCGTGTGATTATGGAGAGCAAGAACTAGCTTGGGAGGTGAGGTCCCCTCCAGAGGAGGAATGCATGGTCTGTGGAACAGTTCTTCTTGACATATGATGTGCCAGATCATAGGAGTTTCAGGTATTCAACCCCAAAACATATGTGTCCCTAGGAGTGGCTCCCTGGAGGACTCTCCAGTAGCAAGGAAATTGCTGGTACCTAGCATACCTTGAGTTGGAGCTCTCTTCTGGTATTTGGGAAGCAAGCTCAGCTATGGGGTGGGCAGTTTTCATGCTTAGTAAATACCACCATATGCTGACCACTTTCTGTGTGCCAAGCATGGACCAATTACCTTACCACAGGATATCGTTATTACTCCAGCAACCCTATGAGGTTGGAGTCATCAAACCAGTTTGATAGATGGGGAAACCTTGATGCAGAGGGGTTGATCATCCTGACAAAGTATACATCTTTTGAGTGGATTAGGACATGAGCGCAGGTCAGGGCGCATCCTGAAAACCAGTGTTTCAAAGTGTGATCCTCAACTCACTGGGAGGGCCATGCATTTCCTCAAGGCCAATCTCTAATTAAATATTACAAGCCCTTCTTATTTTCAGTTTTTGTAATAGGCAAATGACAAGTCCATAGAGTTTCATGTTTACGTAATACTAGTAACTCAGTGGACTACAAGGAGTTTTTAAAATGCTGATATTCAGAAACTAAAATTAACATGTGATTAAGGTACTTATAGATGGCTCTAAGTTATTATTCTATGAGAAATTCAGACTAGCAGATCACATCATAAAGCTGCTGCTTTACGTTTGGAAGTACATAGATGAATGGAAATCTACTGGAAGGTGGGAGAGAATGGCATGGTGTGGAAGCACTGAGGTAGTGGCCTTGCCTAAGTGTGCCCCAACTGAAAATGCCTCAGTACCACTGTCCTAACCATTAATGCTGACATGGAAAGAGAAAGAGTATAGTGTCAGTCCATTTGGGCTGCTACAACAAAGTATCATCGAGTTTGCTAGCTTAGAAACAAAGGGTTTGTTTTTTTTTTCCTGGTTCTAGAGGCTGAAAGTCTGGGACCAAGTTGTCAGCATGGTCAAATTCTGGTGAGGGCCTTCTTCTGGATTGTAGGTTTCTTGTATCCTCACATGGTAGGAAGAGAATGCTAGCTAGCTCTCTAGCCTCTCAGGACACTAATCCCATTCACGAGGGCTCTCTCAGTGCCCTCATTATAGGCCCCACCCACTAATACTACCACATTGGATGTTAAGATTTCAACATGTGAATTTTGGGGAGACACAAATGTTCAGTCTTTGTAAAGAGTTTATTCTATTACATATGAACAGAACAGAGCATACTGGTATTATTTTCCTACATGTGGAATGTGAGGTGAAGAGTAAAACGTTGTTATTCGTATATCCCTATCATTTATATAGGATAAGATCCTGTGTAAAAAAAAAAAAAAAAAAAAAAGTCCCATTGTTATTTTCAGAACGATCTAGAATCTCAAATAAGACAGGATGCATCCAATATTGATTAGCTCTGTCTTATGTCTCACAATGGATAGGGTTTTTTTGAGTAAATGTTTGAATCCTTTCTTGTTCTAAGGTATTCTAACAATTCCCTCTTCTCCATACCCTAAGCAACATAAACTCTTCAGTGAGGCCTAATTTAGTCTTTTTTCAGAAAATCAGAATAAGCACTTTTCTGAAACATACCTAAAGTGGCTGCTTCTCCAACACATCACCCATCAACTGCCTTTAGCAAACAAAAGATAATTTTTAGGTTCCAAGCATTAACTATTTTTGAGCCCATTAGCTGCAAGGGCATTGGTAAATTGGGTTATTCACTCTATGAGCATTTCTGTCACAAAGTTGAAGATATGTATTGTCCTTTATTTATTGAAAAATCCCTGCAGCATTTGTGCCCTACTCATCTGAAAAAGTCCTTAGCCAACGAGGGAGAGTCTTTAATTTTCAACCATAAGACAATAATTCACTGTTTATTCCTCTAGACCATCCAGTTATTATTTGTTAGTAAATGTGGTGGTGTTAAATAGCAATTATTTCTACTTGGTGATTTTATCTCAGCCCAGGAAAAAAAAATGCCTAAAGAGGGTAAGAAAAGAAGTCTTTTAAGTCTTTGATATAACATTTATCACTAAAAATTCCCCAGGCTTTGTTGACCTCCCAAACAGCAATATTTTGATAATGCTTTTCAAGCAGTTTAAAAATAACTTTAATTTGCCACTTAATAGTGCTTAAGACAGCTACTTGAACACCTAATAAGTATTAAGGACAAAAAAACAAAATACAAATAAAATGGAAGGGCAGATGCTGCTGCATTCACTAAATTGTATCTCCATGCATTATTTTGCCTTTTGTTCTGGCAAAACAGAATAAGTCTCCAAATTGTATATAATAACCCTTTAATCCTAGGAAGCAAATGGAGAGATCATCACAAGCATGTACTGCTTTTTGTTCTCCTTTCTTCAGGAAGACTGGAGTTTAAATCTCTCAGTCCCAAAGTAATGCTCCACACGAAGGGTAGTAAAAGTACTAATGATACTAAGCAAAAATATTGGTGACAAAATGCCACCCCAGCCTAATATGATTAAAAATGTCAAAAGAGGGGCATCTGGGTGGCTCAGTGGTTGATCATCTGCCTTGGGCTCAGGTTGTGTTCCTGGGGTCCTGGGATCAAGTCCCACATCGGGCTACCTGCAGGGAGCCTGCTTCTCCCTCTGCTTATGTCTCTGCCTCTGTGTATGTGTGTGTGTGTGTCTCATGAATAAATAAATAAAATCTTTTTTTAAAAAAAGATTATTTTTCTCAAAAGAGAAAATAAATCACAAATATTTTCTCACTCAGACACACAGATTGATAGGTAATCAAATTTCATGAGGGCTGAGAGGATCCTAGGTCAACTCTAAGACCAAAAACTCATGATGTTATTGGTTATTAAAACCTCCCCTGGACCAGCAGTATCCCCAAGAGAAACATTTTGTGGCATCTTAACCCCAGCAACGATGACATGCTCCATCTTTCACAGTATGGATACTGTCTCCAGCATGGCAGTCACTAATTTGCCCCCAGCAGGGAGATCACCCAGTGTCAGTCTGCTCCTTAAAAATAAAGAGAGGAAAAGCTTGCATAATATGCAGCTTGCCCTTGTTTGCTGGAATTATCTAGTCCTCCAGAAACTACCAAGGCTGGAAAACAGGCCTTTAGGGCTTCCTTGAATCGAAGAAACATGCAATGCTTAATACTTAATAGTAAAAAGTATGTCTTAATCGTAATGCTCTTAAATATCACTCATCTTTGTGAACAAGTCTATAGCTTGTGATTTAGAACATGGGGTTAAATGTCAGAACAGAAATGGATCCACTATTATTAAGGGTGTATTAGAAGCCACAGTCCTCAGATTTTAGCAGTCATTAATATCAGCTAGAGGGTTTCTTAAAATACAGATTGGTTTAATGTTCACTCCTGGAGTCTTTGGACCACCCCTCAGTAGATCCAAGGTGGGCCGAAGAATGTGCATCTTTAACAGGTACAGAAGAATGGGTGATAGATAACACGGGCTACTCATCTTTGGACCTCATTTGAGAACACCACCGAAAAGTTCTATGTCCTAGCCCCACTGTGCCTCATACTCTTCACAGGCAACTTGCGAGTACTCATACTTACCTCCCAGAGTGGTTGGGACAATAAAGAAGAATGCAATTAAAGCTTTTAACACATGCCTACCACGTATTAAGTTCTCAGTAATAGCTAGATGCTACTACTCGTTACTTCTGTGGGCCCTGAAAGGGATTCTACAAATGAAAACAGTGAATGGGGCACTTGGGTGTCTCAGTGGTTGAGTGTCTGCCTTTGGCTCAGGTCATGATCCCAGGGCCCTGTGATCAAGTCCCACATCGAGCTCCCCACAGGGAGCCTACTTCTCTCTCTGCCTATGTCTCTGCCTCTGTGTGTCTCTCATGAATGGATAAATGGAATCTGAAAAAAAAGACAAAGAAGAAAGAAAGAAAGAAAAAAGAAAGAAAGAAAGAAAGAAAAGAAGAAGAAAGAAAGAAAGAAGAAGAAAGAAGAAGAAAGAAAGAAGAAAGAAAGAAAGAAAGAAAGAAAGAAAGAAAGAGAAAGAAAGAAAGAAAGAAAGAAAGAAGAAAGAAAGAAAGAAAGAAAGAAAGAAAGAAAGAAAGAAAGAAAAGATGAAACAGTGAATGGCTTCATATATTTGCCTTTTTTTAAGATTTTATTTTTAAGTATATACCCAATGTGGGGCTCAGACTCACAACCCTGAGATCAAGAGTGGCATGCTCTACTGACTGAGCCAGCCAGGCATTCCCCATATATTTGCCTTTGATCACTCCTCTGGATTTTCTGCTTTTGACTTCAGATCACACTAAACTCTTGTTTTCACTTTTGAGTTAGAAAAGGAAGATTTTGTTTTTTGAGGATGTTAAATTTACATTTAATTAACCAACATGGGGCAGCCTGGTGGCTCAGCGGTTTAGCGCCGCCTTTCAGCCCAGGACCTGATCCTGGAGACCCGGGATCGAGTCCCACGTTGGGCTCCCTGCATGGAGCCTGCTTCTCCCTCTGCCTGTGTCTCTGCCTCTCTCTCTCTCTCTCTCTCTCTCTCTCTCTCTCTCTCTCTCTCACACACACACACACACACACACATGAATAAATAAATACATAAATAAATCTTTTTTAAAAAATTAACCAACATGTGACTTGTTTATGTGGTTTTACACTCTCCATTTGTTTCTTATTCTGTTCGGTGAAATAGTCATTTTGGTTGGCTGTAAAATGTGTAAGGTGTCCCAGGATGAGTGAAGGGAAAGAACCATACACAGTTTTATCTTGTAGGATACTTTAGGGACATATTTCTTTCTACTAATGGAAACTTGGACTACACACACAGAGATAATGCTACCATTCTTAGACTTTCTACATTTTTAAGTAAATTTACTGTATCTGGTTGTTAAGTTGTCTCTTGGTGAATATGCTCCCTAGAAGATACAAGATGAGATACACAACTCTTTTGCTGATATTGAAGCAAAACTGAATTGGCTTAGCACTAATGACTGTATCTGAATCAAGTAAATTATGTTGTTGGTGCCTTTTTACAGAAAGAAAAAAAATAATAAAATCTAAGCAATAACAATATGTGACAGAGCCTAGGGATCTAGAGTTAAAAATCACTGATGTTAACAAAATTATTTTTCTTGATGACCACAATGAAAGAAGACCATGCTCTTAAGAAGTAAGAATGGTTTTGCTAGAAAATTCTGAGCTGGTATGGATGAAGCCCATGCAAGAGTATTAGAATAATGCAGGCCCCAGGTGCAGCAACTTGTAGCCACATGCCCTAGGTTAGAACAATCAAAGCTCATCCTCTGATGTTGCGTGTTGAGCAACATGCAAAATTACTGCTGTCTCTCATGCACCAGATAATAGTAGTCTCCATCACATACAGGTTTATGAAGAAGCTTATCTGAACTCAACCTCCAAGTTAAGATACCTTGGCAAATGTTCTTATGGTTTTAATCTGTTTGTGTATTTTTAAGAATGGTGTCTCCTCCAGTCAGGAGGATGACTTTCAGACTGGAAGGAGGTACAAGGGTCATTAAGGCGGTGTTGAAGTTCACCAGTGAATAGTGGCTTTTGAGAGTGAAATTTGCCACTTTAAGTGAAGACAGGTCTCTAGATGAATGCTATATTGGAAATTACGGATTCTTCTTTGGTAATAATCTTTGAGGTTCCTGGCAAACTAAAAAGCTTCCAAAATATTAGAAATAACTCAAATGCCCCATATCCAGAAATAGGCAGAGAAAGATGAATTACATATAGGCAAGTATTTATGCCATATAAGTTTATGTATACAGATATGGATATGTATTATGTGATACATATCTATGCATATATACACATATGCACTGAGGACCCTCAATAGCAAGACCAAAGAACAAATTACAGACCAGAGCTACAGGACTAGGGAGGTAAAACTGTATCACCAGCACTCATCTTGAGATGCCAAAAATTAAGTAGTGACAAACTAACCGAAAGCCCTTTTTTTAAGATTTTATTTATTCATGGGGGGGGGGGGGGGCGTGCAGAGACACAGGCAGAGGGAGAAGCAGGCTCCATGCAGGGAGCCCGATGTGGGACTCAATCCCGGGTCTCCAGGATTAGGCCCTGGGCTGAAGGCAGCACTAAACTGCTGAGCCACCCGGGCTGCCCCCCAAAGCACTTTAAAAAAAAAGATTTTATTTATTTATTCATGAGAGAGAGAGAGAGTCAGGGAGTTACACAGGCAGAGGGAGAAGCAGGCTCCATGCAGGGAGCCTGATGCGGGACTTGATCCCAGGACTCCAGGATCATGCCCTAAGCCAAAGGCAGGCGCTAAATCACTAAGCCACCCAGGGATTCCCCCCAAAGCACTTTTTGATAGTGGTTTTTTTTTTTAAGATTTTATTTATTTATTCAGAGAGCCACAGAAAGAGAGAGGCCAAGACATAGAGGAAGAAGCAGGCTCCATGCAAGGAGCCCAATGTGGGACTCAATCCCAGAACTCCAGGATCACACCCTGAGTGGAAGGCAGAGGCTCAACCACTGAGCCGCCCAGGCATCCCATGATAGTGTTTATAATACTGATAAGACCAACAGAACAACAGGGACATCCTATTTTTATTTATGCAAGCCTTGTGTGCATACTACAACATGTGGACTTTAGGAAATCATAATTGATTGATCAGCAGTTCTTCTGCAATAGTAAAATTGGCTGTCTTGCAAAGTGCTGAACTTCCCATCGTTGAACATAATCAAACAGATGCCACATGAGAACCAGGGAAATCTCTTGGCTCTCCTGCACCATAGGCTTACCTACTGGGAATTCATAAGGGAAGGTATTTCACTCAGTTGCCAGCGTATTGGATGCATTCAACACACAAGTGTTTGCTGAATGAACAAATGTCAGAATTCAAGAAGTTAGATTTCAGCCAGATCCTAATATTCAGATGTCAATTCCTAACGCTTGGATTTCTACTGAATTAGATAGTGTTTGCTTAATATCAGAAATATTAAAAGCAAAGCAATGGAAATAATAAAAAGACCAGAGGCAGTTTGGGGAAGTGAGGAGGGAAGGTCGATAGGCAGAGCCCAGAGGACTTTTAGGACAGCAAAAATATTCTGTATGATATTATAGATACACATCATGATGCATTTGTGCAAAACTCTAGAATGTACAACATCAGGAGTGAACCCTAACGTAAATTATGGACTTCGGGTGATTATGATGTGTCAGTGTAGGTTCATCCTTGTTTAAAAAAATGTATCATTATGGCAAGGGATGTTGATAATGGGGGGCGTTTTGCATGTGTGTGAGCAATAGGTGTGTGGAAAATTTCTATCTTTAAACTTTATTTTAAATCTAAAACTGCTCTAAAGAAGTCTAAAAGACTTTTGTCTTTTAAAATAGTCAGTATTTTTATGCAAATAAAAGATTACTTGTTCTCCAAATCTGTATATTTTATCAATCTAATAAGTCATATAATGAAAGGAATCTAGAGTTTTCCAGAAAACTGGGAAGTTATTCCCATTCATTTTCTTAAAGTTTAAAACATGATATTTTGGAAGGAAACTTAGGAATGTGTTGGTGTATGAACCACCAAAGCTCAGGATTTCTGCCATTTTAATTTTGGGTTCTAGTACCAATGTCATCATCCAGTAAGCATATTGCTAGTCTCTTTGTTTTTGATTCTATTATCTATATAACTTGCCCTTGAATGGAAAATAAATGGAAGCACTGTAGAGAAAATGCTTGGAAATTAAATATTTTTTATATACAGGTTTGAATCAAAGTTAAATATTTACAAGCTATGTCACCAGAATAATTTAGCTACTGATTAAAGCAATAATTACTATTGTACAGTGTCTCAAAAAGTATAATGTTGAACTGTCTTAAATAGGTCGCACAAGATAAGTGTCTCTCAGGGGATTTTTGGGAAGATTTGGAAACATTTTTGGTTGTCACAGCTAGAGGGTGATATTGACATCTAGTGGACAGAGGCCAAAGATGTTTACAAGTTTGCTATTGAGCAATCACGTAAATATTGCATTTATAAAACCATCAATAGGATAATCCGTTCTTTTAGCCTTCTGGAGAATGTATAGTTTTAACTACACTAAAGTGTATTTATTTTAAGTATATGTTTAATTTTACTAAGTACTGGTCAGAAACCTCATTTTGCAAATGCAATTTTGACAGAACAAAATGCTTTTCATGGCTGGAGAAACTTTTCACTGCTTACCTGTCAATTTAGATGAAATGATGCCACTTGAAGTCCATGACTTCCATGAAGACAGAGATAATGGCCATGTTGTTTCCCACTAATATGATTCCTACATTACAGAATTAAATGTTTATTGTGCCTTCTGTATACCAGGATATTGACGCATATGCTTTCACATTGTTAAAACAAATACACGAAAGTCATTTTTCCCTCAAGTTATTTTCCTTACAAGGACGAAACAGTGAGTCCAAAAGGTTAAGTCACTTCAGAAAAGCATAGCTACAAAAGGGTAGAAACAGCCCTGCTCCATTTCTGACATGCTTTTCATTTTCTCTGTCTCCTACACCAGCTATAGACTTTAAGATGTATACAAGTACTTAGTCATTCTGAGTCATTACTCAGAGGATAAATTGATGAATGGATATACAACTTCTACGTAAAGACTTCAGGAAAGAGTTTCCCCAGTTTTTTTGGAATCAAAATAAGACTATTGATATGTGTGTGTGTGTGTATATATATATATATAACTAACATCTACACACACATATGCATAAATGATGGCTGACATTTACTGAATATGTGCTATCTTAGTCTATTCAGGCTACTACAGCAAAGTGCCATAGACTGGGTGGCTTACAAACAGTGAATTTCTCTCAGTTCTGGAGACTGGAAGTCTGAAATCAGGGTGCCAGCATGGTTGGGTCTGATGAGAGCTCTCATTCAGGCTGCAGACTGCTGACTTCTCATTATAATCTTCACAATGTGAAGAGAGAACAAGAGAATTCTCTGGCATCCTTTGAGAAGGGCACTAATCCCATTCATGAGGCTCTACCTCATGGCCTCACCTCCTAAAGGCCTCACCTCTTACTACCATCATGCTGGGAGTTAGGATCTCAGCATCTGAATTTGGGAGGGCATAAACATTCAGTCTATAATATCTACCATGCTCTAGATACCGTTTTCAGTGCTTAAGATACATTTTCTCTTCTGTCTTTCAAACAGCATAACAGAACTCCATGAGGTGGTTATTATTATTATCTCCATTTCATGAGAGTGGAAACTGAGGCACAGAGGGCTTGTAGCTTGTTATAATCATATAGCTGTTAAATATTAAAGCCTGGATTTGTGTAGAGACACTGAAACTCGAGAACAACTGGAGTCATCAACTGGGAGCTATTTCGTCCCCCAGGCGATATTTGGCAATATTTGGAAGCCTTTTCGGTTGTCACAACTGCAGGACAATACTAGCATCTAGCAGATAGATAAAGGCCAAGGATGTTTACAATTCACAGAAAAGCTCTCCAGAAAAAAAAAGAATTATCCAGCCTAAAAATGTCAGCGATGGCAAGGTGGGAAACTCTGCTCTAGATCCTACATTAAGCATTTCTCTATAGTTTTCTGCCTTTGAATTGGGGAAAAATCATAGAAATAATGAATCATTTCATCTCACACCTCATTTTCATAGCAATATTGAGTTTAATACATACCAGTATATTACAGTGTATATCAGAATCACCTGGGAATCTTCTGTAAAATAAAAATGAAAATGCCAGATCTCACTTCAAAAACTTCTTAGTGAATTAGTCTGCAGTGAGTCTCTTGGGAATAGGATAATTTTTTTGTTTTAAATCCCCCAAGTGATTCCTTTTTTTTTTTTATTCCAATGTGCAGTTAAGTTTTGAGACGTTTGTAAAAACAAAGAGCGGAGCTTTTTTAAAGTACAAGATTCTATTCTCCACTAAGGTAATATCAGCGTAATGGTGCACAGTCACGGAGTGCTTATTCTGGGCTTGGGACTGTGCTGAATACAGGAATCATCTCATTGCGCTTTAAATTCTTCAGCACTCCCATTAGGTAGGTGTACTAATGGCCATTTTACAGATGATGCAACTGAGGAGTCAGAAGACTTTACAACTTGTCCAAACCACACACCAGTTTGTGATGGTGGTGAGAATTACCTCTCACTTCTTCTGCTTGGAAAACCCATGCTGTGAACCAGAGGATCCAAAACAGGAGTGTGCACAAGAACCACCTGGAGGGTTGTGAAAACATGGAATGCTGGACACCCCTCTCCCCCACACACACCAGAGTTTCTGATTCAGTAGACCTGGACAGAGCCCCAGACTTTGTATTTCTGACAAGCTCCCAGGTGCTACTGCCGATCCTGCTGATCTGGGGAACTGTACTTTGAGAACCACAATGCCAAAGGTGAACAGTTTCCTATGAAATCAAGCTATTTATCTCTTACAACATTTCTTTCATTTAAAAAAGTTTCATCTCATTTCCTCCCTGAATTGTGGGAGTTGTGTTTGTTTGTTTTTTAAGAAATTTTCCATCCCACTAGAAATGTCTTGTGATACTAGGGACAGTCCAAGTGCCACGTTGGTGTGACAAGTGTAGAATAGCCTCTGTCTACAGTGGAGTGAGGTCAAGGAAGACCCATCCAGCAGGAGAGGTCAACTAATGATAATACTTCTAAGGAGAGAAAAAGAGATCCACCAACAGGATGGAAGGAAGATGTAAACCAATGGGACTATAGTCCAAGGAGGCAATGACAAAGGGGATGAAGGGGAAAGTAGTAGATTAAGGGAAAAGAAGAAATCAAGAGAAGTTATTTATTCCAAACTCCATGTTCCTATGCTAAGAACCAATTATGATTAAGGAATTTAAAAAAGAGGCAAAAAAAAAAAAAAGCTCTTTTTTTTTCTTAACCTTCTCTCATTTCCACTAAGGAACAGCAAGAAAATAAGCCAATATACCCCAAAGATGAGCCAGAAAAGTGAAACATGAGGTAAAGGAAATGGGTGGGACTAGAGAGTGAGACTCATGTATGGCCCCCCCTTTCTGCAATCAGTAGGTGTATACTCAGCACTGATGGGCCCCATACATTTTATTGAATCTCTATGCTAGACACTGGGAAACACACAGAGAGCGCTTATCCCTAAGGAGCTTATAGTCAAGGTGAAATATAAGCATCTAAAAGGGATTAATGAAGAACACCAGCACCAATGAGTGGTGGAGAAATAGGATCCCGGGGGTGATCACGGTGGATGGAGTGGTCAATGATCTAGCAGGCAGGTGTTGTGATCTTATTTTAGAGCTATGAAAGCTGAAGCACAGAAAAAATTAAGAACTCCCTCAAAAATTCAAAACCAGATGTTCTAATTCAAAGTCCAGGGTTTTCCTCAAACTTACCTAAGCATTGCAAGTGCATGAGTGCTTATTAGCATAGCTTCCCAGGTTCCTCCTCAGATGATTCTGACTCAATAGTTGATGGGGGTCAGGAATCTATACATTTTACATGTGTCTCTGGTGATTCTGAGGAACATTTCAAGGGGTCCTCAGTCCTGACTGCCCATTAGAATCACTTTGGAAATGTTTAAAAATTCCAGATGCCTTGGCCCCACACAAAATAAATCAATGGGATGTAAGAGAGAAATCGTTGGACATCAATATTTTCAAGTATTCCAGATTATTCCAATGGGCATCCAAAGCTAGAAACTACTGGTCTCAGCTCCACCATGCTGACAATGATATTGAGTGGGTTCGCACAGTCTTCTCTATCCACCTGCCCCACTCCTTGCCTTTCTTCCTATTGAAAAGCAGTTTCTACTACAATGTGGGCCAGGAACAAAAAAAAAAAAAAAAAAAAAAAAAAAAAAGGTGTTTAAGAGAAGAAAGGAAGAGAAGGGAAGGAAATCAAGAAACCATTTTTGACAAGTGTTTAGTGAAAAGAAAATAAGAGCTGTCCCTGAGGTAAGGTGACGGTAAAGAGAAAGGATTGAGATTCATCATTGAATCAATTTGGTAACTCTAAGAGAAGCTTAAATAAAGCTGCCCCTCATGAGCATTTTGCTCTCACGTAACGATCATGCTCTTTTCTATGGAAGTTAAAGCAATTTTTGCAGTTATATATTTATCCTTCCTACTGGCAAGGGCTGAGGTTCAGAAATCCCTGTCCATGTGTCTCTGTTGTTCTTATTTTGCAAGTGGGAGCACCGAGGCATGCAGGAAGAATGAAGTCACTTTAGACTCCAGCGTTGAAGTCAGGTGACACATTTGATGCTAAGTTCTCAGACTGGTTCCCAGGCTCTATGGTCAGCCACATGTTATGTTATAAGGCATGCGTTTTTTCTTCTACTGTAAAATACCCGTGTGCTCCAGAGACAACTGTGATCCAGCATTTGGAAGAACAGGAGCATGGTAATACCTTTACGCCATCCTTCATCCCTGGACCTCAACAGAAGGTCTAAAATCATGGGAGCAAAGAGATTCTGAAGGAAATTTACTTTATACTCCTATAATCACCGAGATGACCCTTGTCACATGGCATAGGCCCATTGGATCTACTTCCAAAGGGCTGAGAACAAAGAAGAATTTCAGTGCAGAAATAACACATTTCCATACAGTTCTGGGGAGGGGGTGGATAATGTTTTTAAACTGCTGATTGTGGGGATCCCTGGGTGGCTCAGCGGTTTAGTGCCTGCCTTCGGTCCAGGGTGTGATCCTGGAGTCCCGGGATCAAGTCCCACATCGGGCTCCCTCCATGGAGCTTGCTTCTCCCTCTGCCTGTGTCTCTCTGCCTCTCTCTCTCAGTCTGTGTCTCGCATGAATAAATAAATAAAATATTTAAAAATAAATAAACTGCTGATTGTGATTTTGCAAGCACTGCCTTCTTCCGTGAATAAGTAGTATCAAAAGGAAAAACCAATATTCTCCCTCTTGCCTTCCTTGCCTGGGCAGCCCTTCACCCTTCCTTAATGAAATGGAACCGTTGATGCCTTTAACTCCCTCCTTCATTTAATCTCATTAATGCAGTCTGTTGGGATTCTAGTTGTGGAGTAACATTGGGGCGGTCATCAGACCTCCAGTGAGAAGTGCAATATTTTTCGGTTAGACTCTTAATTGATACGTCAAAATGTGTGAGAACGAGCTCAAAACCAAAGCTGACGCCACTGGTGAGTTTTGCGTTTTCTTCTCTCTTCTGATGCTTAGCTGTACAAACTATCCTTCAGGCAAAACAGGAAGCATGTGTAAGCGCTCAGCAAAATGAATTGATGGCTAGGTGTGAGCACAATAAAATATTTTCTGACTTGAGAATGTCTATAATAAATAAGTCACTCAGGCTTTATTTTACACTGGAGAACATATTTATGCATAAGTATTATCATATCCTGCAGTGAAGTATCAAATGCATAAGTTTTGAGAATGAATTCAGGTAGTCACCTGCCACATTACACTAGCATGAAGTTAACTCTATGAATATCCTTGTCACAGTTTTGTAGCTGTGATTTTAGTCATTGACGTCCCTATTATTACTATCATTTTACTTTTCTGATTTTTTAAAAATTCACATTATTATTATTATGCCAGACAGTTTCTCATATGTAAGAAACCTAGTCTCCAAAAAGGAAATCTATATGGTTGAGTGATTATTAACAATAAGGCGAATCATATTTGAATATTTCTCCATAATTTTTTACAAGTTAGTAGCTGGTTCCCTAAATGCACATTATCTCATAATGTTTTGAGACCGGTTTTGAGCATTTGTTTTAAAAATATATCAGGGCAATGTGATGCATGATGTGTTGCCACTTTTTTGCTATTACTAGGTAGCAAGGAACAAACAGTTGGGAAATATTAAAATGTAAATTAACATAATTGTTTCAAATAATACAAACCTTGCAATTGTTCAAAAAAGTTACTAATCAAACTAAAGTCCTTCAGATATTATGTAAACCCAGATTACATCTTTGCACACTTACAGCTTCCTGGTATGGATATTTCAATGAAATTATTCACTGATTTCAAAATGTATGTATTTAAAGACTGTATTGGAGAAATAAGCCATTACCAGCAGATTGCAGTTCTGACATCAATGGAGTCTTTAAACGACTATTTATCCTTACTACTGACAGATTTACTCGGGATATTGTTGCTATTGTTGTTTAGAAATTAATAACACTGGACGTATTAACGTCTATGCACTTAATCCTCTTTGGGTCTGAATTACAATTAGCAGAGGCTGACAGGTGAACATAAGTGTTCCTCTCTCCCCTGATTTGGTGAGAAAAAGAAACAGGAATTTTTCCCGCTGTTGTAAAATTCATAAAACACAATGCTTGATTTTAAGCTTGTGTGTGTGTGTGTTTATGCACACACATGCACACACCGCATTTTTAAAATGAATCATATGAGCAAATGTGTGTTTATCATTTTGCAAAGAGAAACAAATATTTTACTTTCCTTTTAAATTTTAGTGGAATTAAAAGGAATATCCACATTTAAGCCTCCAGCCTTTTAAAAAGTTACTACAGTAAAATACTTAGTACTGTGCTCAGCAATTTCTAGTTTTCACCAATTTTTTTCCTCTATTATTTCCCCCCCAAAGAAATATCTCTGCTGCTTTGAGGTAACTCAAACCTCTAAAGAAATGACAGAAAAAAAGAAAAAAAAAAACCTTCCCTTTTTCCTACCAGTTCAATTCATTGGTAGCCTCAAAAGGCCTCTGATAGAAATTAATATATAAGAAACAGAGCTAACAAATAAGTCAACCATAAATGTCTCCATGCAGATGTTATCAAAAACTATCAAATAATGATTGTGAGTCTTCCACTTATAGGGAAAAAAATAAAGGAAACTTGTTAAAGTGAAATTTGAATATCACGATATTTGTTCTTGGTACTTTGGTCACCAATGTTCCTACAACTCTTGCACCAGCTTACATAAACACTGAATAAAGCTGTGACGGATTACGTGCAGCATACTGGATCTGATGAGCTCAAAAATAAGATAGCTTGGGTCCTATAATATTTAGGATTATGCTGGTAATCTCTTTAGGGAAAGTGTGCAGTATCAGCAGAACAGGCACTCAGTCTTCGAGGGAGCTGGGCACTCATAATTCTCCATTTGTTGAGTGGTTAAGCCTTTGCCTACATTGATAGAGTGCCTTTGTGATGTTTAGCATGGGGGGGAAATTATAAAGCCTAGCTTCAAAAGTGACTTCCGGAATTATCATTTCACCCCTAAAATAATTTCCGGTGCTGCGTGAAGATGAGAACACCTTCCTTTAAAATTTACATGTCTCCTTTTTTTGTAAAGGCTATTTATGTAAGGATGAACCCATACATGCCTTTGAGAGAACATAAATGATATGATAGTCTAATTCTCAGTGCAGAAGCTTGCAATAGATTTTGCTATTGTAGCATTATCTATTAAAAACAAAATCAAAGCTCTTGCAGATAATCCAAAAAAATGAGTGCCTAAAATCTGAGTTCTTATGAAATAGTCGCTGATGCCATTATTTGTCCGAAGTGTTTTCCCATAAGTGAAAACTCCCTATGTCATGTTGGAATGTCTCTTCATGCAAATTTTTCCCTAAATCAACCCTCTGATGGCAAAGGAAGTCTTTGTAGTGATTGTTCATTTTCCATTCCATTGTCTCTTTCACCCTCTCTCTCTGACACATAAAACAGATGCAAATATCTCAATATGTTCTAAAGTTGTTTATGTAATTAATTTGTTGCATCAATGGCTAAGCACATATTAAAAAACAGATTAAGTTTGTAAATATGAAAGCATGACACTTAATACTACTGTTCAGTTTTTGGTCATCCAAGCAAATTACAAGACATAATGAGCCAGTTAAATTAACATATGACATCAGGGGGGAAAAATGTTAATATGGTGCTAACATTCTGATCTTATGTGGACACTGTCTTCTTGCAGGACAATAATCCACCCAAATACCTTACAAGAGGATGATATACCATTTTTATATTATAAGGTTTCTCTTTTCCAGAGCAAAGGCATTGAAATTGAATTCTGATCACTGCCTTTTAGAATATAACCTAGTTCTTCTCCCTGTGGTCCTGCTTTGTCTCTTTTTTAACATACTTCAAGAGATTTAGCCTTTCTTTGCCACCAAGCAGAGAAAGACATATTTTTTCTTATTTTTGAACTCTCTGAACAAGTGCTAAGAACTTGAGGAATGGTCTCTACTGCTTGTATCAATAAAGAAAATGAGAAGTCCTATTGTATGCTTTCCATCCCAAATCTCGGTTACTTGGGATTTTCTTGGTGTGTGTGTGTGTGTGTGTGTGTGTGTGTGTGTAATTAATGTTCCTCTTCCAACTTTTGAATTTTCTATCTTCAGATATATAATATAATGTCTTTATTTTCATATTTTTCATATATGTCCCTGTTGACTGTTTTTCCAAGTATTCTTGAAAAGAAAGTAGTATACGAACCATTTCTTAGAGCATAGTAAACAGTAATACTGCATTGAGCCGTATGAAATTGCCAATACTGAGTGCTTTCCTGCAGAAAAAAAAAGTGGTAATTTCATGTAGTTCAACCTGGTGTATGTGACTAAAGATAGAAAGCATATTAGTATGATAGTTCTAAAAGCTTTCTGCTACTATTTACTGGTCTTTTAACCCCAATAACTAGGCCTCCAAAATAAGTTTAAATATCTTATCTAGAACTTTATTTTTTTTTCTTATCTAGAACTTTACTCTCATAATTGGATTTTCCTCTTTCAATCTTTAGTCACCAATTTCAACTTTGCCACTTTCCTATATATTGACCACTTGAAGTGCTGCTCACTGTCTAGGACCTGGCCCAAAACCACCTCATCAACCAAATCTTCGAGCTTCCCCCTACTTGAAATCAGTGTCTTCTACTCCATGCTCATCTAGCACTATCCCAGTCTGCCTTGCATTCAAAAAATGATTTAGACCTGTGTAGGGCTGTACAATCACTGTATTCATTTTGAAAATAGAAACTTGGATTTACTTTTATTTGTGGCCTAAAATGAATACTTACTTGCTGAATTAAATGTTTTTTAAAGTATTCCTGATTTGTCTTTATTGGGCTGTTTCAGATGATTCTCACTACCTCCATCAAGAGAAATGGTTTTCTGTAATTCAATTATTTTAAATAATTAATAGAATTTTTAGTGCCCTTTTAGATTTATAGAACAGTTGAATAGAGTTCCATATATCTACTCACCCCACACATACAATTTCCTTTATTATTAATACTTTGCATGAGTGTGATATATTTGTTACAATTGATGAGCCAATACTGATACATTATTCTTTTTCTTTTCTCTCTCTCTCTCTTTTACTATTTTAGATTTTATTTATATTCAAGTTAGTTAACATAGTGTATTATTATTTTCAGGGTAGAATTTAGTGATTCGTCAGTTGTATATAACACCCAGTGCTCATTACATGAGCTCTATGTGCCCTCCTTAATGCCCATCACCCAGTTACCCTGTTCCCCCAACCCCCTCCCCGCCAGTAACCCTCAGATTGTTTTCTAGAATTAAGTGTCTCTTTTGGTTTGCCTCCCTCTGTTTTTATCTTATTTTTTCCCTTCCATCAGTTTTGTTTCTTAAATTCCACATGAGTGAAAGCATATGGTATCTGTCTTTCTCTGACTGACTTATTTTGCTTAGCATAATACCCTCTAGTTTTAGCCATATCATTGCAAATGGCCAGATTTCATTCTTTTTGATGACTGAGTAATATCCCATTGTATACATATATCACATCTTCTTTTTCTAATCATCTGTTTTTGGGCATCTGGGCTCTTCCCATAGTTTGGCTATTGTAGGCATTACTATAAATATTGGGGTGCATTTGCCCCTATGAATCACTATGTTTATATCCTTTGGATAAATATCTACTAGTGCCATTGCTGGGTCATAGAGTAGCTCTATTTTTAACTTTCTGAGGAATCCCAATACTGTTTTCCACAGTGGCTGCACCAGTTTGCATTCCCACCAATAGTGCAAAAGGGTTCCCCTTTCTCTGCATCCTCTCCAACATCTGTTATTTTCTGGCTTGTTAATTTTAGCCATTCTGACCAGTGTGAGTTGGTATTTCATTGTGATTTGATTTGTATTTCCCTTATGATGAGGATATTTCACATTCTTTCATGTGTTGTTTATTAGCCATTTATAATGTCTTTTTTTTTTTTCATGTGTATGTCTCCTTTGGAGAAATGTCTGTTCATGTCTTCTGGCTATTTCTAGACTGGATTTTCTGTTCTTTGGGTGTTGAGTTTAAGAAATTCTTTTTTTTATTTTGAGAAGTTCTTTACAGATTTTGGATGCTAGCCCTTTATCTGATGTATCATTTGCAAATATCCTCCCATTCTGTAGGTTGCCTTTTAGTTTTATTGATTGTTTCCTTGGCTGTGCAGAAGCTTTTTATCTTGATGAAGTCCCAATAATTCATTTTTGCTTTTGTGTCCCTTGCCTCTAGAGACGTGTCTAGTAAGAAGTTACTGCAGCCAGTACAGATACATTATTAGCTATAGTCTAAAGTTCACTCTTTGTGTTGTGTCATCCTATAGGTTTCAACAAATGAACAGACATGTATCCACCATTATATCCTTCAGAATAATTTCACTACCCTAACAATTCTCTATGTTCCACCTATTTATGTTCCCTCCATCCCTTGAATCTGTGACAACCACTGATTTTTTTACTGTCTCTATTTTGCCCTTTCCAAGATGTCATATAGTTGGAATTACACTGCCTTCTTTCACTTAACAATATGTACATATGACTCTTCCATGTCTTTTCATGGCTTAATAGTTTACTTCTTTTTATAATATTCCTTGTCTGGATGTACTATAGTTGTTTTATCCACTCATGTATTAAAGGATATGTCATTTATGAGGCAAGTATGAATAAAGTTGCCATAAACATTAATGCAAAGGCTTCTGTGTGGATAAGAGTTTCCAATTCAGTTGCTCGGTCATATGGTAAGACCATGTAGTTTTCTAAGAAACTGCCAGACTGCCTTCCAAAGTGACTGTCCCACTTTGCATTCACACCAGCAACAAATAAGCATTCCTTTAGCTCTGAATCCTTGCTAGCGTTTGGTTTTGTCAGGTTTTTTCTTTAGATTTTAGTCATTTTGATAAGTGTATAGTGGCATCACATTGTTGTTTTAATTTGTAATTCCCTAATGACCTATGATGTGAGCAGCTTTTCATATGCTTGTTTGCCATTCATACACCTTCTTTGCTGAGATGTCTGTTCTGGGCTTTTGCTCATTTTTTTGAATTTTGAAAATTCTGAATATTTTGGATAAAAGTCCTCTGTCAGATATATGTTTTACAATATTTTCATTCTGTCCATATTTACCTGTTCATTCTCTTAATGCAGTTTGATTTTTAACATAGAAAAGCTGTATTTGTTCATCTTTCAGAAAGAGGGGTTTTTGATCTTTGTATGTTTTTATCAAGGGAATAAAGTCTGCTTATTCGCTCTGAGTCATCTGTGTGCCCTGGTGTGTGGAGTTCTCCATTCCTGGAGAATGCCAGGGGGTGCCACGTAAATATAAGCTTTCTGTAGAAGATTTCTGCTAAATGAAGACTAGAGAAAGGCTCAGAAACAAAAGAGAGAACTACAGAGAAACAGGTTTTTCACTGAAGCAAAAAAATCACTGTTTTATTTTTATAACTGAAAAAATTAGTTATCAAGCATACATGTCATCTTTTTTTAAGTTTTTAAAATGTATTTAAGTAATCTCTACACTCCATGTGGGAAACGAACTCATGACCCTGATATCAAGAGTCACGTGCTCTTCTGACTAAGCCAGCCAGGTGCTCCATGTCTTTTTTTAAGATGAAGTTCTCCTCACATGGAGCTGTGGTTTAGGGGGTAGACACTCGGAGAGTTAAATTGTAGAACATCTTCCCTTTATTTCTTCCAGAATTTCTCAAATTTCACCATGCCCATGAATTGCAGAGATATTGTTACAATGCAGATTCTGATTATATGAGTCTAATGTAGAAATTAATACCCGAATTTCTAGCAAGCACCCAGGTAATGCAGTACTGCTGATCAGGGACCACATTTTGAGAAGTATGGTTCAGGACAGCGTGATGATAGGTGGGAGGGATGCGATGAGTAGCCGTCATGACTACTGAGCTCTGTTAACTAATATGACTCCACATTTGGGGCAGCTTTCCAAATGTATCATCTTCAGAATTACCATGGAGAGCTGAAATGAGATCATCTCTGTTTCAAATACTGTTTGACCTCCTTATCTCCACCAAAAGAAGTAAACTTTGTGCAATTAAAAATTTAAAATAGAAAAACTACTTTCTAAAATCTTCTGGAGAGGTTTTTTTGCAGAGCATCCAGAAAGTGAGCTAGTGGCCAAACCTCAAGAGCAGGTCCACAAAAGAGGGAGGACATACTACCACACAGTGTTACAATATGAAGATGTTGTCACCACAGCTGACAATCGTTAAAATCTATAAAGGAAACCCAGTACACTGGGTGTTAATTACAGTAATGCAAGATGTTTCTGGAAATACACTGGCTTCTTTTTCTTATCCCTTGTCAATTAATGACCAGGTTTTTTTGTAACCAACCCTTCAAGTGTCCTACTGCCTTTTGAACAAAAGAGAAATACTTAACAGACAACAGCAGAAACTGCTGTTCCTGAATCTTAAAAAGTTTTTCATTTCCCTTAATGCCAAAGAAATTAAAAATTCCATTAGTTCTCAGAGTAGCAACAACTCTAATTACCTGGACATCATAGAGGAGTTCTTCTCAACCTTGAATGCTGTCCTAGGGAACTTGTTAAAAAGCAAATTCTGATTCAATTGGTCTTGGCTAAGTCTAGATCACCTGCATTTCTAACATGCCCCTAGGTCATGCCAATGCCCCTGGTCTGTGGACCACACCGTAGGTGGTCACAGGACACATTACTGCTTTCATCCTGAATGATGTCAGCTCCTACACACATATTATCTTGTTAAAATAAAAACTTTTATAAGACAAGATGTAGTTAATGGAAATTAATTCATAAATTGTTGAGTTTAAAACCACTACAACTTCCAAGGGGGATATTTAACTTATTATCAGTAATTGCTATTAATGATAACACTAATTGCTGCCACTGTCCTTTGTTGGTCTCATTCTCTGTTATTTCAGGCTTTTGAGGAGTGAAAGTAGGCAAGCAACTCTTCAGGGCTGACTGTTCATATGTATGATAATCCTATAAATCATGACTTTGAAAAATTCATATTTTGCCATTCTCATATGATAGTAATTTTTTCTTGCCCTGGCTTCCAATGACATGTCATTAACAGATAGAATAATATAAAAATAAATGTTATCTGTAGGTCACTCAATAGCTATCTATCTAAACTGAATGGAACCAAAGGCTCACACAGACTACCACTCAGAATATTACAGAGGAGAATTTAAGAAGATAGGGATATCCCAAATATTGATAGAGGAATTAGAGGAATTCTAGTAGAAAGAGAGTGCACTGAATCACGTGCACTGTATTTGGCATTTAAGCAGAAAGCTGGGATTAGGATGCTGTGTGCCCTGATGAAACATACATGAACACTTACCTGATCCCAATGTCAGGAATCTTTTAGAGTCACCACGTAGCATGATATAAAGCTCAAGGACTTTTGTTTTTTTCCTGAGGGTCTCATTTTTCCATACTTCATTCTTGGGGCTCTATTCTGATAAATCAAAGTTACAGTGGAACCAGATCTTAGAAATACTTGCTCCTATAGGTTTGCTCTTATGTGACATCAGAAGATTGTATGCCAAATAGGGGTATACACTCATCAGTCTGCCAGTGAGAGAGGGAAAAACTACAAATGGATTTTAATTTCCACTTGCCACAAATGATAGGTAAGCTACAAATTGGGCTACTGAGACCATATGTAAAGGAAATTTTAACCAAAATAGTCATCCTTATTGGAAGTTTTGTATGTGCAAACTGTCCTTCACTCAGACATTAGAAGTTTTTCTTGCACTGCCCACTTTTAGCATAGCTGTAAAATTCTGGGAAACAGACACTCGGGCGCAAACCCAGTATCCAGGAATGGAAGTTATTGTAGATGGGGCAGATACTCCTTATTTCCCTTCAGGAAAAGAAAAAGGGGAGTGCCTGGGTGGCTCAGTCAATTGGACATCAAGTCTTGATTTTGGCTCAGATTATGATCTCAGAGTCCTGCAGTCAAGCCCTGCATCTGGCTCCACCCTCAGTGGGAAGTCTGCTTGAGATTCTCTCTCTGCCCCTTCCCCTGCTCATGCTTGTTCTCTCTCTCTCTCTCTCTCTCTCTCTCTCTCTCTCTCTCTCATAAATAAAAAAAGAAAGAAAGAAAGACAGAAAACAAAAGATGAACACCAATAAAAAATAAATTTATTATTTAAAAAAAAGATGCTAAAAGTATAGCCCAAACCACAGGTCAGGAAAATAGGGAATTCCTGGTCATCCCTTAGAATTTTCAGATCATAGGCTTGTCACTGGGTTTTATTTATTTTGCAGGCAATTTACCTGCTACCAAGAATTCCTAGTTCATAACTTGATTCATTTAATCCTCAATGGGAACTTTATTGTATCAGAATCACTTGGGGACCTATTCCAAAATATATATCCACCTTAGTTACAAGATTCTGATTACTTCTTCTTACCCCAAATATGGGAAATCAGTATGGCTTAAAGCCTTTTTTTACAAAAGGGAATATATTGGCTCTCGGTTGTACTGAAAGAAAATTAGGACTATTGCTTTTTTAAGAGTTATACAAATTCTCTTTTGGTCTTGATAGAAAATTTTTTAAAAAAAGTAAAATATTACCTAGACCCTTTCCACAATTATACTTAAAATGCCCAGACTATAAAAATGGCAGGGCTGAGGTATAGGAGATGGAATGGGGAACTGAGAGCCACAAGAACACAAGCAGTAAAAATGTTTCCTTCAACTAGAAAGTACCTTAACAGTCCACTCTTACTACCATTCCTGATGGGGTCTTTTAAGAATTAAGGTATTTCGATGCATCAAAGTGATGCATTTTCTAGTGAATGCATTAGCCTGGATTAGTTAATCTAACTTAACACCTGCCTTCACCAGCAGGGGGTTCTGAGGGAGCAGAACAAAAAGACATGTACATTTTGATCATCAGGAAGAACTGAACACACAGTGGTTTTTTGCAGTGTTGTAGGAAGGGGCGCTAAGCAAGGAAGAGCCTTCAGGAGGTCCTGCGGGGAGAGGAGAGAACTGTCATCTTCAAAGAAGAGACAAACTGTGACTAGTTTATAATTGTTGAATAGGACCTGCCTGCCAGATCATGGGGTATTAAATTAATTGTACTTCATGAAGTGATTTTATATAAGGTAAAACATCAAATTATGTTAAATCTTTCATGATATTCTTTGACATACAAAGATCACTTCCAAAATACTATATATGATTACTTTTATACACACACAAAAATGAATGGGTAAATAAAATTTTCACTCTAGTCTCCACATGGGATTATCGATAGAAAAAATGTAAGTGAGCAGAAGATATAAGAAATGGAAAAACTGAGAAATGAGCACATCTCAAGCCATCTCTCAGGGCATTCTGGCTCCTTTATGCTCATCTTTCAGAGAACACTGTTGTTGAATTAATCCATGAGTCACAGGAGACTAGGAAAGTTGAGCTCCTCCCTCAGTTTCCTTATGGTGCTTTCACTCTCACAGCTGGTGTGATCCAAGCCACCAAATCCTCCCTAGATGTTCAGCTTGAAACCATGATAAATAGCATGTCGCAGATCTGCGTCCACTGCAAGATAACTGCCTGGGAGACGATGGCTGGACTAATGGCAAGACAACTAGAAGTATTTATTATATTGGAGCAAAAATGCCATGTATTGTCCTAATCAGTGTCTGAAATACTCTGCCTTGAAGACGTGCTTTATAAAATACCTAGTATGAGCTATGATGTTGTAGCTTAGCAACTATTTATTTTAAACGAGAGCAAAGGAACAGAATTAGTCCTTTAAATTATTTAAGTTTATCTTCACCTCTAATGAACCTCAAATGACCTGTCCCACCATAATAGGTAAGAACAGTCATAGGTTTTTCAAGTCGATAATCCCTTCCCACACATAGCAACACACATATACCCTTTTAAGTGACTTCTTTCTCTTTAAAAATACTGTTAAAATGTTTATAGTTCTTCAGGATTACATGTTGAGCTAGGATAATAAATATGTATAAATATGCAGATGCTCTATCGAATCATTCCTTATCCCATTTGTATTTTCCGAGTTGTATAAGATAACCTTTGTGGCTTTCAAAAACATCTTCTCACACCCTAGGGGGCAAATTACCTCTATTTTCATTTCCTTTAGAGTTAGATCATTTTATAATTAAGAAGTTATTGAAGCAGATTCTCCCCACGTGTAAGTTACTCCCTGGGGAGTAATTTATGCAAAGAGTGCCTCTGACTTAAAATCATATAAGCCTAACAACTAACTGTACAGTAGATACCTGCTATTTTTAGTCAATTTTTTAATCATTATAAAGAATCCACTGTTTGAAAGGTTATCACTAAAAAAAAATACAAATAATGTATAGTGTCATTCATTTGAGTTTTTAAATAAGATTTTTAATAAAGGAATAATAACATGATGTATCATAATTCTTGTCCAATAGCATTAGAAATACCAGCTAACAATAATTCTAATGCTGATAAAGACTGACATTTTGTAGCTCTTTACTGTTTGCCAGGCACTTCTTCATGAAATATCTCATTTAATCCTCACAAATCATTGTCGTTTGTCAGCTAAACTCTATAAACCAGATAACAATATAGGAATTTTATCTTAGCCATGGACCCAACCATTAACAGATTAGGAACAGGAATCCAGGAAAACAAGAAAATTACGTCAAATATCACATTTTTCCCCATATCACTAAACCTTGAAAACAAATACCAGTTCATGAGTTCTGAAAGTTGAAGAAACAGAAGCAATATAAATACTTATGCTAATAACTATTTTAGTTATTGTCTCATCTCATGTTTTTATCATTATCTCTTTAGCTGGTGCTGTTGGGATAATATAGGAATTCAAAATTGCATTTGTATCGTATCTCTGTGATAGGAAGAGAAAGGGTTACTAAACAAAGTATTGGGAAAACTGGCTAATTTCTGGTTGCCATCTCCCAAATCAACTCAAGGGTATCATTAATGTCTTGGATCCTCAGTTTTCTCATATGAAAAATAGGCCCATAACACTGATTTTTTTGCTTATAAAGATGACTTGAACTTACTGTAAAATATTTAATTTCAAAAAATTGAATATGCTCTCCTAAAGCTAAGGATTATCTTTTTCAAAAATGTAAAACAATAAGAAAAAAACAGGTTATGTCTTGCATTTATCTGTTTTGTATATTCCAGGGTGGGAAACTGTAGAAAAGCATCCAAATGGCAGATTGATGTACAAAGCATTTTGAGGCATATTTTGCATAATTATTTTAAATTTGGAACAGGAATAGCAGCTCTTCCTGGTGTGTACAATTTTAACAACACTTAGAATACTACCAGGGACATAGGAATTACTACATTCTAAATAAAGTTTATCTCACGAATTCATCCATAATCTCGATACTGATGACTTAAACTCATCTTTCCAAAAGGTTCAACATACAGGTGCTTCCCTGTGCACACATACGAGTTGCCTTACCAACAATCCCATTTGTGTCAAACCTGTTATTGAACCTCAACCTCCAGGGTGAAGCTGGAAGTCACCTTTGATTCTCCATCAGTTTCTACTTCTGGATTTTTTCTTTCATTTATTATTCTGATTGAACTGTCTTTCTATTTCCTTCTTCCTCTCTATTTATCCTGTTATTGATGTAATCCGCAATTTCATCTCCTAGCACCAGATTTGGAATAGTCTTTTAGTTGGTCTTCTGCTTATTTCTGGTTAGCTTGCTGAACCCACCTTTCTAAGGGACCCAAACCATGCTTCTATCATGTCTTCACCCTGTTCCCTTCCTTGAATCATTATGGCCAGAAAATTCCTCTATGTAACTCCCAGGAGCTCCATTATCATATCACTCCCTTTATCCAACCATATGGCCCACGTTTCCTATAGAGCTGAGCTGTCTGTCCCAATGATCACGAGTCACTGTCATTCCAGACCTCTTCCACTCCATTCTGCTGGGCCCTTTGCCTTTCACGTCAGCATAATCTCATTGTAAGCAATCTTCAACATCAGCCCAAATGTCCTCATCTCCACGAAATTATTTTGTTGGTATTGACATCATAGTAGCCACATGTTGTATCATTTTCCCCTGATTTCTCCATGTATTAATTTTGTTTTACTAGTGAAATTATTTCTGTCAATATAGCCTATCTTGTGTCAACAACTTTTATTATTTTCGTGGACATACAGAGTATACTCAATAAGTATTGTCACCATTGACATTTTCACAAGCAAACATCCAGCCACATAATGCATAAAGCCACCGCCACCCCTTCCAGTTTTGCTTTATCTACTTACTTAAAATGCTGTTGAAAAAAAGGCAGTGTGATAGCTCTCAGTGACTTCATGTTTGAAATGCAAAATAAGAAAACCAAAGCCACAGGTTCAAGGGATTTTTGAGTCAATTTAATTACCAGATTAAGTTTAAAAAGGAGAAAGCAGTGAACTAAGAATTTAGAAAACTTCTGGTCCCTGGTTATATATTTTTTAGTTTTGGAATAACAAAGCAAGCGGTGGTAGATGGATGCCCTTTTACTTAGAAGCAGCTTAGAGAAGCCATTCAAACAGTGGCGGGTGACCCTACGCCTCAGGGTCTTCGGACACTGAGGTCATGCGGGGGGGGGGGGGGGGGGGAAGGTGGGGAGGGAGATAGGAGAGCAAAAGGAAGAAGCTCAGAATGTCTCTTTTCCCCTTTCAGCACAAATTGAAGTGATACCATGCAAAATTTGTGGCGATAAATCCTCCGGGATCCACTACGGAGTCATCACGTGTGAAGGCTGCAAGGTAGGGGACTTTAACACAGCACTGCCGACAGCATCGTGTTTGCCTCAGGCACTCGTGTACATCACCCTGCACGTGGTGACAGCTTTTTCAAGAAGGAGCCCACTGAAGGATGCTTGTGCCTGCTGCTGACATTCGGGAATTTCTACTTGGTGTGTGGGTGGGTTGGTGTTCTGTCCTTGGGCCTTTCAGCTTTTTGTGATTGCCCACCTGGCCAGCAGCTACTTACCAATGGATTGTTACTTAAATCTTGAATTATTCACATTTACAGAGAGAGAAATACTGCTTCTTGCTGTTTTAACAGTACTATCTTCAGTCAACTCAGGGGCATTTATTACAAGGGGAAACAAAGTTTAAAGTTCTAAGCAGATGGGCTACATTTATTTATCTGCTTGAGAAAGAAGTCACAGGCAACAGTTGCAATATGCATATGGTCACCCTTTATTCTTATATTGCAGAAAAATAAAAGTAGAAGCATGGAATGTCAAAAGTATACCAAATAATATCTAAATTAATCAAGAATCATCTGCCCCAACCTGCTCATTTTTCAATGAGATAAGGAAGTATAAACAAGATCATGTCATTTGGCCAACATCACTGATCTAGTTAGTGAAAAAGAATGGCCGAAAACACAGGATTTTTCATTCTCCACTCCGTGTGTCTCTCCAAGGACAGATCCAACCGACCCTTCCAAAGACAACCTAATTCCAATGAACAAGTCGTTCTTAAAATATAAAGTTGAAAACAGCAGTTAACATACAGTTAACCTGAAATAAGGAAACTTGAAACTTCACAGTATGTTTTTAAAATCCTTCCTTAGAAGGGAAAAAAACAAGAGTGAGAAACTAAATACTATGAGGGAAATAAAAAACAATTCCACACCTAATTTCAAAGGGCAGTATGTCACCAGCAAAGACCCTTTATTCTTATATTGCAGAAAAATAAAAGTAGAAGCATGGAATGTCAAAAGTATACCAAATAATATCTAAATTAATCAAGAATCATCTGCCCCAACCTGCTCATTTTTCAATGAGATAAGGAAGTATAAACAAGATCATGTCATTTGGCCAACATCACTGATCTAGTTAGTGAAAAAGAATGGCCGAAAACACAGGATTTTTCATTCTCCACTCCGTGTGTCTCTCCAAGGACAGATCCAACCGACCCTTCCAAAGACAACCTAATTCCAATGAACAAGTCGTTCTTAAAATATAAAGTTGAAAACAGCAGTTAACATACAGTTAACCTGAAATAAGGAAACTTGAAACTTCACAGTATGTTTTTAAAATCCTTCCTTAGAAGGGAAAAAAACAAGAGTGAGAAACTAAATACTATGAGGGAAATAAAAAACAATTCCACACCTAATTTCAAAGGGCAGTATGTCACCAGAACAAACAAAATGCAGCTATGCTCTGCGAGTGAAAAGTGTTATGTTGGCAAAGTTGCATTTTTGATCAAAGATGGAAGCAGAACAACAACAAAAAAAAAAAAAGATGGAAGCAGAACAAATCGTTCATTTAAGATCAGTAGACTAAGGGCACCTGGCTGGCTCAGTTGGTAGAGCGTGCAACTCTTGATCTTGAGGTTTTGAGTTTGAGCCCTATGTTGGGTGGACAAATTACTTAAAACTTTTTAAAAAATTGTTTTAAATCAGTAGACTTAAGGAGATGTAGCATGATCATAGATTCTAAGAAGCACCCTTAATCCTAATAGACTCAAATATACGTGAAATAAAACGTACCATAGCTGTCATGTGGTAATGCTGGCAAAAAAGTATGATTCCTGAAATTGAAACTTCAGCGAAAAAAAGAAAGAAAGAAATGAAAACAAAGTGGGAAAAGGATCCGGAAAGGGGAGAATAAAATGAATATAACTAACCCATCGACATCCTGACCTGCTTTAAAGGTGATTAGTGATAATCCATATTTGAATATCATGAGACATGCCTTGCGTTCTGTTCCTCTGCAGACCTACAGTTGAGGACTGTATGTTATCCACCTTAATGCAATTTTTTCAACTCATCAGAAGAAACAATAAAGCAAAATTACAAGTCAGTAATTTTTTACTCTCCTTAGAATAAGTTATTACTATCTCTGGGAGGTAGACAAATAGTTTTCTTTGTAAACGCTAATAATTTTGGAATCCAGGGCCACCAAGAAAAACATTTCCACCACTGAGTTGGTTTATTTTGCAATTTTAAGGCCTCTGGTCTAGTTTACAAAGTATCTACCAAATATATTTTTTTAGATCAGTGTCAAAGTGTAGATATTTTGTGTCTCATTGTATAAGCTCTATTTGGAAAATGACTGATTTCAAAATAGGAGCCTGCGTTAATATTAAAAAGCAAAACATTTTATTTTATTTTTTAAAGATTTTATTTATTTACTCATGAGAGACACATAGAGAGAGGCAGAGACAAAGGCGGACGGATGAAGCAGGCTCCCTGCGTGGAGCCTGATGTGGGACTCGATCCCAGGACCCTGGGATCAAGACCTGAGCTGAAGGCAGACACTCAATTGCTGAACCACCCAGGCATCCCAAAAGCAAAACATTTTATTTATTTTTATTTTTTTAAAGATTTTATTTATTTATTCATGAGAGAGACAGAGAGAGAGAGAGAGATGCATAGACACAGGGAGCCCGACGTGGGACTCGATCCCGGGTCTCCAGGATCACACTCCAGGCTGCAGGCAGCGCTAAACCGCTGCGCCACCCGGGCTGCCCAAGCAAAACATTTTAAACAGTAATTTCTACAAGGTTTAACCACAGAACAAATATATTCCACAAGGTCAGTAGCCAGAAACAAGTGTGTAGGTCCACGGCATCTTTTCTACTTAAAGAAAGAAGATACAATCCTAGAAATTACACTGCTATTCAGAGGCATACTCTGAAGTTGTAGCCGAAATGACATTGTACATGACACTACTGTTTTTTATTTCATGGGAAAACCCACATGTGTAAATATGCTGCATTTTTCTCCAAATAGAAAACTCAAGAAACTCTGTTCAGAATAAGATGTCAGTATCAGCGTGTTGAGTATCAACCTCTGAATTTTCATAAAACCATTCTTGAGTCAACATAAACAACCCGTTTCAAATAACATCAATTCAGCTTGCGCACTTATTCAAATTCCTCCTCGTTCAATAAAATTTGAAACAGAATCTCTTTTTCATGCCAAAGACCTCATTTGCAATAATGAGCAACAGATAAGCAAGAAATGCCTCGTAATTAATGTCAATTTGGCCTTAAATTAGGCCTGTAGCTGTGACTTCAAAAGTCTTCTCTGTCAGCTCTTTTGCTAAGTGGCACTGGAGTATCCAAAGATTAAAAAAAAAAAAAAGAAAGAAAGAAAGAAAAGAAACTCACCAATTCTTTCTTAAAATGTAAATTCCAAGTCATCTTTTATCAAGACTGATGGGCCAAAGTTATGGCTTCTGACAGCTTTGATGGTACAGATTTTCCTTGATGTACATGGGGTTATGTCCCCACAGACTCACTGTGAGTTGAAAATATCTTAAGTCAAAAATGCATTTAATATACTTAACCTACCAAACATCGTGGCTTAGCCCAGCCTGCCTTAAATGTGCTCAGAACACTTAAATTTCCTTGTAGTTGGGCAAAAATCATCTAACACAAAACCCATTTTATAGTAAAGTGTTGAATATATTATGTAATTTGTTGAATACTGCACTGAAAGTGAAAACCATTATGGCTGTGAGTGTATGGGTTGATGACCCTCATGCTCATGGGGCTGACGGGGAGCTGGGGCCGCTGCCCTGCCCAGCATCACAAGAGAGCACCATACTGCCTCTCACTAGCCTGGGAAGAGATCCAAATTCAAAATTCAAAGTATGGTTTCTACTGAATGCATATTGCTTTCGTACCATCTGTAAAGTCAAAAAATCATAAATTGAATCATTATATGTCGGGGACCATTTACATGGGGAGTACATCATTTCAATCCCTGGGGGCTTAGATGTGAACTCTCTTTTAAAGGGCCCCATGAATTCATACGAACTGGACAAATGGATATCTCATTCTGCCACCACCGGTCCATGATATAAGTAATACATGTGGACCTGTGGGCACCAGACTAGTCCTTGTTTTGAATGGCTTGGGGCTTACAACACAAAACCAATAGTCATTTGTTCCTCTCTAAAAAGATACCAGGTCACTCATCCATTTCTAAAGTTCTTCACAAGAGTGGCCAACTTCTTTTCATGTGCCAGACCATATCATATGAGAGCCCAAAACTAAAGAAAAATCGATAATCTTGATCCTCTTTAAACTTTTCAGGGTGTTTTACATCAATGTTGATTCTTAATATATTGTGTTAAAATAATACTTATCCCAGTTAAGAGGGTGTTTGGGCTGTACTTAAATTTTGTGGCCAAGGTGGGTGCCTCACTAGCTGCTACCCTATCATCCCAGTCCTGCTCTATCCTCCTGTTATAATTGAGGAAACCCCAATTTTCCTATGTCGAGTTTTTTATAACTAAGGCAGTTTTATATAACTAATCATATGAAAAAAACTCCAAAGCATTTTTTTAAATGATTAACTCAGCTATGGATTTATTTAGGAGGGTAGTATATGGTCCATGGTAATTAAGTTTATACCAGGAAGACCCTAACCTACTTGCATGAAAACCCCCTACATCTCCGTAGCCTGAGGCCAAGCAAAGAGCATCTGTTCAGCTTTTATTTATTGCTTATTTTTATTGAAGAGTTTATATGCCATGTTTCCTTTATTTAAAGATGAGGTTAATTGTAAGGCATATCACTGGTTTAAAAAGCAACCAGTGCTTCCAGATGCATGCTGGCCAAATTTAAAATTTTTTAAATGGGTAAAAATGCATTTTAGAAACCAGGAAGATAGGGGTACAGACTGCGCCCACTCTCCTCGGTATGGCTATGATGACCAGTACCCCGAGTTTCTCACCCCTAAAACTCTTGATGTAAGATTGTGTTATTGTCCCCATCGAGTCATATTGGGCTTAGCAGTGACACTGTCCTTTGCCACTCCTCTCTCACTGCTCTGTGAGGGCAGGAACTCTGTTATGTGTTTCTTTGCATAGAATAACACAGCTCACAAATGTCTTTGGTAAACACTGATTAAATGAATGAATGAATGAAAGATACCTTCACCTCACTGTAGATAGTACATATTTTCCCCAGTAGAAACATCTGTAAGCTATCCAAGGAGAAGTACAAAAAAAAAAAAAATCTTTTTAATTAAACTCAATTATATTCACTGTGGAAAATGTAGCAAAGGTATATGTTAATTGTCTCCATTTTCCTTCCTGGAAACCTATCTCCCTCACATTCTCTTTTTGCTTCTAGGGATTCTTTAGGAGGAGCCAGCAAAACAATGCCTCTTACTCCTGCCCAAGGCAGAGAAACTGTTTAATTGATAGAACCAACAGAAACCGTTGCCAACACTGCCGACTGCAGAAGTGTCTTGCCCTAGGAATGTCAAGAGATGGTAAGGAACTGCCTTCCTATTTCTTACTCAAAGGCTTTCACATTGGATGTTTTGCTGGAGTCTATTTAGCTACTGGAAGGATTCTAGACAAAGGGAACTGGAGATAAAAAGAAAAGAAAACCATGTGCTGGTAGTACATGAAGAGGAAAAGCAAGATCATATTAACACACACACACACATACATACATTGTATTGTCTATGAAATAGGAAGCAAGGAAAGACTTTACTGTAGCTCATTGAGCAATCTGTGCTGACAAGGTTAAGTGAAAGTCACACAGGCCTAGGCTGAAATGCAACCACTTATCTAGGTTTGCCTGTGCATGAGCTGTTCCCTTGGGTGTGAGATTTTTAGAGCCGAAACCAGGGACAGTTTCAGGCAAACCAGGACCATTTGGTCATGGGTCCATCTGACTGGTACACAAGTTGCTTGGTATGTGGAGATGTTAAGGAATAGGATGCACTTCTGTAGGAAGCCCAGAAGTTCTACTAGCAGACATGGACTTTTCTGAAGCATTACAAAAATTACAAAGGCAATCAGAAGTCCAAGTTTTAAAAGGGCGGTGTGGGTGGTGTCCTTCTCGTAATACGGCCCCAAGGGGTGAGGTGCATTCCCAACTGAATTTCTTAGATTAATGAAAGAGGACAAATAAACTCACACAAAGAATTTCATCTAGTATTGCTTCTATTTTTAAGCACTTATCTAAACTAATTATTTCCCCCGCTGACATTGACTACAGCACTCCTGTGTCAGGTTGTGAGCAACCCTGAGTCCTGGAGGCATTTCTGTCTTGTTCTCACTGTATCCTCAGGGTCTGGTTAAAAGCAGGTACCTAAATGTTTGTTGAATGGACCATGGAATTCTCTTTTACCTAGATTCTGAGATACAGACAGTTCCCCTGGTACTTATTCTTTTTATGTGGATCATTGTGGATTCTCTACCTCTGGTCACACTCCTTCTAATGAAGTTCAAGGTAGTATGGATGAAAGGAAGAAAGGAAGGAAGAAAGAAAGGGAAGGAAGGAAGGCAGGCAGCCAGGCTTCTAGATTTTAAAGAAATATGGATAATTGGCATGATGTAAAGGGATTTTTTGAGTTATTAAATTACTATGAGCCTTTTACTCATTTGGATGAAATCAGTTCTGCAAAAGTCTTGATATCTAAACATATAAACTACTTACTCCTTAGCTTGCATTCTCCAAATACTTATATTATAAACTTGTGTTTACCTTTTTTCTACTTCCCAACCTATCTAAACTTGCCTTGCATAAAAGTATCACTAGGAGACACATTTGACCAAAAAAAAAAAAAGAAAAGAAAAGAAAGAATCTGATCTTGTCCCTTTCAGTTTATAGGTAGCTTTTAAATTTGCAGAGATATGTTTCCAAAACTTTTCTATTAACTGACTTTTTGTTTGTTTCTCTAAACTTTCTGTGTAAAATTATTCCTAGGGTAAATTTATGGCACTGTGTACTTCCACATAACTAAAGTGAAGAAGGTGGAGGGTGGGGATTTAGTGGTTAAGGATTTATTTAGTGAAATTGTTAGGGAACTTAAGTTGATGATTATATACTTCATTTCCAATATTAATTGACAGTATATAAATGGCAGTATATATTAATAATTGCACAAAAAGGATAAGCCATTGGTTATTTGTCTTTGTTACTTCTTCCTTTATACAATAAAAGAAAGTGTCTCTTTTGAAGGGTAGATCTTGGGAGTCTGTGCTGGTAAAAAGAATCATGGGCAAGAGACAGGCATATATATAGTCCAGTGTCCTCAAAATCTAGAAAATTGCTTGAATCCCATGGCATAAAAGAAATGTGTTGGGGAGTGGGAGGATTATTTAATAGAGCCACAATCTACTCTCAAGGAGGAAGAAATTTACCACAGCACTTAAATTTGCAAGTAAAAGCAATGCAGTGTCTAAGGATACTAGGGATTAAGGGTAATGATCCATCTTAATTTTAGGTCCAGAGACAATCCTGAGGCTGCCAGAGACATCTTCGAAAATACCTCCTAAATATGTCGTGTGTCAAACTAATGAGGAGAAATGCTCAGGGGTGGGGGTGGTGCTTGGGAATTAGGATAAGAGGCTCCAGCAGAAGAAAAAAATGATTCTTCTTAAGAGAAAATAATTCTTTTTTACTCTGTTATATAGAGGAAGTTTCATCTGAACCTTGATTATATAGGGCACTTTATAGCAAATAAATTATATTAATACCAGGGTAGCTGAATAGGTTTAATCTCTTGTTGATACGTAGTGGCTCATTTGTGGTGTCAATGATTTTAAAAGCCCTGGAGTTATGGTTGATTACCTATGTCTAGTAAGGACTCAAGAATGAGAGGTGGTACTTCCTCTGCCACTAATTGATTATACTTACCTTCTACTGATTAAGCAAGTATTTTCAAAGTGCTTTAGTGGAGTACCAGTAGCCAAAATAAGATGCCCTCACACTAACTTCTTTCCACATTCACCTTACCCATGTTCCTTCAGACATAAAGTGGCATCTTCATTTTGATATCAGCATTTGCCTTCTGTCGGTTATGCATGGCACCAAGGATGTTTATTTCACTTATAGATAGCTTGATATCACTGAATTTTCGTTATATCCTGAATTTCCACTTCTATAGTGGTTTATTAGCCACAGCACGTATATAAGTAGGCAAAAAACTCCACAATAACAAATTTTTACTAATTTCATTTAGATGGAGCATGAAAAATCAAATCCACTTGAGATGCATACACGTGTTTATGTGTGTACAAAGGTGAAGGCATGCATGTATAGATGTGTGAGAGTGTATAGCCTGTATATGCCCACCAAATCTTCTCCACCATTTTATTTATTTTTCTTTTTAATGGACTCTTCACAAGTGTTAGTTGGAGGAATCAGGATAAACTATTCCAGCTGGATTACTACAAACCAACCAACCATAAAAAAAAAAAATATTCGATATCAGTAGGAAGCTATTGGGCTCAAGGAGAAAGCATGATATTCACCTTGCAATAATTGAGTGTGTGTCATCCTAAATGACATGCATCTGTGAAGAAGCAGTAGCTGCCCTACAAGGGCAGGTTTCACAGATTAGCCTTCTACTTCTCTAGAACAGCATTGTCCAATATCCAGAATGGTATTCACATGTCACTATTTAAATTTAAATTTGTTAAAATTAAATTAGTTAAAATTAGTTAAAGTTAAATTTTAAACTAGTTAAAATTAGTTAAAATTAAAATTCACTTCTTCACTCCCAGTAGCTGTATTTCAAGTGCTCAATAGCCACATGTGGCTTGTGGTTATCATATTGGAAGGCACAAAGAACATTCGATCATCACAGGAAGTTCTGCTGGGAAAGGAGAGGGAGGAGAAAGAATATTTTTAAATTATGAATAGGGTTGGGTAGATGGAATCTGATCTTTTCTACTAAGCTTAGAGCACTATAAAAAAGGCACATCCTTGAAATTGAAAAAAGTTAAATTAAGACCGGTTTCCTTGGTAAGCAGCAAGATGTAAGCATAGAAAACTTTACAACCAAAAGATTGTAACAAAATAATTTTCAAAACGACTATGGAAAGTCACAGATGATAGTTTTATAAGTTGGTTCTCTTGAAGCCAAAAGCGTTTATCTAGTTGTCATGTGTTAGTAAGTAGAAATCTTCAAAGAACCAATGACTTTGTTTTATAGTTACTCCAAAACCTTCCATTCTGTTTAGAATCCCACAATCCAAATAAATATGAAAAGATTCCTGATGATTTTGCATAAAATTGTTCTTTGCTCGTGTGGGATCAAAGTGAGTGATAAGAGCAGATCATGAACAAATACCATCATCACTGAATATTTATAAAGCACTTGCGATGTATACAGAATCATATGAGTTTGAGAGCTAACAATTTAATAAGTGGCTGCCTCTATACTCAAGTGAAAATCATTAACAGAATATCAAGTCTGAGAGGGGCAAATACTTAAAATATGTGCCATTCTGATTAATGAGTAGTGGTAAGAAGAACCCTAATACTTGAAAATATAATAGTAATACAGCCTTTGTTAAAAACAGGCCTATGAATACAACAAATGTTTTTACCTATAGTGAAAAGGAATTATATACATATTTCAGTAAAGTTCTCAGATTTATTATTCCATGTACTGGAATGATTTTCCCCAAGTATGTCACTACTTTTGTTACCAGAAGGGACACACAACTGAAACACTGGCTCATCGGAAGCAAATGGCAAATATATTCTACAATACTATTATAGTAATAGTCAGCAAAGTTCTTGGTTTAGGAGGAAGCTGGATAATTCCAAAATACAGGAGACCTTTAAGTTGTCTCTGAAAACATTTCAGTTTGTTCAGTGACCTGTAAGTTAGGACCTTGGAAAAAGCATAACGACTCAAGATTGGATTTTCAGATGTTTACCAGGGCAGAGGTCTTGACAGCATACGTATTTGACATCGTTTGCTTTGGTTATGAGACCTGTGGTTAACAGCAGATTTCCAGACCTAAAATTATTACATGGAGGGTCTTAACTGGATTCATTCATTCATCTGCCACCAGCTTTAGGCCAGTCTGTGCCTCTGCTGAAGGTAGATGGCCTTGTCTGGAAAGACCAAGGTGACTCAGCTCTGCTTCACATACCTTATCCTCCGGAAAGCTAGTTTAGGCACGTTCTTCATGGTGAGATATTCAATCACACAAGCACTTTTGAAAAACTTCTGTTTGTGTCACTCATAGCAATGTCCCATTGGCCCAAAGTGGGTCACATGACCCTGAGGCAAGGGCAGTGGGGGGGGGGATGGTGGGTGGAGGGCAGGGGTTGGGGGGTGAGAATAGGGTGCCTGCCGAGAATGAAAGGGTGTTATTATTTACCCAGGGAATAGGTAAGAGGAATCAGGTCATCAATGCAATCAATCCACCGCACTGTATATTTCACCTAAGTATAGAGTGTATGGAAATCTAAAGCAAGCATTACATGGAAAGGGTTTTAAAAAGAAACATCACATTTATGTGTCTGTGATAGAGGACTTTCTCCTCAATATTTTTTTCTCTATAGATTTTAAACAAACACAAAACTATTCTACTAAAGTAACTCAGAAGGTAGATCTGCTCCAGCCAAAATAAAATTTCAATCTACAACAATAGAAATTCTGTATCCACCTGCATAGCTCTGTAATAAATTGCTGTTCTGAACGTACATGGATGCAAAGAACAGGTTAGCAAATAAAGAAGCGTGTCAATTAATTTCTTGGGGGGGGGAGCGTTCTTCCTGAATCGAAAGTTACAGTTTATTTTTTCTTACACAAAAGTTTTTTTCCCCAAAAGATTATAGATATATACATATCCACATATATAAAGCATATAAACTTATTTACTTATGAAATTGTTATTTTATATGTATAATTATAATACATATATAATTTTATATATGTAAAAAAATTTTATGTATGTATATATATAATTTGTAAAGATACAAAGGTAGAAAGAATACTTTCCCTAAAATTGTCTTTAGAATTTGGTCCACAGACAAACTGGAAATGTCAGTGCAATTAGTAAGCAAATAGGTGTGTGTATGAGAAACAGAATGTAATAAAGACCATGGTCTCTATCAACAAAGTGAAACACAATGATCTAAATGACTTGGGACTCTATAAAAAATGACAGTTGAGGTGGAAAGGGGAGTTTGCTGTGAATTAAACATATGAATTATCTTCGTTCAGAAAACTTACTGGATAATTGCTCCTTTGTTTTTCTGTTTAGGCAGCACCAGAACATAGTCTTTTTAGGAGGATTAAAAAGAAACAGGAAGTTTGGGCTGCTCTAAATTGAGCCCTCATATCCACAACCCATCAGGCAAGAAAGAGGAAAGCAGTGTGCCCCAACTCGCAGGAGCATATGGAGCACTTTCATTTACTTCCTGCTACCCAGAGCTTAGTCACACAGCTGCACCTGCCAGTGAGGGAGGCTGGGAAATGTGGTCTCCATTCTGAACAGCCCATGCTTAGATAAAATTTGGTAGCCTTGTAACCCACAGAAGGAGAAAATGAACATTAATGGAACCGGGCGAAGGGGAGGGCATTGTGAAAGGACATCTCTTCCACAGACCCCCTGTGCTGGAACGTTCTTAAGCACTTCACCGTTTAGTTTTTCTAAGAAATTGTTGTCACCAACACGAGTGAATGAATCCAAGAATTGGACCTGCTTCTACCCTCCACTTTCTTCTCTCTACATTCCCTGGGCTCCCAACACCAAAAGGTGATGGGGTGTGCCTGGGTGGCTCAGTCGGTTAAACATTCGATTCTTGGTTTCAGCTCAGGTCTTGATCTCAGGGTTACGAGGTCAAGCCCCGAGTCTGGGCACTTTGGGCCTGGCAATCATCAGGGAGTCTGTTTGTCTCTCTCCCTTTTGCTCTGCTCCCCCCCCCACACACACACACACTCTAAAATAAATTACTAAATAAAATCTTTTTTCAAAGGTGATGGGAACACTGTCACAAAAGAAAAGAAATGGAAACTCAGAGAGGAATCTCCAAGTGCGAACTTGTCATAGTCTGCACTGTTAACATGGTCTGAACGACGTAGTGTTTGATGATTCAGACGAGGTGGACCCTTGGCTTAAAATATTCACAGACTAAACTGAGAGTTGACAGTTTGTGGGGGAAAATGTCAATATCCATAATGGGTCAGGAGGTTCAGCTCTCCTAGTTAAGAAACAATGAATTCAGATCAAAGCATCTTCAGGGCACTCTGTGATCACTTACAGAGCATCTTCCTCCTTTTTCCTTATAATGGCTGAGGATTTTTCCAGAAGAGTTGGGCAATATAAAACCTGGGGGCGGTAGAAGGAGAAAGGAGGGGTAACTGTGGGCTGACTTGCTGAGCACTGGATATACGAAATTGCTATTTTCCAAAGATTCTTTGAATTTGGTCCCAAAAGCCAAATGAAGACAAATGCTTCCTTAAAATGCTGTTTATCACCCTGCTCCCACATCCCTGGTCTTACCCAACATGCCGTTTAGAAAATGTGAAATAATAGGGTCCCATCCAAGAATCCAGCAACCCTAATGCTTACTGGAGAAAGCTAAGAATGAATGCTGATGGACGTTTTAACAGCAGGTACTATTTGGTAATTTGGGGTTTGTGGATTATTCCCCCCCACACACACACACGTAAGAAAGAACCAGGAAATATGCCTTTTAATTCCATGGCCATAAGAAATACATAGCTAAATTTTGACATTTCTTTGTAGCTTCGATTTATTGCTCACAATGCACATAAACCAGTACAGACACGCCTTTCCCCAAACGCGGGGTGCCGGCGAACACCCCCTTGGGCTTGTGGTGCTAAGATCTGAGGGCACCTGCTATCCAGGGGTCAGCTCTCTGTGATCCATTGGACGTGCTGGAAGTGATAACCCCAGGTGTTCTCTTCTGCTTTTTCTCTCCACCCTCCACCCCAGCTGTGAAGTTCGGGAGGATGTCCAAGAAGCAGAGGGACAGCCTGTATGCTGAGGTGCAGAAGCACCAGCAGCGGCTGCAGGAGCAGCGGCAGCAGCAGAGCGGGGAGGCCGAGGCGCTGGCCAGGGTGTACGGCGGCGGCATCAGCAACGGCCTCGGCGGCCTCCACGGCGAGGCCGGAGGCACCTATGCCAACGGACACGTCATCGACCTGCCCAAGTCCGAGGGTTATTACAACGTGGATTCCGGCCAACCGTCCCCTGATCAGTCAGGACTTGACATGACTGGAATCAAACAGATAAAGCAAGAACCTATCTATGACCTCACATCCGTCCCCAACTTGTTTACCTATAGCTCTTTCAACAACGGGCAGCTAGCGCCCGGGATAACGATGGGTGAGATCGGTAAGTGGGACGTCGCCTCCCAGCTCCTTTCTGGCAATTCTGCTTTGAAGCTTCCTGGGCCCTGCTGGGGATGGTCGTGGTCGTGGGGCTAGGTTCCATGACTTGCATGCATAGCTTCTCCTGAAGAAAACGATATGATTTAAAAGTTTTGTTTTGTTTTTTTTTTTTTGGAGGGGGGTGATAAATGTCATTGTTCCCCCGGCCCTGTGCAAGTTCATGGCAAGCAAAGGAAGGAAGAAGAAATTGTCACTATAGATAGGAAGATGCTATCTATAAAGAAGGGATGCTCTCTGTTGAATCTGGGGTCATCACTGAAGGAAAAATGTTATTGGTAGAAACCAGAGAATTGCAGCAAGTATTCAGAGTGATAATATTTGAAATAAAATAGCTAAGGGATATAGAGCAGTATGTAATACCTGAATGAAATAAGGCTCAAACTCTTCCTCTAGGATAACTTGGGACAAACCAGAAGCAAACGGTACCTCAGTTTCCTTCCCTTTAAGGGCAGAGAGGTAGACCAGAAGACAGCTACGTCTCTTATGAATCTGAATTCAAGAATTCTACATAGGGGTAGCGTCTAAATTACTGGCAGTGAAGAGAGGGTAGCCTGGAATGTTACAGAACATATGAGCAACAAATACGTTACTGTGAACAGGGCTAGTCACAGGCATGATCACACCAGCAACCCGATCCCCTTTTGGCTGCAGTGAACTTTGATCCCTTTAAGAAGTGGTCCTCAAGAGTGCGCTATCCTAGGCATGCTCTCTTCTGACCCTGTTACAACTTTGTTTTAAGCTCAGAAGTCTATTAAATGTTTATCCAGTTGATCTCATTAACTAACTGCCATAAAAATATTGATGTAGGTTTAACACATTAGCCTCCTGGGTCATGAAGTCGCATGTTAACGATCCTAGAAAAGCTACACAAACAGTGGCTCTATCAGGCTTCACTGTAGTATTTGGTATGGGGTTGGGGGTGGAAGCAAGGGACTTTTGGAGGAAGCGCCTCCTCACATCCTGCCCTGAGGGGTGGCAGTACAGGGTCACTGAGAATCAGGCCACCCGAGTCTACACGCTGACTCTGGCTTATTATTTAGGCTGGAGCAAGTTTTTGGATCCCAGTTTGCTCATCTTTAAAAAGGGAGAGGTATTAGTTCCTAGATCCCACAGTTGTAGTAAGAATTATATGAGTTCATCCTTGCAAAACAGAGCAATGTTTGTCACTCAGCAAGTGTTCAATGGTTATTATTTGTATGCCAGTCACCTTCTCTGTCTAAACTGTGAGTAGGAGCCCAAAGCCTACGAGTGTTTTAAATAAAGTTGACGTGAACACATAATGAAGTACATGCCATATGTATCTTGGCTACTTCTACCATCTGGTTGAAGAAGAAGTGATGTTACACAGTTATAAAACCTGAAACGTTATTTCTCCTTTTTAGCAATGTAGCATGTGACAGTGAGTAAAGAAGTTGTTGACAGAGCACCTGCAATGACATTCACAGCTGAGAGACACAGAAAACTAAACATCAGCTAGCAGAACAAAACAAAAAAAAAAATCTATTTTTATTGCTACTCTTAGCCTTGTTTCTATAACTAGACACAGGCACTTCACATGCATTTAATTTTCACAAACACCTTATGAGTAAAAATATGATTTCCATTTTACAGATGTGGAAACAGAGGCGTAGAGGTGTCTCATGGCCTTCCCAGGGTCCTTTGGTTCCACCCAGGCCATCTGATCCCAGTCCTTTGTCTTAGCCATTGCCCTGCTACTTGCTCTGTGTTTAATATACACTAACTGCATTGTCAGCCAATAGGCACAGTCTTTTTTTTTTTTTTTTTGGCAGTCTTTTAAAGAGGAGACACTCCAGGTGCCTGGATGGCTCAGTCAGTTAAGCACTCTTGATTACGGCTTGGGTCATGATCTCCGGGTTGTGGGACTGAGCCCCATGTTGGGCTCCATGCTGGGCATGGATGGAGCCTGCTTAAGATTCGCTGTCTCCCTCTCCTTCTGCCCCTCCCCTTCTCTTTATGTAAAAAATATCTTTAATATTTTATTTATTTACTCAGGAGAGACACACAGAGAGAGGCAGAGACGTAGGCAAAGGGAGAAGCAGGCTCCCTGCAGGGAGCCTGATGCAAGACTCGCTCCTAGGACCCCAGGATCACAACCTGAGCTGAAGGCAGACACTCAGTCGCTGAGCCACCCAGGTGCCCCCCACCAAAATGTTTTTAAATAGATGCATAAACCAGAGTCACTCAATCTTTCCAAGGAGGCATATTAAAAAGAAAAAGAAATAGACACCATTTTTGGCTTTTATCCTCCTTCATATCTAAGTATCTGAGTCTGGTATTGATTTTGAACATATGTATTAAACAAAATGAGGCAAAAACTCATAATCGTTGGGCAATCTTCTGCCCCATATCCCAAAGGAAGGTCTTCTAAGAATTCATAAACCACAGTTTCTTTGTGATTTAGAATCTGTTGGAAGTATTAGCGAAAGAGAACTACAGCCAAAGCCATCAAATCTGGGTACCCACCTCCCAGTAACTTTTCCTCTCTGGCCCTCACTCTATTTATTTATGAACTGATGCATTTGGACTAGATGATTTCAAAACTCATCCAGATTTTCTACAGATATCAACACCCTGAAAAAACTAGTACATATTTTTCCTATTTCTCGATACCATTAGTCTTTTAGAGATCGGTAGCTATGCTGCAAAGTTTGGGGGTTTCTTCCATCTGACTTTCAGGAATACAACTGGCTTGTGCTGCCGGTGTTCTCAAATTTAACAGGCTCCCAGACCATAGTGACTTGGTTCACATTTCGTTAAAACAACAATGCCATCTAGTGGACACAAACTCCTGGTATGGGTGTCCAACATAGGTGCCAGTGACAAGCCACAGTAATGTGGTACACTATTCTTTCTTGGACCATCCAAAAAACTGTCATTCATTTCACTAAACACCACATCCACAGCAGAATCATTGGACAGAAGAACGTCAGTGATACGGATGGTGGTTACGAACTCTGATTCTAAAGCTGAATTGCCTGAGTTCAAAACCTAGTGTGCCCTTTCCCGTGAGCACTTTACCTAATCTCTTTGGGTCTCAGCTGTAAACCTAGAACAATAATAGTCCCAACAAAGGGTGTTGGTTGAAGGAGTTAATATTCATAAGTTCTTAGGATAGAACCTATCAAGCATAAACTTTATTACTATTATTATTATTAATGTAATTGGTATTGCAATGCTATTTATATCATTATGATTAATGACATTACTGGTTTTTACAAGTAATGTAATTACCTTTCATTGAGCACCTGCATTGTGCTAAGCAATGTCCTACATTTAATTCTCAGAACAATTGTATTATGCCTATTACGGAGGTATGTGTATGTCCATTTTACAGATGAAAAAAGAAAGGCTCAGAAGTCACAAAACTTGTAAAAAGCAAAATAAGCATGTGAGCTCAGGTCTGAGTAACATCAAAAGCCATTCTTTGAATTATGATGATGTATGTCTTCCCACCAAAGGGAGCCCCTCATAAGTTAATTGACATTCCCACTGAGCAAAACATGCTTAACGTTTGCTGCCTGCCTGCCGTCCTTTTAGGTGCTACACAGAGGAGCACACAGAGTGAGAAAACTGACATTTTGCTCTGACTTGATTAATGAGCATCTACACTAATCTGGTGGTGGCAAGCTGTCACAGAAAGAACTCTGTGCAGACAAAATAGAAAATCTGATTCCAGCTACATTCTCACTGGGTGAATTGAAGGTGATATGACACTAAAGAATTTTTGAACATCATTCTTGGCTATTAGAAGCCCTGATCTGCTTCCCCTGGTTTCTGAAGGAATAATGAACTGTGTACAACCAGGACATTATTCTGATACTGAATTTATCATAAAAGCAGCTGTTTCTTAAGCCAGTTTTTGGAATAGCTCATATGGAATACGGTCTTACAGCCTGGAATTCATTTAATAAAACCACATATTTAAGAACCATAAAGCAACTGTATAAGCAACAATATGCAGGTCCCAAAAACGTGAGTTAAAGGACTATTGTGAAAGTCAGGAATATTCCCCAGAAAATCCAAGCTTGTCTTTCTAAAACAATGTACCAAAGAAAAATAAATAAATGAAAAAAGTAAAATAAAAATAAAAAAATGTACCAAAGAAACTACAAACTTCTTAGGCTAAGGACATGATAATAATATTTAATGAATGGAAAGAAGTATAGAAAATGCATGTTAGCCATCTTGAGCCTCACACTAACGAGTTCAGGTGAGAGAAATCATCCCATTTTGTAGATGAAGAGATTAAGGGATTTTCCTAGAACACAGAGTTAGTTAGGTGACAGAGCTTAAATTCTAATGTACATCACTCTACTACCCTAGATCACCAGGCATTCTTTCAAAAACATATTTTTGAAATGTGCCAGGTTTTCAAGACCAGAACACCACGGCTCCTGCCCTCACCAGCTAAGAGCCAGACATGAACACAAACAATGCAATTCAGTGGGTCATATACTGTAAGTCCTGGGCGTGATGGTACCATGGACTCTCCAAGAGGTGAGGGAGACGGGGGCTATTGCTTACTCTCAGCCATATCTCTTAACAGGAATGGTTAATTCTCATGGTCTTGGAAATAGAAAACAAAATGTGGGTAAGCAAACAGAAAAATCTGAAACATTCCAAGAATTATATCCTTGGGCTTCTCAAAATCCCTAGGAGAAAAAGCCATGGAATAAGACAAGGACAAAAGTAAGCTGCAAATTAATATTTCGGCAGGAGTATTAACTGGTTTTAGCTGGAACTTTACTTCAAGCTGGCGTGAGGATGTGTTATATCTTCGGGGATAAAATTTTGCAGTGGTTGGTGGCAGGGAGAGGATGCTGGCTAACGGATGCCCCATGAGCAAGCAAAAAAGGACGGGGAGGCTCTTGTATGTGCTCCTCACTGTAGCTCTTATCAGTGGGGGGATTCTATAGGACCAATACTCTTAACAAAAGCTCATTTAATCTCAAAAAACGATTGACAGTGTGTCTGTGAGGTACTAGGCAACAAAACATTTCAAATAACCAAACAATATGCTTTTAAAAACGGTGGAGGGGGGGGAATCCATCAAATTAGCTGTGAGGCTAAGGGGATAAATTACCTTTTACACACATTGCCTGAATTTCCTGTTGCTTTTAGTAATTTTCTCTCAAGATAAAGACAAAGAAATACAAATTCCTTGGTCTCTCCTATATAATCTTAAATATAGGTTTAGTTTCCTATTTCTTGTGTGTCCTATTTATGGAGCCTGGAATTTTAAGCATAAAAATTAGACAATAAACCTCTTTTTGAAAAAAAAAGAAAGCTACCTATTCCAGAAGCTGTGTATTAATAGTTAGAGGAGATTACAAAGATATTGATCTGAGAGTGTCTAGTCCCTTTTACTACTACTTAATTCTACTAAGTCTATATAGAAACAAAGAAGATCTTACTAGTGCATTTTATTTGGGGGAATTCTATCAACATTGATGTTTCAACTGTTACTTATTAAGAACCCCAAGCAGGTGCTATGGTCTAAGGCGGCACCTTTAATGACATAGGCTTCTACAGATAAATCTTTTATAACTGCTTAAATCTATCTATGCACTTTCACATGTATATTTCATAAACATACATTTCTCTATGCATAATTAATGACTCATTCAGAAGTGGTAAAGAGAATAGAATTTAACTCTAGCTACATATTTCCTTCTTCCCCCAATGGCACGGGTAGCAAACACAGATAGACATGCGATTCAGGAGCAATTGTCTAGGAGGTCATTGAGATAAATAAAAATAGGCCAAATCAGTGAGAAAAGTCCTTCAAGCAGTGTGGGGAAAGGAGAATCCAGTGTCTTTCATTCTCCCTTTTTTGTGTTGAGGGAAGACATCTTGAGAACTTAACTATCTTCCAATACCTCTTGCTCCTCCCCCAACCACAGGCCCCTTGCACTTTAGGGATCCCACAGGCATATTAGGGATAGTATATTGAAATGGAGAGTCCTCATTCCATGTGCTTGCCTTGTGAACTTGTTCAAAACCAGTTCTGCTTTCTGAGGCTCAGATCTCTTCATCAGAAAAATAAGGTGGGTTGGATTAAATGACTTTGAAGGATTATGGTTCTCCCACCTCCTGGTGAGAGCTTTAGCCCTCTGTACAGATAGTCCCTCTGTTATAGCCACTTCCCAAAGAGAAGTATAGAGTGGTAGAGAGGAGGGACTTTCAGGCAACCAGGCCGTCCTTCAAGATGCTCAAGCCCTTGCCTGTAGCCAGCCACACCTCCCTCATAGGCAGGAGAACCCATGGGGTAGGATGACTCTGATACAATTAATAATCACAATCAAACCAGAACTATGCACCAGACTCTTCTCTCCCTCTACCCTCCTGAAAACAAAACAAAACAAAAACAAGAAATCAGATTAAAATGAGCATCAAGGATAACCAGAGGCAGCTCAAGAAGAGAGTGGCAAGCACCCTCCAAATACCCTGGGTTCATGTACATTCAATGTGAAGGATGAGATGCTGTACAGATACAGCGTCAGGGTAAACCCACCTGTCCTCAGTGGTTCATTCCAACCTGACTGCCTCCCTGAGCCTCTCTTGTGAGAAAAGGGGAGACTATAAAGTGAAGATATAAGTTTTTGACTGCTAAGGGGCCTTAGCCTTAGCCCCAGGCCTACCAGGTCACGTTAGTCACTGGAGAGAGTCTTACTTCACTCCTCTGAAATTTTAACATCCCCTTGTTCTTTGCCACCTACAGAAGAGGCTGCTATTTCTAGAATCCTGCTTTCTGTCTCAAGAGAAATTTCCCAAATATGGGGACTGGACTAATCAACTCCATTTGTCACATTTCTGGGATCTCTACCACGGCCACACTATTATATTAACCAGTCCATGGCCATGCATTATTCTAGAATGTCCTGGGACAAAGAACTACAGTTCTTTGCTAGGGTCATTCAAATCCATATCTTTCTAGATACCTTTAATAGCTTCACAAAGATCTAAAATCACCTAGTGATTTGTTGTAGTCACTCTAGTATATAGCCCTGTGCATTTACTGGAATAAATGGCATAATATATACAAATATACTTCGTGACCTGCAAGGCTCCTCTAAACAAATATAAAGATGATTTACATTATAAGCAATACAGAGATATGTATTCAATTCAAGTACTTGTACATGTATGCGTATTAGTCACTATATGCTTTACCCCTATTAATACAGCTTTCCTAATGCGCTAGCATTCACTACTTTAGGTGAATATTCTCACTATTTCCATTTTGAGTTGCAGTTGTGCAAAATTGATCTTCCTCAGTGGACTTTTCCTAGAGATACTAGTTTGGGATTAATTTTTGACTCCGAATCCAAAACTTCATAAGAAAACTCCAAAATCCACCAACCAAAAAAAAAAAAAAAAAATGCTATTGAGAAGCTGTCAGAAAACCAATTCCACTTTATACACTCAATTTCAAAAGCCATAGCAGATATGAAATATTCTGCAGTAAGGAAGAGGAAAGGGGATTTCCAGAGGTTCTGCCTATGTCGAGGAGGGAAATGTTTATGCTCATAAGATAATCTCTAAAACCACCTCCACTGTCGAGCGGCATTTCAAGTCATTGCATGCTTAGACACTGGCTCTTGGAAAGAGCCCTGAATTGAGTTTCCACAGGTCAGGATGGATAGGTACTGCTTTAGCCACATTTCTGAGCACCTATTTTGGGAAGAGCTCATTAGGGTTAAAGTACCACATGGGCTGCATGGAACACAGAAATGTCATTTAACGGCCGGGTCACTGGAGGTTAATACACCTTGGTGTTATTGGAATAGTATACAACCACCTTGAGAGCCTCCCCTGTCAACAGGTTCAGGATTTACTTCCATGATGCTTCCGAATGTGGAGAGACCTGTTGGAAATATGCCTGGCTTGGAAAGACTTTTGTCTTTGTTTGTTTTATTTTCATTTTATCGTTTTGATTTTATTTTAGGATCTAAACTCTCCTGTGGCAAAAATACTTTCAACACTAAGGAGAAAAAAATGTTCCATTTAAATTTGGGCCATATTTGTAAGGTCTATTGTGGAATGGCTCTCTTGTTTTCAGACAGGTCTGTTGTAGGCTGACTTGGTGTTAGACTACTCAGGAAACACTTATTTTAAAACATTAGCCTATTAATGGTGTTATTTAAGTGATCAAGTTACTTTTAAAAATTCAGATTAAATGTTTGAAAATGTAACGGTTACCTCCAAAGATTTCCTCTGAAATAGCTTAGGGCAGAAGTACATTGACTTAATTTCCAAAAGGGAGTGGTGGTGTCTTCTGTTTAAATTCACAGTTAATCCCTATGTCCACAAAATCCAAATAGTAAAAGTCAATCCTGATGATGCCCTGAGCAATATTCATAATTAGATTTTCATGATTTGTGACCTGCTAATTGTCCTTCGGGTTGCATGTGGAGGTGCAGCCTTTTGAAGAGAGTAGGGAGAGATTTTAATGGGCTCTGGGTTCCGTTGTTCTTGTTTGTTCCATCTGAGACTCTTCAAGTGCTTTTAAGACCGTGAGCCGAACTCTCACCCTCTGTAACTCTGCAAGACATCTCCCTCATGAGTCAAAACAAAGAGAAATTCCCATGCAGCCCCTCAGACTCTAGTCGCCATGCTCTTAGGAGATGTCTCTCCTGCCAGATCCTTCTGTAGAGAGAAAATCAAACCCAAAGACACCAGGATATTCAGCTGTTAAGTGACTTCCCAAAGGTGACAAAGTGGAAGTCTGGAGGGGTCCATACTGGCTTCCTCCCTTAGAACTCGTCAATTCCAGGACATTGAAGTAAGCTGGGGTTTGCTGATTGTTCTGTGAAGGAGGTCTTTCACTATGAAAGTTAACTTTGAGGGGCGCCTGGGTGGCTCAGTGGTTGAGGGTCTGCCTTTGGCTCAGGTCGTGATCCCGGGGTCCTGGGATCGAGTCTGGCATCGGGCTCCCCGCAGGGAGCCTGCTTCTCCCTCTGCCTCTCTCTCCATGTCTCTCATGAATAAATAAATAAATAAGAGCTTAAAAAAAAGAAGGTTGATTTTGAAATGTAACATTTTCATAAAAGATTCCTTCTCAATTTTATTAACTAGTTTGAAGAAAAGGAACTGTATCTTCCCAAAAGTTAGACATACAGTATTGCAATAAAACAAAAACACCTGTGATCCCAAACAGCTTTCCATTATAAAATTATTAAGAAAGCACCCTTTTAAATGGTTAATTTGTTTTACTGCTTAAGATGCTTTTTTGTTTGGCTTATAGTCTGCTTAGACACAAATGCTATATAGATTCTTCCAGTTTTTCTTTCTGCTTTACATTCTATTTTCTTACCTTCTATTAAAGTGCTGTTACCTGAGCTTCTCAAAATTTGAGAAAATAATAGCCATTTTATTAACCATCCATTCATTCAGTCTTTGTCCAGATACTATTATTACTTGTAGTAATGGTAATCTAAATTTTCATTGTTTTTCACTCCGTTCATATTTCATTGACATTTGCATCATTTTTTAGAATTAATTACATAATCTCATATTTTGTTAATACATCTGGAAAATTCTAAAAACATTTTGGTTCAGGTCTACATGAAGTAAAAATCTGTTATACCATTTTTTGTTATGATTATCAGCAATAGAATTTGTGTGAAAAGGAGACCAGAAGCTATCTTAATTCACTGGTGAGGGAGTAATGAGTGATTAGACCATGGAAACTGAGCCGACAAAGGAGTTAGAGGTTATTTATGCCTCCAATCCCTTCTTTAAAGAATTTGAGAAACTTAAATGCTAAAAATATACGACTGTCTTAATTGAGGCTACACATCACTAATAGACGGCTGCTTTAAGCTTAAATGTTGCTGATGTCTTTATGCTAACAGCCCAATTCTATTTATGCTGAAAAAAAGAACGATTTCTAAATGGAGATTAGAAAAAATCAGAAAGGTCCTGAAATTGACATTATCCTCTCCGACACTGTCGCCTGTGACACCAGTACACTTGTTCTATTTAATGACAGAAAACTTACAAAACCAGTAGTCCGTGGTCAAAAAGCCAAAACACACATTGGTTAAATGTTTCACCTCTCAACCAGTTGTTCTCATATATTATCATTTCTGCCTCAGAGCGTGGATTCCGAGGAATCTTGATACTCTGAAAACCTAATGCAGGCACTTAAACCTTGCCTTGAGCAAGTCCGTAGAGATATCCTGGCATTAATTCAAAGTGAATCCCCTAAGAATTCTACTTTCACAATAGTAGTACAAACGAAACAGAGAATTGAGTGGTTCTCTGGATCCTTAAGGCAAGTGATAAATTAAAAATTCATTAATCATTTTGATTGAGGCTGAGATACAGTATTTTGGGGAGAATATTTCCAAGTTTAAAAGAAATCCCTTGTGGAGGAAAATGAATAGAGGGTATAGTTCACCAAGAAGAAACCATCCTTTCTCATGGAAAAAAAAAAAAAAGGAGGGGGAGGAGAAAGAATTAAGAAGTTCAGATGCAACCCCCTCGAGTGCTATATATAGCGTGGAGTCTCAGCTTTCTCGCCTTGGTACAGTTGGACCACGGGTGCTCTTGGTAATAACACTGAAAGCAGCAGTTTTTAAAGATATACTCAACTTTCCCAGCTCCCAGGATGTGGGATTCTAATGAAACCACCTGTGTAATCCGTGTCAGAGATGCTACAGCCTTTGGAGAGCACCATTTGCTGAAATGTCTAGTGAGAGCTAAAATAAGCCCCTTTGGTGGAAAAAAACCCGCTGAGTGGTTGAAATCAGAGCTGCAGAAGGTCACTTGCTATTTTAGAAGCTGCAAGCTGGTCCTCATTTTATAGCATTAGAGTTATAAACAAGAAATTGTCACCTTACTTGTCAGTTTACTTATTTCTCACCGAAATACACACACATAGCCTTTTTTCTACCTAGAATTAGGTAATTTAGATGACTTGTTGCCAAACTTTGCTTTACTATGCAGATGAGTTCGTATGCAAAATTATTTTTCATGTATGTCTTTAAGCGTTACTTCAAAATATTATTTTTACATTGTGATATGCTTGATCTTTAAAACTCCATTTACCTTTGTGAGCTTTATCATATACATCTCAACCATCTCTAAACACCTTCAGGAAGGACTTCCTTCCTACCCCCTTAGATTTATTCAACAGATCACAATGAAGACTAATGAGGATGGGGGAGGAATGTGGAAATCCTTTAAATCTCAGAGACTAGGGAGCCAATTCACTTCCGGAATTATTTAGATACAGTCCATTTGGAAATGGAAAGAGGTTAGTTCCAGCCCCAGGGTTCTATAATTTTTGTACATACTGTTGAGAATTACCATCAATTTTATTCTAGCGTTCCCTTCAAAAATTTAATCTTTCTCTTCTTATTGCTCACATCATAAGTGGATTTAAGATTACCCCTAAGAGCTCCAGGGAAGTGTGGCAAGTTTAACAGTATTTCTTTTTAGTGTTTTTGTCATCAAAAATGATCGAGTGAGTATATTTGCTTATATCAGTTTTCTAAGCCGCTTTATCGGGGTATGATTGGTGTACAAAAAGCTGCATATAATTAAATATACAACTTAGTGAGTTTGGAGATAAGTATGCCGCAATCTGTGCCATAAATGTATCCCTGTATCAGTTATTTTAAGGATCATTCTTACATTTGAATCGGACGCTGTTTCTGTCTCATAAAGAAAGTTACTTAATACTTGGAGTTACGAATTTTGCTAGTCAGTTATGCCTTGAGTTCCAACCAAACTTCCTTCAAGAAAAGTATCAGGATCAAAGTTCCAAAAGCAAAACAGCAACTTTATTAGGGGAGAGGGGTGTGGACAGAAAGTGAGAGCAAAACATTGTTCGTGGAATTAAAAAATAAAAAACAAGACTCAGAGACTTGACATGAACACACCGTTTTTCCTGGCGGCATCAGTGTTTGCATTTCACCTCACCGGTGATTGAAAAGAAATGACTAGATGGAGCATATCAGATTGTTTTTCTCATTCCTTGACATCATTTTATGAACCATCAAAGCAGCCTGCGTACTTGGAGTGAATTGGACAAACCTCTATCTCACTGTTCATACACAGAATCTTAACTCCTGAGAAAAGGTAGCTAGCTAACTCTTCATTTCCACTTAAGAAACCTCTAGATCATCCCTGATCCCGGGGAGAACAGGGCAGAGTTCATGGACATTCATTGCCTCTGCAGGTGGGAGACTTTCCCCTTTGGCAGTCATCTGGGCCATACTCCCCACGAAACCCTTACCCCAGAACAGTGGGGCGCCCTCCCCCTTTAACATGCGCACTCCGCAGCCCAAGCTGGTGAAGGAATCCGAGGAAAACTAGGCTCTGACCAGGGTCTGCAACCCAAGTCCGGGAAACGGATGAAGGGTGTGCGATTGCCCAGAAAGATTCCGTATCCTCCGCTCTTTGAGCTCAGTCTCTTTGTCCGGACTTCTCATGTGGTCGCTCCCTGGAGAGGGCCGCGTTTACTATTACCTTTTCTATTTTTCCAGGCAAGGACTCTTGCAAGTTCCTTTGGCTTCTAGCAGGAACTTTGCATACTGTATTCTTTGTGGCTCCCTTTGTCCCTTCCTCTCAAATCCTTTCTTCCTTTCTCCCCTTTTCACAACCGCAGCCTCTCAGTCCCGGGAAACCATCTCCTCTGACGGCCGAGCATCTTTCCAGGGGACAGAAGGCGGCCTCAGGCCCTGCTCCCAGGGGACCGAGGCTCGCTTTACCCCGTGCTTTAGGGACCTGAGCCTTGCGGGGGCCTGGGCGGTTTGCAGCCGCTACCCCCGTGCCTTCCTGGGCCTTGACATTCATAATAACTCTTACATCGAACAGAGATTTGCCTTTTATTTCTCGCCACGGGGGTGTGGGAAATAGTAGGCAGCGTTCCATGTGTGACCACCAAGCCCTTGTGAGCGCTTAGGCTTGAAGATCATCTGACACAGGACAGGACACGCTTTCTCAAATCCTTTGTGAAACAAAGCAGAAAATGGAAGAAAGGGTGGGTGGATGGACGTTTTCACTATTACCTGTCCTAACTCAACGTTGGTGGATGCGGCTGTCTCTCTCACTGCCACCTGCTAGTCCTGTGTATCCTGTTTCAGGACTGTCCTGAATCCGGAGGCTCATCTCTTGCATGACTTCTCACCACAGCCTGATTAATCTCAAGTACTCCCTCATGCCACTTCATCTTCTTTGCCTTGGCTAAGATGACCTTTGTAAAACAGAAACCTGACCATATCACCCTCCTGCTTCACAGCTCCCACTACCTCCCAGTTTTCTTTTCTTTTTCCTTTTTTTTTTTTTTTTTTTTAGATTTTATTTATTTATTCAGGAGAGACATACACAGAGAGACAGACACCTAGGCAGAGGGAGAAGCAGCAGGACTCCATCCCAGGATCACGACCTGAGCCGAAGGCAGATGCTCAACCACTGAGCCACCCAGGTGTCCCAGCTCCCAGTTTCCTAAAGATAACATCCATCTTCCTCAGCCTGGCTTACTCAGCTGTTGGGTCCTAGGTGCCAGTTTCCTTCCCCAGGCTCATTTCTCCCATCTCTCTCAAGCTCTATGCTGCAAGCACAACAGAGTTCTTGCCAGAAAAGACAGATCTGATTTCAAATCACCATTTGCTAGCTCTATAAAAATGGGTCTAGAGTCACTCACTCTTTCCCTCAGTAAAAGGGAAATTGGTTGTAAAAGGTAAAGATTATAAACAGCAGAAATTATCTAGCTCCTAACTAGCTTTCTATCCATGCCTGTGTCTTTTCCACGTGACAAACCCCCACTCAGACCAGACCAACATGCATCTTATTTTTCTGCTTCCCCTAGACTGAGTTAGATACATTGTTCTTTGGGCTCCCACAATAACTCAAGGGCATTTATTACAGCATTATAAGATATATGATATGATATATGATATATGATATTGTAAGACCCTTAAAAAAAGACCTTTTTAAAAAAATCTGTAACTTAACCTGGTATATAATCATTTTTAAAAAATGTTTGCTGAATGAGTATTTGAAGGCATTATGCTGGGCTTGGCAACCCAGTTCTTGAAAAGCACACACGATCTTGAAGGATATGAGACAAAGAAATCCACACAAATAACCACAATGCAAGTGTGAGTGGAATAAAGACCCAGAGAATCAAGTATAACAGAAACTTACCCCTCTACCTGAGGACACAGGGAAGCAGGGAAATCTTCACAGGGAGTGCATGTCTGAGCTGAGTCCTAAAGCATGTGTGTGGATTTTACTTCCAATTTTGCTTAATCTGTCCATGTATTTATTATGCCCAACTTCTCCTTGTACCCCATAGGACCCCAAACTTTGGTGTCAGAAGGCTAGAGATTTTTTTAACTTTGGCCAGTAGCTCCCAGGAGATGTCATAAAGGAATAGATAAAGAGTTTTTCATAATGCAATTTTGAGTGGCAGTTGTAGTTTTGCTTATAAACCCTGAAGCCTGTAAATTACTGACAAATCAGCATATCTTTGAAGATGAAAACAGACTACACCAAGAAGATAAAGGTTTGAAAGCTAGAAAGCCATAGAAATCTTATGTTTTCATTATATACTTACTGAGGAATAGATATGGGTTTTTTTTTTGAGATTCTAAGTAATTAGACTGCCCAAGTGAAATTGAAAAATGATGAACCATGACATACCAATCTATTTTAATATGATGTATAAAGTAATTCCTGTCTTTTTTTTACAACATAGGAGGATATTCAATAAAATTTTGAATATAGGATTTTTTTAAGAAGGGATTTTAGAATGATAAGCAATGAAAGTCTAGAAATTCATTCAGCTCAATGCTGAATCCAATACATCCTATAATCATAATTTAGCATTCTGTAGAATCTTCTATATCTAGCACTTAATGGTTCTGATTGAAAAACCCTAATAAATATTGAAATATCTTCCTCCAGTAGCACTGATTCCAAAATTAAACATCTCTGTTTTGTGTCAATTGGAGTCATCCCATTGCTTCTCTAATGAGAAATTCTATAGAACATCCTAATAATGATCATTGTGGCTACCATTTATTCAGTGTTTCCAATATACCAGGCAATGGGCTATATAAGATTTTTTATTTGGAAAGCTCATTAGAGGCACAAGCTTACATGTTTTTATTCCCTACATCACCAAAACTCAACATACTTTATGCCACATATACCAGAAGCTTAGCAAGGTAAAAAGAAGGTACCTTGGGGTGCCTAGGAAGCTCAGTTGGTTAAGCATCTGCCTTCCACTTAGGTCATGACCTCAAGGTCCTGGAATTGAGCCCCACATCGGGCTCCCTGCTCAGTGGAGAGCCTGCTTCTCCCTCTCCTTCTACCCCTCCCCCTGCTTATACTCTTCTCTTGCTCTCTCTCTCTCTCTCAAATAAAGAAAATCTTAAAAAAAATAAAAAGTTATCTCAACACTGCTTTGGGAGTTATCCTGAAGGAATGAAATACGGCTATTTAGAAAGAACAGAAATTGCATTTGAAATGGCATAACCTGAAACACTAGAAAAATTCTATTTCTGTATGAGCCAAGAATAGTTATCAGGCAGAAAATTTGGTCTTCTTCATTCTACTCATCCTGCCCATATTAGAATTCCTGTGTACTTTGATTCCCAAGATCTCACGCTCTTGATATGCTCAAAAAGCAGAGGGGATTTGAGGGAAACCTCCTACCAGCTCTGTCTAACTGCAGGGGACCCGTTGCAGGTTTTTAAGGAGAACTGTTGTGTCTGGTTCTATAGCTCAACTTCCATACTTCCAAAACCAGAATGTTCAGTATTTAAGAAACATTGCCAAATACAACTCATTTGAGATGAATGGCCCAAAAGACTGACTTTGTTTGTTCCTACTTTTTTATACTTCAATAATTATCATCTCATGAGTCAACACTATTTCATTTATATCCCCTCTCCCATTATTTGTCATATAAGATATGGTTCCAAAGTCCAATCTACAAAAATATCAGAGTGTCTAGCCTCTGCCCTTCTACTCTCTTCTCTTTCCTTTATAGAAAATTTATCTTTTTAGATTTTTATCTTCTCTTTAAAAATATAAGCCATTGAAGTTATATTTAAATTCCCTCTTTCTGAGATAAACAGTGGGACTCTAGTGATTTTCAAAATACTTTAAAGTCTTTGGGTTCTAAATGTCAAGACTGTTAGTGGACTTCTAGGCTGAAAAGCAGGAAATATTGTCATTAGTATTTATTTTAAAAATAATCATTTGAACACTTTACAACTTTTAAGGCCTCAGGTTTCTGACTCAAAGGGGGAGGAAAAGGTGGTAAATTTTGATTACAAGACTTAAAATTGAAGGGCATCTAGGTGGCTCAGTTGATTAAGCATCTACCTTCCACTCAGGTCGTGATCTTGGAGTCCTGAGATCTCACCGGAGTCTGGCTCCCTGCTCAGCAGGGAATCTACTTCTCTCTCTCCCTCTGCCCACCCCACCCCCCACTTGTGCACTCTCTCCCACTCTGTCTCAAATAAATAAATAAAATATTTTTTTAAAAAAAGACAATAGGGGATAGATAGATAGTAGTGTTAAAGACACTCATGCAATTGGAGTGTCTCCAATGGGATTCCTGTAGTAAACATTCGCAGCTAGTGTCTTTGCAGAGTGAGAATTTATTCACAACCCCTCAAACTGATATTCCTTCTCACAGATCGAATTGCACAGAACATCATTAAGTCCCATCTGGAGACATGTCAGTACACCATGGAGGAGCTACACCAGCTGGCATGGCAGACACACACCTATGAAGAAATTAAAGCGTATCAAAGCAAGGTACTTTGGGAAACTAGGAGAATGTTTTCCCTGGGATTTCTCTATTTCTGGCTTTCTCAACCTCAGTGTTACTGACATTTGGGGCTGGATAATTCTTTGTGTGGGGACTGTCCCGTACACTGTAGGATGCTTAGCATCATTCCTAGTCTCTCCCCATGAGATGTCAGTAGCAACCCCTTGTACACTGTTGTGACAATCAAATATTGCCAAATGTTCCCTGAGAGGCAAAACTACCCCAATTAAAAAACAGTGCCCTATTTGAGGGACCAGGGAGCCTGTGCCCACATCAAATGACTTTAGGACTTTTCATGGTGGCTTCCTGGGGCCAGCCAAGGAAGAGAAACAGTTGAGAAATTATAGCAGTAATAATAGTTGCAAATTTGTGCTACAAAGATATGCAGTAAAGCATCTTAAATGTTTTTTTTCTTGCCCTACATGTTAAAAAGGACCAAAGAGAAAAAAGATATCTCATTATTATTATTTTGATTATTACTTTGTGTCCAATAAAGAAGTTTTTAAGAGAATTTGCTGTTATATAGTCATATTACTTTCCTTTGGGATTGAGAGCCACAATTATAAGATCTACTAGCAAATGAAATTTTAAATAAAAAACATAAATGTGTCTGTATCTAAATATATGAGGGGCATCGGCTTGATCAATCAGTAGAGCATGCAACTCTTGATCTTGAAATCATGAGTTCGAGTCCCACATCGGGTGTAGAGATTACTTTAAAATAAAACCTTAAAAGATATATAAATTAAATAACATACTGATTTTTCTCCAATGGAATAATTAAATCTTACCACTTCTATATTAAGGAGACAAAACATAGATATTACGATGGTCAATAAAAGGCAGAATTCATACACATGGATTTATGCTTCTCATTCCAAAGAAAATAACCCAAGGATCAAGAGACATTTCTGAGATTTTAAATTACTTCAGAGAGTGATTTGACTTGAAGACTTTACCTTGTAAAATTCTTTTTATACCAAAAAGCCCTCTCCATAAGTTCTGGATACAATGCAAAAATCATACAAGTTTAGTGTTAGGTGCACATGAAAATAGCTATCTAGAAGCCTGGGAACAAAATCACTCTTCCTCAATGCAAGAGTTGGTTTTCACAAAATGGACAAAGTTTGTTTGGGATAAAGAGTAAAGAGACTCTAAATATCTATCCTTACATATTATTGCAATGTTTTCATTATTCTGGTCTCAGCACATTGATAACTGTGGCATATCAGGTTCAAACATGTCAGAACAATATGTTGGAAAATATTGTCTACCTCTTTTAAAGGAATTGGGTAAATTCCGGCCTTGGGCCCTAAGAGAAGCACTGATAGGGAAACTGATTATTTCACTGACTTTCCAAGATGTTCCTTGCTCTGTATACATTCTGTGTTTTCTCTCTTGAAGTCCAGGGAAGCACTATGGCAACAATGTGCCATCCAGATCACTCACGCCATCCAGTATGTGGTTGAGTTCGCAAAGCGGATAACGGGCTTCATGGAGCTCTGTCAGAATGATCAAATTCTGCTTCTGAAGTCAGGTAAGCAAGGAGAAGATCCATGGAGGGCCTGTTTTAGACCAGGACGTCGTCAACCCTTCCGTCAGTGTTGGTTCTGGAAAAATCTCCCTTCCAATATGTTGTTCATTTTTACCACCCACACTGTCAGCCAACTCCCAAAGGAAACTCTCGGTAATAAAAATGCCCTGATACTCATTCAGTTCCCTTTTGAAGTCAAATACAATTTTGCTTATTGAAAGTAGAGCTATTAATTGCGGAGGTTGAGATACCCAGCCTGACAGGCAGTGCAAGTAATTAGCGTGTCAAGGTGGCTGAATTGCTGAGCTAGCTCTAAAACGCACTACTTGCCTTCTGTTGGGGGGGGGAAAATCCAGGCTAGCAGAGCTCTGCCTCTGTGGTCATTTCCAATCATTTTAATGAGGATAGCCTGCAGCCAGTATACACCCAGAGAAACTCTCTGAGCTCTAATCTTTCCCTCCCTTTCTCTCACACATGCTCTCTGACACTCGCACAGTCACTTAGGAGGTAGCTCAAGAAACTCTGTATATGACTGACTTTGCAGATGGTATTACCCAAACAGCAAACAAATTTTCCTTCTTGACCCTTCTTTGAAAATATAAAATAAGAATCATCCTGGTGTTTGTTAACCTCCATGGACCTGGGCCATAGTAATAATCATAACATATATACATGTGTGTGTTTGATAACACACATATATGTTCATGTTTACCCATGACGTCTCATTTAGTCTGATGACATAGGTATTATTTCCATCTTATAGGAGGAGGGGAAGATTCAGAGAAGTGAAGGCTGCATTCAATATCACAAAGCCAGTAGATGGCAAAGCTGGTCATATGCTGAACCCGGGCAAGACAGAATAATTATAAGTTGCTGCTGCTGCTTCACCACATGATGAAAGTCAATACGAATCTTGACTCAAACATGACCTTGATCTATCAGTTATCTATTGTTGGGTACAAATGACCCCAAAACCTAGTTCAAATGACAGTGATCAGTGATTTTATTCCCAAAGCCCCAGTGTGAGCAGGGCTCAGCAAGGGATGGCTTGTCTCTGCTCCATGTGGTGTTCACTAAGGCAGCTTGATTGAGGGTGGGAGGATCCACTCACAGAGTTGGTGGTATTTGTTAGTGGAGTCTAGAGTTCAGCCAAGGCTCCGGGGCTGCAGGCCCCAGTTCCTATCCAGGCATGTCAGCCTCTCCACAGATGGCGTGGACTTTCTTAGAGCTAGGTTTCAAAAGCTAGCACACCAAGAGAACAAGGCCAAAGTACATAGCATTTTTCTGGCTTAGCTTTAAAAGTCATGCAGTGTTATTTTCCATTCCACCCTATTCGTCAAGGCAGCCATGATGGCCCACCGGGACTCAAGGGTAGGAGACATGGATCCTTCTTTCTGATGGGGGAGTGCTAAGGCTCTTGAAGAGCATGTGGATTGGAAGATATTTTTGTGACTCTTTGAGGAAAAAAAAAATCTGCCACATTTGATATGTGACCTTGAGCGAACCTCTCTAGATGGTAGTTTCCTCCTTTCAAAATAAAGAGATGGACTAGAAATAATGAATTCCAAACTTATAATTGCATCGGCAGCATTAGAGGAGCTTATTGACCATTCTAGGCATCATCTGAGGCCCACGGATCTGAATCTCCTAGAAGGGAACCCAGTTCACTGTATTTATAAGTGTCAGATATAACCAGTGACAAAGATGGACACTGGAGAACCACTGCATCATATAATCTTGCAACATCTCTGGCTGCTTAAAAATGTTGACACTAGTATAAAAGGCATTTAGTCTCCTTAGGCCTCCTGTAACTCACCCATTAAAAGAGGGCTAATAAAACTCACCTGAAATGGCATTGTATGGAGCAAATAAAATAAGGAATGTCAGGATCCAGGAAAGTGCCTTCCACCTTATAAATACACAATAAACGGTACCTATTATTGTTTTTGTCAGAAAAGCACTGTCTTTTAATTAAGATTTATAAATCCCCTTCTATGTGTTAGCCCCTGTGCCCGGTGACATATAAGGGAAAGCAAAGAGAAATCAGCAGATCAAAGAAAATACGGCACAGACATAAATATTAAGTGGCAGCATAAAAAAGGCACCATGGACACCCTTGAGCCACCATGGTGTAGTGTAGCCAAATCACCAGTATAGAACATCAGTAAATGTTGAAAGGGCAAAACAAAGGCAGCAAACTGATTCATTCAATAAATACATAGGAGCACCTGGATGGCTCAATCAGTTAAGTGTCTGACTCTTGGTTTTAGCTCAGGTCATGATCTCATGGGTTGTGAGATTGAGCCCCAAGTGGGCCCGTTCTCAGCAGGAAGTCTGCTTGAAGATTCCTTCCCTCTGCCCCTCCCCCCAGTCACACAACCTCTTCCTCTCACCCAAATAAACAAATAAATCTTTAAAAAATAATAAAATAATACCTTCTATATGCCAGGACCTTTTCTAGACCCCAGTGATATAATAGTAAGTAAAATCACCACCACCACCTATGGCTGCTGACAAGGGTCCTGTTCTGTTTGGGCTAACAGTGAACTCAGAGGAATGCTAGCATCAAGGTTGAACAAATTCCTTCGTGTGGAGACTTCCCCCAGTCTTTGATCTGTGAATGCTGATTATAACTCTCCAAAGTGACATGATATTCAGCATTTTGCCAAAACTCATTTGCCCAAGAAAACTTCATTTCAAACACACCAGATGTAAATGGTGCTCCCAAGAAACACCATGAAGGAGTCCCTTATGTAAAGTCATCCTGTGCTGAAGTATACATGGAGTGTTGTCAAAACTGAAGCAGGGAGCAAGTTTGGCCAATAACAAAACTTCTACAAAGTTAAGAGACGGACTTTTCTGCTGCAGAGCTCCTTGTGAATTCAGAAGTTGAAACTACCTTTAATATTAGTCAAAAAAAGAGAAAAATATGTATGCTCAAGACAAAATCAGAGAGAGAAACAAACCATGAGAGACTCTTAATCATAAGAAACGAACTTAGGGTTGCTGAAGGGGGAGGGAATTGGGGGGATGGGGTAACTGGGTGATGGACATTAAGGAGGGCACAAGATGTGATGAGCATTGGGTGTTAATACAAGACTGCTGAATCATTGAACTCTACCCCTGGAACCAATAATACATTATATGTTAATAATTGAATTTAAATAAAAAAGTTTTTAAAAGAAAAATGTGTATGCTTCCCACACATGTTGTTGTTGCCCTCCATTTTAGCCACCTGTAAGGTGTATTTTATCTTTAATTCCTCACATAAACTTGAAGAAAGCTTTATTTTTTTACTTGGGAAGGATTCTTGAGGTATTTCTGAACGTGTGCGTCTGTGTCTGCGTGTGTGTGTGTGTGTGTGTGTGTGTGTGTGTGTTTTCAAGCTTTTTTAAAGTCTCTTGGACTATATACAATAATAACTTCTTTATTATCACACATATATACATATTTTCTTTATTTTCTTATTCATAGGTTGCTTGGAAGTGGTTTTAGTGAGAATGTGCCGTGCCTTCAACCCATTAAACAACACTGTTCTGTTTGAAGGAAAATATGGAGGAATGCAGATGTTCAAGGCCTTAGGTGAGTTTACCTTTGATGGTGACATAGTTTTCTTAGCTGTGGTCAGTTTCTCCACTTGGATCGAAGGTGGGAAGTGAAATGCCTTGATTTCTGAATGTGAACTAGCATCTCATTGGATAAGGGCTAGACTAGGTGAGCCTCCAATGTTTTATCTAACCCCTGAGATCTTAGATCACAGTTATGCATCCTATTATGAGGGGCAGGAGAGGACAGTGGATACTGTCAAAATCAACCATACCTCATCCAGAAATCAACGAAGACCAGTTCTGAAAGAGCTGAGATGCATGCTAGATTATTCTTTGTAGGTTCAACTTTTATTTTCCCTTCTATCTTACTGCCTCACAGAGTATATTAGGCAGACCACTGGTGGTCCACGGGTGATCTCTTAAGTGTCTTCTATAAATTCATAATCATTAGTTAAGATATTTAATTAAAAGAAGAGCTCCTTCACTTGCTTCTTACCCACAGCAGTGACTTTCTACCTGTTAATTCATGAAGTTCTGGGAGCACAGGTAGAGTGGGTGTCAAGCTGCCCCAATGTTCCCAGACCATTCCTGTGGGTGGGCATGCACAGGGTCAGTCTCTGGAAGTGTTGGGTATCATCCACATGTAGGCATCAGTACACAGTGCAGATAAGAACATTAGCAAAGATGGGCCGATGCCAGGAAAGGTTTTAACAATTGACAGTTCCATTTGTTCCATATCTGGCCCATGGACATCGCAGAAGGCTGGTGCCCTTTCACCTTCTGTGCTGTCAGTTGATAGGGTAGCCAACAGCAAGTCTGTCTGGCTGGCAATGTTTCCCTTCTACAGTTGATATACATCCATGTCATCTACAAGGCTAGATTTTCAAGAAAGGAGGAAAAGCCTTGGCAAGCAACTTGGGTATATTTCCAGCCTCATAAAATAAACATTTACCAAGGATCAGTGTAGGGATGAAGCATTATTTTGCCAAAATTCACAATTGCTAAGCAACTGACCTACGAGGCATCCATCAGAAGGTAAAAATAAATGAATGCCTGCCCCTCAGTGAGATTTTCAGGGAAGTTACCAACTCAAAAGCTACCTCCTCTTCATTCTAAAAGGAGTTTATAACATCTCAGCTTGAGGCCTCTGGACATTCTACATTGCCAAGTTCCAGCACCATGAAAACTGACAATCCCTGGCCCCTCTTACATCCTGTTTTCAGCTTTCTCCGAATGCTCTCTCTACTGAAGAATCCCCAAATCACTTACTTAATTTTTTTTTAGTTGGAACTAATTTCAAACGTACAAGATTAGGTTTAATTTATATAATCCCAGTTGAGTATTACAGTGGGCACACACCATTCCCATCAGCCCCTCACTGGTAATGTTAACTTTCAGTACTAGATGGAGATGTTGCCCAGTTTCTTCATTCTGTAATTATTAGGAACTTGGAAATATCTTTGCCTCGTGTGCCAATCCTTGAATACCCTTCTGATTATGGGGCTTTTCTTTCTATTGCCCCATCCCTTTCAAGTATTCTCATTTAATTTGCCTTCTTTTATAGGTTCCGATGACCTAGTGAATGAAGCATTTGACTTTGCAAAGAATTTGTGTTCCTTGCAGCTGACTGAGGAGGAGATTGCTTTGTTCTCATCTGCTGTTCTGATATCTCCAGGTAAGGAGGTCTGAGGTCCTGTCCTTAAAAAAAAAAAAAAAAAAAAAAAAAAAAAAAAAAAAAAGTTTTTCTGTCTTTAACAAGTATTACACCTACCCAATCCTACATACTCAGAAGTAATTTAAATTTTCTTGAGCAAGCTTGTGATATTTATGGACAATTCAAAGGAAAGTAGCCTTAAGTTAATTAAAATGACTCATTTTGTACCACAAGCAAAAGTAGGGTAAGTAGTAAGGGTCACTCCAGATCCAGATAAACAAAAGGTTTCCTTAACAGATTAATGAGGATGAATGACAGCCTAAGTTATGGCTAAATTCTACTTTGATTTTAAGAATAAAGGACACAGAAAACAAATGTCCAGCAAGGTGAAACTTAGTAGAAATATGTTTAAGTGAAAGATCCGGCATGAAGACAAAAGTAAATAAAATGTACACTTTCTCCTCTTTAAATAACTCTTTTGTTGGCTTTTCTGCCCAAATCAGCAATATTAGAGGCTTTGAAAGGAGGTGAGGACAGCAGAGGGAAAAATTACTCTAATTGAAGACTGGAAAAGAAAGAATTTCTGATGTGGCCGCAGACATTCCTGCACGGAGATCTGACATCATTTATCTCTGTGACCTTAAACACTTGCCCCCCAGACAGAGACTCAGTCTCCTCATCTATAAAGTAATAGGTTTGGACTTCATTATACTAAAGATCATTGCGCACCTGAGTGGCTCAGCCAGTTAAGCATCTGACTCTTGATTCGGCTTAGGTCATGATCTTCAGGTCCTGAGACTGAGTCCCATGTGGGGCTCTGCCTTCAGCTCTGAGTTTACTTAGGTTCTCTCCTTCTCCCTCTGCCCTTCCCCTACCTCCCCCCATGTGTTCTCTCTCTCTCTCTCTCAAATAAATAAATAAATCTTAGAAAAAAAATAAAGATCATCTCTAGCTCTAAAATCCAATAAAAATTACCAAAATTTTTAAAGAAGGTAATATGTGGTATTTATAGATCAAGTAGAACCACAGCAATTGAAATGCTATTTAAAAGTATATGCCAGCTCAAAAATATCTAGAATCCCAAAAAGTACATGGCTCCTTCTTCAACTAGAATGAGAACTCAGAGTCGCTCAGCTGTCTGCTCAGTTAGATTTTGGGTAAAGGGATACCAGTGCCATTTACAGTTCTTTATTGGAACATATTCCTAATAATTTTTATGGCCAAGAGACACATTCTTTCCATAAAATTTATCTTAGAGACTAGATCTCTTCTTATACCCTGACAGAGTTTTCAGTGGGGCTGGAAGAAATTAATCTTACCTGTGTTTGCACATACCAACATGTCATTCCAATACCAGTTTCTACACTTCTATTCTATTCTATTCTATTCTATTCTATTCTATTCTATTCTATTCATTTGAGAGAGAGAGTGAAAGAGACAGAGACAGAGCAGGGGGTAAGGGAAGGGGCAGAGGAAGAGAGAGAATCTTAGGCAGGCTCCATGCCCAGCACAGAGCCTGATATGGGGCTTGATCTCAAGACCTTGAGATCACAGTCCGCATTGAAATCAGGAGTTGGATGCTTAACCGACTGAGCCATCCAAGTGCCCCACAGCCTCTACACTTTCTGTCAGTGAGGCTGTATCTAATTATTTTTAAATTTTATGAAGATTTTTAAATTTGCTTGTTTTTATTTAACCATGTTATCAAAAATGGAAATTATCACTTGGCATGTTACTACTAACCGTTTCTGCGTGGCTCTGGCTAAAATCAAGTTGTGCCTTTAGTTTTTTTTTTCTTTTTTTTTTTTTTTTGGATTTGGGGGGTGGTTTTTGTTGTTTGTTTTGAATCCTACAAAGGTTTCCAGGCCTGGAAGCATAAAGATCAATGGGAGAAATGACAAGAAATAGTTATTTCTGAGAGCAAGTACATGCCAAATAATTTTCCTCCATTTTCTCATTGCATTTGACCATTTTCATGGAATATAGTTAAATATAAGACTCATTCTAAGCCTGTGGGTCTGTGATGAGGGAGGTGTTTTCTTCATTCTGGTTCCTGCTCGGTTCAAAGAAAATGCTGCAAAATTTACTGTCTTTGTTAGGTGTATCTCTTTGTTAGGTATATAAGTCAGTAAATTCCTAGCAGCAAATTCTTAGGACATGGCATATCCAACCTAAGCAATCCATGAAGGTAACTGCCCCAGACATATGGTAGGCCTGTTGTTTATGGATCAGAAATCAGCTGACCTATGAGCCTTTTTCCGAAAAGAACGTACCCTAGTCATCAAATGCTACTGAGTTTGGAAGCATACCATTTGGCTTACTCTACCTTGTGAAGACTCTTCCAGCCCTGGTAGCAGACCCACACTCAGAGGCTTCTGAAGCTCCAAATACGTCATTTGCCACCGTGGCCTAGTGTCATATTCAAAAAGAGAGGAAAGACAGATGTTCAACCAAGGCAGTCTCTATTCATGCCAGACTCCACCCTTCCCCCATTTCTTGTCATAATAGCCACTGTCTGCTCAGCTCCAGATAGTTTAGGGAAGGGAGAGGGAGGGGAACTTAATGTATTCTGATTGACAATTGTCACTGAAGGCTTTTGTACCCACTTACGTAAGGGTTTGCTTAACTGGTGGCCAGACTTGTCCTTACCCTGGCTAGGATTACAGAATTGAGTTTCTCACCTGACCTGAACCGTGTTCAGATGGATCATTTCCAGGTTCTTTTCCATGAGTATTTGTTCAGCATTTGGAGACTCTTGATGTCTCTTCAGTGAAGCTCCAACCTGGGGCATTGATGCCGGGCTGAATTTTGTCACCATGGTGTATAAAGCTTCTAGGAAGAAAGGAAGGAAGAAGACGATTTAGGAAGGAAAAAAGAGAAGAATGTAGGATGGGAGAGAGGAAAGGAGGGATTATTCTATCCACCATTTAAAAATTCCATGTGGCAAATGGGCGTACAGGATTAAATTTTTGAAATTAATTCATGGTTTATGCTTTGCATTGTAGCATAGCTTATAAAAGGGAAGGGGGATCCTAAATACCAAAAATATTCCTGTGCAATAGATTTTTTTACTTCTGTAATTAATTTTCTTCACAAGTCATTAACTTTTACTTTGAAAGAATCTAACTACATGTCCGAAAAAACAAACAAACAAAAAGAATGAGAGATGTAAATTGTCACAGGTAATAAGAAACATGCTGGTGTTTAAATTAGAACCATTGGGTCCTTCCCTCCATCCTCCTTTCCTGAGTCAGTGTATCTGGCATTACTGGCATCAAGGTATTTCTTATAAAATATCTGTATTTATGTAAATAACTACATGTCTTCAGAAGCAAACTAGAATTAAGTGATTGAAATGGGTCTGAAACCCACCACCTTATATATGCAGGTGAAAGCTCACATTCCCCACCACCTTCTTACCTAATTCTTTGCCTTTATCAGACCGAGCCTGGCTGATAGAACCAAGGAAGGTCCAGAAGCTTCAGGAAAAAATCTATTTTGCACTTCAACATGTGATTCAGAAGAATCACCTGGATGATGAGACCTTGGCAAAGGTAGGTCCTCAAGATCACAGACCTACGATCACCAAAAGAAAGCACAGTGACCAGAAAAGGGCTAGTTATAAAGCAAGGGTTATCTCTCAGCAGCAACAATTTCTGGAAGTTACCAAAGATGCATATGTGTTGAGGTGCCCATTTTAAAAGGAGACTAGTAAATTATAGTAGATTGAGAGGAGAATGACTTTCTTTGGGAAGGATGATACTGATGGCTCTCAACCCCAGGCATACAAAGACAAAGGCTAGAAACTAAAGGTGCTTTATATGAGGAACAAAATCTTGAAGCAATGAATCGAGTCCTCAAAATTGACATGCAATGAAGGAAAAGACTGTGTCACTTCAGAAGCCAAGTGAGGGCCAAAGTTAAGAGTAGGGAGATTTGTATGCAAAATAAGAAACAACTATAAAATGCTAAGAATTGCTGAACAAAGGATTAGGCTAACCATTGTGAGGTAGTGAGCTCCCTGGCTTTGGTCGTATTCTAGTAGATACTGCTTGGTCTCCTGTCAGGTGTGTTGTAAATCAGAGTCCTCTCAGAGTAGAGGGTTAGACTGATGACTTGTAAATTTTCCTTCAATTCTGATCTTTTCATACAAGATTTGCCCTAGGGTTCCTGCAAAATGGTGAGGTATCCCAGGGGCAAAATGCATGCAACCTGCCACCAATTTCTTGATTCAGCTTAATTAAGAATAGTGATCTTTAAGAAGAGTTCTGAAAAGAGATGTTTATCAGAGTAAAATTCTCATAAGAGGAAAAAGTAATTTTCTAATGATTGATATTCAGCATTATTTTAGATCTTAAAGCATCTTTGATTTCTTAAGAACTGGGATTTTTTTTTTTTTTAGAGGGCAAGCAACTAGGAAATGGAGCATATTTTGTGTTGAGGATGCTGGGAATCCTGGCCTCTATTTATAATAATTAAAACCCTCCCACAGCTCTTAAAGGTCTTTATTTTTTTAAAAGGGGAAAGATTCTTTCAGAGATATTATCAGATATTACTTAGCACATAGAGAAACTCCTATTAAAAAGTCCATGAATTATGAATTAAATATGCTGTTTCATTACAGTAATGTTTGGTTAAGATAAACACCTCCCTAGGAGAAACATTTTTACACTATAGAGTGATAGTTCTCTTTGGTAGAGATCTTACTTTTTATGTAGGCAAGAACATGTCACCTGCTCTCTGCACCTCAGTTTTCTCCCTGTTAAGAGCAAAGCTTCTGCATGCTTTCAGATACACCGGGCAGAAGAGATGATTATATACACATCTGTCTCTAAAATTACTCCACAGAAGATACCATAAATTCATCTGGTCAGTTAATGGAGGGAGATGTTTCCCGCGTTTTGGATCTCCCAAAGACCTTGGTCCCCATATCTACCACCCTAAAATTAAAGTCTTGATATGAGGACAATGAGAATTATCTTTTTTTTTTTTTTGCTTCTGTACAGATGTCTTGAGGTTCAAATGAGATATGTATAAATCCTCATGCTTACACCATCTTCTACCTCCTGGTGTCCTGAGGGCAGCAATCGGAGGTATTTGGGGTAGAAAGGAAACAGAGAAATTGAAGAATGAAAGATATTTAGTGGCAACAAAAAAACAAAAACAAAACACTGACTGTAGGTCACCTCGACTTCCTATTCTCTATCGTTAGTGGGTAAAGTACACAGTTCAGCCCTCTTCTTATAGAATGTCGTAAAACTGGGGACCAGAGAAAGCATTAGAAGAGGATTGTTTCAAAAAAAAAAAAAAGAAAAAAAAAGAAGAGGATTGTTTCTTGTATCAAATTCACCGAAGCCAGACGACAAAGCATCGCTTCCACGGGGCATGTGTGCATATAGGGTTTTTGTGTGGACCTTTGCTTGTAAGCCAACATTTTAATAGGATGCTTTGTGAAGTAAGGGGGAGGGATCATGAACCAGAATGACCACTGGACTCTGGTTGATCCCAGCCCTGAACTGTGTGGCTTTAGAAGAGTCTCTCTATTTGTCTTAGTCTTAGATTCCTCAACTGTCAAGTGCTGGGGGTTGGTGGCAGGAAGGAATGGGCAAATGTCTCAAGTTCCCGACCACTTTAACACTGTAAGGACAGTGGTACCACCCACGCATAGGCACACCCTCTCATCAAGCAAGTACTCCCTAAAAGGAATCATTTTATTTGTAGCTAGTAAAAACTATTCTATACCACCACAGATTCTCATCTTTTCAGAAATGTTCCTTCTGCCCCCGTAGTCATGGAACTCTTCTGCCTCCATAAGGCCTCTCAAACAGTGGCAACCATTCTTAATATTTGTCATTTATAGACATGTTAAAGAATCTGGCAGACATCATGAAACCTATCTCGTGTGTGCACATACTTCTAGGGATAGGTTTCATTCAAGTCCAAGGACTCAGGTAAACCACAGTAAGTAGGGTAGATCTGCCTTCTGTGTAAGGCGTAAAGACTGTAGTGCCGACCAGGGTAACCCTGAATGAGTGATGGACATCAGGTGAGAGGGGCAGGGCTCCGACACAGTCATTGGACTTCATCCTGAGAGAATACACAGCCGTGCCCACTTCCTGAAATTAAAGTTCAAGTAGCAGTACCTTATACTTTTGACCAAACTTGGATACAGGGAAGGTGTGAAAATTAGGAATTCTGTATCTATTAACTAGAAGATTTCAATCCTAATGTATTAATCAGTTTATTGATTTATTTTTAAAATGTTATTAAATAATCTAGTTTTCTTTCCTCATCAACTTTATGATAGTATATAGCACATTTATAATAAATCATCAGAACCCTTCCTAGCTGAAGGACCCTGGAAAAGTCACTTAAACTCTCTGTGCTTCAGTTTCCTCATTAGTAAAGTGTAACTAAAGACAATGTTGAGGTTATCTGGTTATATCACAGCAAATATAAGCAAGGTGCACACTCCTATAATTATAATTATAGGTCTAGTAGTAAGTGCTGTCATTGTTGTGGACGAAAGGAATGCTGTTTTGGCAGGGAAGCTTTTATCCAAAAGGTGGTATATTTGAGTTAATCACTAGCGGAAGACAACTATTTCAGAAAAGGACATTAGAGGGTTGGGGAGATGGAATATGGCCTTTCAAGTGATGGGGGAAGTGATAAGAGGTAAGAAAGTCTAAGGTATATTCAAGCTATGAATAATAGTTAGATATGGCTAGGTCCTGGATTTGAAAAGCCAGGAAATGGGATGACACTAGTAACTTTAATTAAGCTCATTTAAAAAGAGAAAGAAAGAAAGAAAGAAAGAAAGAAAGAAAGAAAGAAAGAAAGAAAGAAAGAAAGAAAGAAAGAAAGAAAGAAAGAGAGAAAGAAAGAAAGAGAGAAAGAAAGGGAGAGAGAGAGAGAAAGAAAGAAAGAGAAAAAAGAAAAGAAAGAAAGAAAAAAAAGAAAAGAAAAGAAAAGAAAAGAAAAGAAAAGAAAAGAAAAAAAGAAAACCACAACATATATATTCTTAAGCCTCATCTGTTCTCTGAGCTTCACTTTTCCTGTCTGGGAAAGGAGTAGGTTGGACTGGACGGTCATTAAGGTTCCTTCTGTATAATGTTTCTTGGACTCCAAAAGAGAAAAACAAAACTTGCTCCTGACCTCTTTCTTCTTCCATCCCCCAGTGCTCGGCATGGTGCAGTCATGTTAGGGACTCTTTAGAAGTCTTACCATTACAGTGGAGCACCTGAGTAGCCTTCAGCTCGAGGTGTGATCCCAGGGTCCCGGATGGAGTCTCCCATTGGGCTCCCTGCAGGAAGCCTGCTTCTCCCTCTGTGTCTCTGCTTATGTCTCTGCCTTTCTCTGTATCTCTCATGAATAAATAAATAAAATCCTAAAACAGAAAAAAAAAAGCTTTACCTTACAGTAAGTAAAGAAATAGACTGATTTCACCAAGCCTTGAAGATTCAAATTCATACTTCGTGCACTCCGGTGATCTAGCATAGGATGCTCTTCTAGGCGCAAAGCCGCAGAGCATGCGGTGTTTATGAAGCCGGCGTCCCAAGGTCAGCAGTCCCGTTGGGCCATCAGCTGGGGCTCCGTCACCCTGTGCTTTGGGTGCTGATGTGACTCAGTCTGAACCTCTGGTGCTCTTTCTCCTCTCAGCTGGGCCCGGCATGAGCACGGCCAGGGTGAGTGAACGTTTGAACTGCCAGAGACTGGCGACAATCCGGTTCTCGGTCCTATGGGCTTCCTTTATGACAGGTCACAAGAATCTGCCACTCCTCTTGCTCTGGCCAGAGGACGGAGGGCAAAGGAGAAAAAGGAGTCAATCTAGCTCTGGCCGGGTTGTGGCAGCGTCCTCACGGCCGAGGGCGAAGCCTGGATCTGGACACCTTGCTCACATCCCAGCCCTTCCCTACGCGCAGCCACTGGGTCAGGGCCATAGCTGGAGGCTTGTTTGAACAAGTCTTCTCCAGACCATCCTCCTGTTGCATCTCCTGGATAATGAGTCGTGAAATACTGTTCGGTAGTACATTTATTGGTTCCTAGCGCTCCTGCAAATATGCAACACTCCTGGGTTCTTTTTTGTTTATTTTTGTTTTTAGGATTTTATTTATTGATTCATGAGAGACACAGAGAGAGAGGCAGAGACACAGGCAGAGGGGGAAGCAGGCTCCCTTTGGGGAACCCGATGCAGGACTTGATCCCAGGACCCCCGGGGGGGTCAAGTCCTGAGCCAAAGGCAGAGATGCCCAACCACTCAGCCACCCAGGGGTCCCTATGCTCCTGGGTTCTTGCCCAAAGCTTTACCGAGAAGTTTAAAAGTAGCAAACTCCATAATGACCCATATCCAGCAGGAAGGCATGGAGTGTGAGTCCGGTGTGAGTCGGACTGCCAAGCACCCTCGCTCCGCCATATGCAGAGGAGAGTTCTGGTTTCTATTTCACCACAGCTCGAACATTTCTGTCAGGGCCTTCAGTCCATTCCTCCAAACAGTGTTCAATTGCTTGTGCCTGGCCATGTGCCACCCTTCTGGGTATTTTTAGACTCACAGTTCTATGCTAGTGGAACTTCTAATTCTTCTAGATACGGAGGAGTCTAGTGATGATGCTGAAGCTCAGACTCTCCATCAGACTTCTCTTTCTTCCTTTTCCTGGATGGCCAGGAAGTTATTACCTGTCCCCTGTGACTCTCTTCCGATCACTCTTTTTTTTTTATTATTTGATTTCAATTTAATTAACATATACTGTATTATTAGGTTCAGAAGTAGAGTTTAGTGATTCATCAGTTGCATACAACACCCAGTGCTCATTACATGAAGTTCCCTCCTTAATGCCCATCACCCAGTTATCCCGTCCCCTCCACTCCCCTCCTCCCCTCCAGCAACCCTCAGATTGTTCCTTATAGTTAAGAGTCCCTGATGGTTTGCCTCTCTCTGTGTTTTCAGCTTATTTTATTTTTTCTTCCCTTCCCCTCTGATCCTCTAGGTTTTGTTTGTTTTTTTTTTTCTTAAATTCCACATATGAGTGAAATCATATGATGTATCTTCTTTATCCACTCATCTATCAATGGACATCTGGGCTCCTTCCATAGCTTGGCTATTGTGGACATTGCTGCTATAAACACTGGGTTGTATGTGACCCTTTGAATCATTATGTTTGTATCCTTTGGATAAATACCTAGTAGTACCATTGCTGGGACATAGGGTAGCTCTATTTTTAACTTTCTGGGGACCCTCCACACAGTTTTCCAGAGTGGCTGTACCCAGTTTGTATTCCCACCAGCAGTGCAAGAGGGTTCCCGTTTCTCCACATCCTCGCCAACATCTGTTGTTTCCTGACTTGTTAATTTTAATTATTCTTCCCATTATTCTTTCTAAGCCTTTGCTGCCTGGGAAGATGTCCCGCCACATCCCTTCATCCATAGGATATTAGTCTAAGATTGTACCATATTAATGAAAACAGAGTGGAGAGCTCAGGTCAACTGTGGAAAGAGACTGCCCTGGACTAGAATGGCTGTACCAGGTGGTGACAAATCTGGTTCTTTGATGTTCATCTCCTTCTCTGATCATCTGGAAGGTTCCAGCCTTCCCAGGGAGAACTGTGATGGGTTAGGCTGAGACAAGTACAAGCCAACAGATACACTAACTTCTTAATTCCTCAGTCTGTTTCTGGCGTAACAGTAGCACAACCGTATCATCAACATGGAAAGGGAAGTTTATCCTGGTATTATAGAACCAAGTTACTAAATAAAAGCTGACAAGATGAAAGGCTTAGACAGTCCTATTTCACATGTTCATAAGTTGAAATTTTACCATAAAGAAATCATTCCTGTTCATTGTCATAGAAATGGTGCTCTTTTGATGCAAATTTAGAAAAAAAAAAAAACATGTTGATTCACAGATAGAGCCTATGAAGCAAATACTGACTAGAGATCCATGAAAACTGCACAGGGTCATTTACACTGACGTTCATTGCTTTCTCAATGAGGTCAAAATAGGCTATGCCCTGATTAATAATGGAATGTTTAGATCTAAAACCTGTTTTCTTCTTGCAAGACACTAGATGTTACACTGGAATTCTTAGTAGGTGGCTCTCAGGACTTGGGATCAATTTAATCTTGAGCACTTGAGGACGCCCTACCCAGGTGATGAGCCTCCCCTTCCTCTTTCTATTTGGCTAGGAACTTGTCTCATAATTCAAATTTTCTATGCTTTTTAAAAGTATAGCACATGCTGATAAGTTTTTAAATCATAAGTCCATATAGATAGCTCAGTGAATGATCACAAAGTTAACATACCCACATAACCACTGCTCAGATGAAACCAGGCACCCCGGGAGCCCCGCTCAGGCTTCTCAGGCTTCCTCATGAGGGTATTTATGCTTTAAAATAACCCAAGGATAGGCAAAACTATAGAAAACAATTCAGCATGTTACCCAAGTTTTTAAATTCCAAATCCATACTCAAGGAGCATAGCTTTGTCCTGGGGCAGTTTTCTACTTCAGCACATGTTTATGATGAGTGTGTACTCTGTGCCAGATACAAGGCAGATCACACATGGCCTTGGCCTTGGGCAGTCTCCTTGCAGAGTTCCTGTGAAAGACCAGATTGCTTTGGTCCATTTTAGCTGTTCCAAGTTTGCTGGCATATGCTGCATGTCCACCACCCAGAAATTCCAGGGTTTCTCCATCAGACTAATGGTCTGTGAGTAAGAAGAGAGGTCTTGATGTGATTCCTCATGCATCAAGTTGCCAAGTTGATGTATTCATTAGATTTCTTTGGTAACAAGTAATAGGAACCAACTCACACTAGTTTAAGCAAAAGAGAAGAATGGAGAGATAGCTCATGGAACCTAAGGATGAAACACAGCCACCATTCAGGAAGGCACTAGAACAGGGAGTTGGGAAGCCTTCATAATTCTCCATCCCACGTGTTTATCTCTCTTTAGGCATCTCCTTCATTCTTCTCCCTCCCTGAATACCAGCTGATTCTGCTTCCCTGGTCCACATGGTGAAATAGGGTAGCTCTTAGCTTCTTCAATTGCTTGAGGTTCTACTACATTTAGAAAGTAACTTGCTGGTTCTCAGTCTGATTCCAGACTCCAGCCCCAGCTGAGTGGGTGTCTGCTCTCACTTTAGTCAGTCAGCTCAGCATGGAGGCCAAGGATGGGGAAAGGAGGGCCCAGGAGGGCTTACATCCTGACAGGTATCTCAAGTTCAGTATTACAATTCTGATCCACACATCCAGGTTTAGCTAAGCAAACACCCAGAAAAAGAAAAGTGAATGGGCACGTGAAATTGATGTATTTAACCTCCCTTGACATGCCCGGTTTTTATCAGTGCTTCTGATCAGGAGTTTCTTCTACTGGTGTCAAACCAGTGTCTGCTCCCTGCTTCAGGCTGGAGGGCATCCTGATGGCCTGGAAGCCCCTATGGACAAGATCACTAGTTTTCCAAATGTACTAGTTATAAACGTACTAGTTATAAAATGGCGGATTTTCTCATAAAACTACCCTCTTGAAAAGAAGCATAGGATTATGATCCCTCCTCCAACAGCTCCTTTTTCTTCTCGTAGACCCCTGTGGGTATAAGCCAAAGCTTCCTTCTTATAAGAAATGCTTGTCATGAGAGAGAGATATGAATGCGACAGTGCCTTTTTCTAGACCCAGTGTCTCCCCCTGCTCGGGGGATTATTGAAACATGAAAATAATTTCATGATGATTTGAAGTCAACTACCCCCTCCATCTCCAAATGCTTGTGGATCACTTCCCCACCTGTTTAAAAAGTTGTTTAAAAAAAAAAAAAAAGTTGTTTAGCCATTAACTGCTGCTGAGGCTCCTTTAAGCTCCCTTTGAAATGGGGGTTCCCCCAGCTGCAGTACATAATATTAATGAGCAGTAAGTGACTGCCTGCTGCTCCCTCCACCAGGCCCTTCTGGGCTCTAGCACTGCCACTGCCTCTTCGTGCCCTCCTGGCCCTTCATGCCTCCGGAGTGAAGCACGTCCCCGGCCCCATGTCTAGCTCCACAGCTGAATGGACGCCTCCAAACTGGCCTCCTCCAAGAGCACACAGGTTAGGGAAGCTCTTTGCCTTCCTTGGTGCTCTTGCTCGAGCGGCCCCCGTGCTCGTCACAAAAAAGCAAATTCTCATCATTGGGCCCATTATACAAATGAGAAGCAGGGACAAGATCCAAATCCCATAAGTAGGTCCTGAACCAGATGTTCCTTAAACCCCAGTTTGGGGGCAGGAAAGAAGCAGGAGTCCATATTCACTTTCCAAAACCGAAGACACTAAGTTAAGTATTTCCAATGCAGGTGAGCGACTAAAGAAGGGTGGTCCTATTAGGCATTTAATGAGAAATTAATGCTTAGCTAAGAGGACAGTTCCTCCCCTTCACTAAAGAAGCAGAAACAAGCTTGAAGAATTGTAGTATATAGGATTCCACTTTATGAATCACAGTTTATTAAATGAGCAAGTGACTAATTGCTACGAGAAAATGAAAATCAGTATGACTTTGCTTTTTCGTTTCAACAAAAGTGAATGGCTGATTTCCCCCATGCATTAACACATGACTCGATTTTCAGTAGTTGGTTAAAGTTTAAGTGGGGTTCTTGCCCTCTGTATCTTTTGGCTGAACAAGCATGGCCTTGACTGTTCATCTCCTTGAAGGAGCATTATGTGGGAGTGGAAGCATAACACCTAATGCATATATCGCCACCACGTGCTGGGCACTGCTCTAGACAGTTTGTGTTGACTCGGTTCACCCTTACAACCCTCTGAGGTAGGGACCAATTGATGGATAACAAAGCTGAGAAATAAGTGACTTGCCCAAGATCACACAGCTATAATAGCAGGTGCAGTACTCAAACCCAAGCAGTCAGGCTTTAATTTTTTTTCTAATTTTATTTATCTGAGAGAGAAAGAACAAGAGAGAAAGCACAAGTGGGGACAGGGAGAAGCAGACTCCTCGCTAAGCAGGAAGCCCAACGTGGGACTTGATCCCAGGACCCCAGGATCATGACCTGAGCTGAAGGCAGATGTTTAACAACTGAGCCACCTAAGTACCCCCAAGCAGTTGGCTTTAAAACCCATAGTTTTTGTTTTTGTTTTTAATCATTAGTCTAATCCCTCTGTGTTGTATTTGCATGCCATCGGGAATTCCAGAATTCCATTACTTATCCTCCACCAAACTAATGGAGCTAAGCAAATGAAACCTCCCCTCTCTGAGGATGATAAATTCTATCTCTGCCTCCTGAAAAGGAGCTAACTTTTTCACTCAGCTCCCAGGACTGTTTCAAATATGATAAAGAGTTTACTTTTCAATTGTGAAAATCAGCTGTAAATGTATGAGATTTGAACCTCTGTAACAGTGTTTTCTGATGTCCAGTCGATGGACACAGCCCAACAGTATCCTGGGGATGTTTGTTTCAAATAGGGAGGCTGAGCTCCACCTAGACTTACTGCAACAGAGTCCCTAAGAATACATCCCAGGAATCTGCATTTTTAGGAAGCACCCCAGTGATTCTTACACAGAGTAAAGGTTGACAGTCATTATAGAATCACATCTGGAAGTTTCGGGAGCTCTGCATATCATCAGTTCAACTGTAAATGATTATAGAAAGCTTCCAAAGCCTCTCTGCATCCAACTGCTATTTCAGGGAGATTGTAATGTGTAAGAAGTGTTCCAAATTGTTGTAGCCTCCGTCTGTGTGAACCAGCTGGTCGGGAAAGCTTGGATAATTTCCCAAGGGACCTCAGTTACGTGGACCTGGTATACTCTTTACCTATGAAAATATAGAAAAGACACCGTTTTCCACCCCAGATCCAAAGTAACTCTTTCAGAATGCGATTCTGATTGTCTTGTTTGCTGAAAACCCTCCCAAAGAGCCCTTACGTAGACTTGCATATACTGGCCAGGCCCATCTCTCCATCTTTTCCCTCCAATGTGCTCACTCACTGCTCTGATCTCCTGGTGTGCCACGTACCACAGCATCTTTACCCATGGCCCCCCAGTGCCTGTCATGTACCCCAGCCTCTAGCCAGCTCTCACTCTCCCTTCAGAGCTCAGCTTAAGGGTCCATCCTCATGGAAGCTTTCCTTGGCCTGACAGGAGTCAGAACATTCTGTTACCTTCCACTTCTAGCCAATTCCTGTATGGCACCCACCACAGTTTTTCAGTCTGCCTCTGACTGTGTGATACCATGACTCACATCTGTCTTCACAAGCAGGTTATAAGCAAGAACCCATGTCTTGGGCACTTTAGTGTCCAACAGAGTACCTGCTACAATGTAAGTGACCTCATGTTGGAAAGACAGCCTTAATTCTCAGTCTAGAATTTAACATCCATTCTATAAACAAAGATTTCACATTTTTTATTTTTACCTCTATCGTCAAACAGCCATGGAAATGGATAGTCTGAACCCCAAACTTCTTTATGTGTTCTAGATCCCTTTAATGAATATGTCAACAGCTCTAATCCTGATGCTATTTTTGAATTGCTCCTGGTGTGGTTATACAGTCATTAGTTGTTAAAAGGAAAGTTAATGAAAGTGGAAATTTCTGATTTTGAAGAGCCACAAAGTAACTAATTATCTATTTCCTCTTTTACTTCAAAGGCTGATATGGTTTCTTATTATTGAATAGGGTAGGGAGCACAGCGAGCCTAATTGGTGATTATATGGGGTTTATTTAATTTTATATTTTATCATCACTTTCAAGTGTACCTTTGGTCAGCTATATGAACTATCAGGATTATCTTTTGTGAGAGTGTTCTCCACATGAGAACACATCTTATTCCAACAGTAGTTTGATCACAATGACATTAGCTGATTTTGACATAAAATGATGATTATAAAATATCATAAATATGTTAAAAGCGAGAATTGTTCATCTCCTAAGACCTATGTAGCATTTAGCAAACTGTGGACATTTTAAGTTTTTATAAAACACTATCTTCTGGGTATTTGAACTCAAAAAAAAAATCACATCCCACATGATACATATGTACCAAAATCTAGCAATTATAAGTGGATATTCCCCCACGAGTTTTTTTTTTAAATGCCTCCCTGAGGAAACAAGAGCCAGTGACCTCCCAAATTCTCTCTTGATTAAATATAGGTTTCATTTTATGCATTACAGTGGAAAAGAACGAGAAAGATCCAGGCAGGCTAGTGAGCAAAGCAGTCCCAAGAATTATGGATCACGCCTCATACAGTTTAGATTACACCTTCCTCACATGGTCGCCTTCCAAAACTGGAAATCTCACGTTCATATCATAAAAATCTGTGGGAAATGATAGATAATATTAGCTCCCAATCGGGTTCCATGCCTACACTACTCTTAGCACTATTCTGTGAATTACATCGGTCCACACAACAACCCAAGAGGTAGGAACTGTATGAGTGGGCCCATTTTACAAACAGGAAAACCGAGACAGAATGTATCACGGCCATACAGCCATCTGGCTATTTTGGGATCAGGATTCTGAGTCAGTCGGCCTGGCTGTGCAAAGCACCCACTCCTGACGATTAAACTCGACTACCTCCCATACACACTTTATTTAAGAGCAGTGAATCAGGAAGCTTGGCCCCCGCTCACTTGCTTTCTCTGTTTTCCCTTTAGAGGATGGGGGGGGGGGGGGTCGGGGTGGGAGGGGCGCTTTGTTTTGTTTTGTCGGAAAGGAGAAGCAGCCCAAAGTGAGCTTTCCTTTCTTTCTGAACATCTTTTTTTTTCCCAAAGCCACTTTCCTTCATCCGAGGCCAGGAAGGACACGGATTCAGAAGACAGAGCACTAATGAGCTTCCTTCCCCCTCTGTGCCCCCCCTCCCCACCTCCCTCCTGTCTCTCCCCACTCTGCAGTTAATAGCCAAGATCCCCACCATCACGGCGGTCTGCAACTTGCATGGGGAGAAGCTGCAGGTATTCAAACAATCACATCCAGACATAGTGAATACACTCTTTCCTCCATTATACAAGGAACTCTTTAATCCCGACTGTGCCACCGTCTGCAAATGAAGGCGACCAGAGGACTGTCTCCTAGTCGGGAAAGGCATCACCGTTAAGACAAAAGCAATGTGTTCATGAAGACTTAAGAAAAAAAAAATGTCTACTGCAACATTAGGAATGTCCTGCACTTAACAGAATTATTTTTCACCGCTACAGTTTGAAGAATGTAAATATGCACCTGAGTGGGGCTCTTTTATTTGTTTGTTTGTTTTTGAAATGACCATAAATATACAAATAGAGGACACTGGGTGTTATCTTTTTTTTTTTTAATTTTATTTTATTCGGGTATGTTTTGGGAGACAACTGTTTATAGAATTTTATTGTAGATATATACGAGAACAGAGCGGTACTTTACATGATTACTTTCTCCTGTTAATTGTTCAAATATAATTTAAGAAAATCCCACTTAATAGGCTTACCTATTTCTATGTTTTTAGATAGTTGATGCATGTGTAAATTTGTAGCTGTCTTGGAAAGCACTGTGCATGTATGTAATAAGTATATAATATCTGAGAATATTATATATGACTATTACGTATACCTGCACATGCACTGTGGCTTAAAATACCATACCCACTAGCGAAGGAGGTTCAGTCAGGCTCTCTTATATTATTTCCCTTCTGTGTTATATGTTACCTTTACGTTAGACAATCAGGATTTTGTGTTCCCAGCCAGACTTTACAACTATCGTGTACAGCAGGATGGTACCAATTCAGAGATAAGTCTATAAAGGAGTATATATAATGCACGGCCTCTGTATAAGAACTCTATCTCTTTCAGTGACAACAAAGCCTTGTCAGGATGGTAAATATTGGGGGGGCGGGGGGCAGGGAAGGATTTGGAGCCATTTTCCTGTTTTAAGAATTAGGCCACAGATAATATTTGAAGTCCAGGACTTTTTTTTTTTTTTAACCAGCAATCACTGTTTCCTATTTTTCACCTAGACAGGCAAAATACTTTTTTTTTTTTTTTTTGGCTTTCAGGCTGGGAAAGAAACTGATTTTGGTGCTCAGCAGAGAAATACAGACTATAGGTCTGACCACCAGCAATTTTTTCTAAAAAAATTTGAGTCACAGAGGAACTCAGAACCCAGGGTCCGGATGCCATTTCATGTAAATGTGTTCTCTCTAACCTGTTTTGGGTTTGGTTTGGGTTGTGGAGGGGCTTCTTTGGTTTGTTGTTGTTGTTGTTGTTGTTGTTGCTGTTAGGGTTTTATTTTGTTTTTGGCAAAGGAGAGGTAGAAAGAACACATACAAAGTAAAGAAGTCGTTCTTTATATGCATTCTCTTTGCTAAGTTTGTTAGAAAAAGCAGCAATAAAGGGGGAGGCAGGATTTTATATGTCCTTCTAATGTGGGGCCTCTAATTTCTTTCAACTCCAAAATGCTTTACTGTAAACACAGAACTCCACAGATAACAAAAACACATCTGAGTTATTCTGTAGAACTAATACACCTCAAAACCAAAACTATTTCTTATGCAGTTTAAAACTGCATCATCCGTCTAGCCTGGGCCTTTTTTTTTTTTTTTTTTTTTTTAAGCAACTTGTACAAAGTACAGAATGCAGGAGGCAAGGTGAGGCTTACTGAATTCCGACTTCCTAGGACAAGTCTCCTCTCTCCCCCTGCTCTCCAAGCAAACAGAGTACTGGGAAAGCATAAACCCCAAGCAACCTGTTTTGCCTACAGTCTGGAGGCCCTATGCCTTTGGTCTTAGCTGATCCCAGACGAGAGCTTTTAAAAAGGAAGCTAGAGCTGAGTTTTGTGCAAAAGACAGTGGAATTCACCATCTCCTGTTGGCACAGCCCAGCCACCAGCTCACGAGGCGCTGCCTTTTCCTCCTCAGCAAACACACACACACACACACACACACACACACACACACAAGCAGGTGTGCACACCTGCTTCGTGAAGTTTCCATCAGGGGAATTTTGATTTCCCTTTCATCTCTGATGCTCTCCTGAAGTTACATGGTCTTGAGAGCCATCTCTGAGAGGCCACAGAACCCCTCCTTGATGATCAGTCGTTAGTGATAGTCTTTTTTTCTAGAAAACAGGGCCTTTGCCCACCTCATGATTGATGAATTCCAAGCCAGTGGGGAAAAACAAAAAGGCTTTAAAATAATGACTCTCCTTCTCAACTACTGTTATATTCAATTAATTTAACTACATTGAACCAAATTACCTTTGGTGTCTAAGAAGACAGCTGCAGACTGCATATTATGCTGCTGCAGGGACTTGGTTGTTTCTGGTGTAAATGTCACTCCTGCTAGCTCTTTGTATAAAGAATTAATTCCAAGAGTCATATTTCCTTCTAATGGAAAGATTACTTTACTGATTGCTAGGAAAACAGGGTAATGGAAGGCGCTCAATTAAACCAAGCCGTTTCCAAATGCAATGTATGTTTTATGATTGGCTTGTGATAGGCAATGCTTAATGTGTCTACTTGGGGTTTCCCTTTGAGCTTTGAACTTGTCAAACTTTGTTTTCATTGTTCCGTTGGCCTAGTGTTTTCCATTGTCAGCCTGTAATTCCTGCTGCGTTGCAAAGGGAATCATTCGTTTCCTCCAATTTACCTTAGAGGATTTAAATTGGCTCAATTGATGAAGTGGCTGAGAATTTTTTCCTCCCTTGTCCCATGGGTGATGTAGGAAAAGGATTGTTCCCTGCATTTGCCTCAAGAGGTACTGGATTTGAATTTGTTTGTCGTTTCCACTAGTGCAAGCATTTCACTGGGACGGCGTGAACCTTTTGAAGCGAGGGGACAGGAAACAGCTAGCGATTGAACCAGAACAAAACAGTGGAAAACCAGTACATGCTCAGCCCGCTTCAGTTGCGAAGAGAGATTTCCATTTTGCGCCCCAGTTGCCAAATCTGTCCCTGAAAAGAGAACCAGGTCATATTTTCAGTGGTAACAAATGCCTTTAAAAGCTGCCTTTTGAACATCTTCTGTGACTACATCCCAAGGTATTTTGAAATTTGGTTGAGAACAACTTTCTTTACCACACACAATCTTTGTCCCTTCCCTACGAAGACTCACAAGTATCCACAACACCTTCAGGCACTGGACGAAAGAACCCATGATCTGTACTCTTCACTTCATGCTTCGTAAATGACAATCACTGCTTGATGCAGATGTTGCACTGTAGCCACTCAGGGATGTTTCATTTAAGAAAAAAAAAAAAGTACATCAAGAAGGAGGGAAAATAAAACAGGAAAATGACAACAAAATGTAAATGGCATAAATTAAATATGCCAATGAGACAACCTCTCTGACAAGGCTTTCAGAACAATAAGCAGTAACTTCCTCTTGTTAACTGTGTGGACCTGCTAGAAAGTTGCACACGAATAAGGACAACTTAGTCTCATTTTCTAAAAGCTGCTAAGAGCCAAATAATCCAGCTGCCCTATTAATAGGAATATGTGTCTCCCGAGCAAACCCAAGCTTCCTATACAAGTTCTGAACAAGGAAAATACAGAAATCTAAGTGGTGTTAGCTGAATCTGACAACTTAGGTAAAGCTGTGTGAATTCAAATTCCAGTGTTTCTATGATCTATAGAAAGGGAAGGCAAATTTTAGAGGGAATACAGAAGAAGAAGGAATTCTAAATCTGGCTTAAGATGCCACACATACTACCGTCCATGATCTGGGTCATCTTTGTATCCTTTATTTTGTGGCTCTTTTTTTTCTCCAGAGCCTGAAAGCCCAGGGTAGAGATGTACTCTACAAACATACCTTTTCTAGATTTGCCTTGTTTGAATATTGTCTTCAGCGCTCTGGAATAAAGGACCACTGTGTAGGTATAAACAGTGAATCTAGTGGTCTCTTGTATAATTTGACTTCTTGGGCAGAATCTGTGACACCTTAAATCACAGTGAACTTTGGACATTAGCAAGAGGTGCCAGGGAGACAATAGTCCATTTCCTATCGTAGCTGCCTTGTTCGACACATAACGTCACAGCAGTCAAGTTAAATTGTTTGTAGAAAGCCATGCACATGGCTAGTCAACTCACGCTCACTCTCTACAATCCCATGTGTACCAGGCTTGAATGCAAAAGCAATTCCCAAGGACAACCTAAAACTTAACCAGCCTTTTTTTTTTCCCCAAAAAACATCAGTCGGATGTAAATGATGTCAGTTTTGTTGCACGTTGTTTCCATTTATTACAGAAGCAAGGACAAATTCTACTGCTTTTGGAAATTAGAAGAAATAACTCTTTCCTGACTCTCTTTTTCTCTGTAAACTTTTGCTTCCCATGAAATCACTACAGTTGGCAGTAAACTCAGGCAAGGATGCCTGTGTCCTGACAGAGCCACCTTTCAATAGCACAGCAATAACTTGAAAGTATGCATCTGTAGTGAAACTTTGCACAAAGTCCCCTTATAAAGAAGACGAAAAGTCCACTATCTGCTTTAGATAAAGTGGCCATTTAATATTTTTCTTTCCAACTGCTAATAAAAGCAGCAGCCTGGTATAGGAAACCATGTGGGTCTTTAGATGGAGTTGCCAACCTGTCTTTGGAGGGGCAGCTGGGGGCAGGGCAGGGGAGGGCACAGGGCTCAGGACCAGAGGTACCTGTTCATTTAAAGCAGGGGCTAAAAAGTGAAAAGCCTAAAGAGCCAGGGAGTTGATGCAAATGAGGGAAAGCAGCCCAGTGGCCAGCTGGCAAGGAAATGCCCCATGGGTAAAGGGACTTCCGAGAGTGAACTAAAGCACAAGTTTTGCTCAAGCTTCTGAATCTTACAACATCTCTCTAGTTTAAGTGATATCCGTTGATTCAGAGCTCAGGGCCAACCCAAACAACACGTCTCCGAGCAGAAGAGGGTCTGCAGTTTGCAACCTCTGGTTTCAAGCAGAGTTGAATGTAGGGGCCCGTTTCCTGGAGCAAGTGTGGCCAGGCAGGACTCCACATGAGTCAGAGTGGGGCACGGGTGGGGGCCAAGCTCTTGCCCACTGATCCTGCATTTCTTTTCCTTACCTGACCATCACTGCCAGAGGACATAGCAAGAGTTGGGTTGAAAAATAACCAGCAGTCTAAAAATGCATGCGATTCAATTTAACGATGGCTTAGAAGAGACGCTTCTATTTGTCTTGCCCAAACTCCTAGCTTCATAGAGCCAGGTGGCTGGCTTTCTGGCCACTTTTTTTTTTTTTTTCTAAACACCAAACACACAATTTTTACACTTTTGAGTCCCTGATGCATCTCTTTAAATGTGTGGTGGCTTCGATATCTGTGACAAGTTTTGATTTTCCCTTAGCAGTATCTGCAGAACCTATTCCGTAGTCATGATCACGTAGTCCTCCACGTTCTCAAGTGCAGGACCTGGGATTCCTATGCAGCAGATGGAGGTTGTGTGTTTGTGCACTTTTTGCCTAAGCTGCTGAAAATCCTCCGAAGTGAATTGGCCATAGTGATCTTTGCCTCCTGCATGACTGTAAGCACGACCTCCAGTGGATCAGAAAAATCAGCTCAGTGATTGTTCTCATGGCCAAAACTAAAGCACAAGGTGACCGGCATTGAATAGACCCAGTTGAGGGAGGCGCAGGGTGTCCACCCCCAGCTGGGCCGCACGATCCTTCTATTAAAACCAGACTCCTCTGGCGGTGGCTGGAGGGGGGCATCTCCATGCCTCCATCGCGACCACACACAGACACACATAAGGTATGTCTGAAAAGCTCCAGATCGCACATCCAAGCACAGTACTGTCTGCTTCATCTGAGGAACACACACACACACACACACACACACACACACACACACACACAGACACGAGTGCAAACTACACCCACAGAAAACTGCATATGTATTGTAGAAATGTAGAGGAAAAATAAAAATATTTTTTCAAATGTAATTACTTTTAATATATGCTTGTGGAAGGTCTAATACAATGTATGCTGTCTCTGTAATTTTTGCTGTAAATAACTGGAGACAGTGGATACACTGATTTTTCTATGTCTCTGTTTAAGCTTAAGACTTTGTAACAATTTTTTTAGAGGGGGAAAAACCAACAAAGAGCAAATATGTACTTGCTTCCTTTCTGCGTGTTGTGCGTGTTACGTACTTCTCAGAAACTGGTTGTTAACAGTTTAAGCATCTTGACGGGTCATTGGTGTTAAGTGTACGCTTCTTTTTGTAATACAGCTGAGAAAGGGACAGGGCTGTCAATTAAATCTGCTCCAAAGAATTTGTATGGAAGATTGGCCTAAGACCTGCAAACGCTATCTGAACTACACAATGTGAGAAAAGAAAGCTTAAAAAAAAAAAAAAAAAAAAAAAGGTTGCCTGAGTTAAGTCATCTTTCCTTGTAGCAAGTGTGGCTTTGTCCAAATCCTTTCTGCATGGACTAGCTTAAGGAACACAAACTCTGCTTTCCGATGAACAAAATATTTTTGTACACGTTTATTTCTTATGAATAACCTGAGGTCAGATCACTCATTCGCTGAAGCCATAACTGACCTTCACCAAATAAATGTTGTCAAGAACCTGAGGGAGGGTTGGGAGACACCAAGAGAAAGGAAGATTGAAGGTGTCACGAGCTGTAACAACACAGGCAGGAGCAAGTCTGATGAACCTGATGCTTTTCCTGCATCCCAGATATGACTTTAAAGGCTAGTATTTTATGATGATCGATTTATAATAAAAAAGATATTTAGATTTAAATGAGACTTTCCAATATTTTTTAAATCCCTGACAACGCTTCCCTGCTTTTAGGATTGAGAGAAATGATTTTCATCTACTTCCAACATTCAGAGATTTACTTTTTACGTTAGCTCCAGCCTACGTGTGTAAAGTGAAGAACCACTCCAAGTCCTCCAGCGGTTGGAACCAGGGGCTGTTGGGGGGCTTAACTGTACCTTCCAACCAGGATGACACCTTGAAGGGGCAGCTGTGAGGTGCAGTTGATACAGCATGCACACCACTGCTGGCGATGCACAAAGGCTGCATTGCCAAACACATGTAAAATAAAAGTATTCACTCTAAGACGCATAATAATTATACTTTTTTAAAAAGCATAATGCCTCCTATAGTCACCATTGATTTTTCTGGAGCTTAATTACATTATTACCTTGTATTATTATTGGCCTATAGAGGCCGAAGGCAAACTACAAATAAACCCGGTGACATATAGTTTTAAAATCTACAATTTTCTGATCTCTCTCTCTCTCCTTGTTTAATATATAAGCCCTCATTTCTGTGTATGTGAGTAAAACTGCAGCCTGAGTCATTTAGGAAGTAAGCATTGAGTTGTTTTTTTATTATTATTATAAATATACTAGAATAAAACAGCACTCCCTAACAATTAAAAAAGAGTTTTATATTACTTTAGAATGTAATAGATTTTTGTCCTTATTTTATGTCCTGTAAATTATTAGTTGATACTGTTAGCATTCCCAGATAATGCACACATGATTTCTGAATGTTTTCTGTAAATGACAATCAATGTTTATGAAGTTCCCTCCTTTAATGCTGAACAAAATTAAAAGAAGAAAAAGAAAAAAAGTCTTGCCTAATTCTTTTCTTTCCCCCAACAGGGAACAAGGAGGGGATGAAGGAGATAGATTTGCCTTTGAAAACATTATCCCCTGGGCTCTTACCTTACAGAATTGCCCTTTTCTCAGGAAATAATGAATAACTTTTTTCTGGAAATTCTTGCATCCTCATGGACCTAGCCTGAGTTAGAAGCGCTCACTGAGAAAAGACCCACACTTCACTATAGCCAAATAACTCACCAAGTTGCAATTAAAATAGGAACAGCAGCTCTCCTTTTTCCAGAATTTTTGTAAAAGGAGGCTCTAGCAACTAGCAGAGCTGTAAGCAGCTCCTTCCCACTTTGTTAGAACAAGTTGCAGCAGGTTTGCAATAGATGTGACAATCCCTACATCTGATGAAAACTTTCAGATCACAAATAATTGATGATTAAGTCTCGAGATCTGATTTTTATTTTCAACAAAACAGCACCAAGCTGCTCCACCACCAAAATCAATGCCCACCGGGGATCCCTGGGTGGTTCAGCGATTTAGCGCCTGCCTTCGGCTCAGGGCCTGATCCTGGAGTCCCGGAATCAAGTCCCATATCAGGCTCCTTGCATGGAGCCTGCTTCTCCCTCTGCCTGGGTCTCTGCCTCTCTCTCTCTCTCTCTCTCTCTCTCTCTCTCTCTCATGAATAAATAAATAAAATCTTAAAAAAAAAATCAATGCTCACCAACATATAAATACTCTGAGTTCTATGTGAAGATGTAGTAGAAAGTAATTGAGGATAATCATAGACTCACAGAGATGCTTAAAAAAAAAAGCAATTCTAAGAGAAGCTGGTGATTTTCCAGGTGCTTGGAGGTTGTTTCAGGTTGGCGTCCTAGAGCTGAAGTGCTCCACTAGTTGTTTAAAGCAAAATTTAACAGATTTTAAAACTAAAAGCATTGATCCACACAACAAGATGAGCCTTATATAAAGTTCCTCTTGACTTCAGTCTTTGGAACCAGTGGTAACCCATGCAGTATGTTTCAAGCAACGTCTCTATTCCAGACATCCAAACCCCATGTGGCCCTGAAGAGAGGACACAGAAATAGAACTGCACCCATCTTTCTGTTGGGGCACCACTTGTGCCCCATGGTTTCTAATCAGGTCTTCAAATAACTGGTCAGAGACAGCCAATTCACGATCTCCATCTATCCCAGGCTTGTGTCAATTGCCACCAACAATTGATCACAAAACTCGTTATTGAAAAGTTATCAATTTTTTTTTCAGAAATCTAGATCTAGGCAGCATTGAAACACAAAAGGCAAAACTACTTTTAAACTCTGGTTGGACCATATAAGATGACAGATATTAACCTTTTTTTACAAAAAAGATTTTATTTATTTATTCATGAGAGACACAGGCAGAGACATAGGCAGAGGGAGAAGCAGTCTCCCTGCAGGGAGCCCAAAGTGGGACTCGATTCCAGGACCCCGGAATCATGATCTGAGCCAAAGGCAGATGCTCAACCACTGAGCCACCCGGGTCCCCCAGTTATTAACCTTTGATAGCATTATCATAAATTATGAATGAAGCCAGTTTTGTGCACAAAGCATTGTTCCATTCCTAGATCCTCTTCTCTATTTAAGAGTAAGAACTGGCAACATGTTCCCATAATCACACCAAGCTGGTGTCCACAAGATATTTCAGATATCGCAGGAGAAGCCGCCATTTGGCCCCATACTCCACATGGCAAATGGCTTCTTGATCCAATTAGAGAAGAGGTACAAGTGAGGCAGATCCCGCCACACCATCTTGGTGGGGGCGGCGGGGGTGTCTCCCATGGCCAAGCCATCATGCTATACAAGTTTTCTCTCTCTGTTTTCTGAACTTGAACTTGCTAAGTTTAACTGGATGAATAAATATTACTATAAAATAAGATGCTATAAAATTCTTTATAGCTGTGTCTCCCACATCTTTAAATCTCTCAAGTTCATGAAGCAGGGCATGGCTTGTATAAGTACTCAATAATGTGTCAACTACATGTATTGAGGTCCATTCTCTTGGTCATTTTAGCTTCCCAACTATTTGCTGTCGTTTCACTGGTTTTACCCTTGAACAAATGACCCTCTTGAAGAGACACCAGATTTAGACATGTTTTTGGTGTTGTTTTTGGTTTTTTACCATAAGCAGCAGGAGGGGAAATAGCAGCCCCTTGGCAAAAGCACTGGAAGAACTCTTTCCCTTCTTTTCTCCAAAGATTTAACCAAAAGCAATGAGACAAGGAGCCTGAGTGGCTGTTAGAGGTTGAACATGACTTCCTAGATTTTCACAAACTACTCAGCCAGGCAGGAAATAAAAAATAGAGAAACCAGAGAGCCCATTTTGTTAAAACAAATTGGATCTAAAAGCCTGGATTTGGCATATCCCTCTCAAATCACCTCATCCAGTCTGATTAAGTCACAAAATCTCAGTCAAGATGAAGGAGACTCCAGAGAACTGATCACTTCTTGTGCTATTTCACTGGACAAGTAAGAAATTTTAGAGAAGCTACTGCTTTTTAAGAGAGGGACATTATATGCTTGTCATATGCATTCCTCATGCAGTCAAAATGGTGAGCCAGATGTCATTCTTACATGTCACCTTAGTCACTGGACATTTGCATGTGGCCGGAAGATGAGGCAAGCAAGAGAGAACATGCAAGATTACATAGTAGGTTTGGATGAGGTAGGCTTATCCACATTCCACCAATCAGAATTGATCCAATGGTGCCACATAACAGTAAAGTTATAGGAGATGTAGTCCACTTGTGTGCCCACAGGGAAAAGAAAGCAGGTTGGAAACACTCAGCAGTCCTGACACAAATGTGAAAAGAATCCAGGAAAGTCTCTAATTTCCTATCAGGTACTGTAACAGACATTTATTCAACAAATATTTACTTCTACTACAATATGCCAGGCATTGTTCACTAGGTACACAAATCATGAAATATGACAGATGAAGATTATGCTCTTATGGTTCAAGAACGGTTGATATACAAGAGAACAAAGACATAACATAAATAACTATAAAAGATAAATTTTATTACAACCACCACACTAACTAAAAAATAAAAAATAAAAAATGCTCTTACAGATGGTCATTTATTCTCTAACTCTACTCTTGAACTCATTATCACTCATCATTCACTCACCATTGCCCATTCTGTTTAAAAAAAAAGTAATTAATTATTAATTTCTTAATAGTTGAAACCAAATCTTCCTTTTTTTTTTTTTTTACCCCTGATTATAGCTGGTTCCACTCATTGAAATTCAGCAGAACAAGTGTGTGTCCAAACCTCTTGGTCATATCAACACCTTAAATAAAAATACACCTTTCACTCTTGACTCCCAGTCTTCCTTTTCGTACACTAAAAATTCTCAAGTATTCCAAACATCTCTGACAACGTAATCTGCTCATTTTGAAGAACCTCTTCAGAACAACCGGTAAAACAGATCAATGACATGAGGGGCACTTAGGGATTCGATCTATATCAATGGTATTAGTCATCTATGCATTTAGAACATGTTTTTTTTTACACATACTTGTGTTTTAAAACATAGGTTTTGTTATTATTCAGGTACCATGAGGCCAACAGATCAGGAGATGAGTACCATTGAAAAGAGTTTGCTGCCAAAAGTTTCCAAGAGAAGGGGGCATCCGTTTCAAGCCATATAAGACCACATGGGGAAGCACCAGCTTGGAGGCAGAAAGAATGAGGGAGAAACCCAGGAAAGAGCTTTCCTCATGGTTTCTAAGGCAAGGAACTGATGAGACAAGGTAAAGAGGTTTAGGATTGGCCGATCTGGATAATTGGACTTGGATCATTTCAGCAGGCTCTGGGGTTTAGGAACTGTCTCCAATCTTCCTCTGTACCTAGGCCTGGGGTGATTAAGGTGGGGAGACAGTGAGCAGAGTGTGAGAGCCCAATTAGAGAAGCAGTTGGGGCAGGGACTCTGAATTGGTCACTATGCATTTCAAAGAGGCCACTCAGGAGCATCATTTCCTATCCTGGGAACCTGTCAGCCCTGGTGGGGGTGGGGAGTCTTCCGTCTTTGCAGGGTCAGCACAACCCCACATGTAAAAGCATCACAATAAAAAGACAGGCTAAATACAAATTGATTTGTACATATTGACCCACAGGGGAAAACACCCAATCTCAAGTCTTATATGTGAAGAACAGAACAATTTCTGTCTTTCATGGGAAGATATTTTTTGAGATAATCATCTGTGTTTTTACATTTTACATTTTTTTTTCCTCTGGTTGAGGTAGGCTTACACCTTAGGCTCTTCGTAATTCCTTACTCCAAGAATTTTTACAAGGCAGAGAGCTGAGTCCCAGGCTCCTGAGTCTGTCCCAGCAAAGATCATTCTATCTCACCTAGAGCACCAAAGAAGAGATCTTTCATCTTCAAGGTTTGGATCATGAGGAAATAAGGAAATATGCAGTGATTGTGCTGACTGGAACAAAGACACTTTATCACAATTTCTAAGCAGGACAGAGACCTCCCTAGTGAGGGGGGGCACTATGATTTATTAAGCACCCTACTACAGCCAGGCAGTGTGCGGATCATTACAATAATAGTTTGCTAGGGCTGCTGTGATAAAGTGCCACAAACTGGGTGGTTTAATGACAGAAATTTATTGTCTCATAGTTCTGGGGGTTAGAAGTCCATGATCAACATGTTGGCAGGCTTGGATCCCTCTAAGGGCTGTGAAAAAGAACCTGTTCTGTGCCTCTTACCTAAACTCTCGGGTTTTCTGGAAATCGTTCATGTTCCTCTCCTGATAGAAATAGCATCCCGATCTCTGCCTTCATCTGCACCTGGCATGCTCCCTGTGTGTGTGTATCTGTGTCCAAATATCTCCCTTTTATAAATCCTATTGATTGGGGCCCACCCTAATAAACTCATTTTAACTTGATTACTGCTGTAAACTCCCTATCTCTAAATAAGATCACACTCTGAGGAATAAGGAGTTAAGACACCAACATGTCCTTTTTTTAAGGGACACAATTCAGCTCATGAAAAGTAGGGGAAAAAAATAATGAACAAGCACACAAGTTCCTTCCTCTCATACAGCGTGCATTCCACTGACATTTTGTAAGTCCCACCTGTCCAATGAGATGACACTCAAATTTGATCTCAAGAAAATAAAGGTTTTTCTTGAACATTTGTATGAACCAACAATACACAGATCACACAACTCGTTCATAAGGGAAAGGAAAGAGGCCAAAGCAACCTTAGAAAATAACAGGGCAGAGGGAAGAGAGAAAGTTGTTTAAGGATGCTATAAGAGGCATTTAAGAGGTAAGTGAATTAAGTGGGAACTCAGAGATTCCAACATGGCCAGCCAATCCCAAACCTTCCAATCATCCTTCTATGAGCTTTTCCCGCAGACCAAAGGCCCCACTTCTCTATTCAAACAGGAACTGAGAATTTATACTTTCTCACCGCCAGCTAGAAATGCTTAACCAGGAAGGCAGAAAATGGAATTAACAATCCCTTTACAGCTCCAAGTAGCAGTAGAAGGGATCTGCCAAGTAGGGAAGTTTTATCAGCGCTATGTTCCATACAGATACTACTTAGTATCATCTAGAATGTGTTAACAACCTCGTCCTCAATACTCTCCATCATCACCACACTTTACAAACCTAAAGTCCTGAAGTTTCCTAACAAACTTGGGTAAAATGCCATTTTACTAAGGGTTGGGGATAGGTAAGCAGGGGAGGCAAAGTCAAGAAAGATTTTGCCAAAATAAATAGTAACTCTAAACTCAACCCTCAATCCACAGAAGCTTTCCTTCTGCAAACCTCTCACCCACATTGTTGGTCAGGGAATTCTTGTTCAGGAAGCCTTGAAACTCCCTCTGCACACACCAGACAAGATAGAAACATGACACCGGTGAAAACTGTTGTTTTGTTTGTTTGTTTGTTTGTTTGTTTGTTTGTTTTGTGCTTAAAGCCATGGAATCCTAAGATGTTTCTAGTCTTGGAAGAGAAAGTCAGAATATTTTAGGTGTTAAAATAACAGGCCCCTGAAAAAAAAAATCCTTTGGTGTATGTCTTAATTCTACATCATCCATCTAAAAACCAAAAAATCTTCATCGTCATTGAGCTTTAAAATTAAAACTAACTATTCCAGGTTCGTGAGAGGGTAGGGGATTTAAGTTCTCTCACTCTAAATTCTCTCCTCCAAAACACCATAGCCCTCTCCCCCAAAAGATTAAGAATTAAATTCCTAAAAGTAATGTTATAGGAATGTGTGGAGACTTATCCCTCAGATGGTTAAATGGCATCGTGCTATGGGAAATACTCATCGACTTCTTAGAATTTAAATCTCTTCTCCAGACAAATTCAAGGTAGCAGTCAGATTGCTTTCTAATTCATGTTTCAGAGAGGACTCCCAGGTGCCATCTAGACAGTTCTGTCTCATGTCCTGCTTTTGCCTCACTCACGCCCGCCTTCTCCTTCACCCTACGAGAACAAATGCCTTGTCCAATTGCCCTCAATGGACTGTGCAGTGAAATACTTTTTAAAAATAAACTCTTCAGTGAAAGGGCCCAGATACTAGCTCAAAATGGCCAGTAAATTGTTTTTCCCCTGCTAGCTTTTCACAGAGATTGTATTAGTTATTTTTCTGGGTGTCCCGGGAGGTCAGGAATAACAACTGCCAAAAGGCAAGGCATTGTGAGCAAATGTAAAAAAAATAATAATAATAATTAAATAAATATATAAAAAATAAATAACCCGAAAAAAAAAAACCCATCTGAAAGGTAAGCACAAAAGAAAGCTGAGCTCAGAGTCCTGTCCATTTCCCTCAGCCATCCAACAAACACTGAGTGAGTGCTTGCTCTGGGCTAAGCATCACAGCAGATCCGAGGATAAAAGGATGGTTAACCTGGTCCCTGTCCTTGAGGTTTTCATAGTGTGGCAAAGCAGGCAGAGTGGCGAGCAAGAGCAGCCACACATTTAAAAGCAGTATTTATAGAGAGGGTTCTGATCACTGTAAAGAAGGAGTCATTATATCTATTTGGGAATCGCTGTAGGAGAAAATGGGGCAGATCTAGAGAAATAGGGCCATTTGAACTGAGCCCTGAGGGTGACAAGATGTTTATCAGAAGGAGTATTTCCAGCTGGGGAAGAAGCCCGAGCCAACAGAAAGCGAGACGTCTAGAACATGGAGCACTGGAGCTGCATTCTGAATATCACCCCCAGATATGTTTTGCCTGTGTTATACTTAATTACATAAATTCTGTACGAAATTGGAATCTCCAGATGCTTTTTTTTTTTAAGATTTTATTTATATATTCAGGAGAGACACAAAGAGAGAGGCAGAGGGACGCTCCCTGAGGGGATCCCGATGCGGAACTCGATCCCAGGACCCTGGGATCGCACCCTGAGCCGAAGGCAGATGCTCAACTGCTCAGTCACCCAGGTGTCCCTCCAGATGCTTTTAGAAAAAATAGAAGATCTAGCAACATTGTGCACATATTCCGAGCTGGAAAAACTGTTGCTTTTAGATAAGACATGTTTTCTCTAGTTCTGCTCTTTACTCTTTTCCCAACCTGTCTGGTTCCTTCGACGATTGCGTTCATGGGGAGCGATGACAGAAGATCAGTGGAGAGAAGTCAAAGTAGCCTTGCTACAATGGCTCTGGAATGCCTACCCGAGAAGCTTCTGTAGTTCAGTGTTTCTATGACTGTGCCTTACAGAACTGGTCACTCATAAGTTGGATCAAATACCTGATCTGTTATTTCCTTATCAATCTTTTTTTTTTTTAAGTATTGGGATTGGTTGCCACTCTTCTATGCTGGTGTATTCAAAAAAAAATCTGTTATTCATAACCACAACTACTTCTTCAGGGAGACAGTTTTTGGTAAATAGAAAACCCTCAGTTTCATTGAGGGTTTTGGATTTACAAGTTTTGGAGAATACAGAGTTCCCAAGACAAAGGAAGTACATGAGGAAAGGGGAAAAAGACACCAAGAAAGGAGTCAGTGAGACCCTGAAGCTTGGGCACTGATGGGCCAAAGGATCAATGAGAAACTGTCAGTGCCTGAATGTCCCAAAGGAGTTTTAAAGCAAGGATGGTGGGGCACCTGGGTGACTCAGTCCATTTATCATCTGCCTTTGGCTCAGGTCCCAAGGTCCTGGGTTCATCTCAGGTCGGGCTCCCTGCTCAGCAGGGAGTCTGCTTCTTCCCCTTCCTCTGCCTGCTACTCTACCTACTTGTGCTCTCTCTCTCTGTCAAATAAATACATAAATAAAATAAAAAGGGCATTTATTTAAAAATAAATAAATAAAGCAGGGATGGTAAATGTATGGTTTCAGGTTATTTGCTGCTCAAGGAACCACATGGGACATACACCCCCATGTGAGACATACATCTCCCATTGATGTGGCTTCTGATTTTTAATAATAACAACCTCAAAATGCTATGTGGCCTTGAGGATTTAGATATGCAGATACTCACAGAAATCTTTAGAAGATGTTTAGACTTCTTCAATTAGATATTAGATGGAGATGTAGAATTGGTGTGCTTTAAGCTAGATCGTGGAAAATGAAAGCTCTGGCCAATTTTAAGTTTAGAGTAGAACTTAATCACTGGTGAAATAATATTTAAAACAAAATTACATATTAAATTATTTTATGACTAATCTTAATATTTGATAATAATGTATGATTTTTTAAAAGATTTTATTTATCTATTTATTTGAGAGAGAGACAGAGACAGCAGAGCCAGAGAGAGAGCATGAACTGGGGGTAGTGGCAGAGGGAGAGGAAGAAGCAGTCTCTGCACTGAGCAGGGAGCCTGATGCAGAGCTTGATTCCAGCAACCTGGGATCATGACCTGAGCCGAAGGCAGATGCTCAACCGACTGAGCCACCCAGGCATCCCATTAATGTATGATTTTTTTCTGTAAGGAGCAACATGGGTCCCAGCAGCTCTGACACCTGAATACACTTGATGAGCATGAAGCAAGAGACTTTCTGAGGCTCTCCAGTTCTCTGGTTGGGAAATGGTTCATGGAACTCAACCCAGGAGAAGCCAGAGAATATTTTCTCCAAGTCTCCATTTGCCTCACGGGAAGATAGCGTTCTTTTAGGCAAATACCCTCGCCCTCATAGGCAAGGTTGATGCCAGCTTGCCTGATTGCCCTTTGTTAATGAGCACAACCCTACCTGTGTGGACCCGAATCGCAGTCTCACCAGTTGGTGAAACAGCTTTGGTCCATAATTCACCTCCTGGCTCCTGATCCTTTTGCCTGATGGATGCACATCCCTGTGCTTCCCATTCCAAATGGTGCCCACAGTAAAGCTTCGGTCTCACAGTAAATCATCAGCTCATAATCCTGCCTTCAGCTGCAATGAAATGTGTCCCTTAGATTTCCCAGTCTGGAGACTCTTGCCGAGATAACAAAGGCCTGCCAGGTGGTTGGGGCTCAAGCAAGCATCTGCTTAGCTTTGTGTTTGACCAAAATGACCACAGGGATGCATGTATCCACAGATGTGTTATCAGAATCAACAGGAAAAAAAAGGGAAAAAAAGACCCTAATGTCTGACTTTAAAAGAAAGCTTTATATTGTAATTCATTTCTAAATAAAAATTCCCATGATCTACTGTGTCTCTGGGCACAGGGTTTCATATGCCTTTTGAAAAGGGTACAGATAATTGAAAAAGGAAATATGTGGTAAAGGTGGCCAAAATAGGTATCAAATTGAAAAAAAAAAAATTGAATCAGCACATACTGACTGAGTATCCACTCTAATAATAGTGACCAACCATGGCAGAGTTCTTCGTACCCTAAAATGCCTTTAACATATATTCTTCACTTGAGCATCACAACGAGCCCACTATGGGAAAAACAGGTGTTACAGAAGATCATCAATATTTGTAGCCAGGACTTGCAAAATTCAGCTGTGAAATGAAAAAGCATCCTTATAGTCTACACAATATCTAGGAAAGCCAAAAGACTACTTTTCAAAAATCTATTCAAAGTAAAAAGATAATTTCATTAGCTTCATGGATGATAAATATGCAAAAACCTAAATTTTAAATTACTATATCAGTAAAAATGAAGTGAAAAAAGTCTCATTTGCTACAGTAATAAATACTATAAAATTCAGCGAATAAATTGAGAGTAAAACTACAGAACTTATATGAACAAAATTACAAACTTTCTCAATAAGGCAGAGAGACTCATCACACAGCATTCCTAAATGAAGAATGAGAAAAGGAACAACAAAAACATAGTATGTAGAAAACATAATAAAATGACTCAATAATAATTTATGAGAAATGTGTTAATTCACCTTTCTAAAGGTAGAGGCACAAATCAGATTTTTGTAAAAAATTTAAATAGATCGTGTTTTTAAGAGAGCTTTAAAACAAATTGATACAGGAATGTTGCAAATAAAGAAACTTTAAAGGACACCCTAATAATGGTAACAAAAAATGATCTAAGGATGTAGAAATAGTAGTCAGGCAAAACAGACGTCAAGGACATTATAGTATGGACTAGTTAGCTTTTTTTAAAATTACAAATCCACCTAGAAGATTCAATAGTCATCTATTTTTTAACATACTTATCACTGTAGTTTTGAAATATATATACATCAAAATTTATTAGAGTTCCCAGCAGAACTTGAAAAAGCTACAGTGAACAAAAATCACACAGACCTCAGATCCTAGAAGATCAATCTTTTATCAAGAAAATTTAGAGATTTTAATACCACAGTTAACAACTTTGATCTAAGAGATAAATATTTAACTCTGTACCCAATAAACAGAGAATGCATATTATTTTCGAAAACATGGAACATTCATAAAAATGGACTATGTATTGAGCCACAAAGAAACTCTCAATAAATTCCAAAAAGATGAAAGTACACCCCACAATGGAAAGAACTAGCAGTTAAACAACAAATAGACAACACCATTACAAGAAAGAAAAAGAAAGAAAGAAAGAAAGAAAGAAAGAAAGAAAGAAAGAAAGAAAGAAAGAAAGAAGAAAGAAAAAGAAAGAAAGAAAAGAAGAAAGAATAAGAAAGAAAGAAAGAAAGAAAGAAAGAAAGAAAGAAAGAAAGAAAGAAAGAAAGAAAGAAAACAAACCTAGAAATTTAAAAATAAACTTCTATGTAATTCCTGGATAAAGAGGAAATCAAAACTTAAATTACAAATGATTTAGAAATAAAAGTAATCTAAGCTCTAAATACCAATACTTATGGGATTATATATATATGAGTATATATTCATATGTTTTAAGAAATAAAACTAAGCTTTCAGCTCAAGAAATTAGAATGAAATAACACACAAAGTTAAGAGAAAGAAATAATGCAGACAAAAGCAGAAATTAATCAAAATTAAGGAGAGTTGATCAAAAAAACAAAGAGTTGACCCTGGAAAATGCTTAAAACAGACTTCAAGAGAGGCCTCTCTTGCCAATGCATCTACAGGAAGAAGTACCTTCACGTCCCTCTCTATCCCCCTTCCCATGCTTTATTATTCTTCAGTGCATTTGTTGTATACATATTAGTGTGCAACGAAGAATTAACCTCACCTAAAAGGAGTTTTGATTTTGCCCTTCACTACAGGGAGGTGAACTGCAGGGCCCTGGAATGTCATAATAAGAATGTCGTTGTCTTGTGGTTTTGGGCACTGGAATGTGTAAAAACGTGATTTACACAGGGGACTTTGGGCTATGCCGCATCTGTTCCAACATCTAGAGGGATAGAAGATTGAAGGTAGTAGCCCAACGTCAGGAGGGTTTGAGCCTAAAAGACAACAGGGCAAGCTGCATATGTGATTGAGCCCAGTAAAATCTCTGGATCCCAGAGGCTCAAGTGAGTCTCCTAGGTTGCCAACACTCTCTGCAAACTGTCACACATTGTGGTCAGGAGGAGGTAATGCCACCATGACTTCATGAAGAGAGGACAACCAGAAGTTCGTACCCCTCTAAGAATCTTCCCTATGTGTCTCTTCCTCTGGTTGGTTCTAATTTGTATCTTTTCCCCTGTAGCAAACTGAGTCCATTAGTACAATTGCTTTTAGCAAATTCTGTGAGATCTTCTAGTGAATTATCAAATCTGAAGGTGGTTTTGTGAATACCCTAAATTTATAATTGGTGTCAGAAGTGAGAGCAGTCTTGTGGGAACTGTTCCCTCAGACCTTGGATTTTAGCTAACTCTGGGTAATTGGGTTATTGTCTTCCTCCCGCCCCATACCCCAAAGAGGTTGTCAGCTTCAAAAGGTTTGGTTCACTGTTGTATACCTAAAGCGTATAACCGTATCTTATACATAGAAACAGCATAATAAATATTTATTGAACTGATTAATTAATCCAAGAAGATAAAACAGTTCACCTTCAAGGGACAAAAATTGCATTGACTTTTGCAACAATAAACACTGGAAGACAATAAAACGCTATTTACTAGCTTTCAGGGGGAAAAAATTATTATCCAAGATTCCTACTCCATCAATTTCTTACTCCTATGTGAGGATGCAAAAAAATCATATTAAAATATGCAAGATTGCAGAATGATCATAATTAAATACTTTTTCTGGATAAAGAAGAAGTCACTTTCAAAGACATTTACCAAAACACTAGAGGATGAGCCAAACACAAAGAAAAGAGAAAATAATAATAGCTAATAGCGCTTGCTATATGCTAGGCACTCTCCCGGGTGCTTATAATAATTCAATGAGCCTTTTTGTGCAAACCAATGAGGTAGCTACTACTATTATTCCCCATTTCCAGTGAGGAGGATGAAACATAGAAAGGCTACTCAAAATCATACAGTCAATAAGAAGTGGTACCAGGATTTGAACTGCAGCATTCTGGATTTGAGTTTCAAACTTACAGACCTTATACCTTACTGCCTTTTTTTTTTAAGATTTTATGTATTTATTCATGAGAGACACAGAGAGAGAGAGAGAGAGAGAGAGAGAGAGGCAGAGGCAAGGGAGAGAGAGAAGCGGGCTCCATGGGGGGAGCCTGACATCGGACTTGATCCCGAGACTTCAGGATCAGACCCTGGGCTGAAGGCGGCACTAAACCGCTGAGCCACCCGGGGCTGCCCATCCTTACTGCCTTTAATAAACCTGTAAACATAATCACGAAAGTTAATTGATGAATCTGAATATTTACTTCACTTATTGCAAAGCTAAACACTAAAAAAAGAGTTTTTGTTTCAAATGGTACAATTATTTGAATGTACAGAACACAATGCAGAAAATTAATGAAGATTAAAAAGTGGAGAACACATCTTTAAAACAAATATGGCTGGCTCGGTCAGAGCAGTGTGTGACTCTTGATCTTGAGGCCATGAGCTCAAGTCCCATGTTATGGGTAGAGATTACCTAAACAAATAAATAAACTTAAAAAAATAAAAAAAAAGAATTCTCTTTTTAAAAAGCTTTGATGTAATCTCTCATAAAGTATTTAAAAGAATGTCTAGCTATGATTCAAAACATACTGGGACTTTGTCAAAATAAAAAGTGTCTGCACAGTAAAGGAAACAATCAACAAAACTAAAAAGCAACCTTCAGAATGGGAGAAGATATTTACAGATGACACATCTGATAAAGGGTTAGTATCCAAAATCTATCAAGAACTTATAAAACTCAACATTCAAAAAATGAATAGTCCAATTAAAAATGAGAAGACACGAATAGACAATTCTTTCCAAAGAAGACACACAGATGGCCAACAGACACATGAAAAGATGTTCATCATCACTCAACCTCAGGGAAATGCAAATCAAAACGACAATGAGATATCACCTCACACCTGTCAAGATGGCTAAAATCAACAATACAAGAAACAAAAGGTGTTGGTGAGAAGGGGGAGAAAGGGGATCCCTCTTACACTGTTGGTGGGAATGCAAACTGGTACAGCCACTCTGGAAAACAGTATGGAAGTTCCTCAAAAAAGTTAAAAATAGAACTACCCTAGGATCTAGCAATTGTACTATTAGGTATTTACCCAAAGAATACACAAACACTAATTCAAAGGGATACATGCATTCCAATGTTTATAGAAGCATTATTTACAATAACCAAGATATGGAAGCAGCCCAAGTGTCCATTGACTGATGAAAGGATAAAGATGTGCCGTATATATATATATATATATATATAATATTATTCAGACAAAAAAAAAATAGAATAAGGGATCCCTGGGTGGCGCAGCGGTTTGGCGCCTGCCTTTGGCCCAGGGCGCGATCCTGGAGACCTGGGATCGAATCCCACGTCGGGCTCCCGGTGCATGGAGCCTGCTTCTCCCTCTGCCTGTGTCTCTGCCTCTCTCTCTCTCTCCCTGTGTGACTATCATAAATAAATAAAAATTTAAAAAAATAGAATAAAATCTTGCCATGTGTAATGACATAGATGGCGTTAGAGAGTATTATACTAAGCAAAATAAGTCAGTCAGAGAAAGACAAATACCAAGGATTTCACTCATATGTGGAACTTAAGAAACAAAACAAACAGCCAAAGGGGAAGAGAGAGAGAGACAGAGAGAGAGAGGCAAACCAAAAACACAGACTCTTATAGCACCTGGGTGGTACAGTCAGTTAAAGTATCGGGGACTCTTGGTTTCAGTTCAGTTCGTGATCTCAGTATCATGGGATCGATCAAGCCCTGAGTTGGGCTGCATGCTCAGCATGGAGTCGGTCTCAGATTCTCTCTCCTTCTCCCTCTGCTTCTCCCACTCATGCTCTCTCTAAAATAAATAAACCTAAAAATACAAAAAAAAAAAAAAAAAAAAAGAACTCTTGGCTATAGAGAACAAACTGATGGTTCCCAGAGGGGGATGGGTAAAATAGGCGAAGGAGGTTAAGAGTACACTTATTGTGATGAGCACTGAGTAATGTATAGAGTTGTTGAATCACTAGATTGTACACCTGAAACTAATTTAACACTGTGTGTTAGTTTTACTGGAATTTAAATAAATAAACAACTTAATCGTGATGAACACCAGGTGATTAAAATAAACCTTAAAAAAAGAAATAGAAGAAAAATGGAAGTAGATATTTCGGAGAAACAAAAATAAGCACCATCATGAGTCAAAATTCAATAATGACAAAACATTAGCTAAATAGAATCAGATATGAGGCATCTAATTCAAACTTATTTGGGAAGCAGATAAAGCTTCCTTAAAAAGTTATGATATGGGCAGCCCGGGTGGCTCAGCGGTTTAGCGCTGCCTTCAGCCCAGGGTCTGATCCTGGAGACCTGGGATTGAGTCCCACGTCAGGCTCCCTGCATGGAATGGAGCCTGCTTTTCCCTCTGTGTCTGTGCTTCTCTCTCTCTTTCCCTCTCTCTCTCTATGTGTTTGTGTGTGTGTGTGTGTGTGTGTGTGTGTGTGATGAATAAATAAATTAAATCTTTAAAAAAAAAGTTATGATACTTGTTTCCTGCTTGCTCATCACCCCAATTCATTCTCCATCCTTCCCTGTGCCCAATGAGTGTCTCCATTAATTGAAATTTAATTCATTGCTTTTAAGCCATTTTAAACTCTTTTCACAAATGTAATTGCTATCAGGACACATATATACACACACATACACTCTTCCCAAAAACTGAAAAATTTTCACAAAACAATACATAACTTTACCATGTATGAATCTCTCTGATGCATTCTATGATAATTTGTCTTATCTCTTTCTTTTTTTCTTTTATATGTGGCTTATAATCAACTAAATTGATTTCATGACTTACCATTGGACTAAACCTGTAGTTTGTAAAACATTGGTTTAAAGGAGGAACAAGCCAGTATGCATAGGAAAAGATACTCAATATTGCTAGATAGCAGGAAAGTACAAATTAAAACTATGAGATACTACTACATAAATATTCAAGTCTAACAAAAAACCAAAGCAAAACAGAAACAAAGTCTTTACACACACAATCACGTGAGAAAAATCCCAAAAACATGTTAAGCAGAACAAGTCAGACACAAAAGGGTATATACCTTGTGATTCCATTTATAAAAAGTTCAAGATCCAGGAAAAAATGATCTATAGTGATAAAAATCAGTACCAAGGTTGGGGCTGGGAATTGACTGGAATGACACATGAAAACATTTTCTGAGATAATGGCATTATCCTCTATATTGATCTAGATGATGGTTATATGAATAATTTATCAAAATTCACTAGTCTGTATCCTTAAGATTTCTATATTTGACTATATATCAATAAATAAATATTGGGATTTTTACAGGCTAAGACTTAGCCATCAAAGGGAAGGTGGAGAAAGAAGACTCCAGGCAGAAGGGACAACATAACAAAGGCAAGAAGGAGGAAGTACAAGGCTGTGACCTGCATCCAGAGAGGTAAAGGGGACTCATATGCCACATTGGGTTTGGACATTATTATAAGTGCAGTAGAACCCCTCTGCTGGGCTAGAAGAATGACATTAATAATATTGCAGATTTTCATATTGGTAAGTCAATCTGGTAACAATGTGGGAGATTGAATAGGCCATTGGGAAGTCAACTGAGTGTCTTAAATATGCATCTGTGAGGAGGTAGGGAGTGTGGGTTTAGGGAAAGATGGGTTGCAAAATGAATGAATGAAGCAATCAATCAGTGTACATTGGCAGAGAAATCTGGATAAAGTTTTAATAATCGGAATCTGTAGGTGGTAAGATAGTGGGTGACTTGCACGTCCTTTTCAGGTTCTTTGCGGCACTGCTTGAATTTTTCCTACAACGAACATTAGATTGTTCTTTCATATACAATAACACTACTTTCAAAAGATAATAGAAATTTACATGTAATAAACCTTGAAAGTAAAAAAAATAAAAAAAAACAAAAAACTAAAAAATAAAATAAATAAAAAAAAACCTTGAAAGTAAATACATTCTCTGACACAGGCGTACAATAACTAAACCTTAGTTTTTGCTTTTAACATGTCTTCAGTTTACATAAAGAGCCAGAAATGAGTATGTACTGACATCAGTTTTAAACACTGTAAATTACCCCTTTTCAGATTATGACTAGACTGGATGCCCTTTATTGACAATATTAAGCCTAAGCCAGCCTGTGGAGTAGGTAGGTGTATATGTGTTATGTACATAAATTTCTGTGTGTGTGTGCAAATCTGCATCAGGACTTGGCAGGTGCCTTCCGCACCAGTGCTACAAGACTTCTTGCTAAAGAACCCTGCCTTTTAATGAGTTTACCATTAAAAAAAAAAAAATTGGGACACTGCCTAGCTCCACAGTGTTAAATGAAAATAACATTCAGAGTTGAATTAATCTGATTGCATGGGATCTATTTTCCCCTTTGCTGCAAATCAGAAGAGTTTTTCAGCTAACAAGAATGGGTGCCCTACTTGAACGGGCAGCGGGCGCTGCTGCTAGTCAGAGCAGCACTTAGCGTGGCATTGCCATCATAACATCCCCAGGTTCACGGCAATGAAACTCCGGGAGTGGCAAAGTCAAATCAGTTCAATTGTCTGATTGTTCATACTCATAAAGTGGGGAAGCTGGCAGGGGTCCGGCATAAAACTTGGGAGTTCGGCAGCAGAGCTCCTTTAAGGTAATTCATTGCCCTCTGCAGTAGCTTAAATCAGAAGGGCCAGCACGGTCACAGTAAATGCAGCTCCCCACACTGCTGGAGAGCAATATCGCAGATAGCCGGCTGCTATGCCAGATGTCAAAGGTGCACTAAAAGCACTTGTTTTTGATCTACCCCATTCCCGAGAAGTACAATGGATGGGCCTTTAAGTACTGCCATAAAAAAAGATTGTGATTAATGAAGCAGCACAACTTAATAAACCAAGCTGACTCCCGCTTCTTTCTCCTAGGCATTTTCACTGTCCACAAAGCAGTTCTTTTACTTAGCAGCAGGGACATGTAAAATGTTAATCATCAATCTGTGGGCCATTAAAGAAGTTGCTTTCCCTTTCTCAACTTGAAACCAAGGGGGAAAGATAATAGGTTTGGTTAACAGAGCTGTTCACATAATGGAGATGTGCGGAGGAAAGCTTTGATAGAGTCAGCGTGGGAGCCCTGAGCGCTAATCCATCCTGCTCTTGGGACCACGAGTTCAAGTCCTTGCTGGGGCTGGAAGGTTCAGTTATGGAGGCTGGGGTGAGTGTCTTGATCTGGCTGGATGTGCGGGAGGTAACCGTACCTCAGTGAGGCCAAAAATAAGATGAGAAGGCAGGGGTGTTTTCTGTGTCAGAAGAGAGGGACCAGAGCTGCTGGTATTGTTGACTTATCTGGCCCCCTTCCTTCCAGAAAAGAGAGTCAAAGTAGCCTCCCTAGAGGGCATGTGTCTGTCTGTGAAGGGGAGGCCTGAGCAGTAGAATCCTCCCTTGCCCAGAGGCCAGCGGAGTTTTCGGCCAATTCTCCAAAATCTAATGAAATACTTCCTCTGCAGAAGTCAAAGGTATGTCAGAGATACACAATTTAAAATTTTACTCTTGACATAAGAACTGCTTTCAATGGGGGCAGGACAAGAGACACAAGGCCCAGGCACAAGGTGTTTGATACAGTCAATCAGTCTATACTAGGAGAAAAAGTCAGTTTATACTGGTAGGAAAAGAGAAACCACTGGAAAGCAGTGCCAGATTAGGGCATTTTGAAATGCCTACAGTTTGGAAAGTTTATGCTAAAGCTAAGAACAGTTCCCTGCATCTCTTTTTATTCCTTTTGGGAAACTCCTGGTCTTGTCTTGCCTTGGTAGAGAAAGCTTAAACCAGACTGTGACCAGAGCATGTATCAGGAGAGGCCTCCCACTCCTCCTAGAGTATGTGTAGCCGATGGCCTCAATGAAGAGGACCCATGGTCCCTGGCATTTTCAGAAACCTCATCTGGTCAGCTGCAATGTTACTTCCCTGCCAGAGGTTTTAATCCTCAGTTTTCATGCTTTCTCTAAAAATGGAATGGGGCAAAGCCAGTTTCTATTGTTTAAAGTCACAGGTATCTACAGGTTTTTATGTTTTTCTCAGGAAGCTTCTCCTGAGTCCCCAAGTTAGGAGGTACAATGAAATCGGTCTCTTACTAAACCAGTTGTTCCTCTTAGTCTGAGGAATACCAACCAGGCTCAAATATGCAACACCCAACTTCTCAGACCCGGACACACAGGTCATGAAAGACATGCCAACAATCTTGCAAAGCAGACTATGGCCAAGAAATCTTTGGCAGTCTATGCTGGGGCCATGATATTCATTGTTTTTGAGTTTTTTTGCTTTTAAAGATTTATTTATTTGGGAGAGAGAGAAAGCAGGAGCAGGAGGGGCAGGAGAGGGAGAGAGAATCTCAAGCAGACTCTGGGCTGAATTTCGAGCTAGACTTGGGGACCCATCTTCTGACCATGAAATTACTACCTGAGCCAAAACCGAGTCCAACACTCAACTGAGTGCACCACCCAGTCGCCGATATTTGTCTTATGAGATTTCTTGGAGCAAGGGAATGAATTAATGGGAGAGTGATGCTGAGTCAATAAGAGTGGGCTTCCTTTCCCCCGTCCCTGCATATCTCACTTAAATTATTGTATAGTTGTCAAGGAACAGATCTTGATCAAATGAGTCTGGACACTTTCTTCAAAACCTTTCATTTGTCAAGGTGACTGCATCATTCTCCCACCCTCAACCTCCAATCTCTCCACCCCCCAAAAAACACAGCAATTGGTCCAAAACACTGATGTTCCTGCTCCCTGGCATGCCCTCTGTTGAACATGCTCTTCCCCAGTCTTCTCATTCCCTAGGACTCAAGACAAGTTTGGGCCCCTCCAGGAAGTCTCCCCATGCCACGCTCTTGCGTGTACCTGCTCGCTCTCTCTCCCCTGTGCTGTAACAACTGATTTGGGTCTTTGTGTCCCTCTAGAACACACCTAGTAGAGTACCTTGTGTACAGTAAAACCTGTCCTTGTTGGCTGCTCCAGACTTCCTGTACGGGGCAGCTACAGAGAGGGAACAATCTGATTGAAAGAGCAGACTAGGGATCTTTTCTTGCTTGTCCATTGAGGACATTGTTTTCATACAGGTTTATCTTGTAGATCAATAAAATAGCAGTATTTTCCAAAAAATGGATTTGACATAAGATTAGGAAAACTTCTATCAGCCACGTATAATGGTGTTAATGGTGATATGAAGTGAATTTGGAATGGGTTGATGGTGTGAACAATTAAAGCCCTTCCCAAAAAACCCCTAGAGCCATCTCTATTGGTTGTAACTGCTCACCAAACTGAAAGTTGCTTATGGGCAGAGTCTACATTATTCTCAGTGTTGTACTACTAAGGCCAAGTAGTTTATACTCAGTGGTTGGTTACTTAATTCATTAACCCAGTATCAACTGTGTTGAGAGCAGTTCCTTATTTCTCCAGCCTGCGTGGTAAAACTTAATTCCTTATAATTACATGAAAGGCTTTTAACAAATTTCCCCCGCTCTTCTCACATTTTTGTCTTGCCACCTTCCATCTTATTCCATAATGTGCTCTAGGAATAACCACCCATGGACTCATCAGTCCCCAACCATCTCTGCTGGCTACCATTCCCTTCTCCAGGTAAATTCTTATCATTCTCTGTGAAGCTTTCCCTTCCTTCTCGATGGAGGGAGCCCTTCCTTCACTTGACTCCAAGAGCATTTTGCAAATGTCTCAATTGTGGCTTGTGGTACAGGAAGGTTTCTAAACACTTCTGTCTTACCATGGACCTGTGAGCACCCACCTTGGTGATCTTGGCATAGTGGCTGGCAAATGCTAGACACTTAATGAATCTTAGTTAAATCAATGAATTAACGACTCAACCAATAAAGTAATTGAGGAGCCACTGGGGGCGGGGGTTACAAAAAGATCACATCTAGTCTAGTCTACATGCGCTCTATCATCCATGGTCCTTGGGCAGCTTAAAAAAGAGACAATAAATTTTCACAAAATTACTCTAGAAATGGCTTTCCTTTTAAAAATTGATAAATTGAAATATTTTATTTAAATGTTTCAATTCCCCACCCACTGCCCTTCAAGAAATGATCCAAGATGACTCTTGAAAATTATTTTCAAGCTTAGGCACCTAAGCTTTATTTTTTTTTAAATTTTTTTTGGCATGTAAGCTGTTTTTTTTTAAACATATATATATATATATATATATATATATATATATATATATATATATATATATATATATATTATGATAGTCACAGAGAGAGAGAGAGAGAGAGAGAGAGGCAGAGACATAGGCAGAGGGAGAAGCAGGCTCCATGCACCGGGATCCCCACGTGGGATTTGATATCCCGGGTCTCCAGGATCGCGCCCTGGGCCAAAGGCAGGTGCTAAACCGCTGCACCACCCAGGGATCCCTGGCATGTAAGCTTTAAAGTCAAAGCACCCTTTCAGGTCTTCTACTTTGTGGAAAAGGTACGTGATAACTCTCTTCATAAAATGTAGTCAATTCCCATCTCTTATGTACATCCAAGTTTTCCACCTCCATCTTAGCTCTTGCCGTGATGAAAATTTACAGTGATCATGGCCATTCAGTGTAAGAAATGAATTAACATTCTCCACAGGACCCTCATTTGTATAGTATATTAATAGACTTCTTATGTAAATTTCTACTCTTACCTCACTGCTTCTATGCCTGCTAGCTGATTGTATGCAATTTAGAAATGAGGGCAAGATATGTTTGATTTCACATGATGTTGCTTAAAGGGATGATAAGGCGGAAAATGGGTGGGGTTCAAGCAGTGGAAGGAAAGTTACAATGGACGTATTTTATAGTTGTCACCAAATTAACAGTGCTCAGTAAAGCCTACTCTCATTCTAATTAGATTTTACTCCTTGTGTCCAATAGTTTTTGCCATTATAAATGAATTATGGAAAAGCAATAGGGAATATATATGATGATATTTTGAAGATGGCTGGTGCAAGATATGGAGAGTTAGTCAAAAATGTGTCCTGTCCTAAATAAGGAGAACTTATTAAAAATTTCTGAAGAAAGTAAGAAAAAAATCCACTCTCCAAAGCCTTACCAAAAAAACACTCCACTTTCAGAGCCACACTCACTCAAATGAGGAATTAGATCAGACTAGATAATCCCTAATTTGGTAGAGATTTATAGCTATTCATCACATTCCTATTTCTCTTTTTCTTAGATATATTGCTAGACTGCACTTGCCTTTTTACAAGTAGGCATGACCTTGTGATTGAGTTGTAGCCAGTGTTATGAAAAAAAGGATGTTTCACTTCTAGGGATGGCCCATAAAACCTCCTATGTGTCTCCTCCATGGAACCCTTTTGGAACCCCTTCTGGACCCAGGGCTGTGGATATGCAACAAGGGCAATCATGGGATCCATCTGTTAAAAATGGAAGAACCACTGTCAGCCTGGGCCCTGGAATATTAAGTAAGAAAGAAAGAAATGTCTATTGTGTTAAGTCACCACATTTTGGTGTTTACTGTTATTGCCTAGTTTTCCCTAATATAGGACTCTCTTAGTTTTGGCATTCTAGGATCAATCCTATGAACTATCATATTAGTCTTCTGTTTGAAAAGAGAAGCAGATGGGGGAGGCTATGTATATGTTGGGGTAAGGAGTATACTGGAAATCTCTGTACCTTTTTTTCAACTTTTCTGTGAACCAAAAATTGTTCTAAAAAAATAAAGTCTATTTTTTAAAAAAGAGAGAGAAAGAAGCTCTAGCTCCACCAATCTTGAGTTGGAGGCTGTCTTGATGATGAAATAAAAATGTCTCAAATAATGATTATTAATAATTTCTTAATAAGTCTATTTTGTGCCAGACACTGCCCTGAGTGCTCTATGTATGTTATTTCTAATTCTCAAAATAATCCTGCTTGGTAGAGATTAGGTTGCAGAGATAATGTTCTCTATAATGCTCAGGTACAAGAAATGGCACCTTTCTTTATTTTTCTAAATCTAGAAAGAAGTTTCCTCTCTGTAAAATGATAAGAGTCAATCTCAGTCATACTTTCCAATTATAAAACAAGTAAAAACAAAGGTAATTTGTTGGAAAACAGGGAAGGCCTTCTAACCTTCAGGACATCAGGCCCCTGAGTGCAGCCTACATGATTCATTGAGAGGCAAGAGGTTCCATTTGATCCATGACTAGCATGGACATGTAATGCTCCCTGTGACTTCTCAGGCCGTAGTTCTTAGTCCTCCTGATATCCGTGAACTAGCCCTTTCACAAGCTCTAAACCCCTCACTGAAAACACTGCCATCTTTCCTATCTACAGGAATGAATCCCTCTTCTTTTTCCTAGGGTAGACTTCCTCTGCCTCATCAACTCCGCATTCTACCCCGTCAATTTTCCAGAAATCTTAGTGAGAGGTTGTCATGTTGGGGCTTTGCAACTTCTGTAGTAAGCCATGCCTTGAGGCAAGTGCATCCACCTACCTTCTTGGGACAGAAAATAGCAAGAAGAAACACAGGTCAGTATATTATCAGATTATCCTGCCATATTCAGATGATAAAATGGGTTCAGAGAGGTTTAATAAGTTGCCCAAGATCACCAATTTTTTAGTGGTAAAGATTTAATTCAAACCTAAGTCCACTATCTCCAAAGTCTAGAGAATTTTCTACCATTCCCATTAACCCATCCTAGGAAAACTCAAGGCATGTCGCAGGTCTAAGAGACTTTTTATGGTAATAGGAAATAAATCATCCTCAATAAATGAATATTTGACAGATTCATTGAAATCCAGGTCTTATACAATCTTTTCACTACGTATCTTCAATGGTTACCCAAGCCAGGTATTCAAATAGCTACTTTCCACTTATACAAGCACACATACACACATAAAATTAAAAAAATTGTTAAAATCATTAATTTGCAGTATCAGTTTGCAACTAGAATTCTAAAGTCACCTATCTAATGTAGTAATCTTATTGAGAAGCATAAACAATTAAATCTCATTTGACTCATCTTAATGACAGCCATATAAAGATTTCAAAGTTCAGAACTTAGTCACAGAAATATCTGAATATTTCCCAAGAAGACAGAGAAAGGTTTTAATACAACAGAACATCATTTGCCTTAACACAAATTCGATCACTATTAATATAAATGATGGTGACTTAGGAAAGCCTGAGTTCTAGTCCCTCCTCTGACAATAGTTATATTAACTTTGAGTGAAGCATGATCTCTTTGGCTCCCGTTACTTTCATCTGTCTTTGTAGTTCTCACATTTTCTAATTCTACATTTCTGAAAAAATTGGTACCTCACTTGTAAAATTAATGATTCTTGGTCCACATTTGCAGTCAATATAGTGTAAAAAAGATGTAACATAATGAGAATCAACTGAAATTCTGTTGCATCCTTTGGAATTAGTCTGGAGTTTTGTAGGCTTTGGTATTCCACTCCCACCCACCCTCTGGAGAAGATGGGATGAAACAGAATGTCTTAGCCCAGAACCATTAAGTACTTGATTTATCTAACTCTCTTTGTTCTGACTCCATGCACTTCAAGCAACCCTCTGATGATAATTCATCTGCCAAGTCCTTCAGGGACACAGTGTGATGGTCAGGCTGATTAAGTTTTTGTAGTTTGCATAGATTCTACTTTTCACTAAATTTGATAAACTGGAATGTCACTAGATGTTATCCAATAGTTGTTGTATTGACCAAAAAAATCTAATTGTCTAGGAAAACAAAAATAAATAAATAAATAAATAAATAAATAAATAAATAAATAAATGTACAGTAGAGGCAGAAAATTTCACTGGCAGACACAATGCTGGACCCAAGAGAACCCACTCATCATCTTGCACTTACCTTGTGTGATGTCAAAAGGGAAAGGCTTTACCATGGACTTACACAGTCTATAAGTGGTCATTGAGGTGCAGGAAAGATTTCCTTGATATTGACAGATGCAGAGGACACAAGGTAACATTCCACAGATGCCAGTTTGGATTTTCTCATCTGATGACCTAAATTAGGCCCTGACTTTCAAATCTGCAATTCAATCTGTTCCAGAATGCATGCTCTAGAATTTCTTCTTCTTCTTCTTCTTCTTCTTCTTCTTCTTCTTCTTCTTCTTCTTCTTCTTCTTCTTCTTCTTCTTCTTCTCCTTCCTTTCTTCTTCTTCTTCTTCTTCTTCTTCTTCTTCTTCTTCTTCTTCTTCTTCCTTTCTTCTTCTTCTTTTCTTCTTCTTTCTTTCTTTCTTTCTTTCTTTCTTTCTTTCTTCCTTTCTTTCTTCTTTCTTCTTCTTTCTTCTCCTTCTTCTTCTTTTAAATTTCAGGTATAGAATTTAGTGATTCATCACTTCTATACAACACCTAGTGCTCATCACTACCAATGCCCTCCTTAATACCCATCACCCATTAAACCCATTCCCCTCACCCATCTCCCCTCCAATAACCTTCAGTTTATTCTTTTGTTAAGATTCTCTTTTTCCCCCCACTATGTTCAATTGTTTTGTTTCTTAAATTCCACATATGAATGAAATCAAATAGTATTTGTCTTTCTCTGGCTTATTTCACTTAACATAATGCTATCTAGTGCTGTCCATGTTGCTGCAAATGGCAAGATTTTGTTTGTTATGGATGAGTAATATTCCATTACATATATATATTTATAAACATAGTTATATATACAGTTATATATGTAGTTATATATATCACATCTTTATCCATTCATCAATTGATGGACATTTGGGCTCATTCCATAGTTTGGCTATTGTCAATAATGCTGCTATAAACATCAGGGCACATGTACTCCTTCAAATCAGTTTTTTTTTTTTTTAAGGCCTGGGTGGCTCAGCAGTTAAGCGTCTGTCTTTGGCTCAGGGCATGATCCTGAGGTCCTGGGATTGAGTCCCGCATCAGGTTCCCTGCATGGAGCCTGCTTCTCTCTCTGCCTGTATTCTGTGTCTCTCATGAATAAATGGATAAAATCTGTAAAAAATGAATCTGTGTTTTTGTATCCTTTAGGTAAATACCTAGTAGTGCCATGCTGGTTCATATGGTACTTCTATTTTTAACTTTCTGAGGATTTCCATACTATTCACCAGAGTAGCTGCACCAGTTTGCATTTCCACCAACAGTGTAAGAGGGTTGGTTCCCCTTGTTCCCCATCTTTATCAATATCTATTGTTTCCTGTGTTGTTAATTTTAGCCATTCTGATAAGTATGAGATGCTATCTCGTTGTAGCTTTGATTTGTATTTCCCTGATGAGTAATGTTGAACATCTTTTCATGTGTTGGTTAGATATTTGTATATATCTAGTAATAATTAGCTATGGCTGAGGTCAAAGACATTGCTGCCTGTGTTTTCCTCTGGGATTTTGTTGGTTTCCTGTCTCATGTTTAGGTCTTTCACCCATTTTGAATTTATTTTGTGTATGGTGTGAGAAAGTAGTCCATTTTCACTCTGTAAGGGCTGTCCAGTTTTCCCAACACGATTTGGTGAAGAGACTATCTTTTTCCCATTGGATATTCTTTCCTGCTTTGTTGAAGAATAGTTGACCATTTAGTTATGGGTGCATTTCTGGGTTTTCTATTCTGTTTCAATGCCCTATGTGTCTGTTTTCATGCCAGTACCATACTGTCTTGATCACTACAGCTTTGTAATATAATTTGAAGTCTGGAATTGTGATGTTATGCTCTGCTTTTCTTTCTTAAGACTGCTTTGGCTATTTAGGGTCTTTTGTAGTTCCGCACAAATTTTAGGATTGTGTGTTCCAGAGCGCTGTGAAAAATGCTGGTGTTTTTGATAGGGACTGCATTAAATGTGTAGATTGCTTTGTGTAGTATAGACATTTTAACAATATTTGTTCTTCCAATCCATGAGTATGGAATGTTTTTCCATTTCTTTGTGTCACCTTTAATTTCCTTCATAAGTGTTTTTACAGTTTTAAGGCATACTAAATGTGCTGGCTCGTATTACCTAGCTTTCTGTTACTGATTTGATCTAGCTTTAACTCCTAGGTCCCCTTTGGGTACTGATTTAATCAAGTTACTTAACTTTTAACCAGCATTTCCAAATCTTTATAATGAGCATAGCCATCAGGTTGGTGTTCAGATAAATGAAATGACATGTAGTGTACATTCAGTACAATGCCTAACACATAATGAGTGCTCAATACATGTTGCCTATAATAATAACATTAAAAAGTTACCATTCTAATTGTTATTACTGCTGGGCAATGATGATCAGCATACTGTGAATTCCTTATTTGTCCTGGAGGACAATGGTCCTTATTTGACCTTTGAGGACAGAAATGGGTCTTATCTAATAAGTCTAACCTTAGTGTAAGGGATATCCCCAGAAGCCCTTTAACAGTAAGCAAATATCCAATCTCATGAAGCTCAGCCCATGCTTGTTTTCATCTGCAACATTCATGTGATCTTTCAGAACACACCATCCTCTACTCTCTCAATAAAGCAATTCACTAGTCCTACCACCACCCGTGGTACTCTATCCTCACCCCCAGCAGATGCATGCATCCCACAATCATTTCTCCTCCTCCTCTTCTTTGTTGATACCAGCATCTCTGATCCCCAAGCCCCTATCTACAAAATTTCAAAAGTAAGTAGGGAATTCCAAAATACGGCAACACATCATAACAGTTCTCTAGGGCTGCCATAACAACAAAGTAACAGACTGGGTGGCTTAAATGAAAGGACTTAATTCCCTCACAGTTCTGGAGGCTTAAAGTCCAAGATGAAGGTGTTGCCATGTCCAGTTTCCTCTGAGGTGTCTCTCGTTGGTTAGCAGGTGGCCACCTTCTGTGTCTCGACATGATCTTTCCTGTGTGTGTCTGTGTCCTAATCTCCTCTTCTTATAAGGACATCAGTAATACTGGGCCAGGGCCCACCTTAATGATCTGATTTAATCTAACTACCTCTTTAAAGTCAAATACAGTCACAATTCTGTTAGAATTTTAACACATGAATTTGGGGGTGAAAGGAGGGGAGGCACATTTTAGCCTATAACACACACCAAGAGTTTCTTTTGGTTACCAAAAGATCCCGAGGCTCTGTAAACTCTCAGTCGATGACTAATAGAGAAACAGAGAAAAAGGTTCATTAGAAGCCAAAATGCAATCACATGATATCAATAAATGGTTCCTCCAAATGTCTCCACGGAAAGGCATTTGGACAGTCATTAGCTAAAGGGTTTCTACCATAATACTTGTGAGGACTTTGTGATACTAATGTAGCAAATGGAATTTCTACAGGTTCACAATGAAAAAAAAATCATTGGGGAAAGGTGAAAATTCTAAAGGAGGCTATAGTTGACCCTTGAACAATGCAGGGATTAGGGGTACCAACCTCCCTTGCAGTTGGAAATCCATGCATAACTTTTGACTCCCCCAAAACTTAACTATCAGTAGCCTACTCTTGACCAGAAGCCTTATCAATAACATAAACAATTAGTACATATTTTCAATGTTATATGTATTATAAACTCTATTTTTACAGTAAAGTAAGCCAGAGAAAGGAATGTTATTATGGAAATCATAAGGAAAATACATTTACAATACTATACTATAAACAATCTGTGTATAAGTGGACCCATGCAATTTGAATCATGTTGTTCAATGGTCAACTGTAGTTGCTAAAAGATGCTGGCAAGCTAGAAGCCAGAATTTTCTTATTACTAAACAGCCCCATACTGACAAAATGTAAGTCACCATTAATTAGAATTTTTGTAAAACATCCAGCTTTATAAACATCAAGATTCTAAAGCTGCTCTCCTTTATTCCCAAAAGCATCACTGGTCATGGTGCCAGATTTGGGCTTTACTTGTTCCGGAAGGCTTTCTTTAGGCAGAAGATGGCAAAAGAAATTAACTGCATAAACCTAAATACACCGAAAAGCAAAATAAATAGGAGATACTGTGAAATGGTAAATGTCCTGATTTTGAGCTATTTAATTAAGCTTCAAAACAAAAAGGGAGCAATGAGCTTCTTCCCCTCGGAAACAGAGAAATAGCAGAGACCGCTTTTGTGTTTACACTGAAACAGGTCCACTGAGCATCCTCTATAAACATTAAATAATGATCACATAATATCAAAAATGAAAACCTCTTATTATTTATTGAACTGGATCCCATGCTCACAGGAAACCTGGTGAATGAGATTCTCAAAGGGCTTTATAAATGCTCTCTCATTATTGTTCACCTTTGTTTGAAAAGGTAAGCATCTCATCTCCATTTCAGAGTTAGGGGTTAAGACAAGGGTTAGGCAAATTATATAAAGTTATACCAAAGTCTGCCAATGATACAGACCAAGGTCTGTTACTGCTCGAGGACTAAAAAAAAAAAATCTCTCTTTGAAACATTAAGCAACTTACTAATTATTTTTAGGAGGGCATTTCACAAAAATATATTTTATCTGTACATCATGGTCTGGAAAGAAAAGTCACAAAATAATAACTGTGCGAAATAAAAAAACCAGTGTGGTTTCCGGAACGCTTTCTATTCTATGGACCCACCCATGTGGCTGGAGATTTGAAATGCTATTTTAAGTCTCATTTTCCTTCAGAAGCTAACCTCTGTGGAATAAAAGACTGTTAAGGGGGAAAAAAATCTTTTCTGTCATTTGACTTTAACTTATGATAAATTAGCTTCAACTAGTTTCTTAGAAAATTGCCCAAGAAATGACTACAGAAAATTAAATACCAAGACTTCAAAGAGGCAAACACACAGCCTTCAAATTCCGACCTCAGAGAATAATCCTCCCTTTCTCATGCTTTGGATAGATGTGAGTAAAGAAATCCGACTAGGGCATGGTAATGAACCATCTTTCAAATGACTTTTCTATCAATCTTCTTTTCAAAGGGTAATAAAGTGATGATTATTTCTAGGCAGTTTCTGGGAAGTTATCATCTCATTTCAACAGTCGCCAGTAAGAAGGACTGTACTCTGGTATCACAACAATGATAAGGGCAAGAACTGGTTGAGAATTCAATAGACAAGGTATAGGTTGTTAAAAGCTATTTCCTGGAAAATTAAAACAGAGAGAGATCAAAAGAATTGTGTTGGGTCTTAAGGAATTGGTAATCATTCCCTTCTAGACTAAAAATGCAAATCTGATTTATTACCTAGTGAACAAAATCCATTACCATTTGAAGGTTTTATTATTTCTTTCAACAAATAATGTTGGAAGCTTATAATGTGCCATGTTTTGTGCCAGATGCTAGTGACTGATGGAGAAAGACAACAGACTATGATGGGGCATTTGTATCATGCCTTCTAGACCCTCAGTGGCCCATCTTGTCTAAAACCGGTTAACAAACACCAAGAAAATAAAATTATTTTTTTAAACATTCAGTAAATGGTTGCTTCGGAAGTCTTAGTCACCTAGAACTTGTTTTGCAAAGCCACAGGAAATAACAATGAGGAAGAAACACCCAAAACTATATTTGATCTCATTCCCCAGAGTGGACAGAGGCTTTAAGATGTCATGGGGCAGGAGTCGCTCCAGGAACATACAACCTCCTGGAAAGGAGTATGTGTACACAAGATGCCCTCAGAAAGGACTCCTGGGAACCCGGCTGCTTCTCTGATCCCCCAAGTCAGATCCCATGTGTGAGATGGGCTTTGTGCTCATGCAAGGATTGTAGACTTTTGTTTTTCCTGAGTGGTTCCTAAAACCAGCCCTAGCTAGGTCTTCTTTTTGCCCTAATTCACTTATTCCAGTCAGAACCTACTACCCATTGGCAGAGGAAGCATGGGACACATCACTGGATCCAACATTCTCCACAGAAATCAGGGCTCTTTTTTTTTTTTTTTAAGTATTAACCAGAAATCCAAACTTGGTACCAAAGGGAAAAAAAGGAAAAAAAAAGAAAGAAACACGAGACATAAAGCTTTTTAAGGGCAAAGAAATGCTCCGTTCATTGCATCCTCATTGCTCACACAGTTCAGAGAAGGCACTTTGGTAAAAATCTGACCGAATAAAATAAAACTGACCGAATGAATGAATGGACATCCACCCTTCTGTGGTCATGAATCACTCAAAAGTCATGACTGTCACATCAGTTTTTGCATGCAAGCAATCCTATGGGGATCTCTGATCAGCACTTCATAAGTATATTATTTTGGTGGCTTTTCTGAAAGAAAAGAAGAGGAAAAGAAAAGAAGAGAAAAGAAAAGACGAGGTACAACACAGGCATTTGAAATCACAATGCATTTGTTTTCAAGTTCCATGCCAGGTGACAAATATTTGACCAATCAATGAGTGCCTTTAGTTTGGCTCTTGGATAGTAAAACTGCCTCTTTCCACAGTTCAGTGCAGCACCCGATAGATCCCTTAGTGATTTGCAGAATAGGATAAAGCAGTTAGGTCCTGAAAAAAAGCATTAATATTTTATCCCCATTGTCAATCTAGAAATCACCCAAATGTCCTCCCCACCACCACTTCCAAGACCAAAAGTAAAAGGGGTACAAATTATTTCCTTGCAAATCGCCTAAGAACCAACTGCAACCCTTGGCAAATTAAATCTGTGGCTCTCCAGCCCTGTGTGCTCGGGCCACATGTCCCCTGAGGTATAACCTGGAAATACAGGAAGGTGGGTTAAGCAAACCAGCTCATGTAAAGGCTAAAGATAAAAAGGAGTTTCAAGCCCTTCCACTCTCTCCTTGTGTGAAAGTCCCTGCTTGTTCTGCAAAAGAGGGTGCAAAAGAGGGATGGCTGCTTCCCCAAAGGTTCTGTGCAGTGCACCGTCCTGGGAGCCTTCCTCTGGGCCTCAGAAACTGATTGGCGTGTTCTGAGACCAAACTTAAAATGCACCCCGGGGCACTCTTTTAAGCCACCAGCGTTCTGCACTGGAATGAAGTGAACACCTTCAAAGCAAGTTTTCAGTAAGAAACCCCATCTTTCCCCAGAGGACCTGATAGAGTAACTTAGCCCATGATATTATATGCACAGCTTTGGAAAAGAGAGTCGTGTTTTAGAGGTTGGCCTAGTCAATGCTAACTGATAGTACCCCGGAGCTTAAGGGAAGGGGAAATACTTCTTTGGTAATTCCTAATTCTGCATATCCTCATTCCCCTTTAAGAAAAAAAAAAAAAAAAAAATATATATATATATATATATATTTTAAAGCATGCAGGAGCATTTGTTTTAGATTTCCTTTCTCCTTTCTTCCAGAAAAAAACCTGAAATGTCCAGGCATCCTGTGATTTACTAATTAAAAAAAAAAAAAAAAAACCTCAAATGCATCTAGATTTCACCAGGATACTACCTTTTTAACTGGTGAGACCATGCAGGAGTATGGTCTCATCTGTGCAAACACATCCCATTCCCCATTCCATTGCTTTGCTGGTTGTTGCTATTCAAAGCCCTCTGCCGTGGGAAAGGAGAAAGGAAGTCAGATGGTTTTTATATCCACGTCCACACAAAAACACAATATGCGGATGAGGTAACAAACAGCAGTGGGGGCAAAGAGTCAGCACACACAGTGAGAAAATAAATTAAATTCATTTCCCTGGTTCTTTGGTGCCCACCCCCCCACCCGTCCTGCTCCAGGGGTTCTAAGCCACCAGCTAAAGCAATGAGGTAGGAAGGAGCAGTCTTCCCACTGGATCATCTGAGTGTCTTCCCACCAAACTGCAGGAGGATGAGCGCATGCAGAGCACCATGCGCCCAGGTCAGTATCTGGGAGAACCCGTTCATCAGACACCAGTGAGGTCTTTCGGCAGGTGAGACTTGAGGCTCAGAAGGCGTGTCTCAAGGAGGGCCACAGGGTAAAGCCATCCTGACAGAGGCTCTGGTGTCACCTACGTTACTCCAATCCACCTCTGTTGCCAAAGATATCACGGGAAGGAGGGCAACGGCTGGAATCCTCTCGCTTCTCCTTCTCTTTTTACAGTCGTGTGACATCTTCTGGAGAGTTCCTCTCCGTGTTCCTTGCCAGAGCCCCCTCCGTGGGTTCCATTTTGATATCAAGTCCAAAAGTGGAAGTTATCCTTCCAGGGGAATAGTCATTTCTTTTTAAATCTGCAAGGAAAACAATGAAGACAGTTACAGGGGATCCTTAAGAAGGCAGTGTCCACACGGATAAAATGAACTTTAGGTCTGGCCAAGTGCTAAGAAAGGACCCAGCTTGCTTCCTCAGGTGGCAGATATGTGAAACTCGAGCCCTCCATGTCCAGACTACCCCTCTCCCCTGGCCCCAGAGTCTGTGTGCCACCCTAACTCCCTAGTGCTGCTGTAGGGGCAGGGGAGGGAAGATGTGATTGCTAGATTCCACACACTGCGCCCTAGAAGGCACAATCTGGCTGGAGTTGAGTGAGGCCAGCCTGGAAACAGGGCATTTTCATTGCTCAAAGATGCACAGGACCAGGTTGTAATGATTAAGTTTGTTAACCTTAAATGTATATTCCCAATATTATTTTTTAATGTTAAAAGGGGATTATCTGGATATAAAACTAATACATATTATAGTTAACTGATAACCAACATTTGTTGGACCTATGCATATATTGCTTCAATCTTCACATCAATTTTAGGAACTAGGTGTTATTAAACTCAGTTTATGGATGAGAAAAATCAAGGCCTGAAGTTCCCTAGCTAGTAAAACGCATTAGTGGGATATGAGCTCAACTATCTGGCTCTGGATTCCAAGCTTTTATACTCTATTCTGAACTACCTTTCCTTAAAGAGAGGGAGAAAAAAAAAAAAAACCATAATCAAGAGCAAAGAAATATCACCTGCAGTTCTGTTTTCCTAACTAAGCTTTTTTTATATTCATATTACCAAATGTCTGAATAAATGGGGATATTCCTAATTTCCACTTAAATGCATTAACTATAGTGTTGAAAGAAAACAAAAATTAAGCCCATACGTGGAGGAATTATTGAGTTACTCAACACCCACCATCATGGGTTAAAAAAAAAAAATGATCTCAACTTTAATCATGCAGAAGAGCTAACTTGAGCTCACGGATGGAAGCAGCGAGTTATGCCTCCCGCCTCCTGTTCTCCCGGCTGATCAGATACAGTCCCCGTGTCTTCCAGAGAGGAAGCCCCTGGGCAGCATGTCCAATGTGTTGTGAACTGATCTCTTTGCCTAAGTCTGCCATGCCACTGTGAGACTGGGTTCTGAGCTGCCCCAAGATGAGAGTGACGGTCCCCCTCTCTGCCACTCCAGTCCGATCTGCCCACCCCCACCGGCTCCCCCGTTGACAGCCCTGGCTGGCAGGCTAATTCCCACTGGAACTAGAAGCCTGCTCCCCATCCCCGTCTTTGACTATGCCATGCCCATGAGAGCTTCTCGACGTCCTACCTCTATCTCCAACAAGATTAGAAATTGCCCTTCTTTGTTGTAAATTTACACCTACTCCATCCCAAGCTACAAAGGATGATGATCTTTTACTGATTTCCGATTCCGGGCTTGGTCATTTATTCTTAGGCAGGAAGGGCTACTCGGCTTAAAATGTGAGATTCCGGTCTAAGGACAAGTTTGGTATGACCTAAGAAAAATAGTGAACAAGCAGGGACGGACATGAAGCATCCGTTCTGGAATAAAAGAGAAGAATTCGACAGAGCTGGGACTGCCAGCCTGGGGACACAGACGTCCAGCTGCTTGCTTTTATGCTAAGAATATTTGTCTGCGGTGACTATATCAGTTCCGGAAAAAGTGTGCCATATTATCAAATCAGATTTTTGAAAACATGCATTGCAATATATGTTTAACGTGGCAGGTTTTTTGTAGTGAACGGCACTACTTTAATTGACAGCTGTTGTGTCCCCAGATCCTTCATGGTCCCAAGTGTCCAATGAGTAAATAAGAATTGAAATCCTGTGGACGCCACACAGGACTCAGAGCAGGAGGGGTGGGGGTGGGGGAACCCGCCTCCGTTCAATTTTACCCCAATTAAGTCGGTAAACCTCTCCCCTTGGAGAGACTGTGACAAGAATTGGGCCCAATGTTGTTTTATCACATTTTGGCAGAACCTGAAGTAAATCCCCAGTCCTTGTAATCCCTTCAGAGACTTGAGAAATTTGCAGTCAGAAAGTCAGGCCTCGACTGTGAATGAGATAAAAATGTGATTGAGATTTTCAACTCTATCCCAGGTTACAATGGATGTTGTTCTAGGAGAGATTTACTCAGAGAGAAATAGAATTGTTCGGGGCATACCCGGGAGTTTGAGCTTCCGGCAGCAGGAGTTGCAACGATGTTTTGCAATGAAGTTTCTAATTGCATCTTCCCCTAAATTGGCTGGTCCAAACACCATTCCTCTTGATCTAGAGGAAATATCAGAATATCAATGAGATCACAGCGGAGGAAAAGGAGCTCAACTAGGATTCTCGGAGATACCGAGCAGTATCCCATAGTAACCCAGTAAACTTGAAGGAGCCAACAAAGAACTGAGCGCTTTGGGGAAGCAACTATGTTAGGTTTGCAAATTTAAAATTCAAATGCACTTCAATCTTTGTACCCAACTCCAAGACCTGCTGTGAAACTCATTTCAACGCTAATCTGATAGAAGAGTGAATTTTCTATGTACCCGCAGTAGAACAAAATACAGTGAGACCCTTTGCGATGCATATGGGGTGAGAGAATGACATTCATCACCAAATGTTCTTTCTACTCGAGTACCCGAAAGGTGAGGTGAGACGTAAAACAAACTTGTTATCAGAACACACCTTCTGAAAAGATTCACATACACTGTTTCCAACCCAAAATACTTTTCAGAAGATAACTGACGTCTTCAAAAATAAATGCCTGACAAAACCCTACTTCTAGTACTCACAGCTCTTGCGACAGTTGGTTCTTATCCTGCAAACTGCTCTAGCTGGGCTCCTTGGGGGAAAGACAAGACCACGAGGACACAGTGACTTTGTGGACGTAAACTACATATGCTACGTGTAAGTGACAAAATTATAAACAGACCAGCACAGACGAGGCACATTTTGAACACTCCAGAACACGACAGATCCCTAGAGGATTCTAGGATCGATGTTCATCCACGGTTAGATCCTGCACGACGCTTTTTTCAGGCTGACACTCCGCACACCACGGAACAGAGCACACCAGAGACACTCCCAAAGAGACTTCATGAAAGGTAATATTTTATTTTAATGACATGCAGAGTGGAAACAGCACATTCTAAAATCTGAACTCAATTACCACTCTTAAATACCACGTCTTAAGAAAAAAGAAAAAGCAAACTCTCACAAAAGGAAACAATAAACTTCGCTTCTGAGGAATGTGGTTTTTCAAAAGGGACGTGGTGTAAAAATGGACTTTTTTCCATCTGAGTATTGAAACATTTATCTCAATTTCCACTTCCTTTTGGCAGAACAACAGTAGCTGCTCTGAAGATGTGCCAAGCTCAGAATGAGGGCTGATGTCAGTTTGCTCTCGGATTGCCTCGTGGCTCCGAGGCGAGGAGGTGGAGGAAATCTCTGGGGAAGACAACGTGAACAGACACCCAGGATTAACTTTCCTGGTCACTCAATCGCCCTCACAAAGTGCGGCTCTGCTGGTATCTACCCGGCTGCATAAGCTGCCTCTTGTTAACTACTCCTCTCCTTCAGAGCATCTGCTAAGGAACCACTTTAATAAGACGAACCCAAATGTGGCAAAAACTATTTGTAAAAAAAGATAGAACCACTTGCAATTTAGTACCAGAACTCTTATGATGCTGCCGCTGGAGTGAAAAATAAAGGTGTTGTTTCAGCCATTCAGATGGAAGCATTCCTTTTCTATTCTCTCTAGCGCGACCCTGCTGGAATACTCCACTCCTGCATTCCATACTGTCATTACTTCCCCCCTACCCCCACCCCACCCCTAGAAAATCAAGAAAACCCCCAACTTAGAGGGTTTTCCTGATTCTCAGATAAAAGTGGTAAACTAGATCATTTCCCTCTCTGAGCTCTGTGAAAGTTAACACAGAAGGATCAAAGTGTCTCTGAAATGTCTACACGAGGGGTGTGACCACTCCCCGTGTAGGGTAGATGGGGAAGGAGTCATGGAAACACCTATTTGTAGCTATCAGGTCTACGATCCTAGCATGGCCTACAGACTTCCAGTCTCAGTTAAAAAAAAACAAAAACAAAAACAAACAAACAAACACCTGTTTTCCAGATTTTCCACAGCACAGGAAAAACAAGTGGTAGCTTGGTTCTACAAGAGAGGTTCGCCAATTAGTGCCATGTACACAGTTTAGATACAGATTTAGATACAGATCCTGTAATCACCATCATTTTGCACTTGTCAAAGGCCCCAAACCATCAAGGCAGGAAGTGGAAAACAACCCCAGACAGCCAGTAACTGAGGTTGCCTCCACTGAGGCTCAGTGACCTGAGGAAGTGCATTAAGTGGCCAGAGAGGGCTTGGGGAGGAGCCAGATGACCGTGTCTTCACACACACAAGTGTGCTCAGGGATAACTGGCACTACACTTAATATCAGAATCTGTACCACAAACACACACACACACACACACACACAAATCCAAAAAAACACAACCCTCTTCTCCTTTGGTAGAGGAGTCTGTCCTCTCATTGACTTCTTATCCTCATGGGCAAGTTAGCTCACCATCTTGACTGAGATTCAGTTTTCTCATTTGGGATCGGGGACAGAAGAAGCCTCCTCCAAACGTTGTTCTTAAGGGTAAAGCAAACATGCGAACGCGCTTGCTTAGGCACTTCTCAAGCTACAGTTTATACCAAATCACCTGCGGATCTCACCAGAATTCAGATTCTGATTCAGTAGGTCAAGGGAGGGTCTTGAGCGTTCGCAGGTCTGACAGTCTCCCAGATGGTACTGCTGTTACTGGTCTATGGCCTGTGCTTCGTGTAGCCCACACGGCACTCAAAAATGTGTGTGTTGGTGAAACAATTAGACATTGCCTGCCACCACTATGATAAAAGTTACCTTACCCAGGAAAACCAACTGCACCCAAAATTAGTAACCTCATGAAACCAGGCAGGCTACAGCCATCCTACCAATTTCCAAAGTTCCTATCTTCAAGTCATAAACGATAAAGTTTGCCATAAGACAAGAGGTGCCCATTCTTGGTTGCCCATCAGAACCACATGGGGAACTTCTCAAAAAATATAAACATCAGAGCCCCATCCTCAGAAATCTTGATGTGATACTCATTCTCAGAAGCTTTTCCTTTTCTTTCCTTTTTCTTTTTTTTTCTTTTTTCTTTTTTTTTTTTTTTTTTTAGTTTCCTCAGTGACCTTACTAGAAATTGAGACCCACTGGCCTACAGAACGCAATTAAAATACTCAACTGGGATAATATAATCCTCTGAATTCTAAAAGTTGGAAACATTCAGGTCATATTAAATGATATATATCAAGGTCGAAATGTAATAGATGATGGAGTATACATAAACTGGGTTCATTCTATACGCAAACCATTTTTCACTGCAAAATTATGAAGGAAGTACCAGGTTCCTGGTTCCCTACAAACCCATGGGCACACAGGGCTATTGAAGAAATAATAATAATATCCTTAGCTAAAAACACTTTAGCTCTGCTAAAAAAAAAAAAAAAAAAAAAAACAATAAAGCCTTTTTCTGAACCCTAAGGGTTACAACATGAATTCCATGCTCAAATATCATAGGAGTTGGATGCATAGGGCCATTATGGCTCACCTTTACCTTCTCTAACTCATCTAGTCCAAAAGAATAGCTAATATTACTTCTAGATGGACCTCTTTGCCTACAGATAAAAACATATTTAGAGGAAATCACCGAGGAAAGGAATAGAGCATTAAAGCAATGAATGTTTACAATGTGAGTGCTGTGGAAGAAAAGTAAAAGTTTCAGATTTTATTTTACAAACATTTCCCATCTATGTAATTTCTTTTATATATATTTTTTTCTACAATCCAGACATGTACAGCAACAAAGAAGTAAAAATACCACGTGCTAGCAGTTCTCAAAGTGTGCTCCAGGCAGGCAGCATCGGAATCATCTGGGAACTTGTTACCTTATTTGACCTCACCCCAAATCTGCCGAATCACAAACACAGCAATCTGTGTTTTAACAAGCTCTCCCGACTGTGATGGAAACTCATGTTTGAGAACCGCTGTCGTCTGCCATATTGATGAGTCCTTAATCAGCACCAACACTACTCTGTCCTCCACCTTTCTCAGAAGAACCTTGGACCCTCTGCTGCCAAGTTTTCCCGAAAGCCTATACATGGGATCAAATGCCCACGGGAATTCCAAGGCCAGGCAGACAATTCATTCTTCTACATAATTTAAACTGAATCCCTGAATTAAGTCAGACAATCTGATGCTTCATATGTAAGCCCCATTGTTTTGAACGCTTGCAGATTTGCTGTTACTGACTAGCACACTCTACGCCTTTCATTTTATAGGGATGTGATAGAAGACCCAGCCCATGACAAGAACGCAGGGACTCCGTTGTGAGCACAACAAGGGAAGCTGTGTTTCTCCTATGACATTGCTTCCTGGTCAAAGCCTATAGACACTGAGCTTACCCCATACTTCCCATTTGCTTGGGCCACCAGAAAACTCAGAGTTAAATTTGCAACAAAATCCTAGTTGCTGCATTGGTCTCTATACTTTCCATTTATGTGTATTAACTCCAAATTTCATCTTATTTTATTTCCATATGTTCTTTTTGCCCCTCTGTCCTCATCTATGCATTTTTCTTTATAAAAAAAATCTTATTGTATTGGATATAGATATATAGATATCCAACACAGATATCCAGCCTATAGGTAAATAAAGCCATCTCAAAATCTTTCTAGGATCTAGGCAAGAAATATATATGTTTAGAAATTAATTTTTAAAAGCCATGAACAATGTGTTAAGTGCAATTTTCTAAATGATAACATCATAAATCAACTTACTGTTTGTCTTCAGGTTTTATAACAGATGGATCAGTCAAATTTTCTCCAACACCTCCAAAGGAAAAATAAAATACATTTAGCAAATGGGGATTTCATTTCCTCAGGAATTCAAGTAAATAATAACCAAATCTTAATTTCTTTCTTTAAACTTACATTCACCCTGTAGTAAATTCAACATTATGTGACTTCAGTGTGCCATAAAAATTATTCAGGTGAGCATGAAGATTTTAGTAAATTCACTGTCTCCCACAATCCCCTGTTATGCCATAATAAACTTCGAGGCCACAAATGAACGTTTTAGTGTTGTGTTCACGGTTACTGACAGTGGCATCCATCATTCATTTACCATTTGCCTATACTAGACATTCTAATTATATTCCCTGTAATTCTCAGCAACTAGAAAGGAAAAGTATTAGCATCCTCGTATCCTCATTTTGACAACGAGTACATTGATGTTCAAGAAGATGAAGCAGTTTGTCAGAGACTGCACAGTTCACGAGTGATGATAACAGGATTCGAGCTGAGCCAAAGCTTGTGACCCTCCCATGAGGCTGTGATCTCCGTAGGTGGAGTCCATCAGTGCTCAGCAAGGCGCAAGGGGCTGCACGATTCTGTGGATACAACCTCTGCTCCATTGAAAGCACCTGTCATATGCTACATATTCAGCATTTATAAACAGATTCTTGATCTGGATGCTGGTTACACCTGTGCTTGAGAGGTATGCTTCTGCTGTGTGCACGTCCCTGAACAAATGTTTTTCTTCAATAAGATTTAGTTTTTTAAAAACTGACACCAAAACATAAAAGGACAGCACGAATGGAATTTAGTGCTAACACTGATCGAAACGGCAATCGACCTTCAGAATGAATCTGTTATAAAATGCAATTGGAGAGGAGCCGTCTTCCACCAGCAGTAACGTGTACAGACAAGCTGATCAGATGCAAATGCATCATTTGGACATTACCCAACAACTTCAGAGATCAGCCTCTGGTCTGTACTGGTTCTCTTTGCTTGGAAGAGACCAACCTTGCAGGAAAATTATTTAAAAATCATATGAAAGGGGTGCCTGGGTGGCTCAGTTGGTTCAGCATCTGCTTTCAGCTCAGGTCATGATCTCAGGGTCCTGGGATTGAGCCCGGCAGGGATCCCTGCTCAGCAGGCAGCATACTTCCCACCCCCTCTTTCAAATAAATAAATAATCTTTTTAAAAAATCATATGAAATGTAGAGCTTTATTATGTATTTCTATTTGGTAAAAAAATATTCATGTTTTCTAACCACTATTTTAAAAAGATTTTTTTTTTTTGCCATGCTCAGTATGTTTTACCATATGCTAAACTTTTCACAAGGAAATGTAATCCTTATAGTTTGTAGACCTTTCCCCCAAGAAACTGACTTCCTTAGAAAAATAACCCATTTAGGGTAGAGTTTTCAACCATTTTTGCGTCAGGACCCTCTTTGCCAGTCTGGGGAAAATAAGGGACCCCCTTCTCAAAATAATGTTTTAAAAATGCATAAATTAAATACATAAGATTACAAAGAAAACCAAAAATACTGAAATACAGTCATCAAAGTCTTTGTTTAAATTGTTCTGCAATACATGTGCCTCTTTATTAACACATTAAATAACATAATCTAGTGCAAGTCTATAACTACCATAACATCAAGTAATACATATAAACACTGTTTTTGTGATATCTGCCAACACCATAATGTGCTATGTTAATATTGGTAATTGCTATTGCAAATAGTCATGGGTACTGCTAATACCACTGTGATTTGTGGTCTCCCCTATAATTGAAGGAAATGATGAATTTCAGTTGTAGGTTAGTGAAAATAATGGTGTAATATGTCTTCTCATCAAAGTTCACAAACCCTCTGAATTCTCTTTAAGAGCATCTGGCTTACAATCTCTTCATTCTCTGATTTTGTATAAGGAAAGAAAAAGTAAGGCTGAAAGTCAGGCTCAGGGGGAGGTGTGTAAAATGTGATCTGCTCAGCCTCTATTCTTTTTAAAGAAGTCATGGAAGGATTGGGTTCTTTATACTTTTCTCATTACACATACAAGAAGGAACAGCCTAGGCTGACTCTGCTTTTCCAAAAATGTAGTAAATAAACAGAAAAACAGACAGAAAGATAGTCCAAGGATCATCAGTAGAGAGACTACAAAGGTTAAAAATCCTTTTCATGTTTAAGTTCAGATCTAACTTTAAGCCTGGACTTTGTAGCAATGATAAGCTTTAGGCTGATGGCTAAGGAAACTGTAAATTTAAGCTGAGAATACACATAGTACCTAGGGAGGTCATGTCAACCAGGAAAAAGAAAGTTTATAGGGAAGATTTTGATGTGATCAAAATTACATCAGCTCCAGTTTACTTTAAATCTTGTTGCCTATTATATAGGCAGGAGTCAAAAGGACTGGGTCCTATTCATGGCTCTATCACCATCTAGTTATGTGACCTGGACACCTCTAATCTCTCTGAATCTCAGTGTTCTCATCTGAAAGTGTGAGTAATAATGGACCTTATCTTACATGCTTACTGAGGATTAAATGAACTGTTGTATACAAGTTGTTTCACAAAGTATCCCACTCAGAGGAAGCCAAAAAAATGTCAACTACTATCTTTATTATCTTTATTCTATCAAGACCTCGTGTAAAGTAAAATTCTATTTTCTTACCACTGGTAAAATCATGTTCTGATGATCTCATTTTCCTAATGAATAAATCCCTCTAAAAGAATGAGAGTGGAGTTTCCACAAATCTGTGTATTCCTAAACTCAATCTAACGGTTCAAAGCATAACTACTAAATACATATTTTGAGGTCCTCCAATGGCAGAAGGAACATTCTAGAGAGTGATACAATATGGAAGAAAACTAGGCATTTCAACATCTCCATATCCCCATCACACTTATTTACCAACTTTAATAAGGTAAATGCCCATGTGCAGGTGGTATGTTGCATACCCTCGCAAGAAACCCAGACACATACGTTCTGATTCCAACCACCTTAAGATACATCTGTGAACCTCTAAATCTGTGGAAATAAGTTAACTTCTTTGTAGCAGTAGAATTCATGATGATGGTGTTGATGTAAAGGCTGACTCATTCTGGAAATTGCTTTGTTGAAAAAAAAAATCTAGTATCTCCAAAATTCTTTGAAGAATATAATGAGCTGTCAAAAAAAAAAGAAAGAAAGAAAGAAAGAAAGAAAAGAAAAGAAAAGAAAAGAAAAGAAAAGAAAAGAAAAGAAAAGAAAAAGAATGCTCTAGGGGTGCCTGGGTGGCTCAGTTGGTTAAGTGTCCGACTCTTGATTTTGGCTCACGTTGTGATCTCAGAGTCGTGATATCAAGCCCCGCAATGGCTCTACACTGGACATGGAGCCTATTTGGGATTCTCTCTCTCTCTCTCTCTCTCTCTCTCTCTCTCTCCTTCCTTGGCCCCTCCCCCAGCCTCTCTCTCTCTCTCTCCCTCTGGAAAAAAAGAAAGAAAGAGAGAGGGAAAAAGAGAATGCTCTAGACCACTTTGATTTGAAGTGTAATTGTTTTTCATTGCCATTGCTGGAAATCAAGTGTTGGATTTCATATGTAATGATGATGATGCAAGCCCCACATGTAGGATTTCTAAATGGAAAGAGAGTGGAAAACTATAGTATAATTACAAGTGAGCAGAAACTGGTCAAACCTTTCCTTAGAGTTCAGCTTCCAAGCCCAGTGTGGCAGTTCCTGGGTTAATGATTGGCACTCCCTTGGAAGACAGTAGAAAGGAGAAGAAAAAGAAAAGCTGCCAGGATAAACTGCCAGAGTGTTTCTCATTCCACTTTTCCCCCAAAGCACTAGGGAGCCACAGCAAGCTGATGAAGAGTCACTGCCATTTTAATGAGCTACATGGAGATTAATACTAACGACAACAATAATACGGAGGGCTTACTATAGATCAAGAACTTGCCTCATTTCAGCTCCTTAACATGAGAGATTAATAACAAGGTAAGTGCTTAATATTATTTCCCCAATTACAAATGAGCAAAGTGGGACTCTGGGTGGCTGTCCCCGGTTATACAGCCAATTCATGGTGTAGCCAGGTGTCCTACCCCAGCACTGAAACTCCAGGGCTCTTCCTCCAAACTGCTGGTACCAGGCCTCTCAGTCTCTACCTAGTACTACCTGAACAATTATACCATCATCTCTCCAAAAACTAGAAATCAATTAAATACAAAACTGAACCAAAAACTATGAAGGTATTTTAAGAATACATATATTCTCCCCATTTTTCCCTTCCAACTTGGTTTGGATTAAATATAATAATGCATTAAGTCTTTATCCAAGTGTCTGACAGAAAATAAGTGCTTGGTAAGCATTAGCTAGTAGTTGTAGTTGTATAACTGTTCATAGTTACTAGCATAGGATTCATCTTCTTCCATTGGCCTAACCAATTGGCCAAAGCTCTCCAGTAAGTATCTCAATTTCTTCACGCTCATCCTATGAGGCCCACTCTCCTTTTCTTTGAAGGTCAGTGTTTTGACACAGTTTATTTGGAGTGGCCTATTTCTGCAATTCACATAATTGCCCAGTAAAAGAATAAAGTTAATTCCATTTTCCCCCCAAGACTATCAACGCAGCATTTGTTCTGTTTAGTGTCACTTTGGATTACTTAGAGACATAAAAATCCCCAAACATAAACATCATTAAACAAAAACCTATTCAAGTGGCATACAAAACACACTAAAGAGTCATCATTAATTCCTTAAAGTTTTTCTTTGGTTGTTTTTTTTGTTTGTTTGTTTCTGTTTTTGCTTTTTAAACAACTCCACCCAAAACTCAAAGCACAGACACTCGAATACAGATGAAAACAATCAACCTCTCTCCAACATGAGCTACAAAACCAGATGCTGTGGGCATCAGCATGCTGGGCTTAAATGGATCATGTACTTGCTGGTTTAAAAGCTGAATCATGTTGACTCTTTTAACTTTGTTTATATTGCTTCCCTAAATATTGTGTTTGAGGGTTAGAAATATAACTCTGTAAACAGTGCAGATCTGAAAAGACAGAGAGACTTATTAATAAAAAGTCTATACACGTCCTTGAACACATGGCACAAATTTCAATCAGAATTTACTGGACATTGCTCGCAATGCCTCAGGATTACGTATCTTAGTTGTGCCCAGCCTCCAAGGTTGGCTTTTGGTACAGAATCCCAGGACTGGAGAGGTGGGGAAGTCAGAGAGGACAAGGATTGTGCCCAATCTGTTTAAATGAACCTATAACATGATTATGTCCTATGAAACTCATAAAGAAATAAAAGACAGTACAGTGAGAAGGAAAGAACATATAGATGGTCAAAACAGCTTCAGTCTGCAACCTGGCTCCCTCTTCAGTAGCTGTGCAACCTTGGGCAAGTTATTTGAACTTTCTGGGCCTACGTTCCCTATAAAATCTACCTTGAGGTGCTGCTTCTGAGATAACTCTTATGAAAGTCCCTGGCTAAATCCCTTATTTAAAACCAAAGCCCCAGTCAGTGAGCCCAAGGACTAAACTTTGACCTGAATACATATTTCGTTCTGTGTCTGCAAGGAAAGCCTGCTAGAGATACTCTGTTTCGTGCTGCAGGATTATAAGTCACATGTGAGGTGTTGATAGTGGGGAGATGCACTGATCAAAGGCTTCCATTAATTATGAGTGCACTGTGTTACCTCTCTCAGACTGAGTTTGTACTCTTATGAACTGTCATATCAAGGTACACAGCAAAGAGAGCAAGCTAAATTATAAACTGCCAAAGCACTGAGCTCAAAATCAGTACATTTAAAAAGTCTATACATGTCCTTGAACACATGGCACAAATTTCAATCAGAATTTACTGGACATTGCTCACAATGCCTCAGGATTATATATCTCAGTTGAAAAATGCCCATAATTTATACTTTCCCATGTGTATAAATGCATGCTGAAGTGTTATTATGAATATAAGTTCAAGGTGAAGCCATAAAACTAGAAAATTTGGTACAAAAATCATTCTTCACTTAGGGTTGCCTGGGTGGTGCAGTTAGTTGAGCAACCAACTCTTGGTTTCGGCTGAGGTTATGATCTCAAGAGTCTTGAGATTGAACCCCACATGGAACTCTTCCCTCAGCACAGAGTTTGCTTGGATTCTCTCTCTCTCTCTTTCTCTCTCTCTTTCTCTCTACCCCTCCCTGCAGTACTCTCGCTCTTTCTCTCCCTAAAATAAATTTTTAAAAAAATCATTCCCCATTTAGATAAAAGTTTTAGATGTATTTAAATTTTAGACAGCTAATCATCTGCCTATATTTTTCTCTTGTGCTAAGTGGGAAACAACATAGTAGGTGCTCACAATCATCACCACACGATGTCTCTGAAATAAATGCCTCTCCCTCCCTTCAAAGCTAGGTAGAGCAACTCCATACATTACACATCCTAGTTCTTATAAGGTTTCTTGGGCCACCTGTCTGGTTCCTTACACTTTAGACAATTTCACAAATAATACATTCAGAAAATGGATACAATCTTTCAATTTTCAAATTAAGAAACACACACACACTATCAGGGAATGTCTCCATTAGAATACCTTAATGATGGTTTTACAAAGAAAGAACCAAGGTCAAATGTAGTTGACAACGATATGGACAAACCATCCCTGGTTTGTCAATGTTTCCCAAACTGTACCTCATGTTTGTATGAAGTCTTAGGCTATTAATCACCTTGCAAATCTAAAACCAACAGCTCTCCCCGGGTGTACTCATAGGTCCAGTGAGAGAAAGCCAACATCAGCTCCTCCAAGGTGTTGCTGGGGGCAATTTCATCACCGTTGTTGTTGTTGTACTTCCGGAAGTCTCCTGTCATGTACTTCTCAATGGTCAACCATTGGTTGGCCGAATGGCAGTAGATTAAGAAAACTTCTAGGAACCTGTAAGGGGGTGGGGGGAAAGGAGGCCACTGAGTCCCCACAAGGCAGCAAAGGTAAGACTTACATTACCAAACAGTCAGCAGCAGGGGAAATTATCTAACTATGCACATGCCTCACCTTTCTATGGCAGGGACAGAACGCAAAGATTAAGCATTTTCCCCACATTTACCCACCTCCCTTCTCTTTGAGGAGACCTTTCAACTCCTTTATGAGTATCAGACTTAACTTTTCTTACTGTGCTCCATAAAGTTCCTTGTAATTGAAACAATAACACTTTACTATCACCCCCAGCATGAAATTATATCTGGCTTGCTAAATGAATGCCAGTGTCTTGAGACACTCAAGTGAAAGTAACAAGAGTTCAATCTCAGAAAGTCCCTAATTTCTCTAAGATATCAGGGGAAGAAACTGTGCTTCAAATAGAAATGATTTTCTTCCATAATGTTCCTGGACATTAAGAACTACTAAGGTCTTCATGTTTCACACAACTGAGACGTTAGTCATGGCCTCTGCCTAAACTTCTCTTTTCCACTCATTTACATTCAGCGTTTAAGTCAAGCTATTCCTGAGACATCTAATTCTCTTTTTAACAGAACCATAGAAGAAAGAATCCAAAAATAAGATCATGGAGAACTTCCCCACAGCTCTGGCATTTCTCATGACTAAGAGGGCTGAGAAGAAATTGAAAGAAATTCCCACTTAAAATGAAGGATCATGGTGCCCATACTCCCTGTACTCACCTTGGTGTGTAGGGAATGTTTTGTGGTTTTACTTGGTTGAAGGTATAGATTAGTTTTTGAGCAGCTCTTTGTTGTTGGATTTCCTACAAAATAGGGAGCATCGATGATAAAAAAATATTGGTTTGTTATCATATGCATGCAATCAATAATCACAGAAGAACTAGAGGGCCCCCCAGTATGATTTTTAGCCTCATTCAGCTCCCACAACACTCCATTCCACTCCAAAAGCAAAACCTCTACAAAACAAAAATAACGGAATACCACCACTTTCGGAACAGAATAGGCTGTCCTCTGCATTAAAGATAATCAATGGCCTCCAATCATTACATATATAATACATACAATTATGTATCTGGGTGTAGTCCAGAACTTTCTTTGACCTATCCCTCTAAGCTCTGGGTCTCAGACTTACCCTGAGGCAAAGATGAAGCACAGTACTCTCCTGGAAGATTTTGTGCCATGACTGTACCACCTCAGGAAGAAAGGACTTCACAATGAAAACCTGCCCTGGCTTGAGAACATCGTCCTCAGACCAAGTGCTGATGACTCTCATGGCTTTACGGAGCCCACCATCCATCTCCTCACGGGACAACACCTGGATTATCGCAGCTCTCCCTCGCTGGGACCAAGAAGACATGCTTTTATCAAGGTTCAGAGGGGAGCTCTCCTCCAGCCTGTAGACAGTTACTTCTTCTCCTGCTGCAAAAAGAAATACAGGTGAGAAGTGCAATGACATCATGTGTCTGTAACAGGTTACCATGTCCTAAATAACAACTCAGAATCAGTTTAGTTTCCCAAATGATCAGGAGAGAATGGGAATTTCAATTATGCATGAACAAGTAGAGAATAAAGGCATGGATTTTGGCCATGTTATTTGTCCCATAAAGGGAGAGAGTGGAAGAGGGAAGGAAGGGACAAAGCATCAAATGATACATAAGAATTAAGTTGTTCTTGTTATAAACTATAAGTAGAGACAAACAAAATCAAAGTAGCAGGGCTAGGATTCCTTTGTTAAAGACAAATACTTTCAAAGAGATAGTTTAGCCCTATGTTTTCATTATCATCCCCTTTACAAGCCTTATTTTTTCCTAATTCCTCCTTCCATGATATTCTAATACCAAAAATATACCATATATATATGTGCATGTACACATACAGTATGTACACACACAGCATCTACATACAGTGTATATACCTACTTATATATGTGCTTTATATGGAAAAAGAGGTTTCTGCTCCCTTGGGGGTGATATCACCCCACTGAGACTTCACGGTTTAACACAGTTGGAGTTAACACCACAGTCATACCCCAGAGCCTCACCCTCCTTCCTTTGTGCCCTTGGACAAGTTACTTAAAGCCTCCCTTTTCTGATGAGTAAAATGAAGGTAAAAATAATGCTCAACCTCACTGGGTTGTTGTAAGGATTAAATATGTTAATTTGGCTAATGTGACCTGAACTTCAGACACAAACTCAATCCCAGTTACAAGATTTTACACACAAAATGCTCTTTAACTCCCAGATAGCTGCCACTTTTAGGCTGCTGAACAGGAAGCAATTCAGCCTAGATCCTAGTGTTTAATGCTTTATAACAGAAGTAGCATATTCTATACATAACTTCTGTCCAGCCTGTATTTGATTTTCTTCTTACACCTGTTTCAAATACCTTTTGTTGTTGTTGTTAATACTATTCTGGTTTACAAAGAAAGGTATTTATTCACTCTCGAATGAATTGCTTACCAAAAAAAACACATCTAGGTAATTCTTAATGACATATTTTCAAATATTTATTCTTGGTGCCCAGATAAATGCCACTGAGGTCTGTTCAGAGTTCTAAATACTTAGAGAATTTACAGTACAGCTCCTGGGTTATGAAACCAGCCACGGAGCCATGAGGAAGGAGAAGGCATTTGCATCCATGATCAGAAGCCACCTATCTGTCCCTGTGTGAAGAGAATTAAGATCTAGGACAGAGTGGGGACCCTTGTTATATTGTCAGTTGGCTGGACAGAGAGACTCTGGTAGCCTTGGCTTAATGCGAGCTTGTTTTTCTTTACTACTCTAGCCTTTAAAAATGACATTTACTATCTGAGCTAAGAGCAATTAGTTTACATGAGACAAAACAAACTGAAAACAATATACAAAGATTTCTCTTCAGATGCCTGTTAGTTTTTACTGTATTGACATTTATCGCTTTCTTCTGTGTTTATTACACATGGTTGGTTGGTTCTTTTCTTTCCTACTTACTTCCAGCCTTAAATCAGTGAATGCCAGGTGCAACATTATTGCTTTTTTCCCAACTGCTGCTCATTATAGGTCCCATCCCCACAGTACTAGATTTTGACCCTAGATGCTAGCTGACCAGTTAACAAGAATTACCACTTTAGAAAATTAATCTCACTGCAACCACTGGCAAAACAAAATTTTCCACTAAAATGATGCAAAGTACTTTCTCCTTCAATTTAATCAGATGGTATGCCTCTGCTCTGGCACAGCCTCAGGAAGGTAGAAATGGCACTCACCAAACAGTTGGATTGGAGTAAATGGTATAGTCTGAGAAAGCCTCATTAAATTGTTCCTTTCAATGGCTGCAAACAAAAACAGATTTACTGTCTTAAGTATGCATCAGTGGACTGAATTGACAGAAAGCCTCCCCCACATCAACCTATTCATACAATACTAAATTATTTTATTTCAAAGACCCCTTATTTTTGCCTTCATCAAAAATATTATCCATAATCCAGCTTTTAAAATAAACTATGCCTTAAAGGGGAAGGATATACCCCCATCTTGAAGATTATATGAGATTATATACCATGGTCTGAGGTAGGGCTATCACCTCCACTCTCCTGAATACCAAATCACAGACTAATCCATACATATGTGGAACTTTCTTTCAAAGAGTGTTCTGTGGTCTTCATTCTCTGGTTTTTCTTTTTCCAGAGCCAATTTAATGCACAGTGGACTGTGGGGACATCTACTGTTGACTTTGTGCAGTTCACCTTCTTTTCCCAGAGAGAACCGGAGGCCAATTTTAATTAGAAGCAAGTGATCTGCATTTTCCTGTTAAGAGCCGTCTCCTAACAGATCAGAGTCAATATGAGTTACAGTATTCTTCACCAGACTTTCCAAAGTTGACAGCTGGAGTCAAAATATTGGATTACTGCTGAGCTGAAAGACCCAGTTATAAGAGCCTGGAATGCAGAGCCTGGAATCCACTGAAACACTGTTCACTACTGAGGAGAATTTAGGAAAAGGCAGTCTATTCCTGGACCCTGAACACATGTCCTTGATGTAATAATAATGGTAACTGTCACACCAGTAAACTTTTACTCATGTGCTGAGCTTTAGACCGTGTAAAAGCCTTGCCCGTATATCATCTCATCCAATGCTGAGCGCAATGACACGCAAAAGACCAACCAGTGGCACAAGTCCAGTGGGCTGTTACATTGCTTTGCATTTCAAAGTGTTTCTCTCTTAATTCTCAGCTAGCCCTCTGGCAGATTGTTCCTCAGGAAGGGCAAGTATAATTATTCCCACTCTGAAAGAAAGACAACTGAAGTACTGTGAAGCAATGCTGCTTATGAGAGTCAAGACCCTCGACATCTTGTTTAATAACATCCTTATACGGTGTCTTTGTTGAACTTTCTCAGTGGTGCTGGCATTCATTTAGCAGTTAGGTTTGCTGAGGGCCAGTGAGGGTATAAAATCCTCCTTCAAAGAACTAGTTTCAGGCCCCAGTCCAAAATATGAAGATCTCTGGCTTTGGACTTGGAAGGAATTTTTAGACTTCAAGGCCACCCTTTGTCACCATTTGGAACTTGCCAATACATTTTTCTTTTCTCAATCCTACATTCTCTTAAATCCTAACAATTTGTTTCTCCAAGTAAATGACAAGGTAAGAAATCCAAATGTTCTTCTCATGAGAGTGAACAACAGCTTTTCAAGTTAGGAATCATATCAATACTTTGCAATTCATCAATATTTCTATCTACAATTGCAGAATCACAAACGTTTGGCTCAGCTGACATGTCTGACATGCACATGCATCCTACCTGAATAATGATGGTGAGGCTCTGGAGGGCTTTTTAAGGAGGCTGAGATTTCTGAAATTATAGAGAAGATTGGCATTTTAATTACAGGGCTGGAGATAAATACATGCTTATGAATATATTGCCTTCAAAGTTATTATCGAACAGGTTAATCGGAATGGCTCCGCAGCATTTGAGAAAGATTTCCTAATATCCTTTAACCACATTATTGGGCATGGTATCCTGACAGCTTCCAATCATCAATGTAATATCTCCAAACATATTTATATGGGGAATTGAAGAAAGACAGGTAATATTAGCCTCAAAGATGTATTTCCTCCGAACCAATTACACCTCTGGGTTGCAGAAAGCACTGGGCTGCCCATCACACTTCATGACATCCCAAAAGCACAATTCTCTGAGCTCCCACCAAGATGCAGTACCCATATAAAGACATTATTAATACCAAGTTATTAGCAGTCTACTTCACTGACCTAAAATGACAATAAAGTGATGAAAACAAATTAAGAGGCATATACCAGAAACAAAGGAGGGGGCGGAGGATATGACACCAAGGGACTTGTTCATGGGGACCACTTCCTGCAAGTTTAACCGGTTCTCTTCTATCTCCTCAAGTCCTAAATTACAAGTCTCCGGAGAAATCCTTTGCAACAGTTTTGCCATTTCATAAAATTAAAATTAAAGTAGAGAGCCTTAGTCTCATGGTGGTAACTGCTTTATACCTAGTAGAGTAAGCAGCATAATGAGCCCAATTTCACAGATCTCTCTGGCTTCTTGTTGCTGGATAAGGAAAGGAACAAAAATCCCTTCCTTAGGGGGTGCTTAGTATAAAGTAAGATCAGCAGAAAGGACCCTTTCTTTTGAGTTCATTCAATAATAAAAATTAAAAAGTATTCAGCTCCCACTATAGGTCATGCTAGCCAAGACAGATGTGAAGAAGTTGTGGCTCCCACTCTAGAAAAGAGAAAATGAGAAATACTAGGAGCCAAAGACATGTAAACTATAGTCACAACACAGCTGGCAAAGTAATATAATAGATGTGTACACAGGCTTATGGAACCTTTATAGACAAGCAATGTGATATTCTTAAAGAGCATAGGCATCTGAATCTGATAATGCTGAGTTTCAATCCTGACTCATTTAAGGAGCTGTGAGAATTTGTTCACATTCATTCAGCACATATTTACTCAACACCTACTATGTGTTTAAGAGAAAGACCAGTGTAAAAACATATAAAATCTCTGGTTACCTTCTAATGAGAGGAAAAAAATTAATAATTATGTAAATATATAGTACATACAGTATTTTATATATATAAGGAACTAATTATATACATATATATGTATATGTATATATATATATAGTTAGAGGGCTAAAAATGGTAAGAATAAGAGAGGTTATTATTTTAAGGATGGCAAGTCAAGACCTCTGTAATAAGGTGAAATTTGAGCATAGACCTGAAGGGAGAAATAGGTCATATGGAAAACTGAAGGGTATTCCAGGCAGAGGTGACAGCAGGTGCAAATGTCCTGAGGCAGGACTATGGAGAGTGTAGTCAGAGTGGACTGTGCTGACAGGAAATGGAATTGGAGAGTTGGAGGAGAAGCAGCAGATCAACAGGGCTTTGTAGACCACATTTGGACTTCACTTTTACAGAGTGAGATAAGATGCCATTTGAGCAGAAGTGTGACTCGATCTGACTTTCGATTTAAAAGTGTTATTCTGGCTGGGGTCTGGAAACAGACTGTCAGAAAGCAATAGTTTGGAGGTAATCCTATAATACAGGAGGATATAAAGAGTGGTATGTGGAGGTAGCAAAGTGATCAGTTTCTTGATATATTTTGAAGGATTTACTGATGGTTTGGAAGTGGGGATGTGAGAAAGCAGGAGTCAAATATGATGGAGACTTTGGCCTCAGTAATTGGAAAGGTGCAGTTGCCATTTCATAAGATAAGTAAGGAATGTGGCATGTTTTGTTTGAGATACCTTGTAGACACCCAAATGAAGGGGTAAATAGATAGGTGGTCGTATTCTGCATGGCAGAAATGTTGAGTGAAAGAATGAACATGAGCCTGGAAATCTGGATGAGGGCCAAGCTGTCAAGAGCATTGAAAACGACTAAAGGGATTTGCAGCCTATCCTGTAGGTAATGGGAAGCCACTGGAAGCTTCAAAATAGGTGACGATTTATTGTTCAGAAAGATAATTCCAGTGGGAGCATGGGGACGTGCAAAGGGAGATAAACCAAACAGAATGCTAACATAAAATGGAGAGCAAAACTTTTTATATAGGAAAAAAAAATGTTGGAGACCCTAAGGCAGAAGCTGTGGGGTAGAGCAACACAGACAGTTTCTAAGGATGGGGCTGTGGGTAGTACAGAGGCAAAGCTGAGATGGGCAGAGTTGATGACTGGGAAGGAAAGGCATTGCACACGAACTCAGAGTCCCAGTTTGGGTAAAGGAAGAGTCAGTGATCAATGACAACAGTCAACAAAGTAATACAATTAAGAACAGCCTCAAAGAAACTTCAAAGATGGATAGAATGGTCAAGGATGTCAAATGCTGCAAGTTCCATGAGGTCTAAAAAGAGGTTGTGTGATTTAGCAGCTTCAGTCATGGTGGCCACAGACACCAGGCAGGGAAGATGATAATGTATTTTAATTAATTTGGAGGTGGACAGGAGTGGCAGTGTGAAAGTTAGGTAACATCAAGAAAATGGTTATTTCTTCTGTATATGAAATGACTTAAGTGTGTTTGTAGTTGGAGGAGAAGGACTGCTGCACAGAAGCTGCTGGAAAACAGAGTGGGATGCACAGGGCCATGGAAGGGAAGGAGGTCAAGAACATGGAGAGGAGCTCAGAGTCTATGGTAGAGTTTGAGAACAGCCTTGACAGTGGCTTTGCCAGGGAGTCATCTCACACGACCCAGCCCTACTCAGTCACAGAGTCCTATGGAGGCCAGGCAGGAAAAGGTGTCCACATAAAGATGAACAGCTCTTGGGGCAGCCCTGGTGGCTCAGTGGTTTAGTTAGTGCCGCCTTCAGCCCAGGGCCTGATCCTGGAGACCTGGGATCGAGTCCCACATCAGGCTCCCTGCATGGAGCCTGCTTCTCTCTGCCTATGTCTCTGCCTCTCTCTCTCTCTCTCTCTGTTTCTAATAAATAAAATCTTTTTTTAAAAAAAAGATGAGGAGCTCTTCAGGAGTGATATGTGAAAGAGTGATGGTAAGAGTTGTCCAAGAGTCAAAACGAGCTCAGTGGCAACACCCTCACTGATGGAGAACACTGGAAAATCACTGTCAGAACAAGGCAATTAAAAATATCTGTGAACAAGACCTCAGTCCTGATTTACATGGAGAAAGACAAATCAACTTTCTACTTTTCTACTGAAAGTTCTCCTTCATACACTAGACAAAAATCCCATAGAGAATTTCAAGAGCTATGAAAATCTCAGGAGTGTGAAAGTCACCATCAATAAGTTGAAAAGAATAAGATCTTTAAATATAAAAACTTACTGTCAGCTGCATTTGAACTTCTCAACCTGTTCGAAAAATTAAAGTTGTTTAGATAATGCTTTAAATTTTTCAATGACCAAAGAAAGGAAAAGTAAGTGCAACAGTAACAATACAGCATCTATATGTCTGTGTGTGTGTGTGTTATTTTCTTTGAAAGAAAAGTGTCATTGGACCCCAATCTATATCAGTAGAGAAATGGTTTACAACCCTACAACTATTTTCATAGAAAAACAAGCATTGCATATGTGTGCAATTCACTTAAAGTGCATGCCCTAAGCTAACCGGAAAGCAGTTGTTGGATTTTGTTTTTAATTAGCTATATGAACACAAGATATATATAAGATTTAACTGTGTTTGTGTTGTTCTGGATCAATTAAACTAAAGGGTTCCTGAACTATGCAAAGCAGATGCCTACAAATGAGTCTGCGAATGTCTCCGGACAAGCCCACAAATCAGTTTCATTAGCCCACGTGGCTCCTAAATGTTGGCAGGCTGAAATTAGCTCTCTGCAAATTGTTACTTGCCCTGCTCAAGTGCACACGTGGCCATAGGCAAGTCTGAATAAATGTGCTCAAAGAATATCTCTGGTATTGAAGGTCCTTAGGGAAGAGAGTACAATTACAATTATTGTTTAATTTCATGCTGCAATAACCCACTACTCTGCATGAGCACAAACTACCGAACCTCTGGGAGGAGAGAGTCATGTGCACTTGAAGTCTAGAGGCAGGCTTGCACAGAGACCTGCCTGTATGGGAGTTCCAGAAAAAAAGTCCATCTCAAATAGAGCTGGCTGCAAACTCCAAGTCATGTTCCACCTACTTGGTATCAACTGGCCCTTCATACAATAGATGGTTTTGAATTCTGCTCCCATAGCCATATGGACAATTTGATGATATAACTAGAAAAGTCCAGAAAACACTCCAAATGAAATGCAATAATTTTGCTTGGCTGGTTTTCAAACTTTATTGCTCTGAATAAAGAAAATTCCAGGAAAATACTCCAGCCTCCAACCATGTGAGTTTGCTAGCTCCTCTCTCTTTTGATCCCTATCTTCCCTTTGGCTTAATCTTCAGTGGGTTCTGCTTTAAAGACAGATACTTCGAATGTTCATGAGAAACCAAAAATGAAAAAGATCAACCTCATAAACTAAAATTACAAATTTGAAAAAATAATCTAAAAAGAAGACTATCAGGCCTTCAGTCTTTTTCCTTAGGTCAGACAGATTTGCTCCTACTCTTTAATGCAAATTTCACAATCTTTTCTGTCAGAAAAGATAGGATACTCATTATTCCACATGTGCTTTTATTTTTGACATTGAAAAGGCAAATGGTTAAGCTGCTGTGGTAGAACATGTTTCATTATATTCTTAAAAGGCATTTAAGGGAGCTCTTATTGCCAAGAGACGGGAAAACTTGGAGAATAAATTATTTTCCTTCTGGCTGACAAAAGAAAAATATTGTCATTGGAAATACTTTTCCCCCCTATTTTTCTGACCCAATGAAACCTTTGTTCCAAATAAGGTTAAAAAAAAAATAGCAGCCAAGGATACTTAAAACACACATTTAAAAATACTCACGGGGAGTTCCTAGGGAGGTTAGTGCTCCTAGAGTTCCACAATGAATTTTTGCTCAGATCCTAAGAAGAAGGGAAAGGTCATTACATGTTCACCCAACAGTCTCCTACCCCAGAAATACATTTGCAAAATACATGCCTTGGAGGTTTACTTCTTTTTTTGACCCTTCCTCCAGCTCAATATTTCTCTTACTGGACGCACTCAACTCAAGTTGGAAAGATGCATAATGTTAGCAAAATATCTGCATAATTCAGTGTGTTGACTGACTTTAATAGAATAAAATTACTTTTATGGGGACATCATAGAGAAAATGTATTTTATACAATGATTTTTGCAGAAATGAGAGTAAACAGTTAATGATAAAAAAAGAAGGGATGAAGGTCTAAGTTGACAAGAAACATCAGTCATATATTATATCTCTATGTCCTTTGTCCAAACATTGTTGTTTCAGTGGATAATTATTTAGAATAACATTACTTTGAATTTATCATTCTATTTCCTGTTTAGATTCAACTGTTACTTCTTGAAACCTACTATATTCCACGTATCACTCTAGGCATTTGCTCTGGTGTTATTTTGTTATCCTCAAACAATAATCTCAAAAGGATGGCATTAGCCCCATTTTAGAGATACAGTTAATGAAACTCAGATGTTAATTAATATACATAGTTCTGAAACCTAGCACATGGCAGACAGGTTCTTGCCTCCACTCACTTTCAAGCAGTCTTACATTTTATTTTCAAAACTTTCCACAGATAATACTCATGAGGTTATTAACTTCGTACATACATAAAAGTAATGTGGATAGTGTTCCCAAGTCCATAGAAATAATGTTCAAACCAAGACCAAAATTAGATTTTTGGGGTTAGTTTAACTAGACCACGCTTCCCACATGGTAGATGGCAGTAAAACAGGCACATATTTGCGGATAGTAAGGAAAAATGACCAAAAAATCAGAAAACCTCAGTGTCGGAGGGTCCTTTACCCTGCAATGCCCAAAGCCCCTTTGACACATCTGCAAAGAGGTTTGCTCAGCCTGTTTGACTAACCACCCTAAGCAAGGAACTTACTACTTCCAGAAATAAACCATTCCATCCTTAGAAAGTTCCAATTGCTAAAAATTCCTCCTCAAATTGGGCTGAAATCTGCCTCCCTGTAGTTTCTATATGTTGACTCTAACTCCGCCTCTTAACACGTATTGAAAATACCTATTTTTCTCCCACATGGCAACAGTCATATATTTCAAAACAGTTTCAAAAACTTCTGAATTATTTATCTTTCATGTTAAAAACACCCACCATAAATTACTAGGTGGACAGATAACTTGCATGGAGAAAAACAAGGAAAGCATAAAGGTTGTGGGGGGGGGGGGTGGCAGGCAGTGTGAGGGGAGTGAAAAAACTGAACATATATTCAAAGCAAGGATTAAATGTAATACCAATAAAAAGTAGGAGCCAATTAAGGGACATAAAGGTAAAACAGACATGGTCAAGGAGTTAGAGAAGTATGTGCATAAATTTTTTTAATATCAAATAAGATATTTTTACCTCTTGAGACTGCTTTAAATAATCACTGACTTGTATGGCATGCTGTTCCTTTTCTTTAGTTTTCATTTTCTGATATAGAGAGGGTTCTAGACCTTGTTAAAAGAAAGAAAAAAAATTAGAGAATACATAAAAATGTGTTACATTCAAATCACATTCCTAAATAGAAAGATCTGAACATAGTGCATTCATCTAAATTTGAATATAGCTTCTTTTTCTCTTTTTAGCAAGTGGTACCAAGATTCTTTTGTCCTTTTTTTTCTCAAGTGGTTGAAAGCTATATATCCTACAACATTTCTATTCATCAGTAATTTCCTGTGCATTTATAATCACTTATGCTCCCTAATCAAAGTCAAGAACTAAATGATCCATAACTTGAGTCCTCCCTGCAGAAGAACACTTACCAATTCTTTTTACATTCACCTTCTCCTGCACCCTATTGTCCATGCTTTATTTAAAACACATAAAATTATCATTCCAAATTGTTAGAAATCCTTCCTTAACAATTGTATCAAGCATCATAGTAGCCTACTTGAAAAAATAAAACAAAACATAAGCAAAAGATAGAAAAGATTGCCAGGAGATGTGTTTCGTTTTCAGCTCTTTCTTAAAAAGGAGGCAAGGATCATTATTGTCGTTATTTTTTATACTGGTACCTATAAAATCACAGGCATGCAGTAAGTGCTCAATAATAATTTTTCAATTGGATTAATTCTGAGAATAATGCTATTAAGAGTCCTTGGCTAAATGTAGAGGGTACCAGTAACTTTTTTCTCTAATGATTTTATGACAAAAATACACACACACACACACACACACACACACAAAGCGCAAAAAAAACCTATTGGAAAAAAAATCACAAAATGTCATATGATATTTTTGTAATAGCATAAATGGTTTTACTGAGAGCACAGAATTAAAATTAAGATAAAAATTAAGATAAAATATTTATAGGAAATATTATTTTTAACTTCCTTTTCATAGTTACATTCCTCAGAACTTTTTGTATTCAGGAAGAGCTACCTGACAGGGTATCACCCAACCCTCAAAATTTATTTTTAAATTCTTTTTCAATTAATCCATAACTGAGATACACTTCAAAAAAAAATAAAATTCTTAATTCAGAGTGTAGTTCAAGGTAGACACTGGGCCTCCTTATCTCCTCAGATAACTTGGCGCCTGGAGTCAGCCTATTTCCCTACATCTTCTTTCCCATTCTTATCATCAGACTTGAGATTCTTTCCCCAAATCCCCACTATCACCTTCATCTTTCTCTATTCAAAAGTCATTAGGAAAAACTTCAATAACTTGGGAGTGGAGGTTGAGTGAAATGGGTGAAGGTGGTCTCAGGTACAGACTTCCAGTTGTAAGATAACTAAGTCTTGGGGATCTAATGTACAGCATGGTGACTATAATTAACAATATTGTATATTTGAAAGTTGCTGAGAGAATAGATCTAAGAAAGTTCTCATTATCAGAAAATTATAACTATGTGAAGTGATTACTGTTAACTTATTGTAGTAATCATTTCACAATATATACATATACCAAGTCATTACATCTTACACAAAACGTCAATTATAACTCAATCAAAAAAGAACTTGAAAAGTTTAAGACATAATAACTTAAATATCAGTTAAACTATTTATAAAAATATAAAATATAAATAAACATTTATAAATAAAATAAATACATTTGCAATTGGTTCTAGAATCATATCTTTAGATATGGGACCTGATTTATTCAATATTACAGGCTCTCATAAACTGTGATTTAAGGCAAGACAATTGAGCTATCAAGTCATATCTGTAGGTTAAGGGAGTTCTGAATAATTTAATTTTTAATGTCTCTTTCAGCTTAGAGTCCACTTGATTCTCAGTGATTTAACAGACAATTGAGTATTTTAAAATATAAATTTGGGTTTTTCAACTGTGGCCGTGACATTTTGGGCTGGATAATTCTTTGTCAGAAGGAAAGACACTATCCTATGCATTGTAAGATGTTTAGCAGCATCTCTGGCCACTAGCCATTAGAGGTCAAGAATACCTGTACCTCCTTTAATTGGCATTACCAAAAATGTCTTCAGACATTGTCAAATGTCCTAGAGAAGAGAGGTGGAAGGTGTACAAAATAGGCAATTGGTTGAAAACCACCAAGCATAAGACAAAGCAAGGTTTTAAAGAAGCATAATATCATAAATTTCAATACAGTGTCTATTTGTACCTTAGTTTTAGTATTCCAAATTATTTTAAATATTTATGAGTCCTGATCACATAGCTCCTCCTGTTTAAAAATTAGTAAAAGGGAGCGTGAGGAAGGTGGTGATGAAGTATAAGGACCCTAGGCTCACCTCTTCCCAAGAATACAACTAGATAATTATCAAATCATCCTAAATACTCCAAAAATTGACCTGAAGACCGGCAGAACAAACTCCATAACTAAAGGTAGAGAAGAGGTCACACTGAAGAAGGTATTTGCACTCATGTTCATAGAAGCATTATTCACAATAGCAAAGAGGTGGAAACAACTCAAGTGTCCATTGATAGATGAATGGATAAACAAAATCTGGATACCAATTGCATTCCCTCTTGCCATGGCAGCTATGGAGGTGTCCTGCAGAACCCCATGTTGAACATGATAGAGCTACAACATGTATAGAACCTGGGTCCCTGTATCCCTACTTGGGAGGCTCCCTGTCAAATATTTGCATAGGGCTTTGCCTAAGTAAGAATAAACCTCAAATGTGGGAAAGCAAATAAAATAATTAGTAAAGGTCTCTTATTGTTTAACACAAGAAGTTCAAAGTTCTGACCATTGCTCCCAATTCTGACCATAATCTGGCTTTATCTCACTTGTCGAGTCTTAGTTCACATTCTCTTCCTACCTCATAGTTTTCATTCATAGCTAGTTGATCATCTTTTCTCCTTTACAAACACCATTAAGGGATATTTTCCCATGGAATAAATACTATATGTCAGTTGTAATAAATAACCAGCCACAACTCATCCTGCTGAGTTCTGTGTAAGGGTCCATATCAATGTCTCATGAACCTTAAGAATTTATAACATTAGATCACCCCCACTCCATACATCAGATTAAATGAACACTCCCTGAGCCAGGTTTAACAGCTCTGGATATGAAACTATCTAAACCTTAATCTTTCTTCTCTGGATCTCAACAACTATTCCATTAAATGAACAGAAATTTTGTCCTTTTCATAAAAATTAAAAATCAAAAAGTTATTTTTCTAAATGAATGTTGCCTCCCTCTCATTCTCTCATCTCTGCTTGATAGAATAGTTAGAATGGCTAAAATTAACAAGACGGGAAACAACAAATGTTGGTGAGGATATGGAGGAAGGGCAACCCTCTTACAATTCTGGTAGGAATGGAAGCTGGTAAAGCCACTCTGGAAGACAGTATGGAGGTTTATCAAGAAGTTGTACAATTGCACTACTGGGTATTTACTCCAAAGATAGAGATGTAGTGAAATGAAGTGGCAGCTGCACCCCACTGTTCATAGCAGCAATGTCCACAGTAGCCAAACTATGAAAGGATGAAAGGAGCCAAGATGTCCCTCAACAGATGAATGGATAAAGAAGATATGGTATGTATGTATGTATGTATGTGTGCGTGTGTGTATCTGTATATATGCGTATATATGTACACATCTTTTTATTCATTATCAGGAAGCCTTAGATCTGACTTAGTAATTCCATAGGACTTCATCTTTCTAAGGCTTCCTAATAATGAATAAAAAGATGTGTACATATATACGCATATATACAGATACACACACAAAAAAAATGGAATATTACTCAGCCATCAGAAAGGATGAATATCTACCATTTACATCAATATAGATGGAACTAGAGGGTATTATGCTAAATAAAATAAGTCAATCAGTGAAAGACAATTATATGGTTTCACTCACATGCGGAGTATAAGAAATAGTGCGGAGGATCATAAGGGAAGGGAGGGAAAACTGAATGGAAAATAAAAGAGAGGGAGACAAATCATAAGAGACTCTTAACTCTGGGAAACAAACTGAGGGTTGCTGGAGGGGAGGTGGATGAGGGGATGGGGTGACTGGGGTGATGTGATGAGCACGGGTGTTATATGCAACTGATGAATGACTGAACTCTACATCTGAAACTAATGATGTACCATACGTTGGCTAATTGAATTTAAGTTTGGGTGGTCCAGGAGTATCATGAGGAAACTTTCTCACAGTTTTTGAGATCCAAGAGTCTAGACTGTTACATACTTATCTGATTAAATTTGGACACTGTGAGCCAGTTCTTGCTGCAGACCTCTTCTTCTGAGATTTTATTTTCTCCTGGCTCTGAATCCAATTGGTCATTTTGAGAACAGGTGTCGACCGTTATGACCTGGAGAGAAAGACACTTGTTGGAACACAGTGACATTAACCTGAAAACATTCTGAGTCATTAATGTGACTCATAGAGGTACTATGGTGAACAGCAGTGGTTGTTAACATTGGCTGCGCATTAGAATCACCTGGAAATCTTTGAAAATTTCCATTAGTCAAGCTGGCAGGACACAAGCACCCATGATTATTCTTTGTGGTCATGACTGAGAACAAGGGTGGGGGCAGCAGTCGTCAAACCTGAGTGTCCATCAGAATCACTCAAGGCAATGCTAAACCACAAATTACTGGGTCCCACCTCCAAGATTCATGATTCAGTAGGCCTAGAGGGAGAAAGAATCTGCATGTCTAGCAAGTTCCCAGATAATGCTAATACTGCTGATAGAAGACCACAATTTTAGAACCAGTGGCGTAGAGCAAAAAACCATAAGGCTTGGATCCAAAAAGGACTTTTGTTGGAATTCTAGAGATCTATAACTTTATGTGAACTTCGATAAATCACTTAATGTCTGTGAGCCACTTTCCTTTTGTCATTAAAATAACAGATAATCAACACTAATGGCTGCCATATGTACTAACCGAAGACAGAGAAGAAATGAGATAAATTGACAAAATACTAAGCAATAAGCAAATGCAAGTTATTAGTACCTAAGCCTGGTTTCAATTTCTAGTTAAATTCTGGCCACTTTAATGATTGCAAAAAAACAAATCTATTGAATTCATATTTTGTAAGATTCCAGCAACTCATATCATTTTCCCTGAAAAAGAGTCTTTACAAGCTAAATCTTCCCCTGCAAAAAAAGGTAATTTTACATAATTTTCTTAATACTTTTCTCTTTGCTTCTGCTTCTCATTCTAAAAAGAGCTGAGGTGCTTTAAAAAATGCAACCAGATTATTATATGGAAAAATGAAGCAGGGCATTAAGATCATGAAAGATGAAGTCCTATGGAATTACTAAGTCAGATCTAAGGCTACTTAAAATGAATAAAAAGATTCACTAAATGAAAATGTGAACAGAACACTTTGGAATTTGTGGGATATAGCTAACACAATGATTAGAGGGAATTTTATAGCACTAAATGCCTGTATTAGAGAAGAAGACAGTCTAAATCAATGACCAAAGCTTCTATCTTAACAAACTAGAAAAAAAATAGAGCAAATTAAACCCCAAGTAAACAAAACAAAAGAAATAATAGAGCAGAAATCAATGAAAGAATATTCAGAGACAAATCAATGAAACCAAGTACTGGTTCTTTGAAAAGATCAATAAAGCAGATAAGCCAGTAGCCAGACTAATCATGAAACAAAGAGAGAAATACAAAATATTAGAAATGAGAGAAGTGATGTCATTACAGACCCCACAGACAATAAGGGAGTAAGGAAACAATATTATAAATACTATATGCCAATAGATTGAACAACTTAAATGAAATGGACAAATTGAAAGATACAAAGTTCACTCAGGATGAATCAGATAACCTAAATGGTCCTATGTCTATTACAGAAATTGATTTTGTAGCTAAAAACTTTCCCACAAAGATGATTTCTTTGGTTAATTCTACCATTCTACCAAACAATAAAAATTGAAATAGTATCAATTCTATACAAACTCACCTAGAAAACTGAAGAGGGAACACCCCAACTCAGTCAATAAGCCCAGCATTACCCTGATACCAAAACCAGACAAAGACATTACAGGAAAAGAGATCTATAGACAAACATTCCTCAAAAATACAGATGCAAAAAATCTTATTAAAATATTAATATTACTTAATATTCTAAATAGAACTTCTGCATTATAAAATTGATTAATATAATTAATTATATTAACAATAAAAAGGAAAAACCATCTGATTATATCAGTAGGTTCAGATAAAGCATTTGACAAATGCTAATCTCTATTAATGACAAAAAGTTTCAGAAACTAGGTGTAGAAGGGAAGTTAACTTGATAAAGGGCATTTACATAAAAAGGTATAGCTAGAATCATACTTATTGGTAAAAGCCTAAATGCTTCCCCCCTAAAAGCAGAGACAAGGAAAGGTTATCTACTATTGCCACTTTTATTCAATATTTTACTAGAGATTCTAGCCAGTGTAAGAAGGCAAGAAAAATAAATAAAAGGTAAAAAGTAAATTTAAAAAGTGAAACTATCTTCATTTGTAGATAACATGACCATTTATATAGGAAATCCTACAGAAGCAACAAAACTTACTCAAACAAATTAGTAAATTTAGCAAGACTGTGTGGTATAAAATCAACATTTTGAAAATATATTTCTAGGGGCGCCTGGGTGGCTCAGTTGATTAAGTATCTAACTCTTGGTTTCAGCTTAGATCATGATCTCATGGGTCATGGGATCAAGCCCTGTGTTATGTTCCACATTCAACAAGGAATCTGCTCAAAGACTCTCTCCCTCTGCCCCTCCTACAGCTCACATTCTCTCTCCCCCTCTCTCAAATAAATAAATCTTTAAAATATATGTATTTCCATATACCACCAACAAAAGAAATTTTTATAATTGCATTTATAATAAAATAAAATATATTAAATACTTAGGGAAACATTTTTAAAAACATGCAAGAACTGTATATTGAAAACTACAAAACAATGCTGAGAGAAATTGAGAAATATCTAAATAAATAGACATGTTCATGGAACAAAAAACTTATTATTGTTAAGATGCCAATTCTCCCCAGGTTGATTCACAGCAATTCCACTCACCCTAGTAGGCTTTTCTGTAAAAATTGCCAAAGTGAGTCTAAATATATGTGGAAATGCAAAGAAACTAGAATGGCCAAAAAAACAAAACAAAACAAAACACCAAAAAAACCAGAACTTTGAAAAGGAAGAAAAACTTTGGCAGGCCCACATTATATGATTTCATTATTTAATATAAAGTACAGTATTCAAGATAGTCCAATATTATCCTAGACACAGATAAATGGAATAGAATAGACTCAAATAAATCCATACATATTAAGGATATACATGGTCAATTTTTGACAAAGATGTCAAAAGGTAACTCAAGAGGAAAAAGACAATATTTTTACCAGAACATGGTAGAAAAGTTGTTATTTGTATTCAAGGAAAGGAAGGAAAGAGGAAGGAATAAAGCAAGAAAGAGAGAGGAGGAAAAAAGGAAAAGAAGGAGGGACCTCAATCCTTACCTATCATCATATACAATAATTAACTCAAAATGGGTGCTAGACCTAAAAATAAGAGAAAAAACTATGAAACTTCTAGAAGAAAACATTAAGAGAAAATCTTAGTGATCTTGGGTTTTGCAAATTTTCTTAAATAGGACACAAAAATCATAGACTATTTAAGAAAAAAAAAACAAGTATTGGACTTCACCAACATAAAAAAAAATGTATACACTGCAAAAGATATTTATGAAAAGTAAAAGGCAAGATCAAGAGAAAATATTTGCAAAACATATATCCAACAATGAGCTTATATCTAGAAAAACTTCTGACAACTTAATAAGAAGACAACCCAATTTTTAAAATAGACAAAATAGTCAAATGGACAGGTCACCAAAAAAAAAAAAAAAAGATAATGGATGGTAAGTAAGCACATAAAAGACACTATGCAGCACTCATTACTACAGAAATGCAAATGAAACACCATGAGATGCCACTACCTACCCCATACTATGGCTTAAGTTAAAAAGACTGAGCATACTAAGGATTGGTGAGAACGTCGACCACGGGAACACTTACAAACTACTCCTTATAAACTGGTGGGAATGTAAAATGGTACAGCCACTTTGAAAAACAGTTTGGAAGTTTCTTCTAAAATTAAACAAATACTTACCATATGACTCTGACATTCCACTCCTAAATATTTACCAAAGAGAAATTGAAACATATGTCCACACAAAGCCTTGTGCACAAATGTTCATAACAGCTTTGTTTGGAATAGCCCAAAACTGAAAATAACACAAGTGTCCTTCAACATGTGAGCTGATAAATGAGCTGTGGTGTATCCACTCTGATGACTCTTAAATTTACATCTTCACTCCTTCCAGTACAGTGCCATTTTATAGTGTGCCTGGTGCTTTAAAAGTCAGAGAAATCCAACAAAGATAGGCTACTACCTCAATCGCCAACAACACAAAAGACACTTACTGGCACCTGTAGTTCTTGTGTTTTCTTCTTTTTCTTTGACGATCTCTTATCCTTGATTAGCATTTTTGTTTTGATCCATGCTAACTGCCCTATCTCTGAGGATCTTGAAAGATCTGTAAGGGAAAAGGTTAGCATGAAAAAGTTTAAGATTGTGAAGGAAACCATTTGGTTTTACAGGCAATGGAGAAGGGGGAGAATGAGGATACACTCAGAGGTCAACTTTTTAAAAATAATAGCAATGCATAAAATTTAATAATTCAAGAGCACATTTTTTAAACAAAAAAAATAATTTCACTTCTTACTTTTAATCTTAGAGATCTTCAGTTTGTCCTCCTTGTGGAATCTCAAACTATGACTCCGAGTGAAGGGCCTATCTCTGCGGAAAGGATTGATCCAAAAGGATGTGTTTGGCTGTAGCCATGGTCCTACCTCTGAGCAGTCACTACTAGGGGCCAAGCTTGATGAGTTATCAGATAGGGATCTGGCCCGGATCTTCCTCTGGCCTTGGCCACTCTCTTTAGAGTCACTGTTACTCGTGGAGGCCAAGCAGGTCTGCCATTTTTTCTTGATGCTAAACACGCCAGTTTCATCACCTTCTGAAAATGCCCAGTTCACATATCCACCTCCAGTTCCCATGCTCTCTACTTGGGAGGGGAGGGAGGTCACTTGCATTGGCACAGATGTGCAAATCAGAGTGGGGAGACCTTGCTCCGCCTCGTCTTGTCTGGCCGGTGTCTGAGCGATTGACCTGTACCGTGCCTCGGGTTCGGCCACTGAGCCCTGAGCTGAGACAGGTGGGGTCTGCCAAGTCAGATGAACAGGCACTTCACCCTGGGGGACCTGTTCAGTTGCCAGCACCTTTGTTCCTGCTTCCATGGATGCTCTGAACAGAGGCAAGTCAGTTTCTGCAGAGAAAGGAACTCGCTTTAGATCAGAAGGGACCAGGAGAAACTGGCCATACTTCGGCTGCCCTTGCCCATGAAGGGACACCCCAGGAGCAACTATAGCAGTTTCTGTTTCTTGCTTTTCCTGCTCATCTCTTATATTTGAAGCCTCTCTCAGATTGTCTGTGATCTCAAGAAGGGGCCCCCTCTGTACTCTCAGGGTGTGCTGGCCTCTGGCCAGGCTCCGCAGCAAAGAAGGAGGCATGCTATAATACTGGTATTTCTTCTCCCCAGAGACCTCCACGCTGCCTAGAACCCCTGCACAGATGACATTGCTCCAGCTGTGGGGAAGTTTTCTGCAAGTAGTGTGTTTTCTGCTGGCCAGGAGAGCCTCATCCTCTTGTAAGGTGTCAACAGCAGAAAGTACTTTTAGGGTATCCACTGTCAGGGCAGAGAGGTCCTGCAGATGTCCCACTTGGCTGTCCAAGGACAGTAAAGAGTCCTTTATAAAAGACACTTTTTCATTCATTTCTTTCAGTTGGAAGTACATCTCTGTAACCCTGATGGTAGAGGGAGAGAGAAAACCAATAAACACGTTAAGCCAGTGGGAACTTGCCTGGCTCTCCTCCTGTCCTATTTCCATCTTTTGGAGCTGCCTCAGCCTAAATGCTTCCCCAAGTTGGGTGAGTCTTCTGTCTTCTCATCTCAGGTGACCTCACACCCTCCTATAATTCCCACTATTGCCCCAATGAGGAGGCATGATACGTCTCCTTTTCTAGCCCTTATTTCTCTAACATCTCACAACCATGTTTCCAGCTTCCTGCTAGTCATCCCTCCAAAAGTTCCATGCATCAGCTCTATTGTATTCATTAATACATTCATTAATTTACATGATAAACATCCCCAAATCTCCTAGTGACAAGCACTATGCTATTCTGGATAGGAAAAGAAGATCTTGAGGAAGAAGCCAGAATGAGAGGAACAGAATTAATGTATGTAAATATGTAATTAGAAAATAAACGTATAGATCTTAAAAACAATCCAAGTCTACAGTTCAAATAGGCTTCCCAAGCTTCAAGCTTCAAACAAAACCCATTTTAAGAGACCTACATTCTGAGAAAGCCTGTGGCAAATTTTTGAAGTCATTTTGAATACTTTAACTCAACATTACAATGTCCGGCCATTGATTCATGTAAAAGCAACGCAAGATATTTTCAGCTGTGAAAGTCAGAAGTTAAATTGAAAATAGAATCTAATTAAATGGAATATCTGATTCAGAGACAGGGAAAAGAATGAAGGAGATGTTGGTTAATATTATCTGTCCATCTGTAAATATTTCTATATCGGGATGGGTTTTGTGCTCTCCATCCCAAAAGAAATAGGTTGAAGTCCTAACCACCTAATACTCTTAGAATGAGACCTCATTTGGAAATATGGTCTCTACAGAGATAACCAAGTTAAAACAAGGTCATTAGAGTAGGCCCTAAGCCACTATGGCTGATGTCCTTAGAGAAGGAAAATTTGGACACAGTGAGAAGATGATGTGAATATACACAGGGAGAAGACACCCTATGACTTCAGTGACGTATCTATGAGCTCAGGAATATCAAGGATTGCCAGTAAATGTCAGAAGCTAGAAGAAGCAAGGAAAGATTCTCTACTAGAGTCATCAGAGGAAGCATGGCCCTACCGATTTCTTGATTTTGGATTTGTAACCTCCAGAACTGTGAGACAATTTATTTCTGCTTTATTTCTGCTGTCATAGGACACCCAATTTTTGATACTTCCTTATGGCAGCCCTAAGAAACTAATACAGCTTTCTAAGCTTTACAATACAACAAATTATAAAATGCATCATATTTGGTTACATAAAAACAAACTCATACACATAAAAATATAAAATTTTAAAATAAGCAGTAAGTTAGAAATTATTCTAACAAATGTGATGTTTGTATCCCTTAATAAATCATAGCTTTCACAAATTGTTACAGAAAAAATTACAAAGACTCCAAAGGACGTGAACAGACAATTCACAAAAGATAAAATACAAAAGATAAGGAGACATGGTAAAAATATTACACCTCATTAGGTATGCAGGAAAATGGAAATTAAAACAATGATAGATTCCTCTACATCCTCTACATGCAACAATATTTTTTTGTTTAGCCTAGCAAATGATTAAAATAACTAAATGGTGACAAGGCTGCAACATTGGGACATTCAATTAAGCAATGTACATAAAGAGACTATGATTTCACTATGCTAACACAGATACTCCTTGCGTTATGAAATAGAATATTACGCAGCCATTAAAAATCATACTTACATTGTAGAGTGTAATTTCCTTTGGCTATTTCTGATGGTAGGCATGGGGATGTGTATGTCTGTTATGTTCTATATTCTATGCTTTTAAATTTGGTATAAAAACTTTGTAAGTTGAGAAACAATAAAAGTTAAAAATATTTATAAATAACAATTATTTGAAAAGTATTTTTGGTGTGTAAAGGTGGGTAACATATAAACTTGTATAATTTTTTTAAAGATTTTATTTATTTATTTTGAGGGGGGCAGGGGCAGAGGGGAAGGGAATTTCCAGCAGACTCCATGCAGACCACAGAGCCCAACATGGGACTCAAATCTCATGACCATGACCAGAGACAAAAATCAAAAGTCAGATACTTAACTGAGTCACCCAGGCGGCCCCAACTTGTATAATTTTAACTAAAAATATATGGAAGACTAAATGGAAAAAAGAACAAAATGTTCACAGTGCATTCTGACTTATGACATTTTTTCTTTCTTTTCTTTCCCTGTTTTATTCTTTTATTTGGACAAGTGAGTATTCTGGCCCAATTCTCAATAATGAACATCTTTGATAAACAGAAATACAGGGTGGGGGGAAAAAACCCAACCCAGCAAGGGAGGGAATCTCATCAACAGTTTCATGGCTGACATGACCATATGCAAAAATTAAGAATGATCCCTGGTCTTACGTGGAGCCTGGAAGAAGCAGTGATTATGCTATAAAGGACTTAGCATTCAGCTGCAGAAGCACTTCCCAACATAGTGTGAGACATCCCCTCTCTAGAATGTATCCCAAGTGGCATGGATTGAGAAATCCTCCATTTCTTCTTTCTGGGAGCTTGGCAGATAGAAATTAAAGAACAAAGAGGCTGATATTTTCCGTGTTTATTATATCGTGGGTAGGACCCTCTCTTTCTTACTTCTGCTACAGAATTCAACTTCTGTAACTAAGTAGAGGCTTAATAAATGCTTCCTGACCTTCTGGAACCTGCAAAACGAGAATTGGCAGAGACGATGAGGGAAAGAGCACAAAATATATGTATACTCCCTTCCAAACATGCTTAATTAGAGCCTCTCCATTTAGTGCAGTGTTTCATCTAATTCAAAAACAGAACAGTCTGAACAGCAGTAATGGAGGCTCATTAAGTTCCATTAGCAGCAGTCACATCAAATGGATACAATAGAAACCAGCGACTATTCACAGCAACAGGTAACATTCGACAATAGAGACTGGTTAGACAAATAACCTGGTCACCCCCACATCGGGTTCTCTTGCTTATTTTTTTTTCCCTAAAGCATTATGTCCCATGAGACATATTTTAATCATATTTCTAAACCACCACCTATATTAATTTAATCTAGACTTTCAGTAATTCTGACATGTAAAATAAATTCTTAGAAGTTTAGTTTCCCCTGAGCACAATCTGAGGGTGGGGGGAAGACCAGTATAGCTATTGTTTTACTGTGGGTCCTTGGAGAAGATGTTTTAAAATAAGATTATAAGGAGTGTAATTATAATCATCATGATAATTGTAATATTCTCTGAGTGCTCACTAGGTGCCAGGCATGTTACAAGCCTCTATAGTATTATTTTATTTAATCTGCATAACAACCCTATAATGGAGGCATTCCTATTACTCCTTTCATAAAAGAGATTAGGTCATGTGGCCAGTTACATGGCTAGAGATGGAGTGAAGCTTGGAACCCAGACAGTCTGACTCCACAACTAGTAGCATGAACCCCGGCACTCTGGCACCTCAGAGCAACTCATCGGAGATCTAGGCAAAGTTCTCACAGAGGCCTTAGAAGCATGGGAAGTGCTAAACAAATGATGCCAACGTTTCCCATGCTGGGGGTGCTCACGAATGTTTCTCAATAAGGTTTCAAAGTAAAATGATGACAGGATGACAGGACCTGCTCCAATGATAACGTTACTGAGTCACAATATGACTTGTTTTAAAATGTCACATTTTCCAGGGACACCTGGTAGGCTCAGGTGGTAGAGTGTGCAACTCTTGATCTCAGGGTTGTGTGTCTGAGCCCCACATTGGGTGCAGAAATTATTTAAAAAACTAAATGCAATATTTCCAAAATATAACATGCTTAAAAGGAAAAATATCCAATTAACATCTTACTCCATAGAGCAGAAAGCAAGAAATGCTGGTTTGTGTTGCTAGGGTCAAAAAGTAGCCAGTGTTCTAGAGAAAGGAGGACATAAAACAGCCTTATACTTCTCTATTTCAGGTCTCACAACTCACTCACTTAATTCTGCAAGGATATAGGTGATCTCTCCTTCACAGGTAGGCAGCTGTGCAAATATCCTCCTAATCTCCTTTCCCTTCCTCTTCAAACTAGCTCAAGCTACCTCAGGAAGTCTTCTTCCCTCCCTCTCATGCTTCCATTGTGAACTCCCCAGAGATGACCTCAACAGGGCTGACCATGCAATTAGAAGGCTGGTGAGGTAGCTCTAGCATGAGGGAGAAATGATGATGTTTTGAAAAGTGAAATTAGGCATTCATAATCAAATTCTAGAACCCATGAAAGCCTCCAGAATACTATTCAGAAGTTACATAGCCATCTACCTTCTACTCCTTCCTCTACCCAAGGAAAAGACTCAAGAGGGATATAATGATATATGATGATTGATGGTGCTGGTCATATTACAATCACCTCCACCACCACTACTACTATTATTGAATTACTTGTTCATAAATGTCTAGTTCTCAAGTTTGCACACTGGATCCATTTGACTCATAACACTACCATTTCCTAGTTTTCCTTATTCTCCTCTGTTGGGTTCTGGTTAATCTTCCCCATAAGCCCCTCTTCCCTGTTCTGCTACACAGGTGTTGGCACTCCTCAGGGTTCCACCTTCAGCCCACTGAGTTTCCTCATCCTTCTTGCTTCCTGGGCATAATCACTTCCCCTGTCATGGTTTTATTTTCTCACAAGGGGAAGATGACTCCCAAATCTCCTTGTCTAGTTCAATCTTGGCCTCAGGACTTCATAGCCTCACATATAAAGCCTCCCAGAAATCTCTGGCTAAATGTGCCACAAGAGTCTCAAGCTCAACAAAGCTAAAACTCATTGCTTGCCCCTTACCCATGTTTTTTGCACATTTTTTTTCCTATCATGGTGATGCCATTTTTCACCTAATTACCCCTGCTACAGATATGAGAGTCATCTTGGACTCCACCCTCTCCCTTGGCTGCACGTCCAACCCCTAACTCCCCTCATGACTCGCCCTTTCTAAACATGCCTTGATTCATCCCTTCTGCTATGGTCTGAATGTTTAGATCTCCCTGAAATTCATATGTTCCATTCTAACCCCCCAAAGGTGATGGTATTAGTAGGTCGGGCCTTTGGGAGGTGAATAGGTCATGAGGGTAGAGTCATCATGAATGGGATTTGTGCCTTGAAACCCCACAGTGCTCCCTCACCCCCTCCGCCATGTGGAAGACACAAGAGAAGTCTGCAACCCAGAACGGGGCTGTCACCCAACAATGTTGATCTTGGATTTCCCAGCCTCCAGAACTGTGAGCAATTACTTTCTGCTACTTACAAGCCCCCAGCCTCTGGCACTTTGTTATAACAGCCCAAATTAGACTCAGATATGTCCTTTCAAACCTACCATGGCTGGTTTGGCTAGCCCCCGTCACTCATCCTCCTGCTGCATCAACCCCTGCTATCTCCATACTTCCGATTCCGACACCTCAAATCCACATTGTAACTGAAGGCATTTGCCTAGAACTTAAATCTGTCCATATCTGACCACCTAAAAATCTTTAGTTTACAGTGTAAAGGAGGGGCTTTCTGTGACCTTGTCCTCATTCATAATCTGGGGCAAGGAGGTCATCTCATCTCATGTATTTATTCTCTTTTTAAGTTTTGAAAGAAAATATGTATTTAAAAAGAAATCACACTCACAGTTTGGGGAGACTATTGTTACTTTCACTGTACCCTTACTATCGATCAGCACTCTGCCACATAGTCCATCTCTGTTACTTCATGCAATCCTCACAGTACCTCTAAGAGCTAGGTCTATTTTTGGGTGCATCTTACACATAAGAAAACAAAGGCCCAGAGTAAATTTGCCCAAATGCACAGAGCCAGTAAGTGACAGAAGCAGGTCTTCACCTGGGCTCTCTAAACTGCTATCTGGGCATGTGTTTCCTAGGAAACAAAGAGCCAGGCTGGCCCACAGGACTCAGCGAGCATATCCACCAAGGAGGCAGAATGTGCAGTAGAGGAAAAAGGTAAGAAAAGCTCATCAAGCTCTGGCCTGAGGATATTATTTAAGGAAAATAAAATTTGTGTGCTCACAAACCTTTATTTGATATCTTTTCCTCAAAATAAAATTTGGTCTGACATTCAACCAGCCACCTATATACACATTTACATAATATGATACCAATTGAAAAGTCCAGAAATATGACTTCTACCCATAGCAAACCATTTAGGGAGTTCTTCATGTAATTCAATTTTACAGAGAGCCACATTTAAGGATTCACTGTCTATCCATTTGGACATCAGAAAAAATATATGCATAATTAGCTATAACATTGTATATAGTCAGGTCTGTGTATATTCGAAAATGAAGGAACACATTTAAGTTCTGTCAATTTGCTTCTGGGTACAAAAAAATTCTGTGGGTTTTTTTTGTTTTTTGGGGTTTTTTTTTAAATGCATACAGGCATACCCTAGCTGCAACCTCTCTGCTGGCCCCCCTGCTGGGGGTGTGGGGAGCCCAGGCGTTAAGCCCTTTCTTGGGGCCAATCGCCTCTTCCCTCCTACTCCTGCAATTTCTCCCTTGCTGGTGAATCATCTCCAGGACCATACACATTTCTTTTGTTATCCCCATGTAAAAACAAAACCTCACCTGCCCTTGTCTCCCCAGTGCAACCATCACGCAGCCCTACAGCTTCTCCAGTCCAACCCACCATTGGTGGACACACACTGTTGCCGTGGGCATTCTCACTGGCTGTTCCTGCAGCCAGGAGACCATCCCACTGCATATCTGGCCTACCTCCCTCAGGTCTCTCCTCCTCCAACTCCTCCGTGACCTCCCTGGCCCAAGTCAAAGAGAGTCCACTCAACACCACCACTGCCTCCCACCCCCGCCTCCAACTCTGGCAGACCCCTCACTACCATCGAAAAAATGCAACTAGATTTTTTCTTCATTGCTCTTTAACTGATATTAAATTGCATATTTGCATGTGTTTCTCTGTGTATTACTTCTCTCCTGCTCCCGACCCCTCTGCCTGCACACACTAGTCCTATGAAGGCAGGGACTCTTGTCTCTTCTTATTCACTATCTCTTATTCACTATCTCTGGTGAGTAGAAGGGCACCTGGAACATAGGAGGTGCTCAATAAATACACATCCATTATGGAAATACTATATGCTACTAGACAAGATTGTAGAGCACCCAAACCTCTAGGTTTTGAAAGTCCATCTTTCTACTTCTTCAGACATTCTTAGTAGAATCAGGTTTGGGGGGATGCCTGGGTGGCTCAGTGGTTGAGCATCTGCCTTTGGCTCAGGGCATGATCCAGGGTCCTAGGATCGAGTCCCACATCGGGCTCCCTGAATGGAGCCTGATTCTCCCTCTGCCTATGTCTCTGCCTCTCTGTGAGTCTCTCATGAATAAATAAATAAAAACTTTTTTAAAAAAGCAGGTTTGAGGAGCTGGAAAAAAAAGACTTATCTTTTACCTTTCTGATGTTACTCGGATTCGTTCCTCATAGCTATTATTCAGACTTTCCGTCTTCTCGTGGAAGTATATTTCCACACACTGCTCTTCAAAATCATGAAGTCTTTTCAGATCCTCCTCACTCAGATAGAGTTCTATGTAAATAAGTATGGCACATAAAAAATCATTATTTGTCTTTAATAGGAAGCTGATACAGAATAAGAGTGGCTTTTCTTCCATTTGTGTTGAAAATAAAGTATAGCTTGTGTGATAAACTTTGCTGCTTCGTCACACCAAATTCCTAATAGTAATAGAGAAGCACTATGCAGAAACAAATAGAAATACCAGTTTGGATCTTTCCTATTATTCTAAAAACAGGAGTGGGGATTTGAAGATGACTCATGAGGAACACTTTCTGTTCAATATGCTCATAGGGTAGACTGTATCTACACATTAACCAAGCTTCATTATATTTATATGCAATGGGGAAAGAATCTCATTGTCATTTTTCCTCACCACCTGTTTTGTCTATCAAAATTACATAAGCAACCTGTAGGTTAAAATCAAGATAAGATCAAGTTGAAGTCTGTTAAATTAATCCAGCAAGTGTAAGAAAGTTTCACCTTGTTACACTGAATTTGTATATACACTTGAACCTTGAGCAACATGAAGTGTGAGGGTCCACTTGTATGCATCATGGTTCATTTTGTTTTGTTGTCTTCCCAGTAAATACAGTAAAGTGATGTATATGTATTTTCTCTCTTTTACTGTTTTCTTAATATAAACCTTTTCTCTAGCTCACCTTATTGTAAGTCTCAGTATATAACACATACATTACCCAAAATATGTATTAATTACTGTTTATGTTATCAGGAAGGCTTCTGGGCCACAGAAGTCTATTATTAGTTAAGGTTTGGGGTAGTCAAAAGTTATACACAGATTTTTGAGTCCGCAGGTGGCTGGTGCCCCTAACCCCCATGTTGCTCAAGGGTTAACTGCATTAAGTTACTCTATTGGAAACAGAGACATTATTGCCAGCCACTGGCTGAGACTATCCACTTTCTTTGACATAATCATAATTAACTCACAAAAAGACACATTATCATGATGTTACAAAGCTAACACAATTCAATTGTCAGACTTCAGTGATACATTCCGTCTACCACCTTTGGCCCTCATTCTGATCTAACAGAAAAGTATACTGGCTTATGAACAAGTTTCTAACACTTGGAAAATATATAAATGGTGCTGCAAAAGGTTAAAAAGGGAGCATTCTCTTCCTTCAGTGGTTTCACTTAAATTAGGGGAAAAAAACCCATCAGAGTTCCTTCAAACTTATTAGAAATCCAAACATTTCATTATTTTCCAATAAAATGAGACAAAAATATAAATTTTAAATTGAAAAGTGTGGCAAAGAGAAAACAATATTCAGCCATAAAAATATGTCCACAATTGCAATACACAATGTTTTCTGATCTTATGGTGTGAAAGAATGCTCAGATACTGAAAAAATCCAGTAACCACCCCCCAAAACTCTAAATACTCATTTTCATTAAGGAATCTCTTATGAGTGAGAAATTTTACAGTTATCAAGATTTGATCCTTCTGTGGATTCCTGAAAACAAAACCCAAAGACCAATCAATTCCAGTGACAGGTGCAGCTTGCACATGTGGAGCATTCTTGTGACTCTCCACCAGGTGGCACTGCTGCCCCATATGCAAACGTCAATCTTCACTAGAGGATTGGAAGAAGTTTTACAAAAATTCAAGATTTTTTCAGAACTCAGGATGAACACACCTCTATCCATCAGAAATTTACTTGAGTTATATACCAGAATCTTCCTATAAGTGCAGATGAAGGTTAAGCTAAAATCTGGCCAAATCCCAGCCAATTCCAGGATCTCTCCCCCAGTTCACACTCTCCTATTAGATTACAATAGTCCTCAGCCAATGCCTGGGATGGCTCTCTATTAGAAACCTAAAGATTATAGTATAATTATAAGCCTTTAAAGTGACTTCCGTTGTAGGGTGCTGGGTAGGTCAATCAGTTAAGTGGCCAACTCTTGATTTCAACTCTGGTTATGATCTCAGGGCTGTGGGATTGAGACCGGCATGGGGTTCCACACTCAGTGCAGAGACTGCTTGAGAGTCTCTCTTCATTTCCCTTGCTTATCCATCCCCCATCTCCTCTCTCTACAATAAATAAATCTTTTTTAAAAAGTAATTCATCTGTGCTTTGCTTTCCTCATACAGTCTGAATCTATGGAGGGGATGGGTGCAGGAGGGAAAAGAAAAGTAAATCTCCAAAGTGACTTAAGAAGAGAAAAATACCTCACTAAGCCAATTACCAGCAGGAACAAAAGCATATCATCCTATCAACCTTGTCATAATACCTGTCCCCTTAAGAGCCCAGGGAAATGGAAGAGTACACAATCCCTTATCTGAAACTCCTGGAACCCAGTATGTTTTAGAATTCAGAATTTTCCTTTTCTCCTTTTGGAAAGATAATATAGTGCATATGCCATAAATGAAGTAAAACCCCTAACTGAGGGGAGGGCAGTACCCTACAATCCAACACGTTATTTTTGTAGCAAAACCAATGAATATTCATGCTACAACAGATAAAGAGAATAAACGGCTTCACAGGAGTCCCATCAGCCTCTTTTGTCCAAATGAATCTGTAACTTAAGAAGAAAAAAAGCTTTCTGTTTTCAGGGATATTTTGGATGTAGGAATGGAGATAACAATTGTGAATTTTATGCCACCCCTTTTCTCTATGTGTAGGAATTATCTAGAAATGGGCCTGGTACCAATTGTGAAATTGCTTGAGAGAAACTACAATAGGTCTGTAAAACCATAATAAGAAATGCTCTATTATAACAATTAGTGTGAGAGTCATAGCATGCAGTGAAGATGTGGATAAGCAAAATGAGCTAGGAGACTCTCAAAATAGGCAGACTTAAGTATGGCAAAAAGAGAAAGAAGAAGAAAAGGAAAACAAGAATCTACGTTTCTGCATCTTGAATTGAAAATATGAAACAACTATGCAGAATAACCTCCATTCTCAGTAGATTAGGAAGCAGAGAATCAAGACTCTGGTTAATAAGTGAAGCCGAGTCTGTCTTATCAATTTCCCTCGGTCCACGAGACCTTCTGTGACTCCTTTCTGTTTGGATTCCATCTTCAAACAAAGCTTTTCCAAGTAACATAAAGCCTTTCCACACTCAAGGAGAGATTCTGTTCTTAACCTCTTCCTTTTTTCCAGAGTATTGGTTAGTTTCCTCAAAAGGTACTACCACCACCTGATGAGATCAATGTATTTCCTTCCACCCAGGTCTTCAGCTAGTTCTCTCTCTCTCTCTCTCTCTCTCTATATATATATATATATATATATATTGAGTGACCCCCCCCAGAGCCTTCTACCCTGTGCCCTAAATTGAACTGTGTGTTTTCACCTCAGATCTCCACTCTTTACTCTCATGCTGGTGCCCCACCAATGAAAACTTACTTAATCCAACATCACCCTCCTCTTGGTCATTTGGGGCCTGATGATGGCAAAGCCGGCGAAGGAGAAGACCAACATGGCTCAGCAGGATGAAAGGTGGGGGCAGCCAAGGCTTCTGGTGGTAGGTCATGATATAGCGATAGCGATTGTATTTCCATAGCTTATTGGAGATGGATTTCATATCCATGTAAACATTACTGTAAGTTGTAGTGAAGAGAGGGATAATGTTTTAGTATAGCATCCTGAAACATAACAGATTCTCTATTTTACAACTTTTATGACTGGTTTGCCTGACATTCTCAGCAATTAGTCAATAAAAATAATAGCTATTGCACTTGTGATTCTTCATCTAGCCAAATAAGATGCATTTAATCAACTTCTACAAGCAAATATGCTCATAAGAATAATAAACAAAAGATTGAAATTACAATCACAGAGAAAATGCTAATGTTTTAAAAGCAATGAACATATAACTGCCCTCTGTCCTATTCTTGGTTCCCCATCTCTTCTCAAAGAAGAAGCTCTTTTTGGTCCAGAATGGTAAATTATAAAATCATTAATGTTTCTATATCATCAACCTTATGAAGAGATTCTCCTACTGTCAAATGTGAGAACTGATAGAATAATCCTAGTTAAAATACTCGAGTGAAAGAATATTAATGAAGAAGCGATGGGGAAGAAAACTCAGTTCATCCTAAAATACCAAGAAGCAGAGCTTCTATTTAGAAACTAGATAAAATTGTTTACATTAACTTTACAATGAATATAACCTCTTATTGGTAGGCTACCTTGGATTATCACTTTAAGGACATCAATATTAAAATGCAGATAGTACGATAAATACCATTATAGAACCAGTGATGGAAGTTGTGGTGGGTGGTACAATTATTCTAAAACAACCTATCATCCCAAATTACTTAATGTGAAGTTTGTAACAGGATAGGAGTGGGGAGGGGACACAATGGAATGTCTGCCTTAACATTCTGCTTGGGCTAATGTTTAGTTTCTTTAGAGAAAGATGGCAAAGTCGTACTTGAGGAGGACAGCCAAAATTAGCCAATAAAAATACAGGAAACCCTAAACTTGAGCAAGGATAAAGAGAAGTAGCCAGAACTATTCTGGAGAAAGTCAGCTTAGAAAAAGAGGAAGGGGAAAGTTTCGCAGAATCCATCAAGTAAATGATGGAAAGATAGAAAAGTGGTTTTAACAGGAGTTCTCAAAGTGTGGTCTGAATCAGAATCAGCATCACCCGAGGACATGTCAAAAATGTAAACTCTCTGGCCTTAGCCCAGAACTACTGGAAACTGCAGCAGAGACATTATAGTGATCTGTGTCTCAGGAACCCGTCCAGGTGATTCTGCTGCACCAGCAAGTTTGAGAACCAAGATTAAATGCTGCTGTCACTCCAAGTCTGACTACAGCCTGCCCACCAGCAGGTGGCAATCTTCACAGTGTATTTCAGGGTTTTGGTAATTCTCGATATAAAGAATCTGGAATGGACCCCTGGACAAGTAGTCAGATCTGGGTTTCTCAGCTTGTTTGGTCCTCACTGTGTTCCTCTCTAGAGTGAGAGGACTGGTCTATGTGAGGATTTCTTAACCTTTTTCTTGACTCAACCTATGATTTTTGAGAAACAAAAATCTCATACTTAACACTCAATATTATTCAAAATGTCGAAAAAAATAGCTACATTAACTAAATACCAGTAAATGTTAGTTTATAAAAAGAGATGACAGTTATCATATAATCTTGTGACAGGCAGAAAGGTATGTCTTCCCCCATGTATTTGCAATAGTCATTTTTTTAAGTATTCTGATTTATTTTTGCTTCTCTCCATTTTTATTATTATTATAATTTTTTTTTACTTAGATGACAGTAAAATATCTTTTCCTTATGGTGCTTATATTCCTGAAGAGGAGAGCCATAAACAGGGAAGGGGGGAAGTATAAATAAATTATAAAATATATTTGTATTTATAAGTGGGTATAAAGAAAGAAGAGTAGGGGAAACCAGGCATGTCAAAGAGATGGCTGAGGGAAAAGGGGCAGTACTTTCAAATGTCATCCTTAGGTTAGGGCTAATGATAAAGGGAACATGTGAGCAAAGACTAGAAAGGGGTAAGAAAATGGATCACACCAGCAGGTGATGGAAGAGCACTCCAGGCAGAGAGAATAGCAACTACAAACACACCTGTGCTTTTTGAAAACCTATGAGGGGCCAGTGTGATTGGAGAGGAAAGGGTTAGGGGAAGAGGAGTGTGATGCATGATTTGAAAAGCAGCAGGGAAGCCAGATCACTGGGGTTCTCTACTTTGCAGGAACTTTGAAATGGGATGCCACTGAGGGTTTGGAGCAGAGTAGTGACATCATGTGACATATGTTTTTAAAGGGTCACTAGGAGCTACCATGTTGATAAGAGAATATGGGGCCAAAGATGGAAGCAGAGAAATGAGTAGGAGGCTCTAGCAGTAGGGTGGCAAGGGGTGGTTGGATTGATGATCTGTTGGGAGGCAGAGCCAACAGGAGTTCCTGACAGTTTTGAGACAGAGATACAAGTGGTATTGAGAATGACTCCAAGGCTTTTGATCTGAACAACTGGGGAAATGAAGGCTTGACAGAAATTTGTGGTCTTCTGCATAGATTTGGGAATGATGACAAATATATGCTGGGAAAGAGAGGAGATCAAGAGTTTGGACATTTAGAATTTTAGAATTCTATTATACATCCAACTGGTAGTGAAAGTGGGCAGCTGGATCTGTGAGGCTGAAGTTTGAGGAAGAGATGGGGAATGGAAACATAAAGTAGAATTTGTCAGCATTATAGGACACTGACCAAGATCACCAAACAAAATGTAAATAAGAGATGAGTGGGTGCTTCAGTGGCTCAGTTGGTTAAGCGTCTGCCTTTGGCTCAGGTCATGATCTCAGGGTCCTGGGATTGAGCCGTACAATGGGCTCCCTGCTCAGTGGGCAGCCTGCTTCTTCCTCTGCCCTTCCCCACAACTTGTGTGCACTCTCTCTCTCTCTCTCTCTCTCTCTCTCAAATAAACAGAAATCTTTATTAAAGAGAGATAGAGAAAGATGAGCAAGGTCTGGGACCAGGGACATTCCAATGTTACAAGGTTAAGGAGGAGATGATGCAGAAAAGCAGACTGAGGGCAGCCGGGGTGGCTCAGCATTTTAGCGCCACCTTCAGCCAAGGGTGTGGTCCTGGAGACCCGGGATTTGAGTCCCACATCAGGCTCCCTGCTGGGAATGGAGCCTGCTTCTCCCTCTGCCTGTGTGTGTGTGTGTGTGTGTGTGTGTGTGTGTGTCTCGTGAATAAATAAATAAAATCTTAAAAAAAAAAAGAAAAGAAAAGCAGACTGAGAGGAAATGAAAAGTGAGCTAGAAGAAAACAAAGAATAAGATACACTGGAGCCAAGAAAAGAAAAGTCAACAAGAACCCCACTGTCAGCTTTCAATCTCAGACACTTTTATTCTTCCATGATTCCAATTCATTGCTTTATTACAATGCATGTTCTCCTTTCATTCTGCTTTTATTAATTTCTCTCCATTTATTGTTTTTTCCTCTTTTCTTGTGCCCTGCTCCCTATCTACCAGTAGTTTCATCCCCATATGTCAAAACTACAGTGAAAAAGGGGGAAAAAAGGAACAGAGAAAACCCAAAGGTTTCATACTCAAAATAGATTTTGATTTAAATGAAATCATTTTGATTTAATTTTGATTAATTTTGATTTACATAAAATAACCATATTTAATTAAAATAACCTACTTGAAAAAAGCAATCAACAGGTTCACCATGATGATATACTGTACGAAGAGGTAGACAGCTTGGAGAAACGGAGTAAGAAAAGAACCAGGAGGGCAAGACGGGCGGCTTTCGCAAACTACAAATAAAGAATTTAAAAGAATGAGAGATAAGATGAATCACAGTCCTATGGTTCTACGCAAATATTTAGCACATTAACTTAGCAGAATACCGCCAATTTTCAGCATCTTTAAGATCCAGATGAGTATTTTCCAGATTTTTTTCTTTTACTCTGAATATCCACAAAGGTTTGATTTCTCCATGATGGCAAAATCCCCTACACACCATCTATATCTGAAGCATAGACTTCTCCATAAATCATCCAGTATGGCTCAAATACAACATCTCGAGCAAGACTCCAAGATGGAAGCTGCTTTGGCGAAAGGATGGCCTTGCGGGCCACTCCAAAGCTCAACAGGACTATGGCCATCAAGATCACAATGTAGAACATGTTTGCTGTCTGCAAAATAGCAAGGCACAACCAGAAGTTTACCACAGATTTGAAATTTAAAACAAATCAAGCACTAGCATCATTCATAATTACACCTCCAATAATAAGACTGTCTAGTCATTGACCAAAATGCCCTAGTCCATGAAGAGCTGGGCTTCCTGTGGCTAAATCACCTCCTTCTCTCTGTACATGTTTTATGTTGATGTGGTCTATGGAGGAACAGAAATGTACTGAGGGTAAAGAATTTGTGCTTGAACAAAAAATAGGGAGTATTCAAATTAGGTCAAATAATCCTTATTCCTAGGATTATCTTCAGAAGTTGATTAGAGTCTGAGAAACTGATCAAGTCAGATTCATTTCACTTACTAAATGTACATCACCTCAACCCACTGGTTCACTGTGGCAGAGATAATTATGCCATGAGTATCTTATGAGCTCCTTGGCATTTCTTAGCCTCCCTTCCACAAAGCTGAGACCCTATGATCTATTCTAGCCAATGGCCTCTGGAGTAATGGGAAGTTATTTTACTTCCTGTCCAGAACAGTTAAAAGCCATTGGACTTTCTCCATCCCCCTCATTCCCCATTATAGGAGGCCTTGGAAGCCACATGCTGACATGACTCCATCACCAGGTGGAAGGATTCTGGATCCCTGACTTATAGGGTAGAGGTCAGTCCCCATGAACACTCATTATACTTTGCATTAGGGAGAAATAAACCTGTACTATGTCACTAAGATATATTAGTTACCTCGGTATAGTCTATCTGGTAAATACCAATGTCACCAAAACCAGAGAAAACACTGCCAGTCTAAAAGTGTAAAGAAAGAAAAATCTGTCTTTGGAGTCCAGAAGACACCCCCTTTTCTGTTCTTCTTTGTTTTCACATTATGATTCTTTCTCTAGAACTTGTCCCTTCCCTGTAAATGGGTATTTCAGAAGGAAGAACCAAAGATGATCTGGAAGTACTCTAGTTCCTAGAGGGTGGGTCTCAGGTCCCTCTACAGAGCCTGTTAGAGAACGGTAACCCACCTGCACAGGAGGCTCAGGTGAAAGAGCCAGGTAGTTCAGATTTGAAACCTGACCTCCCTACTTATGCCCTTGGGAGATCTGCTTAATCTCCATTTCCTTATATGTAAAATGTGGATAATAATAGTACCTATTTCATAAAGTCATTTTGAAGATTGAGTTAATAGGTACAAAGTACTTAGAACTGGGTGTGTCCTATAATATGTACTATTTAAGAGCTGGCCAAGGGTGAGGAGATACTTTAGCAGAAAATATTACTGCTATCCTGACATAAACCTCACCCCCAAGAATTACCATGCTTAAAGACAAATTTGCTTCAATCATATTATCTGGCCCCTACCCAAAAAGCTAATAAGCAGAGTATCCAAATCAACCAGCCAATACACTCTCCTAGGACATTTGTGAAATATGAGTTCATGGTTATAAGGAAAGCAGAGATGAAGTGAGCTGGATGTCTGGGCTTCTGTAAATAATTCTAAAAGTTAAACTTTTGTAAACCATGAAAGTAGGTAGAACCATATGGGGTCCAAAGGATCCCAGAATATATAAGCAGACCATACTCACCATTTTTGCAATCATGGTCACATACGGACCTACATGTTGATTCACAGCAAAGAAGTCCAGGAGCCGTGAGAACCAGAATATGATGTCTATGCAGTATATCAGTCTTCCCGCTGTGTGCAAAGGAGGATCGCCCCACCGGAGGCCGAAGCCAACTGAAAACAGGCCAATAGCCACAGTTTCTATCACGTTCCAGTACTCACTAATCCATACCTTCACCTTTTGAGTAAACTTCCCAGGTTCTGAAATACAGACCTAAAAGAAGAAAGAAAGAGGGAAATTTAAAGAATGCGGTATATAACTCAAGAGCCTCATAATAACATTCTTTGGTACATCAAGTGCTTGCTTACAGAGAAATTTGAATCCCACCAAACCTTAGGTCACTTGGATATTTTATAGACTTCAGTTATCCTTGGCTAATGAACTACTAAAATAATTTTAGTAGTTAAGTAGTAAAACAAGTGTGTTTTAATGTCACTGCTAGTGTGAACCAGCAATTTGAAAAACAAATCAGAAGTTTAAAAAAAAAAAAAAGGAGCAGCTTTTCCTAGCTTTCATGAATCCTAAGCTAACACAGGGGACCACCAAAACATTTTAAAACCCAGTATTACAGAGGATCTATATACCTACAATTCTATTTTCGTGAGGGATAGCCAAGTGCAGAGGACATTGGTTTGAAATCCACGAATCTTGCAATCTAGTCCTGCTACTGCTATTTAGTGGGTTTTTGAGAAATTACTAAGAATGCAATATTATAAGTCACTATAAGAAATTACCCCTGCAATAGACTATCAGACAAATTCAAATTTAAAATAATTAACTTTTTTCCCCTGAAGCAAAAAAAAAAAAAAAAAAAAGTGAATTCAGATAATGTTTTTTTCCTGAATTGTTTTCTATAAACTCCACAATGGTAACAGGCAAGCAATATACATATAATTACTAAGAATACATTTACTTAGTATAGTGGTCATATTAGCTCTGGGACAAAATAAATGTATACAAATGCATAGACATAGAGATATATGCACACTGAGATACATATACATTGATGCATAAAACAAACTTGTAACTATACGTGATTGTAGTTACAACTGCATGGATGCTAATTCTTTTTTTTTTTAAGTGACTCATTTGCAAAACTAAATATGAAAATTTTGTATTGCTTTGTTTTTTGGACTACTTGCCTCAGGGATTTTCAGCTTCAATTTTCAAAGGTGTTTAGTAAAATAATTCAAAAGCTATAAATGAATTATTTACCTACTGCACAACTCTAGTCATTTCTGGGCCTAGTGTGAAATGGAGCTGACAGTATGCAAGCAATGGTAGGCTATAAAAATCAATCTTACTAGAAAAAAAAAAAACTTCTGGGACATCAAATAGATGGAGGGCCTAACAGCAATTAGATAGCATCACTCTAAGACTGATAAAACACACTAGGACTTCTACAAAAATAATTGCTTTCAAAGAGCAGCAACCAGAAAAGTATCTGGCAGGGAGTAAGGGTTAAGATCAGAGATTTTCCCCTAAATACCCTTCCTAGAGCAAGCAAATTAAGATCAGCATTGTCTGTCTCACCCCCACCCTTGACCCGCTGTCCGTTTTCATCATGAGCCCAAAATACCTCTTTGCAGAGATGTAGAAGACAAAGATAGAAGGGATGACTCACCTCCCTGACTTTTTCAATGGCATTGGTGAAGATATAAATGATAACAAGCCACTCCTGCACGCTGGGCTGGGGCTGCATCTCCACCAACACAGTGTAAGTGAACAGCATGAGGAATGCCAAATATGCCATCTATGAGGGGGACACACATTCCCTAGACATGAGTGAGAGTCATAATGGAGAATGCCAAGCAGACACAAAGAGCCAAGCAGAAACACACACATAAGAACTTTAACGTAATAACATGGAAATATAACTGGGACTGATTTTAATCTGATTTTAAGGAAAGCACAAGAGTCTGCAGCTTTCTATTACAGGATTTAATGGAAGGAATGAAGGTCATTGTTCTCAAATGCATGGAAGGGGGCATTGACTCATCTTGTTGGCTCCTGACCAGATTTCCAGAACTCTGCACATGCCAGCATGGACACTGTCAGGCAATCAACAAGGTGAGAGGGAATCACACACTCTCCCCTCCATCTAAGCATAGAAAACATGTGTCCCAAGTACAGCAATGAGCAGTATCACGAAGTACCTATTTTCAAATGTAATGAATTGTGATTTACTTCTGCTTGGGAGGTTTGGGGTTTTTGTTTGTTTTTATTTTTTTTCATTTATTTAAGAGAAAGAAAGCACAAGAGAGAGCACAAGAGGGAGGAGGGGCAGAGTGACAAACAGACTCCCCACTGAGCAGAGAGCCCAACTCAGGGCTTGATGCCATGACCTTGAAATCATGACTTGAACCAAAGGCAGATGCCCAACCAACTGAGCCACCCAGATGCTCCTGCTGGTCGTTTTATGTTAATTAAAACCTGGTTAGTAGAAAAGTATTGTCTAACTGTGTAATTAAAAGATTATCGACATATTTATTTGCAGCGCTCAGCATGAGTATTCTAACACATGGTAGACATTCAAGAAATTCACGCTTAATTACTGTTTATATTAAACCTAGATTTCCAATATTTTCAAAGAATTAAGGCACAGTAAGCACACACACACACACACACACACACACATAATGATTAATAGCTTTGCAATCTTATCTGAAGTCTTTGTTTTCTTAAGATACATTTCCAGAAGTAGAATCGCTGGGCATACACACTTAAAACAGTGACACATATTACTCAATTATCCACCAGAAAGGCTTTACCAATTTTGACCGAAACCAACAATGCATGAGACAGTGCAGTTCTTTAAATAGACAGTGACAGTCCATGGTGTTCACTGATCGACAGATGTTTTAAAGGCCCAGATCAACTGAAAGAAGTGTGTGTGTGTGTGTGTGTGTTCATTCTCAAGGAGATGAATCATATTATTTTAACCTGAATCCCTATTTCTCAGATCTTTTTGAGCTCTACCTAAGTTTGGTATGTTATTTTCTCAGTTCAGTTCTACATATAGAATAGTCAAAACCACTTGTAACTACAGCTGCGATGATATTTACAGCAGGTGGTGTTCGGGGCAGGCATGATGGGTATTGCTGTCTCTGAGTTAAAAACCTCTTGGAGCTACCATCAGAGCCTTTGGAATATTTTGTCACATATTTACAAAAAGGGTGAAACTTCATCATTTGAAGGAAGATTTGATTTTTGAAATCAAACAGAACTATGTATGCATTTCATAAGTATATGCAATAAATGTTTGAATGAAAAAGTATATATTTTGAAATATGACACATTTAGATAAATATCCTTTTAAAATCACACTTCATATGTTTTAGAAAGACACAATCTTGACCATGAACAATTTAGAGTATATATAAAGCATCAGAAAAATAAATGCTATTAAATAAATTTGAAAAGCACTCATTACATTTAAAGTGCCGTTCATGATTTCTCTGTATCACTGTGATCAATATAAGATGTAGTATTTGTTCATAAATTTATTGTCCTCTAAAATTTTATTGTCCTCTATATATTTATAACCATATGCTATTGAAGATAAAAAGTAAAAGTTTTGCATTTTTTCCTCTATGTTATACACTATTCTTACAAATAGAAAATCAAAAAAAAAAAAAAACAAATAGAAAATCAACTCAACTGCTGAATTCTTTGCCCAAGATAAGAAAAGAATCCACCTCCATCACTTAATTCTACAACCACTGTTGTTAATGATTGTTCCACAAAGTTTCAAATGCTCCAGTTCCAGCAGAGCCAATGAAAAGCACTCAGGAAAGAAGAAAATGCTTGTTCTTTCACTCCCATAGTAGGAGCGATATGCTCTAATTCCTCACCTCCCTCCAATCTCTTTCCTACTTTCTTTGTCATTCTCGTTGTTGCTTTTTCTCCCCCCATCATGGCATTTCTACATTTTATCACAAGTTGGCAAATTGGGCATATCATTACCAAAATCATCATTAACTATTGTCCAGCATGAAGACTATATTTAATTGCTTCAATGAGACCAACCGTATAAAACCAAAACTTGACAATTGGAGCATTGTAGAACTCATAGATTTTCCTGGTCCATGGAAGGCTTTGGGGATCGCTCTTTGAATCAAAGTGCTGATTTTCATCTAGTTTCTCATCAGGGCCTCTTTCCAAATCATAGTCTTTCTGCAAAATAAATAATCATTTATTGTCAGAGTCCTAAGTAAAATACTGACATTTGAGAACATCCAAAATATGTTATATATATGAATATAATAAATATATTAAAATTAATTGGCACTCACCTCCCAAATTATAATCTTCATCTTGGAAGGAAAGAAAACTATATGTACTGTATAAATCTTTGACTTTTGGGTAAGGAGCACAGGACATGTCTGAAATGCAAGCTTTAGTCTCCAATAATGAAACCAAGACAAACTAAGCATAGTTCCAAGGATTTAAAAATGATCCCTATTCCTGTTCTGCTTTGTCTCCTTTATCAGTATTTTAGAACCTAAAAATATCATAAAAATCCCCATGAAATCCTTAATAGATAATACAATTATTTCCATCACAGAGAAGAACAAAATGGACACCCATCAGTGATAAATTTTCCAATTCCTAGGAAACTCCGGCACAGCATTAGTTCTAGAATTCTGGCTTTGATAGAAATGGTTCTCCACTCATTTATAGCAGAAGTGCTTTGCCACAAGTTCTTGCACTCTCTGAGCTTCAAGTTTCTTGAACCTCCTGCAACTATTTGCAAGTATTTGTGTTGTACATGCATTTTTCTAGGGAGAGCATCAAATCTTTCATCAGTTGACTCAAAATGTCAGTCCAAGGAGGTTAACCCTTGTCAGTGATGAGCAGTAAGTATCTGTGTGGCAGAAAAGTGGCTGTGTGATAGACTACACAGATGTACAGAGAAGAGCCTTTTAAAAGTGGGGTGGGGGGAGAATTGAAAAGAAAAAAAAAATCACTTGTAACCTGGTTGCTTTAGGGAGGAGAGAACTTACGGATGATAAAAGAGAAGCAAAAGAGATGTTACTCTACTTCACAGAGCTCTGTGTGGTTCTAATTTTTAAATAGGAAATGCATTACTTTTGTGATCTGAAAAAATATTAAAAGAAAGGAATGTTCTCTGATGCTTTTTAGATGAATACATTTCTTCAACCTGTCCACAAAAGATGTCTCCCTAGGGTCACACCTGCAAGACTGGTAAGATTTAGAAGCCTAGGAATAACTATTGCTTGAATTGTCCATAAAATTGATAAAATGTAATTTTTGAGGCTTCAGGCATCAGGATGGGCTACCTCAGTGCCTAATTAACTGCTGTCACTTATATCATTTGGGGCTGTGAAATCAGCATTGTGACCTAAGGGTGTAGGAAGTGACCTAGCTCCTAATAGGTCTGAAGCTGCCTAGAGTTAAAATAGCTTAGAACCAATGAGAAAAGTCATCATTTACTATGATTTTAATGACATCTGTACCACTTTAAAAAGACCCCAGAAGGCAATTTCAGTAATGACTATTTTATTAAATGACTTCTCATTATTTTTTCTAGGTGTTTCTCATTAAATCTTATTTACTCTTGACAGTTTGGTATGGATTATAAAGTCCTCACTGAGCCTCTCTGAGTTGAACTCCAAGACATCAACTATCATGGTAAAGACAATGTAAGAATATAAATTCTGGGACACCTGGGTGGCTCAGTCAATTAAGGGTCTGCCTTTGGCTCAGGTCATGATGCCAGGACCCTGGGATTGAGCCACATAGGGCTCCCTGCTCAGCAGGGAGTCTGCTTTTCCCTCTCCCTTTGCCTGCCATTCTGCCTGCTTGGGCTTGCTATCTCTCTCTATCTCTCTCAAATAAATAAACAAATACATAAAATCTTAAAAAATAAAAAGAATATAAATTCAGAATCAGGATTTCCTCCCCTGAAAAAATGAGTGGGAAATATCAGAAAGGGAGACAGAACATGAGAGACTCCTAACTCTGGGAAACGAACTAGGCGGGGTGGAAGGGGAGGTGGGCAGGAGGTGGCGGTGACTGGGTGATGGGCACTGAAGGGGGCACTTGATAGGATGAGCACTGGGTGTTATTCTATATGTTGGCAAATTGAACACCAATAAAAAATAAATTTATATAGATAAAAAAAGAAAGTAACAGTGTGGGCACCTGTGTGGCTCAGTGGTTGGGCATCTGTCTTCAGTTCAGGGCAAGATCCCAGGGTCCTGAGATCGAGTCCCGTATCAGGTTCCTCACAGGGAGCCTGCTCCTACCTCTGCCTATGTCTCTGTCTTCCTCATGAATAAATAAATAAAATCTTTAAAAAAGGGGAAAAAAAAGGATGTCCTCCCCTTCCCCCACCTTAGAAGAAGGTAAACACAAAAATGTTTTACTTAACTTTTATTCTACTCAAATCTCAATATAATCAATCAAACTCTCTTTCTATCTCCCTCCCTCCCTCCTCTGTCCCTCCCTCTCCCCCAACCCTCTCCCCTCTCCCCTGTCCTCCTTCCTCTTTCTAACAGGAATCTGATCAGCAGGCACATAGAATAAAATTATAACTATATCAATTCTATTGCAGTTCATACCTATTTCCCATTGTTATTACTACCATCTTTCCCACTTAACAATGTTCTGATAAAACAGATTACTCTTCAACTTCAGAAAAAAAAATTTTAAGATTTTATTTATTTATTCATGAGAGACACACACAGAGAGGCAGAGACATAGGCAGAGGGAGAACCAGGCTCCCTGTGGGGAGCCAAATGTGGGACTCGATCCCAGGATCCCAGGATCCCAGGATCCCAGGATCACGACCTGAGCCAAAGGCAGATGCTCAACCGCTGAACCACCCAGGTGTCCCTGGAAAATATTTTTTCATTATGGTTTATCAACATGTCTAAGACTAAACTTGTCTTTTTACTTCCAAACCTGCTCCTTTTCCAAAAATTCCCATATCCCTTCAAGGTGGCCTTGTTTTAACCATCAAACTTTTGGTCATATTTTCTATCTCCCTTCATCTATGCCCCATTTTCAAATATTATTTGACTCTTCATCTAAGATCTCTCTTTTCCTCTTCATGTCCATTGCTACTAACTCTGGGAAAAGCCTTTAATCCTTCTCCTCTGGATGGGTACACCAGCCTATCCTCTCCCTGCTTTCAACCTATCTTCTTGCTACATCATCCCATATACTGGAGACAAAGTAATTTTCCTAATGGTCACATCATCTTGCTACTCTGCTTATGTGAATCCACTGGCTATCCATTACCTACAGAAAAAAAACAGCACATTCCTTCATAGGATATACAAGAGTCTCCGGGATCTAGCCTCAATCTACTTTCCCAGCTATACCTGCAAATATTCCCTCCTTGTCCCATTATCCACTACTACCTGGACTCTAGCCAAACCATAGAACTTATAATGCTTAACATACATCTTGCATTTACTGCCTCTGTACCCCTATTTACTGTCTATCTTTCCATGGAAATGCTAGTTCCACACATCAAGTCCTAGCTTCATCACCTCATACATGAAGCCGCCACCAATCTGTAATCCTTACAGACTGACACAATTGAGAAGAATCTTCTTCCTCTGGTTAAGTCATTCTGCCATCTTGCTATAATTTGTTCCTAGGAAAGCTCATGCCATCAAAAGTCATGCTTTCAAAGAGTTAGGCACTAGAAAGATTTAAAGTGCTCATGGCAAAGTTCTTTTGCCTGTAGAGACTTCAGTAAGGACTTTTATAAAATATCAAAAAACAGATGCAGTAGTTGAGTCTATACAGCTTGAGGACAATGGTCTCCCTTCTCCAATTACCAGTTGTGTCTTCATTATATTAATTATCGCCCACTATTACCACAAAGACAAAGCACAAAGATCCGCTAAAAGTACATCTATGTCTCATCTGTCTTCACTTTTCTCCCAAAATATATAACACAAATTGTGTTCCTCAACTAATCAAGCACATTATATTTAATTAGCATTGTGAAATTCCACATTCCATCAAATGCTGACTCTGCCCCTACTCTCTGTTTGCAAAATTCCAAACACCAAGCAGACAATTAAAAACTATTGTTCTGGGCAGTCCAGGTGGCTCAGCAGTTTAGCACCTCCCTTCAGCCCAGGGCATGATCCTGGGATCCCGGGATCAAGTCCCAACTTAGGCTCCCTGCATGGAGCCTGCTTCTCCCTCTGCCTGTGTCTGTGCCTCTCTCTGTGTGTCTGTCATGAATAAATAAATAAAATCTTAAAAAAATATATTGTTCTAGTTAAATTCAGAGATAAAAGAACATCATTACTATGATTATAATTCATTCATAACAGAACAGGTTTGAGACACTTTTTAATAAATGTTTTAAATTGAATAATGCTGAGGTATAATGGATATTTTATCTGATTATAAGCTCCATGGTGACAGGGATCACATCTGCCTTAGTTACCGCAGTGTTCCCAGAACATCATATCTTGTCTGGCACATGGACGGTGGCCATTAAGTATTCATGGAATTAATAAATCAATATGGCCATATCCAAGTCATCCGGGTGGGCAATTTTATAAATAGGACCACTATACCACAGCCAAAGTTTAATTTTTCTGGGAACTGTGAGAACTTACTATATTTTTTTATCTTAAAAGCACATTATTTGCCATATAAGGAAGGACTTCCTTCTCTAAAAGTTTCCCTTTAAAAATGACTACTTAGTAGCATGCTCTAACCATTTATTGCCTTGAGTGTTTATTTATTATTATTATTATTATTATTATTATTTATTACTTATTGCCTTGAGTGTTTAAGAGACCTTACCTTTCCATGAACCCTGTAAGAGCCAAAAGTGGTCACATCCACTTGCAAAGTACTATCTGCTACCAACAGACAACATATTTACATGTTTGTTTAAACTGACAACATATTTATATGTTTGTTTATAGATAGATAGATAGGGAGTAAGTAGGTAGGTATGTACCTAGATAAGCAGCTTTCTCCATTGTTCATTTCAACTAAATGTGAACATATAAATAAGCAAAATCAAACAAAATATCTTACATATAAAGACTTCATGTTATTTCTAGAGGCATTAAGTCAATACTACATTTCTTATCTTTCCTTAAAAAAATTTTGAAATGTCTAAGCTCACTGACCATATCATCTAGCCAGTACAATCACAATTGTGACAACTCAATTAGCCCAGTTTTATAAGATAATTGCTCACACATTCCACAGAGGTTAGAATGCACCTGCCATCTTATATTCTGAGAACCCCAGATAGAACTATCAGGCTTAATAAAGTGAGAGTGGAAGAAAAGGGGAGAGGGTAGAAAAGAAGAATATATATATATATACCCAAATAGGCATGATAGTCAAAATATTTAACATCTGATTTGATAGAGGCATTAATCAGAAGGGATGCTCACCCAATCACAACAGCTGTCAGCCATACAAACAAATCATAATTGCTTATCTTCCATTTAATATTTAATACTTATTGAGTACATTTTTAAATATTGTAAAAAACACTTCACAAGTGCAAAAGTATATCCAATAAGATGCTACTAAAAATGTCTCGTGAAAGTACTGAGTACCAGGGAAGATGTTCACTGCACCTTCAGTAATAATTTTATAAGTAATGATCCAAGCTGAGACATAAAATGAAAAAAAATATATATATATATGCAGAGACAACATACTGGAGACCCTCCAGTGAAGATGTGTTGCAAGAGCAGTATCTTAAGTTACTCAGGAAAGTATATACATCCAGGGACTCACGTGACATTATTTGGTCACTGGATACAACAAATGAAAAAAGAAAAAAAAACTTGCAATGGAACAGTGAAGATAATGCAAAATCTAAACCTGAATCTTTAAAAATAAAGATTTTTAAGGATATGAGGCATTCTTCATTGTAACTTTTTTTTTCTTTTTTTCTTTTTTAAGAGAGGGAGAGAGGTGGGGGAGGGCAAAGGGAGATAGAGCATCATAGAGAAGGCTCCATACTCAGTGCGGAGCCTAATAGGGGGCTGATCTCACAACCCTGAGATCATGACCTCAGTCAAAATCAAGTCTGATGCTTAACTGCTTTAGCTACCCAGGTACTCTTCCTCATTGTAATTTTAGAGAAATAATAACTCTATTTATTCTACTAGTCACAAAAGAAAATAAAAAATTAAGAAGCTGTCAAGATATAATACTTTCCCAGTTTTGCTCAATCATAATTGATGCATCATACATGTTGTAGCTGATCATAGATAATACGATTAAGATTGTTAAATAAATTATTTAATAAACAAACTTTAAGAATGTGTATGTTTGTGTGCAGTCAAGACCATGAAAACTTAGTTCACAATGATATCGTACTAACCGTATAAGCGCTTTCTTTCGCACTGCTGGCGTTCTGGTCACCATAATACCACACAAACTGGAAGTCCTGGGGCTGGGGAACGTGTGACATCTCTGCTCTGCTTTTAAATTCCAATGACAAAATGGTGGGTGGAAAAAGAATACTTATGATGATCTTTAAAAGAAAATAAAGCAAAATAAGTAGTAAGGGTCACACAAGGCACAAGTATTAGTCAAATAACAAAATGAAGACTTTAACATACATAAAGTACCAGGCCTATCCCTAATTCAGTTCATACCCTGATTCTATAGATAGTTTTTTAATTCAATTCCCAATCTAGCAGTGTCTCCCCCAGAAATAGTCATGAATGCAAGCATATGTGTACAGGGATGTGTAATGCAGTGTTATGTGTGATACCAAAAAAATCTGTCAACCTAAATATCTGTCTATAGAAGGATAGCTGGTGTGAGACAACCTAACAAACAGGGGAATATTATGCAATCTTTAAAAAGATAAAAACGCTTTTTAGTATAATGAGAAGATATCCAAGTTATATTGTTAAGTGAATAAAAGCAAGTTATATAGCAATATATAGTATGTGATACTATTATTGTACAAAAAGAAATTTAAAAATTAGAAAAGTTATGTGCATATACATATATGCATTTAAAGGTTTAAAAATATGTATTCACACTATTATTATTTATCCCTAGGGGCAAGGCAGTGAGAAATATTATTTTTCAATGAACATGAGCATATTGCTTCCATAATTCTTGAAAGCCATTTGGAATGTCTTCCTAAAACTCACCAGCCAAGAACTGATGAATTCGGATCTAGACATGGAGAAGAACTGCCAGCAGCTCATTGATTTTAAGTAGATAATCCAGGCTTCTTTGTTGACTCACAACATTTTGGGGCAATACATTCAGTTTTGCTTCCTTTAAGTCGCGTTATGCATAGAATTACATGAGGATCAAAATGGTATTAAGTTCTAGGTAAAAAAGGCTTCTAGTAAACTGAAGTAGGTACAGAACACAGCCATGGGGAAAATTATTCCTCAAACTTCCAGCCATCTATACCCTATCTTGCTCTCTGCACATTTAAAAAGAATTATTGTCAGAGATTGTGTAGTTCACTTCTTTGCTTCATCTTTTCTAAGACTGAAATCAATAGATCAAAAGAGAACTTCTTCTAGAAATAATTGTTACTTCATCAATATTTTTAAAAGAGGAATCTAAAAAAAACTAAAAAAACAAAAGAGGAATCTATATGAAATAATTTTTGGTTCACATTTATCCTATTTTTGCAATCTTATTAGTGGATTTCAAATGTGCTATTTCTTTTATATATTTTATATATTATATCTTATTTCTTTGTGTTTTCTCTAGTGTGTCCCACAGAAAAATATTTTTAAGAAAGTCATTCTATTTGGGACATACATTTTTAAGTCTACAAAAAGTAAAATTTAAATATATAGTCCTCTATAGCCCTTAATGCTCATGCTTTATCCCCTTTTATTCAGTTTATGAGCATATGTATCTCATAAGCTTGACCATAACCTAAAGCTTTAGGCTTGGGTTTGATGTCCAAAGTGAAATGTCTTTAGTAGTTAAATTACTCCTGATAGTTCAAGATGAGAGGTGAGGCCAAACTCTAATGGATAGAAGAATCTGGAAATAGGTGTATCAGGAAGCTTTATAAAATAGAGCATCTAACCTACATTGGATGAACAGAACAGAAATTGCTAATTTTATTTAGTGTGTTACCAATTAATATTCTTTTTTTTCTAAGATTTTATTCTTTAAAGATTTTATTTATTACAGACAGAGGCAGACACAGGCAGAGGGAGAAGCAGACTCCCCGGAGGGAAACTGATGTGGGATTCCATCCGAAGACCCCAAGATCATGACCTGAGCCAAAGGCAGATGCTCAACCACTAAGCCACCCAGAAGTCCCCTGATTAATATTCTTAAACTGAAAAAAATTTCACTAAAAAGGCTCATTTACTTCTGTTATAGTTATCAGAGGCCATGGAGTTTGCCAAGAATGAAATCTTGTATATGCTTGTATCTGCTTTAAACTTCTAAGCACCTGCACAAGGAAATGCCTTTTGACGGATGGAGCTGGTGTAATCATCCCCATTTCTGAAAAGAAACTGTGACAGTGGAAGATAAAGTATTTGTCCCAGCTCATTCATGAGAACCAAAGACACTAACTGGTTTTCCTGAATATAGTCTTCCAGAACAAGGGGAAATGAACTCAAGAGCACAGACATTCAGAGTAAACGAATATTAAACTCTATAAAGCAAGCAAATATATCTTTTTTTTAAGTTGAAGTATAGTTGATACACAAGGTTACATTAGTTTCAGGCGTACAGAATAGTCATTTGATACCTCTATGGGTGACACTGTGCTCACTGCAAGTGTGCCTATCATCTGTCCCCATACAATGCTAGCATAATACCACCGACTCTATTCCATATGCAATATGTTTCATCCCTGTGACTTATTCATTCCATCACTGGAAGCCCGTATCTCACTCTCCCCTACACCCATTTTGCCCAACCTCTCCCCCCACCAGTTTGTTCTCCGTGTAAGTGAACGTACCTTTAACCAAGAGTTTTTCCTCATTTTCAGGCGCCCGGTCCACATGTCTGTCAGTAGCATTTGGGTGCAAGTGTGTGAAACAAAGGGCCGCAATCTTCCAGACGCAGCCAGTTTCAGACAAGTAGAATTGCTCCAGTTCTTGAGTTCATAGGTCAACAGTTTCATGGCCATTCTTTCATTCTGCTTGAATGCTTTCTCCAACACATCCAGAGCAAGTTGGCCGAACTGTCTGTAATGACACAGTGGTGAATGGCAGAAACAAATGCAGGTGAGAGTCCCAGAAACATTTTAAAAGATTAGTTAGGAGACTTGAGGAAAGATCAAACACAAAAGAATGAACAGCAACATAATAACCTCAGATTGCAGAAGCTCTTTCAACGTGATTGCTGCACAGCAAATGGGCATTCTCCCTTTACAAAAGGGTTTACACTGCAGCGTACAGAATTTGGTTTATATCAGGAGTGGTTGAGCTATCTATCCCCGGGGAGAAGCCTAACCATTCTGCAAAACAAACTATATATGGGGACCCCTGGGTGGCTCAGTCATTGAGCATCTGCCTTCCACTTAGGTCGTGATCCCGGGGTCCTGGGATTGAGTCCCACATCGGGCTCTCTAAAGGGAGCCTGCTTCTCCCTCTGCCTGTGTCTCTGCCTCTCTCCGTGTCTCTCTTGAATAAATAAATAAAATCTTAAAAAAAAAAAGACTACACATAGCTTGGTTTGGAGTTCCTTGACAAGAACTAATAAAGAATTTTTTCACAGAAAAAAACTCTTGAATACTGAATAAGCAATTAAGGGAAATCATGGAGTCACCTTTTTAAAAAAATGTTAGCAAATACATAGATGACTTAAGTAAGAAGCTAGATGTGGAGACATTTTCAGGAGGGTTGTTTTTTCTAAAAAGTAGACGCTGTTACTCTCTGGAATTTTTAAAATCACAATTATACATTACTTTCTATGAACACTAGTTCTGCTTCTTTCCTGTCTCTTATAATGCTTAAGTAATCAAAAAATCAAAACCATTTCCAACCTTTCTATCTTTTGCCATCAATGCTCTGCTTCTTTGATACTTAAAACCTCTATTTGCTTCCCTGCCTGTGAGGTACTGAAAGTAAACAAGTTTTCATTTAACTTAGTGTCAAAGAGTTTGAGAGTTGGAAGGGACTTTCAAAATCATTAACTGAACCTTCTGTGGGAGGAATCTATAGTCTCAAAATCTGGCCAATTAGTAAACAGCTGGATGAGGACTGGAAGCCACATCTCCTGACTAGAGGGCTACCTCTTTTCCCTTTATTCCACAAGGCGCTTTGAAATACCTAAAGACTGTTACTAGTAGGAGGGCCCAGGAAATGCAAGGCAAAAAGTCCACACATCTTACAAAGTCTAAGGCGAGGGAGATAAAAGTATCTAACCATTCTAAGAACTGTCGATGTTTAGTATGAAGTGAAGAGAGAACTCCTACTTTGAATAATTTCTCAGCTCTTCTGAGGCATCATCCATCATGTTGCTCTCCTTAGCTTCCTGGGCCATGGCTCGGTAGAGTTTATAGGCAATCACTGCCTTGACCGTGGCCTCCTCTCCATGCTGCCAGAAGAACATGGCCATCTTCTGTCTTTTCATTAGCACAGCCCAAACCAGCAAGTCATTGTAAGGGTAAATAAAGCCAGTAGATTCAAGGTCGTCTGATATATTTTGTTCTTCTTTTGACTTCTTCCTTGACTTATGAAGAACTACAGACTTTTCCTGTTGGAAAATAAAATAAGAATGGATTCCATAAGAGTCAGATGCAGGACATTCAATCCAATGAAACATCTCAGGTATTTCTAGGAATATTTTTCAAATCTCTGAAAAGAGACAGAAACAACAATAGAACTTTATAAACCAGAAACCAAAAATTTGGCCTTTTAGTGATCTACTTCTTTTTTTTTTTAAGATTTTATTCATTTATTCATGAGACACACACACACAGAGAGAGAGAGAGAGAGAGAGAGAGAGAGAGAGAGAAGAGAGGGCGAATCAGGCTCCTCGCAGGGAGCCTGACGTGGGACTCTATCCCAGGTCTCCAGGATCAGGCCCTGGGCTGAAGGCGGCGCTAAACCACTGAGCCACCCGGGCTGCCCTAGTGATCTATTTCTTGTTCTATCTGATAGATCCAGGGTTCACAAGCTGAGATACCCTGTGTTCATTTAGCACAACTTAAAACACTACACCTTTGAGATAGACCCAATAGCTACATGACAATTTTCAATTTCTTAAGGAAATGGTTGAAATAACATATTGGATAAATGAGAAGTATTTAAAAAAAAAAACCTCTAACCTGACTTTATAAATAAATTCATTATCTTTTATATTTTCTGCAGAAAAATATTACTAGCATCGCCAACAAGCACCCAAACTGATTGGTTTTAAGCTTCCCTTCCTTTAGTCTGATTATATTCCTCTAGTAATAGTAGCATGTAATAATGAAATACTATTCTCTACTGGGTAAACTAATCCTTTACAGCTCATCTCAGTGCCACTCCCCAACCTTCATGTTCTTCTGTATCACTGTGTACACATTTATATTTCAATATTCATTATATGGCAATATGGTTATTACTTTGAGGAGGGGGCGTCATTTCTCAGTCATCATTATACTTTCTCCACCCACCTGCATCCCAAATTCAACCAAGTACCCAACATAATGCCTGGTGAATAACCAGATTAGACAATTATTCTTTTTAATAAAAGGGGATAAGAGAGAAAATTATAAGCTTCCTCTATTTCTAGAAATAAAAGGAAATTTGTATTCATTGATGGTAATCAAGGGTAATTTTATAAAACACCCTTTCATCCTAGGAGCTATGGAAAGCAAACCTCTTTTGGCCAACATAGGAATCTTTTATATAGAAACTCCTGAGCAAAAGCATTCATGCCCAGAGGAAAGCAGGACTGAGGTAAAATGGGGAGAGTTGGATTAACACCATCACTCACGTTGTTAAATTGTTGTTATGCTGTTGACTTGTACCCATTCATTTATGGTACTTGCCACCGGCCTATGGGTAGCTCCCTTCTCCAACTTTGAATGAAGAAATGGGCTAGCCTGCAAGAACAGTTTTATTTTCATGTCTAAAAAGAAATAAAGTGGTACCTTGAATTTGTAAGGCTGGGCAGTTCTAATGAACTGGGAATGCAGCGTACTTTCTGCAGATTCATTTTGATTTCCTGAGGGGTGTCTTCGGTGAAGAGGGGGCTGGGAAAGGCTTTGAGCAAAACTGGTCACTCGCTGGCAGGTGTCATTTTATTTTTAAAATAAAAAAAATAAAATAGACAAAAAGGGAAAAGAAGATTATCATGGAAACAATTAACATTTTGTTTCTAGACAGTAATGAAAACAAAATAGGATACTGTGTCTTACCAAGAATCCAAAGGTTCTATCTCTAGCCCATGATTAGTATTTAATTATTCCCCCAGCAAAAGCCTCTCACAATTTCTTCCATATTAAGCACACTGTTATTTCCTAACATCTTAGAGACCATGTTATTTCATTCCCTATTACATATCTCCATTCCTTCTCTAGGTGGAAATTCCATTAAAAATCAATGGATGATTGAGCCTAGAACAAGCTCAGAATAGGCAATAAAGATGCACAGTTCTGACAAGAAAAAGTTCCCACTCACAAACAACTCCAAGGTTAAATTAGAAAGTTATGGAACTTCTCCAGATGTTATGTATCACCACCGGAATTCCAGTGATTAGGCCCAGTGACAACATGATTTATTGCTTATCAGCATGAAACTTCCATCAGTAAGAAACAAAAAGAAGTATTTTTATAGGGGCTGATACAGAAATGGATGATACAAACCATGGGCTTTGAGCTACTTTATTTATTTATTTATTGATTGATTGATTGATTGATTGATTGATTGAAATAAGAAGGCATCAAACAGACCACTGCTCTAGTTCAACTTCCAACACCAAAGAACAAAAGTGGTTAGCCCCAAATAACAGTAATTTGCCACCTCCTGCTAATCCTTAGTATGATATCCCAAACCAGTGGCGTAGTTTTGCTATCCTCAGTTAAAGGACCCGGCTGATGATGAAGCATTCTGTCTCTTTAATGCACACATCATGTGCATTTTTCCCTCTGTGTCCACATAGCCAACATAATAAGTCTGTCCCAAGAAATTAGGACCATTGGAGGGCCCAGAAATCTCATGCATACCAAGGAACTCAAGCACCAAAAGGGTTTCACATATTCATCCAAAAGTTATTCCCATTATAGAACAACTCTTTATACAGCCATAGAAAAACATCAGTTCTCCAAGGTAGGTTATCTCTTCCAATAAAAGGTAGGTGTTCTGTATTATTTTTGGCGGCCATCCAGTCGATACTCTGGGTTGTCATCCAAAAGCAGGGTGTGAAGAGGTGGCTAATAGGGGACGGTGGCTGAGCCTAATGTGCTCTTTTCCACAAGGTGATGGAAATGAAGATTTGCCATAATAAAAGTCACTTCTTCCTCCCTCTACCATAGCCCCACCAGGAGGCCTGGGTATAGGCAGAAGATCTGAATGAGTCTGTCCCAACCAATCATGGTGGATTCAGTTAAGTTACTATACTAACTTGCAGTTAAATAGCGATACTGGGACACCTGGGTGACTCAGAGATTGAGCATCTCCCTCCAGCTCAGGGAGTGAACCCCGGGGTCCCGGGATCAAGTCCCACTTCGGGCTCCCTGCAGGAAGCCTGCTTTTCCCTCTGCCTGTGTCTCTGCCTTTTATTTATTTATTTACAAATAAATTTATTTATTTGTAAATTTATTTACAAATAAATTTATTTATTTGTAAATTTATTTACAAATAAATAAAATCTTTTAAAAAAAGAGTGCTACTAAGGTTCATTTTTAGGGTGGGTTTTAAATTTTTTTAATTTTTATTTATTTATGATAGTCACAGAGAGAGAGAGAGAGAGAGAGAGAGAGAGAGAGAGGCAGAGACACAGGCAGAGGGAGAAGCAGGCTCCATGCACCGGGAGCCCGACGTGGGATTCGATCCTGGGTCTCCAGGATCACGCCCTGGGCCAAAGGCAGGCGCTAAACCGCTGCGCCACCCAGGGATCCCTGGGGTGGGTTTTAGACTGGTCCATAAAAACCATTGTCATAACATAAAATCTAAGATCGACAACATGGCTAGCTGTGGCCAGTGTTTGCCATACCACATAATCATCACTGACAAATCATTTATGGAAAGGTCAATGTGTTCCATGATGTATTCTTTTGCAATATTTTTTCTTTCAATATAATTACCCAACCTAAACTTAGGTATTCTGAGGTTGTCTTCAGTTTTAACTGGAAGGCCTAGGTAAGGGTTGACAGGTTTGAGAACCTGAGCTAGCACTGCTTTTGCAGACGTTCTTTGTGTCATAATATATTCTTTCTTCCAATATCCAGTTTCTTTACCCTTAACCAATAGTAAGTTCACAGATACAGTGGTCTTCCCAGCTCAAATAACTTTCCAATGAGATCTTTTAGGTTAAAAGGCAGTTGAAGAGATTCTGATAAAATTGTCATTGGCCATATGATCAAAGCGCCTATTCACACATCCAGTACATAGCAGGGTCACAGCATCCAAAGAAGGAAAAGATCTTCAGCAAGATTTCTGAAGGCATATTATCCAGGGACACAGAAAGGTTAGTGGAGGACTTCTCATAGTGGCCTCCCCAGCTGGCACACTGCCTCAGGGTTATGCTGCCTAAAGTACATCCGTGGCCTGGCCCCCTTCTGAACCCAGTGGCATGTGGCCTCCTGGGGGATCCCCTGGGCTGCACCCACCCACACAAGGCTCAGTAGCAAATGCAGTGCCTGGAGTCCATGTCAGTGCTTGCTCAAGTTACTTTATTTACTCATTTATTTTGGTTTGCATTTTATGGATATTAGAGAAGTGATAGGATCCTGACTTCTAAAATATAATACTCAAATTATTATCATTATTATTGTGATATAGGATTAATAGCATCTTCAATAGTAATCACAATATTATTATTAACAGTTACTCTGTGATCTCTGTGTACCAGGAATATGGGTTTTCCAGGTGTTATTTTATCTAATTCTTTTGACAAATTTATGAAAGAGATATTATATTATTATTCTCATTTTATAGATAAGGAAAATGACACATGGAGAGGTTAAGCTTCTCACTCAAGATTTCACAGCTACTAATGAACAAAACTAATACTCCATCCCAAATCTCTCTGACTCTAAACCATATATTTGTAACTGCTATGTTCTAATTTACTATGAGTTTCCTAAATAAATTCTACTCCTTCACTAGGAAACAGAAATGGAAAGTAATTTCACACCATTTCAAAAGACAAAAAGCACTAAAGGTACCTGGTCAGCAAGCTCCCCACTGGGCTACACCAAGAGCATAGTTGGTCCTCATACTTGTCACAGGTAACCTCACAGCAAACTATATTTCATTTAGCTGAAGGAGCTGATACCTCAAGTATGTCTTTCTGCCTTTGAAATCTCAGTGAAGATCATTTTCTCCATGACACTTGAGTGTCCTTTTGTTTTGTTCTTTTATTTCTTAAAGACAAGTTGGGCTTCACTTCACCTGATTCTTTATAAATAAAAGTCAAAAGTGGCTCAATATTCTGGATATTCCTGTGATCCCACTCCAAACCACCTTTCCAGTCTACCCTTCGCAACCTTCTAACATGTCGATGGCAACAAAGATCTCCTTGTCACTGCAAAAACATAATCTGATGTCCATAGTACTGTGCCTTTCACTGTCCCTGCTCATCTCTCAACCCCAAATGCTCCAAACTATCTTTTCTAACACGTCCATTATCCTCTAAGAAGAAAGCTCTCTTTGGTTTACTGGGCAATAGTGGTGATTTTAAGAAATGAACAACATTTTCTCTGCTAATCAACCAGGCAGCAATTCATTCCTAAACTTTCGAAATGTTCATAGAAAATAAAATATGTACGATGTACATTTTTACATATAGTACACACAGCATGCATTTTCCAATATAACCCCAACACACCTGTCCCAAATTTGTCATCTCCAGATTATGGACTCATGAGTTTATAGATATAAGCCCATTAAGTTTTTGCCTTCTGCATTTTCAAAAGGAAAGAAAAGAACTGGTCATCTCTCCCTTAAATCTTACTCAAGACATTACTTCTATGTCAGTATAGCACAGGGCACCTGGTGGCTCAGTGATTGAGCCTTTGGCTCCGGTCGTGATCCCAGGGTCCTGGGATTGAGTCCTGAATCAGACTCCCTCGGGGGAGCCTGCTTCTCCCTCTGCCTATGTCTCTGCCTCTTTCTGTGTCTCTCATGAATAAATAAATAAAATCGTATATATATATAGATCTTATATATCATACATATTGTATCCTCTTCTGTATGATGGCTAGTTATTCATAAATCTGTTTCTTCTGAGAGTTTCTAAACTCCTGATCTTTATGTTCATCCTAAGCCAACACTGTAATTTACATGTGGCAGAGACTCAATAAATGTCGATAAACACAGATGTCCATTTTAGAAGCTATTCCCATGCTAACCCTCTAAGCCATTTTTCTAAAAGTGTAACTTCTAGTTATCCCATATTTTACAAGGGTACTTATCAATTGTGGTACCTTATGTTTTCTGTAGAGGTTGTTGTAGAGGGTTCTGAAACTTTTTCTAGTGTAGCTGCTTCGATATGCTCCACCAATGAGGTATTCGATTACCAATCCAATGTCAATCAGTGTTATCCTGTAGCCTGTGAGAAGGGTATGCTGAAACAAAACCATGTAACGGATTGTAACTTTCAGTCCCCTTTTTGTTTCTCCTATTCCATCTGTTAGGACATAACCAATCAACTGCAAAGAGGTAGATTCATACATTTCAGTCATCTTCACAAACTGATTGATTAATGTGACCAACTACTGATAGTCTGCTTGCTCAGATGGAAAACCCTAGCCTTACTGTGTTTTTCATTTCACACACATCAAGTGTGTGCTTATAATCGCTCATTCTATTCTCTTTCTCTCTCTCTCTCATGCATAGATACACTTTATAATAAAATACACTTAAATATAGTATAAAAGATTGTTTTTAACTGGAAATTATATAACTACTACAATAGGAGTAAAATTACTGGAGGATATTGCCAAAATTTGCAATTTTGACATATTATTTAAAATAAAAGTTACTTAAGAGAAAGCCTGTACGAGAAGAACACTCAGACCCTCCTCTGTTTCCCTGAAGGCAGGAAATAACTCTCCCATGTGAAAGGGACCCTCCTTGTCCCAGGAAGTAAAGAGACATACTTATCACCAGAGATGCAAAATTCAGAGTAGAGAAGGCTGTATAAGCAACCCTCATTACTTTTTATTAATTTACTTCTCCAGCCAAAATTCTGTTTAGAATTCCTTACTAATTGAAGTTAAGTTTTCTTTGTTCTGTCATTTCTTCACAGATTTATTGTCTCTTTATCTGAAAAGTATAAAAATTGCCTGCCTTGCTCATTTCTTGAGGTCTCCATTTCATTACTGGGCCTATGTGTACACATAATAAAACTTCGGGTTTTTTTCTCCTGTTAATCTGTCTCATGTAAAATTTAATTCTTAGGCTAGCTGGAAGAACCTTGAGCTAAGGAATATTTCTTCTTCCCCTTCAATATACTGAATATATGTGATCCAAAATTAACATTGGGTGAGATCTTCAATCTCTCTAGAGCACTTTGCACTATGTTGATTGCATCATACACAAAATGAGATTGAAAATAGAAGTAGAACAAATAGAAGTAAGGAACATGGAATGGTGAACAAAATAAGATATCAAAACATGAGGCTGTGCCAAAACAAATATTATGGTTGGCAGTGTCTTAATCCAAATGAAGATTACTTTGACCACTTAAAACTCCACCTTACTACCTCTTCGTAACTGTCACTTCTCAACTCCCACTCACAGTACCTTTTTAAATTAAAGTATAATTGGCATACAATACCCTATTAGTTTCAGGTGCATATCACAAGATTTAATATTTTTATACCTTATGAAATGATCCCCATGATAAGTCTAGTTACCATCTTTTGCCATAGAAAGTTATTACAATACTATTGAACTATAGTCCCTATGCTGTATATTCCATTCCATTCCCATGACTTATTTATTGTATAGTTGGAGTTTGTACCTCTTAATCCCCTTCACCTATTGAGCTTATTACACTGATACATATATGAATTAATGTAAATACACTCATAATTTACTTTTTTCAGGGAACACCAAAACTAATGCTCTTAGTTGCTAAGAGTTAAGAGCATATTTAACCTATTCTACTCCCTTTTCTTCAGTTTACTGTAATGAAATCAAAGTTCAAGGAAGTAATCTAAAATCATTTTGATCATGCAAACTAAATTTACATCAGTACGGATGCTTTTGTTTACTTTTAATTTGCCAACTAAATGTCTTCCTCTGCAGTCCTTTTACTCTGGCTCTCCCACCAAGTCAACATAGCCAGAAAGCCCACACCCTCTCCATCAAGATACCAGACTTCTGAGAAATGATGAAGTACTATAAAGTGTGCCATGGATGGATTTTAATTATGGGGACAAAAATGTCTCTCTTAGTTTTCTGCAGATGTGAATAAGAGTTCTTGGCGACTAAAAGAGAAAGAATTAAAGCATAAGAGAATGCTAAAGGTTTGATAACTAATAGATGATGAGTTTAAGTCTGATTTAACTCAAAGTTTGGTGAAAACACCATGAGCAAAACATGAGCGAGGGTATAGAGCAGTGGGATTCATCCTGGCTCCCTAGAACAATGCTTAGATTCACAAAAGAAGATAGGGACCCCAAACCATCCCTCATAGTCAAAACAATAACAAGACAATGAAAATCACATATTAGTCCTCTGATAAACATGACAGAACAAGGAAATTTCTTCATTTTTCAGCAAGTATTATTATCACTGGAAATACAGTTATATTATTGAGGTAAAATTCTGATTGAAAGTTCTGTATGTCTCCAATTCATATTTTATAAGAGACAATAATTATTAGTTAATGCCACTTACTTGGTAGATCAAATCTTTTAAAACATAAAATAAATTACAATACAAATTACAAGGAAAAAAAAAGAGTAGTTTGGTGATGAAATTGTTCAGTCAAAGAGGGTAGGTAACTCTCTAGAAATTCCAAATCTACATTTTATGAAGCAAAATCTGGCAACACCTCAATCACAAAACTAAGGCAATACACAAAGAAGTTTGTACACATTCATAATTAGGTTACCATAATTAGGTTACCTGTTTTACATCTCGGACAAGGTGATGCAAGAGCATATTAGTAGGTCCTTGTTTCTGTAATAAAGAAGAAAAGAAAAATTCATTCCTTTTAATTACCATGCACTAGGGGGAAAATATTTTATTTCAGAATATGTAAATATGTAAATAACCCAGAATACTGAAATTTTTCTTTAACATCTTTAGTTATGAAGCTTACCCCAATTAGTTATAAGTAAGTCTAGTCTCTATTCTAGTCTCTATTTCCTAAGAGAAGATATAATTAGATTGAAATATTTTTCAAAGATGTAAAAAAGAAAAAAAGGATATAGATGTAGGTGGTAAAAACTTTATTTTTTTCAAGAGACAAAAATAAATTTTAATTTATAACTATCCTTTATCATATATAAATTACACAATTACAAACCCCATCACACAATTACATTCCATCAACAATTACTTATCAATCACTACTATGTTCAATACAGCTTTCAAGAGAGTCAATGAAGAATATAAGTACTTTCGTCATAGTTTTCACAGTTAATTGAAGAGACAGGGGACTTACATGAAAAAATAAGCTACGAAGATGTGTGCTCAAAGAGTTGCAAAAAAACTGTACCATAGGAATAGATCACTGTAAACTGGAATATTCACAAAGGGCTTGAAGAGGGCTTTGAAGAAAGGGTAAGATTCAAAGGACAAGGAAGTACATTTCAAGAAGCATGGTTGGCTTGAGCAATTGGTGTTTTTACAATGAGTAAGCTGGTCTGGTTTCAATAAAGGGTTTGCATAGGAAAGTTGCAGGAACAGAATTTTAACAGCCGCCATAGATGGAGATGCTTCCAACAATTCAATAAAAGCAATTTGTTCTTACTGACATCATTGGCTTTAACTATGGTCTTACTGTTTTGTTTTCTTAACTTGGTTTATGTTTCTATTTTGTGTAATTAATTAAAATAAGAAACGCAGATATGGCTAGAGGATAAAATGGATTTCGTAAGAATGTCCGTTGGTTGAGAAATCTGTCTCTCTCTAACCTATCTTTGTACGTCAATATTCAATGAGGCTTGAACATTCAATATTTAGGTTACGCTAAATCTTAAGCTAATTAATAAATGAATCTTAAAGGAGGTGATTGATGGAATGTTCCAATACTCACTGTGTTATAGAGCTCTTCCAGTCGGGGGATGGTAAGAAAGCGATGTAGGTTCACTCCGTATTCTATTAAGAGCTTCACAAAATCCACTCGATCCATCACTAAAGCATCTAACATTGCTTGTTCCAGTGCGCCAGCCTTAAACAAATAAATAAAGGTAGAAATAAGAGATATAGAAAGTAGAAATTTTTTAAAAATAGAAATAACTAAAGAATTACATATATTTGAACTGAAAACAATGCAGATACAATAATCATAAAATACAGTCTTACTAAGAAATGTTCAGGACCTGACTGAAGAAATAGCCAAAAGTGAACCTGATGAAATAAAAGATACTTTAAATAAATCTGTTCTTGTACTAGAAGACTGACAATTATAAAGATCTCATTACTTTCCAAATTAATGTACAGGTTTAATGCAATTCTAATAAAAATGCAAGGTTTCTTTCTTTGTTGTTGTTGTTATTCTAACTTGGTACATTTTCATTTAAACAATACCCAGTTTCTGAATATAAACAGGAAATTAAACACACTCACTTATTTTACTTTGACCTAAAACTTCAATAAAACTACAATAAAAGGATTTTTTTATTTTTTTATTTTTTTTAAGAAATGAATCCACAAGAAGGAGGTCCAGAGTGTCACATTTTGGAAGTTGGAAAGCAGACAGTCAAATGGTAATTGACTTAGCAATCCCCAGAAACCCAAAAGGTGAAAGTCCCCAGATATTGAATCACAAAAAAGCCAACAACCACAAAAATCTATGCCACAGAATTCTGGGGGCTCCAGGATGAAATAAATGTACACATACAGAATCCCTAATGTAGAGGACTTCCCAATCATCTTCCCCCTTTTGACTTCTATTACCACTAGCAGGAGGGCTTTTATCTTATCCAGGCAGGGGACTGGAGGATTCTTTTCTGTAAAGGGACTAAGAGAAAAGGCAGGAATATGCTGTCATCTCAGGTCCTCCCAGCAACTGGAAGCCAGATCAGTCCTCTGTGAAGCTTAAACCTACAGTTAAGCCCTACCTATGGGCTCAGAACTTCTAAAGAGCTTTCTTTCCTCCATTCTTACATAAAAAGTCCAGAATAAACACACCACAAAACATCAGTTATTAAGAATTAGACAATGCAGAAGAAGAAAACTTCAGAAGAACTATCATTAGTATCAGTGAAATAAGGTCCTATAGATACTATGAGATACTATATTTAGGATGCTTAAAAAAATAAAATAATAAAAAAAAACAAAGAACAAATTTGCTCATAGAAATTAATAGCATGCTACCAGAAACTAATAGCTCCATATAACGCATGAAAAATTAAAGTTGAGGAAATCTACCAAAGGAAAAATATGAAAGAGAAAAAAGAAAAAAGATTAGAGGAGCAGTCCATAAGTCCAACATTTAAATGCTATGAATTCCAGAAAGAGAACAGAGAAAAGAAGATGGCCCCAGCATGGAAACCCATGATTGCTAAGTTGAAAGCATATGCCCAGCATAATGGATATAAAGACTCACAACAGCACACAGCACTATGAAATCTCAAAACATTGGAAAGATTATTTTTTTTTAAGTTTTTTTTTATTTACTTATGACAGTCACAGAGAGAGAGAGAGAGAGAGAGAGAGAGAGAGAGGCAGAGACACAGGCAGAGGGAGAAGCAGGCTCCACGCACCGGGAGCCCAACGTGGGACTCGATCCCGGGTCTCCAGGATCGCGCCCCGGGCCAAAGACAGGCGCCAAACCGCTGCACCACCCAGGGATCCCCTGGAAAGATTATTTATTGAACCTCCAGAGAGGAAAAAAAAATGGTCAAAGGATTAGAAAACAAATATTTTTACTTCTCAATAGCAGTGTTGAATGCAACAACACTAAGCATTCAAAATTATTCAGGAAAATTAGCTCTGATCTTTAATTAAAATATATCAAAACATCTAAGTTCTCAGAATATTTATGTTCCATGTTCCTTTACTCAGACAGTTACTGAAGGATGCATCTCATTGAAACAAAGGAGTAAACCAAGGAAGAAGAAATGGGATACGGAAAACAGGTGTTCTAACACAGGAGAGAGGCAAAGGGAATCTCCAATATGATGAAGGTGGATCCCAGCATGACAGCCCAGAACCAGGAACAGCAGGCAACCAGTCCAGATTGTAGCAGTGAGGACAGGACCATAAACAGAAAAGTGGAGAGGTCTCTAAAACGAATGAATCAGAAAATAGCAATATGACTTGTTATTTAAAAATATGGAGATTTATAATGTCAATACAATATAAAAAATGTCAAAATTACTTCACTTTTGTGATTAGCAGGACAGAGCACTACTGTTGTTTTAGTTGCCTTTTAGTACCACTAGATGTTTCTTAAATAATATGCATGTGTTATCTTGACTCAAAAATAATATACTTGTGGTATGGTCACAACTGCAATGTTTAAAAATGAAATGTTAATAGTGGTTATCATTAGCACTATAGATAATATCTCTTCTTTCTGCTTTTCTCTGTTTTCACTTATTTCTATTATGAGTACATGACATTTCAATGCAAAAATAAGAAAAAAATTTAAGTTTTAAATAACAATATAAAAATCCAGCCATTTAAAAAAATAAGTAAAACATCCTTCCATTTACCAATTTCAATTAGCCTGAGGAAAAAAATGATTTTAGGGAGGCAAAGTTGATGAGAGAAATGTCTCAGGTATTGGGCACCCAGCTACAGAGAAGCTACCTCCATACTCCCCTCAAACCAATCTATCTCTCTGCCAATTTTTTCTTTTGACTTCCTCCTTACAAGCCAACACATGAAATATTTTTCCAAAATAACTTCATTTTAACTATACCTTCCAATGTTGTCCATAAATTAGAATGTGTTTCTTGGCAATGTCCATTCTGTCCCAAGTCATTGCCAGATTTAATTGTTCTGATGCTGCTAAATTTGTGCCTAGGGTAAAAGAAGAGAACAATCATATATCTTATTTAAAATATCAACATTAAAAAAATACCAAGTTCCATGGAATGGGAAAAGAGGAAACGTGGAAGAAATGTAACCCCCTTTAGACACTCACCCTTGAGCAGAGCCGTTAGGATTGCTAAATCAAGGTCTTGTGACTCCTCGGAATCAGCATCAAATATGGTAATCTATAAGAGTTGAGAAACAGGAAGCCATACATTTTGGAAACTAGCAAAGAAATGTTTTCAAAAAGTACCCACAAAATGTGTTCTAGAGGTAATGAATTGACCAAAACAATGCAAAACACACACACACACACACACACACACACACACACAGTTAATCTTCTTCATTAGTTACTATCTTTTTACTTATAGAAAACTTCTTAAATAGGTTAATGGAGAATTGTGAACATTTAGAGAGAAAAAAAACTTGAAAAATCTACCTATCCTACAGGAAACACATAAAAAAATTTAATACACTGAATTTACTACTCATTCACTAGGATAAAAAGAAACTCATTATCAATTCCTTATGAAAAAAAAATCATTCCTTTCGAAGAGATATCACAAGATATTGTGCTTCTGTTTACCTCATCTTAGAAACTAAGATTTTTGCTTTTTTTAATGAGAGGTGAATCCTCAAGGATTCAGTCACAAAATACATGAGGCAATTACAATGCAATTAATGAGTAGAAAGGGCAGCACAAATAATCTTCACAATGTCTGTGTCCAGTGCACCCTGCCATGAGGCTAATTTTTTTAAGACAAGAATTTTATTTCTGATTATAAAAGTGCCTGGTGTCTCAGTCGGTTGAGTGCCCAACTCTTGGTTCTGGCTCAGATCACAATCTCAAGGTCTAAGATGGAGCCCTGCTTGGAGCTCCATGCTTAATGTGGAATCTCCTTAAGATTCTTTTTCTCTCTGCCTCTCCTCACTCCTTAAATAAATTAATTAATGAAAAAGAAAAAAAGAAAAGATTGTCTGCAGTTAATGAATGTATCTCAGTCTTTCAAAATGAAATTTTGGGATGCCTGTGTGGCTCAGTGGTTGAGCTTCTGTCTTCAGCTCAGGGCATGATCTCAGGGTCCTAGGATTGAGTCCAAATCAGGCTCCTTGCATGGAGCCTGCTTCTCCTGTCTCTGCCTCTCTGTCTCTCATGAATAAGTAAATAAAATCTTTTTAAAAAATGAAAATATATTTTATATAATCAAGGGAACTATTCAACAAAAAGAGTCAAGTCTGTTGAGCCCAGATATACCACTAACTAGTCAGTCTGGGGGAAACATCTTAAGGCCACTGAATCTCAGAATCCTCATCCACAAGGTGAGAGGAACCCACTAAATAATCTCTAAGATCCCACAAAGGTAGAAAACCTATGCTTCCACAATTCAAGTATTGGCTCGCCCCTCTATGTGCATGAATAAAATCAACTCTTAATTATGCAGGAGCTGAAGACCTAATTCCTAAGAAGTGCAAACCTTTGGTACCTACTCTAGTTTCCTCTTGATGATTACATGTTCATTACTCTCTTTGATAACAGGAAGACACAAATCTCTTTAAGATGCCCATTCCTTTCTTTATTTTTTTTAATGATTTTTTATTTATTTATTTGACAGAGAGAGAGAGAGAGAACACAGGTAGAAAGTGGCAGGCAGAAGGAGAGGAAGAAGCAGACTCCTTTGCAGGGCTCAACCCCAGGACCCCGGGATCATTACTAGAGCCAAAGTCAGAAGCTTAACCGACTAAGCCACCCAGGCACCCCTAGATGTCCATTTCTTAATGGTTTTTGTGGGAAATATCAAATGCAGTAGACCACACACAAGATTTCATCTCTGACCCCACATTTCTGTTCTACCATTTTGTAACCACATGTCTCTGGGCAAATCACTTAAATTCTCTAGGTTCTAGCTTTGGCATCTCTGAAACTGGAATAAAAGATCACTGCCATATTGAACTCACTCATGGGGTCACTTCAAGGTGAAAAAAATACATCTGAAAACATGTTAATTATAGACATGGTTGTTATTTTTTTGTTATTAGGTGTGCTGAAACCAAGTGTTTGTCATGTATGTTTAGCTATGCTTTGTCCAGCCTGAGCTTGTTCAATTGTTTATTTTTGTTTTTGTTTTTGAGGCCAGGTGCTTAAGTATTATCAAAATCTTGAATGATTTGGTCTAGCCTTTGAATTCTAGAAAGATCACTGTGAATCATGACATATCTGCATATTTACTATAATTGTTGGCTTCATCTCATCCAACTCATTGATAAAACTTTGGGTCAAAGTACCCTAAAACACTAAAATCTTTTCCTGAATCTATATTATGTTCACAGACCATAGTTTATGGCCTTCATTTGTCCCAGAGTATATACTTGTATTCCCCAGTGTTCAGTGCGTTCCCAAAGATCACCGGCAGGATCTACTGGGATGTTATGACGCAGTCATCTAAACCAGCAGATTAGACTTCTTTTAAAACATGGAGCTGCTCTTTTACCCTCTGAAAATATTTATGTGTGATCTTCACTAAATGTGGTCACTTCCTGTAATACTGCTATACTAAGTTTTTTTCCTAAGTACACTCTGAAATTTGAAGCATTGTGAGGAGGTGGGGAGAGGAGGAAATAAAAAGCCAAGTTTACCCAACTAACAGTCAAGTTCTACCGAGTTCTATACAATCAAATTAAAATGAAAAGCTCCTTGTTTCAGGAGCACCTAGCTGGCTCCGTTGGAAGAGTGTGTGACTTTTGATTTTGGGATCATGAGTGTGAGCCCCACGTTGGGTGTAGAGATTACTTTTAAAAATAAAATAAAACTTTTAAAAAAAACTTATTTTTAAAAGTTGTGGAAATAAATATTACAATTGATACAAATTATCAGTTTTTAAAGTCAGTTGAGTTATCAACTCATCATACTCACAGAATCCCTGTGCACCATACACTCCATTAGAATTTGAAAAAGGTGCTTGGACTGTTTAAGACTAAAGTTAAAAGCGTTCTGAATCATGCAGATGATCTCCTCCTTCACCTGAGGACGTAGGGCCCTGAGAGAGAGAGATAAATGGTCATGACTCAGCACAATGCAGAGAAGGGATGGAGCCAGCAACTTCAGCAGGGGAGCACCTGTGTGTCCCACCCTACTGAAGAGGATTCCTTGCACAGTTCTGCTCTGAGAGCAAGTGAGCAGGAAGCAAAGGGAAGCAAGGTAGCAGGAGGCTGAATTTGAAAGCAAGCATGGATGGATCTACCAGGATCCTGGAAAGAATGCACTCTGGGGCAAGGTTCTGGAGCTGACAGATTTCTAAAACATGTTTATTAAGTAAATGGGTGCAGTCAATATTTTAGTTCATAGGCATTAGATTTACTTAACACAGGAGAAAGACCACACTTTTAAAATTGGAAGAATCACATTAGATAGACGGATGGCCAGAGAGAAACCACCTTTTTTATTTGAAAAGGCTAAAGAAAACCTTAAATAAACACAATGTATATTAATGCCAGGATGCTGATTTCCCCAATTCCTGCTCATTTTCCTAATGGGAAATGAATCCGAAGGTGATCTAGGTCCAGCACTGGTCTTCTCCCTCACTCCCACCTTGAAAGTGCTTTTACCCCTTCCCCCCACCCCACCCCACCCCAGCTCACACAGGGTTCTAGAGCTCCTGAGACAGACAGGCCATTCTTCAGCTATGGAAACAGCAACTTACATCAGTGAAGGGCATTCTGGCATTAACTAATACATATAAAAATCACTGAAAAATTAATTCTAGTCTCAATCTCTGGCCTCCAAGATATGTGGCCCACATAAATGGAGAGCTTAAAGAACTAAAATGGAGGAATAAATAGTTACCATGGCTTAAAAACTGAGAAGTCAGCCACTCACCCTTCATCTGCTAAGTGTTTGTGGGTAAAGGCCAGGAGGTCTGCAGCCCTGCCTGTGCCTTCACACACCACCACCGGGTCTTTGTCTCTCACAATCTCCCACACAGCGAGGATGACATTGGGACCTCCTTCCACCACCAGCCCCACCACAGGCACCCCTTGTCTTGAGCCTGTTTTGGATGACAGACAATACCAAACTGTTACAAAGAAACCCTATATTGGCCAGTCATCCATGTTACTTTCCTGGACACAAGTCTTTCAATTATCCCATATACCTAATACTTATGCTCACCCCTCTTCCTTCCTTGACTCACTCAGGCTTCCTTAGTTCAAGACCAAGCCAGAAGCTTGGACTTTCAATAAAGTTGCATAAATATGGTAAGAGCATCTTCAAGCTTTCCCCATTTAAAAAGTAGCCAAAGATTTTCATTAATTTAAATTTTTTAAAAAAAATAGTCTTCAAGAAATTTCTACTTTTCATTGTGGAAAACTTAAAGCATATTTTGAAAAACAAAAATATGGATCCCAATATAACTATCACTCATCTCCAGAAATGATCAAACTTTTGCCAATCTAATCAACTTCTAATGATGATATTTCTAAGAACAAGATGGAATGGGTAACTTTCAGACTTTTACATTTCAATGTATTCCACTTTTCACTGTTTAAATTTCTTATCATGAGTACACATTTTATTAAAGAAGACCAAAAAAAAAAAAAAAAAGGAAAGACCATGGAGTCTTTCTTTTTGAAGATATTGAATGAAAAAAAGTTACAGAATGATATGTATAGTATAATCCTTTTTATACATTTTTTAAAGATTTTATTTATTTATTCATGAGAGACACAAGAGAGAGAGAGGCAGAGACACAGGCAGAGAGAGAAGCAGGCTCCTTGCAGGAAGCCCGATGTGGGACTCAATCCCGGGTTTCCAGGATCATGCCCTGGGCTGAAGGTGGCACTAAACCACTGAGCCACCTGGGCTGCCCACCTTTTTATATTTTTAAAACCACATACATGAGTATGTATTTTATATAATGTTTGCATTATGTATAGGTATTTATATGTGCTTGCATGATACATGTGTGTATGTGTTCATAAATGTTTATTATATGTACATACCCGTGTATACATTTAGATATATCCATATCCATGCACGTGTATAAATATATGTACATATACACATTTTATATATACACTTATCCATATATACATTTTATATATATACATTTTTATATATTTATGTGTATATATATCCATTCTACAGTATATATAAATATTTCCTTCCTTCTCCTATATACACACATATATATATATATGACCAGAAACTCTGGAAGGGTACACATCAAACTATTAATAATGGAGAAGGGAAGGAAAGATTTGGGGGAAAATTGAGGAACTTGTTTATTCTATAGACTTACTTAACTTTTATGCTGTACATGTACTAATATATTTAAGTTAACATTTTATTTTACTTTTCTAAAGAAGTAAAATTGGCAGGCAATACCACGCTCACACTGGACATCAGAGGACTTTATCCCAGGCCCTTTAATAGACCCTCCTCTGGCCATGCCACCCCCTCACAGTTCAGGGTCTACAGGACCAATGGTTGAGAGAAGCCTGTGCCCTCTCCCCTACTTGCCCTAGACCCCCAAATTCCTGCTTCCAGGGGCTGTCGGGCCTATGCCCCAGATATGTCCTCCCCCAGGACAAACTTGACAATGACCCTGGGATGTAGGGGAGGGGAAGATAAGAGCTTGGACATACAGGCTAGGGTGTCCAGGTGACTATGTGTGTGTAAAACCCCTGGCACAGAGGGACAGAGCCAGGGGAAGAAAGAGAAGTAGAGACAATGACATAGATGGAAAAAACTTTTATAAGAAAGTCTCTTATGCTCTATATAATGAAATACTATGCAGCCCTGAAAGATGTGTTAAACTAGGCTTACTGATGTGGAAATGTACCCATATTTACTGGCAGAGAGAAGACTACAAATGAAGCATGGATATTATATAAATCCAGTGTTCAACATTTTTTAAAAATGTTGCTCTGTGTGTGTGTAGAAAATTCCTAATAGGGATGCCTGTGCAGCTCAGCGGTTGAGCAACTGCCTTCGGCTCAAGGCATGATCCCAGGGTCTAGGGATCAAGTCCTCCATCAGGCTCCCCTGCCTGTTTCTCCCTCTGCCTATGTCTCTGTCTCTGTCTCTCTCTCTCTCTCTCCCTCTGCTTCATGAATAAATTAATTAAAATCTTTTTTGAAAAAGGAAAGAAAATTTCTGAGAGAGTATATATGAAAATGTTGAGAATGGTTAGTTTTATTGGGAGATTATGGAAAACCCTTCCTTTTCCTATATGTTATCTTTGCTTTATCTGAATATGAGAGTATATAGCACTCTTACCATCACAAAAGAATCAATAAGGTAAAAAAGGGAATTCAATTTCTATTGGGTACATCTTTTTGAAGCAATAACTAATTCCCACAAAAATAAAAATATTTGTGATTGTCTTCTACAAAAAGAATCTTACTGATGCTAATTAAATTTGTTAAAAAGGAAAAAAAAATGTCAAGTTCTTGCTGAGAAACCTCACTACACAACTGCTTTTATTCTTGGCCCCCAGGGTTAGGCAAGAATATGATATCATGCCTCCAAATTAAAAGCTCCTATAATAAGACATCCTAGGAAAGCACTCTTCTCCACTGTCATGGATATGAAGAGATACCATGCATCTGATCCTATGCTTTCTATTCTTAGGGGCTTAGGAACTGACATTGGCCACATTTCAAACAGCTGAAACCCCGGAATTCCTATAGCAACTTTATGATATCAGGGGTTTAGGGGTTTTTGATTTTTTGGGTTTTTTTCTAAGTACTCTTGGCCAATATCAAGGGTTTTCCAGGGACTCCAAGAAGTCCTGCTGAAGAAAAAAAAATGAAAGAAATCAACAAAATATTTAACTATTTTCATTCCATCCAAATAAATCCTTTTTGAGCAGTACAAATACAGTAGAAAACTTCCCTAGTGAGCATTGTGGGCACAAAGATCAGCTTTGATATGTAAGAGTTTGAGGTCATTGGGGGCTTTTCTCTTTTGTCCTCCTTTCCTTTCCTCTATTTCCTTTCTTCTTCTCTTCCTTGTCCTTCTCCTCCTTCTTTTTCCTTCCTTTCTTCCTTCCCTGTGTATGTGTGTGTATGTGTGTAGGTACCATACTGGTTTTGCTCCTTCATACTGGTTCTTGTTAGAATAATGTTACCAATCCACTGAAATGGACTCTACATTCTTTTACACACAAAGTGAAACTCTCCGAATAAATCCTCAGTTTCAAGATCTTTGAAAGTAGAAGTGTTACTTGGTGCTATATGCAAGCTTCAGGTTGTATCCACGCATCCACAAACGGAGAATCAGCAGGGTTATAATAAGAAAGATAAGATTTTGCTCTCCTGGGGCACACAGTCTGATGCTGTATGAAACCCCTGAGCAATTTTTGTGGTGAGCATAGGTCAACAGAGGCAATAGGATATTTCAGGCAATCGATAGATCAGACCTCTAAAGGAGCCCTCACCCATGGGACTCTTCTTCAGAGCCAGTCCCTAACCAGTCCTCTCCTCGTCTCTCTTTTCCTCTCCTCTCCTCTGTGGGTCTCCCTTATCCTCACTCACACCTACTCCACAGAGGACCACATATCTGATCTTCTCTCTCCTTTTCTTACATAAATAAGCCTCCAACCTTCATTCACACTAAGCTCTAAGTGACTGGCAACAATTCCAAGGGTCCCTCCCACACCTACCCTCCCAACAAGGAAATTAAGCCTATATCAAAGGAGGATAAAAGAAAGAAACAGATATTTACTGAGGGCATACTATGTACCCCACACTATCCTAGGCACAGCAAGCATACATTATCTCAATTCTCACAACAAAGGGTAGACAATTCCTTCACTTTTATATTAAGAAAACTGTTCAACAAATATTAACTTCCTTGGCCAAGGTCATCGACAGTAGTAGTAGACAGTAGTCTGCCTCAGGAGATCAAGGTAAAAAAAACTAAAGGACATTCAGCACTTCTGGCCAAAAGTCAAAAGTTGAAGAGGACTTGAGCCTTTCAAGGGGCTTTGGCTCCCTGGTCTTCTGCCCCCAGGGTGGCAACATTTTGTGGAAGATTTAACTCATGAAAAGAGGCAGAGGCCCACTTTCTGCTGCCTTGGATGAAAAGTCACCATTTCTTCAGGTAGCACCTACCTTTTCACACCTCCCCTCCCTTCTCCCTCCTATAGGTACTACTGTTAAAAAAAGAGACAACAAGCTCAAAATAGAGTCACTTGTGCTAAGCTCCACAACAGCAAACCAAGATTTAATACCTTACCTAATTGTAGTTGCAACCTCTCCCAGGAATGTAACCTTTAACCAGTCAGTCTGGAATTACCTGGTTGGCACTATTGAGGTCATCTGCCCCCACCCTCACTCCACCTTCCCCCAACGGAAGGTGACCTTGCCCAAAACAATCCACTCCTTGTCAGAATAACTCCCCTGACACACCTCCTTCTGCCCATAAAAGTTTTCTATTCTGTCTATCTCCTTGGAACTCCTCTCCATCTGCCAGATGGGATGCTGCCCAACTGATGAATCACTAAATAAGACCAGTAAGATCTTTACGTATACTCAGCTGAATTTTTTTTTTTTAACACTACCAAAATGGCTATCTCAAAGCATCCCTTGGAAGCAGCACACAACACTGAAACTTTCAAAGGTCCCTATTTCTAAAAGCCCTGTCTGGTTTTAACCTTTCCCTATCTGGGGCATGAAATGCCATCTTAGCTGATCAAACTCATGCCCCACTCTTCTCAGGCCAGCCTCCTTACTGATCTTCAGTCATTCCCATTCTGGCATCAATACTCCCCACAAGCACACTAGCATCTTCTACTCATCCTACCCTACAAACAGCTGGGGGCTATGCTAAAGTCTCCACTGTTCTAGAAAACCTCTATGATGACTATGATGTCCTCTGAGACTTCCTCTCTCCTGTCATGCACAATTCCACATCACTTTCACATCCTGCTTTCTTCTGGCTGTGGGTTCACATTTGTTCATTTAAGGCGAAGACCAACTTGGATGTCTCTACTCTGTATGGATAACGAAGGAGTGCCTTTTTCCAGAGCAGCCCCCCAGCGAGGCCCTATTGGTTGAACCTCTGGTACTCACGGCTGTGTATTTTCTGCAGAGAGAGGTACTTTTCCAGATTCCTCCTGAGCTTCATCTCATTTCCATACTTGCCCACAGTCCCATCATCGGACAAGATGAAGTGGGAATGCATGCTGTTGAGTGTGGTAAGCTTGCTAAGGGGGTTGCCCAGAGTCTGGTACAGGCATACCACCTGGAAGACAGTAAAGATGAGAAGCTCAGAGCTCAAGGTCCTTCCCTGGGCTCAATTGCTCCATAAGGCCTGTCCAGCACCACAGAGCTCCTGCCAAGATTAATAAGTCCTACCTAGAACAGTGTTTGTCACGCTATCTGTGATGAAGGATCAATTTGGTTTTTTTTAATATCACATTTTTTGATGGATTAGTATGTGGTCCTATGTGTAACCAGCATTTGGCTCATCCTACATAAGGATGAGGTCTCTCTCATCCTACACAAGGATGAGGTCTCATACTACATAAGACTCATGGCATAAGTTCAATAACTCTCACACACACTGTGCTCAACACAATAAGCCCACTGGCCATATGCTTAGACATCACAGCACTGTCACATTGCTAAAAATGCTTCTAAATATTTATTTTTAATTTCTGTACTTATCTTGTCTCATACCATTATAAAACAATTCAAAGAGGTGCAGTGATATGCAGACTACATCACTATCCCAAAAATATGCCTTTCAGTAGACCTATTCGAAAACAATATTGTGATATCACTTTTTTTTCAAGTATTCCAAATGAAATGAAGAATAACAGCCAAACAACTGAATGGATATCCATCCATTCAGTATAAAAATTACATCCAGATTTTTATTGATACTTGTGGATTCTTCCTTAAGCTACTCCAATTCTTATTTGTTTTTAGAGACAAAAGCACAGTATTTGGAGTCAGAGAGTACAAGTTTAAGTCCAGACTCTTCTATTTCCTAATTTTAACTCGGGGTAACTCTTGTCTCCTTTCTCAGGCTTACTTTCCTCATGTATAAGTGAGGATAATAATTCTTACAGCAGAGGGTACTTCCGAGGCTTAAAAGAAATAATGATGGGAAAGGTACTATAAACTTTACCAACACTAGTCTTTAAAAGTTATCTTTTTTAAATATTTTATTTATTTATTCATGAGAGACACAGAGACAGGCAGAGGGAGAAGCAGGCTTCATGCAGGGAGCCTGTCGTGGGACTCGATCCCAGGATCTGGGATCATGACCTGAGCCGAAGGCAGACGCTCAACCACTGAGCCACCCAGGCATCCCTAAAAGTTATCTTTATTAATTCCTAAGTGTGACACTGACACTAGAAACCAAAAAGGAAAATAATTGATAGATTTAATACATCTTAAGCATCTTATCACAACATTAATATCATTTTTATGCAAGTAAAAATGGACAATAATAGAGGAAAGGTTAAATTATATTATTATTAAAATAACAAACAGTTCAGTAGAACATTATCAGGCATGAAAAATCAGAATGCACTCTTGGCCCCCAGAATACAATTTCCCACTAAAAGAAATCAGTCATTTCTCAAGGAGCAAAAAATATACATTATTAGCCTGGAAATCTTTTTTCATACCAAAACACAAGGAAGCAATGAAAAACAACTAGAATTGTGTTAAAAGGACTCAAGACAACTTGAAAAATTTCCACTGGCCAAAATGAGATAATTTGGGCATAATTAAAAGTAATAACTAGAATAGAATAATTAATTGAAATATACTAAATAAATTATGTTTGATACATTTCAATTCAGGAACCAAAAAAAAATCTCATTGTTCACCTTGGAGGTAAATAACAAATCACTGCTTTGAAAATTGGAAAATAAAGAGAAAGAATCAAGCATTTACTCTGCCCTTTCCCATACAACTATACCACAAGGTAAACCAAATGGTTGATGAGAAAATCCTTTAAGAAAGAATATTATAATTAAATACCAGCATTTGCAACTCAGTTGAGATCATGAATCTAGGCAAGGACATCATAAAAAGAAAAACAATCATATGTTACAAGGGAAGGACACATCTCTTATGGTATAAACTTGCACACAGAAAAGAACTTGCATTTGATCATACTTTTAGATCAAACTACCAATTTACAGGATATTCAGGAATTGTTAGTTTGAAATGTTAATATGAAAATGGCAATGTGGTTATGCATTTTTTAATTGTCCACATATTTCAGACATATCTACTTATTGGTATTTAGAAATATCAAAGTACTGGTGAATTAACTGCTAAATTAGAAATATTGGTTAAAATATTTGCTAGTGACATTATTTGATGTCTGGAATTTGCTTCAAAATATTGGAGTGAAGAGGTAGGGAATGGATAAAGGGATAGATGAAACAAAGTTAACTCTGAGCTCATAACTGTTGAAGCTATGAGATGGGTACATAGGATTTCACTATTTTAATCTGTCTACTCCTTAATATGTTTGAAATTTTTCAAAATGAAAGTTAAGGTAAACCATATACATGTCTATATTAATGACAGAGAAGTAACTGTTAAATAGTTAAGCTAAAAAAATAGATTCACATTGGTGGGTTTCTTTTACCACTTTTTTTCATACAAACTTTTTTACTATACATATGTACACATACTTAGAATTCTGGAATGATACACGCCAAGATATTAATAGTGGTTATCTTTCCTCTTCCTACCCTTTGTAATACCTGAGATTTTTATCAGAAATATACATTATTCTTATAAACAGTCTTAGACAAGTCCATTCCCTATAGAAAAACAGGATGAAAGAATCGATACACAGGAATGAATAAAGCAGAGTCCTAAAAGATAGGGAAAGAGGAGGGTCAAATTACGAATGTTCCTTGTTTTATCGCAAACACACCACTACAAGAAATTGAACTATTACTCTGAGCAAGACAGCAGCCACTGAAGGGTTTTTCATAGGAGAGTAGCATGATCTGATTTATATTTTAGAAGAATCGTTCTCGCTACTGTATTGAGCTTAGATTAGAAGAAGTGACAAGGGTGAGAAATGGGAAGGCTATTTCTATAGTCATCCAGGTGACACAAAATGGTGTCTTGGACCTGCTCAGTAACGGTAGGGGTAATGACAAAAGGTCAGATTCTGGATATATTTTTATATTTCAAGTAAAGCTGAGATAGTTTACTGATGGATTAGGTTTGCAGTGTGAGACAGAGATCATTCCAGGATGAGTCTAATGTTTTTGGCTTGAACAACTGCAAGAATGGGATCATCATTTTCTAAGATAAGGCAAGTGGGAAGACAAAAGTTGATTTGGGTTATATTACATTCAAAATGTCTTTTAGATACCCAGGTATAGTGCTGAATTGGCAATTGGACACGCATTCATTTCTTTTTGTTGTGAATAGGTTGTCTACTTACGTCTTTTCCAATAAGATCTCTCTGGTTCTCAATGACACCCCAAGGAGGGATTCCAACTGTCCAGATTTTTCTCAAGGACTGGAAGGAATGGGCTTTCAGGGCATCCCCAACGTGTTTGGACACGCCTATGAGCAATCAGTTTGGAGATGAAACTTTAACACAAAAATCATGCAAAACACCGTGACTGCTAGAAGAGACAAATGGGCAGAAATATGTAAAGGGCCAATCTTAGGGAAAGTTACTGGCACAGTGGAATGAATTTCTGATATCTTTGCTTCCTCTACTCTCTTTTAACACTTCTTTCTCCTATCTCTGACCTCTTTACCTGAACAATTCTCCTCTCCCTTTGGGCAATTTTTGTTTACAACCTCAGTTCTGCCCCTATTTTTGACTGACCAGAAAGTCCTCAAGGCCAACATGAATGCTCTACTTTGTTTTTCCTCTAACCTTCTCTACTGCCCCAACAAAACATCCTGTGGATATGCCCCTTGCTTCATTGAAGTAAATTAATTTAATAGCTTTATATACATAAACATTCCTAAACTAATGCATTCCTATTTGCCCTTTTGGAATTAATAATAACAACAATAATAATAATAGCCAGCACTGACCAAACTCTTACAATGCACCAGTAGCTTTTTAAAGGGTATTACATGTATTTACACTTTAAGTAGAAACTTTAACTTTATTTAATCCATTGTACAGACAAGAATTGAGTAATGAGGTGAAGCTGATGGTCCAGATGTCCCACCCTGAGCATGCAGACCCCAAGGATTTGTGGTTGAATGGGGTCAGACCCTGATTATTGTTTAAGAAAGCTTCATGTAGGTCTCATTTCTTATTTCTTTTGTTTATATGAGGTATTTCAATAGTCTTCACACTATTATATGTGTTCCTTAATTGGTCCTAACCAATTTTTTTTAAATGTTAAAAAAAAAAAACTCACAAAAAAGGGGTAAGTGAAATAAAGCATGTGTTGTTTAAAAGGGAAACCACAGCCCAAAATGGAATCACTTAAGCAAAGTTATCAAATTGGGGCTTAATACCTAACCTAACCTAACTGCAGTTCCAGCCTCCCCCAGAATGCAGTCTTAATCACTCAATTAGAAATTTTCTGATCAGCACCAAGGAGAGATAATCTATCACAAGGCTCTCCCCATCCACAAAGGAAGATGATTAGACCCCCTGTCATTCCCCCTAAGGGAAGGTGAACAATCCTCCCTTTTCTTTTGCTAATAACTTCCTTGCCCCACCCTCCTTCCTATAAAGGCCTTCCATTTTGTACAACTTCTCTTTACTTACTATATGGAATGCTGCCTAATTCATGAATTGCTTAATAAAGCCAATTATATCTTCAAATTTTCTCAGCTGTATTTTTGTTATTGTCTTGACCCTAGCGAGTTTAGCTCACACCCAAGCCCGCACTGTCCATACTTGCATGGATTCCATGTCCTTTCAAACCTCACCATAGTCTAAAATTCATGAAAAGACTATTTTCTTTGCCAGAAGTTTACTCAAAGTTGTATTAAAATAGCATGTTTTAACAATGATAAAAACACATTCCAGGAAAGTCTATGATTCTTCTGGGGTTTTTTCTAGTTACTATGCTTTTCATCTTTCTCATGCCACCATGTCTCCTGGGAGCACTGCAGAGCAGAGATTAGGTGCCATACTGCCTGATTGAGTTAGAAGAGGGAATTTAAAAAACAAAAGAATCTGAAGCAGGGAGTGCACTTTACCAGTATTAATGCCTTCCGTTATTATCCATGCTCCTGTTGTCTCTGCAGCTTTGACCAAACCTTGGCTGAAGATCTCTTTAAGTTTGGAGGGCATCTTGAAGTTCTGGATGCCCCCATGGACAGAGATCACCAGCTTTGGCAATTCCATCTTCCACTCTTTCAACATTAAATGTAACAGATGATCCAACTTGGTATCATAAGAAGTCCTAATATACTGGAAGATATGCATATACACATGTACATAAAATAGGAAAAACTATATGCCAGTAACAATGAACACACAGCAGGGCAGCTGAAATAGCCAAAACTTAAAAGGAAGTGTCTGAGATTTCTTTAAAAGTTCATCTTTGTATAATGGAAACATTTACTTTGAAAGGATCCCACACCCCCTGTAAGTTCCTTCTGGGAATTACAAGTCACGGTAGGAAGGCTTCCTCTGGCTTTCAGGGTTGGCCCACCAATGTTCTCTAGAAGGTCTGAGATGAGGCAGGAATACTTCAAACTGGCAAAAACCGCTACTCCAGGAAACCCATTTAAAAGAAAAAAGGCTTCTAGAAATAGGTAAAATGGGGTTTTTCATACATCCTATGACTTAATTTACTTGACTATTTCATGTATTTCCACAATTTAAATTAAATTATAATCCAGGAGCATGTATATTTATTTTACTGTAAATTTTACATTCTAACCAGTCCCTTTATATACAATTATCCCACCAAAAACATCTTTCTCTAAAACAAATACTTTTCACAAGAGTCATATTTTTAGTTAGTCAATGTAACCAAAAGAAGAGAGAAATTCTAATCAGCAGGTTAGACTGATTAGAAAACGAAAAATTTTGTGTTCTTCCTAAGATCATAGCTGGCTCTCTTTTTCCAACAGATGCAGCCACATTCAGACTGTTAAAATCATATTGAGATGAGTTTGCCAGACTCAAGCATAGCCAAACAACACTAAGATTAAGTCAGCTTTGCCTGGATAAGGGTTATAAGAAACCATAAATTAGAAAACCAAAAAGAATCACAGGCGCTGCTCTTCAGACATATGCAGAGAGAATTATTGCCTTATCTTCCAGAATGTGATAGTGACTTAAAAGAATTGTCTGTTCATCTTTGAAATTCTTAAAACACAATCCCTTTAATTACTAAAATGTTAGAATTCCTGAACATTGAGTTGGTACAGTCATCACAGTAGGTATTAGAACCTAAAGATGATCAGGATTCACTTGGTCAGTGAGAGAAATGAGTTGCCATGGCTTTCCTACATATTCAGGTAGGAGGGGAAAAAATAAAAGTTGACCTTTGTGAAATGGTCTGTGTTGCTCTGCATGGTGAACAAAGGCAGGAGGCAGCTCTGATGTGGCTCACTTAGTTCACCTCTTTCTCCTGGGTGCCTCTTTCTTTCATCTAGAAGTCCTTCTACTCCTAGCAGATACTCTGAGATTTCAGATAAACAACCTTGATCAACTAAATGATCAGTACTAGTCTTTTCTTCCAAAGGCCAACCCAAAATGGTGCTAAAGGTTAATGACTTTCTTTCCCCCACCCCCTCCTTTATAACTAACTCAGGCAGATTCTTAACTGGCCTGAATTCTCCTCAAATCCTTTGTAGAATGAGGTGGGAGGGATAAAACCAGGTATGGGAAAGCAGAGGGAGATAAGTAACCAACTCTCACAGCTCCTCTCACCATAAACATGAAGAACAATTCTGGGCTTAAATATAAAGGGATAGCTTCTTCTCTTCTGAGAAACCAAGTAAAATGCACTCAGGTACTCAGGATGTAATGGCAATCTAACCCTAAGTATAAAACCTATTAGTGATCAGACCTGTTGAACCATATTTTCTGTTCTATATGCACCATACTCTCCCTTGGCCTTCCCACAAGCCCAAAGTGTTCTTACCAAACACCTCACTCACCTTTCTGATCTCAGCGGAGGGGTCCCTACTTTCAGATGGCTTCCTTCACACACACACACACACACACACACACACACACACACACACTGCCCCAGAAAAACAGGAGTTACCCTTTCCATTTTCTTGAAGAACCCTGTATGTCCATCCAGAGCATTCCCTGCCCCTGCCCCCACCTGTAGTAAACTGTATATTTATTTCCTGTTTCCCTCACTAGACTGTAAGCAATGTTAATACATGGAACGTATGCTCTGGGACACAGCAAAGTATGAGCACCTCATAAATATTTGTCAAATGGATGAAAAAATGAGGAAATGAAGATGATTACAAATAAACATAAAAGCAAAAGGAAGAAAGACTAAAGCGAAAGGGAAAGATTACATACAGGGTTCCAGAAGAGTCAGCTTCCAAAAAGGATCACAGAGAAGAATAAAGGCAATTTTCTCACCAGCTAAAGAAAACATCTATGCACAAAGCTAAATGCAAGAGGATTAAGAATTGGAAATGTATATTATGGTAAAACTATATTATGAAACTTGATTATGACTACATTATTAAGAACTGTTGTTTCAAATCCATCCAACTGATGGTCACCCCCCAAGGTAAAGCTGATTTGAAGCTTTCCTGAGGTGGACACACCCTGCAGTTTCTCCAGGGAAATCTGCCTCTAAAAAAGCAGCAGGTGATCAACAAGCTCAAGAAAAAACATCTGCAAGATAGCTGACCTGTCTGTACTACGCAAATTACATGAAACATTATCATATTAGGGACAGGAGAAAAATTGGCCTAGAAAACCTAATTTCTGCATTTCCTCTCACAAGGACACAGCAGGCATGAACAGCCACAAGTTACTAGTAATTGGTATGGCCATGCTTCAGCTAAAACCATCTCTTTGGCAGTGACTTTTCTCCATTCCTTAAGAAAAGGGCGGCCCTTTGGCAACTGTCTCAAGAGCAATAAGCCATTCTCCTACAGAGAAGGCATAAGCTTGCTAAAGGACATCAAATTAAGAGCTGGCCACACCACACCTGCGAAACGTACAAAGTCTCTCAGACAGAAAGGAAAGAGAAGGGTCAGGTTCCAGTCATCTGATCATCTACACTTGGAGATACAATTTGGAGAAACATTTGGAGGTTATCTTCTGTTAAAAACTAGCAAAGATAAAAAATAAATTTAAAAAAAACTAGCAAAAATAATGTGAGCTATTAGCAAACCTTGGAGTGGTGGGTATGCTCTCCATCTTGAAAATTAATAGTGCCAAACGTATCTGTCGGGCTTTTCGTCGTGTGCTTTTCAACAGACCATTGCTCATTTTCATTATCATTGGCAGTTGAGATGGTCCAGGAATAATCTAGCCCATGATGGTCTCCAATCAATCGACCACAGTGACACCTTAAAGATGGGATGAAAACCAGTTTCAGAATAGAAAACTAACAATGTCAGAATAGAAAATAGCTGTAATGTTTCTACATTTTTTAGGGTAATATATAAATGACATATATAAACAAATTTTTAGAACTTCACATTAAGATTTATATTACATTTATATCACTAGGATTATCTTCTGAGTTTATCATTTTTAAAGAATTTATTTATGTATTTGTGTATTTATGTATTTATGTATTTATTTATTTATTTATTTATTTATTTATTTAACAGAGAGAGAGAGTGCATAAGTAGGCACAGTGGCGGGGAGAGAGAGAAGCAGGCTCCCTGCAGAGCAAGAAGCTCAATGTAGGGCTTGGTCCCATGACCCCAGGATCATGACCCAATGTCAAAGGCCCACACCCATCTGACTGAGCACCCAGGTGCCCCATCATTTGAGTTCAGAAACACCCTCAAGTGGTTCTCTCCCTTAGCTGCATGTTAAAATCATTTAGGGAATATTTTTTAAAACACTGTTATTTAAATATAAATATTTAAAAGTAGAGTGTTATTCACAGTAGCCAAGTGTCCATTGACAGATGAACGGATAAACAAAATGTGGCATATACATATAATGGAATATTATTCAGCCTTAAAAAGGGAGTAGTCCTGTGATATGCTACAATATGGGTAAACCTTGAAGATATTATGCTAAATGAAATAAGCCAGTCATGAAACAAGTGCTGTATGATTACAATTATATGAGGTATATACAGTAGTTAAATCCTTGGAGACAGACGGTAGAAGGGTGGTTGCTAAGGGCTGGGAGGAATGGCCAATCGGAGTTATTGTTTAATTGTCACAGTTTTATTTTTACAAGATGAAAAAGTTCTGAAGATGTGCTGCACCACAACGGAAATATGTCTAACATTACTGAATGATACACTTAAAATGGTTAAGATGGTAAAAAAATCAAATTGTACAGTTTAAACATGTGCAGTTTTTTTGTCAGTTATATCTCAACAAAGCTGTTAAGAAAAAACTAAAAACCTGTAACATGCAATAAACACTTAAGGAGAGTCAGAAAATGTCTTCATATAAAACATAATATGCACATCAAAAGGAAAGAATATTCATCAATGCAAAAAATATTCAACTTCAGAGCTATATGCAAACAGAATTAACATAAGAGTCATAAATGAGGCTTGATTATAAATATAAACAAATAATAAATTAATATATGTAATATGTAATATGTAATATAACTACAAAAGAAGGAAAATTCAATAAATATTCTTGCAAATAATTAAAAGTTTTAAAAACTATTTCAGATACAAAGACATTATTTCCACTATGTAACAAAATAAACTAGCAATTAAAAGGTTAAATCTTTTTGAAGCCAGAACTATATAAAAACTAACAAAACATAGTAATAATCATATTGGTGAAAGGACAATAAACTCATGTTTCGTGAATTAGAAAAAATCAGAGGAAAAATTAAAATTTGAGCATATGGAACTTTAAAACTTGTAGCAATGAAAAACTACACATCTGCAGACTAAGGAAATCATTTGCATCAAATACATTAGATCATATACCTATTATATACAAAGAGGAAGTTCAGTTTTATAAGTGATTCAGGGTTTTTGTGTGTGTATATGTGAAAAGCAACATAAAAACACATAGAGGTTATGAGGTTCAGCTAAGCAAGGAAACAGGATGACAACAAAAAGTCAGAGGACCATTTTAGAATTCTATATAGAGGGGCTTTAAAAAAAAAGATTTTATTTATTTATTCATGAAAGACACAGAAAGAGGCAGAGACGTAGGCAGAGGGAGAAGCAGGCTCCTCGCGGGGAGCCTGATGTGAGACTCGATCCCAGGACCACGGGATCACTCCCTAAGCCAAAAGCAGATGCTCAACCTCTGAGTCACCCAGGCTCAGGCATCACTAGAGGGGCTCTTGAACCAAAGAGTAGCGAAATAATCTCAAATGTACACAATATACATAATAGGAATCTGCTAGAGAGAAATGTATCACTTAGTCATCTTTCAGAATGAGGGTTAGTCTTCAAAATGGAAAAACATTTATTCATAAACTGAATGATGCATTTCACTGTGGCTTTTTCTAAACAGAACATGGAGGCAACCATAATTCATACTTGATGAGATAAATAACTAACCTTCCACATGACTGTTCTTCAGTCTGAACCCACTTTGCTTTAAGTATTTTTCTAGCTAATCCATTTGATCTGAGTTAACATAGTTTTATTCCAGTTTCTACCAGGTCATTTCATTAAGTTATGGCACAATGATCCCACAGAATAAACCAATTACCACCCCCCCCATTTTTTTTTTTAATTTCCATGTCCAGGGACGCCTGGGTGGCTCAGCAGTTGAGCCAGGGGACAACGTGGGACAACAGTGAGCACAGGGGACAATGTGGACTTGTGGTTGGCACCCAAAGTGCAGGAAGGAAAGGTAGTCTTGTAGGACTGAGCTCTTAACCTATAGCATCTGCTACTATATACCCAGAGATTTAGTTAATTACCTGGCAGTATTGGAGAAACACACACATACACATCAAAACTGCTGTCAGAATTAGAGATTGACAAGAGTGAATATCACTCTCAAATCATAGATCAAATACAATGCTGTATGTGAACAAACCATCTTAATTATCCAATTAAAATATAAGGGCACCTGGGTGGCTTAGTTAAATGTTCAGCTCATGATTTCAGTCAGGTCATGACTCAGGGTTGTAAGATTGAGCCCCATGTTGGGCTCCACACTGAGCATGGAGCCTGCTTAAAATTCTCTCTCCCTCTCCCTGTCTGCCACCCTCTCCCAGTCTCACTCTCTTGCTCTCTCTCTCTCTCAAAAAAATAAAAATAAAAAAAAAACAAATAAAATATAACAAGGTCAAATGAACATGTAATGCTATACAAGTATTTCAACTAGTAGAAGTTCTTGCTAAAGGCCCTTGCCACTTACATGTCTCAGTAAATCAAGTAATCTATCTATTGCATTCAAATAATTGTTCTCCTTCCAAAAAAAAATCCCACATTTCTTTTTTAAAACTTCCTTTGGAAAGGTAAATAGGATGCCCAATAAAGTCCCTACATTGAATCCATTCAAGATGTGAGAAAACTGTTCCAAAAAATTTTAATCAGAGTGTCTAAATATTAAAAGAAATTTTATTTGTCTGTCTTACCTGATTAAATTATGGCAGACCTGGCATCCTGTAGTACATCTAAATTAAAAACACAAAACCTCTGTTAGGTAAGTGATATATTGAAAGCATATTTAATGTTTATACCATAAATATCTATTATTTTCCCTGGTCTAAAAATCAGGGTTTGCTGAGTACTCATAGATCATTCCCCAAATATTCCTCCAATATGTCATTTCCCAAATATAATTATACTGCAGCAACCATGACCTAATTAACAGAATGCTGAATTTGGAACCTAAATACCTGGATTGAAATCTCATTGATTTAACAATTCCTCTAAGCACTGGTTTTCACATCTGAAAGTAATATCTGGCCTAAAGGGCTATTAAGAAGATTACCTGAGATGATGTGTGTAATGTGTCTTACAGTGGTACACTGCAGTATATATAATAATGGTGACTATCATTGTCATTATACTATGTCATTATACCATGAAGATAACAGAATCTTAGAATTCTGAGAATAAAGAAAAAACATTTATATATTTATAAATATATAATATATAAACACATAATTATATAAATATGGGTATATAATGATATATTATTTATGTATTGTATATGAATTTTATATAATTTATATATAATTATTAACAACTATTGTATATTTATATGTTTATATACAAATCATTTTAAAACCATAAAACACCATCAAATCAAAAGACAGTTGGTATGATTATAAGTATTATCCTTATTAATCTTTCTTTTTATGATTCAAAAGAAACTTCTGAAGTTGGGGGATCGTTGTGATCATCAAAGATCATATTTTAGGTATAAAGAAGTTTTAACTAGAAGAGAATACTAGTTAAAACAATTAAAGAAAAGACAGTATTCACAGAATTATAGGGTTCAGAAACAAATACTTGGGCCTTTCACTTCTTCCGGTCCTAGCCCTTTGGGATTGTCTTTTCTCAGAAGCTGCATTTCAACAACAAATTCAAAATAAGGAAAAAGATATTGTAATCAAGTCTATCCAATTAGTTTCTTATTAGGAACTACAAAAATTATCAGCAAAGGATCAACTTTATCTAAATTTAAAAACATGAACTACCACCTTTTTTTGTCCACCATCAGGAAGAAAACTTCATAAAAGCTACAATTTTGAGATTCTTACTGAGATCTCAGAAAAAGGCTGGCATAGGAAGATCCATAATCATCCATTCATTTTTTTTCACAATCCCATAAAACTAGAGACTGCTTTTTTCCATGAAATAAGTAGATCTTGGACCACTCTGTAACATGGAATTATAACCATTGATATTCTTCTTGAGTCTGTGGGCTAATGGCCTATAGGTTATCAGATTTCATCAGGTTCAAGATGATTATAAAGATGACTTTCCATTTACAGAAGCAGAAGGAGCTGCCTGAGCTCAGCCAGCCATTGTAACCACCATCACATTAAAAGAGATCATAAAAGATGAAGGGAAAAAACAAGTTTATCTTGCCATTCTGTAAACATATTATAAATGGGTAAAATGAGAACTTCCAATCATGGGGCTTACAAACCCCAGGTAATTCACTGAGGGTGGGGCTAGTAAATCTTTAACAAAGGCAAGGAACACTGTTTTAGTCATCCCCAAAGAACAAGAATTTCAGTGGCCTCACCATGCTACCCTTCATCAGCTTACAACTGTGATTTCTAAACTTTAAATCAATATAAGACCAAATGCTAAAAAAAAAAAAAAAAAAATCTAAAAATAGAGCAGTCCTCCTAATTAAAATACTGCTCTTCTATTTTTCCTTTCCTTTTAATTTCTACCTCCAAGGGCAATGCCACCCAATCTTAATTTCATGAACCCAATTACCCTGGGGAATTTTCCATAGCCTTTTATTCTCCTATCTTCCACAGGCTGCTGTTTTGAACTTTGTTCCAAGAGTAGAACTTCCAAAGAGTTCTCAGCAACTGAGGGCAAACTCAGATCATTCCATTCTGCTGCCCATTATCTGCTCAAGCAAAAAGCCTTTGGGGAAAACATGGACTATCCACATAATCTGAGCACAGTGTCCTGAAATATCCCAAATTGTCTCTATTGTCACTGTTTTCCATAAACGCTTGAGTTGGCAGTAAGGAACAATCCACAATATTTTGAATATGCGATGTTTAAAAGTTGCAGAGAATGGAGTGGTAGAATGGATGCAGCACTAGATATTTCTCCAATTTCTTTTTTAATTAAGTTTTTAAATTTTAATCCCAGTATAGTTAACATACATCATATTAGCTTCAGGTGTACAATATAATGATTCAACAATTCTGTACAGTGCTCAGTGCTCATCATGACAAGAGTACTCTTAATCCCCTTTACCTGTGTCACCCATCCCCTGCCACCTCCGCTCTGGTAACCACCTGTGTGTTCTCTATAGTTAAGAATCTGTTTCTTGGTTTGTCTCGCTCTCATTTTTTTTTCCTTTGCTCATTTGTTTTGTTTCTTAAATTTGACATATGAGTGAAATCATATGGTATTTGTCTTTCTCGGACTTATTTTACTTAGCATAATACTCCCTAATTTCTATTCTCCCACTAAGAGAAACAGGAGCATTAAAGAAATGAAATCTACCACACTAGTAACAGTGGCTCCATCAGGGTGATGTCATTATGATAAATTTTTTCTTCTTTATACCTCATTAGATCATTCAACAGATGTTTTTCAGGAGCCCACTATGCAGCAGTCACTGTCCAAGGCACCGGGGTTAGAGTAAGGTACGAAACTGACAAGATTCTTGATCTTAGCAGGTTCTACAATAATTGTATTATTTTTATAAAGACAAAGAAACAAATATTAAAAATAAATAAGTGCTAGGGGCCTGGGTGTCCTAGTTGGTTGGGTATCTGCCCTTGGCTCAGGTCATGATCTCAGATTCCTGGGATGGAGCCCTGGGTCCAATGGGCTCCCTGCTCAGCAGAAGAATCTGCTTCTCTCTCTCTCTCTCCCTCTGCCCCTTCCCCCTGCTCATGATCTCTCTCTCTCTCAAATAAAAAGATCTTAAATAAAAATAAAAGTAAATAAATGCTAATATCACAGATATTATTAAATCCTCTAGACAAATATGAACCTCTTAGAACCTCTAAGTTTCTATAAACAGTCCTCAAAATGAAAAACATAATTAAAAATTGTACCTGTGAGGGTCTTTTGAGCTAGGTATGATTTTGTTACATTCTCTCTTGTTGAACGCTCCTTCAATCCAGGATTTCTGGGACTGAAGAAAAAGTGTCGTTATTTTTATATTATAATTAGTGAGAAAGCAACATAACCACAGTAGTTCAGGTAGGCAAAATATATTTAAATATCATGGAGATGAATTAAAATGCCAAGATGAACCCCAAATAGGCTAAGCATTTATTGACTTCTATCACAGACAACATAGACACAAATAAGCCAAATGTGAACACAAAAATATTCACAAAATTAATAGATCCATAATCTTATTTTCAGCAAAATGTCCATAAATGTATGAAACTCTAGGAAGGAAGTAATGTCATAACTAAAGCATTCCCTTAATTCTGCTAAAAGTCACCTTAAAATCTTTACCATAGTCCTACTGAGTGAATTTCAAGCTCTCAAAGTTCAAAATTCTACCTCATAAAGTACCACGTAGGCTAAGATTTCATGGAAGCTAGAACCTCAGCAAGATTCTGTGAAAGGATTTTAATCTAAAATGGACCTGGAGGATATGAAAAGTAGAATCTTACACATGTACCCTCAGAGGAACAGAACTTAAAAACTGAAACACTGATTTCCTACAGAAGACTGAGACTTATCTCTTGATCAATGAATATCTGCCAAGAATCTTTCCCCATCCTAAGCCAATGAATTCACAGCTGTACTTTCCCCTCTTTGCACACCTTGCCCGTAATTATAAGCCACCCCGGGCCTTCAATGGACTCACGTTGTAGCTTGCTACAGTGTTTTCCTGAATTGCAATTCTTTTGTTCCTCTGGAATAAATCCAATCTCTGGTCATTAGGGCTTGCCCCAGTTTACCTCCTTATTAAGACAATCTGATACACATTCTGTAAGCATGGCTTACGATGGATCATGCTGCTTCGATTTGCACAACCTACACCCATGCCTGAACCCAGGTGGGACATTGGTACTTGCTCATCCTCTTAATAAATCCTCTCCCACTGTACAAAACTCAAGTCACAGCCAAGCTCTTCCATAAGCTGTAGTAAGTCCAGAAGCAGAGGACACTGGATCTACAACAGGCCCCAACCAACTGATGGGTTTGGGCTTCTCCTAATATGAAAACATTTTAGCTCTGTATGGTATGAAAATATAAGTACAGATATAACTTGATAAACACACATGTTACAGCAGTGACCAAAGGGTGGTGAACAGGAATCTATAAGGGGACTTCTGCAAACCCCATGTTAGTGCAGTCCCCATCTCACTCTGACACCTATTCTCATCCTAGAGTTGCAGGAAATGCACTGCACCAGACAATGGATTACAAATCCAGCTGTGCAGCCTCATTATCATGCTGTCTGCTGGTCCCAGATGTTCAGGACGTGCCACCCTAAAACATGCTGCTTTGGTGTATAGGTTATTTTGAGCCGTAGGCACTTGAAAAACAGCAAATGCAGTGAGAGGCTTTCTCTGAACTCTCTTTATCTGTCTAAAGACAGATCTTCCAAAAGGAATTCAATTGTCATAAATCCCTGGGAATTTCATTAACCGGAAAGGATTGACTCTTATCTCAAGAGAAGGGAGTAGAAGTCAACACAAAACACACAAGACAAACCTTGTCACAAACTATCATATCTCCCATCTTTTCTTCTAAGAGCCCATTCATCTTTTCTAAAAATCATTTGCTCTCTTCTAAATTGCTGGCTATGTCCCCTGACATTCCCCCTATTAAGATGGTATGTAAATTCCCGAATATCACCACTTTGGGGATATTTACATTTGTTTTCCTGTGATATTGCCATGACCATAATATTAAAAAATGAATATTTATATCCTTTCCTCTGTTAGTTTATTTCACAGACCCAGCCATCAAACCTAAGAGAGCAGAGGAAAAGTTTTCTTCTCCCACAATTAAAAACGAGGCATTTATGGAATCCTCTCTGGATACTTTAATGTTAAACTCATAGATTTTGTTCAATATTCACCAACCCTAAATGTAAGTGTTGACTACTGAATAGAACCGCATATAACCAGAATCCAGATGTTGTTAAGCAAAAAGGAAGCTTGGGGGCAGGGGTGGCATTGACTGATGGGTTCCTGTGCATTTTGAACATACCTAACAAGGAAAACTTCCCAAATCGAGCTCAGATCATCTTATAATCATTCTACCTCTCATCCCTTTTGCATAGTCAGTAGCTTTTTAAAAGACATTTGCTAAATTGGTAAATCACTAAAAACATACAAACTTGAAAAGTTCAGAGTCACAGAACTTGGAATGAACTAAACAAAGTGAACTCAAAATCTACTTATTACAAGAAATGACATAATCTTTTAGAATCAGTAAGCCCTGTCCCTTCTTCAAAAACCAACAATTTCATTTACTCACTCTGCAAACATTGATTAAGTACCTAATTTTTGCAAAGCGCTGAGAGAAGTGCCAAAGGGAATTGGTATGGTCTCAAAGGGCTCTTCATTCTGAATTCACTCTACCGATATATTTTATAGGTCTCCTTGCTACATGCTGGGAATTCTATGGCAGGCAAGACAAGGTTTTTTTCCTCTGCTGGAACTTGGAATAAAAAGAAGGAAACAGATAATGAAATGATATCATTTCACTTCCATGTGCACCAATCAACTATTCAAAAGAGCTCCAGAAAGGGTCCCTAAGACAGGAGCCTCAATCCACAAATTAAGCACGCTGTGCTGCCATTCATTTATTTACAAGACTAGATGTCTGACTGGTAGGACTACCTGAGCAAATTAATTTCTTCATGCCTGTTTGCTCATATATTAAAAATAGAGATAACAGTAATAATAGCACTGTTGAAAGGAACAGATAAAGGCTTAGAATTCTCCCTGGGACTTATTAAAGGCTCTATAAAGCTTAGCTATTATTATTGGTATGTCAAAAAGAAAAAATTAGCTTTTGGTGGGTGGCCAGGGAACTTAACTTTGATTTTTTTTTTTTTTTCAGAGAAAAATACTTCTTGACCTCTAAATCTTCTCCCTGGGACCTCTCACACTAAAAATGAATGACTTCTCCAGGTCCACTTTCCCCACTAGACTTGAACGCCCATAGGCCCCATGCCAGTCGTTTCTGTTGCCCCAGGGCCCAACCCAATAATTACTGAAAGAACAACAAAATGAACACACCTAAATTAGAACTTCAGGAATCCACGAATACAATTTTCCCTTCAAAGGTGTAAACAGGAAACCAGTGCCATAACAAGAACATGAAAACTCTGCTCCTGTAACTCGAGTATCTTATCTCAAAACTACAGGAAAAGAAACGCAGGCTTAAATTCCAAGAGTTTCAAACAAGTCCCAACTTCTAATGTTACTTTTTCCCCCTCCACCTCATAATGGTAGCCTTTTCAGTATACTCTGAAACATACATGGAAGAGGCCCCAGTGTTCAGGACAACAGAGAATGATTAGAAACCAAAAGTTTGTTGGTTTTAATTCAATGGTCCAAATCTACTGAGGACAAATGCCTGATGTGCTGGCTTCTGCCACTTGGAGCAGCAAACTCTCATGGGTAGTGGTTGACAGTGGAGATTATGCCATTTCTGCAGCCATCATGGCAGCTAGAAAGCTGGGTGTTTTTTATATAATATAAAAATTATAAACATATATTTTTAATATATACAACATATATATATTTGGTCTCAGGCTCAATATGTACCTCATCCTAAAATATAAGCAGATTTTACTTAAAATCTCAGACCTGAAGTGATGATGGCCACTAGCACAGAAATGTCCAAAAACAAATCCTCCAACAAAGCTATATGTGAATTAACCCTTCCCCTCACTGAAAGTGAGGCTATATTGGGGCTTCTTAGGTCTTCCAGAGAACAGCTTCTCTCTCTGGGGAATCTCTGAGAAGGCATAGTAATAGAGGTATTCCTTAATTAAAAAAAAAAAATTCTACATGTGTGCATGAATTTTTTTTTTTTAACATCCAGAGGGCTGTGTGATTGGGGGTGAAAGGGAACACAGATTACAGGCCATTTGTTGTCTTTTTAAAAACTCTTTTGTAATTAAAAAAAAATCTAATGTCTAATAAATGCTTTTCCAAGTGAAACGGACTTATTCCCTTTTATGTTCCCCACACTATCTTATATATATCATAGCATGAACAATACTTCATTGTACTTAATTTATTTTCTCTTAAAATCAACCTAACCTACATTAAGATACAGTGCTAGCTCATGTAATCTTGGAATCTACAATACTCAGGGAGGCACCAGAAGGGACCAGCAAGAGAAGTGATATTTTCAGACTCCAGATGGACATTTGATATTTTCTCTACATGGCCTCTCCTCTGGAGCAAGGACCTCTTCAAACTGAGTCACAGGAGAATAGACTTTGACAGGGCACAATCTGTTGGCTTAGGGAAACAGCTTCAGTGCAAAGCAAGCCCATCCACCTGGAAGGGTCAGCTCAGGGTCTTCTGTGGGGTTCTGTCCACATTCTACAGGGTACTGCATAGGACTAACCTGATCCAAGATTAACAGTCTCAGGCAAAGGGTGCTGAAACCTAAAATAACCAAAACTCAAGGATCTGGTTCACCCACACTGCCCCGAGTTAATCTCATTTCCAGTAAATAATCTTTCCAGCAGGCAAAATTTAGGCATACTTCAGAAAAAAATAATCTTAAATGATTTCTTCCTTTGAGGTAGAAAAAAGTGAATGCTATTTTTGCTGGTAATGATTTTTTTTTGTAACATCATTAAAAATGGAATGTCAACTAAATAACTCAAAATCTCCTAAAATGCCAGTTCACCTGTTTAGGTGAGGAATTTTGCTAACATTTCTAAATGCCTTGTTGAGCCAAGGCATTTAGAACTTCAGAATGAAGGTCTACATTATATAAACTCATAAGTACATGAGTAAAACATTTATGAATTCTTCACAGAGCCTAATGGGGACTTGGAAGAACTCAACAGTGACCAGCCAAGTAGAGCATATCATAAAGGTTCAAACTAAACTGATGTCTTGGCCTGTCCCTTCGCTTCCCTTCCCACACTGGTGAAAGTCCTCATTATGTCAGTACTAACACAATTTCAAATAGCAGTGAGGAGACATCCTTTCCTCTGCCATCACACAGACTTCAGCTTTATCCAGTCCCCTGGGGAATAAAACATGCAAATAAAACATTTATAATCGCAGATTATATTAAATCATTTTGATAAGAAGGGAAAAAGAAATAGGAAGTTCCTTTATGAGTATTCTTTACAACTGTCCCTGGGTAGTAACCTACAGAATTTAACTGAATGCTGGGCCTATTTGTTATATAACTACTTTAATCTGTTAAAGTTTTCAAATGGGATGCATCTTTAATGAAGGATAATTGGAAGAAAGGCAGGGATAAGGGGCTGAACCCTAAGAGGAAACCACCCTTAAAAGGATTTTTACACCACTCTGGAAGAAGCACTCCACTCTTTCCCATGTGATAGACTACACAAACCTGATTGAGTGACAGGTTAAACAGATCAAAACAGCCTACCAAAAAGCCCATAAAAACTCCTAGACATAGAAACTAGGGTGCCGACCCTCTTGGATCCCCTCCCTCTCCAGAAGGTCTGTACCTATCTCAATAAACTTTGCTTTTCTGCCCACCACTCTTCATCTGGTCTACCTCTTCATTCTTGGAAGGGGTGAGACCAAGAACACAGGCACAAAAGGAAAATAAATTCTGTAACACAATTAGTCTTCTCCAATTTCCAAGTAGCAAAATATTCATGAATTTATTATCCATGTACACAGATGGTCTTTATTTATGCTCCAAATATCTTGTTAAATTATCCAAAATTTTACTAGGACTTCATCCAAATGAACTACATAGTCTAACAAGCCTTTTCTTATGGTGAAACTATATTCTCTTACCACAAGTGTCCTTATTAGTGAAGCTATCCTCTTAAATAGTTGACTTCTAGGAAACTCACCATACTCTGGGACTATGACATTTTATTTGGAATTATAGGTTAAAGGCAGTTTTAGATCACCCATCGTAAGGTTTATGTATGTGCAGCACAGCAGAAAGAATATTGCAAAAGGATTTTACTTCTTGAAATTCAGTAGAGATACATACCACATATTTAACTTGGAAAAATTTTAAATTTTTGCTAAAAGAATAAGAGCTAGACGAAGAAAGGTGAGAAGAAAGAAAAAAATATTAAGTGTGAGCAACTTCAATGCCATTCTTTCAGGAGTACCCAATGCCCACGAGCAGCAGTTCTCTAACTTTTGGGGCTTAAGACCCCTTCATATTCATAGAAATTACCACGGACGTCCAAAAAGCTTTAATTTATATGAATATGTCTACCAATACTTATGTATCAAAATTTAGAATCGGGACTTTTTAAGATATTTACTCATTAGTTCATTTTATATAACAGTAATAAATCTACTTACCTATTTATGTTAACATAAATATTTTTTATGAAAAGTTTTTTAAGTTTCATAAAGTTTTTTTTTAGTTTCATAAAGATTTTAAAGAGAAAAAAGTTGTCTTATATTTTTAAAAATATCTTTAATGTCTGGCTTAAGACAACTAGATTCTCGGGCAGCCCTGGGGGCTTAGTGATTTTGGCGCCACCTTCAGTCCAGGGCGTGATCCCGAAGATCGGGGATGGAATCCCAGGTCAGGCTCCCTGCATGGAGCCTGCTTCTCCCTCTGCCTGTGTCTCTGCCTCTCTCTGCGCCCCCCCCCCATCTGTGTGTGTGTTTATGAATAAATGAATAAAATCTTTTAAAAAAAAGACAACTAGATTCTCATATTTGCTTCTATGCTCAACCTGTTGCAATAAGTGGTTTAGCTTGAAGTATATTAAGAAAACTGGCCTCACACTGCCACATAATTGGGAAAGGAAATAGTACCTTAATAGCCTTTGTAGATACTGTGAATTCATGTAACCTGGGGAAAACACTGTACAGTCACAAGAGACTGAGTAGAAAAGGCAAATAATGTCTCAGTACCACATAAAAATAATTTTGAATTTGAGGACCCTTTGAAGTAGTCTTGAAGACCCTCCAGGAGTCCATGAACCACACCTAGGAAACCACTGCCCAAAAGTGATTGCATGATTGCACTAGAGTACTGTTTCCTTGTTAGTCTCAGGCCCCACACCCATATCTTACTCTACGCATCTCACTCCAATGAGTGCATGGTAGTACTGCAACATCCCCTATGGAATCTGGTGCTAAACTGAAAAGAAGTTTCAACATAGAGAAAAAGCAATTAGAGATCAAATCTCCACATATTATGCCTAATGAGATGCTTTATGAAAGATAATTTTGATTGTATTCATTTCTAACTTTATGGTTCTAACTTTATTGCTTATCAAATTCTCCAATCTAAAGATGTCACAGAAGCATGATTAGTGGGGGATCAGCCTTTCAGAACCCATATCTGATAGGATAGAATATATTCTATCCATTTCTCTATTCTTCCTTTAAAATATTGATATCTCTAAGAATAATAGCTTCATTCATTCATTTATTCATTCATTCAAAAATATTTTGGTTGGTATATATTATTCTAATAAAATAAATAAAGCTGTGTCCCAAAGACCAACACCAACACCAAAGGGGAAAAAAACCAATGTTCATAAATATATACCAAGTATGGCACAAGAGCAGTATCTAGGACTCCTTGGAAGAAGAAGTCTCTCTACCTGCAGATATTTGGGAAGGCTTCCAGGAGAACATAAGATTTGGGAAAGTCCTTGAAAGGTAACAAAAGTTTTGGGAGGTGGTGATAGAATGCCATGGTGGTGAGAGATGCAGATATTTCAGCCTGGAAGAGAATTCAGAGAACACCTATGGTAAAACCTTAAGGTCACTGGGGAGCAGAGAATATAGAATATGAAAGAGCCAATCACCTTTAGAAATAACTAAACATAGGGTGCAGAAGAGTTCAGGGAATAACAAACAAAGAGTTACTAAACGGGATTGTGACATGATACCTGAAGTAGAGAATGGAGAAAGTTTCTCTCTTCAAAAAAAATTTGCATTATTATGACAGGAGGATGTTTCAAAGAAAAGCTAAGACATTTAGTACTGACAAGAAAGTAAGAGGAATGCAGATTTTGTCCATGATCACTGAGCAGATTGAGGGAGATTTAAGAAATAGGTTATAGGGGTGCCTGGGTGGCTCAGTTGGCTAAGCATCTGACTCTTGTTCTCAGGGTTGTGAGTTCAAGCCCCACACCCAGTGTGGAGCTTACTTTTAAAATAAAATAAAAGTCTATTTAAAAAAAAAAAAGGAAATAGGCTGCAAAACAAGAGGCAGCTAGTGTAATATACCCTGGGAAAAACAATATTACCACTAAACCAATGATATAAAGCAAAAGCCAAAAGCCATCATCAGTGTAAGCCTTTTGTATGTGCCAAAGGCTATGCTAAAGTTCTTTATGTACTTTAGCTACAGTAATATTCACAACTGTGTGATGGGTACAATTATTACTACCTCCTAATAGAGGAGGAGCAGGTTCTACCAAATACCAATTCTAGAGCACTTTGGCAATATGTTTAAGAGGTAAAATTGAAAGAAAACTTATTTTATGGTTGAGGAAACCTAGACCTTATTTGTAGATAAAAGAAAAGTCAATAAAGAGAGAGAGAAGATGTAAAAAAGAATGAAAATGACTTTAGAGACTTTGGAGTGTAGGGTGAAGAAATAGTATGAAAAGCCAAGGAGGAGGGCTCAACCTTGAAGAAAATGCACCCTCTTCTGATAGAGGCAAGGAGAGGATGACAAATTTTTCCTTTTTAGTAATTTTGTCCAAGACTCTATTACCTATGTGCTATAGAGGTCGGTTCATTTTGCTCTGAAGGCTGCAAATCTCAGCATTCCTCTTTGCCCCTTATCAAGAGAGAAGAAGGAAGATAGGAGATCTCCATGTGCAATCATGGTGGTCCCGTTTATTATTACTGGAACTTCACAGTACAACACAACAATACACTGTATGTTTTATGGATCACAAAATATAAGAGATATGGGCAGCCCGAGAGGCTCAGCAGTTTAGCACCGCTTTCCGTCCAGGGCATGATCCTGGAGACCCGGGATCAAGTCCCTTGTTGGGCTCCCTGCATGGAGCCTGCTTCCCCCTCTGCCTTTGTCTCTGCCTCTCTCTCTCTCTCTCTCTCTCTCTCTCTCTCTCTCTCTCTCTCCTTCTGTCCCTCCACCATGGCTCATTCTTTCTCTCTCTAATAAATAAATAAAATCTTTAAAAAATAAAATATCAAAAAATTTACTTGCCTGAGGAACAAGAATCTCCTTAAGCAATCCAAAATTGCTTTAATGTTCAGAAGTGATGAAGTATCTCCAACAGAACTTTGAAAATACGTGAGTATTTGAATAGCAGCAGGACAACTGACGACAAGAAGACTTCAACCAAAGCATTTCAATGAAAAAAGTACTGGTTTTCTGATTGTTATCTATAAAAGTCACATCCTCTTTGAGAAGTCATGGGTTATAGTAGAGAAAGAACAGAGGTTGGAGGTAGAGTACAGGGGTTTGTGTTTTGTCGCCCATTGACTATGGTAGTCCATTCATCGAATACAACTTGGCTGGGGGATATATAAAACCTACCTTCCTTATCTCACCAGGTTTAAAAAGGAACAGAAGAGTATCCTATTTCAAATTAACCTGTCCAAATCTGTATCCTTTGTTTCCCTCACTCAAACCTATCCCCCACCTATACTATATTCCCCAAGTGTTCACCAGTATACCCAGGTGTCCAAGTTAAAAACCAGAGCACCATCATTAATTCTCCATCCTTATTTCTCATTCAGTCAACCACCAAGACCTACTGATTTTATTTCTTAAATACCTCATGCATCAGCCCACCTCTCTGCATCTGTATTGCCACTATTCTAAAGTCACCATGAATTCTTGGTGAGATGGCCTCCCATCGGTCTTTCTGCCTCCAGATTTCCCTTCTCTGATCCTTTCTCTGCAGGAAAGCCTACTTAAAGTGAAAAGGTAAACACCTAAAACCTTTCAGTGTTTTCCCCAACGTCAGTAGGATAGTTTAAAAGTCCTTCAGCAGGTATACAGCCCACTACCTACCACATCTGAGCTGCTCCCTCTTTCACCTCATCTCTTGTCTCTCCCTACTTCAATCCCTACAATCTAATATACTAAACAACTTTGAATTCCCTGAATCCACTTCCTGCTCTTTCCACACTGTTCCCCACTGCCCTTCTTTCTCCACCAAGAGAGACATCATGAAAACCTTCATAGAAACTCTCTTTCTGAATCTCTGAATCAGGATCTCCTTCCATGTGCCACTAAGTCTTCTGTGCTTACCCTTATAACCTATTTAGACCAACTATACTCTAAACCCTGGAATACATGGAACTGTCTTGTTCTATCCTCATTGTCTACCTGACTTCTGAGTACACATTTGAGGATTATACCAGAGTTTCTTAGGTATATCCTAGAGAACAAAGGTATTGCATGGATGAAAAGAAAATGTTTTATGGCTATATAAATATATGCAACCAGTGTGACTCTCCAGAAATCCATTATTATCCATTGTTCCCCTAACTATATTTGATCAGGAATCATCTCTGAGGGTAAACACACTTGTTTGCAGAGGGTACGATTTGGGGAGATAGCCTTCCAAGCGATTTCTGCTAGGTCTCAATTCAGAATGTTCCCTCCCCTAAATTTTAAACCTTAATGTAAGATTTCTATCCTCATCTTTAAAATTTTCAGCCTACTTTTTAAAAAGCACCTTTGAGATAGATAAGTTGATTTAAAAAGACAGAGACCTTTAAGATTTTTATCTTAATCTAAGCTAACAGATTCAAGGTGGGGTAGCAATCAGGGTAGCCCAGGTGACTCAGTGGTTTAGCACCGCCTTCAGCCCAGGGCCTGATCCTGGAGACCTAGGATCAAGTCCCACATTAGGCTCCCTGCATGGAGCCTGCTTCTCCCTCTGCCTATGTCTCTGTCTCTGTCTCTCTCTCTTTTTCTCTCTCTATATATGTCTCTCATGAAGAAATAAATAAAATCTTAAAAAAAAAAGTGGGGTAGCAATCGGGTTTTGTTTTCTTCAGAAGAAAAGAATTCTCATCCAGAATAACTAATTCCACTAGTATTCCAGAAGGAAAATGATGCTTTAGTAAAATGAGTGTGGTCCAGGAAGTTGAGAAACACAAGTTTGTCAGTGGGATACCAAGAGTTCTGTGAATAATGGAAGCTGGCAGATGAGAAATTATCATTTGCTGGGATAGTTTCTCAACTTCTGTTTCTGGCTGTTACACCTGATCTTCAAAAAGTTCCAATGTTGTTTAGAAACTGACCATTCTTTCAATGCAATTTGGGAAGGAAAGGGGAAGAAATCTACCACACAATGCCTTTCCCTAAGTCACTGAGGAGCCAAACTACAGAGCAGTTTTCCCTTTTCACGGAGTTTCAGTCCACCAAGATGTTTCTTCTGGATTTAATTTCTTAAATTAAAGAAATTTCTTAAATTGTAAAATGGAAAGAAATGTATTATATCCATAAAGAAAAGACCTTGAAATGACCCATAATTATTATAATTAAAAGGCAATTATTAAAAAAAGGATTAAACTAAAGAAAAGCAGCTTTTCTCTTTTAAGGATGTGTCACTCAAATGCTCACAGTATTTCGTGATTGTATTACATAAGGAGGAATAGCCTACCTTAGTCACCTCATGTTTCAAACTGATCAAGACTCTCCTTGACCGAACTTGATTCAGGCTCTTTCTGACTTGAGTCCTTTTTCTGACTAGGTACCAACCTTGGGCTCTGTTCTTGGTCCCGCTAAAGCAGTTTTAGCAAGAATCTGCTGGGTCAGTTAGTGAAAATCCCCCACCCTTGGTATCTGATCACTCTGGCCTGCCTTCAGCAAGAATCCTGTTGAGTTGGTCTAGCAAGAATCCTTCTGGCTTTGATGTTTTCTCTCGCAATTTTCCGCCCACTGACCTCTACCCTACTCCTTGGCTGTAAATCTCCACTTCTTGCTGTACTTGGAGTTGAGCCCCATCTCTCTGGCCTACTGCAAATCCCCCACTGGAACAAACCCTCTTGAATAAGGTCTTCCTTACTATCTTTAACAAGGATCGTGAAAAATTTTTCTTTAACAAAACTCAAGCTACACACACACACACATACACACACACACATTGTCTGTAGGTCAAAGAACAAAACTTACAAAACATCAGTATCCCAGGAACTTTCAGAGACTCTCTGGTAGATTGAACCTTATAGACCTTTTCCCTTCAGCTAAACTTGATGATAGACTCTGACATCAAGAAGATTCCACAGAGTAGAGGCTCTCTTGGGTAAATGGCTCCCAGGCTTTACCTCTCACCTATGACATTCCATATTTCCTGAACCCAAATACCAGCTAGCAAGATGCAATTTCTATCTGAAAAGTCTCCTCTCTACGAGTTGCTTCTCAAGAATGTGGTTTCCCTCTTAAGGCCAGTGGCTACCAGCTCAAGAGACCAAAATATGAGACTGAATGGTTTGCCTGTTTATTACATTCAAGAGCAAAGATCCGACCTACAAAGTCTTAAGCCGATTGACCATTTCCTCCTACTTTGCTGGCATAAACACTAACAAATTTTAGAAAGTTTAAATTTTAAGACTTTGGACCCTCTTCTCTTTTTTTTGTTTTGTTTTGTTTTGTTTTGTTTTAAATCACTTTAAAGCAGACCCTAACAGTGGTGACAAAGTTTGGAGAGAATTAACTATCTAGGCCAAGGATCTATAAAGTACCCTATGGATTTAATTCTTCTGGGAGTAAAATTCTCTTTCCTAAGATTATAAGATTTAATTTACAAAAACGTCTTTAAAAGATCAGTGGAGGATATCTATTTTCTCCAGAAGGAAGGAAGATAGTTCCATATTCAAAGATCAACCTGCTCAGGCGCCTGGGTGGCTCACTTGGTTAAGCATCTGCCTTTTGTCTCAGGTCATGATCTCAGGATCCTGGGATTGAGCCCCATGTCGGGTTTCCTGCTCAGCAGAGAGTCTGCATCTCCCTCTCACTCTTCCTCTGTGCTCTCCTTCTCTCCCTCTCTCTCAAATAAAATCTTTTAAAAAGTAATTGCAAAAAACCTCACTAATTGCAAAATATATAGATATGATATATTATGAAAAATATATTACAAAAAAATAAGATATATTATGTCCTACTATAAGATAATATGCCTAGTTCCATTTAAGATAATATTAATAGCAGCTATCTTAGTCAGTTTGGGCTACTATAAACAGAATTCCATACACTGGATGGTTTATACAACAAACATTTATTTCTCACAGTTCCAGGGAACAGAAGTCCAAGATCAGGGTGCCCACACGGTAGAGCTCTGGTGAGAGTCATCTTCCTGGTTTACAATAGTTACTCTCTCACTGTATTTTCACATGGTAAACAGAGATCATCTCTTCTGTGTGTTTTCTTATAATGGTATCAATCCCAACCATGAAGGCTCCTCCCTCAAGACCTAATTACCTCCGAAAGGCTCCACCTCCAAATACCATCATAAGAGATTAGGACTTCAACATATATATTTTGGGAGACAAACATTTAGTCCACAGCAGCAGGGTAACAATTTATTCAGCACTTTCTGTGCACCCACCTGCACAAGACAAAATACTTTATGTTAACTGCCCAAGAAAATATGGGAAGTTATTATCTCCATTTTACGAATGAAGACACTGAATCAGAGAAGTTGAATGATTGCCCCAAAACACAATGGCTTATAAAAGTGATACTAGGATTCCAATATGGGCAGTCTCCAGTTCATGGAGACTTAATCACTTAATTTCACTCTCACTTACCTATAGAGATTGTACCTGCAGCAATCCCTGAAGCTGTAGAGTGTTTTAATATTTACAAATCACTTTCCTGAACATTTGATCCTCACATGAATCCCATGAGGTTGATAATAGAGTAGATAATATAATATCAAGCTTATGAAATTCCCAGAAAAACTCCTGCTATATAGCATGCTTTCTGTAAGTATCCTCAGATACATAGAGAAATATTAAGAGGATCATGAACTCCTAGAAACTGTGTACAGTAGTGCCCCTTTGTCCATGGCTTCAGTTACCTGCAGTCAATTGCAGTCTAACAAATCATCAGAAGATCAATAGTAGCTTAACGCTATGTCACAATGCCTACCTACTTCATTCATTTCACTTCATCTCACATCACAAGAAGGTTAAGAACAGTATGATAAGATATTTTGAAAGAGACCATATTCACATAACTTTATTAGCTATTGATAGTCATCTCTTACTATCCCTAATTTAAAAATTAAACTTTATCATAGGTATGTACATATAGGAAAAAATAGTACGTATTGGGTTTGATACTAACCACAGTTTCAAGTATTCATTGGGGGGTCTTAGAACATATCCCCCTTTTGTGAAGACGTGAAATGTGCATTTATCAGGAGAAAATCCCAAGAGTTGGGTCAAAAATAAGTGCCACACAAAGGATCTGAACAAATAGTTCTCCAAAGAGGGCATACAAATGGCCAATAAACACATGAAGATTCTCAACATCATTAGTCATTGGGGAAATGAAAATCTAAACCACAATGAGGTACCTCTTCACAGCCACTGGGATGATTTTTTTAATCAAAAAGTAAGAATAAGGTATGGGGAGAAATTGAAACTATCATATACATTGTTCATGAGAATATAAAATGGCACAGTCTCTTTGGAAAACAGTCTGGCAGTTCCTCAAAAGGCTAAACATAGAATTACCAAGTCCACTTCTAGGTACCTACCTAAGAGAAATGAACCTGTAAGTCCACACAAAAACTTGTATACAAATATTCACATCAATGTTATTCACTATAGCCAAAGATCAAAAAACAATCCAAATGTCCATCAGCTGATGGACAAATTAAATATGATATGGTATATTATTCAGCGATACCAAAAAATGAAGTACTGATAACATGCTACATGGATGAATTTTGAAAATATGATAAATGAAAGAAACTAGATAAAAGGGAGTACATATTGTATGTGTCTGTCTATACAAAATAGCCCAGAACAGGCAGATCTATACTTGGCAGAAAGTAGATCAGTGGTTGCCTAGGGCTGGTGAGGATAGAGGGACTAGGGGTTGACAGCTAAGGGGTGTGGGATTTCTCTTAGAGATGATAAATATGCTCTAAAATTGACTGTGCTGATAGATGTGCAATTCTGCGAGTTTACTAAAAGCCATTAAATTGTATGCTTTAGGTGAATTAGGGGTGCCTAGCTGGCTCAGGTGATAGGGAATACAACCCTTGATCTCAGGATTGTGAGTTCAAGCCCCACATTGGGCATGAAGACTACTTATAAATCAATCAATCAAGTGATACGTGAATTATAACCCAAAAATTAAGTGGGGAGCAGCATAGGCAAAGAGAAAGACTGACCCATCACGGAAAACTGCAGTAGCCCTCCCCCGCCCCCGCCATCCATGAGGGATACATTCCAAGACTCCCAGTGAATGCCTAAAAGAACAGATAGTAATGACTATGTATGCTATATTTTTTTCCTGTATAAACATACCTACGATAAAGTTTAATTTAAAAGTTGAAAATAGAGCTACAATAGACCCAGCAATTGCACTACTAGAGATTTACCTCAAAATTACAAATGTAGTGATCCAAAAAGGGGCACCTGCACCCCAATGTTTATAGCAACAATGTCCACAGTAGCCAAACTATGGAAGAGCCCACATATTCATGGACAGATGAATGGATAAAAAAGATGTGGTATACATATTCAGTGGAATACTACTCAGCCATCAAAAAATGAAATCTTGCCACTTGCAACAATGTGGGACGTAACTAGAAGGTATTATGCCAAGTGAAATAAGTCAATCAGAGAAAGACAATTATGTGATCTCAGTCATATGTGGAATTTAAGAAACAAAACAGGATCATAGGAGAAGAGAGGAAAAAGTAAAACAAGATGAAATCAGAGAGGGAGACAAACCATAAGAGACTCTTAATCATAGAAAACAAACTGAGGGTTGCTGGAGGGGAAGGGGATAGGGGAGGGGTTAACTAGGTGATGGACATTAAGGAGGGCACATGATGTAATGAGCATTGACCTCTGCCTCTGAAACTAATAATACAATATATGTTAATTGAATTTGGATCTTAAAATATAAACTATAAAAAAAGAAAAAGAGAAGACTGCTTACCGTAATTAAAATCTAAAATAGAAAATAGAATGCTAAAATAGATATAAAAATAAAGTTTAATTTATAAATTAGGGACAATGATAACTAATAAGAAACAATTACAATAAGTTATATAAATGTGGTCTCTGTCCTTCAAAATCTTATTGTATAAACTCATCCTTATGACCATGATGATGATGTGGGATGATAAAATGACTGTGTGAGGAGATGAAGTGAGCTGAATGAGCTGAATGACGGAGGCCTTGTGATGGAGTGAGAAACTACTTAACCTTGTGATGACTTGTTGGAAGGAGGATTATCTGCTTCCAGACTGGTTGAGGGAAACCACAGAAAACAGAACGACAGATAAGAAGGGACTACTGTATTTGTATAAATAACAGCCCACAGACAGAAAGCAGACCAAAAATGTGTTTTATTCAACTGGCAAAGTTTTTTCAAAAATCTTCTGAAGTAACTAATGAAATGTGAAAGCCACGAGGTTTCACACTCAAGAAAGAACCTATGTATCTGCATTTTCTATTACAATTGCCAGATTCTGCATTTCTGGAATGCGGGCTTGTGTTTCAACTTGGCCAACAGTCAGTTGGGGCCAACTGTGGGCAGCCATGTTCACTCAGTGCTTACACTGACCAGTGAACCTGAGTCCCCAGCAGGCCTGGTTTTTGAATTTGAGTTTTTGAGCTCCTGATCCATGTCTTTTATTGAATTTTCAAAGGAACTGCTTCCTCAAAACCCATTCATAGCTCTTGGAAGGAAGTAGCCAATGAATAGTGGTATTTGCTTTACTGTTAAGGAAACTGAGGTAGCTTGCCTAAGGCAGAAGGGCATGCAGCCAGCAGTAAAACTACTTTTTCCAACTATTCCCTTTATTACTCTTCTCACCTTCCTGCTGATACTTCTAGAGAATTAATTACCACATTCTGTCCCTTTTTGATTACACCTAAGGAAAACCAGTGATAAAAAACATGCCAGACATTCCAAAATGGTCATAATCAGGCTCTATAATCTAATCACAAGGAAAGTTTTGCCTAGCTCTAAGTGTCTTTAGTTGCTATGGGCAATTTGAGGGGGCCCTCCTGGCCCATATCCCAACACACTCCAAAACTAGGAAAGATAAAAAGAATGTTAATCTTGCACACATGGCAGGGGAATAAAATCCCAAGGAAGTGTACTTTCTCCAAGGTCACCTCACACACCTATTACAGAAAACAGAAGTTTCTGACAGGAATGTTTCCACCCCTGGACCAGGTAGTTTGCTCACATCAAAAATGACCATTATTAGAAGCTCTGAATCTACAATCAGCAAAATGCAGAGAGAACTTTGGTTGCCCAGTCATTCATCCCACTGGGTTTTGAGTTTGCCTGGAATAAAATTCTATGTTTATTTGGTTGGTTTTTTTAGGGGAGCTGGGGGAGCAGAGGGAGAGAGAGGGAATCCCAAGCAGGTTCCAGGCCTAGTGATGCAGGGCTTGGTCTCACAACCCTGAGATCATGACCAGAGCTGAAACCAAGAGTTGGATGCTTAACCAACTGAGACACCCAGGTGCCCCTGGAATAAAATTCTATATGTTGGCCATATATAGCTTAGAGAGAGGTAGAACAAAGCACAACCAAATTCACCAGGCCAATCTTTCCAGTCAACACGCCCAGCACCGTAGCAAGTCCTGGGATACCGGACCGCTATGCAGTCCTGGAGCATTTCAAGACAGGGATCCAGCATATAGCACAGGATCACTCCTAAAAGGATTGTAAAGGAACGCCGACATGGAAAATGCAGGGAAACCAGCGCTGGGGAAGGCACCTGCCTGTGCTACCAAGTCAACATCTTCGTTTCCAATGGAAATGGATCAGGAGGCTCTCAAGAGGCACATGCTTGCAGACTCAGAAAAAGAATGTAACCTCTAAGCCAAACAAAACTACCACTTCTCACTGCATAACTGGTCATGGCACTCTGAAATAGTCTCAGTTTATCTGTACTATAAATAACCGAGGACCTCTTCCCCAGAGATATGGAAATACCACGGAAAGAAAGGGAGAGCGGCATTAGGCCACCCCAACAATGGAACCTGCCAAACTTTCTGGTGCTAAGTGCATCAAAAGAAAGTTCCCAGGGCAATCCATTGCTACACCTTGCACACACCCTGAAAATCCTGGATTCCAGGCAGGAGCTGAACCTAGCTGCAAGTAGATTCAATCATCCTCATCAGATTCAAGGAAGAATCCCATTATGGAGTTTATGTGCATTTTGTTTCTTTTTGCTTGTCTGTTTGCTTATTTAATTGTGGCAAAATACACATAATATAGAATTTACCATCTTGACTACTTTTTTAAGTGTGCAGGTTAGTACTGTTAAGCATATTCACACATCTGTACAACCAATCTCCTGAACTCTCATCCTGCAAATCTGAAACTTTACACCCATTAAATAACTCATTTCCCTCTCCTCCCAGCCTCTGACAACCTACACTCTACTTTTTCTTTCTACAAATTGGACTACTTTATATAACTTATATATGTGGAATCATACAATATTCATCTTTTGATGATTGCCTATTAGCATAACATCTTTAAGGTCCATCCATGTTGTAGCATGTGTCAGGATTTCTTTCCTCTTTAAAGGCTAAATATTCCATTGTGTGTGTGAGTACATGTGTATATGTAAACACACCACATTTCATTTATCCATTCAGAAAACTATTTCTACATCTCAGGGGTATGATGATGTTGCTCTAATGGCAAGTTATGAAGTTTAATTTGTAGTGGTCATGATTTTATACTGAGAAAGAAAAAGAGACAGAGACAAAGAGAGCCTTGATTATATGATGTTAATACTCCAGAAGAAAAGCTAACCAAAGCTGCAGTGAACTCAATTCCAGCATCGAGAAGCATCACACCATTCCTCTCCAGCTCAAAAATAAGTTTTGTTCACTATATATTCCTAAGTTCTGGAACAGGTCTTAGCACCTAGTTGGCACTCATAAATTCATAAATATCTGTTGACTGAATGAATCCAAAGAATGATTGAATGTTCCAAATCCAACACTTTGAACCTCTGGATTGGAAAGAGATGAGGATGAGGGACAAAAAGGGAACTCTTGGAATTTCTGTTAACAGTGCTTGAACTATTTACCACAAGAAATTATTTTTGCATTGTTAGCAGAACCTTTTTAAGGAAAAATAAAGTCTGCAAGGATAATTTGTCATAACAACACATCAATTCAACGTACTTTGTGTGCATCCTTTCTCAGAGTGCAACTGGAAAAGGTATTCCACCAAAATGATGGAAAAAAATCACGAGGACATGGGATATAAGAAACACGAACCAGTGTAACAGAGGGAAAGGAAATCCCCATGATGATACTGAAGACAGAGCCCAAAGTAATAGCTGTGCATCCAACATCAAGACCAATCAGTCTGGATAGGCAATGCCGGTCAGAAAGCTGTACTCAGAATAAAATTGGTTAAAATGGGTATTACACAGGATGATCTTGAGAGAAGATTTAGGCAACTGGCAAAAACTTGTCAGTTAAATTAGTGAAAACTCCATAGAAAATTCTGGAAACACACACCAGACACTCCTGGAGGAAAACAAAAGTTAGAAGGGAAGAGTAATCATATACTACATAATTCAGCTTTTAATAGTGTATGTGTAGGAAGGCATAATAATGTTGACCAGACTAAATATTGACCTAACTAAAAATTATGGATAACTGTATTCTGTAGATGGTAGGAACAGGAAGGATCATGTGAATGGCAGATGCAGGAATGCAAAGGAAATCTAAACCTTATATCCCATCTGGAAAGGTAAAGCATGGCTACACCTGAGAAATCAAGAAGGACTCACATAAGTATTATTTTAGAGGCATGAGTAAGTACCAACAAGCTAAAGAGATGAACGTTATTGCTCTTTCAGAAAAGCTGGAAATGATTGAGGGTTCTGCTGTTTTTAGTAACAGATCTTATGGAATTATTTGAAGTTGACTATTATACAACCAATAAAACTAGGAAGTAAAAAAGGGGGAAAAAAGCACAACTAAGACCCATATTAGAATATCTTACCTAAGAATGATTTTCTTTTAAAGATCTTAATTTTTAATTTACTTATTTGGCAGAGAGAGAGAGAGAGAGAGAGAGAGAGGGAGAGAGGGGGGGGCATGAGCAAGGGGGAGCCACAGAGGGAAGAGGGAAAAGTAGACTCCCTAGTGAGCAGGAAGCCTGACTTCGGGCTTAATCCCAGGACCCCAGGATCACGACCTGAGCTGAAGGCAGACACTTAACTGACTGTGCCACCCAGGTGCCCCTGATTTTTTTTTTTAATAGGAAATAGTTGGTAGATTTCTGATGGGACATGAAGAAATAACTGAGTTACAGGGAGGATGGACATTTGGGAGTTCTAACATGGAATGAGTCTACAGAAGTGTAATGAAAATCACTCTCAGAGTGTGGGGGCTGTTCAGCCATCCTGAACACCCAGGATTGAAAAATCCAGGGAGAAAGAAAAAGAGGTGAGACATATTTCAGGTCCAATATTTACCAAGCCCTTGACAGTTAGTTCTGACATGGAGGCCCTGCCAAAACCATGAGCCAAGACAGAAAATGGTAAATAGTCAAGGTAAGAGCAACATTTGTGGCAAATCACCAGTGTGTTGTCTGGATCTTTTCCTTCTCCGCCAGGGTACAATCAACTCACAGTGCCATTCACACCCTTGTCTATCAAGGCAAGCTTAATACTAAAGTACTAGTCCCTAACTTTGGCCCCCCAAAAGCAGGCTCATGCGGAGTTTCATCTGGAATGATTTATAATTCCTAGAAGATAGGGGCTGGGGAAAGGAGGGGGGGGGTAAGAAATGTCCAGATTCTTGCAGCCAAACCCGAATGTCAGTCTAGCCAGATTATTTAATGCTTTCCCAGTTATGGCAGAAACCAAAGCAGATGGAAAAATTCACATCAAAACTTTACACCGGGGAAAGAAATGGAGGAACCCGGCTCCCACCTCGGCAGTTAGGGGTGACCCCCTTGTCCCTAGGAAGGAATGATCAAAATGCCCCGTGCGGATGGAATACCCGCATTCTTAGTGTCCCAAAGCACTGCCCTGGGTTCAAAGCCCTATTCCGCCGCCCCCCCCCCCCCCCGAGCTGCGTTCTCCTCGCCCGTAAACCAGGGAGGTGGGATGAAGGGAGGGCTGAGGCCAGACGCCGCAGGTTCCTGCCGGGTCAGCTGGGCATTGCTTTCTAAGTACCCGGCGTGGATGGCATCTGCTTTCATCTTGGAGTTATAGACGTTACTGTCCCACTTTCCGGACGGGCCAGCAGAAGCACGCGGTTTTAGCTCCTTGCTCAGGGCCCTAGTCCGCGGCGGAGCGGGCGCGCTAAGGCAGGTGTGCGGCTCCGGGGGGTCGGCGCGCCTCGCAGCCGGGGGAACCGAGACGCGCCGGCTACCGCGGTGCGCGCAGCGAACGACCCTTCTCCGCGCACGGGCGAGCCGGGCCAGGTCCGGCTGCCTCGGGAGGGCGAGGCGGGACCCCCGCTCGGACCCCCGCTCGGACCCCCGGCGGCCGCCGGCGTTTACCTTGAGCTGCACTCTCATCGCTCCCGGACTCCCGCGCGGGGCGCTGCTCCGCCGCCTCGGTCCCCGCCGGCCGGACGCGCCCCCCGCCGCTCGGGGCTGCGCCGTCCGCCCTCCCCGCGGGGCTCACGCCGAGCCGCCGAGCCGCCTCCTCTCCGGGGACGCGCCCCCCGCCCTGCGCTGAACCCCGCGCCCCGTTAGGTTTCCGCCCTGCCACCACCTCCGCGCTGGCCCCATTCCAGCTCCTGGGGCCGCGACTGCGGGACCTGCCCCTCGCTGGCCGAAATCGCAGAAATCGCAGAGATGATAATCGCGCGCGGACGCGGGGACTGGAGAGCCGGCGTTACGCAAGTCCCAGCTATTCTAGATCCCAGCGAGATACGGGCGCGACCCGCCCCACCCGCCCCGCCCCGCCCCGCCCGGGGCCCCTGGGCGCACCTGGGTGCCCGGCCTGAGGCCCTTCCGCCCCGCCAGCCCCGGGCCGCCCTGCCTACCTGCCGGCGCTCCGCAGCGGGCCGGGCTCTCATCCTTGCCTTGCAGGCCCCGCTCGCCAAGCCGTATCTGCGCCTCCGACTTGTGCAGCCGGGGCTGGGCTCCACCTCCACACGCCGCCTGTTACTGCCCGGTAGATGTGTGTCAAGACGCTTTTTCGCCTCATTTGCCTCCTGAGTGGAAGGGAGGTGCGTGCCTACCCCACCGAAGTGAAAGGGGTATAGCGAGGGCCAAGGAGAGTCCCCAACAGGCATCTGGGTGGTGTTGTATTGTTCTCGTCGCGTCCCTGTGGCAGGGGAGGACCGGAGAGGTTGACCCTTACGGCACCACTTTTACTGTCTGCGGGTTCCTGGGTAGGTCCCGCCACCACTCTGGCCAGAGTTCACTTCTCTGTGTGGTGGCGATGGCGGCAAATAAACCCACCTTCCTCTCGGAGCTTCTACTGAACCAAGAAATCCATAAAGTACCACGCAAGGGCTTTCCTGATTTCTGTTATTTTCCATGTGTTCTTCTAGCTGGGCAGGCTTGATTCAGGTCGGTCCCTGACTGTGGGTGGATCCCAGTATGGGGGCAGAGGCGACGATGCTCGCTTGTAATTACAAGTGTCGCGGTTAACGATCCCACCGTTCATCCCAGATTATTGACCTCGGACCAGGGGCACCTACCCTTTTAGTCCATTACGAATTTCTGCCCAGTGAGCTCACATTTGCAGACTCGGTTAACAGGTTTTTGTCCCCCCTATCTCAGCCTAGTTTTAATGAACATTTATTAGGAAACTTGAACACCTCATGTGTGTAGTGACATTTTGTTTTCCTGTTAACACATAGAACCTTTCCTCTCCTTGATCCATCTCCTTCTAAAGGCTAAGGATCTGTGAGCAGTTAACAGGTTCAGCAGGCCCCCTCAGGCAGGTAAGCACATCTCGATTGGTTTTCCTCCAAATATCTCCCCCATTAGGTTTCTCGCTGCACTAGACACTTGAAGCTCTCAAAAATATGCAGACCCACCAAGAAGACTGAACATTTGAAACCCGAGATTCTTGGAATCTTGGTCCACTGTGACCGCTCTTCTAGCAATTTCTTTGGTAAATTTACACGTTAGTATGGTCAGATGTTCTTTTCTGATCAAGCGGCAAGGCACAAAGTCTAAACTACCAGGGCCATTCAAAGATACACCAGGGAAATTCCAGGGCTTATGGCATCCGATGTGCTAGTTTACAAGCTGCCTTAGGTTCCCAAGCTGTATCCGAAGCACCCGAGGCATCTGTTAAAACTGCAGATTCCCAGGGCCCCACCCACCCATCCCAGACCATCGGGATTGGAATCTCTGGGGTGGGGCCCAGGAATCTGTATCTTTCACAAACTCCCTGATCAACTTAAAGGCTTATCTATAGAAGTCTCCTGGCCACAAACATACCTCTGCCCAGAGACTAGCTTTGAAATTTAAACTTTAAAATGTTCAGTAATAGTCTAGTGTGGCTTGACTCAGGCCAAAAAATATTTCCTGAGCACAGACTGTTTGTCAGGTATCCTGCTGGGTGCTGGGAAAACAAAGATGAATAAGACATTGTCCAGTCTGCAAGGAGTTTGAGTTTGTAGGAGGAGGAACAATCAAAAATGAAACAGTACCTGGGGCGCCATTGGTAACACTCGTCAATAGAAACAAGGTTATGCTTTCTCATTTGTTGCCCTCCCTTATCCCTTTCTTCCTCTTCCCATTCTTAACTCCAATGTCGCCGTCTTTGTCAGATCTCCCTTGTAATGTCTCCTGGACATTGTAAATGTTGGATTCCTGACCCAACATGGTTTGAAGATACTGCTCCAACTTTTAAAGTCAATCTAATGATTTCAGGATGGAAAGGAACAGCTGAATTTTCAGCAGAGAAAAATGGGGATGACAACATTTTTTTTTTTTAAATGTGTTAAGACCTTAACGAGTCCCAGTAATTGGGAGGCCATTAAGGGGTAGTTTCTAAGATACACATTCTTCCCTTGAAGAAAGTTGTTTCAGCTTTGACTTGGTTTTGATCGGGTTTATTTGGACAGGAGTGAGGGTTGCTGGGGCTTTTGCACAGTAATATTTCCCATCCTCTCTGGACAGTCCAAGGGGGGACGGGGCAGGGTGGGGGATGGTTGAGGGGAATAAAATAGCTCTGTCCCTTCGCAGTGAGAAGAAAGAGCACCATGGGAAAACTTGCCCAATGCATCAGGGCATATTATCATCTTTGGTCTGTGGTCCTCACTCTGGGTGGTCACTCCTTTCCTTTCTGAGGCATAAAGGAAACAGAACAAAGGCAGTGGTGTTCTGAAGGGGGTAGTGGAAACTATGATAAGCCTACAGTGTGTTCCACAGTGGGGAAAGTTTAAAGGTATGGGTGATAAATTGAAGAAGTCAGATGAGGGCGTATTGCTAGTAATGAGGGATGCAGTTCAGCTCTCCCAGTCCATTCTTGTGTGTAACTGCTTCTGTTCTTAGACTTGAGTATTCAGACCCAAGGGGTTGGGTTTGAATTTCATGCATTTATTTTCTCAAACAGCTACAAATCGAATTTCCTTTTGAAAGGAAGCAATCTATTTTCTTCTGCTTATTAAATAACTTTCCCTCTTTTCAGTGCTTTTAAAGGAAATCTCCCAATTTGTTTCTCTACTTGCTATGAAAATGGATTATTCCTCCTGTTACATAAGCAAAGGTTAAAATATTGATGGCTTAGATGCCTGGATGGCCCAGTGGTTGAGCGTCTGCCTTTGGTTCAGGTCATGATCCTGAGGTCCTGGGATCAAGTCCCACATCAGGTTCCCTGCAGGGAGCCAGCTTCTCCCTCTGCCTATGTCTCTGACTCTCTCTGTCTCTCATGAATAAATAAATAAAATCTTAAAAAAATATAATGATGGCTGGCAAGGTAGAGAGATAGGAATTCTCACATGCTTTTGGTGATGATTTTAAATGATACCCTTTTTGAAGGCATTTTAACATTCCAGTTTCAAGGCATATCCTGTTTCAACACAGCGCCAATCCTAGGATTTTATACTTCAGAAATACACAAAGATGTGTCTATAAGGATATATGTAGTGACACTTTCCGTAATGAAGAAAGATTACTAATAACACAGCCATCAGTGAACGTTGACATAAGTAAACTGTGGTGTGCACATGCCATGCAACAATATGCAGTTTTCAAAAGAATGAGTTAGATCTAAATGTACATAAGTAGAAAGGGAAAAGAGCAACTAATAAAAGTAAATATTTCATTTTTTAAGGTTTATATGTGTAGGTTGGAAAAAAAGATTTGCATGTGTATGTTGGAATATTTACAGGAAAGCTCTAGAAGAATATATGCAAAACTGTTAACAAGGGAAGGCATACTTTTATTGGAAAATTGTTCATTACTTATCTGAAATTCAAATTTAACTGAACATCCTATCACACAAGGTTGGGGTTTTTTGTTTGTTTGTTTGTTTGTTTGTTTGTTTTAAGATTTTATTTATTTACCCGAGAGAGAGAGAGAGACAGCATGAGCAGAGGGTGAGGGAGAAGCAGACCCTCTGCTGAGCAAGGGATCTTAGGACCCTGGAATCATGACCTGAGCTGAAGGCAGACACTTAACTGACTGAGCCCCCAGGCTCCCCTATCACACAAGGCTGTTACACAAGCCTACTTTGGTAGCTTCAGGCAGCTATAGGTGCTCTTTTAAAATATGCATTACAGACAATGACACCAAACCTAAGCTCCATTAGGACTGTACCTTCACATTCAACTTTGAACGGTTCTTGAAGGGAAGAAAAGAAGGGTCTTAAAACAGGTTGAGCATCTGTAACAAATTGCCAGACCAGCTGATAGATACCATCTTCTTCAGCATCTTTAAAACAAACATCTTGATACTATATTTTGTTTAGTGATCACAAACTCCTCCCATCTCAGCACACACCTCTTTGCAATGTGACTTTGCAACAGCCCTCCCAATCCCCATGAAGAGGCCCAGTCTCTTCTCCACAGCCCTAACTTTCATTGGCCAGACTTGTGGCCAATGAAACATGGCCACAGCAACATGGTTTAAGTTCCTGAGTCTAGGCATCATGTGGCCCTGCACTTTCAGCTTTCTGCCTCACATAACACTACCCTGGGGCACCATCCAGGGTAGAGATACCAGGGGGAGAGACCAGTCAACACTTAGAAGTACACAGACAATTTTCAGAATTGTGTGGCATAATCAACCGATGTTATTTTAACCTACTAAATTTGGGGGTTACTTGTTGTGAAGCAATACATTAACTCAGTTTATTTTCTTGTTGTTTTCCTCACTGTTTTTCCACACAGAATCTGTGAGGATTCACTGAAGGTCAGAAATCTTCATTATGAGTCTCACCGGTTTCTCAACTTGTAAGGTGTGAAGCCAATGAAAATTTGAACACGGGTCTGTGTGGCTTTAAAGGTCCATTGTTTTGTTTTATTTTGTTTTGTTTTTTACACACACCTTGAACATAATGAGCATTCATTAAAAATTTAGTTCGATAACTAACTCTATGAATCAGAAGTTGGTTTTTATTACTTGCATATATCAGAATCAAGAATATATTTATTTGACAGGAAATGTCTACCAGTACTAAAATTTTAACCGTTAGTCCTTTTCTCTTAAATTACCCTAAACCACCATCTGGTTGCGGGGGGTGGGGGGGACCCAAAACACTATCCAATCTATTATATTTTCCCTGAAAGGTGAATCATAGTTGTTCATCCATGGAACAAGTACTCTACTAGCTTAGGAAATTTTGCTTTTCCATTTTAGGTGAGAAAACTGAAAGACAGAAAAAAGGTAGGTTTGACTAGACGAAACCAACTAATTAAACCCTCCAGACCTGACTCAATTTATCCAGCATTTTTTTTCTTTTAACTTATTTTTAAATGAGTAAAACTTCATAGAAAGTTACAAAAAATCATATATAGGACCCCTTTGAAAGCATTTTAAATTGATATATTTTTAGTATTCCTTCTGAAATATACTTTACATTATCAATGTGTGCCATGAATTAAGGAAGGAAGAAATTACTACTTCTTGGGCACACACTGTGGACTAGGTACTTTGTTATATGCTTTATTTAAAATATATATATTTATTATTATTGGTGTTTTTGTTTTGTGTGTTTGTTTGTTTTTGTTTTTGTTTTTGTTTTTAGAGAGGGAGAGGTGAGGGGAGTGGCAGAGGGAGAAGGAGAGAGAGAACCCTAAGCAGGCTCCACACCCAGTGCTCTGCTCAATGCAGGACTCGATCTCATAACCCTGAGATCATAACCTGAGTCAAAATCAAGAGTTGCATGCTTACAATAGTGAAAGGGAATAAAGGGGAAAGGAGAAAAAATGAGTGGGAAATATCAGAAAGGGAGACAGAACATGAGAGACTCCTAACTCTGGGAAACGAAATAGGGGTGGTGGGAGGGGAGGTGGGCGGGGGGTGGGGGTGACTGGGTGATGGGCACTGAGGGGGGCACTTGATGGGATGAGCCCTGGGTGTTATTCTCTATGTTGGCAAATTGAACACCAATAAAAAAATAAATTTATTTAAAAAAAAAAGAGTTGCATGCTTAAGAGAATGAGCAACCAGGCACCTCTATGCCTAATTTTTACTTAACACATTATTAACTACCATTTTATACAGTAAATGAGTTTCTAAAAAGTCAAAACTTGTCCAGAGTCACAGACTGAGTAAGTAGAAGAACTGGAATTCCAATACAGTGTGACTCCAAGGCCCATGGTGTTTCCATCCTATCAGAGTTCCTAACCAGAATAATCCCCAACTTCCACTTACTACTGAGGTTTCATTTTGCTTTTGTTTTAATGTTACTTCACTGAAAGTATTTATAAGCCCTGAGCAAAGACTCATTTTTTTCCCCAACTAACATTCAATATGGTAGCAGGTCTACACAAAAAAAGAATTTGCAGGCACCGAGGACTGTTGAGATCTTGTTGTTGTTGTTGTTGTTGTTGAGATCTTTAGATTACAACCTTTTCTAACCAAATCGAGTGTGATTTACTTAATGGTAAAGATGCCCAACATTGCAGTAATATCCTTGAAGGTATAATAATTCAAACTTTTTGAGACAAGGTCATTAGGTTTAGGTATTAAACCTGGAATTGCTGTAATCCAACCACAAAATTTATCTAGCCCCCTTAAGTAAATAAATCCTGAGGATTGGCTGTGTGGTTCTGAGGGTTGATTGGTCTCTTCACATGATCTTTCTTCTCCAGATGGTGGTCTAGGGTAGTCTTATATGAGGGGGAAGGCCAAAGCTGCAGGCCCATATGAGGCCTAGAATAAGGAACTTCACTACTCTGGTAAAATGGAGATTGTTTTACTCTCTTAAGAATAAAATGCTGTCATAAAGGCTTCACCACCCTGTGTCCCAGAAAGATCACATCTAGAACTCTTGCCCCCAAAAACCTTACATATGATGCTAATTGATATAGTAAGATATCCATATCAAAATTATATGTTAGAAATTGGCTTAAAGATCACATCTTGAACTCTTGCCCCCAAAAAAACCTTACATATGATGCTAATTGGTATAGTAAGATATTCATATCAAAATTATATGTTAGAAATTGGCTTAAAATCTATTATTAGAGGAGTAACTAAATTACTAGATGTGTAATTATGTAGCTGTTGAAAAGTACTAATAATGAAGATTCTGAAAGAAGGCCAAAAAGGGAGCTAGAACAGTATACAGACTGCATGAGTACAAATATGTAAAAAAACCTACATAGAAAAAAATTAGAAATGGCTCCTTTTTGTTTTTTCCAAGTATTCTGTACTGTGATCTTATTATTTTTATGATTTTTAAAATTAATTAAAAGTGAAAAATCTCACGTATCTTGAAATGACTCATTGGATTACCTGAAATTGCCATTTTATACTTTCTCTGATCATTTTTTCTCCCTAATGAATAAATTCCCTGAAGAATTTCACCCATTTCCCAGACCCTTTGAGCCCAAAGTTCAGTACCAGGGCTATTGTTTTTTTATGTTTTATGATTTAGGTATTATACTCCGTAGCCAGGTGCTGCTCAACCACACAGGTTAGGATAATTTTGTTCTGGCTTGGTTGTTCAATTGAACACACAACCCTGGTGCCATTTTCTTCTTTGCCAAGGAAATGTATATTCCATCAATACTTGTAGAGATCAAGATAAATGATGAAAGAGCAACAACATAAAAATGAAAACATTTCTATGTGAATTTCAGCAGGAATCTACATATTGTCATAGCATGTATGATGTTTCCCATTGGCCTTTCACAGTGATGACACAAAGACACAGATTACACTTTGCAAGAATGTGAAGGCACAATAGTTCTAGATCTAAGCCCCTAATACCTACACCAAGCAAAGTTTACATTCCTCTCCCTGACTTTTTGTCTGCATACCATTCTGCAAGGATAAGTGATCAATTTTATATGCTATTTCTTGAACTTGCCCTAAACCTTTTGTTATTATAGACACTTTGAATTAAGTCAAGATGGCTCTTCCACAGAGCTCAAAATTCATCATATTTATTATTCTGTGAAGCCAAAAATCCCTGTGGAGACAGGAAAAGGATAAAATAGCTTTAATTTCATAAGTAAAGAAAATCAGGTCTCATAACAGAGAATTATCAACTAATGTGCTAGAATTTGGCCAGCCTATTTGTGGTATCTCCCACACATGGCATCCCATGGTACAGTCCTCAGTACACTCTAGTCAACTGTCACTTGAAGATCCCTCTGTCACCAGTCTCCAATCTTTATTGCCCACTTGGAAGGAGGACTCTTGGAGCACAAATAATGCCCCAAAGTAAAAGTTTCTGTTTCTTTCATGATCCTTCATTTTGTTTATTCCCTCCCATCCATCTTATTAAAATCTAGATTTCCCTCCTGATTGTGATGTATACTAGGAAGTTAGGGCCCACCAACTATCCAGATGTTAACCTCTCTACTACTGTGATGCTCTTGCCAATTTTCTACAATCCTGGTTATTAATTGAAATTATGTCCCTCGCAGAAAGGTATGTAGAGGTTTTAACCCCAAAATCTCAGAATGTAACCTTATTTGGAGACAGAATTTTACAGAGTCACAAGTCAAAATGAGGCCATTGGATTCAATCCAAAATGACTGGTGTCCTTATGAAAAGGGGAAATGTGGACATGTGCATAGATATGCATAGAGAAGAGATGATGTGAAGACACAGGAAGAAGACAACCTTCAACAAGCCAAGCAGAAGGGCCTGGAATAGATCCTTCCCTCACAGCTCTCAGAAGAACTAAACCCTGCTGACACCTTGATTTTCAACTTCTGACTTCCAGAACTACAAGACAATAAGATTTCCATTGGTTAAGACATCTATTTATGGCAGCCATGCAAACTAATATACTTTTCTACCCTTCAGATTCATGACAATTCTCCTTAAATTTGGTCTTCAATGAGGGACACCATAACTCCCTGTTGCCTGAAAAGAGACCCATATAGTACCTCTTGCATAAGTATGAATAGCATCCTTTTTTATTCTCAAGAGGGTCCATGTTTTTGTAGTCAGCCTACCTACACCACCCACAATCCTTCCCACAACCCTCCTCCCTTTGACCAAGAGGTTCTTCTCAATCACTTTGGCCTCTGACTATTACAGATCTCCCTTGGTGTAATGACAAAAGGGATATTCATTTAACAGCTTTCATCAATTTTTATTATGTTTTGACTATATTGTACACCTTGTAAAGATAGGAACCACTTCTTTTTGTATCACGTAGCATTTACATGGCCCAGCATGCAAGAAATGTTTTTTCAACCCAACTAAATGGAAGTAAGAGCTCTATTCTCTATTAACTCTTTAGTAAAGTATCATACTCGCTCCAAATTACCCTCTCTTACTTTAAAAGTTTTCAGGAAACAGATATAAATTGCTAAGTATATTTTATGCTGCTCTGGAATTCCCATTTAAAAAGTATGAACAAAACAAGTTGGAACATTTTAATTGTTTATGGCATTAGTATGCTTAGGCTGGCATAACTGTATCTACAGAGAGAAACCAGACATGAACAGATTTTAGTATCAGATTTCCATAAAGCGTGTTACAAAGTTGTTAAGTGCATAATTGAAATCAAAAACCACCAAAGGAGAAGGTGATTACTGCAAATAATGTATCTCATCAGTAAAATGAGCAGGATTAGAAGACACACTCCTGTGGGATATAAGCTGTATTGAAAGGGACTGATATAAGTATTTATAGACTTACAAGTCCCCTCTAGGACTCCTAACGATAGAAAACAAACTGAGGGTTGATGGAGGGATGGGGTAGATGGTGATGGGAATTAAGGAGGGCACTTATGATGATCAGTACTGGGTGTTGTATGTAAGTGATGAACCACTGAATTCTACTCCTGAAACCAATATTGCTCTGTATGTTAGCTAACTGGGATTTAAATAAAAATTTGAAAAGAAAATTAAAATTTAAAAAAAGTCCCATCTAGGACAACATAGAGAGGACACAGAAAGCCCAATCACTGCTGTTTGAGGCTCTTTGCAGAAATGGAAAAGGATATATAATGATGATCATGGGACCAAATCAGTATCAGGACTACCTAAGAAAACAAAAGTACTTCAGGTGGCTATTACTCGGAGAATGTCTGGACACTTGCCCTTCTTTCTCCCTAGCTGAGCATGAGCACTTAGTGATAGCAGGTTTAGTTCAAGAACTGAAAGAGCAGGATGTTTGTCAACATTGCCTTAATGGAAGTGCAAGGTTTCCAGTGTAACTTTTTCCAGAACAATGATGTAAACCCAGGATTTAAAGGGCTTGTGACCCGGAAGGAACTGGCTTCCTTTTTTGACTCTGGCAGGACTCTAGTCTGCAGGTGTCAATGGTGGCTTCATATTTCATCAGGAAAACCAAAGAGAGGGCAGCCTCTGTTCTTTTTTCTGCATAGACACCCCTTTCTAAAGTTTTGAATCATGTATGTGCTTGGATATGCTCAGAGCTCCTACCTGATGCTGCTGGAGCTAGAATGGGGCTCAACTCTGCCTTAAGGAGCACACTGCCCCAGGGTCCTGTTCATCTCCTTCCAGCCATGCTAGAAACTGCATCTACAAATCTATATGCACAGGATGCCTGGGTGGCTCAGCGGTTGAGCTTCTGCCTTTGGCTCAGGACGTGATTCCAGGATCCAGGATCAAGTCCCATATTGGGCTCCCTGTGAGGAGCCTGTTTCTCCCTCTGCCTGTGTCTCTGCCCCTCTGTGTGTGTGTGTGTGTGTGTGTGTGTGTCTCATGAATAAATAAATAAATCTTTTAAAACAAACAAAACAAATCTGCATGCACCTCTTTCATCTCAGAAGCACTCTAATTTTTCTGATTATAAAGGCAGTACATCCTAGTCATAGAGAATTTGGAGAATTCAGAAAGATACAAAGGAGACAGAAAGAGAGAAAGAATATGAAGAATAAATCCCTGGTAATTACTTCTCTCAGAGTTTCTTTCTAGAAACACTCTTTTCAGTGTCTCTCCACCTAGTTCTCATCAGCTCCCTGTCTTGCACTTCCTATCTCATTCTTAAGGAACTGATAGTTAATTGAGTTGATACTTGAATTATAAAAGATTTTATTTGGTGTCATTAAAACTATCAAAAAAGGGCTTTCCCTTTAACATTACCCACTGTACACAGTGGCAGTTTGTAGCAATAGAACAGGACCTGTTGAGATAGGAGTCCATCTGACACATCAGAGATACCTCCTGATGTTAAGGGAACTCCCAGAAATGCTGCATTACCACCATGTACAGCAATGACAGATATTGTTCTCACTAAGGCTCAGTTACATTCTGAGTCACATAGGCCTGGAGAGAGGGTGGGGAACTCATCACCCATGTACCTCTGTATCCATGGGAAGATTGGTTCTCAACAAACTAGCTCACAGAGTAAATGATTTCTGGAAGGGAGACTGCCTGTGTTTGGACGGCTGGAATAAGAACACAGCAGTAAGTGCTTGGGAACATTTGTGAAGAGGAGGTAGCAAGCCAACCCCCAGTGGGGAAGGTGTGGTTAATTGACCTAGGATTATGTGGGATGCCTACAAGCTGGAAGAAGAGAGAAAGAGGACAGTTCTGGAAAGTTAACTACCCTGTGAGGTTTGCTTATTCAAGTCCTTCCTCATTCCTCTTCTTTGTCTACCGAACTTCATTTATCAAAGTTCAGGTCTACAGAAGTACGTACATGTAAAACAGGAAAGGATTTGTATATTGCTCCAACGTCAATATGCCAGTTTTGATCTTGTACGGTAGTTATGTAAGCTGTTATGATTAGGAGAACATGGGACCTCTTTGTTCTATTTTTTGCTACTGCCTGTAAATCTATAATTATTTTGAAAGAAAAAGAAAAACTCAGCTCTAGAGCTTTCTGCAGCAGTCTTGCCCAACAACCAGATTCATATCGTCTTCCAACTGCTTTGGTTTACCAACCCTCCACATCATTTCCAAACCGCATCTTGCCTGCTTTCTGATGATCTGTGCCATACCACTTAGCATACACATATATTCTATATGTGTTACCTATGTTAACACATGCCTTACATTCACTGGGATAAACATGCAGATGTACACCATACTATCTCATTCACTAGCGGTTCCTTATGTGTGTGTGTATCGTGAATCCCAGCAAGACTGTAAGCTCTGTCTTTGTACCTCTTTCCTTGGTGTACTGAGGCACTGCCCACTGCTTAATGCAGGGTAGGCACTCAAGAGATACTACTTAAGTGACTGAAAAAGCAAAAAATATTAAAGGAAATAAAGAGGGGCACCTGGGTGGCTCAGGGGTTGAACATCTGCCTTTGGCTCAAGTCTTCTTGATCCTGGAGTCTTGGGATTGAGTCCCACATCAGGCTCCCAAGGGAGCCTGCTTCTCCCTCTGCCTATGTCTTTGCCTCACTCTGTGTGTCTCTCATGAATAAGTAAATAAAATATTTTTTAAAAATGAAAAGGAAATAAAGAGATAGTTAAAATACCTCACCAAGTTCTTTTTTTTTTTTTAATATGATTTGATGCCCAGAAAACATTTACTAGCCCAAGACTGGAGTTTAAAGGCATGTCTGTCTCCTCTAATCCTACCTATCACCACAAACAAGCAGTTATCAACTGAGAAGCACAAAGGTTAGTCACACGTGTGTTGTGTTGACACTTGCCATAAAATGCTTCTGAGTTCCTTAAGGGAAATGCTGAAGGAGCACTTTGCTAATTCTAGAATCCACCCTTCCCTTAGGGTTATCTTGTCTGAATCAAAGGGTGAGCAGGTTTGTTTAAGCTGATACCTTGGGTTAAAAAAAAAAAAAGGACAAATGAATTTTAAATTTTATGAAAAATGTGTACCTTCAAAGTCAATATGAGCAGTATCTCCACATTGAGAAAGTCGGAGCACGTCTACTGACATAATAAAGTATATTCTTAGAAAAGGCACCTGATTATGTAAACTGCTATTTACAGGTAAAAATATATTGGTTGTAGCCTAGAAAGAGGGACTGACCTTATAATTTTTATCTAATTTGGCCCTATGGGATAGACTGTTCTCTATAAAATATTCAGTGAAATAAAGATCAGAACATGTGCATGGCATTCTAATTTTATGGTTTATGCTTTTAAAATGAAAGAGGGAATTGTATATACGTTATATATTTATATATATGTGTACAGACATCCATATATACACATTCATATATACATATATAAGAAGCACACGTATGTATTTGTGTGAGATTTTAAATGCGTAAGATCTCTCTGGACAGATACACAAGAAGCAGGTGACAATGGCTACCTTTGGGGAAAAAATTCAAGGACTGAAGGTTGGGAAGGAAACTGACATTTCACTTTCTGAATTTTTCCACTGTTTGAATATTTTACTACATTCACAGATTATCTTCAAAAATGGCTTTTTAAACTGAATATCAATTAAAAATATTGAAACTAATGATGTACTATATGTTGGCTAATTGAATTTCAATTAAAAAAATAAATAAGGATCCCTAGGTGCCTCAGCGGTTTAGTGCCTGCCTTTGGCCCCGGGCATGATCCTGGAGTCCTGGGATTGAGTTCCGCAACGGGCTCCCTGCATGGTGACTGCTTCTCCCTCTGCCTCTCTCTCTCTCTCTCTCTGTATGTCTCTCATGAATAAATAAATAAAATCTTTAAAAATATATTTAAATAAGTAAATAAATAATAAAATAAATTTTAAAATATTTTTATCATAAAACACAGATAAAGGACATCACTTAAAACAAATTAATACCTTAGTGAATGACTATAAGGTAAACACTCTTGTAGCTACCTACCTACTGACTGGGTCAAGACAGAAATATTTGCCAGCTGCCCAGAAACCTCTCCCTGTGCCCCATCTTAATTACAGTCCTTTATTATTACATAATAATCACCCTCTTCCTTCTTCCATTATCCTGGCTTTGATAACTTCCTTGTATTTCTTTATAATTCCCTCAACCAAGAATGCATTCTGAGCTGCTACAGTCTTGCCCATTTCTTTAACTGGTTTTTTAATTTATGCTGTTTGTATTTCCCCTCCATTCCTTTCTATACTTACACTTTTTCTGTCAAATAACCCAGGCCATTTGGCCTAAAGAGATTTCCTCCAGTCTGGATTGTGATGGTTGCACATTCGCAGTATAACTATACTGTTCCTCCCTCTCACTTCTGTGCAAACTGACGATTGAATTCAAAGGCCTGATGAGACTCAGCGTGCACTGAGTCTGGCAAGGTCAAGGCTGTGGTGCGTTCTTTCATCATATGGCACGTACCGTCTAATTTTTGTTCTTCATTGTCAGCAGCATTTCATGTTTGATGCCTAAATTCATTAATTTACTGGGGGATTATAATATGGGTAATATTCCAACCCTATCATTTCATTTCATTAACTGAAATAATTTTATAGGAAGAGTCCTTCACTCATCTACTCTGGTTATAGTTCATATAGGAAAGCTTGATTCTTTCATTCCCCTAGTTTTTAAGATAATGTATAGCTGGCTGTCATTCTCAGGAGCACAACTAGTTTTTTGGCTTTGGTTTTTTAATATTATTGTGAACTCATGGATATAAGCATATCTGATGGGTTTCACACTACAGGAGCCAGAATGCAAGATGGCACCTAGTGATTCTTACCTTCTGGCCTTTACATCTTGCATAGTCCCCTACCATAAGGAGGTGCTTTGGTCTGTGTAACCAATAAACTACAGCAGAAGTGATGGTGTGTCACTTCTGAGATTAGGTTATAAAGTCTGTGGTTCCATCCTTGGTGCTCACTCACTGGACTGCTCTGTCTCTGTGCACTCAGAGTTATTGTAAGCAACCCTATGGAGAGGCTCACATGGTGAAGAACAGAAGCATCCTGCCAAGAGCAACATGAGTGATTTTTTGATGTGGATCTTCCACACCCAGATGCAAATGTACATATAGGCTGTACAAATGCAGCCTAACTGCAATCTCACTAGGGACTCTGAGACAGAGGTAAAGTTAAGCTGCTCTTGGACTCCTGACTCCAAGAAACTGTGTGATATAATGTGTCTGGCTTTGCAAAGCTTCAGAACAATTGTTACACAGCACCAGATAACTAATTTGCAATCCAGTGCAGTTCCTATCATTTTTCTTATCATTATTGAAATGCAATTTGTCCTATCTCTGGTCAGTAAGGGCCTCTTCAAATTGTCTCTTGAGATAACTCTAATAGTCTTTAATAACTACAAAACTAGAATTAGCTATTGCAAAGGGACTTTTGAACTCTTAAAATGAACCCTCTACAGCCTCTTTCCAGAAAGGTCCAAACAGGGGAACACCATAATTTTCAGGGAATATCTGTTGGCTCGTTTGAGTTTCTCCTGTTCCTACTCCACCTGCCACCTATTATCTCCCTTTCCCATCTCCTACATAGATGATGATCGTATACACAGTCTGTGGTTATTGGCAATTGTGGTTATTGTAGTTGGAGTTTCCTACTTGTCAATTCACTTGTTATTTATCTTGCTTGGTGTTCTCAGAGTTCCTGGTTCTGTGATTTGGTGTTTGTTATGAATTTGGGGAAATTCCCAGTCATTATTGCTTCAGATATTTCTGTGTACCCTTCCTTCTTTTCCCATTATGCTTATGTTAAACATTTTGTACTTGTCTCATGGAACTGGATATCTGTTTTTTTTTTCATTCTTTTTTCTCTTTGCACTTCAGTTTCAGAAGTTCCTAGTGATATTTCTTCAAAGAAGAGTTTTTAACTTTCAGTTTGTTATGTGGCATCAGGAATGGCAACTTCGGGGATCCCTGAGTGGCTCAGTGGTTTAGTGCCTGCCTTCTGCCCAGGGCATGGTCCTGGAGTCCCGGGATTGAGTCCCACCTTGGGCTCCCTGCAGGGAGCCTGCTTCTCCCTCTGCCTATGTCTCTGCCTCTCTCTCTCTCTCTCTCTCTCTCTCTCTCTGCCTCTCATGAATAAATACATAAAATCTTAAAAAAAAAAAAGGAATGGCAACTTCTAATCTCCTCACATGCCAGAATAGAGACTGAAGTCTATTTAGTTTTGTTGCAAATGTTGTTCATGGGTTTTAATTTTTGCCATAATTTTTATATGTGGGGATTTGGGAAGATCTAAAAACTATGCAGCCGCTGCTAGTATCTCAAAATCAGAAATAATGGCGATCCCTGGGTGGCACAGCGGTTTAGCGCCTGCCTTTGGCCCAGGGCGCGATCCTGGAGACCCTGGATCAAATCCCATGTCGGCCTCCCGGTGCATGGAACCTGTTTCTCCCTCTGCCTATGTCTCTGCCTCTCTCTCTCTCTCTCTCTCTCTCTCTCTGTGTGTGTGTGTGACTATCATAAATAAATAAAAATTAAAAAAAATTAAAAAAAATCAGAAATAATGTTTAATAATAATAAAGTAGTTAAGAGGTATTCAGCAAAGTGACTCAGTGCTACAATTTTAAGTTAATTTTCTTGGTTGAAAAAAAAATGACTTAATAAGCACTTAATTGTAAATTCATAACAACAAAGACAAGAATTCCCTTAGAAAAAAGTAAAAAAATATTTACAAATAGGCAATTTATTAGAAAAAAAACTCAAAGAAACGGAATAAAGCAAGATTTTGAAACTCTTTCATAAAGTAACACTAATTAAAACAACAATGAAATATCAATTTTTAACTGTTGGACTAGCAAAAATTAGCAAGCTAGGTAACACTAAGTACTAGTAGGGTTGTAGTTTATAGAAACTCCATACATTGCTTTATGGGACAGAGAGGGAATGTGTGCGTAGACTAGCGCCACCATTCTGCAGGGGAATTTGGTACTCCTTAGTCAAATTAAATAGATATATACCCTGTGATCCAGTAATGCCATTCCTGGAGATTGTTCCCAAATAAATTCTCATACTAGGTCTAGGAGGGAACAACACAAGATGTTCATCATAATCTGTAGCGACAAAGGTTTGGAGGTGGTACTGGTTTTCATCACTGGAGGTGTAAATCTGAAATGTCGTAAATTCACTTCATGAAGTATAATTGCATAAGCAGCAATTAGAAACAATAGATCTATACTATACAATATGTGTAGATGTTAAACACCCTAACGCTTCATAAAAAAGGTAAGAACCAGATTGATGTTCGGAACACATCACCTCATATGTAAATGTTTTAAATACATGGTAAAAAACAAAGCACACTGTTTTCAAAAACAGACACAAAAAGAGGATACACACTAACCACATTAGAGCCAGTCCTGTGGTAGTGATGGGGAATGGCAATAAGTAATGAGGACAGTAAGGAATATGTACATAAGTAAATAAATGAATGCATAAAAACAAGAGCAGTACCTTACACAGATCAATGATGATTAAGTACCCTAAACTGAGAAGTCAATTAATTCATTTCCCCATGTCTGAATTTCTACTAAAAATTTTTTTTAATAAACTTAAATATTTTCCCTCAAAACCTGTGCTTTTTAGAATACCTCTAATTACAAAGTACTAATTATTTTCCCATCCTAAAACCATCTCTAATTATTTTCCATTCACTGACTTCCCTTTTTGGCAGCATTTCCAACCTCATAACTTTTTATTCATCTGATTCATTCATGTATTTATTCAATAAGTATTTAAGAGTCTACTCATATATTGTGTACATATTGTTCTGGGTACTTAGAGAATATGAGAAAACCTCTCATGCTCCCTCTTTCTGGGAACCCACATTCTAATGAAACTTCCTGAAAAGCATTAGCCCATGAAATGGTTCAAACCAGCCCAAGGCAGTGCTGACCTAGTGTGTGAGCGTGAGTGGTGGATGTGAATGTGTGATATAATCCAGAGATGAGACATCATGGGAGCTCATACTAGGTCTAGGAGGGAACAACACAAGGATGTTCACCATAATTTGTATGATTATGGGTGGGTGGGAAAAATCTGCCTGTGGGGTCATAGTTGGTTGGGCCTTATAGGATGAGCAGTATGGGTTAGAGAAGGAGGAAGGGACATCCTAAGGGGAGAGCATATCTTTTTACAAAGCACAGAGTTAAGACTGAATGAAGCACAATCAGAAAGTATCAAACTGGACACTGGGAACTGGCATAGGAAAGTAAGGGCAATGAAAATGAATTAGCAGAGAACAAATTATAAAGGACTTGATCTTTTTCTTTTTTTAAGATCTTATTTATTTATTCATGAGAATCAGAGAGAGAGAGAGAGAGAGAGAGAGGCAGAGACATAGGCAGAAAGAGAAGCAGGCTCCCTGCAGGGAGCCTGATGTGTGACTTGATCCTAGGACCCTGGCATCACACCCTGAGCCAAATGCAGATGCTCAACCACTGAGCCATACAGGTGCCCCAAAGGACTTAATCTTATCCTGTAGAAGCTTCTGGAGGTGTTTGAGTCAGGAAGTGGACAGGGTTTTCTATTTTATTTATCACATGAGATCTCCAACCAAATATTGCTTAGGCTCATAGTTCTCTTTCCATCCAGTCCCCTGATGGTAGGCTTTGTGGTTGGCCTCCAAAATGGGTCCACTGAACTCCTACAACCCAGCTTTCTGTGCTGCCCCACCCCCTTGACTTCTGCCACTTCCTTTGTTTCATAACCTGACATCCTATTGGAGTTTGGATTCTGTGCATTCTCCCAACATCTGATGGTTACCTCGGTCATATTAACTGATTCATTAGTTCATTCATCAAATGCTTTTTGATCCCCTACTGCCTTCTGGGCACTCTGCTAGAAACTGAGCACACAATGATAAGCTAAAACAGAACCAAAGCCTCTCCTCATGTAGCTGAGAGGTAGAGAGAAATGTTATCATACCTCAGTATCCTTTTTTTCACTGTAAAATTCATTGTACCATATTTCAACCGTTTTCTTTCATCTGCCTAATAGGCTGAGTTCAGAGTGTCTGGTACTTCATAAATGCTCAATAAATGCTAACTGATTGAATGAATGAGTAGGTATATGCTTGCAGAATCCAACTCATACAGCAGTAAGAAATATTATCAGTCCTGAATTGGTAACAGCAATCTCATCCCTTCACAGAATTGCTGATCACACAAAAATGTAAACTCTAGGTCACAGGTCATCAGACTTTTTCTGTGAAGTGTTAGGTGGTAAATACATTAAGCTCTGTAAGCCATATGGTATCTGTCATGATTGCTCAGCTCTGCTATAATACAAAAGCAGCTGCAGACAATACGTAAACAGTGAACATGCCTGTATCCCAATAAAAATTTGTTTAAAAGGTAGCTGTGGACTGAATTTGGCCCATGGGCTCTAGTTTGCCAAACCATGCTGCAGATAATGTCATCTTTGTCAATTTTTAAGAACCGCTTTCATGCCTGTTCCATATACCCTCTTTAGTCAGGTAAGTTTAGTTGCTACATCTAAAATCTGAGTTTGCCTTTAAACCCATGTCTGACACTTTCATGGGGATCCCTGGGTGGCTCAGCGGTTTAGCTCCTGCCTTCGGCTCAGAGAGTGATCCTGGGGTCCCTGGATCGAGTCCCGCATCGTGCTTCCTGCATGGAGCCTGCTTCTCCCTCCGCCTGTATCTCTGCCTCTCTCTCTTTCTGTGTCTCTCATGAATAAATAAATAAAATCTTTTTAAAAAATATTTTATTTATTTATTCATGACAGAGAGAGAGAGAGAGAGAGAGAGAGAGAGGCAGAGACACAGGCCGAGGGAGAAGCAGGCTCCATGCCGGGAGCCCGATGCGGGACTCGATCCCAGGACTCCAGGATCGCGCCGTGGGCCAAAGGCAGGCACTAAACCGCTGAGCCACCCAGGGATCCCCTAAATAAATAAAATCTTTAAAAAAAAAAATAAACCCATGTCTGACACTTTCAATTATAGTGTTGTGAAAGGATATGCAATTTGGAGACCAACAGACCTATTTTATTCATTGGTTGGCCTTTTGGCAAGTTTTATCTTTTGAACCTCTAGTGTCTCTCTCTTTCTGCGTCTCTCATGAATAAATAAATAAAATCTTAAAAAAAAATAAACCCATGTCTGACACTTTCAATTACAGTGTTTTGAAAGGATATGCAATTTGGAGACCAACAGGCCTATTTTACTCATTGGCTGGCCTTTGGCAAGTTTTATCTTTTGAACCTCTAGTGCCTCATTGTAAATAGAGATGTGTATTTTTTAATCCTGACTCTGAAGATCAAGGGAGAAATATATGTCAAGAAATGAATGTGATGCCTACACACAGTAGCCAGTTCACAAATATCCCCCTGCTGCTGTGCTCAGTCATGTTCTTTTCCTCCTGTAAATCCTATTATCGGATTATTTATTGAGGATCTACTACATTCAAAGCACACTTTCAGGTACCTCTAAAACTACTCTAAATCTTCCCTGATACCTCTCTTGATTACTGATTCCCAAACTTGGCTACAATACAATTTACTTGGTCCTGACACTAGATAATCTGATATAATGGTTATCAAGAGTGGCATGGGCATCAGAATTAGCCCCAGTAATTTCAATATGGAGCAAATTTGAGAGTCATTGCTCCATACTAGGATTCTGGCTTTAATTGATTCAGACAGCCCCCTCCCCCTCCATCTTTCCACCTGCCACCTTTGTAACAGTACCTACATGGACATCTTTATAGAGCTAGTATCTGTTATTTACTCATATTTGTATGCATTTATTTAGGGAGAGTGGAAAAGAAAAGAATGATACATAATCATCTTCCTTTGCATTTGCATTCAACTATCAGACATCCATTCCCCTTTCCTATGGCAACAGCCTTGATTTTTCCCTGGAGCTCCACCTCTCCCTTATCCTCAGTCTACCTAGCCTGCTTGAAGCTTTACCCCCAGTCCACAAAGCTCATGAAAACAGTACACATGAAGTTTCCTAGCTACAGTTAGTGTTGCTTTACTCCCAGTGTCCTGATTTAGTTTTCTAGTTAGGGCTGCTGAAGCAAAAGGCATCTTTTCTACTGGACTGAAATCAAAAGAATATAGTTTGAAGAGATTTGGGCAGCTATTTCATAATCTCAAAGAGAAACTCTGAGAACAGAATAAGAGAAAGACAGACAGAGATGTCATTTTGAAGCACAGTGTCTAGCTATTTCTCAAGCCAGGTACAGTCCCAATTAAACTACACTGGGAGCCAATAAAATCCCTTTCTCTTCTGCTTCTTCCAGTTGAGTTAGGTGTTCTATTATTGGCAATGAAAACGATCCCAAACTGATACAGCCTCCTCATACCTCCCTCAGAACCAAATCTAATCACCTGTATATGCAGAGATTATGAGCCAGAATCAAGCCCCAGTGATTCCTTCAGCAAATATGCACTGGGTGCCTATTGTTACAGTAATTCTCAATTATTAGGAACTGCCCAGATGTTTGTAGAAAGAATACCCAGCAACAAAACTATCCTCCTACTGTTGGTGAGGCTCTGTGCTAACTATTGAGGACAGAAGGGATTGTGAGACAGGGTCTGAATTGCCAGGGTTTGTAATCACAATGGAAAGGGGCCATGGGCGTAAGAAGATAAGCAGCAATCTGGGATGTGAGATGCACAGATTTCTGAGGGAGGGCAGACATCAAACCCAAAGTAAGAAGCCTAGGCTGACAATCTTAAGGGAGCACAGGCACCACAACATTTTCATTTTCCTTTGAAACAAAATTATCTAGGAAAAGGAAGGAAAGCATTGCAAAAAGTGGAAAAGACGTATTGGAGACTTTGGAAGTTGTTCTAAATCATTTTTATACTTGAAAATTAAGGTATTTTGTGGATTTTATTTGCTTACAAATTACCCATGCCAACTCTAAATAATTTAAATATTACAGAAATTTCTTCATTCATTCATTTATTCTTTCATCAACACTATTTATTGCATGCCTATTAAGTACCAAACACAGTTCTATACACTGCGGTTTTAGCAGTAAATAAATTCCCTACCACTTGCATTCCAATGACTACAGAGTAGATTGAAAACTTTCACATTCAGCCCCCCAAATGTAGCTACTGTAAATGGTTTGGTGAATATTCCTACAAACTTGTAAATGTAGATATTGGTATTTTTTTTACAAAAAAAAAAAAAGAAAGAAAGAAAATAAGCTATACTTACTTACTATTTTTAGAAACTTGCTTTTTCTTTTTTAACTTGGCAATATAAGATGGACTGATTTCCTGTTAACAAATACAGATTCTCCAGACTCCTGGTTGGCTGAGTGGTTGAGCATCTACCTTTGGCTAGGGGCATGACCTGAGTCTCAGGATCAAGTCCCGTATCAGGCTTTCTACATAGAGCCTGCTTCTCCCTCTGCCTATGTCTCTGCCTCTCTCTTTCTCTGTGTCTCTCATGAATAAATAAATAAAATATTTAAAAAATAATAAATACAGATTCTCTTCATCCTTTTTTATGGGTTATGTAGTATTCCAGTGTATTTAGCCACTATCCTGTTTCCTGTTCATGAACATTTATTTGGTTATTTCCAGATTTTCACAATGATGAGCCATGTTGTAAAACATGTGTGTCATCTCAGTAATTTTCTGAATATTCAGAAGAAAAGTGCTTGTTAATGTTCTCAAAAATGGAATCATAGTTTGAATATAGTGGGAAAATGTGAAATTATTTTCGTAAAAACCTTATCTACTTCCTTTTTCATTCATCACTGGTATATCAAGTACATAAGATTTTTTTTAAAGATTTTATTTATTCATTCATGACACACCCACACACACAGAGGCAGAGACACAGGCAGAGGGAGAAGCAGGTTCCAGGCAGGGAGCACGATGTGGGACTCGATCCTGGGTCTCCAGGATCAGGCCCTGGGCCAGAGGCAGCACTAAACCACTGAGCCACCTGGGCTGCCCAAGTTCATGGAAAATACCTTCTAAAACCAATTTATGTAGTGCAGAAAAAAAAAGAAAGAGAGAGAAATAATCATTAGTTATTTCCACAAAATCTTCTAAGTGCCCAGAACTATTCTAGGCCTTGAAGAAATCTATTTACTGAAGAGTTCAACTTTCCATCAATGCAGAAAGACATTTCACTAACAGTTCAATTAACTAAACAGGCTGTTTAATTAATAAAAATATTTTTTTCAAGAAGAAACTGAAGCAATTTTGTTTGGCATACATGCTTAATTGGGTGTTTCAATATCTTGGTTTTGGCCTGGGATCACTTAAAAATGGTCATCAAGCAAATCTACGTGGTTAAGTATAATCTCAAGAGTATGCCTTTTACATTTTATGGTGTATAAAATCTAGCATAAGAGAAAATAAACACAAGAGCAACAAAGAGTTTCATTCACTTACCCTCTTCATAACCACAGCCAGGGTAAACTTCACTCAGCCTTCGGCCATTGAATTTTATACTGAAGTTTCCATCTACCCCACAATCTGATAAACTCCAGCTTGTGGGAGCAGCTAATGGAAATAGTGCCGTAAAAAGAATTGCTGAACAAATTTCCATGTGCTTAACCTGAAAGGGAGAAATTGCAACGTGAACAGAGTAAAAAGTTTTTAGCCGTTTTTAAACCAAGGGGGGGGTGATTTCACTTTTAGCTGGAACTTGTGACTAAGATCGCCTGGTCAGGGAAATGATTAACACTCCTGCTCCTGTCGTCATCAGCTGCTTGAGCTCCCCAGCTGCAGCAAATCTGCTGAGAAAACCGCATTGATCCTGGGCATTTGCACTGTGAATACACTGTCCTCCTTGAGCGGGTGTTCAGCGAGCAGAGCTCGACTTTGGCGTTAAGTTAGATAAAATAAAAATTCATTTAGAACCTCTGCCAACTTTGTTAGTGGCTATTTTCACCTAAGTATAAAAGAGTTTGTTGTTACCTTTCGTTTTGGTGCCCTACCTTGAAAGATGGGTTATCATTTAGATCCTGTTTCTTAAAATTTCCAACTTTAAAAAAATAATAAAATAAAATAAAATAATAAAATAAAATAAAATAAAATAAAATAAAATAAAATAAAATAAAATAAAATAAAATAAAATAATTTCCAACTTTGATAGGAAACATTTGCAGGGCCCCTAGGTTCCCTCAGCCCTGTTTTCTTCCCCACCATACTTGAGTCTAAGAACTTCAGTGCCCTTTTCAACTGGCCTTTCTCATTTTCTGGAAACCATGGGTATGGAAAGATGAGGAAAAACTAATTAATCCATGTACAGAACTTGGAGGCACCAGAAAGCCATCAAGGATTATTCCTGTTCTTAGATGATTGTTACATAAATGCTTCTAGAAGAAGCAGGAGTTGGGGGGGGGGGCAGGGAATTCCACCCAAGATTTGAGAAAGAAATGGCAGAGATTTATTTACATAAATTGTGCAGTATCTTGTGAACAGAAGCCTGATATGATATCTGCAAACACATGGTTTCTTTTAGGTGGTATTCCACTCCGCCAAGAGGGCAAAGTTGATTATGCATTTCCTGTTGAGTGGCTGAGGAAAGCCAAAACTGGGTCTTAAATACAGTGCTGAGTATGGAACTTCAGAGCTAGCTGTCGGTTGTGTTTATCATGCTATAAACTTCATTTTCCTCATAGCCCTTAGATTACTGACTTAGAAGTAAATTGATGACTCAGAGTTCTTATCACCGTTCCTGAGGTATTTTCCACGAATTGCCAAGCTCATTTTAGGAACTCAGCTGCATCACCACGCCACCCCACCCTCCACACCACCACCACAAATGGGAGTGATTTCAAAGCTGTAAAACAATTCCAAATAAATTCAATGAGTTTCCCCTCTACACCCATACACTGCTTTGTCTCTGAAATTTAGCAAGTGCTCTAAGTGAATCTCACATACTCTTAGGACACCTAAAATGATGAGCACTTTAAAGTCTTTATTGCTACTCCCTCATTTCCTTTTGTTGGGTCACAACACAGTTGAGAAGTTGGAGAAAAAAATGCCACATGTGTGCACTCACACGTGCATGCATGTGCAAGCTTTAAGTCACCTTCCAACAGTGCCTGGCACATAGTAAGCACCAAATACTCATTTGTAATTATTACTCTGTTGTCCATATGAAAAAAAGAAAAAAATTCCAAATCTTCCAGAACTGAGGTTCTTAACCTAGATTTTAATGCAACCAAGGGTTCTCTGAACCCTGAATTGTATGTAAAATTTAGGATTAAATGCATTTTTCTGGGAAAAAGGCTGTTAGGGTTCATCAGATGCTTAATAAAATGGGTCAATGACACACGGAGAAAAGGGCAAGAACTACCACCCCAGAGAAGTATTAAAAAGATGTAGTCTCAGGGATCCCTGGGTGGCTCAGCAGTTTAGCGCCCGCCTTCGGCCCTGGGCATGATCCTGGAGTCCCGGGATCAAGTCCCACATCGGGCTCCCTGCATGGAGCCTGCTTCTCCTTCTGTCTGTGCCTCTGCTTCTCTCTCTGTATCTCTCATGAATAAATGAATAAAAATCTTTAAAAAAATATGTAGTCTCCAAAATAAAGGAAAGGAAGAAAGAAATGTAGTCTCCAGGGGGTGGGCTTGTGAAGTAGATTCTAGAGTGAGAGTATCATGAAAGGATTATAGTATCACCATGTTATGGCAAAACACAATATGGACTATTTTGAATTTTTTTTAATTTTTTTTATGATAGTCACGGGGGGGGGGGGCAGAGACACAGGCAGAGGGAGAAGCAGGCTCCATGCATCAGGAGCCCGACGTGGGTGGACTATTTTGAACAACATACAATATCACTACCTTTTTTATTACAAATACTATAAGGTTACTATCATTATAGTGCAATAAACATAAATGAACAGACGATCATGGTACAGGTTCAACTGAGTCAGAGTCGGTTAATGATAGCCATATATATGTGGTATTACAAAGGTAATTAGACACAAATGATAAAGAAATGCAAGTGCCTGAAACCAACATTACCTTTATGTGGTCAAATCAAATTTCTCTCTTTTCATTCTTTAATTTGTTAATAGCTGCCATAACCCTATGCCTTAAGCATCATGCTGGGATGCTAGCTGAGTCCTACCTGCGATTGATTTCATCCTTACCCTCATCTGAGAATTGGTGCTGAGGTGCAGAGAAGTCCCAAAGAAATGAACTCTGCATATCTGGCATTTGGGCAGAGAGAAGGAATCCCATCTTAGGTTCAAAAGAAACAGGGAAGACAGAATACAGGAAATGAAGGACAGGAAATTAAAGCCTAGAGCTGGCAACTGAACCAACCAGGGAATGTCTCTGATGTGGAGAACACACTGCCCCATAGACCACTGTCACAGATTTCTGTGGGAACCAGGCATCTGGAGGAGGTAGGAACTATTGCTTCTCCCATCGTCTTGCTTCCTTTCTAGAAAGATTCCATAGGTTTGCCAACTTCTACCCTGTCCCAAATTCCTTCCACAGGAGAGAAAGTAAATACAATTCTTCCCCAATAAATGCTTTGGAAGAGAGAGAGTATGTGTGAGGAGCACAACCACTGTCATTTCTCAATCACCTATAAAATATAGTATGTTTACTTTACATTTATTTTCTCATTTATTCTTCACAACAATGCTATAGGATAGGTACCATATTTATTCCCATTTAATAGACCAAATCTTAAGCTGAAAGTAGTACAACTTGGAGAGATGTGTACCAGAACTCTCTAATTTTCATTACAACATTTTATCTTTAGCTTCTGTTTATTCTCATTTAGCATAAACCCTTATTTCTTCATTTCTGAAGAAATACTACACTTGCTGCCTCCCTGGCTTCTTATCCTCCAGAGTTTGCATTCAATTCATCTGCACACACACAGCCCCTCAAGTGTAAGTGTGAGGTGAGCCAGTATAGAGCCATCACCACTGCAGGGAGCTGGAGAGACAACAATGAAAGTGTTTCTGATTCCTGACTTCTTTGAAAAAAAGTGGAATTGCAAACACTAATATTCAACGCTTTTTCCATATTCTCAGTCACATTTTCTTTTTTAAGAAGGATATATTTTGGCATATTTGATCTTTAGGAAGTCATTAAATAGAACACTATCAAATATTTATTTAGAGCAAATAAATTCTATTATGATTCTGAGAGAGTGTATCCCATGAGTGATACACAAGTGATTTTTACTGCAGAGGCAGCTCTTGAAGCATTCTTTTGACTTGACGTCACTGAGTGACATTTGGCCCCATGAGGCTGTAGTTCTTGGTCATGTGATGGTCATTTACATGAGGCTGATTGTTTAATGGACCCCCTTAGTGCTCCATAACGATGGAGTCACAGTTGTAGTAACACTTGATAAGCAGCTAAGATGACCTAAAACAAACAAGCAAACAAACAGCAAACTAAAAAACATATCTTTTACACTAAGTAATCAGCAATTAGAACAATAAAATAAGAGCCATACAAAAGTGTGCACTGGTTAGATAAAATGTGACCCAAAAAATTCTAATCAGGTTTTTCAAAAAAGCCAAAAAGAAATATATCTTGTCTGAAGTTTGACTTTCATTTAGAGTTTTGCAAATCCTAGAACCATGCATATATCTATATAATACATTGATGGGTTACAAAAAAATATGAATCATACATATATAACTGTTCATTTGTCAATAAATGCATGTTCTTAGATAATTACCTAATAGGGTTATCTTGTCTACCTTTCTGGTGATTAGGACATCTCTAAGGGTGAAGATCATGTTTCCTGATCTCCCAACCTCTGTATAAGACTCTGGCTTTCATTCCTGTGAAATCATTCTTTGAAATACACCAACAGCTTGATTTGTCTGTTGCTAAGATACATCTTCTTTGATTTCTCCTAACCTCCATGGCATGTAGCCAAAGAGAAACTCTCTTACCGTCCTTGATTTTAAGATACTACACTCTCTTCCTCCCTCTGTGACTGACTGCCCTTCTTCTGCTTCCTACCCTTTCCAAAATGGGTGTTGGTCCTAGGTATGTGGTCAGTCTACTTCTGTCTTTTCCCTCAATATCTCAATCACTCACTTTGCTTCAATAGGCACCTCTAGGCAAATGACTCCAAAACTAGTAGTTCAGCTCCAAGTCTTCTCTATTCAGAGATTCCTGACTACCTGCTGAACATTTACAACCAACACCAAGTTTGGTTCAGCAATTTGAAACTTGCCTTGACTTCATCCTCACAATCCCTGTTCTTACTTCTCTTTTTCCAGGAATGATCCAGTAACTCTCTTACCAAGGTTTGAAAATTCAGGATCATGTTTTATCTCTTTGTCTCATGGTCCCTTCCCACTCACGAGTATAGCTAATCATTGCCTAAGTTTTATGGGTTTTTTCCTTCATTAAAAACACTTCCTTCCATTCCTTGTTAAAAATTATTTTTCACTCCCATTATTATTCTTTTACTTCAGCTATTCAGCCCCACACTTCTGGGTTATTACAATTTCCTCCTGGTTGATCTCTCTCTCTCTTCTCTATTTATATGCTACCAAATAACATTTTCTTAGAACATCCCTTCAATAGTATTCTTCCCTGGTCAATGAGCTTCAACAGTATATGGCAGAGGTTTAGACCAAGGCTTTTCAAAGTTTAAGGCACATGGAAATCACTTGAGATTCCTCCTAAAGTGCAGATTGGAATTCAGCTGGTCTGGGGTGGGGCCTGAGAGTCTTCATTTCTAGGTCCCAGATGATACTGATGCTGCTGCTCTGTTTGTTAAGAGTTTATAACCTGGGTCATGTTCAAGTCTCATTCTCCTGACCTGCCAAATGGGGAGACTAATAGCTAATCGCAAGGCACCCTGCCCTTGCCCCATTCAATAAAACAGACAGAATGACTTTGTTAATATGTAGGTCCTACCATGTCCCTCCTCTGATCAAAGACCCCAGTGCCTTCTGTCTCATTTAGGGAAAAATTAAGTCCTTATAGCTAGTTGCCTGCAAGATCTGACCCAACCTTTGCCTGCATAACTTTATCTCTTTGCACTCACCTTCTAGCCACACCACCCTTCTTGTTTTCAAAACACCAAAAAGCTTCTTGCAGGCTTTTACTCTTGCCTTTTCTTCTGCATAGAATGCTCTTCTATGCATGGCTTATTCCCTCCCTTCCTTTAAGCTTGGACTCAAAGGTCATTTTCTCAGTGGTATATATTCCTTCACTTACAATCTAAAATTGTGAACATGCTGGGGTGCCAGGGTGGCTCAGCTGATTAAGCAACCAACTCGTGATTTTGACTCAGGTCATGATTCAGGGTTGTGGGATGAACTCCACATCAGGCTCATGCTGGATGTGGAGTCTGCTTGGGATTCTCTCTCCCCTTCTGCTCCCCCACTCCATTCATGCTCTCTCTCTCAAAATATAAAATAAAATAAATAAAGTAAAATAACAAACATTCCTCTGTCATCACCAGCTCCTTACACTCCCTTCCTTGCCTTATTTTTCTCAGTGACATTTATCTAATATACCAATATCTTGCTTATAAAGTGTAAGCTCCAGGAAGGCATAGATTCTTATCCACTTTAACTATTTAACTATTATTCACAGATATATGTCTCTTTCTTTTGGCTGATTCCCTAACACCTAGAAGAGTGAGTACCTGATATATAATGGGTATAAATAAGTATTTGTTAATTGAAAGAGGAATGAATGAATGAATGAAAGTCCTAACTCTATGATTATTATGAAGATAAATAATATTGCATACATAAAGCATTTAACACCCTGCTTGGTTGATTTCATAAAAACAGAGAATAGAATGGTGGTTGCCAGGGACTGGGGAAGGGAAAAGTCAAAGGGCACACATTTTCAGTTATAAGAGGAATAAGTTCTGAAGATCTAATTCACAACATGGTGGTAACCATAGTTAATAACAATAGCATATACTTGAAAGTGGCTAAGAGTATTGCTGAAGCATTCTCACTACAAAAAAAGAGTTACCTACTTTAACTATGTCAGATGATAAATATGTTAATTATTTTTATCTTGGTTTTGATATATATATCAAAACATCATGTTGTATAGTTTAAAAATATATAACTATGTTTCTCAATTGTTCCTCAAAAAGCTAAAATTAGAAAAAGGAGTGGTTGAAATATAAAATTATAATTCTTTCATCCTAACTCACTCATCCTTCAATTGTAAAATGGATAAATTATAAATTCTAAATAGCTACATGTGATAAATGGATAAATCTCAGTAACATAATATTAAGTAAAAGAAGCCAACACAAAAGAAAATTACATATATTTGTGTGTGTGTGTGTGTGTGTCTGTGTTTAACAACATGCAGAAACAAATCTAGAATGACAGAAGTCAAAATGTTAATTACCTTTGGTGGTAGGAGGAACTGGAAAGATGCAGTCATCTGAAGTGCTGATTCTGTTTTATGTCTTGATCTGGGTGGTACTTACACAGGTGTGTTCTCTAGGTAAGAATTCATTGAGATATATACTCATGTGTGTGCACTTCCTGTTTATATATTTCAAATAAAATATTTCCTTTACATGAACAGACATTTCTCCAAAGAAGACATACAAATAGCCAACAGACACATGAAAAAAATGCTCCATATCATAAGCATCAGAAAAATACGAATCAAAATCACAATGAGATACCACCTCACACTAGTCTGAATGACTAAAATGAACAAGTCAGGAAATGATAGATGTTGGCAAGGATATGGAAAAAGGGGAACCTTCTTACACTGTTGGTGGGAACGCAAGCTGGTGCAGCCACTCTGGAAAACAGTATGGACATTCCTCATAAAATTGAAAATAGAGCTACCCTATGACCTAGCAATTGTACCACTAGGGATCCAAAGGGACACTCGCACCCCAATATTTATAGCAGCAATATCCACAATAGCCAAACTATGGAAAAAGCCCAGATGTCCATCAACAGTTAAATGGATAAAGGAGTGGTGCTGACTGACATCAAAAGAAAGCTGAGATGGCAATCCTTATATCAGACAAATTAGATTTAAAATCAAGGACTGTAATATAATATATATATAATTAAAGGGTCTATCCAACAAGAATATCTAACAGTTATAAATATTTATGCCTCTAACATGGGAGAAGCCAGTTATATAAGCCAATTAATAACAAAATTAAAGATACAACAATAATTATACAATAGTAGTAGGGGACTTTAACACCTCACTCACTACAATTGATAGATTATCTAAGCAGAAGATCAACAAGGAAATAAGGGCTTTGAATGATACACTAGACCAGACAGACCTCACAGATATATTCAGAACATTCTACCCTAAAGCAACAGAATACATATTCTTCTTGATTGCACATGGAACATTCTCCAGAATAGACTGCATATTGGGTCACAATAAAGTCTCAACTGGTACCAAAAGATTGGGATCATTTCCTGCATATTTTCAGACCATAATGCTTTGAAACTGCAACTCAAACACAAGAGGAAATTTGGAAATAATTTAAATACATGGAGGCTAAAGTGCATCCTACTAAAAAATGAATGTGTCAACCAGGAAATTAAAGAAGAATTTTAAAAATTCATGGAAATGAAAATGAAAGGACAACTGTTCAAAACCTTTGGGATGCAGCAAAGGTTTTGCTTACAGTCCTAAGAGGGAAGTATATAGCAAATAAGCCTTTCTTAAGAAACAAGAAAAGTCTCAAATACACAACCCAAATTACATCTAAAGGACCTGGAGAAAGAACAGCAAATAAAGTCTAAACCCAGCAGAAGAAGAGATATAATAAAAATTGGAGCAGAAATCAATTAAATTGAAACCAAAGAACAGTAGAAAAGATCAACAAAGCTAAGAGCTGATTCTTTGAAAGAATTAATAAGATTGATAAACCCCTGGCCAGACTTACCAAAAAGAAAAGAGAAAGGATGCAAATAAAAAACAACCCTGAATGAAAGAAGAGAGATCACAAGCAACACTGGAGAAATACAATTAAAAGAACATATTATAAGCAACTATATGCCAACAAATTAGGAAATCTGGAAGACATAGACCCATTCCCAGAGACATATAAACTACCAAAATTCAAACAGGAAAAAATAGAAAATCTGAATATACCCATAACCAGCAAGGAAATTCAAGCAGTAATCAAAAACCTCCCAACAAGGGGTGCCTGGGTGGCTCAGTGGTTGAGCATCTGCCTTTGCTCACTCAGGGCATGGTCCCGTAGGTCCTGGGATAGAGTCCTGCATCAGGCTCCCTGCAGGGAGCCTGCTTTTCCTTTTCCTATGTCTCTGCCTCTTTCTGTGTGTCTCTCATAAATAAATAAATAAATAAATAAATAAATAAATAAATAAATAAATAACCTCCCAACAAACAAAAGTCCAGGGCCAGATGGCTTCCCAGGAGAATTCTACCAAATGTTTAGAGAAGAATTAATACCTATCCTTCTGAAGCTGTTTCAAAAAATAGAAATAGAAGGAAAACCTCTAACTTCTTTCTATGAGGTCAGTATTACCTTGATCCCAAAACCAATCAAAGACCCCACCAAAAAGGAGAATTACAGACCAATATCCCTGATGAACAAAGATGTCAAAATTCTCACCAATATACTGGCCAGTAGGAGCCAACAGTATATTAACAAGATTATTCACCACAACCAAGTGGGACTTATCCCTGGGCTGCAAGGGATATCTGCGAATCAATTAATCTGGTATACTACATTAATAAAAGAAAGGAGAAGAACCATATGATCCTCTCAATAGATGCAGAAAAAGCATTTGAAAAAGTACAGCATCCTTTCTTGATTAAAACTCTTCACAGTGTAGGCATAGAAAGGGAACATACCTCAATATCATAAAATCCATATAAAAAAGCCCACAGCAAATATCCTTCTCAATGGGGAAAAACTGAGAGCTTTTCCCCTGGGGTCAGGAACCCCTTGTACAGTGTATAGTGCAGGCCCACTATCACCACTGCTGTTCAACATAATACTGGAGGTCCTAGCCTCGGCATTCAGACAACAAAAAGAAATAAAAGGCATCCAAATCAGCAAAGAAGTCAAACTCTCACTCTGCAGATTACATGATACTCTATATGTTTCCATAGAAACATATGTTCCCAAAGACCCCACCCCAAAATTGTTAGAACTCATACAGGAATTCAGCAAGGTAGCAGGATATAAAATCAATGCACAGAAATCAGCTGCATTTCTATACACTAACAATGAGACAGAAGAAAGAGAAGGTAAGGAGTCAACCCTAATTGTATCCAAAACCATAAGATACCTAGGAATAAACCTAACCAAGGAGGCAAAAGACCTATACTCAGGAAGCTATAAAACACTCATGAAAGAAATTGAGGAAGACACAAAGAAATAGAAAAACATTCCACACTCATGGATTAGAAGAATAAATATTATTAAAATGTCTATGCTACCTAGAGCAATCTATACATTAAATGTAGTCCCTATCAAAATACCATCAACTTATTTCACAGAGTTGGAACAAATAATCCTAAAATTTGTATGGAACCAGAAAAGATCCCAAGTATCCAAAGGAATGTTGAAGACCAAAACTGGTGGTGTCACAATGCCAGACTCCAAGCTCTATTACCAAACTCTAATCATCAAGACAATGTAGTACTGACAAAAAAAAAGACACAGAGATTAATGGAACAGTATCAAGAATCCAGAAATGGACCTTCCATTCTATGGTCAACTCATCTTCAACAAAGCAGGAAAGAATATCTAATGCAAAAAAGTCTCTTCGACAAATGGTGTGGGAAAATTGGACAGCCACATACAGAAGAATGAAAATGGACCATCTCCTCACAACATACACAAAAATAGATTCAAAATGGATGAAAGACAGGAATCCCTCAAAATCCTAGAGAACACAGGCAGCAACCTCCTCCACCTTGGCTGCAGCAACGTCTTGCTATACATGTCTCTAAAGGCAAAAACAAACTACTGGGACTTTGTCAAGATAAAAAGCTTTTGCACAGCAAAGGTAGCAGTCAACAAAACCAAAGAAAACTGACAGAACTGAGAAGATATTTACAAATGACATATCAGATAAAGGGCTACTATCCAAAGTCTACACAGAATTTATCAAACTCAACACCCAAAGAACAAATAATCCAATCAAGAAATGGGCAGAAGACATAAACTGACATTTCTCCAAAGAAGACATATAAATGGCCAACAGACACATGAAAAAATATTCCAATCACTTGGCATCAGAGAAATACAAACCAAACCCACAATGAGATACCACCTCACACTAGTCTGAATGGCTAAAATGAACAAGTCAGGAAACGATAGATGTTGGCAAGGATGTGGAGAAAGGGGAACCCTCATACACTTTTGGTGGGAATGCAAGCTGGTACAGGAACTCTGGAAAACAGTATGGACATTCCTCAAAAAGTTGAAAATAGAGCTACCCTATGACCCAGCAATTGTACTACTAGAGATTTACCTCAAATATACAAATGTAGTGATCTGAAGGGGCACCTGCACCCCAATGTTTATAGCAGCAATGTCCACAGTAGCCAAACTATGGAAGAGCCCACATATCCATGGGCAGTGAATGAATAAAAAAGATGTGGTATACATATACAGTGGAATACTACTCAGCCATAAAAAAAATAAAATCTTGTCATTTGCAACAACATGGGTGGAACTAGAAAATATTATGCTAAGTGAAATAAGTCCGAGAAAGACAATTATCATATAAGCTCAGTCATATGTGGAATTTAAGAAACAAAACAGAATTATAGGAGAAGGGAGGGAAAAATAAAACAAGATGAAATCAGAGACAGAGACAAACCATAAAAGACGCTTAATCACAGGTAACAAACTGAGGGTCGGTGGAGGAGAGAGGGTAGGAGTGATGAAATGAGGATAGGGAGCACATGTGATGTAATGAGCACTGGGTATTATATAAGACTGATGAATCACTGACCTCCACCCCTAAAGCTAATAATTCATTATATGTTAATTAATTTAAATAAAAATGTAAAAATAAAGAAATAATGATGAATTATATATATATGTGTGTGTCTATATATATGTATATAACTATTATATATAGGACTTTAATTTTATATTTTACATAAAAAGTCTTTAATTTTTTCTATTTTTCTTTGCTTTCATGAACTTCCAAAATGGGAATTTATTATTTATATAATTATATATTTATATAGTCAGGAAAAGAATATTCATTATTTAAAAAAATTAATTTATAGCATTCTCATTCAAGATGGTGACATAGGAAGATCCTGAATTCATCTGTTTCAACACTGAGGCTAAAGCTACATATGGAAAAATATTCCTTTTAAAAAGCTTAAAGTCTGGCTGAGTGACAACTACACATCAGGCTAATTAGAAGAAAACAACATCAAACCAGGTAGGAAAGGCTAGAACACAGTCTTGCAATTAAACTCCATCCCCTTCAAGGAGACCTACAACTGGGAACTAACTCAAAATCCAGAGCTTCTTCCTGAGGAGTGAAGGCTTACAACCCATATTAGACACTCTAACTTTTAAGACCTGAACCTGAGAGATGAGCTGCCAAATCATCTAACTTTGAAAATCAATGGGATTCATGCCCTGAGACACACAAGACTGAAATGATCTGAGAAATACCTCTCAAAGGGCTTATGTGCTCAGACTCACCTGCCTGGAGCCTTAAACCAAAGGGAGCCGATCACACCCAGACTTAAAGAGTGAAGAAGGGACATGTGCTTTTGTTAAAAGCATTGGTCTGAGAGGCAGGCATCCAACTGAACACGCATATCTAGGAGCTTGCCAAAACACTTTCCAGGGATGGAGACTGACATGTACCATCTTCATACTTTCTCTTTGCTATGCTCAAAAGCCCCAGTATTTTGTGGAAGGGAGATTTTACAGGCATCTGGTGCCCTGATTTTTGTAGCAGCTGCCTAGGGCATGCTTCTTGATCTCCTGAGTCTGGGGCCCAGAGGAACTTTTGTTCCTGCACCTATGGGACTGTAAAAATTGGTATCACCCAGAAAGATATTCATATCCCTGTCTGGCTTCCTAATTTTTGTGACTGAGGCTAAAGCTACATAGGGAATACCTCTATATAACCTGGTTCTGGTGGCCTGTGGGGCTTCCACTCATGAGCCCCACAGATTATAACCAATAGAAAAATAATTCTTTTTTTTTTTTTTTTGATAAATTAATTTTATTGGTGTTCAATTTACAACATACAGAAAAACGACCCAGTGCTCATCCCGTCAAGTGTACCCCAACCCAGTGTGCCCGTCACCGCATTCACCCCACCCCCCCACCCTCCTCCCCCTCCACCACCCCTATACAATTCCCAGAGTATATAAGTCTTTATGTACTGTCCCCTTTCTGATATTTCACACACATTTCTTCTCCCATCCTTATATTCCTTTCGCAATATTCCATATTCCCCAAATGAATGAGAACATACAACCGTTTGTCCTTCTCCGGTTTACTGTGGCCAAAGTTTCAAAAAGGGTTGGGTTTTTGCCTAGTTTCTATCCTCTGGGATTTTGATGGGAACTTTCTCACAATTAGATCTTTCAATCGTATTTTGATTTATCTTTGTGATGGTGCAAGAGAGTGTCCAGTTTCCATTTCTTCTGCATGTGATGTCCAATTTTCCACACTCATTTATTAAGAGACCAGTCTTTCTTCTAGTGATCATCTTTCCTCCTTTATCGCATATTAGTTGAGCATCAAAGTTCAGGGTCCACTTCTGGTTCTCTGTTCTGTTCCATTTGATCTATATGTCTGTTTTTTGGTGCCAAGTACCACACTAGCCTTGATGAACACAGCTTTGTAGTACAACCTGAAATCTGTCATTGTTGCGATGCCCCCAATATGGTTTTTCCTTTTTTAAAATTCCCCTGGCTGTTTGGGTCTTTTCTGATTCCCACAAATCTTAACAATATTTTGTTCTAATTCCCACTGAAGAAAGTCAATGTATTTGATAGGATTGCATATACGTGTTAATTGCCCAGGGTAACATTGACATTTTCACAAATTTAATTCTGCAATCCATGAGCATGGAATAGTTTCCAATCTCGGTTGTGTCTTCCCTCAATTTCTTCAGAAGTGTTTTCTGATAAGTTTTTAGGGTATATTTTTGAGAACCATTGAATGTAAATGGTTTTCTCCAACCTTTTATTTCAGGTGTAGTTGTCCTTCTGTCGTAAAATAGTCTCTTGTAGACACAAATAGATGGGTCCCTGTTTTTTTATCCAGTCTGAAACTCTGCGCCTTTTGATGGGTCATTAAGCCCATCACGTTCAGAGTACTTAACTTCTTCTTAAAGGGGAGTTTTAAGAGTCCCCCTTAAAAATTCTTGCAGAGCTGGTTTGGAGTCACATATTCTTCTCATTTTCTTGCTGTCTTGAACTCTTTATCTCTCCTTTCCCCATTTTGAATGAGAGCCTTGCTGGATAAAGTATTCTGTTGCATGCTCTTCTCATAGGGACCCTGAAATTATATCCTGCCAGCCCCCTTTCTGCCTCACGTCTCTGTGGGAGAGGTCTGCTGTTACACCCTAATATTCCTCCCCTAGAAAGTCAGGGACTTCTTGTCTCTTGCTGCTTAAGGATCTTCTCTTATCTATGGAATTTGCAAGCTTCCACTATTAGATGTTCGAGGTGTTTGAACGGTTTTTATTGATTTTAGAGGGGATCTCTCAATTTCCTTGATCGAATGCCTGTTTCCCTTCCCAGATTGGAAAGTTTCATCTAGGATTTTGTGCAAATACATATCTAGTCCTCTGGCCCTTTCGGCGCCACTCGGGAACCCCATTAAACGTAAGGTTTTTCTCCTCAGGCTGTCGTTTATTGTCCTTAATCTGTCTCATAGTCCCCTCATTGTTTAATCTTTTTTCCTCAGTTCCCCTCTTGCCATTAACTTTCCTTCTATGTCACCACTTCGGTTCTTACCACCTCGTTACCCTCGTCCGTTAGACTTCTAGTTTGATTGCATCTCAATCATGATTTTTATTTCTGCTGATTGGATCTAAATTTCTGCAGTCATGAAGTCTCCGTGAGGCCTTAATGCTTTTTTCTAGAGCACCAGTAAGCTGAGAATAGTGCTTCTGAATTGCTTTCTGACATTGAAGTGTAATCCAGATTTTTAACTCTGTGGGAAGAGGGCTTTTCTGATTCTTTCGTTTTGATTGAGGTTTCCTTCTATCATTTTGCGCATGCAGAGTGCCAGAAACAATGTATTGAGAACAACGAATACAAGGGAGTCATCACTGCCCCTCTAGCTGGTCTTCAGGGAGGGGCCTGTTGCGTTGATTTTCAGGTTTAGCACTTGGGAGCTGCTCTGCCCTGCCTGCTGCAGGCTTTGCGGGGGTTCTTTTACCCCGCCAGGCCCCAGAAGGAACAGCACAGTTGCTATGGCAACTCTGGAAGCCTGGATTCAACCTCCGCAGGAACTAAGGGGCGCGGGGCTCTCGCACTCCGCCCGCAGGGCCTGGAGCTCCGGGCGGGGCCGCCAGAACTGCTCAAGATCGGGTCAGGAGCGTCCTCGCTGTCTCTGGCCCTCCCGGCCTCTGCCTGTCCGCGGGAGCCGGTATCCTGGGCCTGTGTCCCGGCGAACCCTGTCTCCGGGCCTGCGCTGTTGGAATCCGCTCTGCCCGCCACTGCAGCTCCCTCCCTGGAGCCGCTCCCGAGCCCCTCCGAGCTGCTCCGGCCCCGCCGTGCGCGCATGCAGCCCTTAGGGAGCTCGGCGCACTCAAAACACCCGGGCGCAGGTGACTGTTTATTGTCCCCCGGGAGCCCGAGGGCATCCCCGCCCTCCAGGGTCCTGCTCCAACGTCCCTGCGAGCCCCTTTCCTCCTCCCGCCCGCCCGAAGGTTGGTTGCAGCTCCAGCTCCTCCGGTACGGGGCTCTCCTGACCTGGGACACTCGCCCCTCCTCAGCCCGGCTCCTCCTCGCGGGGCCCCTCCCCCTCGTAGGCCTTTTGTTCCTTTTATTTCTTTTTCCCGTCTTCTACCTTGATGGAAGCGCGAACACATCTCACTTGAGCATTCCAGCTGGTCTCTCTTTACATCTCAGGCCGATTCGTAGATTTTCAGGATGATATTTGAAGTTATCTAGGTAATTTGGTGGGTACAGGTGATTTTGGGGACCCCGCTCTTCCCGCCATCTTGCCCCTCCCCCCCCCTAGAAAAATTATTCTTAATCATCTACCATCTCCAGAGCATAGCAAGAGGCAACAGACCCAGGAACTCAGTCTTTCCATGAAGGAGCCCTATTAGCTAATTATCATGACTGAGGTCTCAGGGACAGGATTCTAATTAAACATGCATCTTGGGGCTGACTGGAAAACTTTACAGAGACCTCAGAGGGCATGTATTACATTCAAGCTTACTGATGACATGCTCTGGAACACCACTGTTTCCTGAAGGGTAGCTTTACAGATATCTTTCTGCAACACTAGTTTTTGTGGCTGCTACCCAGGGGACAGCTATTGATCACATAACTCTAGTGGCCAGGGGTGCTTCCTGTCCTAGGTCCCATGGGATGATGACAATCAGAAAGATGTCTCTTGGTGGACTACTTCCCCTAAGGTACTACACAGATAGCAAGCTGAGGAAGAACCCCCAATCTTCTATGAAGGAGGCTCCTTTACTTGTCCTGGAGTTTTGGCCTGAGGATCACACTGCAGGTTTGGCACACATTTACTGGCCTATAGAGTTGTTCTCCAGGAATTAAGGCTATGGATGCCACCTTGGTGCTCTCCTTCTGCCTTGTTTCAGCTTGCTAGAATCTCCCAGAGAAGGGCTTTTATACAGATCTGCAGCCCTGATCTTTGTGACTGTTGTGCAGTGGACATCTCCAGATCACCCAGCCCTGGATGACAAATGGGCCTTATGTTTGTGGTCCAACAGGACTGTATATAGTTGCACAGGTTTAAAAGCTGATGCCTGAGGATCTGGCATTCAGTCAGCTGGAATCTAGGTGCTAAGATCTTCCTCTTTAGGACACTGACAGGTCTTGGCATATCCTGAATGAGTGGGAGCTATTAAAAATATAATAGGCTGCTTGAACAAGTACAAACGTTTGAGAGACAACTAAGAGCCAAAGTGGGTTGAGCAACAAGGTTCATCTCCTACACAAGGCCTCTCCTTCAAGACTAGGAGAGGTGGCTGTTTCACCTGCTATAGAAGCCAACACAAAGTATAAAGCAAAATGAAGAAACAGAGAAAGATGTCCCAAATGAAATACCAAGATAAAATCTCAGGAAAAAAAAAAAGTTTAAAGAAATGGAGATAAATAATTAACCTGGTAAAGAATTTAAAGTAATGGTCATAAAGATGCTCACTAAACTTGAGAAAATGGAACAAAATTAAACCTCAACAAAGAGATAAGGAAAAGAAAGAAGGAAGAAGGAAGAAGAAAGAAGAGAAGAAGAAGAAGAAGAAGAAGAAGAAGAAGAAGAAGAAGAAGAAGAAAAGGAAGAGGAGGAGAAGGAGGAAGAGTAGGAGGAGGGGGAGGAGGAGGAGGAAGAGGAGGAAGAAGAAGGTACCAAATAGAAGTCACAAAGCAGAAGAATATAATAACTGAAATGGAAAAAAAAACAATAGAGGGGTTTAACAATAAACAAGATGAAGCAGAAGAAAGGATCAGTTAACTAGAAGGCAAGCAATCAATCAGAGTAGTGAAGTAAAAGGAGAATTTCAAAAATGAAGGTTGCTTAAGGGACTTATAGGACAACATCAAGCAGACTAACATTCATATTTTAGGAGTCCCAGAAGAAACAGAGAGAGAAAGGGACAGAAACCTTATTTGAAGAACTAGGGGCAGGAAACCTACCTACCCTGGATAAGGAAACAGACATCCAGATCCAGGAAGCTCAGAAAATTCCAAATAAGAGGAACACAAAGAAATCCACACCAAGGGATCCCTGGGTGGCGCAGCGGTTTGGCGCCTGCCTTTGGCCCAGGGCGCGATCCTGGAGACCCGGGATCGAATCCCACATCGGGCTCCCGGTGCATGGAGCCTGCTTCTCCCTCTGCCTGTGTTTCTGCCTCTCTCTCTCTCTGTGACTATCATAAATAAATAAAAATTAAAAAAAAAAAAAAGAAATCCACACCAAGACTCATTATAATTAAAATATCAAAAGTTGGGGTACGTGGTTGGCTCAGTCAGTTAAGTATTTCCATTCAGCTCAGATCATGATCCCAAGGTCCTAAGATTGAGCACCACATCAGGCTCCTTGCTCAGATGGTAGCCTGTTTCTCCCTCTCCCTCTGCCTGCCACTCCCCCTGCTTGTGCTCTCTCTCCCCCTTTCTCTCTCTCTCTCTCTGTCAAATAAAATTTAAAAATCTCTAAAAAAATAAATAAATATCAAAAGTTAAAGACAGGGAGAGAAATATTAAAAGCAACAAAAAGGAAACAAACAAACAACACAAAACTTCTTGCATACAAGGGAACCCCATAAGACCATCAGTAGATTTATCACCAACAGCCTTACAGCCTTCCTTACTGAAGGAAGTGGTATGACATATACAAAGTGCTGGAGGAAAAAACTTCAACCAAGAATACTCTACCCAGCAAAGTGATCATTCAGAAGGGAAGAAGAGATAAAGAATTTTCTAGACAAGCAAAAGCTAAAGTTGTTCATCACCACTAAACTGGCCTTAGAGGAAGTGTTAAAGAGACTTCTTTAAGCTAAAAAGAAAGGGCACTAATTTGTAACAATAACACATATGAAAGAATGAACTTCACTCATTAAGATAAATGTATAGGAAAGGTAGTTGCTTAATCACTAACAAAGCTACAATGAAAGTTACAAAATAAAGGTACTAAAAGCTATTACAATAATTAAGGAATACATGAGATAAAAAGATATAAAACATAACATTAAAAACATAATATGTGGTGGGGGGAATAATAATGTTGAGCTTTCCAATGGGATCAAACTTAAGTTTTTATCAGCTAAAATACACTATTAGAGGTATAAATTTTTATATATGTCTCATGGTAACCACAAAACAAAAACCTAAAGTAAATACACAAAAGATAAAGAAAGGAATATAAGACTTCCACTAAAGTGATTCATCAAACCACAAAGGAAGAAAGCAAGAGAATTAGAAAAGACAACAGAGGAACTACAGAAACAGCCAGAAAGTAATTAACCAAATGGTAAGTTTAGTCTATTTACATTTAAAGTCATTATTAATATATATAAGTGCATGCCTATCAATAATGACTTTAAACATAAATGGACTACATTCTACCATCAAAAGACATAAAGTGGCTGAATAAATGCAAAAACAAGACCCATCTCTATGCTGCCTAGAAGAGACTCATATGCATGATATTCCATGCAAATAGAAACCAAAAGAAAGCTGGGGTAGCCGTACTTATATCAGAAAAAAATTGAATTTAAAACAAAGATTCTAATAAGAGGCAAAGAAAGACATTACATAATGATAAAGAGTAAATCCAGCAAGAAAATACAACATTTGTAAATGTTTATGTTCCCAACATAGGAATATATATATATATATATATATATATATATATATATATGAATATTAAAAGATCTAATGAGAAATAGAGCAAAACAATAATAGTAAGGAACTTTAATACACCACTTGTATCAGTGAATAGATCAAACAGAAAACCAATAAGGAAAAATTGGCCTTAAAAGACACATTTGACCAGATGGGCTTAACAGATATTTATAGAACATTCCATCCCAAAATAACAGAATACACATTCTTCTCAGGTGCATATGAAATGTTTTCCAAGACAGATCATATGTTAGGCCACAAAACAAGTTTTAATAAATTTTAGAGGATTGAAATCATATCAAACATTTTTTTCTTATCATGATAGTATGAAACTAGAAATTAATTTCCATGAAGAAAATTGGAAAATACACAAATATGTGGAGATTAAACAACAGGATACTGAATAACCAAGGAGTCATTGAAGAAATAAAAGGAAATATCAAAAAATAACTTCAGATAAATGAAAATAGAAATGTAACATACTAAAATTTATGGGTTGTAGCAAAAGCACTTCTTAGAGGAGAGTTCATAGTAATAAATGCCTACCTCAAGAAACTAAAAGGTCTTAAGTAAATAGCCTAACTTTATGCCTCAAGTAACTAGATAAAAAAGACAAATGGAAACAGACTGAGGAGGGGCAAGATGGCGGAAAAGTAGGGTCCCCAAGTCACCTGTCCCCACCAAAGTACCTAGATAACCTTCAAATCATCCTGAAAATCTACAAATTTGGCCTGAGATTTAAAGAGAGAACAGCTGGAATGCTACAGTGAGAAGAGTTCGCGCTTCTATCAAGGTAGGAAGACGGGGAAAAAGAAATAAAGAAACAAAAGGCCTCCGAGGGGGAGGGGCCCCGCGAGGAGCCGGGCTGAGGCCGGGGCGAGTGTCCCCAGGACAGGAGAGCCCCGGCCCGGAGAAGCAGGAGCTGCACCAATCTTCCCGGGCGGAAAGGGGCCCGCAGGGATTTGGAGCAGGACCCCAGGAGGGCGGGGATGCCCTCAGGCTCCCTGGGACACTAACAGAGCAACTGCGCCCCGGGAGAGTGCGCGGAGCTCCCTAAGGGCTGCAGCGCGCACGGCGGGACCCGGAGCAGCTCGGAGGGGCTCGGGCGGCGGCTCCGCGGAGGGGGCTGCGGGGCGGGAGCGCGAATCCAACAGCGCAGGCCCCGGAGCACAGGGCGCCGGGACACAGCCCAGGATCCGGCCTCCCCCCGGGACAGGCAGAGGCCGGGAGGGCCCAGGACAGCGAGGACGCTCCTGCCCCCAGCTGAGCAGATCAGCGGCCCGCCCCAGGAGTCTCCAGGCCCTGCAGATGGAGAGCTCTGTAGTTACTGCGGGAGCTGACTCCAGGGCTCCAGAGCTGGCCGCCGCCCCTGCGGTTGTTCCTACCGGGGCCTCACGGGGTAAACAACCCCCACTGAGCCCTGCACCAGGCAGGGGCAGAGCAGCTCCCCCAAGCACTAACACCTGAAAATCAGCACAAGGGGCCCCTCTCCCAGAAGACCAGCTATACGGACAAGTTCCAGGGGAAGTCAAGGGAGATACCCCCCGTGGGTTTTTTTTTTCTTGCTTTTTGATTTCTGTTTGCTTCCCCCACCCTTTTTTTTCCTTTCATTCTCTTTCTCTTTTTCTTCTTTTTTTCTTCCTTTTTTCTTTTTCTCTTTTCTTTCCTTCTTTCTCTCCTCTTTTTCTCCTTTTCCCAATACAACTTGTTTTTGGCCACTCTGCACTGAGCAAAATGACTAGAAGGAAAACCTCACCTCAAAAGAACGAATCAGAAACAGTCCTCTCTCCCACAGAGTTACAAAATTTGGATTACAATTCAGTGTCAGAAAGCCAATGCAGAAGCTACTGGTGGCTCTAGAAAAAAAGCATAAAGGACTCAAGAGACTTCATGACTGCAGAATTTAGATCTAATCAGGCAGAAATTAAAAATCAGTTGAATGAGATGCAATCCAAACTAGAAGTCCTAATGACGAGGGTTAACAAGGTGGAAGAACGAGTGAGTGACATAGAAGACAAGTTGATGGCAAAGAGGGAAACTGAGGAAAAAAGAGACAAACAATTAAAAGACCATGAGGATAGATTAAGGGAAATAAATGACAGCCTGAGAAAGAAAGACCTACATTTAATTGGGGTTCCCGAGGGCGCCAAAAGGGACAGAAGTCCAGAATATGTATTTGAACAAATCATAGCTGAAAACTTTCCTAATCTGGGAAGGGAAACAGGCATTCAGATCCAGGAAATAGAGGGATCCCCCCCTAAAATCAATAAAAACCGTTCAACACCTCGACATTTAATAGTTAAGCTTGCAAATTCCAAAGATAAAGAGAAGATCCTTAAAGCAGCAAGAGACAAGAAGTCCCTGACTTTTATGGGGAGGAGTATTAGGGTAACAGCAGACCTCTCCACAGAGACCTGGCAGGCCAGAAAGGGCTGGCAGGATATATTCAGGGTCCTAAATGAGAAGAACATGCAACCAAGAATACTTTATCCAGCAAGGCTCTCATTCAGAATGGAAGGAGAGATAAAGAGCTTCCAAGACAGGCAGGAACTGAAAGAATATGTGACCTCCAAACCAGCTCTGCAAGAAATTTTAAGGAGGACTCTTAAAATTCCCCTTCAAGAAGAAGTCCAATGGAACAATCCACAAAAACAAGGACTGAATAGAAATCATGATGACACTAAACTCATATCTGTCAATAGTAACTCTGAACGTGAACGGGCTTAATGACCCCATCAAAAGGCACAGGGTGTCAGACTGGATAAAAAAGCAGGACCCATCTATTTGCTGTCTACAAGAGACTCATTTTAGACAGAAGGACACCTACAGCCTGAAAATAAAAGGTTGGAGAACCATTTACCATTCAAATGGTCCTCAAAAGAAAGCAGGGGTAGCCATCCTTATATCAGATAAACTAAAATTTACCCCGAAGACTGTAGTGAGAGATGAAGTGGGACACTATATCATACTTAAAGGATCTATCCAACAAGAGGACTTAACAATCCTCAATATATATGCCCTGAATGTGGGAGCTGCCAAATATATCAATCAATTAATAACCAAAGTTAAGACATACTTAGATAATAATACACTTATACTTGGTGACTTCAATCTAGTGCTTTCTACACTCGATAGGTATTTTAAACACAACATCTCCAAAGAAACGAGAGCTGTAAATGATACACTGGGCCAGATGGATTTCACAGATATCTACAGAACTTTACATCCAAACTCAATTGAATACACATTCTTCTCAAGTGCACATGGAACTTTCTCCAGAATAGACCACATACTGGGTCACAAATCGGATCTGAACCGATACCAAAAGATTGGAATCGTCCCCTGCATATTCTCAGACCATAATGCCTTGAAATTAGAACTAAATCACAGCAAGAAGTTTGGAAGGACCTCAAACACGTGGAGGTTAAGGACCATCCTGCTAAAAGATGAAAGGGTCAACCAGGAAATTAAGAAAGAATTTAAATGATTCATGGAAACTAATGAGAATGAAGATACAACCATTCAAAATCTTTGGGATGCAGCAAAAGTAGTCCTGAGGGGGAAATACATCACAATACAAGCATCCATCCAAAAACTGGAAAGAACTCAAATACAAAAGCTAACCTTACACCTAAAGGAGCTAGAGAAAAAACAGCAAATAGATCCTACACCCAGCAGAAGAAGAGAGTTAATAAAGATTCGGGCAGAACTCAACGAAATCGAGACCAGAAGAACTGTGGAACAGATCAACAAAATCAGGAGTTGAATCTTTGAACTTTTTGAACTCGGCCACAGTAACTTCTTGCAAGATACATCCACGAAGGCAAAAGAAACAAAAGCAAAAATGAACTATTGGGACTTAATCAAGATAAGAAGCTTTTGCACAGCAAAGGATACAGTCAACAAAACTAAAAGACAACCTACAGAATGGGAGAAGATATTTGCAAATAACATATCAGATAAAGGGCTAGTCTCCAAAATCTATAAAGAACTTAAGAAACTCAACAGCAAAGAAACAAACAATCCAATCATGAAATGGGCAAAAGACATGAAGAGAAATCTCACAGAGGAAGACATAGACATGGCCAACATGCACATGAGAAAATGCTCTGCATCACTTGCCATCAGGGAAATACAAATCAAAACCACGATGAGATACCACCTCACACCAGTGAGAATGGGGAAAATTAACAAGGCAGGAAACAACAAATGTTGGAGAGGATGCGGAGAAAAGGGAACCCTCTTACACTGTTGGTGGGAATGTGAAATGGTGCAGCCACTCTGGAAAACTGTGTGGAGGTTCCTCAAAGAGTTAAAAAGAGACCTGCCCTACGACCCAGCAATTGCACTGTTGGGGATTTACCCCAAAGATACAGATGCAATGAAACGCCGGGACACCTGCACCCCGATGTTTCTAGCAGCAATGTCCACAATAGCCACACTGTGGAAGGAGCCTCGGTGTCCATCGAAAGATGAATGGATAAAGAAGATGTGGTTTATGTATACAATGGAATATTACTCAGCCATTAGAAATGACATATACCCACCATTTGCATCAACATGGATGGAACTGGAGGGTATTATGCTGAGTGAAATAAGTCAATTGGAGAAGGACAAACATTATATGGTCTCATTCATTTGGGGAATATAAATAATAGTGAAAGGGAATAGAAGGGAAGGGAGAAGAAATGGGTAGGAAATATCAGAAAGGGAGACAGAACATGGAAGACTCCTAACTCTGGGAAATGAACTAGGGGTGGTGGAAGGGGAGGAGGGCAGGGGGTGAGGGTGAATGGGTGATGGACACTGAGGGGGGCACTTGATGGGATGAGCACTGGGTGTTATTCTGTATGTTGGCAAATTGAACACCAATAAAAAATAAATGTATTATTTAAAAAAAAGACAAATAAAGCTCACTGTTAGTAGAAGGAAGGAAATAACAATGATTAGAGCAGAAATAAATAAAATAGAGATTTAAAAAGACAACAGAAAAGATCAATGGAACTAAAAGCTAGTTTTTTGAAAAGATAAACCTTTGACAAACTATTAGCTAGACTCACTGAGAAAAAGAGACAGGGAACTCAAATATATAAAATCAGAAATGAAAGATACAAAGAATCATAAGAGACTAGTAGGAACAATTATATGCCAACAAAGTAAATAACTTAGAAGAAATAAATAAATTTCTGCAAATATATACCCTACCAAGACTGAATAATAAAAAGAGAAAATCTAAAAAAATTGATCATCAGCAAGGAAGTTGAATTAGTAATTAAAAACCTCCCAACAAACAAAAGTCCAGGACCAAACAACTTCACAGATGAATTCTACCACCAAACTTTCAAGGAAGAATTAAAACCAGTCATTGTCAAATTTATCCAAAAAACAGAATAGGATGGAGCTTTTCCAAACTCATTTTACAAAGCCAATATTACCCTAATATCAGAACCAGACAAGGATGCCATAAGAAAAGAGAATTACAGGCCAATATCCCTGATGAACATAGAGGGGAAAATCCTCAATGGAGTATTAGCAAACCAAATTTAAAAATATATTTAAAAAATCATACACCATGGTGAAGTGGGATTTATTCCAGGGATACAAGGATGGTTCAACATCCACAAATCAGCCAACATCATACATCACCATCAAACATATAATTGTCTGAATAGATACAGAAAAAGCATTTGGAAAAATTCAACAACCATTTATGATAAGAACTCTAAACAAAATGGGTGTAAGAGGGAATGTACCTCAGAATGATAAAGCTAACATCATACTCAATGGAAAAGCTAAAATCTTGTCCTTAAAGATCAGGAACAATACAAGACATTCCATTGCTCACAGATTGAAAGATACTCCATGCTCAAGACTGGAAGAATTAATATTGTTAAAATGTCCAAACTCTGTCACCTGGGTGGGTTATTTAGTTAAGCATCTGCCTGAGTTAAAGCTCAGGCTATGATTTCAGGATCCTGGGATTAAGCCCTGCACTGGGCTCCCTGCTTAGTCGGGAGCCTGCTTCTCCCTCTGCCTCTGCCCCTCCCTCTGCTTGTGCTCTCTCTCTCACTCACTTGCTCTCTAACTCTCTCTCTCTCATGAATAAATACAATCTTTTAAAAAATAAAATAAAATGTCCAAACTCTGCAAGGCAGTCTACAGATTCAATCCAATCTCTACCAAAATTCTTTTTTGTTTAAGAGAAGAGACTGGGGAGAGGGGAGGGCAAAGGGAAAGGGAGAGAAAGAATCTTAAGCAGACTCCAGGCCCAGTGGAGCCTGACACAGGGCTCAATCTCACAACCCAGAGATCATTACCTGAGCCAAAAACAAGAGTTGGACATTTAACTGACTGAGCCACCCAGGTGCTTCAATTCCTATCAAAATTCTAATGGCATTTTTCACAGAAATAGAACAAACAATCCTAAAATTTGTATGAACCCATGTAAGACCCTGAATAACCAAAGAAATCTTGAGAAAGAACAAAGCTAGAGGCATCATACATCTTCATCTCAAATTATATTACAAAGCTATGTTAATTAAAACAGTAATGGTAATGGTAATAGCAAAAAACACACACACATAGATCAACAGAATAGAGAACCCCAAATAAATCCATGCATATAGAGTCAATTAACAACAAAGGAGCCACAAATATATAATGAGGAAAGGATAATTTCTTCAATAAATGGTACTGGGAATACTGGACAGCCAAATGCAAAAGAATGAAATTGGACCACTATCTTATACCACACACACAAATTAACTCAAAATGGATTAAAGACTAGGGTCACCTCACTGGCTTAGTCAATGGGATATGCAACTCTTGATCTTGAAGTCATTGATTCAAACCCCACATTGGTGGTACAGTTTACTTTTTAAAAAGTTTAAAAGCGTCAGTTAAGACTTGAACATAGACCTGAAATTATAAAAATCCTAGAAAAAAATGTAGATGGTAAGCTCCTTGACATAGGTCTTGGCAATAATTTTTTGAATCTGACACCAAAAGCAAAAGCATCAAAAGCAAAAATAAACAAGTGGGACTATATCAAACTAAAAAGCTTCTGCACAGGAAAGAAAACCATCCACAAAATAAAAAGGCAACCTATTGACTGGAAGAAAATATTTACAAATCATATATCTGATGAAGGGCTATTAGCCAAAATATATAAGTAACTCAAATGACTTAATGGCAAAAAATTGTCCAATTAAAAATTGGGCAGCTCTGCTCTTACACTATTAATGAGAATGCAAACTGGTACAGCAACTCTGAATAACAGTATGGAAGTTTCTTAAAAAGTTAAAAATAAAACTACCCTAGACCTAGCATTTGCAGTGTTAGGTATTTACCCAAAGGACACAAAGATACTGACTCAAAGGGTAAAATGCACCCCAAAGTTTATAGCAGCATAATCAATGATAGCCAAATTATGGAAAGACCCAAAATGTCCAACTCTTGAATGGGTAAAGATGTGGTGTATATATACAATGGAATATTATTACTCAGCCATAAAAAAGAATGAAATCTTGCTATTTGCAATGACATTGATGGAGCTAGAATGTACTATGCTAAGAATAACCATATGATTGCATTCATATGTGAAATTTAAGAAATAAAACAGATAAACATAGGGGAAGGGAAAAAAGAGATGTAGGCAAACCATAAGAGACTCTTAACTATAGAGAACAAACTGAGGGTTGACGGAAGGGAGGTGGGGGGTGGGCTAAAGGAGTGATGGGTATTGAGGAGGGCACTTTTTTTTGTTTGTTTTTAGTTTTTATTTATGATAGTCACACACAGAGAGAGAAAGAGGCAGAGACATAGGCAGAGGGAGAAGCAGGCTCCATGCACCGGAAGCCCGACGTGGGATTCGATCCCGGGTCTCCAGGATCACACCCTGGGCCAAAGGCAGGCGCCAAACCGCTGTGCCACCCAGGGATCCCAAGGAGGGCACTTGTGATAAGCACTGGGTATGATATGTAAGTGATGAATCACTATATTCTATTCCTGAAACCAATATTAAACTGTATGTTAACTAAGTAGAATTTAAATAAAAATTTGAAACAAATGTAAATAAATAAATTAAAATGGGCAGATATGAATAGACATTTTTCCAAAGAAGACATATCTGGGCTAACAGGTGCATTTCTGAAAAGAGGCTCTGCAACATTAATCAAGAAATAATAAGTGTTGGCAAGGATGTGGAGAAAGGGAAACACCTGGGCACTAGTGGTGGAAATGTAAATTGGTAAAACCACTATGGAAAACAGTATGGAAGTTCCTCCAAATATTAAAAAAAGAAGTACATATGATCTGGTTATTCCACTCATGCGTATTTGTCCAAACAAAACAAAACACTAACTTGAAAAGATATATGCAACTCTATGTTCATTTCAGCATTACTTATCAATAGCCAAGATATGGAAATAATCTAAGTCTCCACCCATGGTCGAACGAATAAAGAAGCTGTAGTATATATATAAAATGGAATGTTATTTAGCCACCAAAAAAGAATGAAATCTTGGCATTTGCAACAACATGGATAGAACTTGTAAGAATTTTGCTGAGTGAAATAAGTCAGACAAAGTCAGAAAAAGATCATTACTGTATGATCTCTTATATTTTGAATCGATAAATATTAAGTAAGTAATAAAGTAATAAGCCAAGCTTACAGATACAGAGAACAGATTGGCAGTTTCCAAAGGTGGTGAGTGAGGGATGGGAGAAATAGATTAAAAATTAACTTACAGTTATGTACAGATAGAGAGCCATGTACTACACTAATCCCTTTGCCTACAAGACTTTACAGGTGCTTGTTTAACAATGGCAGACAGTAATCAAATGATGCCTGTAAAGCTTAGGGTTGGAGTGACATTAGACATTACTGGATGCACCCACATTTTTGCACCTGTAGTTTTACAAGCTCAAGTTAGAAAACCTATCATGTTAATAAAAATAGAAATATTGTTTTTAAATTTTAATAAGCATTACAGAATTATGTAATAATGTCCTTTGTAATTATAATAATTACCACCTTTCTTCTAAAGGGTAAGCCAACATATTTTAAAGAGGTGATTAAAAATACAGAGCCACTTTAATGGAGAGCAATACTATTTAAAAAATTCCAAGTGTTCAAAAGACTCATTAAACTTTAGAAATACTCAAATAAAATATTCAACATCATTCTAGCTTAAAATAAAAACAAACAAAAACCAGAATTAGCATAATAGGACAAAAGAATGATGTTTATATCTATTCAACTTATTCTACTAGATCAGAGAGGAGTATCTATTTTATTTTTTTACTTATTATCCTTTTATTTTTTCAAGTTTTTACTTGAATACCAGTTTGTTACCATACAGTATATTAGTTTCAGGTGTACCATATAGTGATTCAATACTTCCATACAAAACCCAGTGCTCATCACAACAAATGCACTCCTGAATTCCCATCATCTACCTAAACCATCCACTCACCCACCTCCCCTCTGGTAACCATCAGTTTGTTCTCTGTAGTTATCTTAACTACTCTACTAATTATTTCTTGGCTTGCCTCTCTCTCTCTCTTTTTTCCCTTTGGTCATTCATTTCTTAAATTCCACATATGTCTGAAATCATATGGTATTTGTCATTCTTATTTTGCTTAGCATAACACTCTCTAGCACTCTCTATATAATATATACATATTGTATAATTAATAAATATATACAATATGTATAATAATACATACAATATGTATATTATAAAATATATATACATGTATAATAATACATACATACAATATGTATATTATATATTATATAATATTGTATAACATACATAAAACTGTATATAGTTATTATATATTACATATATAATATATACAATATGTATATATATTATATAATATTGTATAATATATACAAAATATGTATAGGTATACTATATATAATATATATACAATATGTATAATAATAGCACTATATAATATATACATATACAATATGTATATATTATGTATATATGTATATATTATATATAGTTGTTATGTATGTATTATATATACAATATGTATAATAATATATATAATACATATATACATATATACAATAATATATGCAATATGTATAATTATACAATATACATATGTATACATTATACATACATATACATTATACATATTGTATGACATATATACAATTGTATAACATATTGTATGACTTATATACAATATATATAATAATATATACATGTGTATATTATATAATAATATATAATAGAATATTACTCATCCCTAAAAAGCATATATATATATATATATGAATATACATATAACACATCTTCTTTATATAGATAAAGATATTACATCTTCTTTATCCATTCATCAGTTGATGAACACTTGGGCTGTTCCCATAATTTGGATATTGTTGATAATGCTACTATAAACATCAGGGTGCATGCGTCCCTTTGAATTAGTGTTTTTGTATTCTTTGGATAAATATCTAGTAGTGCAATTGCTGGATCCTAGGGTAGTTTTACTTTTAACTTTTTGAGGCATTCCCATACTCTTTTTCAGAGTGGTTGCACCAGTTTGCATTCCACCAGCAATGCAAGAGAGTTCCACTTCCTCTACATCCTCACCAACACCTGTTGTTTCTGTATTGTTGATTTTAGCCATTCTGACAAATGTGAGGTAATAATCTCATTGTAGTTTTGATTTCCATTTCCCTGATAATCAGTGATGTTGAGCATCTTTCATGTGTCTGTTGGCCATCCATGTCTCCTTTGGAAAAATGTCTATTCATGTCTTCTGCCTGTTTTTTAATTGGATTATTTGGTTTTGGTGTGTTGTGTTTTTTAAAATTCTTTATATATTTTAGATATCAACCCTTTATCAGATATGTCATTTGTGGGTTTTTTTTAAGATTTTATTTATTTACTTGAGAGAAAGAGAGAGTGAGAGCAGGGGAAGGAGCAGAGGGAGAGGGAGAAACAGACTCCTCGTTGAGCAGGGAGCCCGACTCAGGGCTCGATCCTTGGACTCCAGGATCATGACTTGAGCCAAAGGGAGATGTTTAACTGACTGACCACACAGGCACCCCCAGAGATGTCATTTGTAAATATCTTCTCCCATTTTATAGATTGCCTTTTAGTTTTGTTGTTTCCTTCACTGTGTAGAAGCTTTTTAAATTGATGAAGTCCCAATAGTTTATTTTTGCATTTGTTTCTCTTGCTTCAGGAGACATATCTAGAAAGATGTTATAACCAATGTCAAAGAAGTTAGTATTTGTGTTCTCCTCTAGGACTTATTATGGTTTTAGGTCTCATATTTAGGTCTTTAATCCATTTTGAATTTATTTTTGTATATGGTATAAGAAGTAGTTCAGTTTCATTCTTTTGCATGTTACTATCCAGTTTTCCCAACATTGTTTGTTGAAAAGATGGTCTTTCTCCCATTGGCTACTCTTTCCTGCTTTGTCAAAGATTAATTGACCATATAGTTGTGGGATAACTTCTGGGTTTTGTATTCTGTTCTATTTGTCTATTTGTGCCAGTACTATACTGTTTTGATCACAACAGCTTTGTAATACAACATGGAGTCAGGAATTTTGATATCTCAGGTTTGCTTTTTTATTTTTCAAGGTTTCTTTGATTATTAAGGTCTTTTGTCATTCCATAAATTTTAGGATTGTTCATTCTAGCTCTGTGAAAAATGCTGTTGGTATATTGATAGGGATTGCACTAAAAGTGTATATTGCTTTGGATAGTATAGGCATTTTAAGAATATTTGTTCTTCCAATCCATAAGCATGGAATGTCTTTTCATTTCTTTGTATTATCTTCAATTTCTTTCATCAATATTTTAGAATTTTCAGAGTACAGGTCTTTCACCTCTGTGGTTAGGTTTATTCCTAGGCATCTTATTGATTTTGGTGCAATTGTAAATGGGATTGATAAATTTCTCTTTCCATTGCTTCATTATAGATTACTAGAAATTCAGCAGATTTCTGTCATTGATTTTACTGCAAGTTTACTGAATTCATTTATCAATTCCAGCAGGGTTTTTTTGGTGGTCTTTCAGGTTTTCTATATAGAGTATCATGTCATCTGCAAATAGTGAAAGTTTTACTTCTTCCTTGCTGATTTTATTTCTTTTCTGTTGTCTAATTGCTTTGCTAGGACTTCCAGTACTATGTTAAATAACTGGTGAGAATGGACATCCCTGTCTTATTCGTAACAGTAGAGGAAAAGCTCTTAGTGTTTTCCCATGGAGAATGATATTAGCTATGGGATTTTCATATATGGCCTTTATTACATTAAGGTATGTTCATTCTCAACCCACTTGGTTGAGGGTTTTTATCATGAATGGATGTTGTACTTTGTCAGATGCTTTTTTGTTAATGTATTGAAATTATAATATGGTTCTTATTCTTTTATTAATGTGGTGTGTCACATTGCTTGCTTTGTGAATATTGAACCATGCTTACAATCCAGGAATAAATCCCACTTGATCATAGTGAATGACTTTTTAAATGTATTGTTGGATTTGGTTTGCGGTATTTCATTGAGAATTTTTGCATCCATGTTCATCAGGGATATTGGCCTGTAGTTTTGTTTTTAATGGAGTCTTTAACCTGATTTTGCTGTCAGGATAATGTCAGCCTCTGGGAAACTAACAAGAGGTGGTAGAAAGGGGGGTGGGGGTGACTGGGTGATGGGCACTGAGGGGGGCACTTGATGGGATGAGCACTGGGTCTTATTCTATGTTTGCAAATTGAACACCAATAAAAAATAAATAAATAAAAATGGATAATGTTAGCCACATAGAATGAATTCAGAAGTTTATCTTCCTTTTCTATTTTTTTTTTTTTGGAATAGTTTGGGAAGAGTAGATATTCTTTTTTAAATGTTTGGTAGAATTTGCCTGTGAAGCAATTGGCCCTGAACTTTTGTTTGTTGGGAGTTTTTTTTTTATTACCAACTCAATTTCTTTGCTGGTGATTGGTCTGTTAAAATTTTCTATTTCTCCCCATTTCAGTTTTGTTAACTTTTATGTTTCTAGGAATTTATCCATTTCTTCCAGGTTGTCCAATTAATTGTCATATAATTTTTCATAATATTCTCTTATAATTGTCTTTCTGTGATGTACTTTTGTTTTGTAACTTTCATTGTAGCTTTGTTAGTGATTAAGCAACTACCTTTCCTATACATTTATCTTAATGAGTGAAGTTCATTCTTTCATATGTGTTATTGTTACAAATTAGTGCCCTTTCTTTTTAGCTTAAAGAAGTCTCTTTAACACTTCCTCTAAGGCCAGTTTAGTGGTGATGAACTCCTTTAGCTTTTGCTTGTCTGGAAAATTCTTTATCTCTCCTTCCCTTCTGAATGATCACTTTGCTGGGTAGAGTATTCTTGGTTGAAGTTTTTTCCTCCAGCACTTTGAATATGTCATATTTATGTCCTTTCTCTTTTTTATTTGGCAAGTCTGGCTAGAGGTTTATCAATTTTATTAATTTTTTTCAAAGAACCAGCTCCTGGTTTCATTGGTCTATTCTATTGTTTTGTTGGTTTTTCTGTTGTTTTTGTTTTTTTAGTTTCTATATCATTTATTTCTGCCTGAATCTTTATTATAATTTCCTTCCTTCTGATGACTGTAGGCTTCATTTATTGTTCAGTTTCTAGCTCCCATAGATGTAAGGTTAGGTTGTTTTTTGAGATTTTTCTTATTTCTTGAGGTAGGCCTATATTGCTATATACTTCCTTCTTAGAACTGCTTCTGCTGCCTCCTCAAAATTTTGGACCTCTGTTTTCATTTTCATATGTTTCCATGCATTTTCTCTCTTACTAGATTTCTTGGTTGACCCATTCATTGTTTAGTAGCATGTTGTGTGACCTTCATGTATCTGTGGCCTTTCCAGATTTTTTCTTATGGTTGATTTCTAGTTTTATAACATTGTGGTCAGAAAAGGTATGTGGTATGATTTCAATCTTTTTGTATTTGTTGAGGTCTGTTTTGTGACCTAATATGTAATCTATTATGAAGAATATCCCATGTGCACTTGAAAATAATGTGTATTCTTCTGTTTCAGGTTGGAATGTTCTGAATATATCTGTTTATTATGTGTTTCGATAATCTGTCCATTGATGTAAGTGGGATGTTAAAGTCCACTATCATTATTGTATCATTATCAATTAGTTCCCTTATGTTTGTTATTAATTTTATATATATGGGTGCTCTCATGTTGCGGGGCATAAATATTTACAATTGTTATATCCTTTTGTTGGATTGTTCCCTTTATGATTGATTATATAGTGCCCTTCTTTGTTGTTTTAAAGTCTACTCTGACTTTTGACATCCATTTGTCACTTAACACCCATTTGCATTATAAATGTTTCATCACCCAATCACTTTCAATCTGCAGGTGTCTTTAGCTCTAAATGAATCTCTTGTAGGCAGCATATAGATGAGTCTTTTTTTTTTTAAGGTTTTATTTATTTATTCATGAGAGAAACAGAGAGAGAGGCAGAGACACAGGAAGAGGGAGAAGAAGCAGGCTCCATGCAGAAAGTCCAATGCAGGACTCAATACCGGGACTCCAGGATCACACCCTGAGCCAAAGGTAGACACTCAACCACTGAGCCACCCAGGCGTCCTGAGTCTTGTTTTTCTTATCAACTCTGGCATCCTATGTCTTTTGATTGGAGTGTTTAGTCCATTTACATTCAGCATAATTATTGATGGATATGTATTTATTGCTATTTTATTACTTGTTTTGTTGTTATTTCTGGAGATTTTCTCTGATCCTTCCTTGTCTTTGTCACTTTCAGGCTCTCCATTCCATTCTATTCAAAGAGTCCATTTTAATATTTCTTTCAGAGCTGGTTTAGTGGTCATGAATTTCTTTAGTTTTTGTCTGGAAAACTCTTTCTCTTTCTATTCTGACTGATAGCCTTGCTGGACAGAGTATTCTTAGTTGCAGGTTTTTCCCATTCAGCACTTTGAATATTGGCTTGCAAAGTTTATGCTGAGAAAGTTCCAGGTAGCCTTATAGGTTTTCTCTTGTAATTTAATGACTCTTTTGTCCTGCTGCTTTAAAAAAAAATTTTTTTTTAATTTATTTGAGAGCAAGAGAGAGAGCACACAGAGGGAGACAGAGAAGCAGACTCCCCACTGAGCAGAGAGCCTGATGTGGGGCTCAATCCCAGGACCTTGGGATCATGACCTAAGCCAAAGGTAGACTCTTAACTGACTGAGCCACTCAGGCACCCCTGTCTTGCTGCTTTTAAGATGCCAAGAGCCTCCAGTCATTGCCCCATGATATGTTTTTTAAAATACATTTTTTTTAATTGCAATATATCTTGATGTTGGCCTACTTTTGTTGATTTTGATTGGTGTTCTCTGTGCTTCCAGGATCTGCATGTCTGTTTCCTTCCCCAGATTAGGGAAGTTTTCAGCTGTTGTTTCTTCAAATAAATTTTCTGCACTCTTTCCTCTCTTTTCTTCTGGGACTCTTATAACGCGAATGTTAATTACATTTGATGGAGTTACTGAGTTCCCCAAGTCTATCCTTGTTTTGCATAATTCTTCTTTCTCTCTTTTGTTCAGCTTCATTACTTTCCATTACTTTGTACTCTAGAGGTCATTAATTTGTTCCTCTCTTCTTCCAGCCTGCTGTTCTTTGCATCAAGCCTATTTCTAATCTCATTTACTGCATTCTTCAACTCTGATGGATTTTTTAACTCTTTTATCTCTTTGGTACTGGTCTCACTGATGTCTTCTATTCTTTTCTCAAGCCCAGTGAGTTTTCTTTTGGTTGTTGCTTTAAAATCTCCATTAAGCGGGATCCCTGGGTGGCGCAGAGGTTTGGCGCCTGCCTTTGGCCCAGGGCGCGATCTTGGAGACCCGGGATCGAATCCCACGTTGGGCTCCCGGTGCATGGGACCTGCTTCTCCCTCTGCCTGTGTCTCTGCCTCTCTCTCTCTCTGTGTGTGTGTGTGTGACTATCATAAATAAATAAAAATTTAAAAAAAAATAAAATAAAATCTCCATTAAGCATGTTACTTATATCTGTTTCACTTAACTCTCTGGCCATGGCCTTATCTTGTTTTCTCATTTGGGATAAATTCCTCTATCTTAGCATTTTCTCTGTCTCTGCCTTCTTCTCTGTGTTAGAAAAGCTAGTTATGTCTCATGCTCCTGAAATTAGTGGCCTTATGAAAAAGTCACATAGTGTCCAGGCCCTGGAGCTTCTAGAGTGAATCTGGTGTGTGCTGTGTGCACTCTGCTATTTTGTTTTGCCTGTTTTATCCTTTAGGCCAGTAATCTGCAGAGGCCCCTGCCTGAATGTGGTGAGTTTTAACTGGGTGTGCTCTGGTCTGTTTGTGATATGAGACTTGACATCACCCCCACCAGAACTGAGACTATGCAGAACTCTCTAGTTGGGAGATGTGGTGTGGGCAGAGGTTTTGCTGGTCTTCTGGGAGTGGTGTCTGCTGTGCTGGGACTAAGGCAAGCATGACTGAGAAGAGCTGTTCCACTAGGGCACAGGGTAGTGGGGCTTGGTGTAAGCAAGTTAGGCAATGAGCGTCAGTAATGTGCTGCTTCCTGCAGGTGACTCTGTTTATGCTGAGGGGTGGGAGAGGGAAATGGTGCTGCCAGGCACTCCTTGCTTCCCAAATAGGTATCTTCATGAATGCTGCCTCTCAGGGATGCACTTGGAGAAGAGTAAACAATCTTCCCTGTGTGCCCCAGGTGTTCTTTAGATCACTGTTGCCAAGCTGTCTGGGTTGGTTGCCTGCCTTCTTTCCAGGAGCAGGTGCAGTGCCCTCCGGGCCCTATTCCTGCCAAGCCCTCTGTCCTTTAAAACTTCAGGCTTTAAGCCCCACTGGTTGCAAAAAATCATGAAATTCAGCCCTTTCATTTTCAGAAATTAGGCAGTGGCTTTTGGGAAGGGTTCTCCTTATGCATTCCTGTGTATTCCTCTCTTGCTTTTTACCATAATGATGACTCCCTCCTCTCTGCAGCACATGATACTTTTCTCCCCAAAATCACATCTCTGCACCTCCTACTTTCTTTGATCCACTTTCAACCTCTTGAATTTTAGTTGTGAAGTTTGTTCTTTCTGGGGTTCTGTCAGTCTTCAGGTCGATTTCTATGATATTTTGGATGACTTGACAGTTATCTAGTTGTGTTTGTGGGACAAGGAGAGCCTAAGGTCCTCCTAGTCTACCACTATCTTCTTCTCTCTATATTATCCTTTTTTTTTTAAAGATTTTTATTTATTCATTCATAAGAGACACAGATAGAGAGATTGGCAGAGACACAGGCAGAGGGAGAAGCAGGCTCCATGCAGGGAGCCCGACGTGGGACTCGATCCCAGGTCTCCAGGATCAGACCTTGGGCCGAAGGCAAGCGCTAAACCACTGAGCCACCCAAGGATCCCCTATATTATCCTTTTAATATATTGTTAGGTATGTAAATATTTTTTGAGAATTTTTGTGTTTATATTCATAAGATGTATTGATCTGTAGATTTTTCTTGCAATATATTTGTCTGGTTGTGGTATCAGGCTAATGCTGACCTCATAAAATGAATTGAAAAATGTTCTCTTTTTTTTTCTGTAAGAGATTATATTATTTCTTCCTTAAATATCTGATGCAATTCTCCAGTGAAAACATGTAAGTCTGCAGGTTTACTTTTGGAAGGTTTTTAACTAGGAGCTCAATTTCCTTAATAGATAAAGAGCTATTCCAAATATCTTTTTTTTTTTTAAATGAGCTTTGGTAGTTTATGTCTTTGAAGAAGTTTGTCTGCTTCATCTAAGTTGTCAAATGTATAGGAATATAGTCATTCATAATATTTAGGGCTCCAGTGACGCAAATATATACATATTTTGGTATTGTCTCATAGGTTGCAGAGGCTCTGTTCATTTTAAATTTTTTTCTTCTTTTTTTAGATTGGACAATCTCTATTGATCCATCTTCGCATTCACTGATTATTTCCTCTGTCATCTTTATTCTGCTGCTTAGCACATTTACTAAATCTTTTATTTTAGGTATTGTATTTCCTCTTCTAAAATTTTCATTTGTTTCTAATTGTTTATATTTCTCTTTTGAGAAATTTTGTTTTCATTCAGTTCATTTTCTTTATGGAGCACAGTTTGGATAGTTGCTGTAAAATCTGGAGTAATTCAGGTAGCCCTGGTGGCTCAGTGGTTTATTGCTGCCTTCAGCCCAAGGCGTAATCCTGGAGACTTGGGATCAAGTCCCATGTCAGGCTACCTTGCATGGAGCCTGCTTCTCCCTCTGCGTGTGTCTCTGCCTCTCTCTCTCTCTCTCTCTTTCTCTCTCTCTGTCATGAATAAATAAATAAATAAATCTTTAAAAAAACTTGGAGTAATTCTAACATTTGGGTAATCTTGGAATTGATATCTGTTGATTGTCTTTGAAAATTGGTCACATTGTCCTGATGATTTATATGTGACTATTATCTTTCCCTTTAAAACTGGCCACATTTTTCTTTCATTCTTTTAATGTCAAGTATTTTGTATTGTGTCTTGAATATTACTTTGTGAGACTATGGGTCATGTTAAAATCTTCTAGACGATATTAATTTTTTTCCCTACACAACCCAGTTAGGTTCATACTGTAAATACTGTCTCTTCTTCCATGGGCATGGTTCTAAGGTCTAAGCAACGCTTGGCTATGTTGCTTTAGGCATGTCCCATGCATGTATCACTTAGACATTAGGGAGGGATTTAAGTGTAGGTTTATATTGTGTTTTAGTTTCAAAGTCTTTGCTATATAGCTCACAATCTATCTCAGATATGTGTTCCTTAAGAATGAGCCCAGGATCGGGGTGCCTGGCTAGCTCAGTTAGAGCCTACTTTAAAAAAAAAAAGTAATTAAAAACAAAACAAACAAACAAACAAAAAAAAAAAAACCCAGAATGAGCCCGGGACTAGTACCAGTTTATATACAGAAATGTGGAATTACTTACCCAGCCGCTCATCCCCATTCCTCCACTCTTGTTCAAAGTAGCTCCCTCTCCTGGTCTTCTGGTCAAAGACAAGTTTCTTTTAGAGTTTGGGTTACTCATGCTGGCCACTGCAGTTCTGCTGGGTGGTCACTCTTGGATCAAAGCTGGGAAAGAGTAAAAAATAAAATCCTAAAACTTTACTCTGTATGAGTTGCTTTGCCAAGTTTAACTTCCATTCCCTATCCAATAATGCCTTCATTTAATTTTCAGAGACTACAAATGTATTTTAGTTGGGCTTTTAGTTGCAATTAGTGGGAGAGTTTGATCAGGTCTGAAAGTCTTAATTTTTTCTCTTTTTTATAGAGATTCATTTATTAGAGAGAGAGAGAGAGAGAGAGAGAGAGAGAGAGAGAGACAGAGGAGCTGGGAGAGGGACAAAAGGAGAGGGAGAAGTAGACACCCCATTGAGCAGGGAGCCCAACGTGGATCTTGATCCTAGGACTCTAGGATCATGGTCTGAGCCAAACAAAGGAAATGCTTAGCTGACTGAGCCACCCAATCATCCCATTCCTATTTGTTTTATTTGTAAGCATTTTTCTGTATCATTAAAACTCTTAATAACATCAATTTATGATCTTGTTATATTCTAATTATCCATCAATTCTCTTAAGCTATTTATTTCTAATATTTTACTATTACAGTGATGTATATGTTTGCATCTAGTTTTCTGATTATTTCAAGACATATTTTTAGATACAGAATGAAAACTAGTTCAAAGATTATGATAAGGCTCTTAAAGCATATTACCAAGCAGCTTTTCAGAACGGCTTTACTAAAAATAAAGTGCTATCTGCAACTTTTGCCAATTTTTACAGAAAAATATTCTTGTTTAAAATTTGGGATCACACTTAAGCAGACGTGTTTATTTTTTTATGCTTATATATACTTTTTCTTTTGTAAACTATGTTCTATGTCTATTATCCAGTTATTAGAATCAGTTTATAATAAATTTGTATGTTATGAATAAAAGAAATTATATGTATATCTGCCCATTAGTGCAAAAGAAGAACAGTAAAACAAATCAGAAACTAATGAAATTATTTATTTACAGGGGAGTAAAGGGGAACAAAGTAGTAAAAACAGGGGAATGAAAATGGGGGGAGGACGAGTTAGGGTGAGTGACATCTCCAATTATACATTTTTGTATAGTTCTAATTTGTAGAACCACGTGAATGTTTTACAAACTTAAAAAAAAAAGAGATGGGGAATCAAAACTGATCTAGAAACAAATGAATCCAACTGTATTACAATAACGCAATCACTCTGAAGGGAAGGATAGAAAAGAACTAACCTAAGTAACTTTAGAGACAATGTTAACTGAATATCCAAAGCTGAGCACAAGAAGTACATACATTCTACTGCAATTAGCAGGCCTGTTTGGTACAGTAGTAAAGGTTAGCAGTTTCTAAATTGTGTTCTGTGTATTTGAGGATTTAGGAAATAAATGAATGAATAAATAAAAATAAATAGTGGATATGAAGTCTACTTTTAAAAGGAATTAAGAGAGGAATGGTGTTGGATAGGGATTGGAAGTATCAGTATGAAATCATGTGGGATTTTTTTAAGTCTATATACAGATATAGGCACAAGCATACTGATAGATGAAGGAATACATATAGCTGTATACACATACATTTTGTAGTTCTGTCAAGTTGAGAGCATCTAGAAGCAGTGATACTCAGTACAATGAGTAAATCTTGCACCAGATCATTCTAATCTGCACTCTCCAATAAAGCACCAGGGCTCTTTGGAGAAATGACTCCAAGACTAGAGTGGAGATACTACAAGAGAAATGTTTGTGCCAAAACCTCTGTGTAAGAAGGTATGGAAGTGCTAAAAATGATAGTCTATGTAAGTTTTCTATTGCTCAGAACAAATTACTACAAACTTAGCAGCTTAAACACACACACACACACACACACACACACACACACACACACACACACACCCCAATCAGTTCATAGTTCTGTAGGTCAGAAGTCCCACTTGACAGGCAAGGTTCTCTGTTTAAGAGTGCCACAAAGCGGAAAGGAGGTGCCAGCCCACTGCATTCCTCTCTGAAGGGTCCACGGAAGAATCCACATCTATGTTCATTCAAGTTGTTGGCTAAATTCAGATTCTTGATGTTGTAGGACTGAGGTCCCGGTTTCCTTGCTGGCTGGCTGGCTGCCACAGGCCTCATTCTCAGCCTCTGGAGGCAGCTTCCAGGTTCATCACATGACTCCCTTCATCTTCAAAGCCAGAATTGCTCTTATATTAAATCCCTCTCACATTTTGCACCTGACTTCTCTCATCTGTCCACCCATACCTAAAGGACTCATGTGATTAAGTCATACCCACGTGGATCATTTCATCTTAGGATCAACTGGTTTGGGACTTTGATTACATTTGCCAAATTTCTCACAGTAGTATCTAAATCAGTGTTTGATTAAATGACTGGGTAATACATTGTGGTCTGGGAATCTTGAGGCCTATTTTAGAATTTTACCACAGGGTTGTATCAAAAAGATACAGGATACAGCAATCAATAAATAGAAATTGCTAGAACACTGTTGTTTAGATCTGTGGCCTCCAGGTAATTGTTGAAATTCTTTAAAAGTAATCACTCAGTTTGCCCTAATTTCAGGAATTGTTAGAGGTCACTAATATTCTACCTACCTACCTATCAGGAAGATGGCAAAAATGTGCATTTCATGTACTGCAAGGAAGGGATATATATATTTAGTGCCTACTATGGGTTCTGCACAACCACCATGTCATTTCATCCCCACTCTGCTCCTTGGAGGTGGGTTTTAGCATCCCTATTCTCTGAAGAGGATGCCAAGGCTCAAATTGTTCAGTGAAAAACACAGCATTTCCCAGTGGCACAATTTCCATCCATTAACCCCGTAAATGCAAAAGTGCATTGCCAATGTTAACCAGTATTCACACAATAAAGAACATGTTAAAAAAAAAAAAAAAAAGAGGAAGGGCACAAAGACCAACTCAGAGGGCCTCCCAATGGCTAAATCTCTTGGGATAATTTGTGTAACAAAGTAATGATAGCAATACACTATAATTATAGAATAAAATATATGCTCATTAATCTATACTGCTATTATGTCACTGAATAAAAAACAGGGGTGAAAGGAAAGTTCTTTCTTTACAGAATTCCAATTAATAGATATAGGAGGGATAATGGAAATAGAAAGTTGCCATTTGACCTATACCAAGAGCAATAAATATTTCATGTAACAATCAACATATCCTAAAATTCATGGGCAGAATATGATGAGAAACTGGACATAGTCTCAAAGTATCTTCCAAGAGATAATTATTATGTAGGAGAAAATATTAACTTTATAATAGAAAAAAAATGGCCAACACTACATTAATCAAGTAATCAAAGTTACAGGAACCAATGACAAGTTGACATCCAGTGCCTTCTGGCATAATGCACTGAGGATACAACACCTATATGGAGTTCTTACAAAAATGTGTAATTATGAGAAACATCAGACAATCCAAAATTGAAGGCTACCCTATGAAATAACTATACTCTACAAAAAAGTACTCAGTACTCTACAAAAAGTACTAAGGTCATGAAAGGCAAATACATTCCAAGGAATTGACTTAAAGGAGGCTGAGAGATTTTACTACAAAATAGAACACGTGACCTTAGATTGAATTCTGGGCCAGAAAAAGGATGTTAGTGAGACGATGGCAAAACTTAGTCTATACATTTTGTCCATTTTTTGACATATCCTATTAAGAGTTGCCTGAAGTAACTCTTTCCATGTCCTCATAATAGCATTATAGAAATATATTAACATTAATTTCCTCATTTTCATAATTGTACTGTGGTAATGTAAGATATTATATTAGGGAATCTGGGTGAAATGTATACAACTAAAAAAGAATTTTTAAATTTCTATCTTAATTTATCCACCATGCAATTTTGCCTAATTATCTTGAGATTCACTAACAAATTTTTCTAAAAGGAATTTTTAAAATCTCTCTATATATACACATATGTATACATCTTTACATATATATTCATATTCTATATTTTAAACATATTTAAATGTTTACATATATATATATATATATACACACACACACACCTATATAAAAACATTCAACCTTCAACCTGGATAGCAAATATTTTCCCTGAATCTTTACCTTAGTTTTGTATGCTATTTGACACGTAATGCTCAAAAAAGATTGAGCTACTTTTTTCTTCAAGCTTTAACACTGATGGGTGCCTTGCACTCACAACCCTGAGATCAAGTTTGCATAGCTCCACCAACTGAGCCAGCCAAGAATCCATTTGAGCTACTATTTGAAACTCCTATTCACTCACCTGCAATGTAGTATCCTATGAAATTTCTCATTAAAGTAAATGACTACCTCCTATAGTTCATTAGGTGTACATGTCTCAGTTTTTACATTATTATGTTTCCAGCATTTTACTGCTTGATCCCTGTGACACATCTTTTATATGCACATCTTTGGTAAAATGCCTAGCTTTGTGATATGGTCCTAGAAAATCATTAGCATTACCTTTCCATCAATAGAGAAGAAAACTTAACTAATTGATTCATGCAATTTTTATTGACTATCTACTGTGTGACAGGCACTGTCCCAGGCACAAGGAAGAGCACTGAACAAAAACAGACCCCTTCCTACTCTCAGGTCAAAAAGAAGGGGGAAGAAAGTTTACCATTTTCTCCACCCCCCCGCAGTAATTTAAATGCTTCCCCCCACTTGCTTGCCATCCTTGCTACTTCAATTCCAATTCGTATCCTGAAATTTCTAGTTGCAACTTAAAGTGGAATGAAGTATAACTACAAAAAACACATTTATACTATTTTTTGTACCTACAATAAGGTTATTATGAGAATTAAACAAGATGCAGGTAAAGTACTTAGTACATTGCTCGACAATAAACATAACCTCTCTGAGGTAGATACTATTTATTGTTTCTCAGTTTACAATTAAGGAACCTGGGGCTTAACGATGAAAAATAACTTGCTTAATGTTACATAGGTAGAAAGCGGCAGTACAAGCCTTTGAACCACGTCTGACACCAAAGCCTTCATTCTTAACCACGGTACATGTCTTTTGTTCTAGAATATTCTTAACGTCAACCCATACTTAAATCCTACAGTATACATAAACTGGTTTTCCCCCCCTCTCATTAGCATTTATCATCCTTTCTGAATTTTGGATCCACTGTTATCAACAACAAAATATATACAAGGACAAGTTACTCAATTACAAAGCCAACATTCTAGATGTAGTACAAAAGTTAATTAACTTAATCATTGATACTCAAACACAAACTGCTTACTTTATTTTGTTAACAACGAAATAGTAATAACACAATAACTTACTTGTAACAAAGCCACTGAAAGAGTGAAATAAAAACAAAGCTAATTAAGAGGAGCTGCTTCATCTCTAATTAGTTATCTCCTTTAAACAGGAAAAACTACCATTAGTCTGTCTAGTGGTTCTCAAAGCTGTCGGCATATTAGGATTGGGGAAAAGGAGGATTGGTGCTTAAAAAAATAGCTATACCCAAGCCCCATTCAGACAATTAAACAGGAATCTCTCCAGTGAGGCTCAGGCAAGGATTTCTGAAGTATTGTCAGTGTTGAGAACTACAAGTCTAAAGTAATAAGCAATAAAAAACCATACCCTCAAAACAATTCAAAACCAAGAAATTAAGAAATACAACTGAATTTCTTTCCTCTTATCCTGGGAAAAGGGGGAGGAAAGCACCTATTTGCCTCTCATTGCTCTTTATCCATTTATGATTCCCCAAAGTAGAGTTAAACAAATATCAAACACTGGAAACTATGCAAACATGCTACCCAAATTGAAATTCTCACTACTTTACATTCTACACTTAGAAAGTTCTCTTAAAACTATGCCACCTTTAAATATCTCCCACATTTTAAGTTTGCATAGACGTTTAAGTGGGCTATTTGTTCAACTAAGAGTCAATACAATGTACTAGAAAGCATTTTATTAATAAGTTATTATAAAACAATACTCATTTCATGTACCACAAATTGACTTTTTGGTACAGAGAAGAATATTTAAACATTTCCCACTTCTAAAACTGTCAGAATTCCTATTTATGAGATCAATGTTTTCGAATTTAGAGTCTAAACATAAATTTCTCTACAAGAGTACATATATAAAATACTTCCCCTGTAACTGCACTAGATACTTGACAAATCCTTTTTGGGAGTTTCAGTCGTGGCTATAGGCATTTATCTTTAAAATAACTGTTCCTCATTTTTCAGGTTTGGGAATGGTATCACATCAAGTATGGAAAATAACTTTTCTTCTTAAGAATATGTAAATTCACTTAGGAGATGTCTCCTCAAATTAAGAAGAACCTATTCTTCAGCTCCTTCCATCAGGACTCCATGTCAATCTCAACCACTTCATTCTTGCCCTGAAGTGCTGCTTCTGTTGAGTTGTCTTCAATCACATCTTCGATGTCGGCCAGATCAATAGGTGGTAAAGGATTCCTCCAGTACTGGAAGGTGTTATACTGCCAAAATTCTTCATTGAGCTTTAGGGAAAAAAGAAAGATGAAAGCACATCAAAGGCTTATAGAAAGTTTTTTCTTTTCTTTTCTTTTTTTTTTTTCAGGAAACAAATTTTCTTATTTTAAAAGCAAACACACATTAAGATTTTGTGGCCCTGGGAAGCCCGGGTGGCTCAGCGGTTCAGCGCCGCCTTCAGTCCAGGGCGTGATCCTGGAGAACCGGGATCAAGTCCCACATCGGGGCTCCCTGTGTGGAGCCTGCTTCTCCCTCTGCCTCCCCCCCCCACCCCGACTCTGTCTCTCATGAGTAAATAAATAAAATCTTAGAAAAAAAAAAAGATTTTGTGGCCTTTTACTTTGCTTCTGCAACACACTTTAAATTCTGCCTAAACAAAGTACTTCATGGACTCCATCAAATCTGTGCATTTTCATATTCACGGATTTGTAAAAATATTGTTAGTAGTTTAAATTTAAAAGAATTTCTTCCAAGAACATCTCTTCTTGATAATTTTTTTTTCAACCAAAGAAAATGTTGGAAAATGGTCTTAATTTTTTTTTTTTTTACCTTTCAGTGTGGAAAACAATTTATTTAAGTAATACAAACATATCTTAAAACTTATTTTTGGTCTTTCCCCTGAGGTTTGGTATTTTAAGGAACTGACTTTACATAGGCTAAAATATTTTGACAACCTGCCAAAAAAATTTTGACTAATAATCAGTTTCAGGTTTTCTTGCTACTTAGCGTATTTATAAAGATACAAGATTTGGTACACAGCAGGACTTTAAATCAATATACTAACACTGATAAATCCAAGTTGAGTATTGGCTCCTTTAAAATTCAACAGGTTCCTCTGAATAGCTATACTACTGTTTCAAGTAACTATGAAATGAAACTGATGTTCCAATGAAGTTTAAAATTAACACAGAATTTCAAAAGCATCCCCAAAATACTTTGTGTAAGGAAGCAGCCCTGGAATTATATCCAGGATTCCAAGCTGACCGTTTTAATTACCTGCTTATAAACAGAGCCCAAAAAGATCCCATAGTGACATCAGTATAACCAAGTAGCTATGAGCACAAATTTTGCCTCGAGAGAGACCTGGGTTTGCATAACTCACCATCCACTAACTCTGACCTTGATCTAAGTCTGTTTCCTCATTGGTAAAACACAAGACTCTTTTTCTTTTTTAAAAAAATTTATTTCTTTTAAGGGTGGATGGGCAGAGAGAGAGGGAGACAGAGAATCTTAAGCAGACTTCATGCCTAGCACAGAGCCCAACATGGGCCTTGATCTCAAAACCCTGAGATCATGACCTGAGCCAAAATCGAGTCGGATGCTTAACCCACTAGCCACCCAGGTACCCCTAGGCCTCTCTTTCAAATTAAGGATTAGTAGTGTAATTGCTCAATAGTGCTAGATAGTATATCCCAAGAAACCCATGAATCATCCATTACTTTCTTCGTAGGAATATAAAAAAAAAAAAAAAAAAAACATTTCTGCCTACTTTCCAATAAAAATAGCTAACAATGAGAGCACACACCGAGCAATGAATCTGCATGAAGTGACACACTATCACGAGAAAACACATAAATATTTAATGAATAAATACCTGGTCTTACTTTAGTTCTTTGGTTAAAAACACCGAAACAAAATCCTAGAAAAAAGCTAACAAAAAATTTTGAGATAACTCAAAAAATATTCTGAGGTTCTAGGACAGAAAAAAAGGTACCATTATTCTGCCTAAATTGAATCCTCAATGCAGAAAGGACACATCTGAGAAACTTTCTCCTAAATGAGATCCCAAGAGTGAGGGTAGGGACTTAAGCTCTATTCTGAATGCCAGGAACCAGGGAGATGTTTACTGCATAAATTGAAAAAAGCCTTTTTAACTTTTCCATGATTTTGTCATACCCTGTATCTTGGTAATTTGCTACAAATCCCTTAAAACAAAGAACCTCTACCTCTGGAGGCACAAAAGAGAGGTGCTGGAGGAAACATGTTTCTCTCTTAAATTTGCAGAAGACAAAAAGCTCGTGAACAGAATTAACAAAAGGAATAAACATAAAGATTCCGGGGCTTTTGCTGAAAGAAAAGAGCACAAGGATTGTCTTGGTGAAAAAGGTATCCCTATGGCCAAGCTTAGTCCTTGCTATGGGCCTGTAGTGACTATGAAGCAGAGAGCTGCCAGATGTAGTCACTGCTGTGACAGATACAGGTGTGACTAAGAGATTCTAAGAAGGTGTATCAGTCCACTAAAAAATTCTCCTTCTTTGCCTACCTACAATTTCCATATTTCCTTCTTATCAATCTGTGGCATACTGCAGTCAGGATACTCTGGTAAAAAAGACAAGCCTATGTATGGGTGGGGCACCAACATGGTCTGAAGAGGAAAGGTTTTCAAACTACACAGTAGTCATCTCTATATCAAACAGGTCTGGATGACTATCATTCTGGGGTTTTTTGTTTGTTTTTTTAGGTTTTGCCAACAGAAACGATATAATTGGAAATTCTAATTATTTGGTTTTCAAAACATAAGTGCTATCATTTGGTTTTAAGTAACTGGATTTTGAACATCTAAAAGAAATATGAATTTAAAAGTCTAACAAAAAAATTCTCAAGTTTTCTAAATTCCAATAAACTGGAGGTGGAAATATTTACAATTTAGAATTTCATCCAGAAATGCTCATCATTATCGTCCGAAGGTAATTTCTCACCCACACAGAAAGAGTCCTTTCCTATCTATAAAATTCTCATTTTATTGGGTTTTTCATCAAGAAGTCCTACCAAAGGAATCTCAGTTCACTTTTTTCCAGCAAGGCATTTAGTGAATTCCGCATAAGATAATTAAAACAATGGAAAAATGTGAGATAGACGCTAGGATGTAGTGCTTCAAGAGTTTGGTGAATTCTGGCCCTACATCCGGTTTTTCTATTCCCGAAATTCCTGGTAAGTCAACACACAGAACTGCCAAAAAGCAGCCTCAATTCCTAGGTTTAGACCAAGGCTGTCCCAAAAATATGTTAAGCTTTTTTAGCGGCTATACTAAAAAAATAAATTTTAATGCATTTTATTCAATCCAGTATCTCCAAGTTCTTTCGATGGGTAATCAATGGGAAAACTTTGAGATCTTCCGGGCGCCTGGGTGGCTCAGCGGTGGAGCGTCTGCCTTGGGCTCAGGTCGTGATCCCGGAGGCCCGGGATGGAGTCCCGCGTCGGGCTTCCTGCAGGGAGCCTGCCGCCTCTCCCTCCGCCTGTGTCTCTCTGCCTCTCTCGTGAATAAATAAAATCCTTAAAAATCTATATATCTATATATGTATATTTTGAGATCTCCGAAATCTAGTGTATCCTATACTTAGAGCACATCTCCATTTGGACCAGTCACTTTTCAAGTTTTCAGTGGTTCCCACACGGGTAGTGGCTGCCATACCGAACAGCACAAACCTAGACAAATTACATCCAACGTGCAGAGATGGGGCAGGCTCGTTCCCAAAGAATAAGAACGCTTCAAAGTGATCCTAGCATAGCTTTACTTGAGGATCCAAATTAATCTTCAACAATAATCACAGGATGCGATTTGACACTGTGAGTTTTCAAATGCCTCTTCCCGAGAGAGCGAGGTCCTTCCTCCCTCTACCCAAAGTGCTGAACCATGCATGCCTACAGGCCATCCATCCTCTCAGGGAAGAGCCCGATCACGAATTCTACACGGAATCACCGTTAAGCCACGGAAGGCGCGCTACACCTTGCCCCATTCGTCGTTGAGTCAAGGTCTCCAGAAAGCTCGCACGCCGTCGCGCCCCACGCTCCCGCTGCCCTCCTACCCAGCACCGGCACTGACGGCGCAAGCCCACGTCCACCTCGCCCGACCGTCTGTTTGGCAAGTGCTTTCAGCCCACAGGACCCCCCACCCCCGCCCCGCAAACGCGGGGCCCCATCCTGTGGAGCCCGGGAGTCGGGGACCCCGGCTCTTTGGGGCCTCCTGAACGCGAAGGGGCAAGAGGGGGGCAAACTGCTCCCTCCCCGGGCGCGCCTGGCTGCGTAAAGGGGGGCCCCCTCTCCCCCCGCCCTCCGGGGCGCTCGGCGGACCTCCAGCCCCTACCTGGCGCGGTGCTGCCCCCCAGTCTCCCCGCCGGGGCTCCGTGCGCCCCGCCCCGTCGTCGCCGCCGCCCCCCGGGGGCCGGGCGCCCCGGGGCTCCTCCCCCGGCCCGCGGGGCCGCACGGGAGGCTGCTGCAGCGGCGGCTCGCCCGTCTCCAGGCCTCGGCCCTCTCGCTGCACGCCGCCCGGAACGCCGGTGTCCCCGCCGTCGCGACGCTTGCTGGGCGAAGCTGAAGGCTCAGTCATAGCCCCGGCGTCGATTTTGCGCTTTCGGGGCAGCTCCGGGGCGCCGACAGGCTGCCCGGGATGCGAGGGCCCCGGCGGCGGGATCCAGAGCGGCGGCGGCGGCGGCGGCTCCTCGGGGAAGTCGCAGAGCAGGAGCCGCTTCCAAGGCACGTGGAACGTCAGCGGCTCGGCCGCACGCCGCTTGGCCATGGGCCCCGGGGCCTCGGGCGGAGCCCGCCCAGCGCGGGAGGCCCAGCGCGGGAAGCCCAGCGCCGATAACTCCGGGGGCGGAGGGCGAGGGCTGGGCGCGCGAGCGAGGGCGGGGGGCGGGGCGGCCGGGCCCCCGCTGCGGCCGCGGGGCTGCCGGACGTTGGGGAGCAAACCGCGAAGCGGCGGAGATTCGAACCTGCGCACGAATGCGCGCGCGCGCCCTCGCGCCGGCCGGGCGGAGCCGCTGGTTGGTGGAGGCTCGCAGGGCGCGCTCCCGAACGCCCCCGCGGCCGGAAGTGCGAGCCGCCCCGGAGGGAGGCGGGAAATCGGCCGCCGCTCCTATTAAAGGCGCAGGGGCCGGAGGGCGTGACCTTGCTTCCCCCGGGGGCGGGGAGCGGCCGTGCGCGTCCCGGAACTCGGTGAAGCGGTGCGGGGTTCAGACCTGTAACGTGTGGTTGTTACTGTTCCCCTCGGGGACGCTTCCAGGAGGTTCAGGTCCCTCGCCGCGGCGCCGACTGCGAGCCGACGGGCTGAGGCGGTAGCCACGGTAAGCGGTCCCCGCTGGCGGACTGCTGGCCCGGGGAGGGGGCCCGCGCGCGGACACCGAGCAGGACGAGGGGCGTGTCTGGCGCTGGCTGTCGGGGAAAGCGCAGTAGGCGCCGCATTCTTCGAAGACCATTTATTTATTTATTTATTTATTTATTTATTTATTTATTTATTTATTTATTTATTTATTTATTATTCATGAGAGACACACACAGAGAGAGAGAGGCAGAGACACAGGCAGAGGGAGAAGCAGGCTCCATGCAGGGAGCCCGACGTGGGACTCGATCCCGGGTCTCCAGGAGGATCACGCCCTGGGCTGCAGGCGGCGCTGAACCGCTGCGCCACCGGGGCTGCCCCTTCGAAGACCTTTTGACGAAAAATTCATTGATGAGGCCGCGGAGGACACGTGCTCTCCAAAATAGCTCGTCCCGGAGCCAAGCCTGCAGCACGGCGCTTTCCCCTGGCCAACCGAACCGAAACTTGCCTGGCTCTTAAATTACGTGGGAAGCGCACCGAGTTCCCTTCTTCCGATGATGCGAAGTGAGATTCCAAGACCTTCCCCCGCCCCGCCCCCGCCCCGCCCCCCAGGGCGGAATTTGTTGCTACGGAGCAAAGAGAGGGGGATGAGCGCAGGGACTTCACTATATAGCTTGTATCTTCGCGGTTGATAAAGTAGTAGCCAAGTCGACCAAGATGAGCAAGGGAGCTGCAGGATCTTCTAGAGGAAGTGCAAGGCAGGTAACTGTTCTCGCAGGTGGTCAGTGCTTAACCTGTATGTCACTTGCCCCGTGGCCCCTGAGCCTCAAGGTCGCGAGAAGATAGGGAACCCAGTACTTGATAGGCGCCACGTTAGGGTGTGAGACACTAGCTGTTCTGTCTGATCTTTCCATTCCTTCTCTGCAGTTGGTGACTCCTCAGTCCCCCAGGAACAGGTCACACAGATCAGATGTGGAAGATCTTCATTTTATTCGCACGGTTTTGAGGGTTGTGCCTCCCAACGATGGTAAAAGGTGTGCAGTTTAGCTAAGGGAGGTCCGCTCCTCTGTGGTCCTCACCACAGACTCTCTTTGTTTTTCTAAATTGTGAACTCCATCCTGTGTAGAGAAAGGTTGTGTGAAACACACGTAGTTGGTGGGCACCCGGGAGGCTCAGGGTAGGATTCCAGGATCCTGGGATGGAGGCCCGCGTCCCGCTCCCTGCTCAGCCCTTACTCAGCGGAGGCGCCTGCTTCTCCTTTCCCCACCCCACCCCCCTCAATAATAAATTAAATAGATATAGATATAGATATGTAGATAAAGGAATGGTAGTAAGATACCCAGCACCCAGTTTCGCATATAGAGTATTACTTGGACCAGAACATGAGCGCGTTCCCACATGCTTCTCCACCTGGTGCCTGCCTTCCTCCCTTTCCTCCACTCCAGGTAATTGCTATACAACTATACTCCAGGTAAATGCTATACAAAGGGATGGCTGATTCAAAATACAATTATTTTGTATTTTGAATCAGCCATCCCTTTGCTTTACTTTGTAATTTTGCTGTCTGTGTTTCTAAGTGACTTTTTTGGTCTTTGGTCTTGCTGGTGTGTGTGTGTGTGTTTTGTTTTGTTTTGTTTTGTTTACACTTTATGGAGCCCTAATTGACATAAAATAAAATGCATATATTTAAAGTGTTTAGTTTGCTGAATTCTGACATATGTATATTCCTGTGAAACAATAGGTACAGCGGGGTCGGGGCTGGGTGGCCCAGGTGAAGCATCTGACTTCTGCTCAGGTCGTGGGATCGAGCCCCATGTTGCACTTATGGTCCAACAAGAAGTCTGCTTGTCCCTCTCCCCCACTCATGTGCAATCTCTCTCCTCTCTCTCTCTCTCTCAATAAATAAATAAGATCTTAAGAAACCATAGCCACAGTTACAATAATACACATACCCATCACCCCCCAGAAGTTTCCATTTGCCCTTTTGTAATTCCTCCCTCCACCCCTGGCTCCTTCCTGGCAAATGTAACCACCACTTTACTTTCTGTCCTTATAGATTAATTTGCATTTTCTAGAGTTTTGTATAAATGGAATCATATACTAACCACCGCTTTACTTTCTGTCATTATAGATTAATTTGCATTTTCTAGAATTTTGTATAAATGGAATCATATATACTGACCACCGCTTTACTTTCTGTCATTATAGATTGATTTGCATTTTCTAGAGTTTCGTATAAACAGAATCATATATACTGTTATTGTTTGGCTTCCTTCACAATTCTATTGAGATTCATTCAGCTATCACATGTTCTTTCCTTTTTATTACTCAGTACTTCTCCATTGTGTGGCTTTATCACAATTTGTTTCTCCATTCATCTGTTGATGGACATGTAGGTTGCTTCCAGTCTGGGGCTATACAGATAAAGCTGCTGAGCAATTTGTGTGTAAGGCTTTATGCACATAGGCTTTCTTTTCTCCTGGGTAAAATACCTCGGAGAATAATGGCTGGACCATGTGGTGGGTGTATGTTTAACTTGCTAGCAGATCGCCAAATGTGGTTATACCATTTTACATTCCCATTAGCAGTGTATGAGAGTTCCAGTTCCTACCCATGCTCTCCAACAATTGATAATGATCAGAGTTTATTTTTAATCTTTCTAACTAGATATCTCATGGTCCGTATTATAGTTTTAATTTACATTTCCCTAGTGACTAATGATGTTGACTAATGATAGATTTTTTTTGTCTGTATCTGTGTAAAATGTTTAAATCTTTTGTCCACTTAAAATACTGAGGTGAGCTGCTTGCTTTACTGTTTTCCTTATTTTATATTTTTGTGCATATAATCATATTTCATTAATTTATACTGAGTATGGTATACCGTCATATGAATCCATTCTATTGATAAACATTTGAGATTTTTCAGATTTTTGCAGTGAGAAATAGCATGCTGCAAGCATACTCGTTCATGATTTTTGGTTTAATTGAAGTGTAATTGACATGCTGTATCCTATTTTCAGGTGTATGTCATAGTGATTCAATATTTTTATACATTATGAAATGATCCTCGTGATAATTGCAGTTACCATCTGTCACCATATGAAGTTAGTACAGAATTATTGACTATATTCCCTATGCTGTACATTACATTCCCTAATTTATTTTTTTACCTCTGGACTATTTGCGTTGACCTTCCAAGTACTGGAGGTTTTCCTAGATATCTTTTGATTTCTAGTTTAATTCCTTTCCATTTAATTCATTTTGTATGTGATTTTAATCCTTTTACATTTGTTGAGATTTATTTTATGATTCAGCATATGAGTTATCATGGAACATGGAATATGTGTTCTTGGAAAGAACATAATATCCTGCGAGTATTCAGCAGAGTGCTATATCAGTGTCACTTAGGTCAAGGTGGTTGGTTGTGTTTCTCAGATATTACATGTCTTTACAGATTTGGGTTGTTTTGTTTTGTTGTTTTTTGCCTAAATGTTCTATGAATTGCTAAGAAATAGGTGTTAAAATATCCAACAACGACAGTCAATTTTTGTTTCTCCTTTTAGTTCTGTCAGTTTTTGTGTATTTTGAAGCACCTTTATTAGGCACACCTATATTACAATTGTTATGTCTATTATGTATTAGCCCTTTGTTTTTTTTGAAACATTCCTATTTATCTCTGGTAATGTTCTTTATTTTGAAGTCATCTATGTCTGATATCATCGCAGCTCCAGCCCCCTTTGGCTTACCATTTGCATAGTACATCTTTTTTCCCATCCATTTACTTTATCTGTCTTTATATTTAATGTTTCTCTTGGAGTCAGACATCATGTATAGTTGGATCATGTTTTCCTGACATTCTGACCATTTCTGTATTTTAATTAGAATGTTTAGTGCTTTAGCACTTGATATAAATTATAGATATGACTGGATTTTGGTCTATTCTTTTTACTTACTGTCTCTTCCTTTCTTGACTCTAAACCTTCTTTCTAGACCTCTTTTGGATTAATTTAGTATCATTTTGAATTTAATTTTAATCTATTAAATACCACTTTGCACGAATTTTCAGTTGTTGCTCTAAGGAGCACAATATATACATCTTTAATGTTTCACAGTTTAAAGTTAACACTTAAAGTACCACTTCAAGCAGAAATCCTGCAGCCCTTCACTCCCATCCTCACCCTGTCCAGGTACATTTTCATATTAGTCCAATAGGATCTTCTCCCTATCCTATAATTTTGTTTAAACAGCTCTCTGATTTCTTTCCCCAGTACTTCTCACGGATAATGACTCAGAACTCACTAGTAACAGCAAAGCAACAAAGAGGAAATTTTTCTCTTGGATGCACACTCAGAAACATTCTGCTTATCTTAAAATTTGCCTGTTTCAGACTGATTAAAGCCCTACAGCAGTTTGGGTGGGGAAGTGGTTTTAAACATTTTTTTTTTTTAAGCGACTATGTATTTGCCAGACCTTCTACATATCTCATTTAATCCTCAGAACTCCTTGGCAAATATTGCTAGCTTGCTGATGAACCTCACCCCAGAGGATCGGACTGCTGTCAACTTCTCAGTGAGTCGCAACTCACTCAGCATTGCCCAGGACTCTTGAGATTACCTTTGCCTGATTTTTTTTTTTTTCTGGAGCACATATCACCTTCCGATCTGTTACATGATTCACTTATTTATTATTATTATTGTGTCCTTCTCTAGAAAGTAAGCTCCTTGAGGGTAAGGTTGTTTTTTCACTCAAGCACCTAGAACAGTGCCCAGCATGGATCAGGTGCTCGGTACATATTTGTTGAACAAATGACTATTCATCATTTTGCTTGGATGTTTCACAAGCATCTCATAGTCCATTCTTGTGTCTTCTATATCCCATCATTCATCTAACCGGGTACTCCTATCAGGAATAGAACTGTACCCCTTCACAACCTCACTCATTAATTTATTTTTTGAAATATAGCATATGCTAAGGACCAGGGAAAATTCAAGAGTTGCAACAATAAACAAAACAAAAATCCCTGTCTCATGATTCCCCCACTGAAGCTTATATTGAGAGAAACAGACAGTAAAAAAGTACATCTGTCAAGTGCTGAGAAACAAAGCAGAATAAGGTTGGTAGAGGTTATATTAGGTGGTCAAGAAGGGTCTCTCAGATAAGACTTTTGAGCAGCGACCTGAGGAAAATTAGGGGTGAGCTGAATTTTAATGGTGAGTGGTTATAGGTGAAGGTAGTAAGAAGTGCAAATGTGCTAAAGCAAGAGCATGTCTGACTTGAACTTGGGATACCAAGAAAGTCAATGTGGCCTTTTTTCTCTTAGTGTTTTGACTAATTTCTACTGCTATGATTTATTTTCTTCTCTCATGCCTTTTCTGCTGTTAATCTCATACACTGTATTTTTCATCCCAGGCTTATCTTCAGAAGTTCAAGGTTGGTCTATAATACATCTCTGTATAACTTTTTGAACACATGGAACAGTTATGTTCTCTGTTTTGATGTCTTTCTTTGCTAAGTCTAACATCTGTATCAGTTCTGGGTTGGTTTCCATTGATCATTCTTTCTCCTCTCTATAGGTGTTATTTTGTTCTGTGTCTGCATACATGGTAATTTTTTATTGGATACCAGGTATTATAAGTTTTGCTTGTTGGTGCTTCTTCCTCTACCCTTGGGTAGTTCCCTCAACCACATGCACTGATCAGTACTCTGTAGGTCAGTTTTCTTGGCCAGAGGAGGTGGGGGTGGAGGAGGGTGCTCTGATCTGATCTCCAGAGTGCTCTGTGTGTGGTTTCCTCCTCTCAGTTACTCTGTCCTGCAGACCCTAGCTGCCTTGGTTTTCCTGGACTGTCAACAACTCCATGTCCTCAGTTCAGGCACAATGCCAGGCTTTGTGTAGGTGTCCCCACCCAGTGCCATATCCTGGAGACTCAAAGTGAGAGAGAGTAGGGCTCACCTTGTTTCTATCTCTCATTTATCAGTCTCCTTTGTTGGCAGTTATTTTACACATTGTGCCCAGGTTTTGGTTGTTTTAGGTGAGAGGGTAAATGTGGTCCATTATTCCATCTTGACTGGAAGCAGACAAAGCCTACCTGTAAGATTTTACTTTGACTTCAAGGTTATATAACTTTTAACTTTGAGATATGCCTGTTTCCTTTTTTCTTGTAGGAAATTGTACTTATTCATTATATATATATATATATATATATATATATATATATATTCATATCTATTAATATGTAGCTAGCATCAATGTATAAGACAAACAATTCATCAACCTTGTAATATTCAAACCACTGACTATGACATACCTGATGTTATTCTATAAGAATTCAGCCAGTATAAAGAAAAATGTATAAATTTTATTCCAGACTGGAAAAATGCCAGTTTTCCTCTTTGTACTAATTAGGGTACAAGTAAATTAGGGTATAGCAGGAACAGTTAAAAATGAAATAGAGATCTTTAATTATATCCGTACATGTGTTTGGTAAGTTCTGTTCTTCCTTCAGGTCTCAGCTCAAATACCATTTCTTTAAGGCATTCTTCTCTAAGTCAGCACCTCCCTACTGCTCAGAGTACCCTGCACCTGTCCTTTATGACTTTATAATGGTGATCTCAGTTCTTACAATGAGGTAATGACTTGTTTGACACCTTTCCTCTGCTGCGTAAGCTCTGGGGGGAGAAACAATAACTTCTGACCTTTGAATCCCCAAGATCAAGCCTTGTTCTTGACACAGTGCAAGTTCCCAGTAAATGTTTGTGGGGTGAATGAAAAAGTGAAGACCACGCTGAATAGTGAGGCTAAGATACCTATTCTGTGTTTCTCCACACTGTTTCTTCCTTACCAGGTGGCCCGTGATAATAAAGAGCAAAACAGACAAACAAAACAAAAAAACAAAGACATTGTAAGTTGCAAAAGATTTTAATGCAATTTCCAACATCACCTTGGCCATCATGAAAATGTTTAATGGACTGTGTTGGTGAAGATATTGAGAAACAGACACTCTCCTTGTTTTAAAATGTAACCTTTTAAGAGAGCTATCTGACAACATCTATGAAAATTTTAAAATGCACTGCCCACCTTCAGAAATTACGCAGATGTGTCAATGTGTCTACTGAGAATGTGCTGGACTATTCACTGTAATGTAATGCTGAATAGCAAAAGGTTGTAAACAACCTCAGTGTTACTTGTTAGCATTGTGTGTGTATTATACATGGAGACATACAGATTTTATTAAAGGAATTTATGTATATGGATATAGAACAATTGACAAAACATATTAAGTCAAAAAGTAAGGTTCACAATAGTATATATAAGCCAAAAACATGAAAGAGCAGAGAAGATATATAATAATGTATGTTATATACAAGTACATATACACATTTGTATGTGCATTCTTTTGGTATTGCATAAAATGTTCCTGGGACAAGAATGTTATCACAAATCAGTGGGGTGGGATATTAGGAAACATGGGTAGAGGGCATATGGGACACATCTTTAGGCCATCTCATTATCTCGTGACACTGGTATTTTGTGTGGGTTACAAGTTTCTGCATTTCAGCATATTTTGCAAGCAGAGGTACTGGGTCACTTTATTCTAGATTATCTTTTCAAGGATATGTGTACAGTCAACAGGCCTGGAATATAGAGACAGTGTCTCCTTCTGGAACAAAGTGTAGGTTTATTTACTATCTAGCATAGTATCTTCTCCTAGGGCAGAAAGTCAGTCACACTTACTATGTGCCCATCATAAAAGAGTAAGGCTTCCTAAGCTCCAAGTTCTCCTGTAATGCAACTCAGTGCTTGTGCAGGTTATCACCTAGCGTTCTCTTTTGTCATTTTGTGAGATTTGGGTCTCGGTACTGTACAAAATTAATACTCTGGCTAATGTTATTGCTATAAATTATAAATTGTCCTTTGATTTTGATGTAGTTCTGTGTTCAAAGTGGCTATTTTTTTTTTAAGATTTTATTTGGTGATGGGCACTGAGGGGGGCACTTGATGGGATGAGCACTGGGTGTTATGCTATATGTTGGCAAACTGAACTCCAATAAATAAAATAATTAAAAAACAAAGATGTTATTTATTCATGAGAGACAGAGAGAGGCAGAGACACAGGCAGAGGGAGAAGCAGGCTCCATGCAGGGAGCCTGACATCGGACTCAACCCTGGGACTCCAGGATCACTCATTGGGCCAAAGGCGGCACTAAGCCACTGAGCCACCCAGGGATCCCCAAAGTGGCTATTCTTTTATAAGCTAAGAAATCTGCAAAAAATTTTCTTTCTTGGCAATTGTGGATTAGCATCTCAGTTTGGAATAGTTGGGTCTCTTACACAAAGGATGTTTACATTCATAAGATTTTTTTCATAGCCTTCTATTGTTCAAGACAAAGACGAGGTAGAGCAGGAGACTGGAAGGGAAAGACATTGTTTCTTTGTGGGAAGGAGTGGAAGCTAAACTCCTCTGCCTCAGGGGAGGGGTAGGAAAACCTTATTCCCAGGACAAGGGCAAAGATCCTTGGAGGAAAAGTAGAAGCAAAAGGAAATTCCTACTTAAAACCAACCACAAATACATAGGGAATGCTGAGAAAACCCCACTATGAGGCCTGGGTGACAGAGCCTGCCTAAGACAGAGGCTACACTAAAAAAACATGAATTCCCATTTTCTCTATCATGAACCTAGCACCAACTCACAAGGAACAGAGTAGTCTACCCTTGGGGCAGAGGTAGGAGCGTGTAGCAAGAACGCCTCTGTGGCACAGGCACGCAGACACAGCTGAATGCTGGTGAGTGTGCAACAAATGCTGTGAAAAACCCTCTGGCACTGTGTCCTCTAAGCACAAGGTAACAAGTTACTGCTAGCAGAAGTTGAAGCCCATGATGCACTGTAGATAAAATGCAAGCCCACCTAAACTTTTTTTTTTTTTTTTTTTATGATAGTCACACAGGGAGAGAGAGAGAGGCCGAGACACAGGCAGAGGGAGAAGCAGGCTCCATGCACCGGGAGCCCGACGTGGGATTCGATCCCGGGTCTCCAGGATCGCGCCCCGGGCCAAAGGCAGGCGCCAAACCGCTGCGCCACCGAGGGATCCCCCCACCTAAACTTTTAAAAATATTTTCCCATCTTACATACTGTACAGTTTATTTTTTAAAAAAGATTTATTTATTCATGAGAGACAGAGGGAGAGGCAAGATATAGGCAGAAGGAGAAGCACGCACCCTGCGGGGAGCCCAATGCAGGACTTGATCCTGGGACTCTATCCCAGGACCACAGAATCATGCCTGAGCTGAAGGCAGACACTCAACCGCTGAGCCACCCAGGTGTCCCCCAGCTCAATTTCTTGCAAGATGACTCAGCATCCCAGGCATATATTTATACCCAGGCATAAATACTGTTTATCTCTGTTTGCTTGTTGTTTTTCTACACAACAGATAGAATTCAATACTTCAAGACTCAGGGAAAAGGCAATAGGAGAAAGCAAAAACATCAAGAGATGAAGCAATTAACAGAAGTAGACTCCAGTGAACAGGATATTGGGATTATCAATCTTTATCAATCAAATTCCTGTAATATATTAAAGGATATGGTGGAAAAGTTGAGCAACATGCATTGATGCACAGGGAACTTCAGCAGAGAGTTGGAAATTATAAAGATAAATGGAAATGCTTGAAATTAAAAAGCATAACAGATGAAAATTCTTAACCAGCTCATTATTAGAATGGACACAGATGAGGAGTGATTCAAGGAACTTGAAGATGAGGAAACAGGAAAATTAAAATAGTAAAATAAATAAAAAGCAACCTCCAAACAGCATCCAGGAATCATGGACAATAACAAGCCATCTAATGTACATTCAATAGAAGTCTAGAAAGATAGAATAGGGCAGAAGGAATATTTGAAGAGATAAGATTTTTCTGAAGTAATAACATCAGCTACAGTTACGGCAAAAAGGATAACCAAACACATGCGTAGACATGTCATAGTCAAACTACTGAAAACTGAAGAGGGACTACTTGAAAGCAGCCAGTTTAAAAAGAAAAACATTCAGAGAGACAAAAGTAAGGATTATAGCAGAGTACTCATCTAAATAATGGTGACATCTTTAATGAATAAAAGTCAACCCAGAATTTTGTATTCAGCAAGTCTTTTACAAAATAAAATTTAAGATAAAGGATTTGTCAGACAAAAATCTAAGAGAATGCATTGCTAGCAGACCAGATACGAGAAATGTTAAGGGAAGTTCTGAAGGTGCAGGCTTGCTACCAGATGGAAACTTAGATGCACACAAAGAAATGAGAAGTGTTTTGTCATAAATTACACCAAAACTCAGTGGCTTAAATGAACAAACCTGACCCATTTTCTGTCTGTGGGTCAGGAATTCAACATCAGCTCAGACTTATAGGGTCTGACTAGGGTTGCTTATGTGGTGGCGGTCAAGATGTTGGCTGGGGCTTCAGCGGGCTTGCCTGGAGCTGGGGGACCCACTTCCAAGCTCATTGTACACGTATAACTGTTTCTTCATCACATGGGATTCTCCAGAGTTAGGTGAATGCCCTCATGACATGTCTTTTTTGTCTCTCTTAATTTAAGTGACCTGAGAGAAAAATGGAAGGTACGATGACTTTTATGACCTGCAAAAAATTTTACATTCTTGGCAATTGTGGGTTACCATATCAGTTTGGAATAGTGGAAGTCTCAGACACAGGGGATGTTTGCACTCACAAGATTTGGTTTTTCTCACGGCTTTCCACTGGGTGCTCAAGAGAAAGACTTGGAGCAGATCAGGAGGCTGGAAGTCCTCCTGGCTTAAAGTATTACATACAGTATAGCTGATGCTGATGGGGGCTGGTGTAAATCACACGTTTCTACCTCCATCTATGCATTAGAAGTGAGTCACTACAGCCCACACCTTGAGAGGGAGAAGAATGAAACTATAGCAAAGGGAGAAATTTGTGGAGATATTTTAGAAACACCACACACCAGAAACTATAAAAAACAAAAATATATTTATTTTTATTGCTTTAAAAGAATTCAGTTATAGCAAAAATAGTAACAATGTTTTCTGGGGTTTATTATGCATATTAAAGTAAAATGTGTGACAATAGCATGAATGATGTGAGAAAGGAATTGGAAGTATATTGTAAGAAGTTGAATTCTTACAGCTAAATAGTGGTAAAATACTTTGAAGGTAGACTGTGACAAGCTAACAATGTATATTGGAAGCCATAGGGAAACCATTGAAACTTTTGTTTGTAAAGAGCTATAACTAATAAGCCAGTAGTGGCAATGAAATCAAGAAAATAGTTCAAAAATAGGTGAGAAAAGAGGAAAAAAGGAGAAATGGAACCAAGTAGAAACCTAGCAAAATGGTAGGTTTAAATTCACCTATATCAGTAATTATTTTAACATGTAAATGGCTTAAAATACCCAGTTACAAGATACCAAAAAAAGAGCAGAATGAATAAAAAGGCAAGACTTAGGTATATATTGTCAATAAGTCCATTTTAGAGATAAAGTTTAAAAGGATTTTTTAAAAAGTGCATGCAAAAACTGGCACACTTCAAACAAGGTCTATAGTTCAGTAACAGAATAGTTCCAATGTCCATTTCATGGTTTTGATTACTGTCTTAGGGTGCATGAAATGTTATTTTTGGGGCAAAAGCCAAGTGAAGGGTACATAAGAACTCTCTCCTTTTGTGTAACTTCTGTCTTCTGTCAGCACGCACAAAACTAATAGGCTAACTCTCTTCAGTTGTCAACAGGGTAAAACCAAACCCCAGACTCAACAGTTTTGTTGACAAGTCTGGGATGCTGACAGACTTGGCATTCTGGATTCGGAAGGACAAGGGTCCTACAGGCCAGGCCAGTTCAGGAATGTGAGTCCTAGAATACAGCAGCAAACGCTCTTGCCTATGTGATAAATATGGCAGGACAGCAAGGATTCCCCTGCATCCTGTTAATGATGTTGAACGGCTAGAGGTGGGTTTGAGCTAAGTCCCTCAAATGCACCTCAATTTGCTCACTCTTCTTGGCAAGAAGAGATAGGGATGCTATCACCATACAGCAGCAAGCCCTGTGACCCCAGCCAGAAGGCAATAAGGCTGTGGTTGCTAAGGAGAGTCCTCAACTGAGATTAATGTCAGCAATGAGGAATCTGCTATTCAATATAGAGCTTTGGGTGATCTGAAAATAGAAGTCCATTTGGTAGAAGTGAGTGTAGTTGGCCACTGGAAAGTGAGGAAAAAGCCTTGCCTATTAATGCACAGTCTTGCCACCACTAAACATGGCTGGCAGTGAAGTTGGGGCTCTGGGTGCCAGAGTGGCCAAAGCTAGAAGACTGTGGGCCGGAGAGCACAATGGCATGTGCATGAGCAGAGAGTAAAGGGCCCTGGGGGCTGGGCACTCACTGGATGCTGCAAGCACGGGGAGGAAGTGGCAGCAGTGCTCGGGCACATAAACTCAGGAGCCAGAGGTCAATGGAGAAAATTGGGTTAGCTTCCTACCACTTCCTCCCACTGTCTCCACGGACCAGCCTGCCCTGCCTCCCAGCTGTGGTCACTTGGTCTGTTGCAGCTGTGGTGTAGCTCCTGATGTACTTGTTAAACTTCTTGGTCTATGATCCTATAGAGGAAAAAGACAAGAATTCAACTGATAGTTTTGGACAGCGCTCACAGTGGGAAGGAAGCAGAAATTTTTAGGGGCTCACCTGAGCCAGGAGAGCTGATTTGCCAAGTGTTGGGATAGCAGGTTGATACAAGGAGCCAAAATGAAAATAACAGGTGCAACCTCTGATCACTTCAATAGTAAAAGCAGGAGGCTCTACTGGAAAAACCATAGGTTCCTCCCTGCTCCACTGTCTCCTACGGACCACAGACCACTATCCCAGTCAAGGGGCAGGTGGATCTGCAGACATCGTGGTGGATTTCCAGAAAAACTCCTGCAGGCTTGTAGACCTGGGGAGGATGGGGTGAAAGAGGAGGAGGGCCTGCATGGGAAAAGCACCAAGTCAAGGTGCAGAAATGTGCCTTCATGCTAACCCCTCTCCTTCCTCTAAGCAGGTCTCAGCAGAGGCGCCTGAGGAAGGCTTCCCCCAGAGCCTGTGATAAAGCGGCTCTGAATGGAGGCACAGGGCTAGGACTGAAGCTATGACCAAGAGCCTGAGCCCTTGATTATAAGTCCCACTAGAGACTGCAGCACCTTAGCTATGCAGCAGGTCTGGTACAGGGAGGCCAGCTTTGTTCCATGAGCCGGCCAGGTAAAGCCTTGTAATTACCTATGTTCAGGCCTGGAAAAAAAAAAATCAGTTTTTATTTTTTTTACCAAGGAGTCAGACACCTCAAAAATAACCTCTCACCTGAGGCGCTTTGGGCCAATTCAAAACATGTACAATGGATCTAACGTATTATTTGCCTGCACTTTTCCTTCCAGTAAGTCACATTCAAGGACTACTGCATGGACTGTCCCTTCCTGGGTGGGCCAGCAGAAATGGTATTGAACTCCAGGAGGGAGAAACCACAGCTTCAAAGACTTAATGGCTGGCTGCCTAAATTCTCACAGGCCACAGCCAGGTACTTGACAGTAGGACAAATGCCTGACAATCACCAAAGACACCTTTGTACAAAACAGGGAAACTATTAATCTGTGACTGTGCTTTTGAGACTGAATGCCTCTTTGGTTTGACATTCTCCTTTGGAGGCGGGTCAGTTTGAACTTGATGACTAAAGCAGCGACAAGGACCCAACAAGCCTTCCAAGTCAAATAGCATATTCAGGAATGTAGCTGGCCTGGCCCTAGGCAGCTTTTTGGTGCTACGAGAAAATGGCAGCTATTCTTTTAGGGGTAAACTTCATGCCCCAGTTTACCACCTACAGCAAAGCTGCTGGTTTAATGGGGGCTCTGGACTCACATTCTCTGAATTCCTGGGCCTAGATCCCTGGTTCTTTAAGTTGAAACCTAGTAGGGCCCAAGGGGCTGCAGTTGTTCAGTATCATACATTTTTACTAACTTTGGATTGTTGCCAATGACCTGTCTGGTATGCCAGCTGAAAACCTACTGACTGGCAGACTAAAGATACCTCTTTCTGAGCATTACACTTACATAAATTGCTCAACCTTATAAGGAAATGAATATTAAAATTAGATACTTTTTCCTATTATATGGACAGAAATGACAAGTTTAGCAAAATTCAGTATTGGCCAGAGAAGAGATGCAGAGTTACTCCAAAACAGTGTGGCGTGTAAATTGTTCATTTTTTTGAAAGGCCACTTGAATGAAAATGCACACACACACTGGCTGAATGATTCTACTTCTATGTATCTATTGAAGAGAAATAAACATGTAAGAGGCAGATGCTATCATGTTTCTAAAAGTGAGTGGCCCCTCCATTAAGTTTTGCTTGTGCCTTCTCTCCCACTACCTACTATTTCATTTCTTTACAATTCCCACCAAACTTTAAATATGCAAGAATCCATCCATACATACTTGTCATCTTTGATTTTTACCCCCAGGATTCCACTGATTTTTTTTTTTAACCATAACATTAAAACTAAGGTCCTGTTACTAATCTTCATCTTTTTTTTTTTATCACTATACAGCAGTCAACATAGATGGAAATTACATTGTCTACTCAGGTGCTTTCACATAATATTGCACATAATAGCATATGACCTCATAAAACCGTTTGAAACAGGTGGTATCAATCCTCTTACAGATGAGGAAACACACTTAGAACCATCTTGCCTGAGATCACAAACAATAGTTCAGGAAAACAAACCCAGATTATCTAAGTAGCAAGTCCAGTAGTTTGTGCTACTAATGGCTGGTCCTGGAGCTCTCTTGTACTGGTTTCCTTTTATTTCCTATTATTTTTCTATTATTTGACAAAACCAAAGATCAAGATTAATTAGTGTAAGACCTGACATACTCAAAGACCAAGTACTCTTATTATTGACTTTCTAGAAGCATATAAGAATAGGCTCGTGTAAGGATTTAAAAGTATGTGTTCAATGAATTAAAATCCCCACAACCGGGCAGCCCCAGTGGCGCAGCGGTTTGGCGCCACCTGCAGCCCAGGGTGTGATCCGCGCTCGGGACCAGGGATCGAGTCCCATATTGGGCTCCCTGTATGGAGCCTGCTTCTCACTTTGCCTGTATCTCTGCCTCTCTCTCTGTGCATCTCTATGAATAAATAAAATCTTTAAAAAAATAAAAAATAAAATAAAATTCCCACATCCACTGTTACTACTACTTAGATGGAAACAACCAAGCAAATACTGTTTCATAGCAATTGGCAGACTTTAATATTCAAGAAAAATTAAGTCCATCATACACATTAAAAATATAGGAAATTTCATGCAGACATGAAGCTTCCAATTCAGCCTTTGTGGCAACTTTTAGAATGAGAATTACATATAAATACAGTACATTTTACAGTTCCCAAACTTCATAATTTTATACTGTGATTTAGACAGCTTCTCTTTATATTTTACATTTCCCATCTTGCTCACTTGATTAAAATACCCTAACCTGCACCGCTTCAGAATATGGAAAAGGGTGGGGGTGGGGGCTGGGGGGAAGCAGAAGCAAGAACAATGACCTATCTCCTCCTGCTTTATGAAAATGAATGAAAACATTTGTATATAGAGCTAATATAAGGAAAAAGAACAAAAAACTTTAAGGCTTACATACTTTAGTAGCTAGGACTACACATAATATAAAAAATTCTCCAGTGACACTTCTATTATTGATTGATACCACAATTTTCAAGTTCAGAATATATTAACTACAAAAGCAATGAGAAAAAAAGTGATGCAAATTTGTGTAGAACATTTGAAAAACAGTAGTCATGATATGAGAAATTAAAAACAAATGAAGTGGCCAATTTCAGTATTAACTAAAATGTAAGGTATAATTTAGAAATATAAGTAACATTACTAAAGAATAAAACCTGATAGCCAAAATTTTAAGTAATAAAGCCAACTCCCTGCTATCAATGTATTTTTGCCTTTATGAGAAAAACAAGATCATTTGTTATGATACAAGTAAAAAAGTGAATACTAGTCAGTGAATAAAAAGCCTTTCTACATGACTCAAAAATAGCATGCATTCCTTTCCTTTCAATGAATTTTTTAAATACTTAGGATCCTTTTAAGTTTTTTTTTTTCTTAAAAACAAATTTTGGGTTTTCTCCCCCCCCCCACCAATTAATTTCAAATTCGTACACGTGGGAGTTAATGAGAATTCTAACTGAATACTATGGGGGTGGGGGACACGCAAAAAAGAAATAGATTTTTGTTTGTTTTTGTAACTCAAAACACTACAAATTTAGCCAATTCAGATAATCTTCATGGAGACCTTTAACTGCATAACAGGAGCAAAGGCTACAAGAGCTCCCTTACACAGCAAAGCTCCTACTAGTAAGAAGCCAAATTGCGCAGACTCCCCCAACATAACTGACAAAAAAGGCCTAAAGATTCACAAGTTTTCCTATTAGAACAGGACATTAATCCTATAGCACATTATTGAGATTAAGTTTATATAGTTAATTCAAATTGCCACAGAGGTCATTTAATGCCATCATAATCACCTGTGAAAATATCCAACAATACTTCCTTTTCCCAAGAAAAGGTTAAAACATTAAATTAGTCATCTCTGCTTTCCAAGCTACTGGAAACAAAATAATAAACATAAAAAAATACAAAGGAAAACTCCCTCCAATAGAAAAAAATCTGCTAGAGGTAGAAATTTAAAGCAGCATATACTGTTTTAACTCCAGCTATCAGGGAACAAAATTGGTGTTAATCTGAAATTACATCAATGGCTGCTGCTTACAATATTGAAGACACAGACCATGGGCAGTAATTCATCCCTGAATTTCATATTCTAAATTTCCCCACGGTTAATACCATCATGACAGGTTAATGAAAAAAAAGTGCTTGCTTTTGTGATCCAGGTAATTTAAAGAAAAGACATTATTGTAAACATTCACTGACAGACTGTATTCACTTCTAGTTTAAAATCATACATTTCAAATGGGCAGATCTTATTATTTCCCCATTTTCCGAGCAGTACCTTGAATAAAGGCTTTTGTGCCTCACCTAAAAGTGTTGAGATCTCATACATTTCAGATTGATTCATGATGAGTATGCTTTCAAATAATGTTCAGTTTAGTGTACCCCAAAGACTAATTTTTCAGTTACTTGAATGCTTGAATGCATTTGACTGGCCTGTGATCTTATTAAATTTAGCATTTCATAAAAATGAAATGTCTGATGCTTCTCTAAGTTTAGCTGAGCTAGAAAAGAAAATAATTTGAATGATAAAAGGATAGACACATTTTATGTATGGATTGCTTAGGTCCAGAGCAAACAAAAGTCCCAATTCCAGATGCTGAATGTGAGAGGATCCTCAGACTCTTCTAAAAATAACATGTGCAATGCACACAAAACATATTTTTGGGGACTTCAATACTAGTAGTCATTAGTATGGCAGACTTGCAATAGACAGCTTCGTGAAGACCACTGGAGATAAAGTTTAGTTTTTTCTACTGAAAGACAATTCTGGGCTTCAAGGAAAAAGTATACTTGAAGACATTTCCTCCATTTTTACTTTTGTAGTACAAATATGCATGGCATAGTATATTTCTGAAAAAGCGATAGACATATTAAGAAAATAGATGCTATTTCTAAATTTTGTTAGGAATAAGAAGGCACCACTGATTTGAGGTTGTGTCCTGTCATCGGGATATAGTTGATTTTGAGTTGTTTATTTCAGCATTTGCTCTTATCAAACTTTTTTTCCTGCTGATACTGCTTGAGAACGTTACTGTGGTTTACGGACCACAAACAAGACACATTCATAGTAGTATTTCATCATGGAGAGATCATTCACAGTATATGTTGACAAGACAGATTCTTTTTCCACCTGGAATGCAAACAATAATCATAATGATGATGATGACCATGATAACACAAATACTGAGTACCTGTGACAGATGCTATTTTAAACATACTTTTTACTAGTTCATTCATTACATACAAATATCCCCTTTAGATTGGCATTATTAGTAATCCCACTTTACAAAGAACAGATTGCTCATGGTCACATCACTAATAAGAGCTCTACATGACTCTGATATATTGCTTCTCTTCATATTTAAAAACAAATATGTTTATTTTTCAAATGAATGGAATGGTTCTAAATAAACACAACTAAAACACAAGTCAAAATATCATAAAACCTTATAATCACATGATTAAAAAAATGAGCACTACAGAAACACCTGCAGGAATACAGTGGGACAATATCATTGCCCTCCCACCTCCGTCCACTCTTCCAGACGCCAGTCTACTAATAACTATCAGTCTGCAAAGGCTGATCTTGTGATAATGGTAAGCTACCATGTACCGAAAGGTGATTGATTACACCAGGGATTACAGTTTTCCATTTACATACACATTCTGCCAAATCCTAATAATTCAAAAAGCTAAGTATTATTTCTACTTTATGGATGAGAACAAAGAGGTGAAGTCAGGAACTGTTATATTATTACTATTCCTGTTTAAGAGCACTGGAAGTTAGAATGTGGCAGTACTTCATTCCATCCTTACCTCTACCTGGAATCCATACTGCAGAACGACATTTTTTATATCTTCATAGCTCAATTCTATGGAAAGTTCATTTGCCAAATTTTCAAAGTGGTACAGCAGAGGACCTACGGTTTAAAGATATTATGAATGAATTACTTAAATATAAACTTGCACTAGCTATGTTAGAACTCCAAGTTGAATTATAAGATGTGTCATAGATGAAACAAACATCAAAAGGAAAAGAATAGAACCTTTACATCTGCCAAGGGCATGTGTCCAGACCCCTGAAACTCTGGCCCAGTAAGCCCAGCACTTCACCCCACATTCGAGTGCTGGGCTTACACTTATGGGGGCTGAGACCCTCTGGTATACCAGGATTGCAATGTGATTCTCCACACCGTGAGCCTTACACCTGTAATTCTTAAGTTACTGAAGGAGCAAGTGGATCAGAGGATGTGAAGTCCTTAAGTTCCAAAGGTATACTGTAATTATAATTCCTTAAATAAATGCACAACTGCAGCTACAAACTGGCTATCAAGGGCCCTCAAGCTAACCTAGGTCTAGAGAGTGTGTAGGGATAGAGGAAGTTATAGGCAAGGCTTGCTGAAAGGAAGAGGTGACACCAGAGCTCGCTTTTTTCTTAAGTGCACAGCTCATATGCCAGCTCTAACAGTTACTAACTGTGCCACTGGACAAGTCACCAGCTCTGCTCCATATAATTTGACTTTATTCCGAGGTAACATCCAATACACCTAGCATATAGAAGGCGTTAGGTAAACGAGAGCAATCACAACTTTTTAAAATGATACTCCCCCTTTACTATTCTTTCATTCCATATATCCAAGGTACTACCTACCATCTGACTCAAACCAAAGTCTCCAATCTTTCAATCTCTCACATTTTGCCTCCATCATCAGCCTCATCCAGGCAACCCAATCATTCAACAGTTATGCTCCACTACTAATCTAAACAATCTTTTCTTTACCTTTCATTGGGTTAACTATAGATCTGGGGCCTAACTCACCAGCCCTACCACTCATACAATGTGCTAATCACAGGAAATAAGAGTAACAACAGGACAGCTTTTCTTCCCAAAAGGCTAATCTCTCTGTGGAACATACTAAGAGTTAAAACGTTTTTCTTCCTTTCCTCTTTTTTACTCAACATAAACTACTAGAAAAAAATGGCTATGAATATATGTTAGTACTCTTTTCAGAAGACAACAATGGCTTACCATCAAACTATTCTGTCAAGCTTAACTTCCTGTTAGTTTTATTAGTACTAGTAAAAACAATGATAACTACCATTTATTGAGCACCTGCTGTGTTAGACCATCGCAAAGCCTTTGAAGCCTTTTTATAAACATGCAGAGCCTCATAGCAGTTTGTCCAGGAGCTCTAAAGTATATGATGTTCCTGCTCCATTACTTTAAGAGCTTCCAGCCATATTGTCTTATTATGTCTAAATAAAAACTCCAATGATTCTTACATAGTCCGGTCATACTGTACCTCTACTCATGTTGTATTCCACCTAGAAAGCTCCAACTCTCTAACTCAAGCTTTAGCCATGCTCCAAAACCTTGCTGAAATCAAGTTTTAATATAATCCATCCAAATTTCCAGCCCTACTGCTCACCCTCTTAATATACCCTAGTTTAAAAATTCATTAAATGTACCATTTGCATGGCTCCCTGATTATTTTTCATGTAATCTGCATTTTTTAAACTAGATTACAAGCTACATGAGTAAAGGATCACATGTTCAGTTTCTTGTGAGTCCACAATAATGCCCAGCATAGCAGTGAATGTACAGTTAAGCATCTGTAAATTTTACCACCCAAAGATAACCTGTATTACAGTTGTGTATTTTTTATAGTCTATTACAGATACTTCGACAAATACTCTGTGCATATTTCACTTCTACAAGTGTAATTAATCTAACATTTGTATATACCATTCTATATTAAAAAAGAACCAGGAACCCCTGGGGAAAAATGGCTGATCTGAGGGCCTAGCAGAGAAAGTACAAGAAGAGCCTGGTACACCTGGTTATGCCAGAAAGGAGGTGTTCAAACACGACAGAGATATACCAGACAAACACAGGAGAAGGGGGCCCCACTTGCTAAATCTGGGACAAGTAAATTTAAACCATTTATATCCTTAAGGCTCTAAAATTCCAGTTAAGAGACAGTGATTGTTAGACTGGATAACAAAATGTAACTATGCTGTTGATAAGACATATCTAAAACAAAGATACAGAAAAGATTTAAGATCTAGGAAAAGATACCTTACACATTAACTAGGAAAAAGCTTGTGGTAGCTATACGAAACTGCCCACTTAAAGAAACATGGCATGCAACTGTTCAAAACAAAAGAGCTGGCACTCAAACCTCAGCAAAAAGTTGAATAGGCTGAGTAGGGATGTATCGAGGGTGCAGGAATGCAGGTTGGGTAGGAGGACAGTCACTGCTGGCTCATTTTTCAAGCAGACTGATAAATTTTCTTTCCCATTCACTTTATCCAGTAAATTAAACTTTGGTCTTTACCTAAGCATGGACTAGAACGGGCCCAAGGTAGGCATCTTGGTTACTTGGTCACATGAGGGTCAACTTGTCCCTATACATAAATCTTCAACTTCTGTCTTTCCCATACAGTCACTCTTATTCCAGGATTATTCCAAGTCCATCACATAGCCAGTCATTGTCCAGGGTTATTGCAGGTCAACCGGCTCTGTTCTCATTGGGTTTTTTTTTGTAAAACTTATCCAGCTACCCCATCTGAAAAACTTGTTACATTGTGTTGTTCCCTGATGAACAGGGAGGGTTCCCTCCTTGCCATTCTGTCATTGTTTTAGACCCTTTTTCTATTTTTACAACTATAACAAGGTCTCAGTGTGAGATAATGTGTCACTTATCTACCTTTTATACAAAACCTCTCATGTTTCAAAAAATATTCAGCTTTAAAATACTTTAAAATTTGACAGGACTCATTATACTTTATAAGAATCTCCTTTGGGACTTGTGAGATAATAGAAAAAAATACATACTGGTCTCTGGCACAAAGTTCCTGAAATCCTTGTAATTTCCTAAGTGGTAAGAACACTAGGAGCAGCATCTTTTGTTCAGATATTATGCCTCTGACTCTGGCCCCTGACACAGGGATCCTGAAACTCATAATTTCCTGGGTGACAGGAGCATCTTTTGTTCTAATGAGACAACTGTAAGTGGGCTTCTGGGTGGCTACTGGACAAGGGCTCATCACCAAAAAGACCAAGCGGTGATTAGAAGCTTGGAATTTACAGCCCTGCGCCACAATTCTCTTGAGAAGGGAGAAGGGCTTAAAAATTGAATGACTGGTAATGCCTACATGATGAAGCCTCCATCAAATCCCCAAAGCATGGAGTTCAGAGAGCTCCTGGGATGGTGAATATGTGGCGGTGCTGGGACAGTGGCAACCCCTGGACAGAGCATGGAAGTTCCACATCCCTTCCCAGATACTCTGCTCTACATATCTCTTCCATCTGGGTGTTCATCTGTATCCTTGAATAAAATGGTATACCTAAGTGTTTCCCTAAGTTCTGTGAGCCACTCTAGCAATCAAACCCAAAGAGGGGGTTGTTAGAACTTCCAATCTGCAGCCTATAGACGTACAGCTGGTCAGAAGCACAGGTGACCATCTGTGACTAGTGTCTGAAGTAGAGGGGTGGGGGTTCTGTGAGACTGAACCCTTAATCTGTGGTATCTTACACTATCTCCAGCTAGACAGTATGGGAAGTGGTTAAACTACAGGGCACCCAGCTGGTGTCACAGAGAATTGCTTGTTGTGAAGGAAAAAAAGCCCACATTTGGTGACCAGATGTGTCAGAAGTGTGAGTGTTTTGTATGAGGAATAAAAGAGACACACAGGGAAGAACTGGGTGTTTCCCTACACAGGAAGGAAAAATCTGCAGGTCTTTCATTTTAGTACTTTAACCTGTTTATACTTCCAGATGAAATTAAGATTCCCTCTGCTAACTGCCTGCATCAGTGCACGAATATGTATACCCACACACAGATTTTAAAATAAATCACATATACATGTGTTTAAGGGTCACCATGAAAAACTGAAGAACAGGATACACAGGCACTCCTCTACACTTTGCCAAATCACAGCCTTTCCCAAAGGACACATGCAGATAGTTCCCTTAAAAAGCTCACTAGCTTTCCCTAACCTGAGGAATATTACAATACTTCAGATTGCCCTTAAAGAGGTTTCTAAATTAACAGTTATCCCAGTTGTGATTTCACAGAATGTAGACAATTATCTTCATGATAATTTAACTTCCAGTGTAGTTTTTCGATATTCCATTATAGCTGGCAGGGACCAGCTATACTCTTTAGGAGTATACTGACATGCCGGTCTTATGTCAGCACGGTTGGGGTGAAATCATCCCCCAGGGGTTGATGCACTCTCAGTTTACAGATAAAATTATTCTTCCAGGCCCACAAGGCTAAGGTCAAAACCGTGGTAATGTTAGAAATTTACCAACATAAATGCCACTTTGTCATGTCTCCTGGCAGCCAATCTACTGTGGCATCTTAACATTACTTGTTTCCACTTACAAATTTTGAAACAATGCACTCATACACAGAACAGTCACTCAAGAGCCACTGATTGCCTTACCTCTGTGGGAGGTAAACAGGATTAGCTGCTGGCCCCACTGAGCTCAGAGACTACCAAGAATAACAAACATATGGGTGGCAACAGTGTGTTGTGTTAAATGCTCACAGATTCTGTGATAATATAAAAGAGGAATACAACAAATATTTACTGCAACCTGAAAGGATCACCTCAGCTGAGTGCTACGAGCACCTAGGAAAGAGCCAATGTGAGAACAGAGGCAACAGAGAAAGGACCTTCTAGGTCAGAGGACTGGCACCTGTAGTCGGGGCCAGGGTGGAAGAAAAAAAAGACACAAGACTGCAAAGGGTACTATGCACAATCCTAAGAGTTTCGGTGATCCAGAAAGCCAGAATTTTATGTAGGGAACGTGATGGGAATGGATTCACGTGTTGGGAGTATCATGCTTGTGTAACATACAGAGGGCGATATAAAAGAGGCACGGAGGGCTGGAGACAACTTGAAGGTGGGGGTACCCTGATGAAACTACTGCAGTGATGCAGGCTTGAACTAAGGAACTAGCATGAGCTTGGAACAGTGGTTCTCAACGGGGGTGTTTCTGTCATAACTGGGGAGGGCCAGGGAAGAACCATTCACCCCCAGATGCCAATGGTACCGCCTTAAGAAACCATGGGATAGGAAGAAATTCAAGACCTATTGAGAAGCTTTAGGAGACACATCTTGTGGACTGACTGGGCGCAGGTGGTGAGGAAGAAGAGGAATAAAGGAGGATATACAGTTTTCTGGTTGGGGGAATATGCTAAGATCAGAAAAGACAGGAGTTTTTCTTGGATTCTAAAGTATCCAAGTTGGTTTGGAATGTAACAAAGATATCTGGACCAGATACACAGATTGGGAAATGAAAGACTAGGTGGAGTCAGGGTAGGAATTACATGTGGTAAAGATGAGTGAGCAAAGGGCATGAAAAGTGAGAACATTCTTCTGAACAGATACCCAGAACATGCCAATTAAGGGGAAATTCACTATGAGATAATCATTATTTTTTACATTCTTCAGCTTACATATATAAAGAATTTTATTTGGAAAGTACTAACCTACTGAGTAACTATTTTTAAGGACCAAGCTTCTCCATTATTCCAATGCTCAGGATTGTTTTGGAACTCTGTGGTATGAAGAACAGAAGCTCTCCTAATTGATCTCCCCTCTGACCTATGTAGTGTGGCCCAGCATGTCTGCTCTTATCAAACAGTGTGCTTATGGAGAGCAAATTTTATTTGTTCCAGGCAGTTATGATTCCTGTTACATAAGAAAATATTAATAAACCTATTAAAATAAAAGTTCAAACAGAAAAGTTGTTTCTGGGGACACCTGGGTGTCTCAGTGGTTGAGTGTCTGCCTTTGGCTCAGATTGTGATCCCAGGGTCCCAGGATCAACTTCTGCATCAGGGTCTCCACAGGGAGCCTGCTTCTCCCTCTGCTTGTGTCTCTGTCTCTCTCTCATTCTCTCTCTCTCTCTTTCATGAATAAATAAATAGAATCTTAAAAAAAAAAAAAAAAAGGAAACAAAAGCTGTTTCTGTGAAAGTTAACGCTTTGGAAATACAAGAAACCTTACCAAAATCAGTAACTGGGGTCAAAAATATTACTCACATAATTTAACATGACCTGTTAATGCTATGTTATAAACTGACCCCAGCTACAGAACTAGCTGGTTAGACATTCAAGGGGTTGGCTCTGGGCTGTGAGCCTGCCTCTGCCATATATATAAAGTTCGAGGACCCCACTGCGAGTTACTTAAAGCAAGACTCCGATTCTTCAACTATAAAACAGTGGAAGTACCATTTCAACATAGGGTTGTTTTGAGATTAAATAAGGTTATTTGCTCACCCATGGTGGTAATACAGTTGACCTATGAACAACACAGGTTTGAACTGCACAGGGCCACTTCTCCACGTTTTATTTTGTTGATAAATACAGCACAGTATTGCCAATGTATTTTCTCTTACGATTTTCTTAACATTCTTTATCTTACTTTACTGTAAAAATATAGTATATAATACATGCAATATACAAAATACGAGCCAACTGTTATCAGTAGGCTTCTGGCCAACAGCAGGCTATCAGTAGTTGTTTTGGGGAGTCAAATGTTACATGCAGATTTCTGATTGTGCAAGGGGTCAGCATCCCTAAGGCCCACATTGTTCAAGGCTCAACTGTATCACATTTCAATCATTCCTTGGGAAATTTTCAAAGAAATTTATTTTAGAGAAGTGACTACTTTGAAAGAGGACCTAAGGTTTGGGATAACTGTTTCAAATTATGGTTACATTTTACAGCCATTCTCGTCTGTCCCATGAAATTCTTTTTTTTTTTTTTTAAGATTTATTTATTTATTTATTTATTCATGAGAGACACAAACAGAGAGAGAGAGAGGTAGAGACACAGGCAGAGGGAGAAGCAGGCTCCTCACAGAGAGCCCAATGTGGGACTCAATCCCGGACCCTGGGATCACAACCTGAGCTGAAGGCAAGTGCCCAACCGCTGAGCCACCACTCAGGCATCCCATGTCCCATGAAATTCTAAAGAGAAGTTTGGAAAGACCTACTTCTCTCTCTAGTCTTAGTCCTAATGGCAAAATCTGTGGTAAAGTCCAATCATTAAAAAAAGAGCACAAGGCAGAACAACAACAGAACTAGGCCAATCCTAAAGCCATGGACTCACACACAATGTATTGTCCGTCCTCTTATGTAGTGTAATAACCCAGATCCTGAAAATGTTTATATTCTAGCCATGATGTCTTTCTTAACATGGATTATACATCTCACTAGAAAAGTATATTTACCTTAATGTTATCATTAGTCTCCCTTTATTTTAGAAGAGGAGGGTAAAACTGGCAACTTCCTCTAGATCCTGGATAGGAATATTCATCACCTAGCAGTAGGATGCAGTAAAAAGATTTCTGCATAAATGAAATGACTCTCTTCCTTAAACTAAGGTAGTGCTGAAAGTCACCATACCTAGTCTTTTCCCACTAAGCATATGTATAGAGGAGGAAGTTTCTATGGGAGAGGTAAGTGCTTTCTTTCCAATGTTTCATTATAGAAGGAAAAAAAGAACACAACAGGTTGCAGTCTTGATGGAGAGGTGGGTGGTGGAAGATGAGAGAAGGATTGCCATCAGATTAATTATGACTGCTATGAGAATGATCTACTAAGAACACACAATTCTTGGGGCTTCCACTGCTCTCAGAGGAACTACATACTAACAGGGATACAGTCTAAAGGAACTTACACAACATAACTACAACCTTCGTGAACATTTGGTACTACAAAGTTATCAGAGAATAGCTGTAAGTACTCAGATTAACATATGAGATTCTAATAAACACCAAAGAACTTACCTAGATTTATCCAAATTCCACCTGGCTTGAGAATTTTCCATATCGTATCAATATAATCAATTACATTGTGAGCTGTGTCTATGAAGAAACAGGTAGCAATACAGTCCCAGGTATCTATTTGAGGAAAACCACATTATTACATTATGTTATGCTGCCTTTTCTTTTAATTACTTCTACAAATGTACCAGCTACCTCTTACAGATTATGAATATTTCATTTAACTGGAGGAATACAGTAGCTAAACTCTTCCAATCAACACTGTAGTTAGGATAACCAAACAATCATTTATGAGATACTTCACAATTCATGAAAGTTTTTACTGATAATTTGATAATTAACTTGGAAACCATTTTTGATAGCCTATGTAACTATGTATCTTTATCAAATGGTACTTGTAAGAGTTTTGTTTATAATCTACTCAATGTCTAGTCTTCCTTTCAAATAGGTTAAGATGAAGTAACAGTCATTTGAATTTTAAACTGTGATGTAATTGGTGTTAACCACTAATTCTGGCAAGTTACAAAAAAGGCTGTATGCACTTGTTGCCAAGCAAGAAACAAATGGCATAACAATATTTAAACTCTCCACCAGGACTTCGGATAGTCGCCAGTGAAACGGGGAGGAGGCAGTCAGAAGCAGAGCAAGGGATCCCAAGAGAGAACAGTGCCTCGTGGAGACCATGCCCCAGCACACAGGCAGAGGCTGAAGTCCACAAATTTCAGGGCCATAAAGGCACTGATCCAACCAAGGATGACCTTCACCATCTGCTCTCTCAAGCCCTGCTACAGAACAAGATCACCTGTACTCACCCAAGTGATGCTTTCCATTATGTCACCTCTCTTTCGAGAACTTGTTCTCTAACCTATCTCCAACCCCTAACATTTTCCATCTCTCTCTCTCTCTCTCTCTCTCTCTACCTTCAGAATACAGGTTATCCCAATGTCAGAGTTCAGGAAAAGATAAAGAAAAACTTGACTATTGTGTTACTCCCCTGCCCAGTCCCTCCAATGGCGTCCTACCTCTCTAATTGAAGTTGGCCTCAGCAACCCTCCCCAATCTCTCCCACCACTGTGCCTGCTGCTCACTACACCAAAGTAGCCTCTTGCTTTTGCTTGAGCAGAACAAGCACCTTCCCCACCCAAATCCTTCTTCCCTCACCATTCCTTCTGTCTGCAACACTTCCCTCCAAATATCGAATGGTTTGCCTCTTCACTTTTTCAAGGTTCTCTGCTCAACATTTTTTTTAAAGACTTTTATTTATTTATTCATTCATGTGAGACAGAGAGAGAGAGAGAGAAACAGGCAGAGACACAGGCAGAGGGAGAAGCAGGCACCACGCAGGGAGCCTGACACGGGACTCAATCCCGGGTCTCCAGGATCACGCCCTGGGCTGAAGGCGGCACTAAACTGCTGAGCCACCTGGGCTGCCCTCAACATTTTTTTTTTAAAGATATTTTTATTTATTCATGAGAGACAGAGAGAGAGCGGCAGAGACACAGGCAGAGGGAGAAGCAGGATTCGATCCCAGGACCCCCAGGATCATGACCTGAGCCGAAGAAAAATGCTCAGCCAACTGAGCCACCCAGGCATTCCTCTGCTCAACATTTTTAAAAAGTTCTGCTTAGCCTTCCCTGATAACTCTATAAATACAACAGCCTCTTCCCAATCCCTCTGTGTCCCTATTACCCTGCCTTAGTATTCTTCCTCACAATATTAAATTTGTTCTTGCTCCCTGTCCTTACTGGAATACAAATCCCCGTGTACAGAACTTTGCTTTACTCACTGCTCTCTTTCTCGTGCCTAGAACATACCTGGGACTTCTCAGGGGCTGAAATAAGTATTTGTTGAATGAATGATCTTGCTGACCTCTCAGTATACTATTTTTCTTCTTCCTTTTACTGCCACTTCCCCACCCCCCACACCAAACCCTCTCTCCATTACCATCTCCCTTTCTCTAATGCTAGCTCAAACTTTGTTTGCCAAGGTGAAGTTCCAATTTCATGGCCTGATTATAAAGGTCTCCCACAATCTGGAACCAATCTCCCTTTCTAGGCATATCTTCCATTAAACTACCAAAGCAAGCTCTCTTTCCCTTCCAGTCATGCTGTCCCACCATCCCCGATTGCCTCATTCATTCCTACCTTCCTAACTCTGCCTCCTCATTCTTTTTTTTTTTTTTTTAAGATTTTATTTATTTATTCATGATAGAGAGAGAGAGAGAGAGAGAGAGAGAGAGAGAGAGAGGCAGAGACACAGGCAGAGGGAGAAGCAGGCTCCATGCCGGGAGCCCGACGTGGGACTTGATCCGGAGACCCCAGGATCGCGCACTGGGCCAGAGGCAGGCGCTAAACCGCTGAGCCACCTAGGGATCCCTGCCTCTCCATTCTTGAAGTGACAGCCTTCTTTCTACAAAGTTCTCCTTCCCCACACGAATCTACTTTTATCTCTATCATATTCATTACTCACTGAATTTGTTTACATGTTGTCGTTTATTAATAGACCCAACAGATGCTATATTTCTTAATTGTGGGATGTTATACTTCTTTATATTTCCCATCATTACCTTAGACAAGATTTTGAAAATATCCTAACTTGTCACTGAAGTAAATCTTCTATTCTGCTATCAAAATGAACAATCAATACTTCGGCTTAGTATAAACTTAGCTCATTAAATTTAGAATAAAGAGAACTTTTCAATGCTTGTTTTGGACTTACTGCATTCTGAGTAGATCTCCTGAAAATCTCCTGCAGTCATGGAAAAGTTAGAACCAGGAGGAAGACTGTGGGGGTCAACATCGGGGAAAGAGATGGGTCGAATCTGATCAGCTGACCTCCGGTTATTGCTAAACTGATGGATCCAGGGATAAAGCTTATATTTATTAATTTCAGAACATCTGCAAAATATGAGCACAAAATTCAGTGTTAACTAAAAGTTTTATCAAGAAAATCTACTTTAAATACTAAAACTTAATCTGATTGAAGATTTACTTATACTTAAAGTGTTACTACTACACCCCAACCAATCATCTGAAAATGCACATCTACATGCAGATGAGTAACCAATCGTGAATTAAAAAACAGGAAAAAAACAACTAAAGTAAATTCAGAGATCTAAGTGTGTTGTTCATTCACATTTTAAAAAATGTATTTCCAAACCTCATACTCAAGTAAAAAACAGGCCAACCCTTCCTGAAAAAAGTGGTATGGGTTTGCTACGCTACCCAACTATTCTAATTCTCCATTTTAACTTCTCACCATTCCCTAACCCATCCTGGACAGCATATAATTTAAACAAGACAACTAGTTATGTTTTCCAATGCACCTCTTCTGGCTTTAAAAATAACAACTCTTTTCCACTATTTTCTAAAGGCCACAGAAATTCTGAGAGAGGTTTCCAACTCAGTCATAGGAGCATACTTGGCCATTTTATAAGAATCTGATTAAAGGAAAAGTAACGATTGCTACACTGAACTCTTATTCTACTAAAGAAACAAAAGGGTGAAGAAGTTTAAGAAATAATGAGAAAATACTGCTTCCTGGATCATGCACAGTCTTGAAATTCTGCACAGGGAGCATTCCAGTTTCGTGGGACGTCCCATCATTTTCTAAAAAGTCACTTATCCATCCTGTTTCAGTGTTAAGAACTGATTAAAAGTGGTAATTTGTATAAGCAACTTGATTTTAATATAAGAAACACTTATGATACATATCATCATTAAACACTATATATTTATCTTCAAATTCAGAATTGTTCAAAAATAGGTTAAGTCAATCTGATTCTGAGAAATCACTATTTCCAGCAAAAAGTAAATTAAATACCTGTTGAGTACAAAGTTGGAAGAAAAGAGCATAAAAAAACTCCATTCATTTCCTTGACAAGCATAACCTAGCATAGCTATTTCCCAGGCCAGTCTTCCTAGTCCAGCACCAGGTACCAGAATATTTACTTTAGAAGGATCCCTGAAATGAAATAAGGCAATTATGTCCAACCCCTCAAAGAAAGAAAGAAAGAAAGAAAAAAAAAAAACACAAAATCCACATTAACAACTAAAAACTTAGATATTCAGTAAGAATAAGCTCACTCAAGACTGACTTCTTAAAATTGAGAGAAATACTTCTAAATATAAATGAAAAAATAAAGGTGTGAGGAATTATCGTAAGTTCAAATATCATATGAGGGTTTACGCCCTAAATAAGACTTATGAAGACACTCATACTCCTAAAGTAGCTGTCACTTGTACAACTATCTCAAGAAAAATTATCCCAAAGGGATCCCAATACACAAAGATTGAACATAGTTATTTTATAAGACAGTGAAACAAAACATTATTTCTAAATTCTGTAACTAATACAATGGTTTGTGTGACTAAATAGATGAAAATATATGTAGATTTTAATGTTTTAGTTACATCTTTAAGGTCCTATATTTTTTAACTGGCAAAAGAATTTGGTGGGAGGGAAAATGAAGAATTGCCTTCTAACTGAGCATAAATAATGAAAAGTACATCACGCCAAACAACAGGCTCACAAGACTGCTCTTCACTTATTAGCATCACACGACAGTCACAAATTCCCTTCACTGTAAGATCCACCATCCATTTCCAAACAGCTAAAAACCTTAGCAAAGCAAGGGACTTTATCAGGAATTCCAGCCAATCAATATAACCCTAAGGAAATCAAAATGATATTCTTATAGAAAACTAAAGGCAAATGTGTATAATCAGCTGTCATCATGTCAATGAAAAAGATTTTTAAGATTATCTGCATTCTCCAAATTTAGTTCCTAAGTCAAATCCAACGTCCAAATTATCCCCATGTAGAATCCTCTCTCTTTCCTATCTTTATACTATACGGTCTTTAAGTTTGGTGTGCTCCAAACTGCAGCAGGCCTTTTATTAGTGGCCCATAATGTAATCTCTGCATTTCCCATTCTGAAATGAAAAAGAAACAAACACAACTGTCGGACTTTTGTGTGTGTGTGTGTGTGTGTGTGTGTGTGTGTGTTTAAATATTTTATTTATTTATTCATGAGAGAGAGAGAGAGAGAGAGTGAGTCAGAGACACAGGCAGAGGGAGAAGCAGGCTCCATGCAAAGAGCCCGATGCGGGATACGATCCTGAAACCTCGGGATCATGCCCCGAGCCAAAGGCAGATGCCCAACCACCAAGCCACTCAGGCATCCCAGGCTTTTGAAAATTCAGTCTATGAATATAGTAACATGGGAACTTGTCCCGGGTCATCCAGTCTGAAATATACATGTATTTGTATAAGAACTTTAACAAAGTCTATTTAGTTTAACTGTTGAATTTTATATATACAATAAAGCATAAATCAAAATTTGTTAAAAATGATTTCTGATAAATAGGCTTATTAGGATTAGGCGACATTCTTTAATACTTGATATAAGCAAACTGATGCCAAGCTGCCATATAAGTTTTCACCAAAATAAAACAAAATGTTTTCTCATTTCAGATTACACACAATGTCTGTCTGCAAACACTTTAATTTTTAACTGATATAACTGATTAAATTCCTAATGAAGAAAATGGGTAACATCCTCTCATGTGGTTTAGACCTACCAGTATCAGTTATCTAACAAGCACAGAAGCATATATATATTTTCAGTATTAGAATTTGAAAAACTACTGGTCGCAGAACTCTATGCTACCCTTTGTATGACAGACCTACTACTGTGGCACCCCACCCAAGCTTCTCTCTCTTTTTCCACTCCCTATCAGACCCACCAAAACCCATACTCTCCCAGAATTACCTCTTTTCTTTTCTCAGTTCCCATCTGCCCAATCAAAACATGCATTTTTCCCAAGCGGCTGTTCTCACCTTAGATTAAGGAAAAAAAAAAAAAAGGCAACATAATGCAACAAAAGTAACTGGATTTGAAAGTAAATTCATAGAAGAGTATTTAAGTTGCTATATAAATAATCACTAATATTGTCTGGATGGCTGATGAGCTGAGAAAAACCTACCAAGAAGAAATTAGAAAACATGCTAACCCTAAGGGAAAGCTGTGTTAATAATAGTATTGACAGTTATTTTGTCAACTTATGGAAAGTAACTTTATGACCCCTAAGATCAAATTCTCCAAATCTAAACAGGCCCACAGAACTCTCTAACCCCACCTTGTGGCAGGAAGTGCTGTATAAAACTGCTACTAAAAGGCTGTCCTCAAGCCAGGGAATGCAGACTGTATTAAGACCCTAGATTTAAAAAAAAAAAAAAGACCCTAGATTAAAAGTTCGCAAAGATTATGATAGATCAATTATCTATAGTATGACAAAAGGATTTCTCAGGGCATACAAAAGGAGATACATTAAAACAAACACCAGAGAACTGAAAAAAAAAAAGATTTTAAAAATCAAGCAATGAATATGTATAAAACTAAAGCATTTTAAAAGGGAGTTCCTGCTATGACTCCATATCAACTCTAGGGCATTTCTATGAAGGTATTTCTGTGCAAAATAAGGGAAATAAAGTCTACATACAGACCATTAGGGTGACGTGACTTTATACTTGACTGAAACTTAGAAAACCAGGAATAGAGGCATTATAATATGGCACTCAATAATCAAATGGTGCTGCTAGCGATTCTAAGGGGAAATGAGTAAGCATAATAGTTTACCTAGTTATTAAGGTCCAACTATGCAGAAGCATTATATTTGTTACAAATGTGATACCCCTGATAACAGCAGGAAAAATTTCAACAGTTTATCCCATACAAGCAAAAATGAAGAGAGTGTACCTACACAGAATGTAAAGAAGCCGTGGATCCTGCTTGTACTGTGTTTTGTGCTCCAACTAATACCCACAGTAAATGTTGTTCCTGAGAAGTCTCCTTTATCGGACACAGAATGATTTTTGTGTTGCAGCTGCAGATTAGCAAGTTCCAACACACAAAATACTTCTCATGTGTCAACATGCTGACACTTAGCTGACCGTTGGCGTTTAGCAGTGTATACACTTTAAAGCACTAGAAGCATTCGGTTCTGTTTGAATCCCAGTTCTCTGTTCAATACAGTAAAAATCACTAACCACTTGTAGCTACTGAACACTTAAAATGTGGCTAGTCCAACGTGTTGCTAGTGTAAAACAGATGCCAGATTTCAGTATAAAAAAAACAATGTAAAATACCTCATTAATAATCTCACATACTGATTATATGCTGAAATAATATTTCTGATAAACTGTCTTATTAAAGTATATTGGTTTTATCTGTGGCTTTTTATGTAGCTGCTAGAAAATTTAAAATGACATATATGGCCTGTGTTATATTTCTATTGACCAGTGCTGATCCACAGAGAGAAATAGTAAAAATATAATTTTGAGCAAAAGCCAATTGTAAAATGACACAATCCACTCTATGAACTTCCACAATATAAAGAATAAAATGTTTTGCTTAAAGGTATATAAACATGTAGTTATTATGGAAAAGTAAGATTAGAGTAACAACTTCATATTAGTTGTTACCTCTGGAAAGAGAGAAGAAGAATATATACTCAGTGTGGTTTACAGGGCATAGTTTCAACTGTATCTGCAATCTTTCTTTTAAAAAATATACCAAAAAATCCACACACAAACAAAACAAGACCCTGAAGTAGCTATGGCAAAATTTCAAGGTTTAAGAGCTAGGTGTTGAAATATTTTTTATTCAAAGTAGAAAATTCGTTAAAACTTCCATTAGTGTCTGACCCCTTCAAAAATATCCCAGTTTACCTCTTCATCCACTCTCAACAAAGAACTCCCAGTAGCAAACAGCTTCTCACCAATTCCAGAAAAACACTTTCTCACCTTAATCTTTAGAGCTATATACCCACAGAAACTCAGTTTAAATTATTGCCTTATCTCTGAAGCCGTTCCCAAATATCTCAGGCAAAGCTTGAACTCACTTCTCAGTAATTTCAGCACTTCATACCTCTGTTATAGTTTATATACCAAGTTTTCTATGACCCACAGGCCTGTCACTTGTTTTTGTTTTACTGGAACATAGTCACGCACACAAATTGTCTATGGCTGCGTCCCCCCTGAACAGTCTAAAATATTTACTAGCTGTCCCTTTAAGTTGGCCATCCCTGATCTAATGGATCTTAAACACCTTTCCCATTTATACAGTTTCCTTAATCTCTTTTTTTTTTTTAAAGATTTATTTTTTTTTTAATTTTTATTTATTTATAATAGTCACAGAGAGAGAGAGAGAGAGACAGAGACACAGGCAGAGGGAGAAGCAGGCTCCATGCACCGGGAGCCCGACGTGGGATTCGATCCCGGGTCTCCAGGTTCGCCCCCCGGGCCAAAGGCAGGCGCCAAACCGCTGCGCCACCCAGGGATCCCTCCTTAATCTCTTTTATGACTGAATAAATATTCCACTGCATGACTGTACCATTATGTATTAAAATCCACTAATTAAGAACATTTAGATTTTTTCCCAATCTTTTGTTATTATAATGTTAAAGACAATATCCTTGGCATAAATGATCTTCCAAATGCAAGAATCTGTAGAAAGCTTCACCAAAATTGAATTCCAGGAGTCAAAAGATATGCGTTTAAATTTTGTTAAATACTACCAAGTTGCCCTCCATAAGATTTTACTGATTTATTCTTCCTTCAGCAAGCTGTATGTCTCTCTACCCTTAGTAAGATATATAACTTTTAAACTTTGCAAAGTAATAGGTGAAATATGTCATCTTAGTGTGGTTTTCACATTTGCATATTCTTATGAGATTGGGGTCTTGTATTTTTTTCTGTGAACTATTTACACATTTTTCTACTGGATTATTAGTCTTGAATTGTTTTTCCACTGAATTATTATTACTCTAGATTTATAAGCACTTGAAATCCTGAACTTTAAGAGCTTGGGATCTTGTTTGAAAGACCTGAAATAAATATTTGTCTTTGGTCTAAGAGAACTTTTAGGATGAGGGATAGATCTAAATTTTTAGTCTCCACTCTTGCATTATTTGGCAGACTACGTTTCTTCCATTTTCTCTTTTTAAATGGTTTCTTTAGCTAAGAGAATCCTTTCATAAATTATGATTTATATAATTTAATGTAAGTAGGAAAAAAATGCTTCTTTAAAGTTCACCATATATTTCCCTAATGACCAACCATATTAAAGAAATAATACATTCATCTAGTCAATAGTATATCTGTATCTTTTTGGAGTGAAATGCAAAGACAATAGATTTCTCCCACATGCAAAGTATCACTTCATTTTCTTCTAAAATAGGGTGGGTTAGTGAAATTAAGATATAAAAATACAGTCCAACAGTTTTCAGTATTCACAAAAGAATATGGTTCCACACAGCTGTGATTTTTCATTTCAGGTGGGACTCAAGAATCTCTTTCCTTAGCAACTATAAACTTGATCACACACATACACAAAAATTTTTTTTAAAGATTTATTTATTTATTTATTCATGACAGACAGAGAGAGAGAGAGGAGAGAGAGAGAGGCAGAGACACTGGAGGAGGGAGAAGCAGGCTCCATGCGGGGAGCCCGATGCGGGACTCGATCCCGGGTCTCCAGGATTGCGCCTGGGGCCAAATGCAGGCGTTAAACCGCTTGAGCCACTCAGGGATCCTCGATCACACAAAATTCTTAAATTCAAATGATAACATAATTAAGTCACTTGAAAACTTGAAACTCTCAATTACTGTTCAAACCATGACATGAAAGGTTACTGTGCTTATGTTCTATACTTGAGAAAAAGGTTTAAATTCTGAGCTCATACTTCAAGAAAAATTACATTGTTAATTTCAATGAGCAACTGCTCACTAAAGTACAGTCCAAATCTATTTAAAACTCCAGACTAGAGGCTACCAACTACCAAAATGGTTGGCATTCAGCACAATTGAAAAAACATTTTCTTTATTAACAAATAGACCCCAATACAATGTGAATCTGTGACTTCAAAGCTGCTTGTGGGTGTGAGTGGTTCAGTCAGTACAGTATCTGATTCTTGATCTCAGGATTGTGAGTTCAAACCCCACACTGGGTGTGGAGCCTACTTAAAAAAATAATAATAAACTCTAAACAGAGATAAACTGGACAAACTAACAAAACAGTGTGTTTTCACAGGAAAAAAATATTTTAATGCTCACAGGTATAGTTAATTCTATGCATACTTAAGTATACTAATACGCAGCTTGGTTAGAAAAGGCCTTCACTGAAATTTCAAAAAGGACGAACAAAAGCTGACATAAATTTGAGTCAAATCTAGTCTGAAGTATAAAGACATCAAATTCTCATGTGCTTGCTGTGGCATAAACAGGATCCTGGAAATTTATATGACCCAGCTGACCAGGATTTACCTAAGAATCAATCTGGATACTGAAGGGCTGTAATTAATGTCCTTTTTTCAGGACTAGGGGTTTACTTTTTTATGGCAAAATTATGACTTTAACATGGATATGGACTTTGTTTTATTAACTTTATTTCTTTAAGGTTTTTTGATAGCTCATCTTATTAACTGTAAGAAAATCAATCTAAATTAATTAAGCAAAACAAATGACATAGTAAGAGATAATGAAATTTTTCCACTTGGTCCAAGAATGGCACAAAAACAAAGTTTGACAGATATTTTGGCACACTTCATTTAAAGGTTATCTATCTACTCTGATAACATTGATTATTTTCAGGGAAGGGAAATGAGTGGCTGGGTAAAAGTTATGCCAAAGAGACTTTAAATTCTGTGAAGTTTTAAAATTTTTGAGCACTATGGTATGTTTTAACTAATTGAAAAAATTATTCTTTTATTTTAAAATAACCTTTTAGGGGGGGCGCCAGGGTGGCTCAGTTGGTTGAGCATCTGCCTTCGGCTCACCAAGCCCTGCATCTGGCTGCTTCTCCCTCTCCCTTTGTATGCTCTCTCTCTCTCTCTCAATAAATAAATAAATCTTTAAAAAATAAAATAACCTATTAAAATCATCAAGAGTTAGTTCATTCTTTTCTCATCAGCCAACATTCTGTCAGTAGCAATGATGGTAATAAAATAGTAGACAGAAAACAGTAAAATAATACTCTGTGTCAGTTCACTAAGTACCTTTAACAATGGCATGCCCTTTGGCATAGCGGACATTGTTATCCTGTTTGGACACCATGGCAATATACATGATTCAATGAATCTGAACAAAATCATGTTTAAAATGCTAGAAATGATGTTAACATGGGCATTTGGCATTCAGCCTTCCAAATATACACAAACTTTGTACATTCCAATTGTAAAGAGCCTTACTTCATAACCTACTTTTCAAAAACAGATATATTTTGAATTTTGAGAAAGATCTGGACTTTATGTTTACAGACTATTCAACTATTATTGATTATTTTTAGAGCACTGGATATATGCATGACAGAGAGAACCAACTAGAAACATCCTACAATACAATACATCCTATAATATATCAATGTTTATAAAAGTCCATAATAATCACATCACAATTCATTTTTTTTTTAAGATTTTATTTATTTATTCATGAGAGACAGACAGAGAGAGAGAGAGAGAGAGAGAGAGAGAGAGAGAGAGAGGGAGGCAGAGACACAGGCAGAGGGAGAAGCAGGCTCATGCGGGGAGCCCGACATGGGACTCAATCCCGGGTCTCCAGGATCAGGCCCTGGGCTGAAGGCGGTGCTAAACCGCTGAGTCACCCAAGCTGCCTTCACATCACAATTTTAACAGTTGTAGAATATTTAATGTAAGACTACTGGTAAGAATTGTAGCACTTAAAAAAAAAAATTGTAGCATTTGGACAGCCTGGGTGGCTCAGCGGTTTAACACTGACTTTGGCCCAGGGCATGATCCTTAAGTCTGGGGATTGAGTCCCATGTCGGGCTCCCTGCATGGAGCTTGGTTCTCCCTCTGCCTGCGTCTCTGCCTCTCTGCCTCTCTCTCTCTCATGAATAAATAAAAATATTTTTTAAAAAAGAATTATAGTATTTATTAAACAAAGGTATTCTTTAAAAACTGTGATTTTTGGCTATTTATTCCAACTAAAGCCTAGTTTTCAAAACAAGCATTACTGAGGAAGACTTCATATCTTAAAGGAAAATTAAAAGCATATTTCAACATTGCCACCTCAATATTCCATTATTAAAGAGGCAAAGATGTCTCCCAACAAAGAAAAATCCTGATCAGATGGTTTTAGAAGTAAATTCTATTACATACCTGGTCAGGATTTTTCTTTGTTGGGAGACATCTTTGCCTCTTTAATAATAATAAAGATGAATGGACACCAATTCTTCTCAAACTTCCCCCAAATTTAAAAAACACTTCCTTGGGCAACTGGGTGGCTCAGCGATTGAGTGTCTGCCTTTGGCTCAGGGCATGATCCTGGGTTCCTGGGATTGAGTCCTGCATCAGGCTCCCTGCATGGAGCCTGCTTCTCCCTCTGCCTATGTCTCTGCCTCTCTGTGTCTCTCATAAATAAATAAATTTAAAAATAAATAAAATAAAAAACACTTCCTATAACTCATCCTATGAGGCCAACATTATCCTGATACCAAAAGAAGATAACATCACAAGAAAAGAAAATTCACAAGAACAAATCAGCAGTAAAACCCTTTTTTACAGATGTAAAAATCCTCAACAAAATATTAGCAAACTGAACCCAACAACATATTAAAAGGATTGTTCACCAGGACCAATAGTAGTATGTCATTAATGCAAGAGCAGTTCAACATAAGAAAATCAATCAATATTATCACATGAACAGAACAAAGGTTCTATTCATTTGACACAGAAAAGACATTTGATAAAACGCCAACACCCTTTATTGATAAAAATGCTCAGGACACTAGGAATCAAGGGAAAATTCCTTAATATGATAAAGAGTATTTATTAAAAACCTACAGCTAACATCATACCCAATGGTGAAAGAATGAAAGTTTTCCCTCTAAGACCCAGAACATGATAAAGGTGCCCCCTTTCACCACTGCTATTCAACATTGTACCAGAAGTTCTGGCCAGAGTGGAAAGAAGATGGAAAACCATTTCTATCTGTAGATGCTCTGAACCTGTATGTAGAAAATTGCAAAGAATCCACAAGAAAGCTTCTCCAACTAATAGACAAACTAAGCCAAGTTGCAGGGTTACACAATCAATACATAAAAATCAGCTGTGATTCTATACATTAGCAATGGACAATCCTAAAGGAAATTAAGAAAGCAATTCCATTTACAGTAACATCTAAAAGAACTAAATACAGGGTGCCTGGGGTTAAGCAGCTGTGTTCAGCTCAGGCCGTGATCTCAGGATCCTGGTATCAAGCCCCCATCGGGCTCCCTAATCAGCAAAGTCTGCTTTTCCCCTCCCCCTCTGGCCCTCCCCCCTGCTTGTTCTCTCTCTCTCTCTCTCACTCACTCTCTCTCAAATAAATAAAATCTTAAAAAAAAAAAAAGAACTAAATACTTAGGGAATAAATCTAACCAAGGTCAAGAAAGACTTGTACTGAAAACTACAAAACAGTGCTGAAAAAAATTATAAAGAAGATCTAAATAAATAGACATCCTGTGTTCATGGATAGGAACGTGAACGTTTAACGTCGTTAAGATGTCAATATTTTCCAAACCAGTTGACATATTTAACACAATTCCTAACAAAATTACAATAGCCTTTCTACAAAAATGAAAATGCTGATTCTGGAATTCATATGGAATTGCAAGGTCTCCAAAGAGCCAAAACTATCTTGGAAAAGAATAAATTGAAGGATTTATGCTTCCTGACTTCAGAACTTAAAAAGCTACAGAAATTAAAATACTGCGGAATTGCCATAAAGGCCAACATACAGACCAACAGAATAGAACAGAGAGCCCAGAAATAAACCCTGTCATGTAAGGTCAATTGATTTTCAACAATAGTACCAAGATAATTCAATGGGGAAAGAAAGGATAGTCTTTTAACAAATGTTGCTGGGAAAACCAGATATCCACATGTAAAAAAATGAAGTTAGACCTTTACCTTACACCACATACAAAATCAACTCAAAGAATTATAACTATAAAATTATTAGAAGAGGGATGCCTGAGTAAAAAAGGGATGCCATATGTAAAAAAATGAAGTTAGACCTTTACCTTACACCACATACAAAATCAACTCAAAGAATTATAACTATAAAATTATTAGAAGAGGGATGCCTGAGTGGCTCAGTGGTTGAACATCTGCCTTCAGCTCAAGTTGTGATCCTGGAGTCCTGGGATCCAGTCTTACATGAGGCTCCCCATGGGGAGCCTGTTTCTCCCTCTACCTATGTCTCTGCCAACTCCCCCTCCCCCTCATGAATTTTTTAAAAAAATTCTTAGAAGAAAGTATTAGGGAAAATCTTCATGGCACTGATTTGACAATGATTTCATAAACATGACATGAAAAGCACTAGCACCAAAAGGAAAAAAAACAGGTAAATTGAACTTCACCAAAATTATACAATTTTATACATCAATGGACATCAAGAAAGTGAAAAGACAAACTACAGAATTGGAGAAAATACTTGCAAATCATATATCCAACAAAGAATCAATACTTGCATAAAAACCAAAAAAGGTCATAGATTACACAGTTTCACCAATGCAAATCATCTTTAACTCAAACATAATAAAGACTACAAAAACCATGAAGAGTCAGTATTTTAAAAAATTAGGAACCCCAAGTATACTATATCCTCACTGATAAACCTGAGAATACAAAATGCATTAACAAGTCTGTGGCTGCTAAAAATGTGAATTAAGAGCTTAAGTGAGTACTATACATGTCAATCACTTCTAGTGGCTGAAGTATTTGAAATGTGAAAGAAGTAAACTTCTTTCTAGAAAAATATGTCATTAAAAAACTTCTTCCAGGGATGCCTGGGTGGCTTAGTGGATGAGCATCTGCCTTCAACTCTGGTGATCCCAGGGTCCTGGGATCGAGTCCTGCATTGAGCTCTCCATAGCGAGCCTGTTTCTCTCTCTGCGTCTCTCATGAATAAAATCTTAAAAAAAAAAAAACACTTCTTCCTAAATTATATCTTTTAAAAAGTCAGTGAATTATTACATACATTACTTCTGAACCGTGTACATCAGATATTTGGACATGCAAAAACAAGCACTGGAAGCTATTTTGTTTTTTTTTTTTAAAGAGTGATATAACATGGCATATAATGGAATATAATATATATATAATATAACATGGTATGGAATATAATAATTTCACCTGTGCTTCCAATGTTAGTCACTTACAGAGTTATTTCTGGGTCTCAGACCCCAGAATTCTATAAATCTAATTGGAGAAATATTCACAGAATTGAAAATCAGTAAAGTGCCATACTGCCATCAATGATGGAATAATGAAAGCTTTAAGTGATACAGGAATCACAAACCTATAATGAACCTATTATCCCTTCAACTAAGTGTTCAGCAGGTAACTATAGCACAGCATGTCAAAAACATACTGTCCACAAGAATAACTGGGTGATTTTCATGGCACCCAGCTACAATCTACATGGCATACCCATGTAGAAATCCAAACCAGATGGACTAGCAGCCATTACCTGTTAAAGGCCAACTAGACAATACAAGAGCCCCAATCCTACCCTTTGCAGATGACAATTCCAATACACCAATGGTTTCCTATGGACACGGTAGCAGTTCATTTAGTGCTGAAGAAGTAACTATATTTTCACAACTGAGAATCCAAGTGTTTTTTAAAATTGCAAAGATCTTCCTACTAATCTACTGCAGGAAAGATTAAATCAATGTACATGAAGTAAAAGATGAGATCAGATGAAAACTTAGAAACTATTTCATTTTCTAGAAAGCACATTACACTGCCACATTTCTAGAAGAAAGGTTTATAGATAATTTTCTTAAGTGACTGAAGCAGCTAATACATGTAATATTAAAAATTAAAAACACAAGATTCACTCAACACCCCCCCCATGCTCACAGCTTGCAGAAGGGGAATGCCTTTTTTCTAGCTGTCAATACTATTCACTTGTTTGTTTGTTTTTTTACAATTTTATTTATTTATTCATGAGACAGACAGAGAGAGAGAGGCAGAGACACAGGCAGAGGGAGAAGCAGGCTCCATGCAGGAAGTCTGATGCGTGACTTATCCTGAGACCCCGGGATCACATCCTGAGCCAAAGGCAGACACTCAATCACTGAGCCACCCAGGCATCCCTCACTTCAGTTTCTACTGTTCTTTTTACATACATCATCTGGCATTCATCAAAAAATGAGACATGCAAACCAGAAAGAAAACGTAACCCACTGTTATGAGAAGAAACCATCATCAGAACTTACGCACAAACAGCACATATGTTGGAATTATCAGACAGGATTTAAAAATAATCATAAAAAATACATTAAGGCATCAAGTGGAAAAGGCAGATCACATGATACAAACAGGAAATGTGAGCACAGAGTGAACACACACAGAAATAAATGTGTATATGGAGGTACTAGACAGGTGTTTTAAATTCTGTATCAGAGTAAGTCTTTCAATGAGTTTATCAACAGACTGCCATAATAAACAATCAGTGAAATTCAAGTTAGGTCAATAGAAATTATCCAAATTAAAATATAGAAAGAGTTCTGAGAGACGTCAAGCAGTTTCATATACATGCAACTCAAGTCCCAGAAGGGAAAAATAAGAGCAAATAGTCTTTAGTAATACATATCTACCCAAACCCTCCAAGGCAAAACAAACCCCAAGTAGGATAAACTCAAAGAAAACTACATCTAGGCACCTCATAAACTGCTGACAGAGGTCAGGTGGGGTAAGGAGAATGGGGAGTAACCGCCTAATGGGTATGGGATTTATTCTGGGTTCATGAAAATCTTTTCAAACTCTGTAGAGATGATGGATACACAATGCTGTGAATATCTAAATACCATCAAATTGTTTACTATAAAATGGTCACTTTTGCTATACTTATTTCACCTCAACTTTTTTAAATGAGGGGAAAAACATTTATATTTCTCAAAACAAGGTATAAAATGGCCCTTACACATATGAAGACATTCAATTTCATTCATAATAAGAGAAATGCAAATGAGAAGTAGGCCAAGATACACTTCAACACCCATTGGATTGGCAAAAGTTCAAAAGCTTGGTAATACAATGTTTGGCAAGGCTGTGAGTAAACAGGTACTTTCATACATTGCTGGTCAGAAGGGGAAACAGTACAACCCTTACAGGCGTATGTGGCAATAACTGGCACAGACTGTAAAGTCGGCACCACCTATCGGTGTTCACGCCTTTTTATAATCTCCACCCTTTAGTATGCACAGGGATCTAGGACTTGCTTCTAACCAAGAGTCACCTCTGTGGTAACATCACATCATAAAAGACTCCACTGAAAGCCTGCTCACTCTAAAGGCTCTCTTTGACAGCTTGATGAAATGACCATTTTGGGAAAGCTCACAAGACAAGGAACTGCAAGTGGCATCTAGGCTTCCAAGGAGGTTAACACGAAGCCAGGGCCCTTCCTCAGTCCCACGACCACAATGAAATGAATTCTGCCAACAACATGAGTGAGCTTGAAAGCAGGTATTTCCACAGTCAGGAACAAAGCCCAGCAGACATCTGGATTGCAACCTCGGAAATCCTACACAGAGGATGCAATTAAGCTATGCACACTTCTGACCCACAGAAATTGTGAAATAATAAATGTATGCTGTTTTAAGCAAATTTGTGGTAATCTGTTGCACAGCAATAGGTAACTAACACACTTACCACACTACATATGCATTTACCTTGCAGGCTCAGCAATCCCATGTCTAAGAATTTATACTAAAAATATACTTTCAACAGTACAAAAATATTCCTGTATACAGTTATTAATTGTAACTTTATAATTGTAAGATACTGCCAACTACTTAAATAACCAAATACAAAAAACAAAACAACAACAACAACAACAAAAATCAAATACAGGAGATTGGTTGAAGTACTCTACAGCTATAAAAAAAGGCTAGGAAGACCTCCATGAACTGAAATGTAGCTTTTCTAAGATTGTTTAGGGGAAAAAAGTAGAGTGCAACATAAAGTATACAGGCTGCTACATTTTGTGTATGAAACAAAAAGAAGTAATTATGAAGAAGAAACCTGTATCTGCTTACATTCATAAGAAACAAAAAAATAAAAAGAAGGATAAACAAATCAGTGATACTGATTAGCTACATGGGGCATGGGATTGAGAATGAGGGATTGAGATTGGCTATCAAAGGAACAGAGAAGGGAATACATTTTTTCTGAATATCACAAGTTGATAACTGATAGCTCACCCATCAAAAAATATAAATCAGCAAGGTTGTGGTGTGGGGGCAAGACATAACCACCCTGAAAATTGAAAGCAAACAAAAACAAACCTCAAAATACTGGATTTCAAATAAAAAACACAATCACACTGAGGAGAGGGGGTTGAAGCAAAGCAAGCTTTGCTTCAAAGCTAATTTGAGGAACTTGTGAAGCCTATTTTTGTGAATACCCTTCATTTAGGGGGAAAAAATAATTGCTAGCAAATCCTAAACTTCTGCCAGTAGTTTGTTTTTCATAGTGGTATGGAGATAACAACTCTGAAACCATTATGTGAGTACTGTGGATTGAGTGGATGAGTCAATGTACAGATGTTGTCAGAAGCCGAGTTCTCACAGTGGAAAAAGGCAGACAGATATAGAGAACAGCGGAAGCCAAGAAGGAAACTTTTGGGGGTGTACTGGAATTGAAGGGATCAGTATGAATTAATGCTTTCTAATGTGTGTATGCATGTTTGTTCTATCCACTATAAAAGGCTCAAAAGCGGTGACATTTTAGTAACGATGAACATGCCTAGTACCAGATCGTGGTTTCTACATACCATTCCACATTAACCAGATACTTGGAAAAATCTCCAATTCCAGGACTAAAGTAGGGAAGATACATAATGGGACTGAAATAACTTACTGTACCAGAAAATAAGGAAGCACTAAAAAAAAAAAAACTGGGCCATTTGAAAAGACATAGGAGCCAACTTGAAGGGACTCCTGCTGTGCTAAATGTGAGGTAATAACAACAACAGAAATCCAACAGTAATGGATCATAACCCAATGAGTAAAATAGGAACCATTGGTCCTTTCTGGTAATAGTTTACAGATCCAGTAGAATGCCAACTGATAATCATAAAGGTAGAAAATCACCATTCCATAACCAGCACAGGACACATCAGTTCATGCAAGAATCATTATTAGTGGCTGACAATTCTAAGGCGGAGAAAGTCTGAGAAGAAGTAGGATATTAATTGTATGGTCTTAAAGCATCTCCTCAGAAATTGTTTATTAGTCCCAAGAGGAGAAACAGTAACCACACAATGGAGAAACTAAGTGACATTTTAAATGGATAATCAAAATTAAAATTGTCAATGATGGACTAATAAACACTGTATGACTCTGAATGTGATATCCTGAGAAGGATAATCAATTAGGTATCATTTCATCAGATATTCTCAAACCGAGGCATATTCCATAAAATAACTTCCTTGTATTCTTCAAAAATATCAACATCATAAAAGTCAAAGAAAGGCTAAGGCACTGTTCCAGATTAAAGAACTAAGGTATGATAATGAGATGCAATGCAACATCCAGGGCTGGATTCTAGACTGGAAAGAGAAGTGTTATAAAGAACATTTTCAGGAAAATTTTATAAAACTTGAATACAGATTACAGATTAGAAAATCATATTCTAGGTTAAATTTTCTCAATCTGATAACTGCAATGTGTTTATGTAAGAGAATATCCTTGTTCTTAAGAAATAAACTCTGAAGCATTAAGAGGTTAAAAAATGATATAAAATTGATATTTCAAATGCTTTAAGTAATAATTGTGCATATATGCAGTTTTAGACATATTCATAAAGCAGGGAAACAAGGGAAGTAGGAGGAAGAAAAAATAAAATGTAAAACGTTAAGAATTGGTGATTAAGTAGAGAGGATATAGCGCTGTAAAATGCATGCAACGAATCTGTTATTCTGAAGTTGAGATTCTCAAAATGACATATACACTGGTATTTTCAAAAATACAGGAATTATACTTGCTGCTAGATCTTGTTTAATGTGATACAAGATACAAAGCATGTCATAGCACAAATCTGGTTTTTAAATACTTCGATAACTATTATTCAAAACTGGTTATCTTGCAACCTTATGCATTTTATTTTATTCATTTATAAATGTTATTCTGAAAAGTGGACAGCTTAGGCTTTTCATGGCACAAAAAAAAAAAAGAATCTCTAAGCTATAGATCCCTTATCTATTTACAAGTTAGTTATAATGAGGAAAATGCAAATAGCCTGCAGCTTTTTGTGACGCCATAAGCAAATTATAAAAGAAAACATCACTGATAACGAACATTCAATTTAACCTTATTAATTTCTATACAGAATGATTTCCCTTAAGTGTAGAGAGTATTCAAAATATTAACTTCAACCTCATACAAGGCATCTAAGAACACATATAACACCACACACCCATATATGGAAAAATACAGGCACACAGTGACTACAAAAATGAATCAGGACTATGAAATTTCTTATAGAGAAACTTAGTGCTTACATTATCTTAGACAAATTGGTTAAAAATAAGATACTATTTACCATCTCTCTTTTGGAAAATTTTTTAAAATTTCTTTAATGATTGGCTGGTAGCAGGCTTCCCTCTCTGCTTTCCCGGTTTCACTCCAGTCTCTCACAAACTGTTTCAGTGTGGATTTTAATTTATCCATGTCAAATGTAGATGCTGGCATAATCTTTCCATTCCCCTGTTTAGAAAACAGAAATCAATTAGCGTCTGACCAAGGAATCAATCACGAAGATGGTTAAACAGACTTGCTACTAAGGGGCTATATATTAGATGGTTTGGTGGATAAATCACTAGCCTCTCACCTCAACCAGGGTTCATGTAGGGTTGAGATTCTACATGAAAAGAGTTTGGTGGTCTCACTTCTACCCTCAATAGATTTAAGGTCCACTAATCATGAAACCACCATATAATTAAGCAGTCTTTACTCAGGAGAGGACCAGAACTGAGCTGCTATGGAGACGGGACATCTTCTCTCTCTAAGAGAGGGAAGAAAGTCCCTCCAGGTCATTGATGGGGCTGCATGGAGAGGCTCACACTGGAGTGGCCTAACTGTATCTATCCCGTGGATACAAAAAGAGGACTTCAGTTTCTATTACTGCCAGTCCCTTGAGATTTATAAGTGAAAATAACTTCTTAAAGTAAAAGATAAATATCAACAGATAGAAGATACTGAAAATGCATTTAGCAAAGGAAATTAATTTTACACAGCTAGTAAAGTTGGTCATAAAAACTTGTCACTAACTCCATATGCTAGAACAGTCAGGACATTATGTGAAACGTACAACAATATGCCAATAATTATCTTACTATTTTTATAAAAAAAAAAAAAATAATCCCTGAACAAACCTAGTTTCTGGCACGGTATTCTGTTTAGCCTAATCAAATGCCTGAGCATAAAAGTGAAAATATTCTCTAAGTAGAGCAAATGGCCCATGCAAAATATAAAAGTGAAATCCAGAAAGATAAAGACCTCAAAATACAGAGGTTAAACCCTAAAATAAAAATAGAACAAAATTTCACATACGTTAAACCCTAAAATAAAAATAGAACAAACTTTCACATACATCTTCTCCATATTCTTTATTTTCAAACATATGTATGCAATCATTCACAATGGTCAGTAGTATTTCTTGATTATGATCAATGCATTTCCGAATCTTGTCCAAGTGAAGAAGAAACTGAGGAAGTAGTTTCTGTTGATTATCTGGAAGTGATCGAAATTGTCTTTCTGTTCGGTTCACTCGCTCATGCATACTGGTGCTAAAACATAAAAGGTGTTTTATAAATTGGCAAAAGAATTCTCACCAGGGCCAATCTTACTTAAAGGTTGTCTTGCTGCACAATTATTTCTTTATAATGTTGGGAGACTGTCATTTACAATCTTTTGGTTTCTTAAAGGATATCAACTTAGAAAGTTTTATGTTATCACTTTAACAAATTCTCTAAGCAACCAAACAAAAGACAAATACTTTACAACTAGCAAAGTAAACATCTGCACCAATTAGGAGGGGGAAAAGGAAACATAAAGAGGATTAATGTACAATTAATTTTTATGATTATAATTTCCAAACTTAGAATTTTTAGCAAACTAGATGAATGCTTTGAATTTCTCCATCAAATAGCAGAATACTGCTCTGAAATTACTTGACAATACACAATATATGTTTTGAAATTAACTAAGAACCAATCAAGCTAAATTAAACACACACACACACACACACACACACACAAAGGATCTTATGTACTACAAAAGTAGTAAACAAAGGAAAAATTGAAATTCTATAGCATTTTACATATTATTCACAATTTGCATTCCAGAAGTTTCCAGATAACTCTAATGGTCACTTTGAGAATTACCTATTTATAAAATCTGAAAACAAACAAAAAAACACATCATTTTTAAAAGCTGAACATTACATTTGCCAGGAGTGTCATTTTACATCAATCAGATGGGCAAAATCTAAAAGCCTGATTATAAGAAATATGGGAAAAAATATTAGGAAATATTCCAAAAATATGGAACAACTTGAATATATACACACATACTGATTGATGACAGGTGCCGAAATTAGTACAACCACTTCGGAAAATAATTTAGCATTACCCAAAAAAGCTTAATATGCACACTCCCTAGCAATTACAGTCCTAGACACATACTCAAGAAACTCCTGCACAGGGGCACCATGAAACATAAACTATCTTCCTATTACCACTGTTACATATAACAAACAAGAAACCTGCAAATAACCTAACAGTTAATCACCAGTAAAATGAAGAAAGTACAGTATAATCAAACAATTGAAAGCAATTGAATTAATAAACTACAACTATACACAATAATATGGATAAAACTTATGAATGTAAGTATGTGCTGAAAAGAAGCAAGTTGCAGAAAAATACAGAATGTACAATTCCATTTTATATAAAAATAAACAATATATTACAGGACTGAACACATAAAAAAACTACAAAGAAAGCAAAGAAATGAAAATTAAGAAACTGATGTTCTTTGCAGGGAAAAGGAAAGGGTTTTTTTTTTTTTTTTAAACCAAGTGTTAGGTGCATGGGTTTTCATTGTATCATTCTTTACATTTTATATAAACAAATAAATAAATGTGTTTCTCCTCAAAGTTCTTTGGCATTTACTCTGTACTAAATGAAAATGAAAAACACGTTTTCATTTGGTTGCCTGAATCTTTCTATTCACTCAAATAATTGTCTCGTTTTAATGCCAAATTACTCTTTAATTTCTGAATAGTAATAAAGAAGTTCTGAAGAAGCTCTTGAGTAAAGCAATAACCTGATCAGGTTTTTAGAAACTGGTATGTGGTGGCTGTGGTGGTCAGGGGCAAGAGGGGAATTGGCAGGGTAGTGTGAAAAGATCAAGCTGGCAGGTTCTGCATTGATGTTTGCTTTGGTCCCCCTAGAGACAGTGTAATAGTGAGCTGTAGAGTCAAAGAGATAGCAATTGAAATCCAGGTTATGCCACCTATTTGCTACAAGACCCTTTGCAAGTTACTTCCTTTCTCCCTGCCTCAATTGTCTCACATACAAAACAAGGTAATACATAACAACAATGATGACGATGATTATAGAAGCTATTATTTGTTGAGATTTAATAAAACCCAGGCCCTACAAAAGTCACTGAACATGGATTACTCTGAGAAATCTCCATAAAACCCTACAAGGTTGGGTACCATTATATTCCTCTACCAACCCAATGGGATTTCACTAAAAATGTAACAGAATAACGCATACAAATCACTTAGCCCAGGGCCTGAAACATAGATCAAATGTGGTAGGTTTAACTATATATGTTCACAGTGAAGATACAAAAAAATGTAAAGTAAAAATTCTCCAGGAAAAAAGCTATTAATAATCCCTCTTCTAAAGGTAATCACTTCTTTTTGGCATATTTCTCCTTGTTGTTAAGATAGTTTTTTTTAATTGCCTTTCTAGTCAAAAAGTAATACTCAGAACAGCACATCACTTGGAGATCACTAGAAATGAAGAATCTCATGGCCCACCTAAGAGCTACTGAAATGTAGCCTGTCTTTTAACAAGATCTCCAAATGATTCACATGCAATATCAACTTTTTAGAAGCACTTGTAATTCTTCAGCTTTATCAAAATAATTTTCCCAGATCAGAAAAAAACTTCTCTAATGACTATAGGGCAAATGACTATAATGACTGTTCATTATCCCATCTATGCAACCAAAATTGATTTAGTTATTTCCCAAACACTGGGTATCTATATACTTTCACTTGTCTACATGATAGACTTTGTGTTCTAAATCTGTCTATATTTTAGGGGGAAAAAATTACCACAAATTCCCAAAAGGATAATTACCACGTCAGAAAGGATAAGTACTGGGGTGCCTGGGTGGCTCTCAGTTAAGCATCTGACTCTTGGTTTTGATTTAGATCAGGATTTCATAGGTCATAGGATGGAACCCCAAGTGGGCACCATGATCAATGGGGAATCTGCTTCTCTCCTTATCCTCCTCCCTCTGCCCCTTCCCAGCTCACTCTAAAATAAGCAAATCTTAAAAAAAAAAAAAAAGTATTTTTAAGGTTCTTGACACAAATTCATTTTCAGAATGAATTAAGTTACATTCCTAGAAAATGAATCAAGTTACATTCCTAGAAAATAGAGGATGACACTAAAGGAACTATTTAAAGTGACTATAACAGCAAACAGCAGAGTTACGAAGGGTTACAACTCACAGTCAATTGGTTAAAGAGTACTTCATTTCTAGTGTTCCTGAGCACTGGATGCCCCACAACCTCCCTCTCAACACATCTCAAAATTCAACATATCCAAACTGAACTTCGCACACAATAGCCCCTCCAAAAAAACCCTGCACCTCTTGCTCTATGGCTGACACTGATGAATGGTATACCATACATCCACTCAAGTCAGAAACAAATGAGTCACTGTAAAACACCTCTTCTTACAGACCCCACAATCACAAGCCCCAGATCCTTTTGATTCTACTTCATAAACTCTCTGCAAATCACTACCTCTCCCAAACCCTCATTTGGTCTCCCAAAGATTCCTAAGAGGCCTGCTCCCTAGGAATGCTGTCCCCAGATTAAATCTACCACACCCAATGAATTCTTCTAAAATATAAGTCTCATCTTTGTCCCTATATTGAATCTCCAGATTTCAACCTATGCAAATAACAATCAACAAATGTTATGCTCCCAAGGTGACATGTTTCATTCTCCATGAAGACTAATTTCCAAGATTGTAGGGTAGTTGAAGGAAGTTATGGACTTGCCAGAAGAGCCCACACATAATTACTGTCAATTACTGATACTGAAGTGATGTAACTACAACAAAACAGTTATGAGATACAGGATATGTCTTAACCCCTGATTTTTAAAATGGTCTGCAAAACTGTCCATAATGTACATCCATCCACAATGACTCTCCTGAAATAAGTGAGGTCTTACTGAAGCTGATACAAGTCCAATCTTTACAATACTATTTTAAATGGGGCTAACTTCACTCTTCTGGAAACGCTTAAACAACCAATGTACTTTAAGGCAGGGGTGGGCAAACTATGGCTCCCTGGATACTGGGTCCACTTTGTAAAGACTTTTCCTGGAACATAGCCATGCCCATTTGTTCACATACTTCCTATGGTGGTTGCTCCCACATAGGGGCAGAGTCGAATAGCTGTTACAGAGACTACCTAGGCCCTCTGACCTTAAAATATTCATTGCCTGGCCCTTTAATGAAAGTTTCCCAACTCTCCCAACATTCTTTTAAGAATGTTTTACAACCTTCAGACTCTCCTTGGTTCTGAATTCAGTCAGCAGTTAAGAGGCCATGTCTTCTGATAACTAAGGGGAGAAAACAGAGTGACCAGCCATATGCTCAAGAGTATCTCTACCTTCAGCCCTCTCCAGAAGGTTGGTCTTGGCAGAGACCCCAACTCTGACTCAGTCTCCTATCGTTAGGGTGGGTCTGATACTGGGTCTGAGCCAAGGGCCAAGGTCATAGACCCATTCCTCTGCACCGGTTGAGCTACTCTAGAATTCCAAATAGGAAAGTGTATCTTCTCTCAAATAAATAATAAAGTCTTATTTATTTGAGAGAGAGCGAGAGCCAGAGAGATCACAGAGAGAAAGGAAGAGGGAGAGAAGACTCGCTGCTGGGCACGGAGCCCGATACAGAGCTCACAGTACCAGGACCCTGAGATCATGACCTGAGCTGAAGGCAGACACTATTAATTGGCCAAGCCACTCAGGTGACCCCTTCTCTATCCATTTTTAAAATGTATTAAAACACACACACACACACAAATAAGTAAATAAAATAATTATAAATTAAAATGTATTAAAACACAAGATTTAAATGGTCTTACTAGTATCTCTGCTTACTAATGCAGGGTAAAATTTTAGTCATCAATTTTGGATTTCAGGCCAGACTCTACCATAATTTGGTTGTGTAAGCCTGCACAATCTGTTCACCTCTTTATATGCCTATTCCTTCAGCTGTACAAAAGAACTCTACATCTCAATTTTTAAAATCTTACCTAACTGCTATTTCGAAAAGTAGAATGTTTCTCAGAAGACCTTTATTTTTCTTCATTCATAACAAGATTGGTATTTTAGGGCTAACAACTTAAAAACTTTTTTTTGCTATTCACTACAATGCTACAATAATTTTTGCCTTAATCAAAATGTGTCATCTAGGGCAGCCCCAGTGGCACAGCGGTTTAGCGCCGCCTGCAGCCCAGGGCATGATCCTGGAGACCCGAGATTGAGTCCCACATCGGGCTCCCTGCATGGAGCCTGCTTCTCCCTCTGCCTGTGTCTCTGCCCCTCTCTCTCTCTCTCTCTCTCTCTCTCTCTCTCTGTCCCTCATGAATAAATAAAATAAAAAATCTTTAAAAAAAAATAAAGAACTCAAAAAAAAAATATGTCATCTAAGCAAAACCTGCAGGAAACACAAAATTAGAAGCTATATTACTAGAACATATTAATCAGGACATTTCTTGTCCTTTGACCTTTAATCTAAATCCCCTATATAATCACTAAAAGACAGCAGTGAAACTAAGCTTTTTAAAATCTAGAAGTAATTGCTAAAGGTTTAGAATAGGATTGTCCATCAGATCTTACTGCAATAATGGAAAGGCTTGCATCTGCACTGTCCAATATAACAGACACCAGCCACATGTGGCTGGCTATTAAGCATTTGAAATGTAGCTAGTAAGACTGAGGAAATGAATTTTAAATTTTAATTAATTTAAGCTTTAATATAGCTAGATGTGACTAGCGACTGCAGGATTGAACAGTGCAGGTCTAGAAGATCATAAACTGTTGGAACAACCCAGTGTGTTTTCTGCTACAAAATGCTTCCCATACCCCTAGTCCTTCAGTGATGTTTTTAAAAGCATATTTTTAACAATATTTACAGTCTATTTGAAGTGTTTCATCAAGAGAGTACACACAAATAAAAAGGATTGTTTTTAAAAAATAAAATTATCCTAAATCTCACATTAAACTGCTAAAGAGGGATTACAGTATAGGAAACTGTATCACAACAACTAGAATATGCACATAAAAACTCTTCTCTACATTGCCACAGTTGAGCCCTACTTCTAGGTCAAAGGTTCCTGTACCCCCTCCCCCATAAAAAGGCCCATTTGATACCTAATCTTAAATATCGATTTTAAATTAGTCTTAGTATATTGGAACCAGCACACACACACACACACACACACACACACATTTTAACTAGCTGGGTCCACTTCCTTTCCAGGACATATTCCAGTATCCTTTTCTAGATTTTTCACCTAAATCTAGGGTTAGTTGTTTTCCTCCCTGTGTGATTCTTTCAAACAACAATACTTGCATCAAGTTCAATTCTGTGGTTGTATGCCTTCCTCCCTCTGTTGATACTAAATACAATCCCCACACTAGTTAATTCCCTTTTGGGCTCCATTAGTAGTGCGGTCCAGTTCCTACGCCTGGGTTTAATCAGTGGATTATTTCATCAAGATCTCTGCACTTCAAAATTTCAGGTTGCAGAAATGCAATCAGATTCTAAGTAACTTTAGGCTTTTATTAATAAGCAAGTTTCCAAATTCAAAATAGTAACAAACTACCAACTTGTCACAAACTTACAGGCTATTTGGGAAGCACAAATGCATTTCTTTGCTACTACTTGTCTTATTTGTTAAAAATAGAGCTTCAACAACATATGCCAAGCACTGGTGACACAAAAATAAATAAGGCTCAGTCCCTGCCCTTGAAGAGGTCACAGTCAACCAATTAAAAAAAAAAAAAAAAAAAGTTTGCATAAATCACAGCAGCATCCCATCTAAGGGAACAGTTTTACCCGTGCAGTTCCTGTCTATCTCATTCCAACTGCAGACTCAGAACATCGCTGTCGGTGAACTCAACTCTTAACACGAATAAAAGTGCTAGATTTACCTGAAAATCTAAGTCCCTTTCAGATCTTGGAATCATAATTTTGTGACTAGGCTATTTTAACACCTTATCTAAAAAGAAAAAAAAAAAGTGGAAGTTAAGCAAGTTTAAAAGTCCCATCACTGTGCCCAGCCCGTAGTGAGAATTCGACACATATTTGCAGAACAAAATATCAAAAAAGTGATCCTCTACTGTGCCTCCTCTCCTTTCCCTCTTTAATAATGAGCAAATTTTAGAACATCCGGACCACCTCCGACCTTAATTTCACCCACCAGTTAAGGACTCTGAGCGCCATCATTCACCACTAATGTGCCTGGACGTTCAAAGCGCCCGGGGGGTTGGGGTGGAAATCTTACACGCAGCTCTCGCAAGAACTGGCCACAGTTTGGGAAATTCGTCCTACGGCATCCCACGTGTAGGTGAACTTGGGTTCTCGGCGTGTTCAGGTTGGAGGACATCGACAACACATACAGATCATGCCCAGCACTGGGCGCTTCTACCACCATCATCTTCTATCTGCAATTGTTAACAGCACTTTTCCGGTCACCCCCACCGGCCTCAAAGCCAAACCTTTAACGGGGGATGATGGAAGGCAAGAGAGCTAATCTGATCCTGAGGTCAGAAGGCACGAGGCTGGGCAGCAGACGGCGCGGCAGGCACGCGGCTGTGCAGGGCCGGGAGGGGCTAAGGTGGTACGAGGTGACTCAGGGGCCCGGAGGTCAGCTGTGGCGGCCCGGTCCGGGCGCCCCGGAGGCGTGGCGGCCGAGGGCGAGGGCGAGCGCGAGGGCGAGCGCGAGGGCGAGGGCGAGCGCGAGCGCGGCGGGCGCCCCCGTTCCGGCGGCTCGGCCGCGACCAGCGGGCACCTCGATGGGCTGCGCCGGGGTCCGCCACGGGCTTCTTACCCGTAGTAGCGGAAGGCATTAATGATCTTCCAGAAGTGCTCGCGCTCCAGCCGCTCCTCCTCCTCCTCCTCCTCCGTGCTGCGCGCGGCCGCCGCCGCCGCCGCCGCCGAAACCGCCGCGGCCGAGGCCAAACGCCCGGCGGAGAACTGCACTTCCACCTCCTCGCTCCCGCCGCGGCCGCCGCCGCCTCCCCCGCAGCCCTCGGGCAGCTGAGAAGCGGGCGGCGGAGGGCGCCGCCGTCGCTGCATCGCCGCCGCGGCCCTAGGCCTGGCTCGCTTGCGTCTCGCCGCAACTGAGAGCGTGGTGGCGGCTGCTCGGCCTTCCTCTAGACGGCGCCCGCCGCGGACATGCCCCCAGCTCGCGGTGCGCTCCGCCCCCGCCGCCCTCAGGCCTCCATCCGCGCCGGGCTCCGCCAGGTCTTCGGGAGCGCCCGGCACGAGCGCGCATGCGCAAGCGAGGGTACGACGGAGGGCCGCCGCCGCCCGCGCTCATTCGCTGCCGGGCTTTGGCGACGGCGCGCTGCCGTCAGGACGACGCGCCCAGTGGGCGGGGCGAAGGGTCGGGTGGGCGGGGCGAGGGGGGAGATCCCGCGTGGGGTGGGGCCGGCACCTGCGGGAAGCGGCGGAGGTGGGGCCCGAGAGCCTGCGAGCGCGGGGAGGTGGAACGGGCCGCTGGGCCAAGGCGAAAGGAGCGGCAAGCAGGAAGGAAGTTCAGCTTTGATGAATTTATTAGGAATGTTTGGTTAAGAAAATCTAGAGGGGAGGTAGGTCTTGGCGTTCATCCTGATCTAAAGTTTAATTTGTTTTCTAAGTGTACTTCCGTGTTTAATCACATAGGGGAAGAGAGACACCATCATCTGTTCAGGGCTTAGGGTCTTGCGAAAATCCTCATCCCGCCCTGGCCGTGATGGCAGCCGGATGAGGAGGATGAGGAAGATGTGGAGACCAAACTCTGTGGGCTCGCTGGAAGACCACCCAACGGCACGGGAGCCGAAATGCCTCAGCCTTGGCGCGAGTGGCATCTTAGGGTTGCCCTTAGCAAGGCCAGGCTCAGCTTCTTCCTCTCCATCTACAGACACTTTCCACCTCTTTTGTCTCTGAGCTCGTGGTTAAAACAGGTGCCTCGCCCAACATTTAATATTATTCTTGGGAAATAACTCTTTTTTTTTTTTTCAATTTTATCTACCCCTCGGCATATCTTTCTTACAAAAAAAAAAAAGTCCTAAAAGAAAAAAAGATTGCTTTATTCAGAAGAGTTAAACATTTAAACATGCCCAGGTACCACAAATTCCGTAAAAACATATCATCATATTGAAAAGGAAATGGCTTTTATATTTTCATCAACTGGTAATGCTTTAAAAAGTCTTGTGGTTATTCCATGTCAACGTTCCATTTTTTATACAATATTTTTTATAGAATTTTAAAGTCTATTTCTTTAATAGTAATGCAGTAATACATGGTCCAAAAATCAAAAGGAGAGGGCAAAGGGTTACAAATGTGGAGTTTCTTTACCTTCTTCCTAGCCAGCCTTATCCCCTACACAGACACAATATGTCAATTCCTTACCTTTTGTTCCACATTTTCTATCCAGTGTGGATTTTTCTTAGAGACAGGTGTTTGGAAGTTATATATATATTCTCATGTTATTAGCTGTCACCAATACTGTTTTACATGTATATTTTACATATTTTATCTATTAATACACAAATTATGTACATAATATTTTGATGCACTGATCTAGGTCTGAATGACCTAATTGATATAGACCAGAATGCCATGGAGAGTTATAGTCAGCAACGTACTTTTCATTATCGTGGGAAGTATAACAAACATTTTCTTTTTTCTTTTTCTTTTTCTTCTTTTTTTTTGGGGGGGGGAGAGAGAAACAGGGAAACTGAGGGGTGGGGAAGGTAGGGGGAAGAGAGAATACCAAGCAGGCTTCAGGCCCAGCCCACTTTGGGGCTCAATCTCTTGACCACTGAGATCACGACTGGAGCAGAAATCTTGAGTCAGATGCATAACCAACTGAGGCACACAGGTGCCTCAACATTTTCAAATTAATTCCCTGTATAGAGGCTACCTTGGCCCTTTCTCATTACTTGGTGAGAATCTTAGGGTCTGTGTCATTAAGGTGCCCAAACTTAATCTCAATTGTGATTTCACAGATGAGGAAACTAGGGGAACAGCTATTAAGTGATCCATTAGACACAGTACGTTACTGGCACTACACCCACCTCCTCAAGTCTCGTGCCTGTATTTGATCAGTATTTGGTTATGACACCAACTGTACTTTTAGAATATTATACTATCTCACATTTAACATTTTACATTTTCTAAATTGGTTTTTTTCCTGTCATTTTTTCCTTTGTTCACAACTCTGTGAAGGAGGTGTTATTATTGTCTTCATTTAACAACTGAAGACACAGACTCAGAGAAATTAATAGTCTTGCCAAAGGGTACATAAATAGCAGAGCTGACATTCATCTATTCATTCATTCCTTTCAACAAATGTGCTGATTTCCTCCTATGTTTCTTGCACCGAGCTAAAGGCAGCTAGAAGCTGGGCTTTTTATTCTTGCTTTGCCAGTTGGTAACTGACGGACTAAAAAGTATTTTGACATCTCGATTACATTATTTCTTAAATGGACATATTACCCTTTTTTACAGGGTCATTGGGAAGAATAAATAAGATAAAGAATGAGAAATGCCTGGTATGTCTGCTCAATAAATGTTAATTTTCTGTCCTCCTTTCAGATGTCTTTAGTGAGGAAAAAATTTTGGCCTTGTTTTAAAATGCTTTTAGGATTTCCTTGACCTGACTTCTTTGCAATGAATTTCTTCTATAAAAATCTTCCCAAACCATGGGACCATTTGGACTGGCATATTTTCATCAGAAAGAGGTCTCTTTAAAAAAAATGTATTTATTTATTCATGAGAGACAGAGAGAGAGAGAGAGAGAGAGGAGAGGCAGAGACACACACAGAGGGAGAAGCAGGCTCCATTTAGGGAGCCTGACATGGGACTCCATCCAGGGTCTCCAAGATCATGCCCTGGGCTGAAGGCAGCACTAAACCACTGAGCCACCCGGGCTGCCCAGAAAGAGGTCAAGAGGTCTCTTTTAATCTCTAGGAATTAATAACCCAAAAGGCCATCACTCTTTCTTTAGTTATTCTGCAAAACTACTAGTTAAGCAGTTATAGCTCACACACTCATATATATTCATACATTGTTGATTGGGAATGTAAAATGAAACAGCCACTGTGGAAAAAACTATAGTTGTTTCTTACATCCAGTAATTGCATATGTGGACATTTATCCTAGAGAAATGAAAAAGTGTGCTCACACAAAAAGCTAATCTACATGAAAGTTCATGGTTGTTTGTAAAAGCCAAAAACTAGTAACAATCCAAATGTCCTTTAGCAAATGAATGGTTAAACAAACTGGGTCACATCCATCCATGGGAAACTTACTTGGCAATAAGAAAAGGAATGATTTATTTACACACTTAATAACTTAAGTGAATCTCAGAAGACTTAGGGTCAGTGGGAAAAAAAAATCTCAAAGGAGGTTACAGATACTGTATGATTCTATTTATATATTTTGTCTTGAAATGACAAAATTATAGTGATGGAAATCAGATCAATGGCTGCCAGAGGTTGGAGGTGATAGGGAGTAAGGGTGGTATCTGTGGCTATGAAAGGATAGTACAAGATATGAACTGTTCTGTATCTTGTAATACACAACTGTTCTGTATCTTGACTATGGTGGAGGTCACACAAATCTACACTTTGACAAAATTGCATATAAATTAATATTCATGCCATATATACATAGATGAATACATACCAAACTGGTAAAATTGAATATGGTTCATCAGTGTCAACTGAGCACAATATTGTGCTATAGTTATGCAAGATTTTGCCATTGTGGTGAAGAGTATAGGGAATCTGTGAATTATTTCGTACTGCATATAAATCTACATAATCTCAAAACAAAAGGTCTTTATAATAACACATAAACCTGTAATTTCTACTTTATTCTCATAGATACATTTTTACATTTAAATCCAGAAGAGGTTTCTAAGTAAATTACTTTTCTCATTTTAAAAATATGAATTATGGAAATTTTTCAAACTGAAATAAAAGTAGAAACAATAACACATGCAATCTGTTACATTATTATAATCCTTCATCCAATTTCACCAATTCTCAACAGTTTAGTAATCTTGTTTTATCTAACCTCACCTTGTTGATTATTTTCCAAGGGTATTTTACAGCAGTTCCCAGACATTGTATTGTTTTTCCCATACAAACTTCAGTGTGCATATCTAAGAGGAACTTTGAAAAGATAACCATTATGTCATTATTCAATCTGTCGACAAAATTAATAATGAATTTTATTATCACCTAATACCCAGTTTTTATTCAAATTTCCCTACTTGCCTCAAAAATGTCTTCTTATAGTTAGCTGTTAAAACTTAGAACATCATGCCTATTGTATCTCTTTCTATTCCTCAAGACCCCGCTTCTTCCCTTCTCTTCTTGTTACCATGCCTTTTTTTTCTTTTTTTCCTCGAGAAAACTAGATCATTTGGCCTGAAAAATATTGCATATTTTAGATTTGGCTGATTGTTTTCTCCCGGCATGATTTCTTGCTTCTTTTATTCAATACTATGTTTCAAAGTTTTATCAATGTTGTATAGAGCTATAGTTTGTCCCATGAGGTATTCCTTGGGTGAACATATCACAATTTATTTTTTATCAGAAGACATCTTATTTTTTTTCATGTACACCCCAGCTTCCTTATCCATTTTTATTTTTCTTCAAAGCACTTAGCACTACCTGACACTGCACTCCTGTAATGGTGAATTTTATATATCACCTTGACTGGGTTAAGAGTACCCAGATAGCTGGTAAAACATTATTTCCTGGTATGTCTATGAGGGTGTCTCCAAAAGACAGTAGCATATGAATCAATAGATCCAGTAAAGAAGATCATTCTCACCCATTCAGGTGGGCATCATCCAATCCTTTGGGGGCCTCTATAGAACAAATAAAGCAGAGGAAGGGTGAATTTTCTTGAGCTGAAACAATCAGCTTCTTCTACCCTTGGACATCATAGCTCTTGGTTCTCAGGCTTTCAGACTCAGACCTGGACTCAAACCATCAGTCCCCTATTATTAGGCCTTCAGACTTAATTTGCTTAACTTCAATGGTCTTCTCAATTGTGTATCGGCTAAAGGACTATCTTTTATCACTAAGATTCTGTTGGAGACTACTCAAGCCGAGTCAGATTTCTTAGTTGCAGATGACAGAATCCATTCTAGTTACTTGAAGCACAAAATGATTTTTAGGAAGAACTGGCAACCAAGCTTGAATGCCATACAGAAATAATATAGCACAATACCTGTTGTTCCAAGGGAAAGTGTTTTAATGGACACTAATTCCACTACTACATACCATTCATCACTTATAATGTTAAGGACCAGATACAGATAATAAAGCCTGTGCTATAACTACCCTGAAAAAAAAATTCTTCTGCCATAAGATCAAGTTTCCCCACATGTGGTCATCACCTCATCATGCTAATCTAGGTAACTGTCAGAATGACTATTTGTATGTCACTAATCAACACCATAGTCAACACTGGTTGGCTGGGTCCAAGGACAAGAAGCAGTGCAGTGCAGAGCAAAAAGACTGGATCTGGCTTAGGAGGTCTAGGCTGTGATGTTGACACTGATGCCAGTAGTTATATGACCTTAGGGATGTCAACTAACCTCACTGGACTATGTCCTGATCTATAAAATGAAACAATTAGACAATTGCTCTTAAAAGATGTTCTAGCTCTAACATTCTTCAAAAATAAAATAATAGGCAATATCCTTTGATTTCAAGCAGTCTTCTTCTTCAAAAAAATGCCATCAGTCAGCAATTTTTCTATCTGCAAGAGTTTTCTCTATTTAGTTGCTTTCTTCTGCTCTCAATTTGCCTATTAAACTATTTTTTAAAAATGCCTTGGTATCCAGCATGGGACTCCTGCATACCATTTCCAAAGCATATCCTCCACTGAGGTATAGAGTAGATAAACATGATGAATTGAAAGAAGGAAACTTCATAGTCCATTGTATGAACAAGAAGTTCAAAGTTGCTTTCCTGCTTTAGGTAAAATGGTTAGCGCAATCATCCCTTCATTTTCCTGCTGTGCCAACGAAATTACTCCTTCATTATTCTCAAAGTATTTTCATAACGATTAAATATTTGAAAGCACAGGCTCAGAAATCTGCAGACCTATTTATCTACTAATCCTGAGTATAGAGGATTATGCTTATACAATAAGAAGATATTTCATTGGAAGTTTATATATTATGTTGGTTGCCTTTTAATCAGCTGCTTTACTTACTTTGAGAAAAAAAAATTTTTTTCTTTGAGGGTGGGAGGCATATTTGTTTTGTTCATGTTCATATCCCTAACATCCAGCACAGTGTCTGGCATATAAATATTTTCTATAACCATTTTGTGAAATAAGTGAATTTATAAGTGCCAGGCACCATGCTAAACATTGTATGTGTATAGTTGCATATGGCTTAATATAATAGTGTTGTCATCCTTTTTTAAAAACAGATGAGAACACTATAAAACTATAAGTGACTGTATAAAGTCATACAGTTATTAGATGGGAATGCCGTGATTTGGAAGCAAGTCTACAAAGCCCAAAAAATTATTAACCACTGAATCTATTGCCTGTACTGAAGTTGGTCTTATTTATCCTTAGACAAGTTTCATGAAGTCCTTTTACTTTAGAAAACCTTATTAACTTGCAAGTAACTATTTACAGAGATTTAACATACTAGGTGGGCAAGAAGACAGATTATGCTAACCAAAACTGAGAGACTAGATTGCTCCAGGAATATATTTGTGGAGACAAATCATTTCTTACTCTTTATGTGTAATATCTTGATTTCATATCAACACTGACTCAAATTGCTATTGACCTAAGGATCTCATGGAAAAAGGAAAAGGCCACTTGGGACTTTCCTGGCTCACTAACAGAGTTCCCCTATAACCATGATCCTCATTTAGGATTTATGATTTTTTATTCTTGGAATTCCTCTATTAATTCTGATCTTTATGAGTCCAGCTTTGTCTTAGAACTAGCTTGTTTTGTCTTTATATTCTTTGTTCTCATAGCTGGATCCAGACGAAGGATACCATCATTTGGACTTAAAATAACAAGCATGCAGGGATCCCTGGGTGGCTCAGAGGTTTGGCGCCTGCCTTTGGCCCAGGGTGCGATCCCAGAGTACTGGGATCGAGTTCCACGTCGGGCTCCCAGCATGGAGCCTACTTCTCCCTCTGCCTGTGTCTCTCCCTGACTCTCTCTCTCTCTATCATAAATAAATAAATAAATAAATAAATAAAATAAATAAATAAATAAATAAATAAATCTTAAAAAAAAAAACCCAAGCATGCTCTCTCCTATAAAACTAGAGATATGACTCCTATAAATGGGTCCTGTACTTGTTGTGATCCTTTATATAATTAATCACAGGAGCCATGAGCCAGTTGTAATATTTCTATGCACATTGTGTTTAATGTTTCCAATAGTTACTCTCAAATTTGAGATGAAAATTGTATTACTATTGTTAATTTTTTTGAAATAAAAAGTGAAGTAAAATGGATTTTCGTGTAAATTATAAGTGGAAGTTGGTTTACAAAATATATCATAGATTATCTACTGCTAGGAGTTACTGTTTTTTTCCCCGAACACTAAAACAGTTCTTACAAAGTTATCTTCCCATCCCATAAGCTCTAAACCTCTTTTGTTGCCATTGGGGAACATTTCAAATTAAAGAGATACTTTGAACAGACATTATTCCAAGCTTTCCCATCCTAAAATCTAGGGTCCAGTTACCCTATAAACATACTCCTGTATGATTAAGGTACCAGCCAAGCAAATATACTCCTAAAAAACATTTGGGAAGAATTATATAACTATTACTTCCAAAGAAAACATCAAAGTAGTAATCACGGGGGGAAAATCAGAATTTGTTTGGGCTTCCTTATACTTACTTTACAGATTTTTGTTGTTGTTGGTTTAATTTAACCACAGTGGTGAAGATGGGAATACCACTGAATTTTTAGTGCAAAAGGCCTATATGGTCATCTGAAAGCTCTGCTGGAATCATGGATATGTGCTTTGTCTGGGGACCTCACACAAAGTAAGAAAGACACTTTCCACTTCTCTCTTCTCTGCAGGCCTAGTCTCTAAGCACTTGTCCTTGTTCCACCATTTGTCTCTTAACTTTCTGAAATTATTAAGAAGATTTAATATTGGATGATTCTGGGTTTTTTGTTTTGTTTTGTTTTGTTTTAGTTTTTATTTCTTCATGACAGAGAGAGAGAGAGAGAGAGAGAGGCAGACATAGGCTGAGAGAGAGGCAGGGAGCCTGATGTGGGACTCGATCCTGGGATCACACCCCGAAGTCAGGTGCTTAACCACTGAACCACCACCCCCCCCCAGGCGTCCCTGGACGATTCTTTTGAATGATCAGAATCACAATTACACCATGACTCCTGGCTCTTCCTTAAAAAGTCCTATACATTTCTGGGAGGTTTCCCCATTGTCTAACTTTCAATGCGCTATACTTTTTGCCTACATCTGCAACTCAAAAGCATGGTCCTGACACTAGCATCATCGACATCTGGGAATTTCTTAGAGAAATGCAGCATCTCAGGCTCACCTGCTGAATCTGAATCTGCATTAAAACAAGGTTCCCAGGGGGTGCCTGGGTGGCCTGGTGGTTGAGCTTCTGCCTTTGGCTCAGTTCCTGGTCCCGGGGGTCCTAGGATCGAGTCCCACATTAGGGTCCCTGCGGAGCCTGCTTCTCCTTCTGCCTATGTCTCTGCCTCTTTCTCTGTGTTTCATGAATAAATAAATAAAATCTTAAAAAACAAAACACAAGGTCCCCAGATGATTCATAGGCACATTAAAATTTGATAAGTACTGCTTTAGAAACAACACATGAATCCCTTTCCTGATAGATTAAGAGTGCATATGTATCTTTCCCTCTGAGAGCCTATGTCAGAATAAGAACACCCAACCTAAACAAGCTACAGTAAAAAGAACATTTACTCTCTTAAATTACATGAAGTTCCAAGGTCAGACAACTCCAGGCTGAGTCCTCCGTGCCATCAGCCCATCCCTCCCATCCTTCGCTCTGCTATTTTCAGTATGTTAGTAGAGTCTCTCACAATCAGCATGGTGGCCTCAGTTCCAGGCATCACACCCATGTACAACAAATCTAGTGAAGAAGATAGTCTGTTTCCTTCTATGTATGTACCTTTCCTTCAGTGGGTACACGTTTCCGGAAGCCTCCTAGCAATGTCCCATTTGTGCATCGCATTCCCATTTCTAAAATAACTGTAGGCAAAGAATACAGAATTACCTTGGCAGGCTTAGACTAATTAATATCCTCTTCATAATCCTGAAACACGAACCTGATCCTTAAACACGCACCTGATCCTTAAACCACACAGGCCTCTTATCTCTTATGAAGAAGAGAGGTGAAGGTGAGGTGGAGATGGGGAGGGGGGAATTTGCAGAGTCAGCAACTGGTAATAACTTTACCTTCATGTGTAAACAGAAAAAAAAAAGAATAAAGTAGAGATGATAGAAATCCTCTTTAAGGAATGAATTCTCTCTGATTTACTATATACCCACGCTAGAAGCATAACTAACTAAACATGTGTATATAATTAATGTTTGGCTTCAGTTTACTTTATTGCACTCTATGCCAAATGAAATCCTGATATGTACTTTACTTGCTAATAAATAGGCTTACATAAAAATTATTTGGGACAGGGCTTGGCCCAGGTTAAAAAATCTGGTCTATTGCAATACTTCTAACTTAACCTGCCAGCCTTTAGACTTCCTTCCTGTGTATCAGATATAGAAGAGATTTCATATGATTCTTTTTACAATAAATAATTTTTTTTTCAAAAGTAAATTGATAGGGTGCCTGTGTGGCTCAGTGGTTGAGCGTCTGCCTTTGGCTCAGGTCGTGATCCCACGGTCTTGGGATTGAGTCCCAGCATCAGGCTTCCCTCAGGGAGCCTGGTTCTCCCTCTGCCTATGACTCTGCCTCCCTCTGTGTGTCTCTCATAAATAAATAAATAAATAAATAAATAAATAAATAAATAAATAAATAAATAAATAAATCTACCTAAAAACAAATGTTCAAAAGTAAATTGATAATATTGCTTTTCTGATTCAAATCCTTTAGTGTGTTCCACTGCCCTTCAGATATATTCTAAGTTATTTAGCATAACATAACATCCTTCCGAGTGGACAGCAAGTAGTCTTTCCTGTCAGGTCCCAGGAGTCACCTCCCATCCCTCACCTTATTGCCCCCAAAAGTCGCTTCTTCCTTTACAACTTCAGATTTTTCCTTCCTCTGTTCCTGTGTTTCTCACACTGCTTTGCGAGTAGTTGTGAAAATATCTGGTTCCACAGAGTTTGTGAGCTCATTTAAGGCACAGACTGTCCCTGCTCCCAGTACAGTGTAGGTAATCTATCAGCATTCAATGAGCATATATAGAGCAAAGGTTGGCAAACTTCTATAGACAACCAGATAGTAAATATTTTTGGCTTTACAGGGCATAAGGTTTGTCACAACTATTCAACTGCTGTTGTAGCAAGGATCGGTGTTGCTGTATTCCAATAAATCTTTATCTTAAAAATCTTTATTAAAAAAAAAACCACCGGTGACTAGCTGGATTTAGCCAATGAAACATAATTAGAAGAATAACATTATGTTAAGAATAAGCATTTATGTTGCCATAATGAGTCTTTCCCCCTTTTCCCACACCATTTTAAGACGCTTGGAAGCCTCAAACATTATCTTTAGGTCATTCTTTATTGATCTGTCTACCAGATGACAGTTTCCCAGTGTCTGGACCTGTTGATAGGACCCTTTTCCTGTTCCTATCATGAAGAGTGGAAGCAGGTGAGACAATAAACCAAGAACCAGAGCAAGATATTTCTGACACATCAAGAGTCTGAAAGTTGACTCTAACTTTTACAGACTTAGCAGCCACCCAGGAAACCTTGGGGTGTGAGGTGGGGGAATTGAATCAACTTGTATCAACTAGATGAAACTCTGGATTTAAAATGTAAGACATGAAGCTGGAATCATGGCTATGGAAATGCCAGAATTAAACTATCTTCCTAAACTCTCAAGAAAAATCTGGGGGTTTTTTTTGGTGGGAGGTAATGTTTCTTTCCCAGTCTTGGTGTTTCCCTCCATGAAAAGGAAGTTTAGTCAAGCAATACCCCCTTGACATTCCCTGCTTCACTCACCCTGCCTGGGGAAGGCAGTTTGTCCTACCTGATTGATACATTTGGGAAGAATCAACTGGGAGTGTTTGACTCATCTCCTGACCTTTTTTTTTTTTCCCCTCCTGGAGGTAAATTTGCTTGCAGTAAGCACAATTTATTGTCTGTTGCTCATGCTGTGAAATCCTTCCCACTTGGGAAAGTTTATCCTGATCCAATGCTACCTATGACCGCATGAGTAAGTCTGACTAATTCTGGATGGAGTTGAAAGGCCTATTTAACTCTCATGTTAAGACACGTTCTCAAATGGAGGCTTTCTCAGTAATAGAGGGGATACTTTGTCCATCATCTGCCTCTCGTTTGTCTTATTGTTCATTTTGAACCCAGGTGGGAAAGAAAGCATTATATTAACCAAATGTTCTTATTTTCCAAATTCGTGATACTCTGCCATCCAGGATCTCATTGACTGGGGCTAAAATGCCTCTCCAGGGCTAATTCCCAGAGATAGCAAATAACTCCCTAGAACCATCATATGCAAACTGACAAATCCAGAACCTACATGTCTCCACCATCTCCTTTATTTCAAACTCTTATGTACTAAGCCAATATTCCCTTGCCCTAACCAATCCAGGGCCAGGAACCAGAGATTGTGGGACAGCCCCTACACCCCAGAGACCACTGAAATCATTCAAACTGAGCCCAGTCCTGAACCTGCTCACTCTGCCTTGCTTTGCTTGCCTTGCCTTTCCTGAGGAGACCATGATACAGATTTTCCCCGTGCCTCTTCTATCTGTAGAACCACCCTGTGCTTCCCCATGCGGTCCTGCATGGTGTGGTGTGCACCCTCTTCTTGGGGACTATAATAAACTATCTTTTCAGTGGGAGTCATCTCCTGATTTATTGGTTTCATCATCTCTGGATAAAAATAAATCCCACATTCTAGAACAGGTAGTTGTTATTGGGCCCCTCTGGAGGCCTGAACAGATAGCTTCAGAAGTTGATGCAAAATGTGACTTTATGCCCTGGTCACTGATATTGGTTCCCCTTCTCTCTTCCTATATTTGTTTTTAACAAGGAAAATGGGAACAGAATTATCCACAGAGTAGGTCTGTGATTAGCAACAATTTCCTCATTTTTCACTTACTCTTGAGCTCCTGACAGTTGACTTCCCAAAGAAAGGTAACTCAACCAAGAATTTAGCAGTCCATCTGTCTCTTACATGTGAAAGGTTCCTTGTGTGTGTGTGTGTGTGTGTGTGTGTGTGTGTGTGTGTGTGTGTGAAAGATTCTTAAGTGTTGTGGACACAAGAGAAATGGAGTTCATGGTCCAAGGTTTTAAGAGGCTTTTGGTACAGTAGGGAAGTAAAACTAGAAAATGCTGAACAATTGAGATAATCTAGTATTAACGCAATATAGATGAAGTAAGGTATAATTGGATTTAAGGAAAGGGAAGAATAATTCAAAAGTGGCATGAGGGCTAGATCTCAAAGGATGAATTTAACTTGAAGGGGTAAAGAGATGGGGATACTCTTTGTAGACAAATTCAAGTTGGTTTAAGCAGAAGGGAAAAAAGATTGATTGTTATTACCGAAGAGATCAGGCACAGGTAGATCTAGAAGCTCAAACTATATCCTCAGGAATCCCTTGCTATTTGCTGGCTTTGCCAAGTACTACTCTTTTTTAAAGGCTGCAACAAAAGATCTGGGTTGGGTTTCACCTGACAGCCTGAGTCATGTGTTCTGCATTTAATCAATTGCTATGACCAAGGATTGTGGTTTTCTGATTAGAAACATGTCCACCTCAGAGCTCGCTGTGGAGTCAGCCACATCCAAAACTATGGACTTGATGGGTTTGATGTTTCCCAAAGGAAATTCTGGGTGATGCCACCAAAGGGTAAAATCAATTCTGGATGAGAATGTATACAAATCTTTGATGTTGTGAGGGAATAACAATGTGAGCAAGGTGGAAGGGCAGGCAAAGACCAGTCTGATTATAATTCATAAAAAGAAATAGAGGGAAATAAATTGCAATAATTCAGGTAGTATAAAATTATTAGAAACTTTCAAAGTCAGATAAAAGAGTTTGGATGAGTCACTAAGCAACAGAGATTTATTTTAGATTCTGAAGCAGCAGAATGATACAATGAAAGTGGTATTATGGAAGGATTAATCGGGCAAGAGCAAGGGGATAAGCTGCTGTCAGGAAGACCAGATGAGGAAATTGTTCGAATAATCCTGAAATGATGTGATAAAGATTTATGCTAGACAGTAATAGTAAAGGAAAGAGAGGAAGGTAAATCCAGATCATAATTTCAAAGGAAAAAAAGGTCAGAATGGAATATAGGGGATGAATAAAGAAAAGAATCAAAAAGGATGACAATGATTGTAGCTAGAGTTACAAAGATATCACTGAGAGAAATTATAAGGAGTGGATTTCTCCTCCTTCCAATGCCCCTGCCTCACAAGCCTGCTCCCTCAGCCTGTGATGGCCATCAGCAGGCTGGATAAAAACTGGAGATTCTAAGTACTGGGAGATCATGGTAGCCTACCTTCACCATCATGTGCAATTACACATAAAAATAGAAGATGATAGAATAAGCACAAGAAGTTTGACAGTCATGATGTGTCATGTGATGCTGCTGTGATGTTTGTTTATAATCACAAATATCATTTTACAGTTTTCTCTCATTAGAAATTTACCTGCTGATACCCTAACTCACGCTTAGTTTATGTAAGCCCTCACCACTTATTAGTAATAATGTCCTTATTTCTCACCCTCGGGTTGGAAACATTCTTAGACTATACATGTACTTTGGATTTTCTTTATTTTATTTTTTTTTAATTTTTATTTATTTATGATAGTCACACAAAGAGAGAGAGAGAGGCAGAGACACAGGCAGAGGGAGAAGCAAGCTCCATGCACCGGGAGCCCGACGTGGGATTCCATCCGGGGTCTCCAGGATCGCGCCCTGGGCCAAAGGCAGGCGCCAAACCGCTGCGCCACCCAGGGATCCCTGGACTTTCTTTAAATGCAACTTTTACAGTGGTGCTCTAATGCAACTGAAATTCTTTTTTTTTTTCCCCATAGGAAATGAAAACAGGGTATTGAAGAGATCTCTACACTCCCATGTTCATTGCAGTGTTATTCGTAATTGCTAAGACAAGAAAACATATGTATACACATATACACATGTATATATGTAGGTGTATGTATATATTTGTGAATTCCTATAAATACATATGAATATATATGAATTCTGAAATTCTTATTTATGATTTCCAGCTGTTTAAAAGTAAAAGCATATCTATCTAATCTTAGTAATTAGGGCTATTTGATAGGGTTACCAATTATATGTAGACATGAGGAAAAGAATAAGGAAGGAAAAATGAAAAATGCATCAGGTAAAAGCTATCTCGTGACTGGGGAGAGGACTGTTAGTAGCACGCTGGCAATGAGATTCAACTTCCTTTCCAAGTTCCCTTCTCTGCTCACCACATCAGAGGATAGATTCTCCTTCATTTTGGGAAACTGGAGAGATTCAATGATTTTGTTGATAGAATACAGAGAATGTGAGGATTCTCCCAAGGAGTAAAGCCAAGCATGGGAAAAGAAAACTGAGTACAAGTTCACAATTTCAAAATTATTGAGTACTGAGTTATTGGGGTGGGCCATCAGAGTTATAGTGAATGTTTCATCACAAACCTTCCACTGCTACAAATTTTATTTTTTTCTTTTTTCCTTTAAACAATAGCTAATATTTAACAGACCACATCTCTTGTGCCAGATTATTGTGCTCAACGTAAAGTGTTTGCATGGGTTAAAAATGTTAATATTCACAGCAATTTTATAAAGTAAGTTGATCATTAATTCTCTGTTTCACAGACAAGACATTAATTCTCAAGCCCCAAGAGGGACAATAATTTGCTTAAGGTCACACAGAAAGATTTGATTCTGTTCTGCATGATGGACCCCAAAGCTCTGGTTTTCATTACCATGTTATACTCTTTTCCAGACAAATAGAGAAACTCTTCAATTTCCTTTAGCCAGGTGACAATGTTCTAAATGGAAGACCAGGAGCTGTATTGCTGAAGAAGGGTCAGATGGAAACTGGGAGGCATTCTCTGCCACATTCCATAAAGCAGCATAATTCCTTTCTCCATGTTTCTTCAGTGGAGCACCAGATGAAGTAACTGGCTTGCATCAGGGATTGTGTCTTCTAAAGGAACCAATATTTAGCCCTGTGGGATGCTCTGACTACATGTAGTATTTGGAGAGCTGGTGATAGACCTTATAAATTCACATCTCAGGGCACCTGGGTGGCTCAGTCAGTTAAGTGTCTGTCTTTGGCTCAGATCATGATCTCAGGGTCCTGGGATCAAGCCCCACATGAGGCTCCCTGCTCAGCAGGGAGTCTGCTTCTCCCTCTCTCTCTGTCCCTTCTGCTTTCCCTGCTTGTGCTCTCTCTCTTGAATAGATAAACAAAGATTTTATTTATTTATTCATGAAAGACACACACAGAGAGGCAGATATATAAGCAGAGGGAGAGGCAGGCTCCCTATGGGGAGCCTGATCCAGGACTTGATTTCAGGACCCCGGGATCATGACCTGAGCCAAAGGCAGATGCTCAACCACTGAGCCACCCAGGCAACCCCAAATAAATAAAATCTTTAAAAAAAATTCACATCTCATCCCATGGTACCTTCCAGGGATGCACTGATGCCACCCTCACCCCATTTCAGTCTTCACTAAGCCTATGTAGTTGATTGGAATTTGATGCAATGGCACTCTCCCCCACCCCACCCCATGTCTTTTCCACCTACCTTTTGAAATAATTTTAGACTTCAGAAAGGTTGCAAGAGTAGGGCAGAGCAATTTCAGATATTCTTCATTCAGCTTTCTCTAATTTCAACATCTTGCATGATGGTCAAAACTAAGAAGTCGGTATAACAGCATTAACTGTAGAATTTATATGCACCACATCAGTTTTTCTACTAATGTCTATTTAATGTTCCAGAAGGCAGTCCGGGATCTGGCATTACATTTAGTCATCAGGTCTCCTCTGTCTTCAGCAGTCCATGACAGTTCCTCAGTCTTTTTCAGTCATAATCTTTACACTGTGGAAGAATACTAATCATTTGTTTCATAGAATGTCCCTCAACTGGGCGTACCTAGTATTTTCTCATAATTTGACTGGGGCTCTGAATCTCTGGCAAGAATACCACAGAAGTGATGTGCCCTTCCCAGTGTATCATATTAGGGGGTAGGTGCTTCGTGGAGGGTTTTTTTTTTAAAGATTTTATTTATTTATTCATGAGACACACACACACACACACACACACAGAGAGAGAGAGAGAGAGAGAGAGAGGCAGAGATACAGGCAGAGGGAGAAGCAGGCTCCATGCAGGGAGCCTGACGTGGGACTTGATCCCGGGTCTCCAGGATCACACCCTGGACTGAAGACAGTGCTAAACCCCTGAGCCACCTGGGCTGCCCTCGTGGATTATTTTTAATCAAGGGCATGGCATGATGCAATTACAATTTGGAAAGATGACTCTGGCAGCTGGGTGCAGAATGAGTTGGAGTGGAGGAAGCTTGTGGTCAAGGCCCCAGTTAAGAGACTAGGAGTGAAGGTAGTCTGAACAAAGACTGTGGCTGTAGGGGGGAATGAAAGTCTGAATATGGGATTTCTGAAGTAAAGCTAAAAGGATTTGGGGGCTGTTTCCATAAGTGAAATGAGAAGAGGAACTGAGGATAATTACTAGGATATTAGAATAACAGGTAGATGGTGGATGCCCCTCCCAACTGGTGACCAAAGTCTTTGTGATTTAGATTTCTTAAGATTTAAAAGAAATAATTTGCTGGCATGTGGCTTCTAGAAGAGGCTGTTTGAGTGTTTGTGAAAAAAAGAAAAAGACACAGAAAGAAGGAGATGCCCAGCTATGATTTTCTTTTCTTTTCAAGTTTGTAAACTCAGCATCCTTGGTGTGTATGTCTGAGTGAGACCAAAGTGTCAGCATCTCATTATGACTCTCATTTTCTCTGGGTAAAACAGATTTTTCATACGTATTTGACAAATATTTGTGGAACACTGCATGAAAGAGCCAATGTATCTGAGTCAGGGGCAAAAGGAATGTGATGGGAGCCATTGCAAATTGTCCCATGGCCAAGGACTGTTTCATATAAACTGGCTTTGTTCTTAAGTCAAAACAATGAAGGCAAGAGGGAAATTCAAGAGGAAAGTAGTGAAGATGAATCTTTCTGGCTCATTTCTATGTTAGAGATAGAGGGGAGAAGAAAACTAGATTTTCTTAATGATGGGGAATGCCCACCTGAGCTTCCAATCGCCTAAACGCTAGTCTTAACTTTTCAGTGCATTGTAGAGGAAGGAACACAGTTTAGCTGATTCAAAGCCAGTGGATTATAATTGTACGTTAAATATTTACACTTCTCAATAAGACAGAGGCTTTTTTTTTAACTCCACATGAAACTTATCTACAGAGCTTTAAGAAAATAAGATGTCCAGGATCCATCCCAAGTGATTCAAATCTATTATTCAAAATGTCTTTAGTTGGAAGTGCCAGAAATGCAGCACAAATCAGCCTCAGCCAACAGTTTGGAGTGGGTTGTGCATTGTGATCTAATGCTGCATAACAAATCATCCAATTATCCAAAATATGGCAGCTTTAAAACACAGTGACCTTGTACAGTTACAGCGGATAGGGATTTTAGGAGTGGCTTAGCTGGTGGTTCTGCCTTGGAGTCTCTTACCAAGTTGAAATCAAGGCTTCAGTCACCTAAAGGCTTGACTGGTCTTGTAAGACCCATTTCCAAGGTGGTTCAGTTACATGGTTGGCAAGCTGGTGCTGGCCATTGACAGGTGGTCCTACTATTTGCCACATGGGCTTTTGCACAGGGCTGGCTGCTTGAATATTCTCACCATATGTTGGCTGGTTTTCCCTACATCAAGTAATCCAAGAGAGCAAGGCAGAAACAGCTTGATCCAATTTTATGGCTGGGATTAAGGTTTGTTTGAGGAGCAAAAGAGGGATGGTATTCATAGGTCAGATCATCTGTTATTACAAAGGCTGAGGGCCCCAATATTGAGTATTAGGCCTACAGCAAACATACCATATGTTCCATTCATTTTCTATAGGGTGAAATAATTAAAATGAGTCTTGAATGAGGTCACAAGGGTTATGTGTGACTTGCCTCCAGCCTAGGTTTTCAGCTATCCTAACAGCATTTTAACTTTTGCAGGGCCCTTTGGATTCTATCACATGATTTTCTGATACCTTATTTGATTTTAAAAACAATCTTAGGTTTGTAGGTTGGAGTCAAGAGGGTTGGGATTGAAAGATGGAGCTAATAAGAGTGAACACCCACCAACCACCAGGCATTTGACTGGATGCTTTATGTTCATTCATACTTTTAACCCAATACCATGAGGTTGATATACAAAATTTCAATTTTGAGGGAGGCTGAGCTTCCTTGGGCTCAAAGAAGTTACATGGCATGTCCATGGTCAAGCATCAGAGCTGGAATGAAAGCCTAGGTTTTCCTACTCATTGTCACATGTGCTTTCCATTGGGCTGCTTCACTTTTCAGCCTGACCAATCATTGGTGCCACTTTCGCCAGGTGCTGCATTCTTAACTTTTCCTCTCAGGCAGCATGGAGCTTCCCGAAAGACAGAGGGACCTGTCACTGAAGGCCCACACTTACCATACCCTTGGCGTGACTTGCTTTTTGTTTTGTTTTCTTTTGGTTTGGTGAACACTTCATTGCAAGTCTGTTGGAAAGAAAAAAAGAAGACAGAAGAAAGTATACTGGATTGGAAAAGAAATTGAGTTCACAATATATACTGAAATAAATCTAATACTCTGGGAATGCCTCCCTTTGTTTGATTTTTATTAAAAATCTGGCTCTGATGCAGACTACTTCAGTGGCCTCAAGTAACAACTTGGCACCTCATTTACCTTTGTTGTCAAGTGGGGTGATATTTCTTAAGTGTGGCCTAAATTTCATGGATGTGGGACAGGAGGCAATGGAAGACAGGAAGCATTTTGTATTCCTACAGTATGTGTTTGGGAGACGTAAATGATTTTCAGGCTGTAAACATCATCTTCTCCTGCGATGACCTCTCAACTTTCTAAATGCTCTTATAATTCACAAATATGCCTAGATGTGATTTGAGTCAAGATTTCCAGTGCAAGTAAACATTGCTTCTCCATGTTTGTGGTTTCCTAAAATCAGTGGTAGGGGTCCCTAGGGGGCAGAGTCCATTAACATTCAACTCTTGATTTTGGCTCAGGTGATGATCTCGGGGTTATGAGATTAAGCCCTTCATTGGGCTCTGCATTGGGGGTGGAGCTTGCTTAAGCTTTGCTCTCTCTTCCTCTGCCCCTCCTCCCCCCTCTCTATAAATAAACAAAAGCAATAATCATATCTTTGATTATCTAATATACATGTTGACTCTCCCATCAAATATATCCTCTATTCCATAGACTAGCTAGGCAATAGGTCCTCAGTGCAGCACTGTGAAAGTGATTACAGGAGGAAACTCCGTTTCTGAGCCCTGTACCACCTCTGCTCCAGTAAGGACCAATCAGAGTAGAGGTCTGAAGGGCCCCACATTTACCTGCCCCACATATCCTGGCGTCCGGAACACTCAGCCAGTCATATCTTCCGTGAAGTCTGATCCCTTCATACCTTCATTTCAAGCATGAACTCGGAAGTCAGCTTTGAAACGAGCTCTGCTTCTACTTGTGCAGCAGTGGGCAAATTACTTGACCTCTCTGTGCCTCAATTTTTTCACATGAAAGATATTATCTTCTAATAGAGGTCTGATGTGTTTTAAATGAGAAAATACGGGTAGAGAGTTTAAAATGGCACCTGGTATAAGGTAAGCACTCTACAGGTGATAGCGGTTTTTTTTTTTTTTTTTTTTTTTTTTTTTTAAGATTTTACTTATTTGGGACGCCTGGGTGGCTCAGAGGTTGAGTGTCTGCCCTTGGTTCAGGGCATGACCCAGGGTCCTGGGATCGAGTCCGCATTGGGCTCCCTGTGAGGAGCCTGCTTTTCCCTCTGCCTATGTCTGCGCCTCTTTCTGTGTGTGTCTCTCATGAGTAAATAAATAAAATCTTTAAAAAAAAAAAAAGATTTTACTTATTCATTGTGGAGATACAGCATGTGAGCAGGGGGAGGAGCAGAGGGAGAGGGACAAGCAGACTTCACATTGAGCTCAGAGCCCAAGAAGGGGCTGATCTCACAACTCTGAGATTGTGACCTGAGCTGAAACCAAGAGTTGGCACTCAACCAACTGAGCCACCCAGGCAAGGTCACCTGGGTGATAGCTATTTATATTACTGGATAATTTTTCCTAAAGCTAGGTTACCTCCTAAGAACTTCAAAGAGTCAGGCAAATCAGAGTCCAATAAGTGTCTATATACCTCTATATACCTCTTGTGATTAGTATGATTGGACCAGATAGAGAAATCTAAAGATCAGCATAGATCGAAATTAAATAGCTTCAGTGCTGATGTCATCAATCCCCGATGCCTCTGTGCCTTCTTCTACCACACCCCCCATTTGTAAAGCAGGAAGAGGGACAAAAATGGAAAACTAGGATGAGCAAGTCCCACCAGAGTTCCTTCTGTCTTCTGCCCAGAGAGCGATAGCAGCAACTTGCTCATGGAGGTAAGTTCAAGGAGTGTGTTGAACATGGTGTTTTGAATTGTGTAGCTGAAGATCCCAGGCACTTCTCAGCCAGGTGACTATTGCATTGACTTCTGTGATATAATAAAGTGAGCACACAATGTTTCAGTGCTAGAAGGCTACTCTGATTGGTTCTTGGATTTTGAACTATGAAGCCCTTTCATAATATATAAAGTGGGAGGCCAAGAGTCGTGGAGGTATGATTGCAGGCTAATTGCAGTGGCAACAGCAAGCCACGGCACAGAATTAATTCTGGGACTAGCATTATAGTACAGCATAGTATGCTTGTTAAGAGCTTACTGTTGGGTTCCAAACCTGGTTCTAACAAGTGTTAGCCATGTAACTTTGGGGAGTTATTTTACCTCTCAAAATCTCATAATTATGTGGCCACTAATGAGGGTGAAACCTTGTTGGAGAAGGCACTGCCATGGCTCACAAATGGCAGGAAAGTAGCTCTGGTGCCATCCTACAAAACTTGCTAGAAATTCATCCTCTAGAACTTTTGGGAACCACCACTCCCCCCTTTAGGGTACTGTGGAAAAGCTGCTCAGTGGGGAAGCCCTTCCCTGGAGGTACCCTGGTGTGGTCGCCAACCCACAAGAATCAAAAGCAAAATCCTTCTGCAATGTCTCTCCAGCACCCTCTATTGACAAAGCCTAACATCGTTCCACTTGGCAAAGGAAAAATATGTAAAGGGCCCAGATTAATTTTTACAGACGAGGCAAAAAGGAAGAATTTGGAGGGATAAAACCAATAACTAGCACAAGCATGATTCTGTAATATCTTTAGGGGCTGATAATACTGATAATTTCAAGCTGATAGTGTCCAAATAAGCTGAGGTGGCCCATCTTGGGTCTGCACACTGCTGTTTGTCCTCTGCAGAGGAGTCATTCTGAAAGTCTAGTCCCTGGGTCAGTGTTGTCAGCGTCACATGGGAACTTGTCAGCAACACAAATTCTAGGGCCTTATTGCAGGCTTACTGAGTCAGAAGCTCTGGGGTTGGGGACCAGCAGTCTGTGTTTTAACGAGCTGTCCAAGTGATTCTGGTACCTGCGAAGGTTTGAAAACCACTGGTACAACAGTAAGTTCTGGGAACTTGGTGTGCACGCTGGGAAGGAAAAGTCAATACAAATTTCTTTATCCAAACTTTAGTCTCAAGTTTTAATCTTGAAGAATATGACCTAACTTCTTTGGGATCTGGAAGTTGGCAGGGAGCATCTTATTCTATTTCTGCTTTCTCACGGATGACGTTTCTGGACTTGTAGGCATGAACGTATCAGATATGCTCAATTTGGTAAGAAAGTCTCTTGCTGATGCTCTCTTATATGCAACTCACACTTGATTAGAGCCCCAAGCCCACTATTGAGATTTCCATCTATTTCTGTGTATATGCAAAAAAGGGAGTGTAATGCTCACTTTACTTTTTCCATATCAGTGCATTTCTCCCTAACTCTCCACCCTGGTTGGAGTGTTGGAAACAGCAAGAACCACAAGCCTAAGGTCAGCAAAAAGAGCAGCATGGAGCACACGTTAGCTTCCCACTGCTCCTGAGCAGGCCCGTCTCCTTGACTAGGCTCTAATAGCCCAGAACAGAAAGCTTCAGGTTTCCCTGACTCAGCTCTTGTCTTCCCAGGCTCCTCAATTTGCAATCCTCAAAGGAGAGAGGCCAGATGATGCAGTCTGGCCGACTTTTCTGCCCTTCTTTGCTTCAAAATTAAAAATGTGTGTGTGTGTGCATATTTGAGCACATACACAGTTTGTGGATCTGAGGTATGGGTATTGTGGCCTGGCCCTCGTCCCGCCACTAACTAGCTGCATGGGGTCAGGCAGGTCACCGGCTCTGGTTTTAATTTCTGTGCTGAAATACAGAATGTAGGACCCGCTGATACTGCTCCAACATTTTATGATTCTGTATACCACCACAAGCATGTCCTGAAAAGGTTAACCTGGGTTTGAATCTCACCCTCTACTGTGACAGTCTGTGCATAGGTCCTTTTTAATTCCTTCCTGTTTGATATTAAGTATGATGAAACCTACAACAAATTCACCTAAAAGGATTGAGGTTACTTATGCACAGAGAGTGAAGACTTCAACAGGTTTGCTCTAATAAGCAATGATTTTTAAAGATGTGGTAATCTTCCAGTTAGTATTTATCTTTCATGGCCCCACAAACTGCATTTTTAAATCCATAAATAAGTTTCCTTAAAGTATCGCACTTTCCTGATCCTTCAAGCTTAATGATAAAGGGAAAGCACAAGAAAAATTTCAGTAGAATAGTTTTTATTTTGTAAACACTAATGTATTAAATTTGCTATACATCAAAGCAAATAATATATATTTTTATTTGAATTGTATATATGAATTGGATGTTATAACTAGTTGATTTTTTCATTGTGTTAGAGGTATTTTCACCGAACAAGGTCAATTGGTTACCTCAGTATTACAGTCAATATAGCCCAAGGGACCATTCTCCCCAAGTCTGTGTTGTACTTTATTATGTGAAGTTGCATTTCTGTGACTCTGTTGGTGAGGTAGGATGAGTGCACTTGCTTCTTGTGGTAATAAATTTTTTCTGTGCCTCACAAAATGAAACAACAACAGAAACAGGTTTGCTTCTTTCAATATATAAAGAGCATATGCCTTTTAAAATAGATACAATGTCCCATCAACTGTGTGGGTAAGAGGAGATGCAGTGTGAAAATGCATAGCTAGAAATGAGGCACTGGGAGTCTTCATTTCAAATTTCCAATTTATTTCTCACTGATAGTAGTAAGCAAAAAGATAATTATTTCCTCTCAAAATGTTTTGACTATTTCTATTTTTAATGTCTGTTAAGCTTTTTTGTCTCCCTTTCAAGGTAAAGAGTCTTTCTCTGACCTATTTTCACATGCTGAAATGGGGAGAAAAGTCAAGTGTAATGATCTTCAATCAGCAGGGACATCTCTCTCTGCTGGGCAGTGGGGGCAGAAAAGAGAGTATTTCAGAAATTCTTGGAAATGATGTTTAAAAAATTATATCTAGACTTCTCTTCTAAAAAAAATTCCTGTTTTGAGAATAGTAATTTGGAATTGGAGCAATCCAAGCTTGATAAAATCATGGCCAGGTAAGGTAGGAAGAGGAGAGTTTGAGGTAGGCACTTTGGGTTGCTCACTTGTTCCCTCCTCCTTAAAAGAGGCTTGATTTTGTTCCCGTGGCAACATGCCCAGACAATGAATCATAATTGGTTCAAATCTGTCATGACATCCTCTGTGTCACCTCCCTTGCAGTGGGAAGTGGCCATGTGAGCCAGTTCTGGCTCCAGAGACATCTGAAGAAGGTTGCTGGGGACACCACTGGGTGACTTTGGGAGGCATGTGGCTGTCTGTGTCTCCCTATGCCTTGATAGATGATGCTATGTCAGGAATCTCAAATGCTTTCCTGTGATCTTCTGGTGATAAGTTCACAAGTCAAGGATGGAAAATCCTGGCTTTTTAATGATATCTCTAAAAGATTTTATTTATTTGAGGCAGGAATGAGGGAGAGAAAGAGAGAATGAATGGGGGATGGAGGGAGAAGCAGACTCCCTACTGAGCAGGGAGCCAGACTCACAGAGTTCCATCCCAGGATCCTGGGATCACAACCTGAACCAAAGGTTAGACTGAGCCACTCAGGCGTCTCCTTTTTATGATTTTTGAATTGCTGCAAAAGCAGAGGTGCCAGATAAAATACAGGACAAATCTGAATTTCAGAAAAACAACAGCCTTACATATGTAGTATTTGAGACTTATTTATGCTAAAGTTATTTATAAGTAACTACAGAGTATCTGAAGTTCAAATTTAACTGTGTGTCTTCTAATTGTGTTTTGTTTTGTTTTTTCCCTAAATCTGACAACTCTATGTACAAACTCTGGACTGCCTGCTTTGAACTTAAACAACAACAACAACAAAAAACAACCAGTGAGTTTAAGTTACTACTCCTCAAATGATATATTGGTTGCCTGTGAATTCATTCTTGATGTAATAGGAATTTACCTTTGTACCCAATATTTTTTGTGTGTTCATCACATGCTAGACATGTGCTGATTCTCAGGGGTGTGTGTGTAAATAAGTCACAGTGGCAAGGCCTGCCTTCATGGAGCTTCTATGTAGCTGGAGAGACTGCCACAAAATGAGCGATTCTGCATGTGATAGTATAATTACAATAGTGCTTTGAAGGACAAGTAGGGGAGCCTTGAGAGCATCTCAGAGGGAAGGATGAGAGAAGTCTTCCTTGAGTAGGACCTCAAGGCACTCTGAAGGAGGGGCAGGGTTGGAGGGAAGGGTTGTGGAAGTTCACTCTGAGCATCTGGAATGCGGCAGGAAGGGTCCTGGTAACTCTGAGGAGAGGAGGTCACGGCACTGAACAGCAAAAAGCTGAGTGATGGGCAATGAGAACAGACAGGCACAGAGAAGCTGGTTCAGGGAATGCCTTGGAGGCCATACTAAAGATTATGAACTTGAGCCTTATTCTATGCTACGGTCAGATATCACATATCTGCATATCATCTTACAAAGAAGAAATAAAGGCTTTCAATAGTTTGAAATAAAGACTTCCCATAATTCAATCAAGTCATAACAGCTATCAGGTGGAAGAACCGCCATTTGGGCTTTGTTGTTTTTTGCTTTCTGTGTAGTGTGTGTCATCAAAAACTTCCTAATTATCATTGAGTACAAACTAGTTAGAAATACAGAAAAGGGACGCCTGGGTGGCTCAGTGATTGAGCATCTGCCTTTGGCTCAGGGCGTGATCCCGGGATCCTGGGATCGAGTCCCACATCAGGCTCCCTGTGGGGAGCCTGCTTCTCCCTTTGCATGTGTCTCTACCTCTCATTAGTAAATCAATAAATAAAATCTTAAAAAAAATACAGAAAAAATGAGAGCTGATAAAACGAATCTGTAAAGACCAGTTAAAGTCATTGTAACAATATGTTTATATTTGTAAAGATTTAAAGGATTGGGAGTAATCCACCTGTTAAAAAACAAGAGGTTGATCAGTACAGTAGATAATCTGAATTCCAGCATTGAAAGAGGCTTCAAAATATTATATAATTCAGATCTCCTGTCTGTTCTTTTCAGTGAAAGGAACATCATGTAAGTAACTGTAACTGATTTCTGTGACTTTAGACCTTTGGTTTGACAGAAAAATAAAACACAGAGAAAATATTCCCTGTTATAACAAAGTATCAACACAAGTAACACAATGATCCACTGGTTTTACATATATGTAAGAAAGAGTAACAAAACACACACACAAAAAGACACTCTGGTAAGTGACTGCTACTCCTGCCAAAGGCTTTATTTGCAGGAAATAGGCATTGGTATTGGATGGTAATGAATATTATAGAAAATCTAAAAATAGAAAAATATCAGTGTGCATTGAATCTAAGGCAAATGCTTTATGATATATGAGGGGTGTGTATATATACACACACATCACATACATACACATACCTACGTAAACACACATAGACAAGCACAATAGATTACATATATACTGGATTGTGATGTAAATATTATTTTGTACTCTGGGTCCCATTCAGAAAAGTTTGACAATCATTGGTCTAGAGAAATTGACTCATTTGTGAGTTATGCTATTTCTCTACTCTGTGGAGGGAAAACAAGTCATTAAGGTAAATTCCTGTCCAGTGGTGTGGATAACCACTTACTGTTCCACATGTCAGGGAAACCATGTGTGATAACACAAACAAAGGAACCAACAACTGTTATCATACCAAAGTACATATTGTATCTTGGTTAAGATCCTCAAACATACTCCTTAGAGTTTCCTAATTCATCTGAGGAAGGACTCAGTGCACTCCATCTTTATGTTGTTACTTGCAAACCTTGAAAACAAATACAAGTAGAAAGAAATTAATAGAGAATTCCAATTCTCATTTTGTTAACTCTTCGCACATAACAACAGTAAATCTTAATAGAATATTAAGATTACAGGGAATCTGGAGCCAGAAATGCTGCTTTTCCATAGAGAACCAAATAGAGACCATGTCTCATTCTTTTAATCCTTCGACTAAATTTAAGCCCATCTTAAGATACCAGACATCTAATTTCATTTGCAATTGGTATAATACTTATTGGCTTCAAGGAATGAAACAGTTTGCAAATTAGAAGAATATCACAGAGGGTGGCTGGTTGTTGTAGAATTACTACTACTACAAGGAGTGTTATCCTCTATTTAGAAAGAGTATGAGTAATTTTGCTCTTTTTTCTTAAACCAAGGAAGCCTAGCTGAAAACTTGGTGACTTTGGCTTGAAACTCAATGATAAACCTATTGTATTCATAGTATAGAGTTCATGTCAGAGAAACAAATTTTTTTGGTGTAGTATTTAATTTCTGAAGTATATACATACAAATATGATTATATTCTATGACCAAGCAAGTGCTACTTCTGAAAAACTTTAATTCCAGAAGAAGGAAACAAGTCATATGTGCAGATATTTTTACAGCATGTTATTTGCCAATGTGAAAAACTTGTAGCAGTACTAAAAACTCAACAATTGTGAAAAGGATCATTAATCCTATGATAATTTGGGCTACTATATTATATATTAGGTCATTATACTATTACTTTTAATTAAAGATTATATTTTAAATTTGATATAGAAAAATACCAAAAGAAAAATTAAATTTTATTTTGTAATTTCTTATTTCTTTGATTTGAAACAAGACATATGACATCTTTCCTCTGCACTGAGATGTCAATGCCAAGTCTTAAAACTCACTTTTAATAAGCAAAGTAGAACTCAGCCCAGATTCCTTTAACTGGAAGAGCTGTTTAGTTTGACTCAGTTTCTTTTTTTTTTTTTTAATTTTTATTTATTTATGATAGTCACAGAGAGAGAGAGAGAGGCGCAGAGACACAGACAGAGTGAGAAGCAGGCTCCATGCACCGGGAGCCCGATGTGGGATTCGATCCTGGGTCTCCAGGATCGCGCCCTGGGCCAAAGGCAGGCGCCAAACCGCTGCGCCACCCAGGGATCCCGACTCAGTTTCATAATATAATAAACTCTATAAAGTTCCTTTAAATATTAAATACTAATGTAAAAGTAGAAATGAGCATGGTGATGAACCATGTAACCATATAAGACTTATGTGAACAGCAAAAATATTGGATGTGTACACATTAAGATGTTAATATTGCTGATTGGTGGGAATTCAAGTGATTATTTTCTCTCTTTTTCATATTAAAACTTTTTGCATAGTTAATATGCTTTTATAATGAGATGGAAATACACATTTTTTTCCCCTTATTCTTTCTACATGTGGGAGCCAATCTCCCGTCAAGTCTTGCCAGCTTCTATCTAGTATATGTGGCAGAGTCAGGCTCCCTTGAAAACCTAACAAGTATGCCAGAGAGCAAATCCCCACTATGAAAATAAACTCTCTCAAAAGGAGTTTGGATATTCTGGTGGCTAGACAGCCTTGTCATTGTGAGAATAGGTTATGGTTACATTTTGCCTCAAACACTGAATTTAAACAAGGATTAAATTAAATGTATAACTTTATGTTCTTACTCTCTTGGGTCATTTGTTTCATTAATAATTAAATTCAAACTCTGCTCCATCTCACTGTTATTATTTTATCACAATTCTGATTTTATGTATTTAGAATGGAAGGTTAGTTCAGCAGGCTTATGAGAGGTTATGAGGAGACTGCAGAGTAGTCCGCTGGAACCTCAGAAAGGCCTTTGCTAGCTCAGCCCCCGACCGTGGGTTAAACCAGGCCATGCCGAGGATCCCTCCAAGCAGCTTTGCCAGGGCACCATGGTTGCAAGAACTGGGAAAGGTGTTAGGTTACTATAAATAACACCATCACTTATTTATGCAACTAGAAAAAAAAAACTAATATAGATCTTAAGAGGTAAGAAAAGCTGATCTGCTTTGGATTTTGTCTCATCTTAACATGTGTTTTTTTGTTGTTGTTGTTTTGTTTTTTCTACTCAACTTTATCTGATATCTAGAACACAAGCAAGATAGACTTAAAAGGTAAGGTCCTTTTAAAGGTCCTTACTAGCCTCTAGGACATAAGCAAGGAAAGAGGAGGGTTGCCACACACATGGACATGTACTTTCTTGTGGGCTTTCATTAGCTGAGATCAAGAGTCAGACACTTAACTGACTGAGCCACGCAGGCACCCCTTCTTGTGGGCTTTCAGTGTCCATCAAAACATACCTGTTGTTCTTGGGCCTCGGAACAGATGGCAGAGGCTGGCATTTGGCATGGAATGAAATGCAGTTTGCCTGAGCTACTGATTAAGGCTCCTTTCATCTTTATCAGGAGATGGATCACAAGGCCAAACTCCAAAGTATGACTTAGTCACTACAAAAATGGACGTAAGCACTGGCCATTATCAAGAGGATGGAAAGGTATGGGTGTCCAGCTGCTATAACACCCTCAAGTATCTCGTTAGGGTCAGAAAAGGAGCCAATAACTCTCAGAAGAGTGGCTCTGGCTCAGCTGCTATCTATCATTTATGAAGGCTGAACTCCTTCTTCCCTTCACCCCACACTCTTTACAGCCCTTCATGTTGGTGCCCTGAGCTTCCCTGCCTTTCATCAAAGTAACAGACGAGCAGGGATGGGCAGGCATATCTGCCAAGGACTATAAGTTCCACTTAGGAGAAACTTTAAAATGGTTCTGAAGTTTCTTCAAATGCGTTCATGCCCACAGGAAGGGCTGATCCCAAAATGAGGAGTGTGTGGGATCAATGGGCTGGTTGGGCTTAATCCCCTCATAAGATAGGAATTTACTGAGAACAAAAGAAACCTAATTCTTGTCAAGAGATGATGACATCTGGACTAGGGTAGTTGCTTCTTAAAAGCATGTCCTATTCTGCACTGCAGGAGTGACTCCCACTGTCTCCTGAACAAGATGGTTGTATTTTGCATGTGTTAACCATGAAAACCCTTTGATTAAAAATAGTTCAAATATTATAGCAGCTGGACCCCAGCCTGCTTTTTCATCCTCCTTATGGTTTCTACTTCCTGCTCTGCTTTTCCTTTGTGGAATTTCTCCTGCTAAACAGGAGAGAAGATGAGTACACGGTCCATCCCTAGCCAATCAGAGTGTGCCACCTCCCTGGCCAAAGTGGTGAGGTTAGCACAAGCCACATGACCCAAGCAGGACCAAACAAAATCTTCCCTGGGACTTTCTAGCTGAGCTAAAATGCAAAACTGCTTTTTACAAAACTGTTTAAAATTCTTTTAGTGAGAATCATATAAAAGCTCCTTGGAACCCAATACCCAGCTTCAACATTTATCAACTCATGGGAAATCTAGAGAAAGGATAAACTGTCTTTTTCTACTGGGGATTTTGCACGGAGGAGAATGCTGCTGCCAACACCCAACATATCTGTCAGTGGAGAGAGTCTGACTTCCAAAGAAACCCAAATACAACGTGGAATTGTGGCAGAGCCTTGAAGGTTATATTTGAGCTCCTTAACCCAGCGAGCCTGAAGCCATAGCTACCCCCTGTGCTTTCTGCTTAAGTCAGATTAAGGAGGGTTTCTGGTACTTGTAAAATGTGTCATCTAATATGAAAACTTTAAAGAAACATTCAATAAATATTTTTTTAATATCGTGTGTTTATTTTTGAGGGATTTGGGAAAATAAATTCATGGGAAATCTTTAAGAGTAATAAAGGAGAAGAGGTGCTCTAGACATATTAAAAAGAGATCACGAGCCTTTTAACTTCACTCTGCCCAAAGGATAATTTCAGTCCCACTGAAATAATAGCCATCTACTAAAAAACTTAAACTATGTAATGTAAACTTCATTAAGGGATGTAACAATGGGTGGATATTTTTACCCTTAAATAAAAAAAACCCTCATAAAAAATAATCAAGTCCCCAAACCCATTCTTTAAAGCAATGAATGAATGCATACAATCACTCCTATATGAGCATTCTGGTAAACCATTTGTGGGTATGTAATGAACTCTTCCTGGCTGTTCCTTCACCATCCACATACTTACACTTTTGCTTTGCTAGTTCTTGTATTAGATCTTCATACACTTGTGTAAAGAGTTCCTCTTCGGATTTTGTTCCATCTAGGTAAACTAAGGAGAAAGGAGAGCAGTTCAAAGGCCAATGGGTCTATTGGTAGAGGATTCTAACTCTGGCACCTGACATCTCCTAAGAATACTAATAGGTTTAGGGGCACCTGGGTGCCTTAGTCAGTTACATGTCTGACTCTTGATTTTGGCTCAGGTCATCATTTCAGGATGGTGAGATCAAGCCCCGTGCCACATTCTGTGCTGGGCATGGAGCTTGCTCTACCCTTTCTCCCCTCAAAAAAAAAAAAAAAAAAAAAAAAAAAAAGAATACTAATAAGTTTAAATCAAGAACACAAGACCTTAAACACTTATAAGATTTAAAAGACTGCTTAAAAATGAAACCTTTAATCAGAAAACTGGAGGTAAGAGAGAGAGAGAGAAGTTTGAATGTTAAGAAAAGGATGCATAGTTTGGGAGGACTTGAATGTGGGAGCAGGTATCCTGGAGAGATGAGATTTGACAGCAAGGCTGTCTATGCCTTAGTCTTCAGGGGACTCGAGGTCTGTTTGGCCTTTAATCCAAAACACTGGACTCTCTTTGCAGGTTAAGCAAAGTGGGGTCATGGTTAGATTGGCCTTTTTTTTTTTTAAGGTTTCATTTTTAAGCAATATCTCTACCCAACACAGGGCTTGAATTCACAACCCCAAGATCAAGAGTTGCATGTTCCACCCACTGAGCCAGCCAGGTGCCCCTAGATTGGCAATTTAGGTGGAGAGGGAGAGAGGAGCACCCTCCATATCTGTTCTGTCACCCTGTTCTATTGAGCACATACATCTCCCTCTCACATTGCCAAGGGAATCTGAGTAAAATCAGAATTTGGGGTGATCTCTGGGTGGCTCAGCGGTTTAGCACCTGCCTTTGACCCAGGGCATGATCCTGGAGTCCCGGGATCGAATCCAACATTGGGCTCCCTGCATGGAGCCTGCTTCTCCCTCTGCCTGTGTCTCTGCCTCGCTCTCTTTCTGTCTCTCATGAATAAATAAAATTAAAAAAAAAAAAACCACCAGAATTTGGTATCTACCATGTCCTTGTTTAAAACCTCTCTGTAGAAGAAAAAAAAAAAAAAACCTTTCTGTAGGGATGCCTGGGTGGCTCAGTGGTTGAGCATCTGCCTTTGGCTCAGGGCATGATCCTGGATTCCCGGGATTGAGTCCCATATCAGGCTCCTTGCATGGAGCCTGCTTCTCCTCCCTCTCCCTGTGTCTCTGCCAATCTTTCTGTGTCTCTCATGAATAAATAAATAAATAAAATACATAAATAAAACCTCTCTGCAGAGGGCTTCCCACTTCTCCTCAGATAATGACCCAAGTCCTTAACTTGCCTATGACCTTGTAGAGTTGAGATCTTCCTCATGTCTCCAGCATCTCCCCCATCCCCCTCGTGGTTTTCTCTACTGAAAATACACCAACCTTTCAGGTGCTATTCCCGCCTTCCTGTCCCTGGCCTTTTCGTGTACTGTCTGGGATGCTCTTTTGTCCCCCCCCCCACCTACCTCCCTTTCCTGTTAAACCCTTCAGAGTGTGGTTTAAGTGGTTCCTCAAGGAAGCCCTCCCTGATTGCTGGGCCTCAGCTAGTCCCCCGGAACTTGGTATCACAGCACCTGGCATAGCTGGAAAGGACATGCTCATGCAGCTAGTATTTTTAACATTTGTTTCCCTGATAGAATGTTGGCTCATAAGAGTAAGGGCTGAGTTTGTCTTATTTTCCTTAATATCAATAGGGCAGTACCTTGTACACAGAAGGCATTCAATTCAATATCTGTTTCATGAATGACCATCTAGAGGTTGACAGGCTTTGACAAAAGCCTTAGAGAAACAGAAACCAGGACAGTCAATCATGGAAGAGCCCAGAGTGTTCTGGCTTAAAGAGTTCTTTTATAATGTAATTCACGAAAAAGATGCCTCCTAAAAATCCTTTCTCTCATGGACTTCGAGCAATGACAAGTAAAGGCCTTCTGTGGAGGGAGAGAAGGCGCTTACCAATGTCCCGGGTGATGTTCTCCATTTCTTGTCTGTGCTTTAGATACATGGGCCACACGTGGCCATCAAAGTACCCTGAGGCATCTGGAGGCTTGTAGACCCTTTTACTATGAAAACACACAGGAAACTTAATGTGCACAGAGACATAAAATTGATAAAGTAAAATAATAATGGTCAGGGTGATGGGAAAAATCACTGAGACTTAATCTAAACAGAATTAAGAGTATATGTTTTAGATTCAATACTAATTAGAAGACAGCAGAACTGATTTAGTTTTCTGATCCAAAAAAACTTCTTTTGTAATTCACTATCATTCATAATTATCTCCTACTACAGTGCTTTCTGAGAGAATGAAGAGACAAATATCAATGTGAATAATGACAGAGAACCTGATAGATTGGATTAGGCTTTCAATTAATTGGGTGTTCTTTGTGGCTGTCACAGAATAATGGCTCTCAAATTTAAAATCAATCAACATGGGATTGCTGCATTTGGAGATATAGGAAAGATGAGTCAAATGGTCCGTAGAAGGGCCTTTTCTTAGAAAAGCAATTTGCATTACCCCACGTGGATGACCATTTCTAGAAAAAGATTTTTCTCTTTGTGTAGAAGAGACCAGGCTTTTCTTGTTTGAAAAATGACATATACACATTGCTCAATCATGTTCTTTCCTCATTGTTCCTAAATTTTGTCTTTTAAAAAATGAAAAAAAAAAACTTTTTCTTAAAGAAATTAAAAAAGGGATCCCTGGGTGGCGCAGCGGTTTGGCGCCTGCCTTTGGCCCAGGGCGCGATTCTGGAGACCCCGGAACGAATCCCATGTCGGGCTCCCGGTGCATGAAGCCTGCTTCTCCCTCTGCCTATGTCTCTGCCTCTCTCTCTCTCTCTCTCTGTGTGTGACTATCATAAAATAAATAAAAATTAAAAAAAATTAAAAAAATTTTACTTAAAAAATTTTATTTTTAATTTAGTATGGTTGGCATACAATGTTAGTTTCAATTATATAACGTAGGGATTTGACTTCTCTATAGGTTATGCTATATTCACCATGAGTGTAGATACCATCTGTCACCATACAGTGCTATTATAAATACTACTGATCCTATTCCCTATGCTGTACTTTCTATCCTCATAAATTTTGTCTTTTCAATTATAATCCACAAAGGCAATATCAAAACTCACCTCCTCCTCCTCTTACATTCTTCATATGGAATCGTCAGAAAATAGCTTCTGTTCCATAGAGTGTCTAGAGGCCTACAATAACAGCATGTTTAGTTTACCAAGTTTTCACCCCATTCATTCAGAATCAATATTAGGTTGAGGATGCTTACTTATAATTAAAGAGAAGGAAGCCTTCGATGATTAATATGGGAATTTCTTCGGTGCTTCCAGAGTCTGTTGATGGGTTTTCCATCCAGCAGGAAATGGTGGACATCATTTCATCCATATTAAGCGCTTCAAGCACTTCAAACAAATATACAAAAATATGAAATCAATACAACAAAAGATTTATGATGTGGCTTTTTATTATGAGTATATCCAGGGCTATATAAATATATAGAATAGCACTATTTAATTTACCCTTCAAAATACCTAATAACAAATATTTCAGAAAAATTTAAATTCTATTACTGACAAATTGGTATGTTTGAAACATTTTTAATATGGAAAATTTCAAATACATATAAAAGTAGAGAGTAGAGTACAATGAACTCCCATGTCCAGCTTTGGCAATCATACATTCATGGCTAATATTGTTTTATTTATAATGTCTATTCCCTCCTAACTAGATCAAAGTTTAACATATTTGGATGACAAAATATCTATAAATTAGTGAAAGATAAATGATATACTGGGGAAAATATCTGCAATATATGTAGCAAAGAACTAAAATACATATCTTTTCTTTTAAGATTTTATTTATTTATTTGAGAGCAAGAGAGCAAGAGAGCATGAGTGGAAGGTGCAGAAGAAGAGGAAGAAAGAATCTAAAGCAGACTCAGCCCTGAGCACAGAGCCCAGCATGGGGCTTGATCCCAAGACCATGAGATCATGACCTGAGCTGAAATAGTCAGACACTTAACCAACTGAGTCAGTCAGGCTCCCCAAGAGCTAGTATCTTTAATATATAAAGGGCTCTTACAAGTAAATAGGAGGAAAACCATTAGAAATTTTATAAAGGGGGGATCCCTGGGTGGCGCAGTGGTTTGGCACCTGCCTTTGGCCCAGGGCGTGATCCTGGAGACCCGGGATCGAATCCCACATTGGGCTCCCAGTGCATGGAGCCTGCTTCTCCCTCTGCCTGTGTCTCTGCCTCTCTCTCTCTCTCTCACTGTGTGCCTATCATAAATAAATAAAAATTATAAAAAAAGAAATTTTATAAAGGATCCAAATATGTCCTTTTTAAACTCTAAAATGTGCATACTTTTTGAGTTTACAATTTCCAGCAAAATATTCCAAAACACTGATTCTCAAAGTGTACTACCTAGACCAGCAGCATTTGTATCACTGGGAATTTACCAGAATAACAGTTTCTGAGCCCTACTCCAGAACTACTGAATTGAGCCATCTGTACTTAGAGGCTTTTTAGTGGAAGGTTTTACAATTATGGATTAACTTATTCGCTAGACATAGGACTGTTAGGATTTTCTCATTGTTCTGGTGTTAGTTTTAGTAAGCTGCATTTTTCCTCCTATTTACTTGTAAGAGCCCTTTATATATTAAAGATACTAGCTCCTGGGGAGCCTGACTGACTCAGTTGGTTAAGTGTCTGACTATTTCAGCTCAGGTCATGATGCATTTAAGTTTTCTAATTTAGTTGCACAGACTGTTCATAATATCCTCTTATCTCTTTAATGTCTGTAGGATCTGTAGTGGTATTTCCTTTTTTTGTTTTTGATATTTGTAATTTGTGCCTTCTCTTTTTTTCTTGGTCGGTCTTGTTTAATCTTAATCTGATGGAGGATCAGTCAGATTCCTGATTTTATAGGTTTATGTCTTATGCCAAGTTTGTGATGTTTTACACATTTACTTCTTTTTTAGTACCACACCTTTTTTCCTCTCCTTCTGAGACTGCAATGATATTTCTGCTAGTTTCTTTTCAGTCTCTTTTTGGTCTGTTGTTTAGATAGAGTAATTTCTATTGTTCTGTCCTCCAATCCAAAGATTCTTTCCTCTGTCATATTTATTCTGCAGTTGAGCCCATCTTACGAGTTTTAAAATTTTAGTTACTGTATATTGTCAGTTAAGAAATTTCTATTTTTTTTTTACATCTTCTATTTCTTTACTGAGGCTTTCTAACTTTTTACTAGATTTAACAATGTTCACAATCACTCGGTGAACCTTTTTATGAATGCTGCTTTAAAATCCTTGTCAGATAATTCCAATATCTGTGTTATCACAGAATTGGTGTCTGTTAATTGTCTTTTCTCATTCAAGTTGAGAGTTGCCTGGTTCTTGATATGGCAAGTGAATTTCAGTCTCATTCTAGAAAGTTTGGGCATCATGTTGTGAGGCTCTGGATCCCATTTAATCTCCTTTTTTATAGGCAGTTACCCTGGTTAGGTGTAGTATGCAGGTCCAGGTGGGGGTAAATGGTCATCTCCTTACTGAATCTTACCAACATGGAAATGGAGGTTGCCTTGGTAAAAGGAGGCAAATGGAGGGCTGGTGTGGCTTCCTTGCTCTTGGTGAGGATAGATGTTCAGGTATCAAATGCATCCTGCTGACAGCAGCTGATGCTCTCTGGGTGAGGAAAGTGGGATGCACTACCTCACATTGCCTCATCCTGTTGCTGCTGCTGCTGCTGCTAGGTGGGTGTAGAAATTCAGTTCCCTGTCTGGCTCAACTGATAGGACTCCTGTGGGGTCCCCTGCCTTGCTGGTGCCAGACAGGTCCAAAAGTCTTGCTCACTGCTTGGCCCTGCTGAACCATGAAGGGAGGATGGTTTTTCTTTTTGTGTTTGGCTACAGTAGGGTATATTATCAAAATGACTTTCTATTCCAATAGGGCACGCTTTTCCTAGTCCTTTGACTACAGGGAACAGGTTTCTTGGGGCTCTTTTGTCTGTACCTATTGATGATTCCATGGCACACCTCTCAAGTACCCCTTCCTGAATATATGACAGGTTAGAAGAAAATCCAAGGAATCACAACCAATCATTCCGCAAGTCCCAAAGGCCCCAGCCAGTCCGTTCTCTCTTTGAGTCTTCCTCTGTTTGCTGTGTTCCATCCAAGGTTTCCAATTATAAGAGGTGGAAAGAACAAGGAATGTAGCCAATCCGTCTTTGCTGAAACCACAAATACCATTAGTTTTAATATATTTTCATTATTGTTCAGTTAAAAGTATCTTCTGATTTCACGGTGATTTTTTCCCTTAAGCCAAGGGGTATATAGAAGTGCTTTACTTCAGGTGAAATGTGATGACATCTGGAATTTACTTCAAGAAGATATAGAAGGAGAAAGTGGGTGACGGCATAGATGAAATATAAATTGGTCACAAGTTCATTGTTTTTAAAAGCCAGATGATGAATTTATGAGAGTTCATTACAGTCTTCTGCCTACTTTTGTATGCAGCTGTTTAAATTTTTCCAGAAAAAAAAGGTGTTGATTATTTTCCAAGCACTTGAAAGTTTTCTATTTTTTTGTTACTGATTTCTGATTCAATTCTCTGTGCTTAGAGAATATCTCTATATTACTTCATTCTACTGAAACGTACTGTTGTTCTATGCCCTTGCATATGCCTTCCATTTTAGTTAATGTTCCCTGTATTCTTTTTCTTTTTTGGGGGTGAGGGGATGTAGCAAAGGCAATTCTTTTTTTAAAATTTTATTTTAAGAAAACAAAAATGTGTATTCTGTTGTGATTGGCTAAATGTTACATATATGTTAGAGTAGTTGTTTGTTGATTACGTTGTTCAAATCAGTTATACCCTTATAATTTTATCTGCTTTTTTCTATTAGTTACTGAGGAAGTTGTGTTAAAAATCTCCCATAATAATTACAGATTTGTATATTTCCTCACGTAGTTTTGTCAGTTTTTGCCTACTGTATTTTGAGGTTTTGTTATTGGGTACATACAAATTTTAGATTGCTTATCTTCTTGTTGAATTGACCCATTTATCTCTATTTATCTCTAGTAATAGTGTTTCTAGTGATATTCTTTGTGTTTACTTTGTCTGATATTAGTTATACCAGATTTCTTTCAGTATATGTTCACATGGTATATCTTTTTCTAGCCTTGTCTACTTTTCTTTGTCCTAGTATCTAAATATGTCTCTTATAAGGAGCTTATAGTTGGGCTTTTATTTCTTTCATTTTTTAAAATCTAGTTTGTCTTTGGAGTATTTTAGTTCATTTAACTTAATGTAGCTACTGCTATATTTGGCTTAAATCTATCATCTTATTCTCATTTTCTATATTTTAATCATCTTTTGATTTCTTTAAATTGTTTTTTACTTCTGACTTATTTCGTATTTATCAACAAAATTTAATGATTCCATTTACTTATAAACTTGATAGCTATACATCTTTAAACTATTCTTCTAGTGATTATCATAAAGATTTTAACATTACCTTGATTTACATTAAATTTGTACATTTACTTAAAAATTTCAGATTTTTCTTTATGATAGGCTCCTGGAAGTGGGACACTTGACACATGGCATGAATACTTTAAGGTATTTGGGACATATGCTCAAGCAACCTTCCAGAAAGGTTATATCAATTAATATTCCCATCTATGAAAGTTTTTGTTTTATTGAGCCATCATTATGTAATTAGATAACTGTGCAACCATCCGATAATTACTGCTTTAAAAATCTGTTTACGAGGTGAGTGGGGAAAAAAAGTAATTTACAACTCTTTGACTATTTCTGAGGTTGACTTTTTATTGTACATTTATTAATCAAATAACCTTTTGCTTCCATGAATAGCTTATTTATATCCTTGGACATCTTTCAATTGGAATATTTCTGTTTTTCTTATCAGTTTATAAGAACTTATTTGAATTAGGAATAATTTTTTGTCAATCATTGAAAACAGACTTTCCTTGTTTAACTCTTACTCTGTAATTACCTTCCTTGCTAATCATTAGAGGGGAAGAAAAGTAAAAAATATCCTGGCTGCAGCTCAAGACACAAGAACAGGCAGTGAGTCAAGGATTTTGCTTCTCTTAAAACTATCAAGTGTCTGTAAGAACTGATTACATAACATTTTTCCTCTCATGTCATCAAAGTTAAAAATAAAGAATGTAGTTTATGGCTTTTTAAGATAGCTGTTTCTGTTGCCAGTTTGCATAAACACTCAGTGGTCATCTTGTTCATGATAAAAGCTGACAAGACCATTAAGTATAGTTTATTAGTATGATATTCTCTATAGGAAAATAAATGTCTTCTGATGGACTTTATAATCATTTGGCTTCAAAGCAGTGTTAGATTGGGCAAGAGAGCGAGGTGAATCCATCTAAAAAATATTCGCTAACCTTTATGAGCAGTGGAAAGAAGAAAACAGCTGTCTAGTCCACCGCGGTCACTGGGAAGGTGAGCCCATTGGATGACCTTAAGGTTTGCTCCAGGTGAGACTGCAGGGAGGCATCGGGGAAGTATCCTTAGTTATGTGTACCCCAGGCAGGGATGAGCAGAGTACCAACAAACCTACCTTATTCTAGTTTTAGTAGAAAAATCTATTGTTCCAATGTTTTCAGTTTTAAGTAAAAGCCTGGGGAAAAGGTTTCATTTGTTTAAATAGTTGGACATAAACGAGAAAACTTTACAAAAGTATGTGTAAAGGGCAGCACACTTTGATACTGTCTTTATAGATATTTAACACGTACTTAAGCACATTTTGAAACTGTCTTCACAGATAGAGAAGGTATTTGGGTTTGAAAGAGAAAAATGGACATCAGTGAATATTTCACACACTCATCTACTTACCGTCATACTGCAGAAATCCATTTGTATCTTTCGCTATCTCAGACTCTGGCTGGAAAAAATAACAAGAACCCATCAAAACTGTGCAGGGCAGAAATAATACAATTATAGAATGAAGAGGCGATAAACTTTTACTAAATTCTTTGGAAGACGAGGATAATTAAAATCAGAGCCACACCAATAAGTAATGCCATCTAGTGGATAAGTGGCATTACTGCAACCCCTCACCCCAAAACCTCTGTCCCCTAGCAAACGCTTTTTGGATGTAATTTAATTAACTTTGCTACTAGAACTTTGTTGTATTAAATGAATGACCTAAGAAGATTTATAAATACCTTAAAGAAATCATCCTGAGATATGACACTGCAGTTTGGGAGGTGTTTCTGCAAATTCTTAGCCAGTGTTGTCTTCCCGCCATTTGTCACACTGAACAGAAAAAGAAAAAAAAAATTGAAAATACCAAGAAGAAATATGCATTAAAAAAAAAGATTTTATTTATTTATTTGAGAGAGAGAGGGAGAAGCACCTTCCTGCTGAACAGGAAGCCTGCCCCATGTGGGGACTGGATCCCAGGACCCAGGACCATGACCTGAGCCAAAGGCAGATGCTTAACTGCCTGAGCCACCCAGGCGCCCTGAGTAGCACATTTTAGTGCAAGTACATAAAATTGCATGTGGCCACTGTGATTTTGTTTCAGGGCACCATGGAGAAAAGTGGAGGACTGGCTTCTGACAAGCCACTTATAACTCAATCACATCTCTGCTGTGATGCCCCCTTTATCATTAAATCTCTGTCCACTTTGGGGCTTGATGGGAAGTCCAGTGAAGCTTATTACATAGAGTCAGTTACATGTCCCTCGTGGCTGGACTGTGTGACGTGGAGGAGAAGGCGGACCTTGGCTAATTCCTCTGTGTACCTAGTTTGCCAGAGTCTAGCACTACACAACAGCACATGAGAGGGCCTTCTGTAGTCACTCATTCAGTTAGAGCTTTCATTAACCTGGGGCTGCTGCCTCAAAGGGTTTTGTGGACTGATTCGTGGACTTTGTGAACTTGAGTGGGAAAAGAAATGGCATTTTTTATATATTTCTATATACTTTTATTATACTCTAACAGAATTTTAGCTTTTCCTTTAATTATAAATATAAATAACAAACGTCAGTAGTATTAACAGAACCTGTGAAATTTGTTGTCGATAGAAATCAGAGATATTTTCATATCATGGTGCAGTTGGGGCAGATATCTTGAAGCGTGATCAATACTCATTATTATTTCAAATTGATGGCAGTTTTTAGACTCACCACTGGACACTGTTATTTAGTAAATTAACAAAGAAGTGTATCACAAAGTGATGATTTGTTTTTTAAAATATTTTATAGCTAAATTTCATTATAATAGGTTTCCTTTATATTTTTGTTTTTATTTTTTAAAGTTTTTATTTATTTATTCATGAGATACAGAGAGAGAGAGAGAGAGGCAGAGACACAGGCAGAGGGAGAAGCAGGCTCCTTGCAGGGAGCCTGATGTGGGACTCAATCCCACGGCCTCAGGATCACGACCTGAGCCAAAGGCAGACAGATGCTCAACCATTGAACACCCAGGTGCCCCTCCTGTATTGTTTTGTGCATTAAAAAAAAAAAAAAAGATTTTACTTATTTATTTGAGACAAACAGAGAGAGGCAGAGATGTAGGCAGATGGAGAAGCAGGCTCCCCACGCAGAGGCTGATGCAGGACTCAATTCCAGGACCCTGGGATTACAACCTGAGCCAAAGGCAGACGCTCAACCACTGAACCACCGGGGTGTCCCCTATTTTGTGTATTTAAAACCGAATTTTCATGGCACAAAAAACTCTTAACTGCATATTTATTTGCAAGAACCTGTGCTTAATCCTAGGTGAGATACATTGCAATGTATTTATAATCTAGACAAGAAACTAATATTCATTCACCAAAATTGTTTACTGACTATAATTCAATTATTACCTAAATACCTTATACCTACAAAGTACAAGGAACTTGATTCAAAAGTTTTTTTTTTTTTTTTTTTTGCCTTAGAATACACAATTGGGTAGGATATGGGCATAGTTATCTTGGAAAAGACAGGAGATGTGCTTGGGTGGCTCATTCTCTTCAGCATCTGATGCTGATTTTGGCTCAGGTCCTGTTCCCAGGGTCCTGGGATCAAGCCCCAAGTTGGCTCAGTGGGGAGTCTGCTTCCTCCTTTTCCTTTACCCCTCCCCCTGCTTGTACTCTCTCTCAAATAACTAACTAAATAAACAAATCTAGAAAGAAAGAAAGAAAGAAAGAAAGAAAGAAAGAAAGAAAGAAAGAAAGAAAGAAAGAAAGAAAGAAAACAAACAGGAAAGTGGGTGGGTTTACCCTTTGCCTTGGAGAAATACTGGTATAAAATTTCTCCTCTTTAACAAAAATGTCTATAATTCACACTGAGTTTCCATAGTTCAGATACTGAACTTTGGCTTAAAAGAAATAGTAAACAGGGCTAACTTTATTATAGCATGAGCAACCTAGCCAGAAAATGTGTCATTTTCGAGACTTATCTCTTTCAAATGATACACAGTCAAACCAACACTGACTTAACTGGAGACAGTGAGAAGCAAGCACTCCAGTTTTGAAGACTTGGAGGAGACAGACCAGACAATATAGGTCAGAGAGATGGGAGGGGGGATTCAACAAGAATTTAAAAGAATTTAGCAAGTCGGAATTGCACAAGTTCATGCCTACGATCCATACTAGGAATCCTGGTCAGGTGACACCCTTAAGACTAACTCTTCTCTTTCAGCATGCTCAAAACCACCACGCACCACCAAATTCCTGACCACCGTCACGTGCCCTCCCACCTCAGGGCAAGAGTCCCCAGACAGGTGCATGCTTTATCTTAGGGTAGGGGGAAGGAAAATGAATAACTGGGGACACTTCCTTCTTTGTTCACAACAGCCAAATAAATGCACAGGTCCTGGTCCATTTGTTTTTTGTTCAAGACACAGGAGGGGGAGTGTATTTGGAATATGACAGTGGGCTAAGCAGAAGTTAAAAAGGCTGTCTATAGGTACTTAAGAGGAAAATCCTTTCTGCAGCAGGCAGATATTCATATTACTATTTTACAGTTGAGGAAACTAAGGACTGAAAGACTATATACTCATAAAACTTGCCCAAGGTACAACTAGCAAGTCATGAGGAAGGGATACAAAGTCTAACTCTAAAGCCCATGGATCTTTTTTTCCCCCAAAACCCTTAATATTTTTTAACATCACAGAATTCTGTGAGAATCTGTTGAAGACTATCTGCCCCTCGCCCAGAAAAATGAACATCTTCACACTGGCACTAAATTTTCAGGAGGATCCTGAATGACCCTTGACTCCTTTGGAACCCCTGCTATTCCTCGATGTCTTAACCAAATGATGACTTCATAGCAGAGCAAGTGGTTAAGTATACAAGGAGGATACAACACTGAGTCTGGAAGAAGGAAGAAAGGCAGGAACAGAGGTCACTGCAGCTGAGTCCCAGCAGGTGCTTTAAATGCACAGAAGCAGCATTAAAATGAAATCCTGGCACTCTCCAAGGAAGAGACAGTGAAGAAGAGGCTTTCTTAGCACCTAATACATGTGGCAAGGAAGCATGAGGCAGGTTTGTAGATCTGGAACATTGAGAAGAGGGGATTTTATTCCTACATACGCAGAATGAAAGTTGTTTTGGATGCCAGAGTAGAACTGGCAGCTGCCTCCCCAGGTTCTACCCCTGTTTCTGGGGTGTGGTTTGGACTGACCCGACTGTCAACCATAGAGCAGGGCCCCGCTAGCCTAAGCTAATCGGGGCAGGACCACCCATTTTGCCACAGTGACTGTGTGTATGTGGTACAGCTAGTCTGGTCAAAGAGAAACTCATGATTTGGAGGAGGAAAGGCATTTTTTTTTTTTTTTTTTTTACCCTAGTAGCAGGCTAAGAAATACAAATTCCCAGCACCCAGCGGTATCCCCTCGGGCCCAAAAAGTGGAGTCAACTCTAGGATGAATCCCAATGGATGAAGACACAAAGAAGAGATAGAAAGAAATGGAGTCTTCAGTGAGTTCCTGTATCAAACCTTTCCTGCAGCCTATCTGCCCCTGAAGCTGATACGTTTCTTTTAGTATTTATGGATAGTCTTCATACACCAGGATATTCAGATTCTGTTCCAGGTAACTGGTAACCACTGCATATAGTTCACCAGGTAAGTGGATAACTAAAAATTTCTGCAAGAAGATTCAACTGGTGGAGAGGTATGTAGGAAAGGTTAAGAGAGGGAGGCAATCAAGGAACGAGGGCCTGATTTAGGAGGGTGGCACTGAGTGCAGAAGGGGAGGCACAGCCAAGAGAAGCAATGCAGAGAAAAACAAAACTTTGATTCTGGTTCGATGGGAGCATGACAAGGCAGAGCTCTGACACCGGGTTCATCCCCTTTACCTCTGATTACTTACTATAGTAACATAATACAATGATCCCCCCCAAATTCCAGACTTTTAAGTCTCAAATATCTTATGAATTGGACTGCACATAATGTGTGTATTCACACATTACTCAGAAGAAAGCTGAACATAACACAGTAGCAAAGTAGACAGCGTCCTCTGGAGCTGGCGTTGGTGTCTTATTTGCATGTATACCTCTGGTACCACAGGTAGGGTGACCATATAATTGAGGATGCTTTTGATAGGGAGACAAACACAACTAATAACCATGCCAGGGCAACAGGTTCATAAGGATAATAAGGATAGGGACACCTGGGTGGTTCAGTGGCATGATCCCAGGGTCCTGGGATTGAGTCCCGCATCAAGCTCTCCGCAGGGAACATGCTTCTCCCTCTGCCTGTGTCTCTGTCTCTCTCTGTGTCTCTCATGAATAAATAAATAAAATCTTTAAAAAAAAAAAAACGGATAAGGATAGAAGGTGTCTAGTGTCAACTCCAGCAAAGAAATGGGAAAGCAGGCAGATTTTGCTTCCTGATGGTCCTCTTTCTCTAGGAGTCTCTAGGAGTCTAGGAGACTCTCCCATCTCCTGTTGCCATTTCTGTAGCCAGCATGCCACTGTTTTATATTTGCCAGGGACCTGCTCTCTTCTTTGGGACTCAGGAATCCTGACTCCTCCATCCCCTACCACATCCACATGGAAACACCCTTTGGACATCCTGAGTACCTCTACCAGTTGTTTGTAGCAAAATTACTCACCCACTGATTCCAATGACAAATGTTTTCATAATTAGCTTTGAAAATCAAGTCTTCCTGAAATTTCCTAAAATTAAACAAACAAACAACAAATCAAATGCTTATCACTGGGATGTCTAAAGAAGTAAAAGAAAGAGTCTGAAATTAAGAGAGCCAGCTGAGGGGGAAAGATGACCATGATCTCGGGTGACCGTGCCCCTGGATTAGCCACACTCAGTAGAAGAGCTTCACAAGGTACCAGCTTCTCTCTGCTAGACTGACTCTATGCTAAATGCAACAGCTGGTGTGTGCTCAACAGGCCAAAGTCTCAGAGAACACACATTACAGAGTCTCATAACTCTGAAACTCAGAGTTTCAAGATTCAGTTCCCTGGAGATAACCTATGTTATTTCCCCAATACCAGGATCCCACAGAGCTTGCCTCTCCCCTCTTCAGAAATGAGGGAAAAACATCACTGCTGGTCAGAGGCAAAAGGAAGTTAATTCCCTTTAAGGGTGTTATTTCCTTACTCAAAAACCTAAGTCCAAGGCCAGGATAGACAGATTTCTTCAGAAAAGGGCCAGGTAGTAAATATTTGAGGTTTTGTGAGCCCAGAGGCAAACTCAAGCTTATTACGTAGGTACTTACGTAACAAGAGAGAAAACAGATTTCTACAACGTTTTTAACGAAAGTCAAAACAAAATAATTGATTACAATTTTGTTGTTGTAATAAATGTCTACCAATGAGAAGAATGGAATTCCTTTCTGATTGGGATAATATTTCTTTTACTGGATTTCAAAGTTCGTGTTCTCAAACAGAAAACTTGGCAAACTTTCAGGCCCAGAGCCATATTTTAGCCACCAGGCCATTATCTGTTGACCTCAGATCTGGGGGGTGGGGAGTAGAAGGCAGTTTCACACAGGGCCCCCTAAGGTTCCATAAAGCAGTCCTGCAGATAGTCTAATGAACCATTTCTACCTCTTTATGGGAAAGATGAGCCTCAGCTGGAGGGGACCTCAGAATAGTGGTTCCTGAGGGTTGCCAGGACTAATGCTGTTCTTTATGCCCAGACTTCTCGGGTTGGATGATCAGGGATCTAAACTGGGCCACTGGGGTGAGTGGTCCCTGAGCTGGAGAACCCCCAGCAGCCCTCCCATTTCCTATCTGGCCCTGACCTATGTCCTAGCAAGTCCATTGCTTTCTTCTTTCCAACATGTTAAAAAGTACTTTATTACCAAGAGCAAAGAAAGGATGCTGCACATGTGCTAGCTTTATTGTGAGGCTCTCATGTATAATGGATGGCATTTTTATTGATGTATTATTAATGACTGAGCACACTGAAAGGCAAGGACTACTAGGTCCCCCTGCTTCAGGCCACATCTGTGCATACACCTGAGGATACTGGATCAATTACATAGCAGGGAAATAACGAGTGTGATTGTGGCACTGGCAAGATGCTTGAGGGGGGTTATTTGGGTGGAAACTAGCAATTCAGAAACAAAGGGTGAGGGAGAGTCAAGAACCTACTTACAAAATTGCTTGCATTCAGGAGGGGATTCCCGCAGTCAAATGCAAGTTTTTACCAAAACAAGAACCCTTAATTCTCTATTAGTTGGCTAATACAGCTATGACCCAAGACAGTGTTTGTGTCAATGTTGGGCACAGTCTATTAGCATTTAACAATGTGACAATGTGGTGGGAGGGGTGAGGAACTGGGAGAAGCAGAATCAAGACAGGTGCTGGGGTGAGGGTGGGCGGAGGAATCCTAGATGCCATTAATTTAAAAAACCTCATTGAATGCACAGGGCAGCACCAGGTGAACTGCAAATTCAGGAATGGAATTGTCTACCTCCACACCACTTGGTGTTATTACACTGCCTGTTGCCTTCCTTAAGAACTATTTTAAAATCACACTTAAAAACCTGCAGTCAAGAGTTGCCAGACTCCAGATACATGCAGCAGATTCCATAGGCGTTACAAGCTTCAACTACAAACTAAATCACTGGATGTCTCTGGAGAGACAACGGTTTGCAAATTTCAGTCTCATCAATCAGGGGCATCTGATTAGTAGGAAAATATACTACCTCCAATCTCATGGGATATTTATGTACTTTATTCTCCCAAAAAGTGCAAAGCTTTCTTCAACAGTAGAGTCATTTGCAAACGAGGTGGAGAACAAGCTAAAATAGCCAAGAGCAAACCCAAAATGAGTATTTAAATTTATTTTTTTACCCTAAGTAAGGTATGTTGCTGAGTCCTTTTTTCATCACTTGTATGTGCTTATTATGTGTATTCCACTACTAAACATGTGCATCTTGGATCCTAAACTGCAAATTGGTCAAGAGGTGGCATGTACAGAAATCAAATTATTAGGAAGGCACCAGCTCTCCAATACAAAGGGGACGACAACACGCGGATTGTGCTTCTCCATGCATCTAAAGGGCAGTCTGGTATTTTTAAGCCAGTGAAGTGTTTCAGGACTTCTCACTCACTTGCTTTATTCCACGGATATTTTGATTATCTTCTTTCCCCACAACAGGGAAGTCTTTTCCTACTATTGTTTAAATTCTGCTCCCTTTTAGTAAACAGAAATCTCCCACGGTAAGAATTTCTGAATACTCAACCCATGCATGCCCCCTTCCCGTGGAATCACTTTCCTCTTTCCCTAACCCCCCCCCCCCCCCCCCGGCGAAAACTTTCAAGCTTCACTTTAGATAGACTCTCACGTGAAGTTTTTTTCTCGTCACTTTTTTTTTTCTTCCCCCAAACATACAATTGGTTTCTAACACCGTGCTACCTGAAACTGAATGCATGCTGCATTTCTTGTTTGCTCCGGCCCTTGCCTCCCCTTGGAGAGTCCATGGGCTAGGCCAGGGGTCGGCCTACCTCAGTGAAATGCCAGGTAAGTCCATGATTTTATTAGGCTTTGAGGGCAGCCGCTCAGCTCTGCTGTCGCTGCAGAGAAAGCGGCCACCGGCGTTAGTCACATAAGCAAACGAGCGTGGCTTCGTTGTAGCAAAACTCCGTGGACACCGAAATTCGAATCTCTTATAATTTCCAAGCGCCCCCGAATCTTTTGATTTCTTTCCCGCCATTTAAACTGGTAAAGACCGTCCCCAGTTAGCAGGTGGCAAGCGGGTTGGGGATAAAAGTTTGCGACCTCCCTTAGGCACCAAGACTTGGCCCCCCCGAGCCTGGCGACTTGTCTCCACGACCTGTGTCACGTCTTGGGGGTGGTCTGTCACGGAAGGGCTCCTTACACGGCGTGAGAGCAGCCGCCGCACGCTTGGTCCCCGGCAGGCCCTGTGTCCGCCGGGTCCGGGCGCCAGCGCCCCGCGCGGCGTGCAGGGCGGAGCAGGCTGCAGCGGCGGGCCTCGGCGGCCGGGTCGCGCAGGTACTCACCGGGCGCGGGGCAGGGCCCTCCCAGGCCGAGCGGCTGAAGATGGCCGACCCGCCGCGACCCCCCGCGACCCCCGAGGCCGGCTCGCCTCCAGGCCCACCGCCCCTCCCTGCGCGCCCCTGCCGGGGCCCGGGCGGCCGACCTGGGCGGCCGACCTAGGCGATCCGTCGCACCCCGGGCGGGACGCGGTACGGGCTGCAGCGCCCGCGGGGCGGGGCGGGGCGGGGCGGGGCCGGCCGGGCCGGGCGGGGCGGGGCGGGACTCCGGCGACCGCGGCGCGCCTCGCTCCCCCGCGCCCTCCGCCCCCGCGCGCGCCCCGGGCCTGGTCGGGAGCGCGCGCGCGGCCGGGCCTGCGCCTGCGCCTGCGCCTGCGCGAGCCCGCGGCGCCCTCCCTCGGCCCCGGCGCGCTCCCGCCGCCGTGCGCGCCGCCCGCGCTCCCGCCGCGCCGCAGCTGCCAGCCCGGGAGCCAATGAGCGCTCGGCGAGTCGGCGGCCACTTCCTCGTCGGCGGGCCGCGCGCTCGGGAGGCTCGGGCGGCTGGGGCGGCCCCGGGGCGGGGCGGGGCGGGGCGGGGCGGCTGTGCCTGCGTGCGCTCGTCCGACGGCCGGCGGTGGGCGCAGGTCCCTGCAGGCGCGCGGCTGCGAGCCGGACGCGAAGGAGCTTTGGGGCCCCGGGAGTGCCGGCGGCGGGGCGCTCGGTTGGCTTTGCGTGCGCGGCGAGGACGCCCAGCCGCCCGGGGAAGCGCGATGTCGAAGCCGCCGCCCAAACCGGTCAAACCAGGTAAGGGCCCCCGCCGCCGGGCGCCCTGCGCTTCCTCCGCCGCTTGGCCGGGCACACCGCGCGCCTGCCCGGCCCGGAGCTTCGCTTTCGGGAGCCCTCCCGCCTGCGCCGCTCGCTTTGTCGCGTGCGCTGCTCGGAGGGGTCGTTTTGGACAACGATTTCGAGGACTTAAAAAAAAAAAAATGTTAAAGAGGAGCCCCTCCCTGGATTTCGCGACCTTGTCCTTCGCTGCAACCTTCTAGTAGGGGTGATGGCCCCGGGCCCTTGGAGGCTTGGTCGGAAGACAGGGCTATTGATCCCTTTAGGGTAAAAAGAAAAAAAAAATGTCTCTGTGTGCCTTGAAATGGGCTTTTGGTCACTTCCTCTTTTTTTTTTTTTTTTTTCTTTCTCGTGTGTGTCACTGTCAGGTTAGAGTTCTTGACCGGCCGGAGCGAACGGGAAGTGCGCCGCTTGCAGGGTGGGGTGGGTGAGCGAGTCTCCTTTGGGACTTTGGAGACCAGACGCCTTTGAAGTTGCCCTCGGGATCTTGGAGAAAAGCATTTAGAAAACTCTGTACGCGGCTCGCGCGCGGCGAGGGAAGTCCGGGCTGCTTTAGGGTCTTGTGGGCTGTTGCTCTTCGGGAGTGACAGTCACGCAGTACGAGTCCTTTGCCTCCCCCCCCCGCCCCCCGCCGTGAATTTGCCGTCAAAGCTGTGTTCTTGGTCCTTAGTCTGTTCGTTTTGTGCGATAGGGAGAGAGGAGAATGTGGAAGGACCGATGTAGTTCAGTTCAAGGCTGTAACAGACTCGTGCCTTCATCTGGCGAGTAGTCGCGGGAAACGTAGGAAGTGGCAAATAAATTGATACACTCCCGGGTCTTTTCTTCTAATCTCCTGTGACTCCAGTATAGCCCGAGCTGATAGGTACCCATTTAACGTCAAATTTCTTTTTTTTGAAATTTTTATTTATTTGTGATAGTCACAGAGAGAGAGAGAGAGAGAGAGAGAGAGGCAGGGACACAGGCAGAGGGAGAAGCAGGCTCCATGCACCGGGAGCCCGACGTGGGATTCGATCCCGAGTCTCCAGGGTCGCGCCCTGGGCCAAAGGCAGGCGCCAAACTGCTGCGCCACCCAGGGATCCCCTAACGTCAAATTTCGAAGTGACCTTGGCTGCAGGCACTACACCTTCCATGATTATCTAGTTTTCTTTCATACAGTAGCCTTTTCAAGCCATTTGATGTGAAAATTATGTGCATACTCATATATAGGACAGTCATTCACTGAGGGCTTGCTTTTTTTTTTTTTTTTTAAGTGGGCCGGGTATGAAGGAAGTTGCTGGGACTTTGACTTTGCGGTGAGCAAAGATGGGGTGTGGCTAGTATTGGGCTCTGGGCTTCTTTTTAGGTGGAATCTGATGAGAAGTTAGCATTTTAAGTGCACGTGTGGGAGGTGGCAGCCTTCTAAATTCAGATGTAAATCAGACTTCAAGTATCCAACAAAGCTGAGTTGTTCTTTGATGGCTAAACAAAGTACTTTATTTTAAAGGATGTCCTGAGAACTTAGTTGTTCTTGAGGTTTTTTTCCCCCCTCACAAGACTTTTAAGTGGTATCTGTGCTGCAGCTGGAGGAGCGTTGACCAAGCGGTGGGAGTGTGACCATGAGTACTGGTGCGGAGGCCAGTTTGGATGGAGGATCATACTGTTACCAGTTGGGGGTACACTCCCAGAAACCAGTTTTTGGTGATTGGACACCACTGCTTTCCCCTTTCTCCTTCTCTTCAGCAAGTCAGAAAGCAAAGGGTTGAAAATATCTGCCGTTTTAGAGAGAGCTTTGACTCCACGCCGATTGACAAATGAGATCCAAGCTCAGGGTCACTGTAGAAATCGGTGTGTTAGTTTACGAATTGACAATGAGAAATACTACTTTCAATCGGGCTTGAAACATCGGGTGGCCTGGCTTAATGGAAAACAAAACTGCGCTATTATAGTCCTGGTCCACATTTACTGTGTGCCAGGCACTGATCTAATCACTGTACACGTATTAACTCATTGACTCCTCACAGCAACGCTGTGAGGTCAGCCCCGTTATTGTTCCCATTGCACAGGCTGGGATATTAAGGCGAGGCACAGAAAGGTTAAGTCACTCGCCCAGGGTGGTAGGAAGGAGCAAGTAGGATTAGCATCCAGGTCGCCAGACTTCAGAATCATAATGCTTTCCTGCCTTACGCCACCGTGTACCATTGACATGCGTGGTCTTGTGTATTTTAGAGCTGGTGGGTGGAAGAGAAAAGGAAAGTGCCTGTGGTCCTCAGATCTTCTGGTCACAGATGCACATAAAGGTCACTCCCTGGTTGGTAGCTGTGAGGAGAGTGAGCTTTACTTTCTTGTCCTGCAGGCAGGATGCGAGGGTGAAAAATTCTGAAACAACTTGGAAATGGGGATAGGGGGTTGTATTTAATTTTTGGTTTCTTGGTTTGTTTATACCTGGCCTCCTCCCAAATGAAAGTTAGAAAGAGAGAGAGAGAGAGAAGGAAGGAAGGAAGGAACAAAGCAAGCAAGCCAGCCTTGTAGAGGGAGGGAAGAATAATAAGAGGAAACCAGAGGAAAAGTTAGCTTACAGACATGTGTGTCCTAAGGTCTGCCAGGGTTTCTAAAGGGTGGCTGTAGATTTGGCTCTTGGCTTCCAGCATAAAGATAAAAGATCAATTATAGGATTCCTACTCTTTGTAAAAATAAAATGTGTTCCTTTCTCAAGGAGGAGTTATTTTAAAGGCACTGAGATCTGAAATAAACTTCCCCTGGGCCCTCTCAAAGTGTTGGAGTGGACCAGACATCTCTACAAGAAACACAAGCGGGACATTATAGTGGTGGTCCCTATAGCTTCCTGCAGAGCAAGACCCAGGCAAAACAGCATGGTTCAGTTCTGTAGGCAGGGCTAAAGGGAGGGAGCTAGGAGGCAGGACAAAGGACTTAATGGAAGATTTTAATAGCAAGGGACATTAAGCTATAATGTGGATAAAAGTATCTTTTGGGATGATCGGCATATAGCTCATAAAAGTACCATTTTCTTTTGCACCTTCCTGAGGTTATATCAGACTTTGGGTTTGTGGCCATGTCCAAAATCCATTTGCTAAACATTTCTTAATATATGCAGTTAAGGGGTGCCTGGGTGGCTCAGTAATTGAGCATCTGCTTTTGGCTCAGGGTGTGATCCTGGGGTTCGGGATCGAGTCCCAAATCGTTCCTGGAGGGGAGCCTTCTTCTCCCTCTGCCTGTGTCTCTTCCTCTCTCTCTGTGTCCTTATGAATAAATAAATAAAGTCTTAAAAAATATATATATATATATATATGTATGGAGCTAATATTTTAGGCCTTGTGCTAGACATTGGGGTTCCCAGGAACAATAAAATAAGGTCTCATCCATGAAAGTATGGAATCTGATGGGGGAGATTTAGGTGTAATATAGATAATATCTAAATTGACCCATATCTGTAATTGGATGACTGATCTTACCCATTTTGTTTGGAAAAAATCTTGTTATTAAAAGTAAAAGTGATCAATTTTTTCTTCTTTCTTATTTTTTTCTTCAAACCTTGTAATACATATTTTTGTTTTAGAGAGTTTAGAAAATACATATAGAAAGAAAGATCATCCCTACCTGTCTAGTGATAATCACTCCTTTCTCTCAGGTGTTATTTTTCTTCTTCAATTCTGTTTCATTAAAAAGAGAAAATACAAATGATTATCCTCAGAATGGTGTCTCAGTTTCAGTTTTAAGTGTTTTACTGTTGATTGGCCTGTTTCCTACTGTGGCTGTACTATTGCCTATGCTCTGACAAATCAGTTGTCACACTTTGACCTTTCCTTGCTTACTGATGTCTTTTTATAGGGTCACTTTTGGCCACTCAAGGTCTGTCACTGAAACTCTCCCCTCTAATTGTTAGCTGCCACCATAGGGATCAGTCTGCTAAAAAGTGTCACGATTTCATGGTCTTCATCTCATTCTTCATGGGACCCTCCTACCTCCTTGGGACCAATGCGGCCTCTCAGTTTATCCATATAGCATTATGGTTCTTGTCAGCCACCCTCCCAAGCCTTCACAGTTCAATTAGGGTGAACCTGCCAGACTTGACACAGTGTAGATGACAACTTGTGTTCTCACAAAGACTTTTCTCAAAAGAGACTTCATTCTGAGACTTTATTCTGTAAAGACCAGCCAAAGGATATTGAGTGAGATTTGGACTAGAATCATCTCATTCTAAGCCGGTTTGATATCCCTCCATTGTAGTAGGAAGTCTGATGTGTGACCTTGACCAATTCTGTCAAATGGCTTATTGATTTGGGTGGTGGAAGTAAAGCAGCATAAATATTTTATGTGTCTTAGGAAAACAAATTCATGGGACTTTGAAGAGGCAAATTGTCAGTATTTGGGGTTCTTTTGTATTTACAGTAAAAACATCATAAACTTCAAAGATGTCATCCATATGCTGCTTATATAACATTATTGAGAGGAAAAAAAGTCTTCATCTAAGATGATCTGAACTTTTGTGTATTTTTCCCCCCTGAATAAATGAATTAGTCAAAGGTGACAGTATGGGGTTGGCTAGGAATATGCACATGGATAGTGTCCTTCATAAACATTGTGCTCCATTTATGCCTGGTGGCAGAATAAAGTTTGGGAAACATTTTGAAAATTCCAGAATGATGACGATGATTGTAATAGTAATAGTTAACATCTCTTTGGCCCTAAGTGTTAGGTACCGTGCAAAGCACTTTGTATGCTCCATCTCATTTAATTATTATAACTTCCCGATGAGGTGGGTCCTAATATCCCCATTTTATGAGTGAGGTAGTACTTAGTGAGGTTAAGTAAACCGCTTAAGGTCTGAGAGCTAGGAAGTGGTTGGTTTGACCTGGGAATGAAACACAAGCTTTAAGTGGAAGCGATTTTCTTGGGCAGAGAAATCTATGAGGATTCTGTTAGTTTGGACTGGCTTTTGTTGGGCAGCGGCCTTTACTAACTTGTGGTTGTATTATTAGCAATTGTGTTGTAGAACTCCCCCCTTTCAACGCATCTGTATTAGACCATTAGACACTTTTTGAGAGTAGAATAGCCTCTTATTTTCTTGCAACTTTACAGCAACTGAAGTTATTATTCATGGCCAATACAGTCTTTTTTTTAAAAAAATATTTTATTTATTCATGAGAGACGAGAGAGAGAGAGAGAGAGAGAGAGAGAAAGAAAGGCAGAGACATAGGCAGATGGAGAAGCAGACTCCATGCAGGGAGCCCGATGTGGGACTCGATCCCGGGTCTCCAGGATCACACCTGGGCCGAAGGTGGCGCTAAACCACTGAGCCACCTGGGTTGCCCAATAAATAGTCTTGATACATAATAAAGTATTTGTCTTGACGAAGGTGGGGTAAGCCATGGTTGGATACATCTTACAGCTTCACTATAAGGCAGCAAAAGCTAGGGGCAGTATCCATCAGTACTAGTTCCAGAAATAGGGCAGTCACCTCCCTCTTGTGTTTCAGCATTCACATAGCTAGACTACAGTGTGATTAGTGCAGTGAACTTTTCTGACACACCTGTGTAAGGGAGGAAAAAATCTTTCCTCTCCCCTCTTATGTTCTGTATCTGGGTCCTGGAAATTAAACTGACACAAAGCCAGATTAACGAGAAGAAAAGGGATACAAGTTTGGTGTTTTCAGGTTTACCCGCACAGGGGCGATGCAGAAAAGAGGTGAGAGTCCAAAGAAGGGTTAGATTTGGAAGCTTATGTGCCATTTTAACAAAGGGTGTTACATCGTGGAGCAGTGACTAGCAAAGGAAAAAGAGGTTTTGGTTTCTGCAGGCAGTAAATTGTGGGAAAGTAAATATATGGGGAAACTAGTCAATGGTAAGGGTTATTTTAGTAAGGTTTCTTTATGCAGACACATTTAGGTACCATCTTCATCTGATAATAAGAGTTCTCCTTCTCATATGACGGCAGAACTCAGTTCACAAGGGGAATTTATGCCCTGCTTTTAGGCACATGAGAGGGAGGCAGAGAGTTCTTTTGTATCTGCTTTTTCCTCAATTGCCTTCAGCTCAAAATAATTCTTTTTTTTTTTTTTTTTTAACGATTTCATTTATTTGAGAGAGAGCGAGAGAACAAACATGAGCGGGGGTGAGGCGGGACAGAGGGAGAGGGAGAAGCAGACTCCTCATTGAGTGCATAACCCGACTTGGGGCTTGATCTCAGGACCCCAGGATCATGGCCTGAGCCAAAGGCAGATGCTTAACCAACTGAGCCACCTAGGCGCCCCTTAAAATAATTCTTATACCAAAGTGGCATACTGTGGGGTATTTTGATTCCCTTTACCTCATATCTCCTGTCCAGTGAAAACCGTGGCCAAGGGCAGCCCGGGTGGCTCAGCACTTTAGCGCTGCCTTCGGCCCAGGGTGTGATCCTGGAGACGCGGAATCAAGTCTCGGGTTGGGTTCCAAGCATGGAGCCTGCTTCTCCCTTTGCCTCTCTCTCTCTCTCTCTCTCTCTCTCTCTCTCTCTCATGGATAAATAAATAAATCTTAAAAAAAAAAAGAAAGAAAACCGCGGCCAAAGTTGTACTCAGTTGCTTAATGCTCAGAGGAAGACAAAATACAAGAGACAGAGACAGGGAGGGAAGGAGAGGGATGGAGAAATAACTTTCAGTGGGCTGATGTGAGCTGTCACATCAAGATTTCCTTTCTTTCTTTTTTTTTTTTAAAGATCTTGTTTATTTATTCATGAGAGAGACACACACAGAGGGGGGGGGAGGCAAAGATACAGGCAGAGGGAGAAGCATGCAGGGAACCTGATGTGGGACTCGATCCCAGGACCCTAGATCACGACCTGAGCCAAAGGCAGGTACTCAATCACTGAGCCACCCAGGTGTCCCGACATGAAGATTTTCTAGAAGTTTGTCAATACTTAAAAAAAACTGCCAAAAGAAAGAAAGAAAGAAAGAAAGAAAGATGATCAAAAATATTAAAGGAGTTTGGGGAAAAATTAGAGAAAACAGTACAAAGAGAGCTCCTCCTGTTCTTTTGAACAAGGTATGATATTCCATCGAATCTATTTAATCAGACCCACATTAATGCACATTTGGATTGTTTCCACGTTTAGGTAGTTACCGCATTGCTTACTTGTGAGTAAATGCACAGGACAAAGTCCAGGCCGTGGGAGTGTCCTATCAGAGGGTAGGCGTGTTGTCATTTTCATACACGTTTCCAAAATGCTCTCCGGAAAGGTTTTACCAGTTTACCTTCCTACCAGAAATGTGTGAGCATGCCTTACACAGAAACTTTATGGTGCGTGTGATGGGGAGAGGGCTCCAAAGGCTGGGTAGTCCGAGGCAGGGAGTTTGAGGAAGCTGGGAGGGTGTCACCGAGGGGAAATTTAAGCAGAGCCTGGAATGCTGTGTCAGAGTTTGGTAGGCAAAAGAGCAGGGAATGTCATTTAACTCGGGCAAAATGAGATCACATGATGTCCTCTTATTTTCACTTACCTGACTGTATAGGGCTGAGATTCTCCCAGAGCAGCTTGCTGTGCACACATGGAAGCTGTGAGCTGGAGAACTTTGTTCCAAATTAAAGAGAAATCCATTTCCATCCAGTTGGTGGAAAACCACACTTTCCACACAGAAGTAAGACTTGGAGTGCCCTCATGTCAGTCCTCTGTGCATGTCTCTGCGAATCTGTTTTCAGGATGTTAACAATAGCTGTGGTGTGTTAGGGGCAGCTGTGTGTCAAAGAGGGTCACAGCTTCAAGTCACTGCAGTCACTGGTGGGACCGCCAAGGCCACTTCCTCTTAATGGACTCTTGCTAGTCATTTCCCATTTTCCGTTGGGGCATCTGTAGGATTTTTAGAAAGTCACAAGGCAAATGCCTCAACTTACTCTTGGGGTAGGTAGTTGGGGGGAGAGTTTTGTATTTGTGCATTTTGATTTGCGTGGGATTTTTATTTTATTTTATTTTTAATTATTTATTTATTTAAGAGAGAGAGAGGGAGAGAGAGGGAAAGAGAGAGGGAGAAGCAGGCTCCATGCACTGGGAGCTGCGTAGGATTTTAAAACTCATAAGCATCCCTTAGAATTTGATAAACTACTTTGATTTAATATTCTTGGGCCTGAAGAATGCACTGAATGGGGTCCTTTCCTAGTCTCTGGGTCCTGATTTCCAGGGAGCCTGAGGTGATTTGAATTTAAATTAAGGAAGGCCTTAGAGACCAGCTGGTTTATTCTCCTCCTAGAAGGTCCCTCTTTGGGGGACCTGAAGGCAGTCTTGAGGTCTTTCTGGCATCCTTCTACTCTAGGAGTTTTGCTTGGTTCTGGGAAACTCATGGATTCTATTAAGGGATTTTCTCACTGGGGAAGAGAGACTGAAATCAACTCACTTGCATGAAACAAAGGAATGACTTCTTCCTGGAGAGTATTCTGGAGTGGCTGTGTCTTTTAAGAAGCTTCCTGACCCACTCTGTTTTTGAGGGGACACACCTCCAAGTCCTAGCTCTCCGAGCATGGGTAGGGGCGGCCAAGCTGAGCAGAGCCCCTCTGGCATTTTGCCACAGTTGGCAGGTATCTCAGACTCCAGATTTGGAAGATTCCACATAGTCTTATTAGATTTCTTTGCTTGAGAAAACCACAATCTTATGACACTCTCTAAAATGTGGCATACCCAGGTTTACAGGATTCCGTGGCTGCATTTGAGCCTGCTGTTCTGATGAGTCAGTGCAAGTCTGTCAGGACAAACTGGGAGCTGGTTTCTCTTTCTTTCTTTCTTTCTTTCTTTCTTTCTTTCTTTCTTTCTTTCTTTCTTTCTTCTTTCTTTCTTTCTCTTTCTTTTTCTCTTTTTCTTTTTCTTTTTCTTTCTTTCTTTCCTCTTCTTTCGAAGGAAACTAGCCATGAAACGTTGCAACAGAAACCTGTCCCTCCAGAGTTCATTTTCTGAATAGTGTGTCAGTCTTGACGTTGTTCTCAACCTTTTTTTCTGGTAGGAAAGAAATCATTCTCTTTGATTCCTCTGCACTCAGGTTCTAAATCTGAGTCACCCAAGCAGCTGCCAAGTGGAACATGGGCCTACATCAAGCTGAGCTGTGAGGTGGGCGTCACTGCTTAGGGTGACTGCCCACTGCCTCTTTTAGGGAGCCTGTCCCCACCACAGGGCTGCCTCTGGTCCTTGCCTGATGCCTTCCTACTCTCGAGGACTGGCTCTCTCCCTAAGTATTGGGGCTTTAAAGGGTTGAGTTCTATTCTCCACAATGGGCTCCCTGCCCATTTTTTAATTTTTGCTTGGTACTGGGTCTCTCCTGTGTTGTGACATTTGGGCTAGCACTCTTTTGTTTACTGGCTTTGGGAAATCTGCTACTTAGTTGGTCCTTGCCCTTGGCCTGCTTTTCCCATTCTTGGATACATGCTCCCTATCATGTGGACCTTCGGCTAATATACCTGTGCCTTTCTGATGTACTATGACCTGAAGATTAGTGTGGATCTGTATCTACTCTATTTTTTTTTTTTAATTTGAGAGAGGGAGAGAGAGAGCATGAGCAGGAGGGCAGAGAGAGAGAGAGAGAGAGGGAGAAGTAGGCTCCCCACTGAACAGGGAGCCCTCTACGGGGCTCAGTCCTAGGACCCTGGGATCAGGACCTGAACTGAAGTCAGATGCTCAACTGAGCCACCCAGGTGCCCTCTGTGTCTACTCTTGAACTCCCCTTGTCTCCCTTCCTTCTCCAGAACTAACCTTTGGCAGACCTGAATGCTGTAGCCAGCTGTTGTTGATTAAACTCTGATTATGGCACCTCCAGGGGACCAGGGCCACTTGTCTAGAGAGCCTTGTAAGAGTACCTGGCTTAAGACTGTCCTGGTTTTCCTCTGACATTGCTCAGAACTTGGTTTCTTCTACTCTTTAATTCCACAGGGCTCTGAGAACAAACTCAGTTTCACATCTGATGTACACATTTATCTGCAGTGTTAAACCAGTCACTGATTTCTCAAAATCCTCTTCCCAAAGGTGCTTATATAAGATAAACTAAATACAAGATTCCCGAGAGGAATTCCCTTTTCAAATGAACTGCTCTAATGGTAGGACTTTAGGCATAAAGACTGGCTTATGGGGTGGATATTGTAAGACCAAGCTGTGATTTGCAAGAGGCAGAGGCAGAGAATAGATAGTAATGGAAAACGGACATTAGCTTTGGAATAAAGTTCTGGCCCCAATTTTTTTATTAACTTACTAAGTAACCTTGATGAGTAAGACTTTAGACCACTCTGATCCTCAGTTTCTTCATTGGCTTCCAGTTCTTCATTGCCTTAGACTGGTTTTTCAACTAATTCCTCAAGTTTCTACATAATTTCATCCTGTGCTTCTTCTAGAGCCAGCCGCATGACCCTCTACCCATTGTCTTGCTACTCTCAATGTTCAGGACCATGTAAATGTCCACAGATGGAAGGATTAAATGCTTTAAGGGCTGACAGAGGGGAGAGGATAGGAAGAGGGTTAGGGTAGAGACATAATATATTATTTTTTTTAAAAGATTTATTTATTTATTTATTTGAGAGAGAGCTCAAACACCAGCAGGGGAGGGGGAGGGGCAGAGGGAAAGGAAGAGAATCTCAAGCAGATTCCCCGCTGAGCATAGAACCTGTTGCAGAGCTCGATCTCGATCTCATGACACCTGACATCATGGCCTGAGACAAAATCAAGAGTCAGATGCTTAACAGACTGAACCATCAAGATGCCCCAACATAATATATTCTTAATTAGACCTAATCTGATTTCATTTAGACTCTAGCTACATGGGACAGTAGAGTTTGCTTTTGTGTGTTGCTTTTTTTTTTTTTTTTTTCCACTGTTGCCTAGAGGAAGACAACCAGCTTCTGGGTGGCCCTGCAGAAATGCATCCCATGAGATTCCAATGGGATCCTTGGGGAAAAAAAAAAAAAGTCATTCATGAGGAGCTCTTGTGACATTGAGGACTTTTAATGTTTGGAAAATATATGAAGTTAATTATAAATCAGTAACAGCAAGTTGGTAGATTTGAGCTTTGAAAGTATATATTCTGCTAGTTTTTTGAAATTAAGTCTTGTGGAAAATATTGTTCTCCCATCTTATTTTTTCCTGTCTGTTTTGGAGGTGACCGTTTTAGGTTCAAGGTCAGAGCTTGCTTTGTAGGAATTCTCATATTTCATTCCAGGAAGGTGGGTTTCAGAGCTTCTCTCTGAAAGATGGAAAATTCTTCCTCTAAGAGAGTGATTCTTAGCCCACTTTTTACTTTGTAAGTTATATAGTGCTCACAGAAACCAGAAGCCTTCTTTCTTTCTTTCTTTCTTTCTTTCTTTCTTTCTTTCTTTCTTTCTTTCTTTCTTTCTTCCTTTTTAAAGAAAATAACGTTTATATACTCATAGGGATATAAGGACAAATTTAAGACTGCAGCATTATACTGATGAGAAGAAATGTTATTGCTATAATTTTGTTTATTTTCAAAGATTTTATACTTATTTATTTGAGAGAGTGAGCAAGAGAGCACAAGCCGGAGGGAAAGGGAGAGGGAGAAGCAGACTCCCAGCTGAGCACGGAGCCCCACCCAGTATTCAATCCCAGGACCCTGAGGTCATAACCTGAGCCTAAGGCAGATGCTTAACCAACTGAGCCACCCAGGCGCCGTTGCTATAATTTTAGAACTCAAATAAAAATTCTGTTCATAATTATAAATCTAATATTAATGTTCTACCAAATGTCTTAAGACCACAGGTAAAGAACTGCAACTTTTTAGAGCAGATGATGAGAGAAGGCAGGTTCCTTTTGCAGCTGGATAGTGGGTACTGAAGGAGAGCAAATTCCTAGTAATTATTATGAAAGCCTGCAATTTACACAACCACTGCAGATTGGTGGGAAGCCACTGTTCTCGAGAGCACTGAGTTTTCCTCTTCTGTCCCTGTGGACAGAAGTGATTTTCACTATCACCCATCCACAGTGTAAACTGCAAATGTTTCTTAAGACTCAAGGTTTTGAGAGGGTGTGGGGGTATTCCTAGACATCTTAGGGCAAATTCCAGTATCTCAGTCCCCCACTGATGACCCCACGTTCATAAAAGGATAAATGATCTTCTGGGCATCCATTAATGAAAAGGAGTTAACAACACACACCTAGAATCCAGGAGTACCTTGTGACCTCAGGAGTGGGTGTGAAAGGTGCTGTGCGTCTTAGAGTAGCTGAGGTTAGTCGCTAGATATAAGTATATGACCCCCAGCAGTGCTATATCACTGCTCCTGCCCAGGGCTTGAGTAGAAGGGAGATTTTCATAAGAGCAGTCCTATAATTACTCACTCTTAATTACAACTCCAGAAAACCACAGCTTTTCGTTTGTCCTGCCTTGCCACTTTCTTGGGGAAATCTAACTCCATTCTTTCATATCCTTCTCCTCCCAATATCTGATCTGGTTTGGAAAATACCTGAATATTTCTTTGGGTTAACGTTCTTCCCTGGCCTTCCCTGGGAATCACTTGGACTCCTTGGGTCTTCCCAGATGTCCAGACTTCTACTAGCCCCTCCTTTTTATAAACACTCTTGACTTTGGTGACCAGGCAAGTTGGAAGAAGGAACTGATCATCTGGGGCATCCCCCTGCCTGGTCCAAACCTTCAACAAGGAGCCATTTGTGGAGATCCCCCCACGGTGTCCTGCCTAACTGTTTCTAGGGCCACCAGGCAATGCTCACCACTTTCACAAGATCAGAATGTCACCCTCAGGAGCACTTAGTAAACCTTGTGAGGAAGCGCTGTTGTGTATCTTGAGAGAGGATGAAATTAGGGAAATAATTTTCAGTTTAAAGTCTGTTGTCTTAGTAAGTAGATGATCTTGGAAGAAGAGACTATGGTAGATGTCTTGTTGGTTTCCTATAGATGGCCCCTCTGAACCCACTCCCTGGTTTTGGCTCTGTCGTAATTTGGGTATGGGTTTTGGCAGTTTCTTGTATGTGCTGCAGTAGAAAATTTGAATTCTTTTGTTTTCTGAACGGGGAAGAGCTCAGTTTCAAGTTATTGCTTATTCATTGCTCTCTAATTAGTTTTTCCTCCTGTGTTTGGTAATTTTCTCATTCATCCAGAGTTTGTATTGTTCTGTGAGAGTTCTCAAGTTGCCTAAAAATGGTAAAATGCCCTCATAGTAGTAAAATGCTCTGACCTCTAGGTGTCTATCAGGTAAGCTTCCAGTAAGTATTTTTTTTAAAAGATAGATAGATAGATAGATAGATAGATAGATAGATAGATAGATTTATTTATTTATTTATTTATTTATTTATTTATTTATTTATTTATTTATTTATTTATTTATTTATGAGAGAGAGAGAGAGAGAGAGAGAGAGAGAGAGAGAGAGAGGCAGAGACACAGGAGGAGGGAGAAGCAGGCTCCACGCAGGGAGCCCGATATGGGACTCCATCCCGGGACTCCAGGATCGCGCCCTGGGCCAAAGGCAGGTGCTAAACCGCTGAGCCACCCAGGGATCCCTTCTTGTTTTGTTCTTAGATACAGTGTATACCTATGCCCCTGTATCAGGTTTTAAAGGGGTTCTGTTTTATTTATTTTTATTTTATTTTTCAGATTTTGACTTATTTTTGAGAGAGAGAGAGAGAGCGCACGAGCATGCACAAGCAGGGGGTGGGACAGAGGGAGAGGGAGAAGCAGACACCTTGCTGAGCAGGGATCTGGATGTGGGGGCTCCATCCCAGGACCCTGAGATTATTATTTTTTTTTAAATTCTTTTTTAATTTTTTATTTATTCATGATAGTCACAGAGAGAGCGAGAGAGAGGCAGAGACACAGGCAGAGGGAGAAGCAGGCTCCATGCACCGGAAGCCCGATGTGGGATTCGATCCCGGGTCTCCAGGATCGCGCCCTGGGCCAAAGGCAGGCGCCAAACCGCTGCGCCACCCAGGGATCCCGGACCCTGAGATTATGACCTGAGCAGATGGCAGACCCTTAACTGACTGAGCCACTCAGGCATCCCAGGGATTCTGTTTTAAATAAAAGGAACATTTTTATCATCATGTTGTCTTGCTAGTATGAGTCTTAGAGGGCTAAGACCAAGGCCATTTTTTGGGGGGGGGCAACTTTTTTATCTCTAAATACAACTGTAATTTTCCAGTGAATTGGGTGTTCATAAAGTCTGAAGTTTAAGCCTGTCCATTTATTTTGCTCAAATACAAAAAAATTCTCTTGAATTAAAAATAATTCCAAGGCCATTTTTAATATTTTATATTCTGAGAGTGTTTCATTACTGCCAGGAGTACCAGATATCTAAATCTGAATAAATTTCTATTTGGTCTCTGGACACTGGTTATACACATTCCTATATTAAATGCCTTGGCCTGGTGTTTTTTCAGACTGAGTGGTGATCTCGTGGTAGGTCATGCAGTCTGTATAGTTTGTCATGACTAGCATCTTTTTTTTTTTTTTTTTAAGATTTGTTTATTTTAGAGAGAGAGTGTGTGAGTGAGCATAGGGAGGAGGGACAGAGGGAGAGGGAGGGAATCTCAAGCAGACTCTGTGCTGAGTGCAGAGCCCTTTGTGGGGATAGGATCTTACAACTCTGAGATCATGAGCTGAGCCAAATCCAAGAATTGGAGGCTTAATCGACTAGCAGGTGCCCCTGTCATGACTAGAATCTTAATAAGAAAGAAGGAAAGAATCTTAATAAGAAAGAAGGAAAGAAAGCCGAGCAAGAATGGAAAATATCAGAGAGAATCACTCAAAATAAGGAGAAGTGTTTTTTTATGAAACATTTTTTAGTTGTGTATACATGTGTGTGTTTCCTGAGCCCTGATGTACAATATGTTTCTTAATGTGGGTCTCAGAAACATTTTGAGAAATCTCTGGTTTGTCTACCATAGTCTCTTCTTCCAGTCATTGTTTCTCCCACCAGGCCTCAGGCTGGTAGATCTCCTTGACTTCCAACACCACCCTCCTGGCCTCCAGGCCTCTGTCTATACTGGGCTCCATATTCTGGGTCTGCCCTGTGTCTCTTTCATTGACAAAGCCTCTCATCTTTCCAAAAGCAAGTGGATGCCACCTCTGGTACAGCTTGCATGGCCTACAAACCTCCCCACTATCTGTGTTTCCTGCCACCCATATTCTCACTCCTCTGAGCACAGTGGGCATTATGGTTGCTTGTCTCCCCAGTGATTGTGTGTGTGTGTGTGTGTGTGTGTTGTGAGATCAAGGAGACAAAGAGGAAAAAAAAAAGACCAAGAGGACTCATAATAAAAAAAATACCTCCTGGGGTGCCTAGGCAACTCAGTCATTGTGTCTGATTCTTGATTTCAATTCTGGTCATGATGTCAAGGTTGTGAGATCAAGCCTTGTGTTGGCCTCTAGTGCTCAGTGTGGGATCTACATGAGATTCTCTCCTCCCTCTGGCCTACCACTGCTCCTGTGTGTGCATGCACTCTCTCTGCTCTCTCTCTCTCTCTTAAATAAATAAAATCTTTTTTTTTTTTCAAATTTTATTTACTTATTCATGATAGTCACACAGAGAGAGACAGAGAGGCAGAGTCACAGGCAGAGGGAGAAGCAGGCTCCATGCACTGGGAGCCCGACGTGGGATTCGATCCCGGGTCTCCAGGATCGCGCCCTGGGCCAAAGGCAGGCGCTAAACCGCTGCGCCACCCAGGGATCCCCTAAAATCTTTAAAAAATAAAAATATCCTGCTAATGAATAGTGTACAAATAACATTTAAGTTGTGCTTCAATAGGGCATTAAAAGAAAACATGTTTTCCTAAGTATGTATGGGATTCTTATTCTTTGTGGACAACTGAGAAAATAGAGGAAGAAAATAAGCATGGCTTGTATTATCCAAAGTCACTGTGAGCATTTTGCTATTATTTTCTTCTACTGTTTCTTTTCTGTATATCTTTGTTTTACACAGGTGACTGTAAATGTAATAGTACTCTTTTATGTGACATTAAAATGTAAGCATCTCCCAAAGCTGATTTTTTTTTACAGAGAGAAGAGAGTAGTGTTTGCTAGGGGTGGGGGAAGGTCAGGGAGAAAGAGAGAGAGAGAGACAGACAGACAGACAGACAGACTTTCAAGCAGACTCCCTGCTTAGCACAGAGCCTGATGCGGGGCTCCATTTCATGACCCTGAGATCGTGACCTGACCTGAAATCAAGAGTCAAAAGTTTAACCAGCTGAGCCACTCAGGCGCCTGCCCCCCAGCCAAAAGCTGATTTTTAAAGGTCCCAATAAACCTTTTCTTAAAACCTCTTTGTTCAACAATAATGTACACATCAAAATGTGTATACATTACATGTTCTGTTTTTTCTGTAATTCTATATTCATAACTGTTGGGGGCGGAATGTTTCTGTGCCCCCAAAGTTCATGTGTCGAAGCCCTAACCCCCAAAGTGATGGTGTTTGGAGATGGGCTTTGGGGAAGCATTTAGGGTTAGAGTAGATCATGAAGATAGGGGATTAGTGGTTTCATGAGAGGGAATCTCATAGGAACGCACGCACACGTAGGAAAGACCATGGGAGCACACAGTCTGTATGCTAGGAAGAAGATTCTCACCAGAAACCAAATTGGCTAATATCTTGATGTTGGACTTCCCAGCCTCCAGAACTGTGAGAAATTAATGTCTTGTTATTTAAAGCACCGGGTCGGTTGCATTTTGTGGTGGTGGCTTGAGCAGATTAAAGATAATGTAGCTCTAGGTTTGAAAAATGACAACTGAAAGCTCATATTGAATTCTCAAATAGCTCCTAAGAGGTATAATATTAAATATTACGCTTTGTTTGCTTAACAAAAGCATCGAAATTCCTCTGCTGGGCTGTTGTAAATGTTAAATTCTCTGATATACAGGAAAAGGATTTGGGTAAATGGTTGCCTTGCTAGTGAGGATAAAGATGCAAGGAATCACCCCCCAAGTTAGCCAAAAATTTATAGTAATTAATACTAGCTAACCCTTGTGGGCACATAAAATGCCTCAGGAACTGCACTCAGTGTTTTATGTACATTGATTTGTTTGGTCTCACTTCATCCCAGCGTGTTGGCATTGAAAGCTCATATCTCTGAGCCACATCCAGAGTTTTAGAACATGAGCCCTGGAGCCAGTGGCCTGCGGTTAAACCCCATCTCTGCCCTTTTCTAGCTGCGTAGTCCTGGAGTAGCTACTTGCCTTCTCTAACCTCAGTTTTCTCAGCTGTAAAATAGGCTAAATGCATAAAGTATTTAAGGGCCTAGGATTATTTTGAGGATTAAATGAGTTTCGGCAAATCAGCCCTTTGTATGGGTCAGGTGGTTAAGTGTCCCATAAACATGAGTTGAGATGGGTAATACCATTTTGGATGAAAAGTACTAGAGAAAGGGATCTTTTTTCTCTGCCTTGGGTTTATAGATAACCAATCATTTCATCATTTCACATCAGATGAAGCTGAGACCCACACTGCTTGTGGAGTCTGTGAGAGGCAGATTTGTACTTTCCTGTTATGATCCTCCTGTGGTATGACTTGTTACTAACAGGAAAAGGGACCAGAGGCTAGGGATAGGCAGACTTTCTTCTATAAAGGTCCATTCAGTAAATATTTTAGGCTTTGTGGGTCACAGATGGTTTCTGTTGCAACTACTTAAGTGCCATCGTAGAACGAAAGCAGCCATAGACTGTGTGCAAATATGAGCTCTGTTCCAATGAAGCTTTATTTATGGACACTGCAATTTATTTTTATTTTATTTTATTTTATTTATTTTATTTTATTTTTTTGGGCACTGCAATTTAAATTTCAGATAATTTTCATGTGTCTTGAAATGTTAATATTTGTTGATCTTCCCTTCTCCCTCCAACCATTAAAAATGCAAAAACCATTCTTAGTTCCTTGGTCATCGAGTAACAGTTGTCATGGGTCGGCTCTTGGATTCTTCTCGCCTTTTGCAGAAATTGGCATGAACAGTATTGCCTTTTTTAAATTCCAAGGACTGAAATAAAGATTTTTCTAACATTGTTTCCTGTGATCTCTTCAAAGTGACTTTGGAAGCAGTTTGTCTGGGAGTACAGGGTCTTTAGGGGGCAACAGTTGCTTCTCTCTAATTTTAAGCCAGTTAAGACATAGTTGACAGTGAGAGTGTCATTTGAAACTTTAAACTCTGTTCTTTGGGACTTTTCTTTCTTTTTTTATTTTTTTTAAAGTTAATTTATTTATTCACGAGAGAGACACAGAGAGAGGTAGAAATATAGGCAGAGGGAGAAGAAGGCTCCCTGTGGAGAGCCTGATGCGGGACTCGATCCCAGGACCCCGGGATCACAACCTTAGCCAAAGGCAGATGCTCAACCACTGAGCCATCCAGGTGCTCCTCTTTGGGACTTTTATGTTATATCCATCGAGAAGAAATAAAAATAACCAGCAGTCATGGCTCCTGAAGACGTAAAAGTAACAAAGTTTGCTGAAAGGCACTGAAAAGTATAAGCAAAGGAAAAAATGGGTAAGAAAGGCACAGTGTTAATAAACAGAACCCTCTTGTCAGAAAACACACTGGCTACTGTTTTTAACGAGTCTGCCATTCCTGCAGCTGAAATCAAGACACGTTTCAAATTCTTTAGTTTTTTTTTTTTTTTTTTTTTTGGACTCTGTGAGGGAATGAGGGGAGGCAGTGGGGAAGAGGTGGTGTTGGTGTAAAGGAGGGATGAAAGTATTATGAAATATTATGTTGATATTTGTTTTTATTAGTTATATCCTTTAAAGGCATATATGCAAATAGAATTCATTGGATTTGATTTAATTAATCCAAGAATACAAGTCTGAGGGAAGAGATTTATTCTTTGCATTGGAAACTCTTAGACATTGCTGTGCTTACAAGATGGTTTTCTCTGCAAGGATTACAGCCTCTGCGTTTTATCTTCAAGAGCAGTGAGCTTTTGTGGAATGACATGAATAGAGATCTTCACCAAGAAGCCTCTTCTGAGCTAACCCCCTCATTTATGGGCGTTGGAATCCACAAAGCCCAGGGGAGCTTGTGTTGGCCCAACAGAGCACAGCTGTTTCCTCTTACTGCTCAGTCGAAATGATGGCCTTGACTCTTGGATACTATCACATAGACTTGCTCTGTTTTGTTTCTCAGTAGAAAACATCCTGTTTCATCATGCATGTTTAATAAAATAATTTAAATATGTCTAATAGAAGTAACATTAATATTTTTATTTGCCCTGAGAATATTCGAAGGTGGTGACAGGTTTTTCATACCCACAAGGGTATAAATTAAGAAGTGTTTGATATTCCCTGCATTCTCTTAGACAGATAGGAGAACTCTGTGTATATGGTAAAATTCTTATTTTTCCATGATGCTCCCTTGTTCAAATAATTTTCTTCCTCTTCTTGCTTTTCAAAAGCTCCTTTATTGGTTCTAACTCCCCAGGGCAGGTGGGAGAATATTAGTTTTTATATGCTAGCTGAATTTTGAAACCCACAAAGTAGAGGGAACATCACTCACTCTTTAGAGAGTCCCGAACAAATCCCCAGTTTGATCAGATAGTTTAGAGGGGTCACTTTCAAACTTTTTTTGATTTTGATCTTTAGGAAGATACATATTTTACTTACTGATCTGATATATACAAAAGTACACATAAACACATACTAGACCACAGGAATCCATGGAAGTTCACCTCAGCCTCAAATTTCTTTCTAAATCTGCCAGTCACCTTCAGCTAATTGGCCAAATGGTGGAATGCCTTGTTTCAGTGTCATTTCTGGCACACCTAGACTTGTACTTGAACGAGGATTATAGGTCGCACGGGTAATCTTCCTGTTTAACCAGGGTGGTGGCAACAGTAATGCAAAAGGGCATACCATTTGGATTTGTTACCATACTATTCACTTTGAAAAATAGGTGACTACTGTAATTGTAACTGTTGCCGTGTCCCCTTTTATCCTTTGTATATGAAAATTTAGTCCACTGAGAGTATAAATATATATATATATATATATATATATATATATTTTTTTTTTTTACTGGAGAATAAAGTATTGCAAACATTGATGATGGTAAGGCAGTTGATTTTAGGTGTCCAAAAATGCTGAAATAAATATTATCAATTATAGGTGTAGATTGAGAATTAATGTTGAGGGTGGACGCTTGCTAATAATTTTGGGGAAACCGTTGTCTCCTCTGTGGGATAGGCTTCGGTGAAATTGCACCATCAGCATTAAGCAAGTCTTCAGACCCAGGAGGTGAAGAGGAGGCAAGTCTTGACCTCACTCTGTTTCTCTCAGGGAGGAAGGAAAGCTTGCTAACTTGCTGGCAGCATCCTCACAGGCAAACAGCTATGCTGACACCAAAATATCTTGCTTTTACACAGACCTAATTTTGAGAGCACTTATTTAGTTTTGCAAAAGTCTCGTCAGGATGCAGTTGGTAGTGGTGAGGAATTAAGAATCCTGCCCTTTTGTATCAGATGTTTAAAATGGGTCTGCCAGAATTGTAATCATCATTAATTTTTTTTAAATTTTTATTTATTTTATGATAGTCACACACACACAGAGAGAGAGAGAGAGAGAGAGAGAAAGAGGCAGAGACATAGGCAGAGGGAGAAGCAGGCTCCATGCACCGGGAGCCCGACGTGGGATTCGATCCGGGGTCTCCAGAATCGCGCCCTGGGCCAAAGGCAGGCGCCAAACCGCTGCGCCACCCAGGGATCCCCATCATGAATTTTTTGAATAAAATTTCAGATTTATTCTTGTTCCCAAAGAGTCCCTTCTGTAAAGCCTCATTTGGCTTTGACAAATACCGATTTTACTATTTGGCCGTTTGACAGTATGCCAAAGGTGTATTTGGTAAAATTGCTAGAATAAACATCCATCTCTATCCATCTGTCCCAGTCACCATGAAATAAAAATTTCACAAAATCATAATTCTTTCTATCCTTTGTACTGTATCCTGGTCATTTCCGTTCTATTTAATATTTTAGAAAACCACTAAATTTGTTTCATGGTGTACAGTTAAAAAATGTTCGGATTCTGGGACACCTGGGTGGCTCAGTGGTTGGGACACCTGGATGGCTCAGTGGTTGAGCATCTGCCTTGGGCTCAGGTCATGATCCTGGGTCCTGGGATCGAGTCCCACATTGGGCTCCCTGCAGGGAGCTTGCTTCTCCCTCTGCCTGTGTCTCTGCCTCTCTCTCTGTGTCTGTCATGAATAAATAAATAAAATCTGAAAAAAAATGTTGAGACTCCTTTTCCTCTGGTGCTAGCGACACCATGTGAGAGGGGTCTTTTTGTACACAGCATTTTTACTCCCACAAAAGATGATATGATTAAGTTCCCTTCCCAAAAATGTAATTTAAAATGTCAAAAGCATGTTAAGACAAAAAAATGAATGAATGCTACTGTCAAAGAATTTTCTCTAGCAGTTGTGCCTGTTTACATGCCCACTGATACTGTGAATTCCAGTTGTTCTATATCCTTCTGAACACCTAGCATTGCCAGTATTTTCTGTTTTAACTACCATAGTGGGTAGGCAGTAGTTGTCATGGCCATTTTTAGTGAAGTCCATCTAAAATGTCTTGCGCCTTCCAGTGTTTTTCAGCAGAATATGAATGAAATTGTTGATCGCAGATCAGCTAAGTTCAGATATTTTGAATTGTCATTCCTTTTGCTGTTTATGATATGTCCACCCCGATAGCCAGTGGGTCCTTTGTTAATGCTGTCATAAGGGTTCACCATATGAGCTTCTCCTCTACTCCTTCACCGACGGAGAATAAACTAGAATAGGCACCCCAAGTCCTAATTGCAATCTCAGGGCTGCGGAGCTGCCTCTGTATATACTCTGTGGGCAGTTCAGACATAGCAAATCTCTTATCCTTTGCCTACACAGGACCCTGTCCCAGATCCCCTTCTCTCTATCTGCGTCCACCCCTGTGGACTAGGATTCATTTACTGTAGTCTGGGGTCAGCCTTCACTCCAGAGGAAAACCGTGTTTGGCTGATGACTAGTGCTCTCAGCCCTTCTCTGTAGGGGCAGGGTGGGGTTGCACAGAAAGGGGAAGGGTGTGCCTGGCAAGGTGAGGAGCCAGCAAAGTGAAAAGCCAGCAGGGCCCAGCTGTGGCAGGGGAGGGTGGGGGTTGGAGGGTGGGGGGATGGGGAATGGGGAATGGGAATCTGCTTATCTTGCTTACATCAGGAGGCCAACCCTCCTGAAATCCAGAATACCATTCACATGCGAGTCCACTGAAAGCATCAGACAAAAGATTGGGCCTCTTCCCAGTCTTAATTCAGGATGAATTCCAGGGTGATTTCAGGTAATGCATACAGTCTTCTCAGCTCCACTTTCTCTCTTTGTTACATGCCACCAGACTTCCAAGAGAAAATGGTCAAGGCAGAAGGTGCTGGGAGAAGGGAAGAAGGCATCTGCTTTAGCCTCCCTGCCTACCCAAGAACACCACGTTTTACGTTTGTGAATCCATTGTCTTTAAATATATTTGCAATTAGTCAATGCCTGCTCTTGATGATTGATGATGATGTTTCCTAATATTTTTTTTTAGATGTCCGCCAGGACAGTACTGTTGAAACAGAGTACCCTGATTCCTTCCCTTTAATGCCCTGTGTGAACCTGTACACCTATAGAACAGTTGAATTAAATATGATGTAAAAAATGCTCATGAATTACATATCACTAATTATTGTTCTCTTGAGACTCTATCCAAGCGATGGTAGACTGTAATCATGAAAGTCATCTGTTTTTCATCTTTATGCAGTTCTTTCCTATCCTCTGGTTGTTTCTTTGGCATTCTTTCATTTCTGTTTGACTCAGGTTTGAGAATTGAATAGATTAAAGCCAAGAACTTTTCTAATACATGGATTAAAGAGGAGCCTCACAAGGCTAACGTCCCAACATGAATTGATAAATAGGATCATGGAGGTGAAAGTATTTTCTACAGCTTCACGCAGAGAGAGAGAATGTTCCCTTGCATAACAGCCTAAAAGAGTGGCCTAATGTTCAGTGTGTAGCATAAACCAAAACGCGAATAAATGTCCCACTTCCTTTTAGTTGAGAACATTTTAAGTTGGACAGTCACAAAAGATAACAGTTATAGAGATCAGTGGCTTAGTCACACCCCAAGTATTTATTTTTCTCAGGTTCTTGAATTTGTAGTGAGTTTTATCTCAGCTCATTTAAGTTCACCTTGGATCTGGTTTCCACCGTTAGTCATAGCCTATCTTATTGCTGCCATTCCCTCAAAGGGACAAGAGAGTAACGTCATTATTGATTTTGGTCACCAGTGGACTGCTTCCTCGTGTAACTTCTCTTTGGAAAGTTTGAAGTAGTCGCAATAACTAATCTCCCCTCGCAGAGAGACAATCAGGTCAGCAGATATTTCTCCTGGCAGCTCTTCCTTCCGTTTGGTGTTTCCTTTCTCAGGGCTGCGGGTGTGCATAAAAAACATAGTCCAGAAGAAAAAAGATTTCACATTTGCTTCTATTAACCTTTCCCTAGAAGAAGAGCAGGGGAGGAGTGACACTGGAACTTGTATTGTAAAAATAATGTGTGTGTTTTTTTGTTTTTGCAAGCATGCTAAGTAACAAGGGATCTATCTTAGCTGGGGATCGCCTGTATAGGGCATTTAGGAGAAAGAGTGATTGCCAACCCCACCTTCCCAAACCAGCCCCGACATACCATGAAAGTATCTTCACTGTTTTTATCGATTATAAAAGTAATGCACGCTATATGTGATGAATATAAACAGTATTTGTAAAGTAGATTATAAAGAAGATTCCCCATAGTTGGTGATATTTTTCAAGGAATGTGTGTGTGTGTGTGTGTGTGTGTGTGTGTGTGTATTGTCAACATAAACGGAATGATACTTGGCATACTAGTCTATAAGCTGCTTTTTCCTCACTGAGTATTTTGCAGGGTCTTTGCTACATATGTCATTGTCTGCAGATCTGTCTGCTGCATTCTTGGGATGAATCAGAGTTGATTTGCATAATCCCGCTCAATGGACATTTTGGTTATTTCCTGTTTTCTGACTTTGTAAGACTATTTTGTTCCATATGCTAGCCACCAGCCACGTTTGGCAATTTAACTGAATTAGAGTCAAATAATGTTTAAAATTTACAGTCACACTTGCCACGTTTCAAGTGCTCAGTAGCTATATGTAACTAGCCCAGAGGAAGAACTTGACTGTCATTGCATGAAGTTATGTTGGACAGTGAGTGCTGTTCTAAACTGCTGGTTTTCAGATTTTTTTTTAAAGATTCTGTTTATTTATTCATTCATAAGAGACACACAGACAGAGGCAGAGACACAGGCAGAGGGAGAAGCAGGCTCTGTGGGGAGCCTGATGGTGGGACTCGATCCCAGGACACTGGGATCAGGCCCTGAGCCAAAGGCAGATGCTTTACCATTGAGCCACCCAGGATGTCCCTCAGATTTTTTTTTTTTGAGTACATGTTTCCATTCTTTTATTCATCCATTCAACAAATAATTATTGAGTGCCTCCTATGTGCCAAGCATTGTACTAGCTACTTGGGTATCTCACTCACAGAACATAATTACCTGCCCTCATAATGTTTAGCATTCTACCTGCAAAAGGTTTTGAATATTCACTCCCAATAAATGTATGTGTACTACGAGTTGCATATGTATCCTATTATGTTGTTATATTATAAAACATAATATATGGAACAAATTAAAATAGAAAAGAAAAAGAATAAAATAAAAATGTAAATAATTTCCAGAATAGTCTTGCCATGTCGCACCTCAGATACCACTGTTCTGAATGATGCTCTTGTACTAGGTGGCCATCTCAAAGATTCTTGTAGTTGTTACCTCATTTTAAACAGGTAGTCCTGGGCAGCCCAGGTGGCTCAGTGGTTTAGCACAAGCCTGCAGCCCAGGGTGTGATCCTGGAGACCTGGGATCGAGTCCCACATTGGGCTCCCTGAGTGGAGCCTGCTCCTCCCTCTGCCTGTGTCTCTGCCTCTCTCTCTCTCTGTCTCTCAAGAATAAATAAATAAAATCTTAAAAATAAAATAAATAAACAGGTGGTCCTTCTGTCTTGATATTCCTGCTAAATCTATTTATTTCCTAAAAAGACCTTTCTCTCTCTCTCTTTTATTTTTCTATCTGTAGGCTTTTTCCTACAGTTTGAATTTGTTCTTTACTTACATATTCACTTACTTAGTAAGCATTTATGAAGTTCTTATTGTATGCCTGGTAGATGCTGGGAAATTAAACATGTCAGAGTTCCTGCTATCAAATGAGACAAGCCAGCAAATCACTTATTCTGATACAAGGTGTTATGGGAATGCAAGAAAGGGGCAAATAAAAGATTGGGAAAACTAACGGCAGCTTTTATGATCTCCTCTTTGCTGAGTTATTACACTCTGTTTTGGGACTTCATGGAATCACATATTGCTTCTTTTTTTTCCCCATGGTATTTTCTTTTGAAAAATATAAAACTCTAAATTATTAATTTAAGGATATTAAACCACAGTGATTGTCACATTAAATATCTCTTTATGTAAAATGCTTATCTTTCAATTTTTAAACTTAGATATTAGGGTTGGAAGGGCTCTGTATAGGATAGAAATGAAGTCCAAATAATTATGTAGCTCCTTTTGTTTGAGAAGGGGAAGCAAAAATCATCCCCAGGGATATGTGTTGATTCATGCCTTAACTTAATAAATATTAACAAAATACTTTCTCTGCAGGAAGAAATCACCTTAGGTTAATTCCACTTAATTCCAAAATATATTTCCTATATGGGTTTTTACTTAGGGAATTCTGAGGAATATAATGGACAATATGATTTAGAGTAAACTTGAAATGAAAGAATTGATCCTATGTTTATTCCCTCTCTTTTAGGGCAAGTTAAAGTATTCAGAGCTCTTTATACGTTTGAACCCAGAACTGTAAGTATTCTGTGTTTTTTTTTTTTTTAATTTTTAAAATTATTTATTTATTTATTTATTAATGAAAGACACAGAGAGATTGAGAGAGAGAGAGAGAGAAACAGAGAAATAGGCAGAGGGAGAGCAGGCTCCATGCAGGGAGCCCATTGCGTGGGACTTGATCCCAGGACTCCAGGATCATGCCCTGGGCCAAAGGCAGGTGCTCAACCTCTGAGCCACCCAGGTGTCCCAGTATTCAGTTTTGTTTTTGTTTTTGTTTTTATTTTAAGATTTTATTTATTTATTTATGAGAGACACACAGAGAAAGAGAAGCACAGACACAGGCAGAGGGAGAAGCAGGCTCCATGCAGGGAGCCTGATATGGGACTCAATCCTGGGTCTCCAGGACCATACCCTGGGCTGAAGGCGGCACTAAACCACGGAGCCACCTGCGCTGCCCTCGTATTCCCTTTTTAACTTTAAAATTGACATAAAAACCTAAGGTGATTTCATTTAGATACTTCCTCAGGCCTAAATGACCTGTCTTTTCTTTGATAGTTGTACATGATTCATGAGAATGGATGATCAGTCACTTCTGTGCAGTCCAGAGGTGTGAAAGCTTAGTCCCTCATTGATCTGAATGTGTCTGCACCTTGGGGTCATGTCATCCACCCTGTTCTGCTTCCCCACCTTTCATCACACCACCCACTTTAAAAATCACCACGTAACCCCCATATAAAGCCCATGACCTGATCTTAGTCATACTTCCTGTAAATCTCACGCTGACCTTCCTGGTTCTTCCTGTTGACCCTCTACCTCAGGCTGCCTCTTAACAGCACCTTTTACCAACTATCTAGAGCCATTTTTTATGTGTCTGCTGTGTATGCTTTCCATTATTATAGTTTCTGGGGTCCATCCATCCTTGGTTTAGTGAGCACTTACCATGTGCCAGACCCTGGCCCAGGCCTTAGGGACTGTGCTACATCAACAGAAAGGGTGGCCCTCTGGAGCTCGCATCCCACTGAAGGGAGACAGACAGTAAGCAGACAAATGAACATGACTGTAAGGGCCTGATCAGTGCTATGAAGTAAAATAAGGAGGGGATGGGGCTAAAAGGTTAATGGAGAAAAGAGTCATTTTCAGCAGAGTGTTTGAGGATGGCCTTTCTATAAAGGTGACGTTCCAGTAGAAACCTGAGGGAAGTAAGAGAACAAGGGAACAGCAAGGAGAGTGTTTGGTGGGTTCTAGAAACAGCAGGGAGATGCAACTAGAACAAAGGAAATGGGGAGGTAGGAGATGGGTTCAGGGAGCCTGGGCAGAGAGAGAGAGCAGATCATGTTGGGCCTCCTGGGGTAAGATGGAAGGTTTTGAGTCTAGGGTTGATCAGACAAGTTTTAGAAGGTGTGGGAAACTATCCAGCAGAGTGAGTGTGGGAGCAGACCATCCAGTTAGGAGGCAGAGGAGAGAGACCCAGCAAGGAAATGGGCTCCCTTGACTTCCCGTCTTCCTCCCTGGAGATGGGAGCCTTTGTGCTTGGGGGGAAGCCAGCTTGCTGCTGGGTTTGCCTGAGTTTGCCCTGGACCCTGTTGTCCCCAGAGCCGAACACCTCAGAAGGTAGCACAGAATGAGTGGTAGCACAGAATGAGTGACACTGACTGCCACTCACTGCCATTCACTGCCATCAGGCTGAGGTGGGCCCTCAGATTCCAAATCTGTCATACACTCTCCGTGAATTTACTTCCCCCGTGGCCCTCTGTGTCCTCATTTTGAAAATGGGAATGACATTAGCCATCCTACAGAATTTTGCTCTGAGCAGGGAATGAGACTGATAATCCAAGCCTTGCATGCAGTGAGTGCCAGGAAACCGTAGCAGGGAGTACAGCTGGTTCGGGGTGTGTGCATGTTCTGATGAGTTCTCCCCAGGACTTTATCAGCAAAGTGCTCCTGGGATAAGAAAGGGGTTGAGTGGGTAGATGTAAATCTCAGTTTTTTCTTCTTTTTTAAAAAGCTTTCATTTATTTGAGAGGGAGAGCACGAACTAGGGAGGAGAGGGAGAAGCAGACTCCCCACAGAGCAGGGAGCCTGACCTGGGGCTCGAACCCAGAACTCCAGGATCATGACCTGAGCTGAAGGCAGACACCTAACCAGCTGAGCCACCCAGGTGCCCCAGGTTTTTATTCTTACTAGGACATTCCATGCTATCTCTGCTGTATTGGTAGAGCAGGGAATGAACGGGCAGCGTGTTAGCTTGCTAGGGCTGCCTAACAAAGTACTGCAGACTATGTAGCTTAACCGACAAAAATTTTTCTTAGAATTTTGGAGGCAAGGCATCATGTGAAGTGTAGACAGGGTTGGTTTCTTCTGAAGCCTCTCCTCAACTTGTACGTGATTGTGTACCCTTGTGTCCCCACAGTCTTTCCTCTGTGCTTGGTTTCGTTTCTCTTTTCTTTTCTTTCTTTTCTTTTCTTTCTTTTTTTTCTTTTTTTTCTTTTCTTCTCTTTTCTTTTCTCTTTTCTTTTTTCTTTTGTCTTTCTTTCTTTCTTTCTTTCTTTCTTTCTTTCTTTCTTCTTTCTCTTTATTTGAGAGAGAGAGCATGAGAGACAGAGAGATCACAAATGGGGGAGGGACAGAGGGAGCAGCAGACTTCCACTGACTGGGGAGTCCAATGTGGGATTCTATCCCAGGACCCTGGGATCATGACTTGAGCTGAAGGCAGACACTTAACGCCCTGTCCTGTCAGTTTCCCAGTCTGCTCTTCTTAACCGGATACCAGTCATTTATGGATTAGGGTTCACTCAAATGATTTTAATTTTAATTTAATTACTTCTTTAAAGAATCTGTCTCCAAATAAACTCTCATTCTGAAGTCCTGAGGGTTAGGACTTCAACACATGAATTGGGGGGTGGGACACACAAAAAGTACGTGTTGCTGTCTTTGTGTTTGTCCTCTGCTCACAGGAAGGCTGTCATTTCCTGTGTCTGATTATCCTAATCAATGGTTTCCTAGGTTGCAAGATGCCTGAGGTTGATAGAAGTGAGGGTTGGGGGGTGCTCATCAGCCGCCCTCCTGGGCTGCTCAGTGAGTAATCAACCATTCTCTGCGGCCTCCCGCACTCTAGGAAGGAACCTGCCTGTACTCAGTTTGAGACCAGACATGACTCCTGACTCTCCCCCACCCCTCCCCCAAGTATCCTGTTGGTCATCATCACCTTTGTCCTTTCTCACTAACCTCCTCCTCCTTTAGTTCTCTTGTGCGTTTTCTTGCTTCTAGCACAGGGACTCCAGGTTGCCCATTCCACCTGCACTCCTCTGTCTGATTAATTTTCCTGAGATGTAGCTTTGATCCCATCATCTGTTTCAATTCTTTGACTTAAGATAGAGGCCCCTATGGTGCAGCCTGTTCCTAGCCCGCTGTCCTCTGCTCCTTCCCCTTCTTAAAACCATTCCAACCTGGATCTGATACACAATAGGACCTGTCTCTAAATCCTCTCTGAGCTCTAATAACATACTTCCTTTTCCTGGGGCACCTGGGTGGCTCAGTTGGTTAAGCGTCTGCCTTCGGCTCACGTCATGATCCCGGGTCTTGGGATGGAGCCCCACATTGGGCTCCTTGGTCAGTGAGGAGTCTGCTTTTCCCCATCTGGCTGCTTATGCCTTCTTGTGCTCTCTATCTCTCTAAAAAAAAAAAAAAAAAAACAAATAAAATCTTTAAGATAAAAAATACTTCCTTTTCCATAGAGACTCTCTGATTAACCCAGCAAAGAGCTAAGTTTCCTCCTCTAAACATCCACATTTGGCATTTCAGTCCTGCTCCCTGTATCAGTACTTAGGAGGCCAGCAGAAACACAGGGCTGTTCAGAGCTGGCCATGGTTTTAGGACCCACTCTGCCTCTATGGCATCTATGTGACTTGGGAAATTTGGGAATGCCCTAACCTCTTTGCCTCAGCATGTTCCTTTGTAAAAGTAAGAGTAATAATCTCATAGGGTTTTAGTGCAAATTAGGTGAGATTGTGTGAAGCTGCTATTACTATTAGGAGGGCTAGTGGTTGCTGTATTCAGAGACATTTAGCAAATAGTTTTGAAGGGTTGACATACTGATTATTTTAATTTACCTTCAGTTCTTCCCTAGGATGGACTCTCTCTACTACTTTTTAAAAATCTTCATTGTAATTGAATGCACAGAAGAAAATAGATATTTAGTTCATTAGGTTTTTTGAAGAGTCTGTATTTAAAATGCTGTTTTAATATCCCTGCTCCCAAGGATCCTTGGCTGTGGGAGCATTGCTGCTAATTCATCCAGGATGTATGGTGGTTAGTAATGAGTACCCCCACGCCCACTGCCCCCACATTCTGCACCTGCCCACCTCCCCTCAATCCAGATATTAAAGGAGAGGTGGCTGGCTGGGCAAGTAGCCTCTGGCTCCCATGGGCCTTTCTGACTGCTTTAAGTTCCTCTGCTGGACCAGTTATTCAATATTTTGAATCTCATCCCAGAGCTAGTTTAGTTTTACATTCTTTTTCTGAATAAGAATTTCTGTTGGAGAATGCAGGAAGCTTAGTTTGTCTCTCTCCTCCATCTCTTCCAGTAGCCATGCCTGGAGGGATGGATGTACCCTGGTATATCCTAAACTGACCTGGCCTCCTCAAGATGATTGGGGCCAGACAAGATGGAAGGGCTGAGCTGGGTCCAGCTTCTACTCTTCTGTCCTCCGGCAGTAGGCAGAGCAATGCCCAGCATCAATCTCAGTGATCCACGGAATGAGCAGTTTCTCACTCCGGGTTCTTCCTGCCATCCCATTTTTCTTCTGTCTTGCTTGAAGACAGGATAGTCCTGGCACCACCTGTGCCTGTTTGGTTCTTAATTCTTGCCCAACCCCTGGTCTAATAAAGCCTCCCACAGAGATCTGGCTGGACTGGATAGACCAGTGTCAAGTTGCCCTGATAGAAAGGGAACAGCATTTTCTGTGTGCTGGCGGTGTATTGGTTTCTGTTGGAACAGCAGCAGGACCCTGCTCTGTTGTGTCATGTTTCCATGCTTACTAGGTTTGTAGCACTCTGTGTACAGGCAGGAACCCTAGAATCAGATTCCAAAAGCTGAAGTGAGAGCCCAACCCTGCCACTCACTAACTGTGATTTGTGGCACGTTCTTCAAATCACTCTAAGGCTAGTTATGAAATGGAGATGAAACCCATGTTTCAGCCCTGCCCTAATGGGTTGTTTTAAGGATTGAATGAGGTGAAGCATGCTTTGAAAGAATAAGGTGCTTCTTGGTTTTGTCATACTGCATCAAGTGGGAATGGGAGTAAGGGTGAACCACAGATACTTTCCATAGCCACCATCTTTTAACCTGGTCATGATACCATGATGACTAGTACTGGCTATGCATGACCCTTTATAAGGGAGAAAGTATAGGTGCTGGTAAAGACTCCAGGGTCTAGAAAGAAAGAAAAAAAAGAAAGAAAGAAAGAAAGAAAGAAAGAAAGAAAGAAAGAAAGAAAGAAAGAAAGAAAGAAAGAAAGAAAAAAGAAAAAAGAAAAGATTCCAGAGTCTTAACTGTCGTGGTTCAAGTCTGGTGTCGACCACATACCTGTTCTGTGGCCTTGGACAAGCTTCTTGCCTCCAATATGATGAAAAGAGTACCACCCACTTCATGGTGTTGTGAGTGTCCATAACCTAGCGCCTGGCACTAAATAGTACTATAAAGTGGTAAATAAAAACATCCTTGGAAAATTTGATTTTTAAAAATCTTTTTATTAATTCTTGGGTTTCCAGGTTGATAAATCTGTAAAGTTTCACCAGTATGTTGTAGTTTCTCCAAAGTTTTTTGTAAAATATGTATCTTCATAAACTAACAAAACGAGAATGCCTTGGGAATTGTGTGTTACCAAAAATATATGAAACAGGAATGAGAATATATATTACCAAGTTTGTACTCATCGCTCCAGCATTCCAGTGGCCAACAATTTGCTTGTGCTGATACCTTGTGGTTCTTCAAGGAGAGAGGAAAAGAAGAATGCGGTTGAAAACCAAACAACAAATGAGAAATAAAGTGCTTACTTGATTGTGTCACTGTTTTCCCACTTCTGTTCCATGAATGCGATGCCAGGAATGTAAAAGTAGACCCTCATCAAATCATTTACATTAAGTGCCCTGCACATGGTTTCTTAATGGAAAGTGTGAATATTGTGGGTAAAATCTATTTAAATTTTAAAATCATGAAAATGACCTTGTCTATACTGCCACCAACAGTGTGAGGAATTTGGTAGACCACCTCCTGGGATAGGTTAGGAAAAACTGCCCCTAGTTCCTTTGGAAGAAGATATTTTATGGGGAATTGCCTTGTCTGGGAGCTATTGATTAAAAAGAGAAAAAACTGTTCACTTCCCTTTCTCCGGGGAAAAAATAGTGAGGTCTTTCTTTTTCCTGACTGAAATCGACCGCCTCTTGTTCTTCTCTCAGCTGAAAACAAGTCTCACCTAATAGGTGGCTTGTGGCAGACACCAGTGTTTGAATGGCAGCCATTATTTTAAAAACCAAAACAGCACTGAGAAGTGTTGAAATGACTGTATTTAGTAACATGTTCCAAATGATGCGTTTTACCAAACCGCAAAACACGAGAATCACTTAAAAGAAAATTAAGAGTCTTAACTGTTCTTGGCTTTTTATTGCTTTCAAATTGCTTTTATTTTTATTTTATTTAATTTTTGTTGCCTTTTAAATAATTGAGGTAAAAGGTCACATAACATAAAATTAACCATTTTAAAGGGAACAGTTCAGTGACATTTAGTATATTCACAATGTTGTGAATTGTGAAATGTGACAACCCCCACTTTCCGGTTCCAAAACGTTTTCGTCTTCCTAAAAAGAAATCCTATACTCATTAGGTACTTACTTTCCATTATTGGGGGTTTATACCTTTTTTTTTTTTTTTTTTTTTTTTTTAATGAGAAGGTCTCATCACAGGGATTTTTGTATTTGTGCTTTTTTGAAGCTGTTTGTTCAGTACTTTTTCCCCCCCCCCCAAACATGCCTTTTTGGTTCAAGGGTGAATGAACTTAATACATGTAGAAATTTAGGCAAACTTGACTTGTGATTTTAGAAGGAGGTCAACACCATAGGTAGAGATGATCCTTAACTTTCACGAAAGTGCCCTTGTTAGACATTAGTGGGCAAGGATAGTTCTTGGGAAGGTACAGGTAAGAATGGGCTTTGGATGGCTCTAAGACTAGAGAGATCTCATCAAGATATTGTACTCTTTCAAACTCTAAGAAACTCAGAGTCCCTCCAGAAAAATGCCAAGCTTTCACATATGTTCTGTTTTCTTTACTTCTTTACATTCTACTTCATTCTCTCCTCCTAACCCTTATTACCATCTCAAATGGTGTTAAAATTGCCAGCAAAGGCCAACCTTCCTGTTACAGTAATGACCACTGTATTTAAGATAGCTGGGGTGCTTGGTTGACCTTGTGTCTCCTTTCTGGCCTCTCTGGGAGAGATCCGGTTTGCAACAGGATCACTAAAGGAAATAGTTTGTATCCACAATCACTTTCTGTACTCATCATATTTTGGTAGCATATTGATCACAGATCAGCAAAATATGATAGAGATAGAGAGAGCTTCCTGAGTGGCTCAGTCAGTTAAGTGGTTGCCTTTGGCTCAGGTCATGATCCCAGGGCTCCCTGCTCAATGAAGAGTCTGCTTCTCCCTCTTCCTCTGCCCCTTTCCCCTACTCATGCTATCTCTTTCTCTTTCTCAAATAAATAAAATCTTAAAAAAAATATGATAAAGATTAGAGAAGATCATAGAGGACTTTTTTTGCCCTAAATGCCTATTTCAAATAATATTAAAACCTATGTCATTGAGTCTACATAGGTTTAACTAATTTTGCATAGCTTGTGCTGTGTGTACTAAGTCGACTCAATAAATCAATCATAAATGCAACAAATGCTTCAGAAAGTACCTTTTAAAAGAACTCAGCCATTTTTTTCTGTCATTAACTATCATTTGGTAATTTTTATGTTTGAATGCATAATACACCTAAGTATTTATGTATGTGGTTGCCTAAATCATGGTATATATATTTCTTCATTTATATTCAGGAGGAAATAGTTATAATAAAGATCAGCTTTGAAACATTAGTTTGTCAGTAATGTTTCATTATGGGCTCCGTGTATAGATTTAAGTATCTAAGTACCACATTGTCTATAAAATACTTTAGGATTTGAAACTCACATAATGATTAGCATAATCCTAATATTCTAATTCATGAAAAAATCACATGAAGTCAAACTGTATATATTTTTTTCTTTCAGCCAGATGAATTGTACTTTGAGGAAGGTGATATCATCTACATTACTGACATGGTAAGCCCAGCAAATACTACATGTGACCTAATGGTGCATAAGACTGGTGTAGCTGCAATATTGTACACTATTTAAATGTTTATCTGTATAGAAATACATATGCCCAGGTTTGTTCATCTTAGCACAATTTGTAATAAAATTTGATGTAGCCCTTATGTTGACCTATAGGAAAATAGTTGAATAAACCTCAGTATATTCACAAGTAGAGTATGATACAGCTATCTAAAAAGGAATGAGGAATATCTCTAAAGTAATTTAAGTGAAGTAATTAAGTGAAAAGTAAGTAAGTGAGTAATTAAGTGAAAAAAGGTGAGGTGAAAAAAATGTGGACAGTATGCCTTACTTAAGAGAGGTGATATGTATAACTGTTTTCTTTAGTCTAAAACAAAAAAGCCAAAGGAGGAATCATAAAATCACACTTAAAAAATAGTTTCTTGTATATGAGGGAAGGGACATAGGGTAGAGGGAACATGAAATATAGAGTTTTTAAAAATTACCCATTGCTTTGGAGCTCGCCTTTGGAGTCATGTAAACTTTTGCATAACTCTAAAATTAAATTAAATGGCAAAAAACAATCCCTGAAATTTAAAAGCAGAATGAATCAAATGAAGTTAATTATACCTCAGGTAATTGGCATAACCGCACAGAAAGGAACCATTCCAAGTGACCTTAAAACTCAGCAGTTCGCCTGAGCATCTCCAGTAGAACATACAGGAAGGATAAAAATGACTGGCAACAAAATCACTGTTTTTAATCATGATCTTGTAGTAGAAGCATTGGCATTGCTGTTCTGAGATTGTTACATGTGTATTGTGGTCTAGAGCAAATGAGTCATTCGGTCAGTGATACTGAAAATTGGGATTTTCAGCCTGCAAGAAAAAATAAAAGATCTTACACAGATGTAAGATCAATGCGGTTAAGTAAAAACCCTGCAGCTCTGCATCTGTATTGCTAGTGTGTTGTATTTTATCTAAAATCAAATAAAAACACATCCTGCTCTGTCCTTTGAAAAGGCCTAGAAAAAAAATGACCAACCCAGTAAGAATATGTTATTTTGCATTGAAAGGAACAAGGCTCTTTTGAGAAATACCTGTTACCAGTTTGGGGGCAGCAGAGGTGCAAGATAATCCAGGACACTGTGTTATTGTTATTAGAAGCAAGGAAGCCTCCAAAGACAAGGATCACAGTAGCAGGACGGAAGGAAGTTGATGAGGCTGCCACTAGTCAAAGATAGGACAATTTGAGCAGACAAGTAGGGGAACAGTCCTCAAGGATTGAAACACATTTACCATATTTAAATTCATGAGCTGCCAATGATACTTCAAAAACCCAAGCATCATTCTTCACCCTGAGAGGATGTTACGGAACCAACTTTTTATTCTGACAATAAAAAGTCAGTTGAGGAAAATGATTAGTGTTGATCCTCCCATTTCTCTATGAACTTCAGTTGAGGAAAATGATTAGTGTTGATTCTCCCATTTCTCTATGAACTTCATCTCTGAATAACCTGAGAGTTGATGAGGGAAACTTTTTCTTTAAAGAGATATTCCAATTGATTAAATGATAAAGGAATGATAGAATGTCATCATTTTACAACCGTCAGGAAACAATGGATCCAGTTTATGCTCAGTGGCTAACTATCATTACAAAAAGAGACCATGAGACTTTAATGTGTCTCCCTGATGGAAGAAAGCAATACTACCTATAAGATAGTCTTGTCCAAAAAACTGAATCTGATTCTAATTAAGCCTCTAGAACTAAACAACTAATTGATAGGCAATTTGGGGAACAGAGGGAGACATTTTTGGTAACACAGAGATGCAACAGGCCAAATCCCCACTGTTTGAAACTCAGCAGAACAAAAAACTGGTTTCTTTCACAAGTGTATTTATAAAGGAGTGGAAAAAAAAAAAAAAGGAGACCTATAGACTAAGAGACCAAAGAGGAAAATCAGTCGATCATATTGGATGGCCCTTATTTGGATTTTAAATTGTAGGACAACTAGAAAACTTGAATATTAATGTAGATATTTGATGATATTAGGAAATTAATAAAATGAATTTTAAGCTCTGATAATGGTTTTATGTCTTTGGGAAAAATCCTTATCTTTCAGAAATACATACTGAGATATGTACAGGTGAAGTAATATAATATCTACAGTTTATTTCAAAATACTCTGAAGGGGAGGCAAGCCATAGGTTAGATGTATGAAAACAATTGGCCGTGGGTATTTATGCGGGTGGGAGATGAGGTTATGTATGTTCATTACACTGTTGTTCTTACTTTTTATAGGTTTGAATTTTTCTAACATAATGTTTCCCCCAAAATGAAGCTAAAATAAAGAGATCTTTAGAAAAAAAAATCTTGAAGCTAAGAGAAATTAGACTGAACAAAAAATTCTACAGACTGCTTAAATGTCATTGTTTTTTTTCCATTTTGTATGTCTCTCTGATTTGTGTGATGAAGTATATTGTATTTGTTGCAGGCCGATATGTGTATATTTGTACTTTAATGATAAGGGGAATGGACATTTGTAACTAGGGGGTGAGGAGGCTTGATGGTTGTGACTAGGGCCGATGGACATTCCGTAGAACAGGTGTATTCTATGAGCCAGATGGTTTTAAAAGTGATTGAATGTAAACTGGATATGGTGCCACTTAATTTAACTCTTTTTTCACTAGAGTGATACCAATTGGTGGAAAGGCACCTCCAAAGGCAGAACTGGACTAATCCCAAGCAACTATGGTAAGCATGGCTGAGGTGGCTTTTACTTCGCCTCTCCTTTGTGTACTTTCAATTATCTGGTTCCTGAAGTCTTTCTGCTTGCTGCTGTGGCTGAGAAATCAATGAAGTCATTGCCAGTGTAGGACATTTTGTACTCTGTGAATCTCTCGTTAATAAAACAGGATTGGACACTGGAGGCACTTGAACTTGATTCTTCGGCTTAAGAAAATGCATTATAGCACTTATGATAGAACCCAAGGTTTCCAGGGAAATGCTTATGGCTTTACTCTGTCCAACTCTTAGAATTTTTTTTTCCCTTTTCTTTTGCTGTTAAACCAAATCTCAGATTGTTTCTTAGTCTAGTCCTTTCTTTTGTGATGAAGTGACCTTGCCTTGTTAATTTATGTCTGGAGCAGTTATGTTCATTAAATGAGTATCAGGGCAGTTTGAGGAGCATGAGTAGTGAGATACAGCCCCTGACATGAAGCCACTTCTAGTTGCAAGAGGGAGAAACAGACTGAGTACTTCTGTAGAAAAGAGGAAAAAAAAATAGGAAAGTCCAAAGAGCACAGAACTGGTAAACAGGGTTTTAATCCTTTCTCTTCCACTTCTTAATCACAAGGGACTTTAGTGAAGGCACTTAACCACTGTCCCTGGGACTGTTTCCCCATCTGTGTAATGAGAGGTTTACTTTCAATCATTTCCAAGATCCCTTTTGACTTCAGCATTAGATGAATCCCTAGACCAAGAGGGCTGGCATTGGGCTGCCAGTTCCACACCCTGGCACAGAACTTAGAACATTTCCAGGAAGGTACTGCAAAGTTCCTAGGGGAGCAGTGAGGGGGAGGGGAAGGGAGAGAAGTGAAAGCCGAGGTCTGGGACCCAACACAGGGGCCCCACTTGCCCTGGTCTAAAGGTGATACCATTCTGGGTTAAAGAAGGCCTGAAACATTTCTACATTCCTCTAACCTTTGAAATCCGGAGCATACCTCTACCATGCAGTGCATTTCCAGCCAGTCATAGATACTGACCATGTCAAATATTCCTCTGTTGCTTTGGGTCTCCCACAGCCAAGAGAGAGTCCAGTTCCAGCTCTTTATGAAAGTGGGAGGGGGTAGGGCTGAAGTCTATTTTGAACCACGGTCTTCATGTGATCATTCCTGTCGATTCTGGGACAGCAAAGAACACTCCTTAGGGGCAGGTAGGTTTGCTGATTACTCTTCGTAAACACGGGAAGCAAACTGTCTCCCCCTCCTGCGTGCCCCCCACATGCACACACACGAGGGACACAGAATTCTTTTCAGCCATCTTCTAACTAGGGTGTTTTTACAGAATGTAGAAATGAGCATCGAATGTTTTCTTTTGCATTTTTGTGACTAAGTTTATGACACACTTGGCTGTACCGGTATGTAGGCCATGGATGTTTGTTTTTGCTTATACTTCCAGTTAATTACCGTGTTTGGTTTTTGTTTATATTTCCAGTTAATTGCCGTGGTGTTGCCTTATTGCTTAGCTTGGTTTTATTTTGCAAATAATTCAGCTCCTTTTAAAGCAGGAAACGTTAGTTTGATTTTCTGCTATTTTCTCGGATCCACATTAAGAGGGATGCTCTATGGTGGGAGGCCCTGGGAGCCGGGGACCACGGAGTGGCTGCAGCGGGTCCTTCGGTTCCTTCTCAACATCGGGTTCGCTCTTTTTTGTTTTCAATCTAGTGGCCGAGCAGGCGGAATCCATCGACAATCCATTGCATGAAGCTGCAAAAAGAGGTAGGTGTGGTTGTGTTTCATTGAGGGACACAGTGGAGTCAAGCACACAGATTCTGATTACACAGTTTGATGACTTTTGATTCGTGTATATACCCACATAACGGACACCTAGATCAAGATCTAGCACATTTCTGTTGTCCCAGCAAGTTCCCATTTCCTGGTAAACACCCCCGCCTGAGAGGCAGTCTCTCTCTCTCTCTTTTTTTTTTTTATTGGAGTTTGATTTGCCAACATACAGCATAATACCCAGTGCTCATCCCGTCAATTGCCCCCCTCCGTGCCCGTCACCCAGTCACCCCAACCCCCCGCCCACCTCCCCTTCTACCACTCCTTGTTTGTTTCCCAGAGTTAGGAGTCTGAGAGGCAATCTCTGTTCTGCCTTCTATCACCCTAGAGAGATAAAATGTTATTTAAAAAATTGGGGCGGGGGGAGCACCCGGGTGGCTCAGTGGTTGAGCATCTGCTTGGGCTCAGGGTCGTGATCCGGGGTTCTGGGATTGAGTCCTGCATAAGGCTCCCTGCAGGGAGCCTGCTTCCCCCTCTGCCTGTGTCTCTGCCTCTCTGTGTGTGTGTCTCATGAATAAATAAATAAAATGTTTTTTAAAAATATAAATAAAATTAAAAAAAAATTTCCTTCAGTAATCTCAACACAGTGTGGGTCTTGAAACCACAACCCTGGGATCAAGAGTCAGTCCAATGAGCCAGGCAGGCTGATTTTCATTTTTTTTTAAAGATTTTATTTATTCATGAGAAAGAGAGAGAGAGAGAGAGAGAGAGAGGCAGAGATACAGGCAAAGTGAGAAACAGGCTTCATGCAGGGAGCCCGACGTGGGACTCGACCCATGGTCTCCAGGATCACACCCTGGATTTGATTGAAGGCAGCACTAAACTGTTGAGCCACCCGGGCTGCCCTGATTTTCATTTTTGAAATGTCAGCCACCAACACTTTTGAGTCCTTTACTTAGCCTGTGCTCAGTGGCAGGTGGAAAGGTGTTGTCTGTGACTCCCTGAGCTCCAAGTCTGGCGGGGGAGAGATGTGTGTAACAGATCATTACAGGATGGTGTCAGAAGAACAGCAACTGAAGTCTGTTTAAGTTAAGCAGGCTGTAGAGGCTGCAATGAGGAACTGGAAGGCAGGAGGGTGGAGCCTTCTTGTGGGTGTAGCATTTAGGAGAGTGTTGTAGTAATGCAAGTGAGTGGGATGCGGGTGAAACTGCGGAGGGAGAGAGCAACAGGGACCGGCCTTGTACATGGGACTTTATCCTGTACATTAGTGGTTTTCCACCGGGGGTAATTCCTCCTTCAAACCCTGGGATATTTGGCAGTGCCTGGAGACACTTTGACTGTCATGACTTGGGGATGCTACTGGCACCTTTTGGGTTGTAAATGCTGGGGACATACAATGGTACCCAGGTCTGCCCCGCAACAAAGAATTCTTCAGCCCTGCTGCTGCCAATAGGGCTGCTGTTGAGAAACCCTACTATGGACACAGGGAGTTTTTATAAGGCCTCAAGGAGGTCTCTTTCATTCTATTCCAGATCTTTTTGAAACATGAATGTGCAAAAGGAAACTACTGGTTGAGAATTGTGCATAAGTAGAACTACTAAGCTGACATTTAAAAAACTAATATTTTTCTGTATGTTAAATAACTGGAATTTAAATAAAGACTTGAAACTAAAAAACAAAGTGATTTGTGAACTAGATATTTAGACATTAGCCAGAGGGTTTTATTTATTTTTTTTAAATTTTTTTATTTATTTATGATAGTCACATACAGAGAGAGAGAGAGAGAGAGAGAGGCAGAGACACAAGCAGAGGGAGAAGCGGGCTCCATGCACCGGGAGCCCGACGTGGGACTCGATCCCGGGTCTCCAGGATCGCGCCCTGGGCCAAAGGCAGGCTCTAAACCGCTGTGCCACCCTGGGATCCCAGCCAGAGGGTTTTAAATTGGTAGTTACATTTTAACATATGAGGAAGTTATTTAGTGTTTATTTCCTTATTTTCTTATAAGATCTGAAAATACATTTTAATATGAAAATGAGTAGTATCTACTTGTTCTTAGGTTTGACTCTTTTTTCCCTAATTTCCAGGATTTCACAAAGGAAAAAGTTCCATGTATGTGCATTATACAGAGTAAGACAACCATAAGTAGGCTCATTTAGGCAACTCTTCCCTTTAACTGACCATTAGAGACTGATGTTGTACAAGCCACAGAGCTTACTTGTATCTCGTCAGTGACATACACAGTGATCAGCTGTATGTGGGCCAGGCCGTGGATACCATAGACTGAATGTTTCCATTTGCTCAAGGTTCAGATATTGAAAGCTAACCCCAGATCAGTGGTGTTTGGAGGTGATTAGCTTATGAGGGCTCTGCCCTCATGAATAGAACCAGTAGAGACCCGGGAGAGCTCTCCTGCTCTTTCTGTCCAGGGGGTGGAAACAGTGTCTGTGAACTGGGAAGCAGGCTCTTACCAGGCATTGAATCTGCTGGCGCCTTGATTCTGGACTTGCCAGAACTGTGACGAATAATTCTTCCCCTCCACCGGCCTCCTCCACCCCCACTCCAAGTTGTTGTTAATGCTTTTCATTAATAAACTGGAAGTGAAAATGCACCATAATGAATGCATTACTGGGCAGGTCTTAATTTCAGACTTGCTGACTAATCCATTCTAGATGGAAATTTATAGAGGGTGAAATTGATTTAAAAGCAAAACCAAAACAACAACAACAAAAAAACCCAAGCCCTTTTTCTTGTGTTCTTATAAATGCATGATGTTTTCAGGCAACCTGAGCTGGTTGAGAGAATGTCTGGACAACCGAGTCGGCGTTAATGGCTTAGACAAAGCTGGAAGTACTGCCCTGTACTGGGCCTGCCATGGGGGGCATAAAGGTACTGCCTTCTGTTTGCTATCTCATCAATGTCCACGCTACTGAAAATGTGCTTCACGCAGAGGAGCTGGAGTTATGGAAATGAAAAGAAATTATTCTGCTTAAATCCTTTAGAACATTGGCCAAAAGCCTTGTTCCTGGAAGGTCTGTGAAACAGTAGGTAGAATGCTTACTGCATGGACCTCTCTCACTTGAAAGACTGGAAACTTCACTTCCTCTCTCAGGCTTGGAAGGGTTAGAGAAAAACAATAGTCATGTAAAAACAAATCCCACAATCTAATCTTACAAAAAGAAAGAAAGGGGCAAAAGTGACCCTTCTACTTAGTTTTTCCCAAGATACGCTTGCACAATTTATATTCTAAGTTGAATGCATGCTGGTGGATTCCAGGGAAAGACAGCATTTGCTTAAGTTAATGATGGAGTTGGTGACCTTCTCAGTTATAATCAATATGAGAGTGGAATTTCTGGGTCTGTTTCAGCCCGACCAAAAAAAATCTGCCACACCTGCTCTCTTTCTCCCTCTCCCAACAACAACAACAACAACAACATCACACACACACACACACACACACACACACACACACACAATAAACAAAACGATCAGAAACAGAGCACCCAGCAGATTAAATAGCATAGCTAACGGAAAGTTGATGGCTGTTTCCCAAAGAAGCCGATCTTATGTTAGCTGATAAACGCACATTAGTTAAATGAATATACAGTATCATCATGAACAGTGAACATAGAGATATTTCTACAATGGTTGCCATGTCAAAATGTGAAAGCCAAATTATTTGAAAACAACTATTCCCTACATAATTCTACTTTTTACATTCTTAAGTCTTGTATTTACATATATTTAAAAAATTTTATTAGAATTTTCTTGATTCTTCTAAAGAATCCTCTTGTTTGAAGCTGTTGTGCCTCATTTTGTCAGCCTTTTCCTTTTCATTCTTAAAAAATATCTTTCCTGTTTGATTTTCAGACATAGTGGAAATGCTGTTTACTCAACCAAACATTGAACTGAACCAACAGGTAAGATCAATTAGGCAGAAGTCTGTGGTCACATCACATACCTGCCTAATTCTCAGGGAGCAGCGTATGGGCATGCAAAGTCCTGTCTCTGTGTCTTGAACTGACACTGATTCCCATTCAGTATCTTTCATACAATTTTTAACCAAAACACTACAAACGCACAGTTAAAAAGTTACTGTTGCACCGAAATCCAAATTATATAAAGCCCCAAATGCCTACCATACTTCTTCTTTCTCACTTACTACTTTGGGTTATTGGCTCTCTCGTCTTGCCTTCATGTTACTAAGGAAGATGCTTATGGAGCTGTCCCCTAGGTCATCTTCATAAATGTTTCGGTGTCCTGTCTGAAGGCATAAGCTTATTGATTGCCCCTACTGTGATATCCCAGCACCCAAGCTTTGTTCCTCTGATTGTCCCCTACATATCATATCATAGTTTCTGGTTATCTTACCCTACAATGGCTTACAAATATTAGGGCTATTTAAATATTGCTCACTGCTTGTGTCACTTTTGTTTCTGTACTTAGTGGCTTTTATTTAGCTGATTTTGGGTTTTGTGTCTCACTAGACACTTCCACACTGTTTGCCGTTCTCTTGATATACTTTTTCCAAAATGTTTAAGATAACTGCTTTCTTCCTCACCCCCCCCCCCCCAACCCCCTGAATGGTACTGGTACTTCCAAAGCCCTCATTCTCATTCTCTGATCTGAGTGGCTTGGTCTCTGCTGCCTTTGCTCCCTTCCTGTGGGAAGCCTTACTTTCATCTCCTTCCTGTGGTGTGTCTCCACTTTTCTGGATCCTGTACATTGCCTTCCTTTTGTTGTAGAACATCTCCAAGTAGATTGCTAAGAAAGGGGACCTAGGGGATGATTATTTGGCTGACAGAATTCAAGGTTGAAAATGATTTCCCTTAGAATTTTGCAGGTAGGGCTCTAGGATGTTCAGTATTTAGAATTGCTTTTGAGAGATTTGATGCCATTTTGATTCCCATTCTTTTGTGTATGGTCTGCTTTTTCTCTTGCTCAGAATTTGTCACTCTGTCCATGGTGTTCTAGTATTTCACAACGATGTGCATTAGAGTTGGTCTCTTCCCGGTAATGATGGTGGACTCTTTCAAGCTGGAAAAATATTGTTTCTTGTTTCTTTTCTAATTTTTACTACCCATTGTCTTTGTTCTTTGGTTCTGGAATGCCCGTTAGTAGTTAGGTTGGACCTCTTACATTGAGCCTCCAGTTATTTTAGTTTTCCTCAGAGATTTTTTTACCTTTATGTTTTATCTTGGTTACTTTTTTTAATTCCTCAGTGTCCTCAGTGTCATGTAAGGTTTCTGTTGCTATGTAATGAAGAACCACAAACATAGCAGCTTAAAACAACACCCATTTGCCTATTTTCTGTAGACCAGAGTTCTGGGTGCTGAACAGGTGGGCTCTCTGCTCAGGGTCTCCCAGGCTGGAATAAAGGCATTAGCTGGATTGGGTTCTCATCTGGAGCTCAGATCCTATTCCAGGCTCACTCAGGTTGCTGGGAGGATTGAGTTTCTTTCTCCTGTAGTGCTGTGGACCTCAGCTTTCCGAGATCACCCCTCTCCATAGACATTTCACAACATGGTTGTTTGCTTTCTTCTTTAAGGCCCATAGGAGATTGTGTCTCTGACACTGTACCTTTGGGAAAAGGTCCACCTGCTTAGGTCAGGCCCACCTGGTATAAGCTCTCTTTTGATGAACTCAGTATCATCTGATTAGAAACCTAATTACGGGAGTGATATCCTATTTTTTTTAAGATTTTATTTATTTATTCATGAGAGAGAGAGAGAGGCAGAGACACAGGCAGAGGGAGAAGCAGGCTCCATGCCGGGAGCCCAACGTGGGACTCGATCCTGGGACTCCAGGATCGTGCCCTGGGTCAAAGGCAGGTGCTAAACCGCTGAGGCACCCCGGGATCCCCAGTGATATCCTATTATATTAATTAGTCTCACCCATACTCAAGGTGGAGGAATTCGACGGGGTGGATCCCAGGGGGCAGGGATCTCGGGCACCATCTTAGAGTTCTGTCTGCTATAAGCTCTTTCTTTTACTCTGATTATTACTTTTAGGTAGCATCTTTTCTTGTTCCATTGTGCTCTTTCATGTTATATCTCAGATATGTTAATTACAGCTTTTTAAAATGTTTTCTGCCATTCACTGTACTGTGTTTTTTCCCTCAGAGATCCATTAACTTTGTCTTGATCTTTTCTCAAATAATGGAGGCTTTCCTCAAATACCTAGTATCTTTGTCCATTCACAATGGAAGTATGGTGGAAATTGTGCATGCTTATGGGGCTTACCGACTGTTGCGGTTTCTATAGGGTGAAGTAAGGTCCTGGCTGTTTGGGTGATACCCAGATGAGTATGAGTACCCTCTCCCTCTTCCACATGGGGAGCTATTTGGCAGCACCAGAGAACTGTTTTTGAGCCTCCTGCCTGGGCATAGATGCTAGACTGCACACACTGGGGCAGTGGGGCAGGTAAAGGCTGCTTGCTGCTCAGTCTGTAAGTTTCCAGGCTCACCCACTACTTTTAGCTCCTGGCCTTGCTGCCACCTTCCCTTATAGCTCTGAGTTCATGAGCTTGGAGACAAGCCAGTTCATTTTTCTCAGGATAATGCTGCCATCTGCACTGGGTCACCTGGCAGCAAGGAGAGAGGAAGGTGATCTAATTACTTTCATAAACACTTTCACCTAGTACTCTTGTTTTCACTCCCACACCTCATGCCTGCTCCGGCGTCTCCAGGGATCCCTAATTCCTAATTCATGCTAGCTTTCTGCAGGGATAGATCTGCTTGCTTCCTCCTGTTGTCTCCCTGTGCAGGCATCTGCATTTCCACTGGTTCTCTGCCAAGTTGGTTTCTAATCCTCAGAGATTTTCCTATTCCCTCACCCCAAATGACTCTTCTGTCGTCTCTTGAGTCTCCTTTCTTGCTTTGGGATTTTACATGATTTCTTAAGTTGTTTTCATTGTAGGTTTACTTAGAGTAAACCTAAATTCATGCATATTATCAATCCAGTCTTATTTTAAAAAAATGCTTCTTTCTCTTTTTAAATCACCGTAGAACAAGTTGGGAGACACAGCTTTGCATGCTGCTGCCTGGAAGGGTTATGCAGATATTGTCCAGTTGCTTCTGGAGAAAGGTAAAGCATGTGCCCAGTTTATCTGGCCTTTACTTACCCTAGAAAAACAGGCTACATTCATTTATATTATTTGAAATAGTAGGAAGAATAACAGGCTTTGTATTTTGAAAATGGGATTTTAATGTCCACTGTGTTTGTATCATAGAGTTGTTACAATAAGATGAAACTACGGTATTTGGGGTGATTTGTGTTAAGTTTTTAGTTTTATTTTTTATTTTTATTTATTTTTAAGTTTTTAGTTTTAAATTAAAAGTTTGGTAAGCTTTAAGATTACATATGTTACTTTCAGTATGAGTTTATTGTATATTTCTGCAAGATTAAAGGGCCTTAGAAGAAAGGCATGCGTGTATATGTGCAAGTGTGTGCACACGCGTGCAGAGAAGATCCTATCTCAGAAGGCTGTATGGGTAAAAGTTGCTGAGGTCGCTATTCACACAGAAAAGTTTCAATAGAGAAGAAAGAAAGCTGTGATTATAATGTCCTCCTTTGAGCCGAGCAGGTACTAGATATAGGAAGAATGAGAAGATACCTTGATTCTCTATTTTTGTACAAGTCAGAGGGGACTGAAATTATGGACCATCCATCCATCCATCCATCCATCCATCCATCCATCCATCCATCCATCCATTTGTCCTGCAAATATTAATGAACACTTATGGAGGGCCAGGCATATCCCCCATACCGTACCCTGGTCTAGAAGGCTATAACATAAGTTGTTTGATTCTTGAGGTCTCATAAGGGTGCACTGTCATTAGGGATCTTTGAGCAGTGTTATGAGATACATGAGAGGAAGTGTTATTGATTTAAAGTATGTGGATGAGGGATCCCTGGGTGGCGCAGCGGTTTGGCGCCTGCCTTTGGCCCAGGGCGCGATCCTAGAGACCTGGGATCGAATCCCACGTCGGGCTCCTGGTGAATGGAGCCTGCTTCTCCCTCTGCCTATGTCTCTGCCTCTCTCTCTCTGTGTGTGTGTGTGTGACTATCATAAATAAATAAAAATTTAAAAAAATAAAAAAAATAAAAAAAAAGTATGTGGATGATATAAACCTCAAGTATAAAAGAAGACACAGCATGGGGATCACTCTAGTGCCCCCTCAAGATTATGCTGAGAACTGTGTCATCTGTGCGGGCAGCCACTAAACCGCTCCTGCTGCTGAGACCTTGAAATGAGCCTAGTCTCACCTGAGATGTGCTATAAGTGTAAAATGTACATCAGATGTCAAAGACTTAGTGAAAAAAGATGTAAAGCATCACAGTTTATGTTGGTTGTATGACAGAGCGGTACCACTGTGGATACGCTGGATTAAAGAAAATATATTATTAAAATGAATTCCAGTTTTCGAAAATGTGGCCACTAGAACGTTTAAAATGACATATATGGCTCACATTGTGTTTCTCTTGGGTAGCACGAGTTGAGAGGGACACAGGAAATGATTGTTTCTTCTCTTGCATTGCTGGCTCTGAACATTTCCTGTCCTGGCAGAAATCACATATATGAGTTCTAAAGTGTAATTTAATGTAAGATATGATTAGTTACAAAACCCTTAACAAAACTCTTAACCCTCAGGGATCTTTTTTTTTACCTGGAGCACAGTGAGAGAATGAGGTTTGATTGTTGTTGTTTTTTTTAATTTTCTTTTAAATTTTTATTTATTTATGATAGTCACACAGAGAGCGAGAGAGAGAGAGGCAGAGACATAGGCAGAGGGAGAAGCAGGCTCCATGCACCGGGAGCCCAACGTGGGATTCGATCCCGGGTCTCCAGGATCGCGCCCTGGGCCAAAGGCAGGCGCCAAACTGCTGCGCCACCCAGGGATCCCGGTTTGATTGTTTTTTTAATATTTTATTTATTTATTTGAGAGAGAGAGAGAAAGCAAAGAGAGAGAATGAATGGGAAGGAGAGGGAGAAGCAGGCTCTCCGCTGAGCAGGGAACCCAACACGACACACGACTCAATCCCAGGACCTTGGGATCATGACCTGAGCTGAAGACAGACTTTAACCCACTGAGCCATCCTGGCGCCCGAAGAATGAAGTTTCTATAGACCCTTAGCTACGAGTAGATCTAAATCTGCTCAGGAGGGAGATTTTTATACACAATCGCCATATTCCTAATTAAAGATGCCATACTTTCTTAACTCAGTATTTTTGTGCCTGTGAATTTCATTGCATTTATTTTTTGTTTATGGAAGAGGATGTGGTTACAGAGAAAATGGCACTCTCATATATTGTGGCAGGGGGTGTAAATTGGTAAAGCCTTCTTGAAAAGCAATCTGACAATAGTTAGGAGAATTAAAAATGTACATATCCTTTCATTCCAGCATCACTTCTAGAAAACTTCAGAAAGATGCTGTTCAAGGAGGTTTACAATATGGTTTGTGATAAAGGAACAGCTTCAGTGCTCCTCAGTAGGGGGGTGGTTAAGTAAATTTTGCATTGTCCACAATGTTGAATACTTACAGATATTTAAATAGATGGAATTATAAGGATATGTACCATGAGGGAATGAGTACCAGTATGGATTTGTTGGGTTAAAAAAAATCAATTTACAGACCAAAGTATGTGATACAACTATGTATGTATATGCATATATACATGCATCTGTGAATGCATTCATGCACCTAAGGAGATAGGATTGATGCCCATTTGCTGGGAATGGCTTCCTGTGGACAAGCGGGAAGAAGGGAAGGAAGGGTGAGTTAGGGGATGAAATGGGACATATGCTTCTGTTCAGCATACTTCTATATTTTTGAATCTTTATCAATGAAAATGCACTCATGAATTCTGATGTAATTTTTACCACAGTGAAGACAAGGGGGAAAAAAAGCAAATGAAGATGGGGCTGCAGGAACCATGGATTGCCTCTAGGTTTTATTGTGTTACTCTTCTGCTAATTTGCACAGGAGTATACTTACAGATATAAAATATTAATCCTCTCAGGCGTAACCCACGTGGTCTTTTCTCAAGAAGCAAAGGTTGTAGTAAATTTAATCTCCAAAAATTGGTGCCAAGACACATTGGAGTCTAATTGACTTAAGATTCACCTTGGGGATAGTAAGCTCCCTGCTAAAAAGTCACATGCAGTATTCTGAGGACTTGAAAGGAGAGGCTATATTTTAATTGTGCCCAATTAATTATCAGGAGTGCTGCTGCAAGCTCCCTGATTCAAGATGCCAAATGTGCTTTTACTGTTCTGAAAAAGCTTACTTTGGGGCCAGAATGGTTCTCTAGTAAGTTTGGCCAAAAGTTATTAGTTTTGGTGGAAAGAAGATTGCTATTCGAGGTTCTTTAGAAACACCTGATGTGGTTTTCTTGTTTTGGGGGTAAGGTGCAAGAACAGACTTAAGAAACAACGAGAAGAAGCTGGCCCTGGACATGGCTACAAATGCCGCCTGTGCATCTCTCCTGAAAAAGAAACAGGGGACAGGTATTTGGTTTCAATCCTTTTTCCTCTGGGTGCCATCATGACCAAGGATTATTATCTTAGAACTGAACACAAATGCTTCTTGGTAAACTCTTTGTGTGGTTCTAAAGTTAGGTTTTATCTCCTTGGTCTAATTTGGAACGTTCACCATAGAAGTAACTTTCATGCACACAAGTTGAAGAGACATCAACATTTTAGTATTTTATATATGTTTCCTTTGTACCTTACAATCAAATTGTAATCACCTTGGTTTCCATTAGAGTTCTTATCAGAGAGCCATGGTCTCCATATCCTCATTTCCTAGGTTCTTATGAGTGGTTACCTCTAAATATTTTTTCAATTAAGCACTGAAGGGCTCCGTGATTATATTTGGTTTCTATTTTAATTGAGAATATCAGTAAACTGTAATCAGAATTATTCTAGACTTGGTAAACAGTTTGATGATTATTTATAGGCTGGGGTGGTTTTTAAAGGCAAAGTTTAGGTCTACATTCTTAGAGACAAAAATATCTGTTGGTGTGGGAGAATAGTTCTGAAAGAAAAAAATTAAAGGTTTGTGTGGTTGTTTTTGAAAAGGTGTTAAAGAAAAGGTGTAAAACGCATTTGCATCCTTCGTGGTTACTATTCAGAGATTGGCCATTTATTGAACCTCTCAGTACATAACTCAGTACTTAACCCCCTTTAAGCTTTCTTCTCATTCCTCTCTCTGGTCTCTCCCTTTTCTTTTCTTTCTTTTCGATTCGATTCGATTCGATTCTATTCTATTCTATTCTATTCTATTCTATTCTATTCTATTTCTCTTTCTTTTTTTAAAGATTTTATTTATCCATGAGAGACACACAGGGAGAGGCAGAGACACAGGTGGAGGGAGAAGCAGGCTCCCTCCAGGGAACCCAATGTGTGACTCATCCCAGGACCCCGGGATCATGACCTGAGCCGGAGGCAGACGCTCAACCACTGAGCCACCCAGGCGTCCCTGGTCTCTCCCTTTCATCCACTATCAGCCTCCTGGCCCATAGGAACCCAGAGGTAGAAAAAAGAAAAGTAAAAGATGATTTGGTTGGAAGGCACATTCAGTCTCCCCGCCCCCCCACCCCTCACTTCTCAAGCCTTATTCTACTTTTATCTTATGTTTGGCACTCTAATCTCACTTTGAAGAATAAGCCAATGATTGATACATCTTTTCCACCATTTTCTAGACTGGAACCACTATAATGGAGAATTCAATTTTCACAAGTCTTTATTTAGCATTGCTACTCATCATTCCAACCCTTTTTAGTATTGCGTTAGAGTCTAAAGTTTAGACCAATCCGTGTTGGTGGAGAATCACCAAAACAACTTTTGAGACATTTCCAGTATAGAGAGGCTAAGTGCATTTGTTTCTATATTAATATCACTCTCAGAGTTCTGAACTTGTGTAATGAGATACTGATTTTTGTTTTCATCATTTGAATCACGCTCCCATTAATTTTTGAACCCTTGGAAAGCTTTTCTCTTCCTTAACTGAGTACCCTTTGTTTTATGAAAAGAGGCAATGTTATCTTGCCCCATAGCCCAATTCCAGCAGAGGCAACAAAATAAAGTCAGTCTTCTGTTTCCTGCTTTAGTCAATCAAAAATAGCAAACAGTCCCCCTCTCTTCATGACTCACCAAGGGAGCTTCCCAGAATTATCCTCCATGTCCATCACCAAATTCTCATCTTAGCCTTCCTCACGAATCTGCTTTTCCTTTGATTCTTTACCCAAGGTAGGTATTTATTTTAGATTTTTATTTCTTTTAGCTTCAGTTCAGATAGAGTGTAAACCATTAAACCATTAAGCCGCTTGGGTTCCTTAACTGTTTAAGCTGTGAATGCTCCTGGCAGAGCTGGTGTTTCTTTCTTTTTTTTTTTTTTTTTTTAGAGCTGGTGTTTCTTGAAAGTATTTACTCATGCACAGGTGGATTGAGGGTCTGCTAAGTGAGTGAGAAAGTACTTATCAGCTGAGTGGTGCTCCCCATCAATCCTACATTTTGATTGAGAAGCCATATATGCAGATCTGAGGGAGTGATACCTCTACTAGGCATGTACCTTCTCCTGCTTGCTGCCTTGGTTGGTTCAGGAAGTTGGACTATGGCCTAACTTCCTTTTTCTGCCACTGACTTCCTGGTGCTATGTGGGTACTTTCAGAATGCCCTAACTGTGGAGTAAGACTTCTTATGAGCTACAGATTATCAGACTCTCATGGGTACTATAAGCTTGATTGTGATAGACAAGGAAAATACCACAGTTGCTTCGGACCCCAGAGAGCTGGACCTAGAAGCCTCCATGTGAGCAGCAGGAGCTGGGGCAGGCAGGTGGCAAACTGCTCCCCCCCCCGACCTTTCTGCAGTCTTTGTAGAATAGGATTGGGAGGCAGTTCTCTTTTTCTCTGTTCACGCCAAGTGTCTTTAGTCTACTTTCCTAAATTCGTATTGATTTAATAATGGACCCATTCATTAACGAGGTAATCTGGGGGCCTGGCACACAGAGCCAAGAAATGAATTTTCATAATTCAGTTTTCACATTACCTCTTCTTGTCTTTTTTTCTTGCTTCATGCCTGCAATCATCCAGTAAAAAGTTTCAATTTGTATTGTGATCCCAGTTGGAATTGGAGTTGAGTATTGGGCTATGTATAGCTAATTGCCAGCACAAACTCTGCCCTGGAAAAAGTATATTCTGATGTTGCCCACCTTTAAAAGTACACCTTTTTTTTTTAAGATTTTATTTATTTATTCATGAGAAACACACAGAGAGAGGCAGAGACATACATAGGCAGAGGGAGAAGCAGGCTCCCTGTGAGGAGCCTGATGTGGGACTCCATCCTAGGACCTCGGGATCTCGACCTAAGCCAAAGGCAGACACTCAACCACTGAGCCACCCAGGCATCCCTCGGATTTTTGATAGAGAAAAAATAAGTCATATTTTGTGTTACCTTGAAGGGTAACTTGGGGATATAAGTGTGGGGCCAGGGTTCAGCCCCACCTTCAACTCTTTAAATCCTTTTTTCCAGATTTTACAAATTGGGGTATACTTTATATTAAGTAAACATATAAATCCTAAGTTTATCATCTTGCTTTTTCTTTTCTTTTCTTTTCTTTTCTTTTCTTTTCTTTTCTTTTCTTTTCCTTTCTTTTCTTTTTCTTTTTCTTTTTCTTTTTCTTTTTCTTTTTCTTTTTTTTTAATCTGTGCTTGTACCTGTTTGCCACAACTCAGATCAAGGTAGATCCATACTCCAGAAGCCCCTCTCCATATCTTCCCCTTCTCTCACCATAGACCGGTTTTGCCTATGCTTGAACTTGATATTAATGGAATAAAACAGTATGTACTTTTTCTAAAAAGATTTTATTTATTTATTTAGAGAGCAAGAGAGCATGTGAGAGAGCGAGCACGTGGGGGCGGGGTGGGACAGAGGGAGAGGGAGAAGCAGACTCCCACTGAGCAGGGAGCCCCACATGGGGCCAGCATGTACTTTCTTGAGTCTGACTTCTTTTCACTTAATATGGAATGCTATGTCTATGAGATATTTCTAGGTTTCTGTGTCTGCCTTTCCACTATTTATCATTCGTTTAACTGCTGGTGCTTGATTTGGAATGTGCCAATTGAGGTCAGTGACACTGAGAAATGGAAGTGAGGTAGGGAGAAGGGGATGCACTGCTAGGAGATACATTACCATGTGATGGCCGCCACCCAAGATGGGTTGTGAAGAGAGATAGCTCCTCAGATCTTGGCCACATGAGAGGTTTCCAGAGAAACTACTTGAGAGCAAGCAATCCATGAAAGGAATGAAGGTGAAAGAATTTATTTGCCTGGTTCACACCTGTCTCATGACTTCTTATCAGTAAAGTTTGCACCATGGTGAGCCATCTTCTGCTAACAGGATAAACGAGCTTGAAATAAAGGGCAGAAGTAACCATTGAAGGAAAAAAACATCTCAAATGGGCAAAACATAGGATTGTAGCAGCAGAGTAGGGTAGGAAAGAGCTTTGTTATTATCTTTTGGTCTTTAGCTTGAAAAAGTGCTTTTCCCAAGTTTACAGTGAGTCACGAAGTTGGTGTGTGTGTGGATCCAACAAAGTATATTCCACCCAGATCTCCAGAACTTCTGATTAAGGAGGATGGAGACGAATACAGACAACCTGTAGAATTCTAGTAGTTTGGAAGCTGGTGTGAAATCATTGAATTTTGCCTCTGTCCGGCTTATATCTGCTTGTTTTTTCATCTTTCCTTCTTACAAAAAAATAAATCTGTCTCTACCTCCTTTGTACCAGCTCTCTCCTGTCCCTTCCTTTTTCTCAATATTTTCCTAAATTTGTAAAGAAAATGAGTGAAAAAAAACTACAGTATCATTAGCATACCTAAAATTAATAATTCCTTCATATCATTGTATAACCTTGACATTGTCTAACATTTGCCATACACATTTGTTTATACTTTGTTTACTTAATAATCTGTTTGCTTAATTTGTTTATAGTTGAAGTCAGGGTCTGAAGAAAATCAGGCTCTTAGTGGGAGATATGTCTCTTAAATCATCTTTTCTCCCTCTTTTGTTAGCCTGGCAATTACTTATTAAGGAAGCTGGGTCAGTTTTCCTGACTTTCCCAGTCTAGACATTGCATATACGCACCCTCTGGTGTTGTTTGTCATGTTCCTCTCTCCTCTGTATTTTTGTCAACTGGTGTTAAATCTCGATTAGATTTTACATTTTATCTGTCTAAGGGGTAGAGGGAATAATACGTCATGAAGAAAGCTGTGTTGTTTCATCAGAGGCACATAATATCTATTGCTTGTCCTCTGACGTTAGCATTCATTGATGATCATTGTGTAGATCCATTGTTTCACCAACAGTTGTAAAACAAGTGATACTCAAATTCTGTCATTCCTTTCTCAGTTATCAGATGGGACATTCTATAAAAAAAAATTTCTTCATCCATGGTTTGATTACTCAGAGTTAATAGTTTATGGAGTAGGGGCAGAAATAGAGGCTTGATTTTTGTCTTTGTTAGTGAGTTTTTGAAATAAGGTACTGATTCCCTATTGTTCTCTAAAGAGGACTAGTGAATTCTCTTTGCTGTGTGTTGAAATATTTGCTGTGTTGCAATCCACTGTATTTAGTACCCTTACTGATAGCTCCTCTTTGGCTAGTGGAGGAGGTCCCTTCAGGTTGGATCTTGAATCTTTTTAATATGACGTTCTCTTTGATGGCGCCCTTGTTGTATGGCATGACGAACGGTTCCACTTAGCATCTTTTACATTTTTGTGCCCCAGACTTGGCATCAGTCATGTCTCCAGTAAGTGTGGGGAGATAGTATTTAGAGACCATGATAACATACATTTTTGAGCTCTAGCAGTGGTTCTCCTTGCATTTCAATTTTCCACCTAAAATTATACCTCGTTGTAACCTGTTGCTTTATAAGCATTTAACTAGACAGTTGAAGAGGTGAGCAGTTAAAGATCAGATAACCCTGTTCAAGCCTGATTTAACATATGGTGGGGTTTGGTTCTTTCTATTTCAAACATACATACATACATACATACATTTATTTATTTCATTCTTTTGCTCCTGAGCCTACTTTATCTGTGCTTTTAAAAATAAAAGTGAAGCTGCTTTTTCCTTTTCCTTTTTTCATTCTCTTCCTTTTCCTTTTTTCCCTTCATTAGTTATCTTTCTGCCCAGTGACATTGCCTTCAGGTAAGGCCACAGACTGTCGTCTGTCTGACCAAAGCCATGTGTATGCACTTGTCATTGGGAGAGGAGGTTGGAAGTACAGTTGTCAGAGTGAAGGGGCTTCCTGTGTGTTCCATGCTGACCATGGTGCATGTTGCTGGTTGCATTTTGGGCGAGATAGATTCATGGTACCTTAGCACTATGTGCTTTATTTTTTCGCATGTCTAAAGAAAGTGCAGGGAGCTGTATTTGTCAACCTCTCTGGCAGCAAAAATTGAGCAGTTAGGCAGGAAAGCAAAAGTTGAAAAAGATCTGCGGGGGATGTACAGTCTCTGGGTCTGAGGAAAGATTACAGTTTCTTGAGCTATCAGGAGCTTTGAAAGTGAAAAATATCTGAGCAATTTGTAATTTCTCTGTTTTGTTTTTCCCCCATTCTACTTAGATGCTGTTCGAACATTAAGCAATGCCGAGGAGTATCTTGATGATGAAGACTCAGATTAATTCCCTTCTGGAGCTTTGAGATTAAAACTTCTGTTGCTTTTGCATTCCAAAACCTTTGTCTTTGCCAGAAGAGTGTTGGTAACTGTTTGGTTTTGTTTGGTTTTGTTTTTAAAGTCTATATGAATATGGAAGTATTGCACTATGTTTGAATAGACCGTGTAAATGGGTAGGTTTTCACCTTCAGTTTGCCAATAAGTGACTGGATACTTTGCTGTATAAAGTATGTTTTTGTTCACCAGAGTAGAACAAGAAGAGATTATTTCTATTTATCAAGTTAAAGGAATTTTAAGAATTTTTTTCTTTAAAAAAATCAGAATTTTTTTGTTTTGTTTTCTTAAAGTTCTTTACCTCAAGGATTGAAATATTTTGAATGGATTTTTCAAGGGGGAAACGCTTGTTAAAATAATGAACCAAAAGACTTAGAAAATCGTCAGCTGTTCTGACAAAAATAAACATTTTAAGAGACTGTATTTCCTTTGTCTGTTTTTGTGGTATCAGTATTTGCTGGTAAATAAAGCTTTTTATATTTATATTTAGGTAAAGGCTGATTTTATTTTTTAAGTCATGTTTCACATTTGTTAGCACAAAGGAATCGTAATAGCCAAATTTCTGCTCACTGTATATATTTGCTTTGATTAAACTCAAGATAATAATCATTGAGAAGATATATTTATAATAATATGTATAACATTAGTAATTATTAGACTTTCAGTGGTATTTCTCAGGTTATACTTAGTATGAAGAAATCCAGCAACTCATTACAGTTTGCTTGTGGTCTGAAAAATTTTAAAAAATTGATTTTCTTATCATGGAAGATGTCAACATTTTCTGTAATGGAGTAGCCAAGAGCTATGACATTTTTTGTGTTCGGCTTTTCACTTTGATAGCATTTGTTTTCCCAGAGTGTGGCTCTAGCTCATAACAATTCAGATTCTTTGGCTAAAACATCAATTAATATTGCAGGGAGCCTTCTGTACCCCTGAAGTGACACTTGATTTGAGATTCCAATTCTAATTTTGTCATCACTGTTGGTATTTGCCTAGATTCCAGGCCCTCGGCCCAGAACCATATTTTGCAAGGACGTCGATGCAGATAGATTTCAAAAAACACGTTGGTGCAGAGAAGGAAATGTTTGAAGAAGGAAGTGGGTTAGCTCAGGAAATGAATAACTGCCACTCTGAGAGCTTTCTGTCTGTGACTGTTTGGGTTTTTTCTCTGTGGGTGCCTTGAGGAAGGGTATCCTGAGAAGTATGTTTGAGGTCTTTCTAGTACCCCATCCAAATTTTAATAAAAGGAAATCTGTATAATAGTGACAGCAGAGGATGAGCACAAAGTTTGAAATTAATGCAAGAGGGTATTTTATCCTCAACATAACTGTGTTTACTAAACTTGAGTTAAGCATATATATTTCTTCATAAGCATAAATTTGAAGATATGAAATCCTTGTAGAAATTGTATCTGTTCCCAAAGAACTTTTAGGGATTCATTCTTTATTTAAAAAGAAAATTTTTATTTATTAAATTTTTTTTTTTATTTCTTTATTTAAAAAAAATTTTTTAAGAGGGAGAGAGCATGAGTGGGGGCAGGGAGGAGCAGAGGGAGAGAGAGAATCTTAAGCAGGCTCCATGCTCAGTGCAGAGCCCGACATGGGTCTCGATCTTAGAATCCTGAGATCATGACCTGAGTCGAAATCAAGAGTCATATGCCCTGCTAACTGAGCCACACAGGTGCCCCTAACGATTTATTCTTTAAAATGGGGTTTTTGTGGGGCTCCTGGCTGGCTTAGTTGGAAGACTGTGACTCTTATTAATCTCGGGATTGTGAGTTTGAGCCCCACATTGAGTGTTGAGATTGCTTAAAAATAAAATCTTTAAAATGAAATGATAAAATAACATAACATAAAATGTGGGGGTTGTGCCTTAACAAAAAGCTTTTGGAAATCTCTGACTTTTTTGTTCTTGTGTACTTTGGGCCTTGGATGATTAGGATAGATGCCAACTAAACACTTTTAATTTTTTAAACATAGATGGAGATTCAGTTTGCATGAGTATAGATGATTTTTATGAAAATGCCCTGTGCTTGATCTGGGCATATTTATTTATGTCTTTGAGGAAAAGAGTAGCAAGTGGCTTCACTGTCATTGCTTTTAACATTATGGAACTTAGGAAGATTCTAGAAAGTTGGCCAGCCAGAGTTTTTTGAGGGTGGAGAGTTGACTTAGGTATATGCATGAGTTGCTGGTGAAACAAAATTTGGTGAAACAAAAAAGGAGGTAGCATTTTGCTGTGGTTGAAACTTCATGGGAAAATCTGCTTTTTCTTTTCGTTTATTCAGCCTAGCTGATGGCCGCTTTTTCAAGGATGTTTAATGCTGAACTCAGCAACAAAAATCAGTTCTACAGTTCTAAGAACGTGTTACCCCTCTGATTCTGTGCAGAAGAGAGCTTTGATTATGTTCTGGAAATGACTGGAGGTTTTGCTGTAACCTGAGCTTTCTGACAGCCCCTGTGGCCTGAACTCCTTCCCAGTCCATTGTGTGCTTTAGATAGAAAATGGCTTCCAGCCTGTTGGGCAGTGAGATATACCAGCTTTCAGCCCAGTAGCCTCATGCAAACAATGGTTTTTATCAGTTTCCCATTTTAGTTTACTTTCTGGGACTGGTCTGCGGCAAATTATTTGTTGTTCGGCTGCCATGCTTTGCATTGTCAATTTGTTGATTTCTGTATTTCTCTGGTGAGCTTTCCCCACCCCATTGTTTTATTTTTTTTCAATAGAGTGGCCATGTTGTTCACTAAAGGGAAATGTTGAACAAAGTGGTAGTGACCTTTTTTTTTTCTTAATCTTAAAAAACAAATTGGAAATAGTGCTGCAAATGAAATCTCAGATAATTTTAGGCAGAGGAAAATAAAATCTTTCCATATAAGCCACCTTCATAAAGGTTCTTTATTATGTAGAATTTCTGATTTACTATTATTTCTTATTGTGAGCTCTGTGCTTCTCATCTTTGTGAGGGATGATTTATTTTCTGATAGGCTATATGGAGCCTAAAACTTATATCAGCATTTACCCTGTTGGCTTTGACTTTGTGCTTGCTCTCTCGAATTTTATGTTGTAAATATGTTTGTAGCAGTAATACATAGACAGCTATACATTGTGCAGCCAAACTTTGAAGTCTCTACTGAAAGTTGAGGTTTTGGTGGGAGAAGTATTGCAAAACATTCTGTTCTCCCTATTTTAACTGAAAATACAGCTTTGGTGAGATTTTCTTAAGTGAAGGAAAAATTGTAGACCACAAATTTCTGGTTGCTTTCCCCTTATTTCTTAATAACAAGCCTTTACATTGGCCCATCCCTTAAAATGACATAAAATTAAGTAAAACTACTATTTATTAAATGCCTACCCTGCCAGTTCCTATACCAGGCAGTTTCACAGACATGATGTCATTTGATCTTTACAGCAACCCAGGCGGTGAACATTAATGCCTCTATCTTTTTACAGAAAGGCTGAGGTTTGAAGAAGTTAAGTAGTGAGCTCAAGGTCACACTGCTTGAAGATGGAAGTGCAGGTCTGGCCAAGTCCTGAGCTAATGCAACTGCAGCCTACTGCATCTGGCAGAGGATGCCATTCACATTCAGCCAGAAACATATGCAGAAACAAACCAGCTCCTTTTCCAACTCAAGCCCTGGATGTGGCATCTAATAAATCCAGTATTTCTACTAATTTACTTAAATGTATTATTTAAACCAATTCTAAGAGCCTTTAAAAAAAAAAAAAAAAAAGGATTTTCCCCTATTTCCCCCCAGAAAAATTTTTTGCAGTTTTGGTTCCCAATAACCCTGAAGAAATATGATTTGATGAACAAGTTTCCAAATTCTCTTCTCTTTGCAATAACTATAAATGAGTGCAAAAGAAGGAAAGCCTTGATTAGCAACTAATTGCTTTGCTCTGAATTTGTATTGCTAACTTCAACATTTTCCTCAGATGGTCTGAGAGCTCCTCACATAGTTCCGTGTGATCATAAAACGAACTGTGTGCCTGGGAAGGGTTAGAGAATATTGTCTTACCCAAGTCTGGGAGTTTGCATGGGCATGTAGGATATCTCCTCCCACTTCCCACATAGTTCTGTTGTCTTCTGCAGTGGCCATCTGCCTGGGGCTCCTAGCAGGCTCAGCCTTCCACCTATACTTCATTCTTGCCAACTGGGGGCTGGGGTGAGGTCAGGTTCCTGGCTGTGGCTGAAACTGAAGAAATACAAAAGTATGAGTTAGCCTGAGAGGGAGCAGGAAGGAAAGTGGAAGAAGAGACTAGGAGGAAAGAGGGTGAGTAGCAAAGGAGAAATGGTGACCCTCTCAAGTTAAACAGACTTCTGATACAAAATCATGATGCTTCAAGAAGTGGCTAAGAGTATGGGCTTTGGAGTGGAACTCTGGATTCAGGTCTGGCTCTACTGTTTATTGCTGAGTGACCTTGGACACATTTCCTAAAACATTCAGATTCATTAGCTGTAACTCCGGGGTAAATTATACCTATTGTCTGAAGTTAAGAAGATGCCTTCTAAATGAAGACTAAGTCTCAGATGTGGAAATGAGGCCTCTTTGGACTCAGGTTGGTGTGAAGAATTAACCAGAGGTCACTCATTGATGACTAGAAAGAGCTTCAGAGAAATCCACAGCTCTGAAGAGCTCTTAGCAAGAGGGATTGCACCACCATGACACTGGCTCAGGGAAAACCCATCCTGCAGCCCTTACCCTGGCATTTCTGAGCCCAGTAACGAGGCTCAGATATGTTGGCTCATGTGAATTCAAAGTGTCATTCCTGCATCAATTTTTAAGAGGACCTTGATCAGGGACCTTTCCTAAGAACCTAGATTACAGTATAACCCACTGTGGTTGCTACGTGAACTTTGAGGCACGTGATACCCCTCTGCAAGTAGGACACGTGAAGAACTGGGTTCATCTCAGAGCTGGGTTTCGATAGCAGATCTCAGTATGTAAGAATACTTGAAGTTCTACTTTGCTCCAGCCAAGTATATGAGTGTGATGTGGGAGGTTTTTACTGTATCTTTAGGTACATTTATCAGAGCCATGGGTATTGTTCTATGAGTCATACGCTTTTCATTGGTTTTTAACCTTTGGGTCATCACTTAAGAGATAACTATGGAATTTGTGAATGCCTTTCTTCTCTCTCTTAAAACTGGAAATTGTGCCTTATCTCTCTCTTGCTCCATTTTTCCTTATTAGTTGGCAGTATTTTTTTTCTGAACTGTTGGGAGAATTCATTAATTACTCCTGCTGCTACTACCTCTAAACTATTAAGCATTTATTCCCCACTAGGAAATTTCAGCAAGAACACTGTAACTGCTAGTGTAAGAATTTTCTTAAAATTTGTCCATGAGCTGTCCTTAGATATGACTTATTCAGTGCAATGTTGAGCTCCTCTTCTACTTTTTAAATAGATAAAGCCTGAGGTTCAGAAGTGAGTTTTTTTCATAAGATTTTATTTGAGAGAGTGTGCATACACAGGAATGAGTGGGGGGAGGGGCAGAGGGAGAAGCAGCCTTCCCACTGACCAGGGGGCCCGTATGGGGCTCCATCCCAGGACCCTGAGATCATAACCTGAGCCAAAGTCAGCCACTTAACCAGATACTTAACTGATTGAGCCACCCAGATACCCCTTTCCCATTGACTTTCTATTAGAAACCACAGCAAGGTCATTGCAGAACTGATCACTGATGAGGAATCGAATACATGGGATTTGAGATCATTGCCGTGGGTCTTTTCTTTCCAGATTGTGTTGTTTTGTGAGAGATTGTTTTCCCACTATAGGTATGCTTTCTTTACATCAGTGAATTTTTTTAATTAGTATTTTTATTTTTAAAGATTTTATTTATTTATTTGACAGAGAGAGGGGTGTAGGGAGAGCACAGAGAGAGAGAGGGAGAAGGAGAAACAGACTCCCCTGCTGAGAAGGGAACCTGATGCAAGGCTTGAGCCCAGGGCCCCGGGACCATGATCTTGAGCCAAAGGCAGATGCTTAACTGACTGACCCACCAAGCTCCCTGCTTACTGGTTTTCCAGGTCCTGTATATTTCTCTCTCTCTTGTGCCTCACCCTCCCTTTTTTTTCCTTCAATAAATTGCATTTTAGCCACACAGAGGGGAAATCAGAAAGGGCTGATTGCATCAGCTATTTTTTTTTCCACTTTTATCTCCTGCTAAAAGGTTAATATGGGGAAAAATTGAAATGCTAGCCAAAATAAAATTTGAAATAAGTGAGTTTATGATCCTTGTTTTGTGGCTGGCCTCTCTTGGCTATCCTAGATGAAAAGGAATTGAAATACTTGTGTCCTAATTTTTATGGTGTCTGAGTCACTGCAATAATATGACTTCATTCTGTGGAATATATGCAATCACAGGCTGTCACTGTTCCCTGTGCTTTCTCTCTTTCTCATCCATCAGCAAGGACTATTGCTGGATGTTTAGCAAATACCTGTTAGCATTTTTATGTTGGAGGTATCTGCTCTTTAAATTGAAGAATAATAACTAAATATGTTGAGCGGTTTGACTTAGTACTTGTCCAGCAGCCTCATCATTTTGACCAATGGATGAATCCTAAAAAATGAAACCATGGTAAATAGGCAATGTTTCAGTCCACGTTTGTGGCTGCTATATTTTCCTTTGAACCAAGAGCCCTGTAAAGTTGGTAATGACTTCAAATGAATAAGAATACAAGGCTGGTTTCATTTCTTGTTTTCATTGATGTGCCTTGCTTATTTTAATGGTTTGCATATATTTTTTTATTGCAGTGTTAATGATTTCACATATATTCATACCAACAGGAAAAATCTCTTTGTGTTCAGATTAGTTGGGGGGTTGCTCCTGTTGCCTACAGTTGTGGTTTAATACTAAAACTATAGCAATATACATTTAGTACTGTCACATTTTCCTTTTTACTACAAGCTATATAGCAAACTTTATTCTCTGTATGTCATTTTTCTTTTTCAGCATAATTTCTTTACTGTGAGAAAAGCTACCAGTTCTCATTTTTAAAGAATTCTTCAGTCATATATTATTTTCTTGTTCTCTATATTGTAAAACCCATAATTCTTTACTTGTCTCCATACCAGTAAGGAGTTTTTCACTGTGATTTGAGAGATTGTCTGTTTTTTGATCTATCAAACGTTGATTTACATCATGCTGTTGCCTGAAATAGCTTTAAGTTTTTACTTGAAGTTAGAATTGCCTATTCTCAAGTATTATTTAATTGCCCTGCATGTGTTTCTTAAATAAAGAAAAATTGGTTTCATTTATAAATATTGATTAAAACAAACTAATATTTAAATGCTGTTGGACAAGAATAAAACAATTGACAAACTTACATTTCCTTTAGAACTTTGCCTCCAGATCTGTTTGTTTTTCCTTCCCAGCTTCTTCATCACTTCCATCCAGTTTACAACCCAGTCTTATTCTTTAAAAAAAAAAAAAAAAAAAAAAAGGATTTTAAAAAAGATTTTATTTCTTTGACAGAAAGTGAGAGAATGAGAGAGCACAAGCAGTGGGAAGGGTAGAGAGAGAGGGAGAAACAGACTCCTTGCTGATCAGGGACATTCTTACAGATTTCAGGATAAACTACAGATAAGAGGTAGCATAATTACAAGTAAGAAGAAGAGCCACAGTTGTGACAAGGAAGATGAACGTATGCTCCATATTTATAAATGAGGCCAAAAAACTTAATCGGTGGGAGTAAAATGAAGAAGTGGACCAAGCTCATCTTCCATATGGTCTCCAGGGCACCCTGCAGGGGTGGGTCCCACTGCCTGCAAAGGCTTACTGTGCTAGTTGGCCAGCACCCCAGCTAAGGCTTTCCCCAAATTCTTTATCTTCTAACAAGGCACACTTTCTGTCCTCAGACACTTCTGTTCCATTCCTTCCTGCACACTATCGACATGAGATCATATCTAAATAATCAGCTGCCTTCTCTTGCGCTTGAAACAGATTCAGTGCCATCTCTGCTCTGAAGCATTTTTAAAAAATTTAGTTTAACTTTATTTATATTCAATTAACATATAGTGTATTATTATTTTCAGAGGTAGACTTCAGTGATTGATCAGTTGCATAGAACACTTATGTATCATATGCCCTCCTTAACGTCCCTCACCCAGTTGCCCCATCCTGCAGCCTCTCTCCCTGAAGCATTTTCAGTTCAATTAAGCTGGAAATCTCTTTCTCCTTTCATTGCTTATAACATTTGCTATTTTAATTTTTCTTTACCATATAGCAAATATTTTTGTGCTGTACTTTGTGGTTATATCCATGCCTTTCCACATTGAGCTCTTTTTTTAAAAAAAAAAAAAGATTTTATTTACTCATGAAAGAGCGAGAGAGAGGCAGGCAGAGGGAGAAGCAGGCTTCATTCAGGGAGCCTGATATGGGACTTGATCCTGGGTCTCCAAGATCACATCCTGGGCTGAAGGTGGCGCTAAACCGCTGGGCCACTGGAGCTGCTCCACACTGAGTTCTTTGATGATTACAGTCCACCATTGCTTTTGCTGCAGCAAAATGCATGGTGTAGACTGTTTAAGTTAAAACAAAAACAAAAAACTGTGCATAAGATGGATCCCTCCCTTTTCTATGTAAAGTTCTATGAATTTTTTTAAGATTTTATTTATTTATTCATGAGAATACACAGGAGAGAGAGAGAGTGGCAGAGGGACAGGCAGGCTCCATGCAGGGAGCCTGACATGGGACTCGATCCCAGGTCTCCAGTATCACACCCTGGGCCAAAGGCGACGCTAAACCGCTGAGCCAGCCGGGCTGCCCAAGTTCTATGAATTTTAACACACATACAGAGTTTTATAAACCCCAACATAATCAGGATACAGGGATACAGAGCAGTTCTGGTATCCCAAATAACTGTGTGCTTTCCATTGATGATCATGCCCCTGGCCAATTACTGATCTGCTCTTCATCCCTCTAGTTTTGTCTTTTCCAGAGCATCATATAAATGGAATCATAAAGTGTGTAATGTTTTGAGACACTTCTACTCAGCGTAATGCCTTTGAGATCATCCAGGTTTGTTGCTAACATTGAATTCTATGAATGGAACATGGTTTGTTGCTGAACATTTGGCTTGTTTCCAGTTTTGGGCAATTATAAAAAGCTGTAAACATTTATGTACAGGTTTAGTAAATCCTTTTTTAATTAAATTTCTTATTTAAAAAAAAATTGAGAGCAAATCAGATTTCCCTTTATTTCCATTTTTGCTGGGGAGTGAGGCAGCAGGAAAGATGTAGGTGCCTAGATTCTAACCCCCCACCTCCACGTGGACCTGTTTCTGTGCCCAGGACTTCCCTGCCTGTCTTTCAGATGTTTGTGTATTTGTTTGTTTTCCTTCCCTGGGCATTTACTGTAGAAGCCTTCATCTCTTCCTCAGCACCGCTTAGGCCCAGGGGCACAGGATCTGTCCTGCAGCCTGGATGATAATTGAGCTGTAATTGTAAATCCTCAATTTTCTGCCATAGGACAGTGGACTGAGCAAGGACCACTGCTTGGCAGGCACCTGGAAGGGGAGGCCCATGAGCTTGAAGCACAGCCGTGGGCAGGAGTCACCGGAGCCAATCCTCGCCTTGCCACTGAGCCAATAGAGACCTGGTCCAAGAGGTCTCTCCACCAAATGCAGCTGTTTCTTCATCCCCTGGAAGACAGCGTCGCCCCCCCCAATTGGTGTCACCTGTTCTGTCACCTTGCCACCCTGCCTCAGCAGCAGTAAGCACCCCTGTTGCTGCAACATTTCTAATGGCCAGTCATTCTCCTGGCTGCCGGCTTCCTTCCTCATGCCTACCCCTCACCCAGGCCCCTAGACCCAGTGCCAGCCAAAGTGCTTTTTGAATAAGCTGGTGAGTAAATCATCAGCATAGGTTCAAGTACTTGGTCTTAGAGATTGCCATAGGTAAGCAAATTTGTGATAGCTCTCATTAGAGGCTAAAAAAACCCTTTTTCCCTACTGCCTGCATATCTGACATGGACATGTGGAGTTTCCACGTGAAGTAATTCTCCAAGTCTCTGGATGTCAACTGGATGTCCTTTATTTCAATTCTGACACTACCTACTTGGAGTTAGTGCCAGACCCCAAAGATTTAAGGCTCAGTCCTACGAGGCTGTCGTCACCGCCCCCACCCTCCCAACTTCAGAGGCCAATCACAAGTCCATGTTGTCACTTGTGCTTCTGACTGGCTGGCTGCAAATAGGATGTACCTATGAACCCCTTCTCAAGTTTGATAAGATGTTAGAATAGCTCACAGAACTCCAGAATAACAGTTTACTAGTTTTACTGCCAGATGGAAGAGATGAATAGTGTGAGGTATGGGGTAAGGGTGTGGAGCTGATGCCATGAGCGCACCACCCTCCAGCACCTTCTCCAGACCCTTTTGGTTAGGGTTTTTACAGAGGCTTTATTACATAGGCATGATTGATTAAATCATCGACTGTAGGTGATTAACTCAACTTCCAGTTTCTGTCCTAAATGTTCCAATCTCTAATCACATGGCTGGTTGTTCTGTCAACCAATTTTCATCCCGAAGCTCTCCAGGAACCCCCAGCCACGAGTCCTATCACTAGTATACAAAAAGACACTTACCACTTAAGAGCCCAAGGATTTTAGGAACTATGTGCCAGGAAGAGGAGAAGACTATATATTTCTTATTGTCTACTATACTTTCTATATGTACATAAAGAATATTTATATGAATTATATATGTTTGTACATGATGAATAATTCTAAAATATACACGCTCTTTCAGATTTCAGGAAAAGAGAAGATTGTGGGTGTTGCTGAAGTATAATCGATACTACTTGAATTCTGAAATCAAATAAGTGCTTCTCAAACAGATGCTTGACACTACAATTCAGGGAAATACATGAACTTGCATAAAGATTTGCTGGTTTTGTGATTTATATAGAATTTATTATTTTTGAAATGCTTGCAACAAGTCCAAAATGTCAGTTTATATCATTGACAGAATCATTCCCAATGATTCAGAAATACAAAACACTTTAAATATAGATTTCTTAAGAACTTATCTCTGTAGACATTCTTGGAAATTTCAAGTAGAGCAAGCCATTCTCAGAAAAAGTAAAAACAGCACAAAATATTCTGACTTCCCCTTTTACTAACAGAAGACAGTATGATTTACAAAGTATGGCATAGAGAAGAGTGCATTCACTTTCAGGGAGCTGAATTTGAGTCACAGATTAACTACAAACTTGCTGAATCACTTCAGGCAAGTCACCAAACCTCTCTGAGCATGTTTCCTCACCTCTGAAATGAGTGCTTTTGGTTACCACTCAGGATGATTGTGCAGATTTCAAGAGCTAATGTGCAGAAAATGCTTGTCATATTCATTCAGTAAATGTTGAGTTCCTGCCTTCTTTGAACTTTAACATATATATCTTTAAATTTTTATTTTTATCTAGTATGGGTCAAACTGAAGTATAAAAGAGGATGTAGGGCATACTATTTTACTTGTTGATCTAGAAATTCGTGTGCCCAGAAGATGTACCTATTCATAATTCACCCAGTTACAAAGGGAGAAAAAGTCTAGAACTGGAAAAATGTTATAACTCATCTGATCTTAGTCTCACATTTTAATGACTAGGAATTTTTTTCTATCTGAAGTTAATTTGAGGGGTATTGGGAGAACGATGAGTCACAGATCCAGGCTTCCAAAATAAGGAATATAAGGAATAAGGAATATAACTTCCAAAGTAAGGAATAATGACATTAAATGTTTTACCCTGAACTCAAAGATTCCCAACTGCTCTCTATAGCATTTTCAGTCTGAAGTCCACTTTTTTTTTGTAAAAAAAATAAAAAATAAAAAATAAGCAAAATATTTCGCAGCAAAAATAAGAGGAAGTTTCAGAGATTTCTTATAAACTACCTGTCCCACATTTTCCCTCATTATCAACATCTCCCACCAAGGGGTGGATTTATTACAGGTGATGAACCTGTATTGACACATTACAATCACGTAAAATCCACAGTTCATAATAGGGTTCATGGTGGTGTACTTTCTATGGGTTTGGACAAATGTATAGTGCCATATACCCATTCATTATAGTATCATACAGAGTATTTCCACTGCCTTAAAAGTTTTCTTTCCTCTGCCTCGTCATCTCTCCTCCCCATCTCCCACAACCCCTACCTTTTCCAGAATGTCATATAGTTGGTATCATACCCCATGTAGCTTTTAAAGATTGGCTTCTTTCACTTAGTGATATGTGCTTAATTTGCTTCTGTGTTTTTTCTTGGCTTCATAATTCATTTCTTCTTAGCATTGAGTAATGTTCCATTGTCTGGATGTCCCATAGTTTATGTAGCCATTCACCTACCAAAGAATACTTCAGTTTCTTCCAAGTCTTGGAAATTATGAATAAAGCTGCTATAAATATGGGTGTGTAGGTTTTTTTTTTTTTAATGTGCGGACATAAATTTTCAGTTCCTTTGGATAAATACCAAGAAGCATGATGACTGGATCGTAAGGTAAGAGTATGTTTAGTGTTGTCAGAAGCCACCTTTCAAAGGGGCTTCACCATTTTGCATTCCCATCAACAATGAATGAGAATTCCTCTTTCTCCACCTTCTCACCAGCGTTTGTTGTCTGTGTTTTGGATTTAGCCATTCAGAAGAGGTGTGTAGTGTGTCTGCTTGTTGCTTTAATTTTCATTTCCCTGATGACATCTGACATAGAGCATATTTTCTTATAATTTGCCACCTTATGTCTTCTTTGGTAAGGTGTCTGTTATATTCTTTGACACATTTTAAAATCTAGTTATTTTCTTATTGAATTTTAGGAGTTTTTTTTTTTATGTTTTGGGTAATGTTCATTCATCAGATATGATTTTTGCAGATATTTTCTCCCAGTCTGAGGTGGTCTTATTCTCTTAATATTATCTTTCACAGAGCAGAATTGTTTAATTTTAATGAAGTCCAGTTTAGGATTTATTTCTTTCATGGATCAGGTCTTTGATGGTGAATTTTTTTTTTTTTAAGATTTTTATTTATTTATTTGACAGAGAGAAAGAGCCAGAGGGCACAAGTCAGGGGAACAGCAGAGGGAGCTGCTGAGTGGGGAGCCTGATGCAGGGATAGATCCCAGGACCCTGGGATTATGCCTGAGCCAAAGGCAGATCCTTAACTGGCTAAGCCCACCCAGGCACCCCTTTGGTGTTATATCTAAAAAGACATTATCATAGCCAAGGAAGACTAGGTTTTCTCCTATATTATCTTAAAGGAATTTTGTAGTTTTGCATTGTACATTTAGGTCTATGATCTATTTTGAGTTAATTTTGTGATGGGTGTAAAGTCTGTCTGGATGCCACTTTAAAAATTAATTCTTATGTATGTTCCTAAAACCCAGAGAAGATAGAAAAGCCATAGAAGTCTAATCAGTGTGTCAGAACAAGGGTCAGGAGGAAATTTAGAACTGGCTTTGAGCAGCTAGTATTGTTAGGAGTCAGTTGCATAAAAGACCCTATTATTTTTCTAAAAGGCCTAAATTTGTTGGCAGCATACATATTTATTTTCCAGAGAAGGAAACACTGAATTTGATTTCAGAAACTAGGGTAAATGAGATTCACAGTAATTAATGCCAAAATTGTAGAGTGAATTATAAAAAAAAGTAGAAATGTAGAACACCTACATAACCACAACATAATCAAGACACTCAGGACATGTAACATTTTTATAATACTAATTTCCCAGTTATTTTACCAATGCCTTTGGTAGCATTCTTCTTAAATCCAGAATTTCTTTTTCCTTTGTTTTACACAAATAGTCACATACTCATCTTTGCTTTATTTGTTGTTGTTCTTATTTAAAATTTGATCATGGCAATAGCGTTTTCTCTTTAAGAACCTCTGCCCCTTTTGTTAACATGAAGTTTTATATTTTACATCTTTCTGGGGGGAGGTTGTTTCATTTTTGTTATTGTTTAGAAATTTGTCTTGGGAATTATTTTCTATATGTACATGAGAGCTTTATTGCATTTTTTTAAATTGTCAAATAGTATTTCAGTGTATGGCTGCACCATAACCTATTTGACCAGATTACAACTGATGAACATTTAAATTACTTCCAATCATTTATAATTACAAATAGTGCAGTGGTAAATAAACATTCTATGTGTCCCATTTTACACACATATCTGTCTGTAGGATAAATTCTCAGAACTGCTGAGTATGTACATGCATTTCTATAAGTATTGTCAAATTACCCTGAGAGTGTGATCACACTACATCAGCGATGTATGAGAAAGCCTGTTTACTCAGTCTTACCAACAAAGGATTCACCAAACATTTTGTGATTTTACCGCATTCTTGATAGGTTTGGTGTCTTGTGAAGCTTTTTCTTTCAAGCTCATAGGAGTGTCTGAATTCTTCCGTTTCATTTTATTGCCCTTAAATCATTCTCCATGGAACTGCTCATAATTGTATTACTGCCTTGCTTAAAATCTTTCAGTGATTTCTCCGCGGGATTAGATGAGGACTTCTCAGCATGGCTAAGTCTGTTTTTTTGCTTATGTCTTTAACCTCATCCTTTACTCCCCCTCAGTGTCCACCAGTCCATCCCCAATTCTGCTCCCTTGTTCAGCTACTAATAGTCCCTCCCTGAGGCCCCATGTTTGTCTCACCAGCAGCCTTTGCAGAAGCTGCTATTCTTGCCCAGAATACTTTGACTCACCCTTTAGTCATATTTCTTTACTTATCCTGATCTGGGTTAACAGATCAGGATCTGCACTGTTTAGTTCCCCAAGTGTACATCCATCACTGAATTTATCAGCGGGCATTGGGCTTGTCTGCCTCTTGCACGGGATCATGAATTCCTTGAAATCAAGGACCTCGTCTTACTGTTTGTTGACCAGATCATTAGCACAGAGTCTGTACTGGGAAATGTTAGTTAAATAAATATAGTTCCCTACTCAAAGGCAAATATTCCCACGATATGTGTCTGCTCACATTCTTTTGTTAGCATACATGTATTTTTATTTATTTATATATGGGTTTCTTACTGTGGTAAAATATACGAGACATGGAATTTACCATTTTAACTTTTCTCATGTACAACTCAGTGGTATTAATTACATTTACACGGTTGTGCAACCATCATCACTGTCTATTTCTAAAACATTTTCATCACCTCGAACAGAAACTCTGTAACCCCCATTTTCTTCTTCTCCTAGCCCTTGGTAACCTCTAACATTTATTTCTACCTCTATGAATTTGACTAATCTAGATATTTCACATGAGTGAAATCATATAATATTTATCCTCTTTGTCTGGCTTTTCTCTTAGCATACTATTTTCAAGTTCACCCATGGTGTAGCATATATGAGAACTTCATTCATTTTACAGATGAATAATATTCCATTAGGTGGATGTACCATATTTTATTTCTCCATTCATCTGTTGATGGGTGGACACCTAAGTTATTTCCACCTTTTGACTGCTGTGAATAGTGCTGCAGGGAACATTGCCATACATATGTTTGAATCCCTGTTTTAAATTATTTTGGGTATTATACCTAAGAGTGGAATTGCTGGATCATATGGCAATTCTATATTTTGTAAGGGATCACCAAACTCTTTGCCACAAGGGCTGTGCCATTTCACATTCTCACCAGCAGTGTGGAAGGGATTCAGTTTCTCCACATCCTTGCCGAGACTTGTCATTTTCCATTTTCTGTAGACATTCTAGTAGGTTTGAAGTGTTATCACATTGTGGTTTTGATTTGCATTTCCCTAGTGATGAAGGATGTTGAATATATTTTCATGTGCTTCTTGGCTATTTGTGTATCTTTATTATAGAAATTTCTACTTAAGTATTTTCCCACTTAGAAATTGTGTTGCTTGTCTTTTTAAAATTTAGTTCTAGGAATTCTTTATATGTTCCGGTTATTTAAACCTTAACATATATATGATTTACAAGTATTTTCTCCCATTCTGTAGGTTGTCTTTTCACTTTCTGGATAATGCCCTTTGATACACAAAAGTTAATATCGATGAAGTCAAATTTATCTATTTTTCTTTTATTGTTCGTGTCACATCTAAAGTTCTATCACTGACTGAATCCAAGGTCATGAAGATTTACTCCTATGTTTTCTTTTAAGAATTTTATAGTTTTCACTCTTATGTTTATATTATTGATCCATATTAGGTTGACATTTTGTGTATAATGTGATGTACTTTGTTCTTTTGCATGTGGAAAACCAGTTGTCCTAGCACCATTTGTTGGAGAGCCTGTTCTTTCCCCACTGAATGAACTTGACACCCTTTTAAGAAACGAATTTGCCATACATGCTTGAGTTTATTTCTGGACTCTTAATGTTACTACATTGTTCTATATTCTACTTTATGTCAGCACCACTGTGTTTTGATTAGTGTACCTCTGTAGTAAGTTTTGAAATTGGGACACGTGAGTTCTCTGACCTTGTTATTCAAAATAGTTTTGGCTATTTGAAATTCCATATGAACTTAAGGTTTGGCTTTTCCATTCTGAAAAAAAAACAAGGCCATAGGGATTTTGATAAGGATTGCTTTAATCTGTAGTTTGCTTTGGATAGTATTGACCTCTTAATTTTAAGTCTTCCTACCCATGAACCTGGGATGTCTTCCCATTTATTTAAGGTCTTTAATTTTTTTCAGCAATGTTTTATAATTTTTGGTATAGGAGTCTTTTACTTCCTTTGTTAAATTTATTTCAACCCCTAAGTATTTTAGTCTTCTGGATGCTATTGTAAGTGGAGTTGCTTAATTTCTTTTTTGAGCTGTTCATTGCAAGTGTATAGAAACACAACTGATTTTTTTGTGTGTGTTGATTTTATATACTGTAATTTTCCTGAATTTATTAGCTCTAGCAGCTTTCTTTCTTCTTTCTTTCTTTCTTTCTTTCTTTCTTTCTTTCTTTCTTTCTTTCTTTCTTTCTTTCAGATTTTATTTATTTATTCATGAGAGACACAGAGAGAGGCAGAGACATAGGCAGAGGGAGAAGCAGGCTCCCCGCGGGGAACTTGATTGCCAGACTCACTACCAGGACCCTGGGATCATGCCCTGAGCCAAAGGCAGATACTCAATCACTGAGCCACCCAGATGCCCCTGTTGCTTTAAAAAAAAAAAAATTATTTATTTGAGAGAGAACCAGAGAGCGGGGTAGGGTGGTGGTGGTGGTAAAGAGGCAGAGAAAGAGAGCATGAGACAGATAAAGAGAGATAAAGTGCTCTGTGCTGAGGCCCTCCTTCAACACTTGACCAGGTTGGCTCCTAACTTAGGGACCAGCCTAAGGTGAAGGCTTACAATCTTCTCAGGTTCTTTCTCGGCATGTGTCTTGCCCTGGGCATGCCATGTGGCTTTCTAAATTCCAGTGTACATGGCTGCTTTTGAATGTCCTAATTACCCCCTCCCCTCAAGCTTTCCCTAACTTTTGCTTTAGGCAGCCTGTTGTATATTTAGACTGTAATCTTTGTCCCAGGTGTCTAAAAATAGTTAGTTTGCCTTGCAGTATTTTTGAGCAATGCAGACCACTTCTCTGGCTTTATTCCTGAGTTAAGTAAAACAGATCATTGCCTTGCATCAATGATAGTCCCCAGACTGCTTAGAACAGATATGCACAATTTGTGAATAAGGCCTGCACTGCTCCCTGCTGAACTAGAGAGAAGTTTGGGAGCACAGGCACCCACTTATTCAGGACCAAAATGGCTGCCATGTCAGGGAGGAGATGAAGCAAGGGCAAGTAAGATTGCCACAAAATTGACTTCATATGTTGAAGTGTCTTTCTCTTGATTCACTATATGTTGGTACAGTTCTGACAAAGGTGTTTCTGATAGCTTCTGCTTGCTTTTCAGTGTTTCTGTGGTAAATGAAAGCTTGGAGCCGCCAACTCTACTATGTTACAGATGCCACCAAATGCACATGGTTGCCTCTTCAATTAGACTGTATGTTCCTGAGGATAGGAGCTGTAGTTAATCTTTTTGTCCTCAGTTTTACTGAGATGTAAATGACACAGAGCACTGGGTAAGTTTAGAATGTACAACATAATGACATGACTCACATTGTTTAATGATCACCACAATCAATTTAGTTAACATCTGTCATCTCACATAGATATAAAACAAAGAAAAACTAAAGAAAAAAGTGATATATATTCCAGATAGTAGGGTTAGCTATAGTCATCATATTGTACATTCCATTTCCACTCCTTATTTATCTTCTACCTGGAAGCTTGTACCTTTTGACCACCTCATCCAATTCCCCCACCTGTACCTCCCTGCCTTGGGTACTTCTGTTGTTTTTGTTATTTAGGTTAGTGGTTAATTTTTAAAATTTCTTTAGTTATCTCTTTCTCAGCAGTTATTGTAAAATTGGGTATAAAATTTAATACATGTTCAAATGAACAGAGCTGTATACATCACTTGCTTAACATTCAAACATTAAGTGGTTTATTCATTCACTCAACAATATTCATTGACCTCCTCTTATTTTTGAGGCAATGTTCTAGCTGAGCTTTAAGTATGAACCTGAGACATAAAGTTTCTTTTCTAAAGGAGCTTACAACCAAAAGGAGGGAAAACAAACAATGCATCCTGAAGCAAAGCAACAGTTTGGTTAGTGTTTGTTTTGGTGGTAGCATCTTGGATAATGGAAGTCTGAGACTAGGCTCTGTGGAAGGATCTAGGGGTAACTGCTTTCCTCTCTCTTATTCCTGCCTGGAGTCATTAACCTGGAAGAAGGATATTTAGACATTCACGGAAGTACCTTCTCTTAGTTCTCCAGATCCTTTGTTATTTGGTTGGAGATTCTGAAATCTAATTCTTGGCTCACACCCAATGTTTAGCTTTGGCTTTGAGGCTTCTGTAATTTATCTCCACACTTCCTCTCTAACCCCCACCCTCTAATCTCTTATTTAGTATTTCAAATATGGATTGTTACATCTTAAAAAATACTCTCTGTGTGCATAATGATTAATTGAATTTCTTCAAGATGACAGTAGAGAAGTTAAATTACATTTCATTTTTTTTTTCAGAGTTGTTGACTAGGACACCACCTGCTCATCAAGCCTTTTTTTTTTCAACAAGGTTTAGAGAAGTCATATACGCTTAGAGATTTTTGTTTTTGAGTGACTTGGCTTTCATATTCAGATTATTGTACAACAACCTCCAAATAAAAAACAAAATAAAAATCATAAAACAAAACTGCCATGAAACAACAACAAAAACCATAGTACTGGTCTCTCCTCTTCCTCTAGTTGTGCCAATTTAAATCTTAACTTTAAAATGTTGACCCCGGTGACTTGATGGCATTGTCTAAATGGAGTGTAAATGCCACACATTTACACTGAGTGAATAAGAGAATATTTGTGACATTATTTATAAGGATGGGAGACACTCAGAATGATTTTTCCTTTGCACTAAGTACCATTAAGGTCACTTAATAGCAGACAATTCTGTCATTACATAATTTTGGATTTAGTACTCTCCTCCAGGGAATTTTGAATATAAATAAATAGTTGAACACAGCCACAGAATAATGGTACACCTCTGAATTTCATTTTCGGTGAGTTAGCCTGGCCTAAATGCTGGATATTCAAGGATAGATAGCATGGCTGTTAATGTACTCCATCAGAAAAACTCACTCATTTATTCATTCATTCAGTCACTCAGCCAATAGCTACGGAGTGCCTAGTGTATGCCAGATGGTGGTGGTGAATAAAGGTGACATGGTTCTTGCCTTTATTAAACTGATACCTAATTTCAGAGACACACAGTAAGCAAGTAAACCAAGAGTATGAATTATGGCAAGTGTTATGCAGGAATGGACGAAGTGCCCTGGTAGAGAAAAACAGGGCCACTTATTTCAATTGAAATAGTCGTTTGAGAAGATGGGTTAAAATGAGATTAGAGCTCCAGGCAGAGGAGTGCAGAGGTGAAGTTTCCAGATCCAGGGAAAGTGATGTGCCTTGAAGCTGGAAACAGCTTATTCTGTTTAAGATAGAGAAAGTAGGGCAGGGAGACTGAGGCAGGAGCCAGATTGTCTAGATCAGTGCCAGTCCTTTAACTGGTCCACGAGGGGATAAATACAGAAATTGAAAATAAGCACTTAAACTTTTTAAATGATTGACAGAGTGGTTTTATATCTATTCAATCTAATGAAAAAATTGGACTTATATTTTGATGGGTCTTTTTTCTGGTTTTATTTTTTTCTAGTAATTCATTTTTATTGTATCTTATAAAAGTATCCACTCGAAAGGAATTTGAAATAAAGAGAGAGAGAGAGAGGAAAGAAAGCTGGCCCTTTACCATCTTTACCATGACCATACTTTGAGAAGTATGTGGGGGTCTTATAAAGTCTCCAGCAAAGAGTTAGATTTTCTTTTCACTCCAGAGGGAAGTCATTGAAAAATTTTAAGCAGAAGAGTTCACACGAATTGTGACCACGATGGACCTAGTTTGTCTAGCAAACATGTCAAAAAGTGGACTCCCTTGGCAGATGAGGGATATATTCCTTAGGCATTTCATTGACTTATTAAAGGGAAAAGAACAATTGAAAAGAAGATTAATGAGAATGGAGACATTGCCTCCTAGAAGTAATAAGGATTGAAACCCAAGCTGTTGTTACAGTGGCATAAGCCCCCCCCCCCTTTTTTTTTCCTCTGAGGGAGGAAAAATGGAAACACAGATATAAGAAAAACAAATTGTTTTCCTTAGAGAGCTACAGTGTTTGTTGTGTGGAAAATGGGTTGAGGTGATGATGGGGTTAGGAAGACCCCTGCAATGTCCAGTGTAGTTTGTCTTGGGGTTCTGGCAGTTAAAAGTAGGTAATGGGTGGGTTCTAGATATATTTTGTACATGGACTCAACAACAGAACTTGTTGATAAAGGTTGGATATGATGGAATGAGGGAGAAGTAGAAGTTGAGGGTGATTCTTGTGTTTGCCTAAACAACTGGTTATATGGGGACTTATTTACTAAGAGAGGAAAGACTTAGCAAGAGATTTTGGGGTGGGGTGATGGGTGTGCAAGGGACAGTGTTGGTAGGGGCAAAATCAAATACTGTGCTCTGCACATGTTGAAGTAAAGATATGGGAAGTACACAAATAGACATGTCAGGTAGGCAGTTGGATAGATATATGAGGGGGCTCTGAGGAGAGATTCTTATCTCAAGACATAGATTTGGTGATATAAGTGTATAGGTGATATGGATGACATTTAATGATGTGGAAAGAAAGTGGTTGCCATTAGTGGAGCTTGGGGACCTCCACCCTTATGAGCTGATGTCAAGGAGAAAGGTCAGAAAAAGAAACTAACTTGGAAAGAGTAGATGGAGGAAGAAGCTGGAAGAGTGTGGAATTACTGAAACCAAGTGAGAAAAGTGTTTAAAGAAAGTGAGAAGAATGGTTAATTGTGTGAAAAGCTGCTGAAAGATACACTATATTTAGGACAGGGGGTGGTTGGATTTGTCAACAAAGAGGTGATTGGTGACCGTGTCGTTATGATTCTAATTAGTTTTCCTGTAAAGATAAGATACTTTTCCTGTAAGAATGATCTGTGTGGAGATGGTGACCTTCTTTCTTGTAATAACCTCCCCCTTAGCTACCAAAGTTCTTTCCCAGCCTGATGGCATGAGCACTCCCACTGACATGCCAGTACTGGCTCTGACCTCGTCCTGCCTCACCCAACACAAGAGTTTTGTAGGTACAGCATAAATGCTACTAAGCTCAAGGTTCCTACCACTCATTTACTTTTCTTCTTTCTCTTTCTTTTTTTCTTAAAAGATTTTTTTATTTATTCATGACAGACACACACACACACACACAGAGAGAGAGAGAGAGAGAGGCAGAGAGAGAGAGAGAGAGAGGCAGAGACACAGGCAGAGGGAGAAGCAGGTTCCATGCAGGGAGTCCGATGTGGGACTCGATCCCAGGTCTCCAGGACCAGGCCCTGGGCTGAAGGCAGGCGCTAAACCGCTGAGCCACCCGGGCATCCCTCATTTACTTTTTTTCTGCTTTAAAATATTGTAGCTTGTGCATTCACTTTCCTATGCCTCTAAAGCAATAGATGTCACATTTTTTGGTGTCCAATTATTATATATCTTCATTTGTATTGCTTTGTATAAACATGGAGGCTCTGTGGGATGGTTCTTTCACTAATTACTCCTCAGCACACACTGCAATTTCTGGCAAGAGTTCCTTCTTTCCCCAACTCTGCTGGATGGGTCTGTTGAACTGCTGAACTGTTGGCCACCTGGGAAGGAATGGTTAATAGATTATATATGGATAGATTATATATGGATATGGTTCTTGCATGTAGATGGTAGAATTGTAGATCATAAAAGAAGTCAGAAAAACAGGCACTGAATTTTATTCCAACTTTACATTATAAAATCCCAGATTTGGAGGGTCCTTGATATTATATGAACAAGCTGGTTCACAACTAACAGTTGCAGGAGCCCTGTCTGTTAACATCCCCACCAAATAGTTATCCAGATCCTGCTGCCGGTCCTCCAGGGATAGGATGAATGCTACTTCCCAGAGGCATCTTGTTCCATTGGCTAACAATTCTAACAGAAAGAAAATGTTTTTGTTTTTGTTGTTGTGTTGTTGTTGTTGTTGTTTTCTTTGTTTTGTGTTTTGTTAAAACTAAGGTTTACTGCCCTATGATTTCTATATACTGTGACTCAAGTTAAACAGTAAAAAAGAAATTGCTTTTACTTTGGGGTTAAGTTTTCTTTTTTTTTTTTTTAAAGATTTTATTTATCTATTTCACAGAGAGAGAGAGAGAGAGAACAAGCACAACACGTCAGACAAACCACTGCAGTGCTGATTCCTTCAACGTCACCCATTCAGATCCCTGTGTTCAATGAAGTCATAGACTTGATCTAATAGCAACTGTATAAGGATTTGTAACTTGTAGAGATAAAAGCCACTGGTCCTTCCAGTAGCTCACCTAGTTTACAAATTTGACCCATCCTCGTGCAGACCTGCTTATTTGCTTCTGCCTTGAACCACTTGATGGTGAACCCCTGTCCCCCCAAACCCTGTAAATATCCTTCCCTAACCGTCCTTGTTTGAGATCTGTCAAAATTCTCATGCCATGTATTTCCCCTTGCTACAAGGAAGCTAAGAAACCTAACCTTTTTTCTTCCCCTGCCCTCACACGTGTATTTTGGTGATCTTTGGTGGGTGGGCTTTACTTATTATTTATAAAGATTTTATTTATTTGAGAGAGAGAGTGCAAGTGAGAGCACACAAGCAGGGGGGAGAGGCAGAGGGAGAAGCAGACTCCCCCTTGAGCAGGAAGCCCTACACGGGGCTTGATCCCAGGACCCCAGGATCATGACCTGAACCAAAGGCGGACGCTTAACGGATCTGAGCCAGCCAGGTGCCCAGGTGGGTGGACTTTAATAGCAGAAAAAAAGATACAAGGAAGGTAACAGAAACTTAAAAATCCAACATTATGTCTCCAGGAATGTATTAGCTTGCTAGGGCTGACCTAATAGAGCACCACGAACCAGGCAGCTTAACCAACAGATATTTATTTCCTCACAGTTTCAGAGGCTGGAGGTCCAAGATCAAGGTGTCATCTGGCTTGACTTTTCCACGGCTTGCAGACAGCTGTCTTCTTACTGTACCCTCATGTGCTGTGTGTGTCCATCCAGGTGTCTCTGTGTGTCCGGATTCTCTCTTCTTATGAGGAGACTCATCGTTTGGGTGAGGGCTCACTCCAGTGGCCTCATTTTAATTTAATCACTTTTTTTTAAAGGTTTTATTTATTTATTCATGAGACACAGAGAGGGAGAAGCAGGCTCCCTGCAGGGGATCCCAGGATCCCGGGATCACAACATAAGCCGAAGGCAGACACTCAACCAATGAGCCACCCAGGTGTCCCAACTTAATCACCTCTTTAAAGGCTCTATCTCCAAATAGTCACATTCTGAGGTGGTGGAGCTTCAACAGGTTGATTTGGGGGGGTGGGCTGGCGGGGGGGGGGTACCGCATTTCAGCCTGTAAAAAATGGAATGTAGATGTTTGGGGCTTCTTTCAGGTAGGTAAACTGGCTTGGGATGCAGGGTACTGAGTGGTCTTTTCCCCTTACTACTGTAATCTCATCATCCAGGTAAGCGTGGGCTAAACCTTGGATGAACCTCCTTCAGTTTGAGGATTGTGAGCAGCACATCAGATGAATCCTGGGCAGGTTCTCTGAGCAAATTCTGTGAAATGTACCATCCAGATATCCCCCCCCCCCAACAGCGAGACAAAGAGGGATAATATTCCCAAGTCCCACACACCCTGCGGTCGGCTCCTATCACCCTCAGGCTACCCTGACTAGTAGCCCTTTCCTCAAACAAAATGTTTTAAATGCAAACAAATGGAGGTGATATTATAGGGATACTGAGACCATTGTACTTCATTAAAAAAAAATAATTTGCAGATTTTAGCTATTTGAAACTCAGCAAGTTGTTGTCTCCCATCCTCCAGACTTCAGATTGCCTGAGCCTTTAATACTGGTAGAATTGTTCCAACATACATCCCATATGCTGTTGGAAATCCAGTGTTCTCCCCAGTATTTCCAGAGATCTCTAGAAACTTATTTTTCTTCAGGTCACAGCCTGCTCTAATTTCTTGCTGCTTCTGAATCCCCGTCATTCCTCTCCAGCTATGACCACTTCTTTCCTGAGGACCTCCTCTTTTTATGAATACCAACATGGCTCTTAGAAAGCCTGATACTAACCACAAGTTTGCACGCCTGACATGAATTCTCTACACACATGCTCACTACATTTTGTTAAAGTTGCACTCTTTTGGCTTGGTGGTGCTACCTTTCCATTAGTCAATCTCTACAGATTTATTCTCCTGTTTATATTTCTTTAATTATTTTAATGGGATTTGGGGATGAAGAAGAGGGAAAAGAGTATGCTTGGTTACTAACTTGTAACAAACTGCTAGTTTTCAAAGGCAAAAAGATATACAATGGTTATACTATAAGTAAAGGAATTTCAGAGTTAAAATTTCCATATTGACATATATGATTCACTATGTCACACTCAGGGTCTCTGCTTTAAGTTACAGTTATAAATTCAGTTCATTTTCATGCATTATGAAGTTTCTGGAATTATCCTTTCAGAACTTGAAATAGTTTTTATAGACTTTCTAGTGAAATAAATATTTCAATCATATATTATTCAAGCATTTCTGAAATAATGTGAGGAAAAGTGGAACCACTGAAGAACAGGGTATGCAATTTGCTTGTCTAAATATCTCATTTAGACATCTACAATATCTGACACACATTAGATGCTCAATATGTTTTTATTTAATCAGTGAGCAAAAAAAAAGGATATTTTTACTATCAGTTCCTATTTTGGCCACTAGAGGGCACTGGTTGCAATGATAAAAAATTAGAATTTTTCTTTTTTTAAATTTTATTTTATTCGTTTACTCACGAGAGATACACACACAGAGAGAGGCAGAGACACAAGTAGAGGGAGAAGCAGGCTCCATGCAGGGAGCCCGACGTGGGACTCGATCCCGGGACTCCAGGATCACGCCCTGGACTGAAGGTGGCACTAACCTGCTGAACCACCTGGGCTACCCCAAAATTAGAATTTCTAAACCAGTATATATAATATTTAATTGTTATCTGTAGTATTGATTCTAAAATCAGCTTTCATCACATTTCATGTACAACATGACTTTTGAAATTTCATCTGAGAAAGGCAGCTTTGTTTGAGCACTACCTTGAATTTTCTAACAAAAGTACAGTTTCTAGTGTGAATAAGACACCAAGGAGAAAAGTCAGGGAATAATGGAAAGATTCTCCCTCAGGGAATGTGGAGAGAGAAAAAAAGTTTAGATAGTGAAAAAGAAATAGAAAAACATAACAATCAAAAGAACACAACTATGAAGAGGAGAAAATGAAAAAAGGGCATCTTTTTTTTTTTAAGGGCATCTTTTAAAAAAAGTTATTTATTTATTTGAGAGAGAGAGAGAGCAGGGGGAGGGGCGAGAGAGAGAGAGAGAGAGAGAATCTTAAGCAGTCTCCACACACAGTGAAGAGCCCCACGCAGGGCTCCATCTCATGACCCTGAGATCATGAACTAAAATCAAGAATCAGATACTTTAAAAATGCATCTTTAGATGTGGAATTTCCTCATTCATTTGTCCTCAATCAGTACTTCTAAACTTGGGTTTAGATGAAAAATGGGTTGAACAGTGCCCTCCCTTCCCACATGAAGAGATGTCTCCAGAATCTGTGAACGTGAGCAGTAAGAGTGTTTTTGCAGGTGTAATAACATTAGGGTCTCCAGGTGGGCGCTAAATCCAGCGACGAGTGTCCTTATGAGAAACAGGTGCATACACAGACGCACAGAGGGGAAGTCATTGTGAAGATGAAGGCAGAGAGACTGGAGCCGGGCAGCCACCAGGAACGCCGGCAGCTGCCAGAAGCTGGAAGAGCCGAGGAAACAGAAGGAGCCTTCCAAGGGAGTGCTGTCCTGCCCACACTTCCAGACTGTGAGAAAATATATTTCTGTTCTTTTTTTAAAGCCACCTGGTTTCTGGTAATCTGCTATGACAGCCCTGGAAATGCATGCAAGTGTGCATCACACTCACCTGGAGGGGTTGTTAAAGCACAGCTTGCTGGCCTAGGGCTCCCAGAATATCTGATTCAGTAGGTCTGAGTTGGGGCCAACATTTTGCATTTCTAACAAGTTCTCAAGGGACGGTGGTGCTTCTAGTCTGGGAACAACACTTTGAGAATCGCTGTTCTAAACCTATGGTTTTCAACCCTGGCTTTACATTACAAACCCACTTGGGATGCTTTCAAAATACCCAGATATTGATTTTTAATTGGTCTGTAGTTGGACCTAGGGATCAGTACTTTTAAAAGCTCCCCCGGTAATGCTAATTTAGAGCTGACAAAGAAATACTTTAGACCTGTCATTTACTTAAAAAAAAAAAAAAAATTCTCCAAAGTAGCCTGTGATATGAAAAAGGGCATTTCTGTGAGACCATAAAACCAATGGCCTTAAATCATTAATAAAAAGTTAACAAAGATTATTACTTTATTTCTAAGATATAAGGAATGTGAATAATCCATTTTATTTAATTTTTAAAAATTTTAATTTATTTTTTAAAAGATTTTATTTATTCATGAAAGACACAGCGAGAGAGAGGCAGAGACACAGGCAGAGGGAGAAGCAGGCTCCATGCAGGGAGCCCGATGTGGGACTCCATCCCAGGTCTCCAGGATCACGCCCTGGGCCGAAAGGGAGGTGCCCAACCGCTGAGCCACCCAGGCATCCTGCAAATCATCCATTTTAAAAATGATTTTCTAACATTGTAAAAAGATCTTGGTATTATAGGTCATTCTCAGAGGATCCAGGTCAAAGGAGGTGCTGCTATTTGTTGTTACCATATGGTACAGACTAATGGCTGGGTACAATTCTTCTCTGCAATAAGTTCTGGGTAATGCCGCTGACATGATGCCGCATGGGACTCTGTGGTGTTAGAAATGCATATTTTGTAGAGTAAGATTTATGGCTTAAACACCTGAGATGTAAAAAAGACACTGCCAGCAGGGCAGAATCAGTAGAGTAGAGGAGCTCAATCACAGATTTTGCATAGCAGACCTAGATTTGAATCCTAGCACCCTCAGTACTAGGTATATAACCTGTGGCAAGTTACAATTTAAATAATTTGTTTTATTATGTGTAAAATGTAGCCTCATGTTTTAATAATATCCTAGTGTTTTAGTTTTAAGCATGCTTTATTGGGGCACCTGGGTAGCTCGGTGGCTGAGCGTCTGCCTACAGCTCAGGGTGTGATCCCGGGGTCCTGGGATCAAGTCCTCCATCAGGCTCCCCACGGGGAGCCTGCTTCTTCCTCTGCCTATGTCTCTGCCTCTCTTTGTCTCTTTTGAATAAATAAATAAAACCTTTTAAAAAAATAGCATGTTCTATTGATTTTCTACTAGGGAAGTTGAAGTTTTATCTCTCTTGTACTTCCTTACCACCAATGTCCCCACCAATCCCATCTAAGCTTCTGCTCCTATCCTCCTAATATCACATAATTTTCTGAAATCAATATTCACGACTTACAGTATTTTGATTATTTGACTACCGTTTACAGATTATCATATAAAGTGTAATATGATAACAGTTTATTTATTTTATAATTATTTGTCTCCCCCCCCGAGTTTATAATTGCTCTGTTTTTCTTTCATATACTTCATTTTCTATGTGCCTATCATTACTTCCTCCTCATTCTGACAGAACAGTAAATTTCCTTTTTGTATAGTCACAACTATCAGATAATCTATTGACTTTTCTCCTCACCTGGAAACAACTTCCTTTCGGCCTCTCATCCTACTGCTCTAATCTGGGCCGGTTCATCTCCAGGCTGCTGCAGAGCTGCCATCCAGGGACCACTCTCTTCCAAATTCCCCTCACCACTCTGTAGTATTTAACTCCTTGTTTCTTAGATCTTGTGACTTCTTGGCTCACGTCCTCCTTTTCCTGGGATTTATACTATAATAGCTTCCTGAGAAACACTGCTTGGGACGTACATTGTCTGGGAAGTACCTTGTATTCGAAAAAAATCTTTATTTTGTCTTTTGTTTGGTAATGTGGATGGGAAAATTTTTAAGCTGGAAATAATTATTTCCTCAGAATTTTGATGATATTCTCTATCCCCTTCCCCTTCCTCTTTACCCTTATTTTTGCTCTTTAAATGTCTGGTGACATTCTTGAATCTTTGATGGGTCTTCTTTCTCTTTCTTTCTTTTTTTTTTTTAAATTTTATTTATTTATTCATGAGAGGCACAGAGAGAGAGAGGCAGAGACACAGAGGGAGAAGCAGGCTCCATGCAGGGAGCCCAACGTGGGACTTGATCCCAGGTCTCCAGGATCATATCATTAGTAGCATCTCCAGCCTCTTTTTCTTTCTTTCTTTCTTTCTTTCTTTCTTTCTTTCTTTCTTTCTTTCTTTCTTCTTTCTTTCTTTCTTTCTTTCTTTCTTTCTTTCTTTCTTTCTTTCTTTCTTCTTTCTTTCTTTCTTTCTTTTCTTTCTTTCTTTCTTTCTTTCTTTCTTCTTTCTTTTCTCCTTCTCCTTCTCCTTCTCCTTTTCTTCCTTCTCCTCCTCCTTCTTTTTCTCCTCTTCTATTTAAACATTTATGATCTTCTTTTTCTCTCCCTGGTACACTAGCATTTTATAACTATATGCCTTGGTACTTTCAGTTGCTTTATGGGCCTTCCACACCATAGTTTTATTCTCTGCATCTCTAAGATATTTTATTATGTTATATTTTTAATAGTTTCTTCTCTACTAATTTTGTTTGTTCTCCTTTCCTGGACTTTCTATTACTTAGATGACAAAACTTCTCAATAAATGCTCTAATGTTCTGTCTTTTCTCTACTTTCTATCAGTATTTTGGGGGGAAACTTAATGGGAGATTTGTTGATGTAAACTTCCCTGTCTTCTTTGAACTTCCATTTTTAGTTTTGCTATGACAATTTTAACTTTCAAGAACTCTCTTTTTTTTTAAAGTTCTCTTATTTTAAATGTATCTTGTTCGATTGTATGAATGTATACTTTCTCTTATTTTTTTGAAGCTGTTAATTATTAAAAAGTTGTTTTGATTAATGTTCCCTGTATTGTCAGTCTCCTCTAAATTCCTTAATTCTGTTTTCTGTGTCTGCTTTTCACTTGAGAAGCGTGCCAGTTGTTTATCTGTTGCCTCTAGCTGAACACTTGCTCTCCCATACTGGATTCTGTGCTGCTGCTTCTAGGAGTCTGCAAACTACATTTCCCAGGCTCTTTTGCCAGCTGACTCCCTCTTAGGTACAGTCATTAAGAGGCATTTGGGAGAGTTCAGAAGTAGGCAGAAAAGGTCCACTTTCTGCCTCTGGCTTCCACAACAGCGACAGCTAGGAGTTGCTGGTGATTGCTGTGCGGGTTATGGGGTTGTGGCAATTGCACACCAATGGTCATGTAAGCAGCAGTGGCACCTCTTTGGCACTCCCACTTCTACTTTGTCTAGGGAGGTTGCCATATTGTAAAGAGAATAAAGGAAAGTGAAATGCTTATTGATTTGCTGTTTATGGCTACAACCAAACACAACTCTTTTTCAAGGAAATCAACTCCAGAGAGAATAGATGGAAAATCAGTTCACCTCACCAATTCTGGATTGTGTTGACAGAATGTATATAAACTTTACTCTATCATTCTTGAATAAGATGATAAATTATATTTATATATGGCATTTCTTTTACATGAGCTACTGGAGAGAAAAGCTAAGGGAACTCGTTGGATTTGAAATAGATTAGTAGCATCTACAGAAAACTTGTTTATGACACTACATTCTGCTTGGCCAGGACCTGTGCTTCAGCAGGTAAATGTCACATCTGAATTCGAAATATGGATTTGAGGCCATTTATTTCTCTGTGTATGAAAGCATATTAGTTTTACTTTTCTATCCATCCTAGATTATATCTTCCAAAAGCCATGGAGCCTTGCTTTACTTATATTTGTCACCAGGTTCATTTCTTCTTCTGCTACCCAAGTAGCATGTGTGTGTGTGTCTGTGTTAACTGTGTAACATGGTTAATGCTGAGCACTGTGTCCGTGTGGTTCACCAGAGGTTTTCCATATTAATTACTTTACATATCAATAAAGAAGCAAAGATAAAGGCAGAAGAATTAAAGCCAGGCCTCATTTTTTTTTTTTTCCAGTACAACACAGTTTCCCCCTACATTGGCTAAGTAAGGGAAGCTGGAAAAAAGCCTTAAAAAGCCTCTGGTTCACAAGAATTAGGTCATTCGGAAGGGATTCCCATTCCAAGCCACTAGGACAATGTAAGTTGAATAAGAACTACATTTTTTTTTCTTGACTCTGTGTCTTCAAAGGCATATTATTCAATAAACTGTCAGTCTTACTCTGGAATGAGAATTATATTCACTTGAATTGGGCAATCAACATAAACTTTTATGTGTGCATTCATGGGAATCTTTTAAGTGTTCCTTTCTGCATTTGTGCAACATCTATCTCTAGCAGATCTAACCTGATCTGGATTTCCCCAATTTGCATAGAGAGAAATATATTACTTGAGAATGAGAATTAGGAATCTAGCTCCAGGTCAAAGCTAATACCTGCACATGAATGACTTCCTAGGAGACTTAATCACGGAAATGTTTACCTAGAGTATGTTTATAATAATTAAATTTGAAAAAATCATTAAATTTCCAACAACTGGGAATTGTTTCAATAAAGTTTGGTATATTTACATAATGGAATTTATGCAGTCCTTTAAAATATTGCTGTAGAATCATATATTCTATCACGAGATGATGTTTTCTTTTTTTTTTTTGATGTTTTCATACATAGTGTTACTTCATATAGTGACTGTTTATTGAATGATTTTTTTTTTTTGCCATATGGCTGTTTAGCAGCTTTACCACTTTCCAGAAAACTCTTTTTTAAAAAAAAAGTAAAAAAAAGTGATTATTTTTTATCCAAGGAATACTAAGTACATATGCCACACTAAACATTATGGTTTTAGGCTAATGAGCACTCACCAATTTTCTCAACACAAGTTTGTAACCAAATAATATCATATGAAACAGTGAGGTGGGCACCATATTTGTTGATTCCAAAATGATTGCTTTGTGTATGTTCGCAAGTCAAGTGGGATAAAGATATAGCGTCTCTGTATGCTCTTTCCATATGTCACTAAGGACTAGTTGCTTTAGCCTTTATTTTGCCCTAAAAGCAGTTTTCAGTATTATAACTTATTTCTAAGTTCAATTTCAGTCAAAATAATAACCACAAATCCCTCCTCCCCCAAATTTAAAAAGTCAGTAAAGAAAATGGTACCTGGAGAATTTATCCTCCAAAAGAGTGATTCCTTCCAACTGCCCCTCATCAACGCCCACTATCAACATCATTTTTCCTCATTTTGTGACAATAATAAATATTATATTTCAATGTATAAACCATTCCATATCCTTTCAAATGTTCTTGCTTGTTGCTTGCATAACTTATTTTCATTTTTCAGTTAACAATGTGAAAATTGTTTGGGTATCATAGGTTGGGATGATTGAAATCAATGAAAATTTAAAAATTAGTTTTTCTCACTTAGCTATATTTTCCAGAACTAAATAATATTACAGGAGGGATAGGTAAATGCTTAAATTAAACAAGGCAGGTTGCAACCTACAGGTAACAAAAGATAGGCATAGTAGAAATATATACATATACATTTAAATGAATAATGAGTTGTAAAGATATATACCAAAATTGTTTCCAGTGATTATGGTGTTGGTTACGGGTGCTTTAATTTTTCTTATTATATCCAACTGGTTTGTACCTGTTTCTTTCTGTCTTTTTTTATTTGCTTAAGTGTCAAGATAATATTCTGAGATATAAACTACCCTCCCCCCCACCCTGCGCCCCACCACCACCTGTATATTTTATTCCTCCAATGTATTATAAGACTTACCTTCATGCCATGGGGATGGGCTAACATACAGTTGATTTTCAGCTTTTGTATTTTTGAAGTCAGGACCCAGCAAAAACACATAGTTTAGAAGTCTATATGAGCGGTTAGAGCCCGTTTCTGTTGCATAAAGATCAGATATCTGCCTTGGGTGGGCCAGAAAAGAATCAGGGAATGCATGAAGGTAATGCATCCTAGATGGGCCAAGTTCTAGAATTTGCAGAGAGAAGGGTAATAAAATCCTCCAATACATTTTGGGGGTTTGAGAGCAGGAAAAACTTCTTGCAGAGGAATTAAAACTCACAGGTAGGGACGCCTGGGTGGCTCAGCAGTTGAGTGCTTGACTTCAGCCCAGGACAGATCCTGGAGTCCCGGGACTGTGAGAGAGAAAGAAAGAGACAGGCAAAGGGAGAAGCAGCTCCACGTAGGGAGCCTGATGTCGGACTCGATCCCGGGACTCCAGGATCACGTCCTGGGCGGAAGGCAGGCGCTAAACCGCTGAGCTACCCAGGGATCCCGAAAGAACTAAAATCTTAAAAAACAAAAAACAAAAACCTCACATAAACAGAGACATCTTAAAATAACACTAGCTATGCTCTTGTTAGCTGTTGATTTAGAGCTTCACATTTGGATGATTATTGAGGGACAGAAAGAGGAACAGGCCTAGTTTCTTCCTAGATTCTTACAATAATCCAGAGATTTCAGTCTCAACAATGGATTCGTGAGATTCTGGGTCAATACAGATCATTTGATTACAGTAATGTACAGAATATTGTCTTCAAATAGCAGTAATGGCATTCAACGTTGCAATATGTTAACTTTCCTGGAATTTGTCTGGTTTCAGAATGTGTTTGTAGTGGCTCTCAAACCACTTTACAAATAAACAAAAGTAACAGTTTTGAAAGCTCAGAGATTCACGAGGCTTTGTTTCTATTAAAACCTAATCTGAACCAAATATACCAATCCAGTTCCACATGAGGTTGAAATGTGACTTCATTTCTAACCTGCCAAATAGCCTGATTTAAAAAATGGCATTGCACAAAGAAAGTATCTCTTTATGCCTTTTAGTAATGAATTCTGTCTTACTATTTACATCTATTTAAAAAAATTACAACTCCAGGGTAAACAATTTTGAAAATATGCATTGACCTTATTTCTTGTGTCGTTCTGCCTTCATTTCTCTCCCGGTTCATTCTGCGAATGCAGCCCTTAGCTCTGCACCCCGGCTGTGGGCCCCTCCACTCTACTACTGGATGGCCGCCTTCGCATCAGCACCGTCCTAGCTGCCTCGCCCCTGCGTCCCTGCTCAGTGCTTAGGTAGCGTGACCGCCCATGACACCTTGACATCATGGCTCATGCCCTTTTTTTTTTTTTTTTTTTTTTTTTTGAGATTTGCACCCCCTCTGCTTGGTCTACCATCCTTCTTGCATTTTCCCCCTATTGCTCTTTTTTTTTTTTAAGATTTTATTTATTCATTCATGAGAGACAGAGAGAGGGGGAGAGAGAGAGGGAGAGGCAGAGACCCAGGCAGAGGGAGAAGCAGGCTCCATGCAGGGAGCCCGATGTGGGACTCGATCCCAGGGCCTCCAGGATCATGCCCTGGGCCGAAGGCGGGTCTAAACCGCTGAGCCACCCGGGCTGCCCCCCACCCCCACACTGCTCTTAATCTTTCTTAAGAGCTCTTCTTTTTCCTTTTCCCATTCCTTAAGTATTGACCATCCTCTAACTTCTATCTTCAGGCTTTTTTCTTTTGATGTATCCTCATACTTTTTCCTGAGAGATATTTGTTTTCAAGGCTTTAATTATCACTTTCATGCTGATTGTTCCCAAGCGTACATCTCTGACATCGCTTTTTCTTCTGAGTTGCAGACTTGTGTGTCTGACTGCTCACTGGACATCTTCACAAGGAGCCCCATCATGTCTCCCAAACTCTGTATGCCTAGAAGGGAACTCACCATTCCCCACAAGCCTGTTTCCCCTGTGCTTCTCTCCCAGTGACTGGCACTCCAGGCGATCCAGTGACCAGCTAGACCCCTGGATGTTCCATTGGATTTCTTCACACCCCGAATCCCCACCCATGTTAGCCTGCTTAGCCTCGCTGCAACAAAATACCATCGTCTGTGCCATTTAAACAATAGAAATTTATTTCCTCACATTTCTTGAGGCCAAGATGTCCAAGAGCATTGTGTTGGCAAATTTAGTTTCTGGTGAAGACTCTCCTCCTGGTTTGCAGACATTTGCCTTCTTGCTGTGTCTTCATATGGTGAAGAGAGAGAAAAGGGAGAGAGAGAGATGAGAGAGAGAGAGAGAGGGAGAGAGAGGAGAGCTCTTTGAAGTCTCTTCTTATAAAGATACTAATCTCATCAGATCAGGACCCCATCCTTATGAACTCATTTGACCTTAATTACTTCTTTAGAGGCTCCATCTCCCAATCTAGCTGCCCCAGAGGTTAGGGCTTTCCATATATGATTTTTGAGGGGGGACACAAACATTTGGTCTATGACACATCAATCACCACAGTCTTTCAATTCTTTCTAACAAATAGTGTTGAAACACCTGCTTCTCTCATCTCCTACCATCATGATTTTGCTTCTGAACACCATCATCTCTCACCCCATTTACCACAGCAGGCATCCTTACCCAGCTCCCTGCTTCCTGCCTACTCCTGTGCTTCAGCAAGGGTGCAGATCTGGTCATATGACTTTTATCTTAAATGCTTTCTATGCCCCTTCATTACTCTCATGCTAAAGCCCCATCTGTTAATCCTGCTCACAAGGGCTCTTTGTGAATTGGGCTTTGTTTGCCACCCTCACCTCATCTCTTATACACCCAGGTCCTCCCCAACAGCTCCCTGTCCCCACTGAAATGAATGGCTGCAAACCTGAATGGTAGTCAAAACATTTAAGCTACGGTGCTTATATACATAAATAAATGAATAAGAATATGAGAAATAGATTTCTTATTCTCTGCCTAAGCTAAAATTTATGTCATAAGACAAAAGCTATAAATTCTAGTGCAAATCATTTATCCAGTTATTTTAATAATTTCCAAAGTATTTGTTGATTTTAGGGAAAAAAACCTTTTTTGGCTGTCACTGAGTAAATCATGTTTCTTTCAGAGCTGTGATTTAACACAGAGAACTATATTAAGGCCTTTCAAGGACTTTTTCATTTGCTTTGTTGCAGCCAGGGGTGCTTCAGTTGGGGGTACATCCAGATCTCAGCACTTACCACCTGTTGGGACGTGGAGAACGCTTGTGCCAGCCCCACCCACAATGCCCCCAGCAGAGTATGTGCCCACTACTTACACTGGTGTCCCCAAGCCAGATCCATGTGGAGCCATGGAGAGAAAGGGGATCTTGCTGCCTTTACCATTGCTTTGGTTGGCTGAGAGACCACCTGGAGCCGCCTGCCCTGCCCCGTCAATGCTTCTAGACCTCCCTTTTTTAAAAAATTGTTTTTCTGAGAAAGAAAGAGGGAGGGCATACAAGCAAGGGGACCATCAGAGGGAGAGGGAGAAGTGGACTCCCCGCTGAGCAGGGAGCCCGATGTGGGGCTCAATCCCAAGACCCTGGGATCATGACCTGAGCTGAAGTCAGAGGCTTAACCATCTGAACCTGCCAGGCACCTCTCCAGAGCCTTTAAGTTGCCTTTATGGCCTCAGCAGGTAACAAGCCTAGACATAGTAACGACTTCGGTGGATGAAGTATCTCTGTTGGCCTGAGGAACTACCAGCTGTCTGAATCCATGGTTTTTAGTGCAGGAGGAGGATTCCAGCTTTCAGTAGTGGAGGAAGGTTCTGCTAAAGAACCTTCTTTCTTTCTAGTAGGAAATACTTAAATATGGAGCCCTCAGGCTGGCCCAGGGAGCCCTCTATAGAATGTTCCAATTTGTCTCACGGTTCTGTGTCATTTGGTTTTCTAAATGTGCCCTGTATTGCAGGCAAACTGGGACACTCCTTTTTACACACACACACACACACACACACACACACACACCCCTCCCTCCCAGCTCCCCCCCCCCGCCCCCCCAGCTCTTGCTTCTTTTACTGCATTTGGACAGTTGCCTCATTTTGAATTTTTCTCCCTCTCTCCCCCTCCTTGATTCTGCTTGTTAATATTTTATCCTTCCTTCAAGGCATATTTGACATGCTGCCACCTCCTATGAAGGGATTCTTGATCCCGCCAACTGGATTATAATCGTTCTCTTATTTGAACTTCCATTTAGTCCTCATATGACCTTGACCCTACTGAGTCTTATATTTTTAAATTATTATTTGCATACTCTTTTTTTTCAATCCTCTTCATTTTTTTAGACTAAAGCTCTTAGAAATGTGTTCTATTTTTCCTTTTTATCCATGTAAGATCTTTCTATAGTGCCTTCCACACAACAGATACATGATCCTTTTTTGGTGAGGCTTGGGATTATTTTTATGTGATGTATGAAGGCATTATCGAGGAAAAATTTTCGAACTAATGTGAAAGCTACTGGAAGAAATGTTTCTGGTTTCTTTATTTTCTCTAAGCCTTAGATATCTCCTCTACTGAAATGAGATGGTAATGATACATGTCTCATAAAGTTATTGTGTGGATTAAGTGAGATCATACATTACTTAGCACAAAGTCTGCAGTCCATGGAGGAAGCTGCTCTTCTTCTTACCTTGTTCCATAGTCAGATCTTCCTAATAGAGCTGCCCAAGGATGGAAAAATCTGCTGTACAATTCTTCCTCTTTTACCTGGGGTTAGTTGCTTGTTCTTTCATTCAACTTATATTTATGGAAGCTTATGATATGCCAGGTCTGGACTAGGACCTGGAAATCCCATGCTTAGAACAAATGCCCGGTGTGATTCTTGCCTTCATAGAGCTCAGAGTCCAGGGTAGGAAGTGATATTTATCCAAAAGTTATGCAAAGGGAGGTACCTGTCTCCTTGAGAACCTGGTTCAAGCAGCCTGGTTTGGTGAAGGAAGGTGTCCCTGAAGTGTTCAACCACAAGAGCCAATCACCTGGGGAAAGTGTATTATGGGGTAGTTTGATCAGGGTTGGGACGGAGGTGAGGTGAGAGAGGCATTCATTTCAGGTATAAACTTAAGAGGGCACAGAAGACTCAATAATCAAGATAAACAATACTTTAAGGCAATATTTTAAAAATAAAAATTGATATGTAAAAAATTATTGCATAATATTACATGGTGAACAAAACATCACAATTTTGGATAAAGACAAGATCAGGGATCAGTAATAATGCTGTGCTGAGTGGTAGTGGAGGCTTAGGCGAAGAGAAAAATCAAATACTGAACCTTAGTCTTAGCCCTGGGTTTGAATAAATAGAAATAATTTGAAAAGTTTCTTCTTACCCAGAGAATCTAGAAAATGAAGTCTGTTCACATGGAAACTTCTAATTCCATCCAGTAGAGGGCAGTGATACCTAAGTAAACAGTTGGGCACTTGCCATCCCATCCATCATTGTCATCATCATCATTATTATCAAATTCTTGGAGTTACTTTAAAGGTTAAAAGTTTTTGCGGTGAAAAGATGTGATGTGGAAAGTTCATATAATTGTGGTGTTGGGAGGACCAGCAGACTCTTACCAACGGCAAGACATCCAGCTTTCTTTTTTGATGGATACATCATTACAGATTTGATTTGAAATAGAGCCAAATCCAGGACTTAAAAGTCATGTGATAAAGAGCAGTCTGTAATTTTGTGGGGCAAGCTTTTGGAAACAGCAGTTAATATTTGGTTGGTTTTCTTGGTTCCTGCTTTTTCTTCTTTAAATATTAGGATTTAGAGATTTGGAAGGGAAATTGGACATCACATAGAAGAAGACCATTTGCCAGGTGAGAAAACTAAAGCAAGAGAAACTGGCTTATTTACTTCTTACTCCGTTTGTTCATTAATTCATTGTCCAGTTTATTTCAGAGTTTGCCAAAATTTATTGTCTACCCTATAACAAACACTGTGGTGGCACCATGACATGAAGACTAACATAAATCACCATTCTCATCTTTGAGGAACAAGGATTCCAGAGAAGGAAACACTGGCAGAAATAGATACTTAGGATACTTTGGTTAAAGGTGTATATGGAGGTGTGTGCCAAGTGCTCTGGGAACTTGGTGGAGAAGCAACTAACAAGCATTCATTTGTCCATTTACTGTTGTGAATATATTTAGGGTCTAAGTTATGAGGTTTAGTACTTTGTTTTTATTTAGCTGTGTCTTTGGCACAAAGCATATTTCAAATTAACCTTTGGAAGTTTCCCAGGTTCTAGTTCAATGGGAGCATCCATCAAATGTGTTTTTTTTTTAAGATTTTATTTATTGATTGATTGACTGATTGATTGTACAAGCCAGGGGAAGAGCAGAGGGAAGAGCAGAGGGAGAATCTCAAGCAGGCTCCTACGTGCTTTGAACCAAGGCAACTTCTAAGTTGTAAGTTTCATGAGGTTTGAGGTTTTGCATCTGTTGTGTTCGCTACCATATCTCTAATACTTGAAACAATGTCTGGTGCCCAATAAATATTTGTTGATAGAATAAATGAAGAAGTATAAATTGGGTTTCTACCTAAGAGTTCATTTTGAATAAAAGTTTCTACTGTCAAAAAAAGCAAAAGTTCCCAGACCATGAGTTTGGATTATTCTCTTTCTTTAAGAAAAACAAATATAGCTGAGGGCTCTGAGGTAATTACATTGAGTAAAGAACCTAATTAACTACATTTTCGGGGCCAAGTTTCCATTTCATTCTAATAATAATCTGGAAAGCACAAGTATCACCCCAGCATCGATTCCAGTAGAGATTGTGATTTGCCAAATGTCAAGTGTCAATTCTGGTGAGTTTGACTTCCAGTCCAGCTGTCCTGACTTGTGGGCCAAATCTCTTAATGCTGGCGCGCCTGACACTTTTGATTCAAGCTGAAGCACGGAGGTAATATGACGGAGGCTGTGTGTGTTACATTGTCAGTAATGGAGCTGGAGCTGGGCTCATCTTGGATGCTCACATTTAGGACGATGGCCTTTCCAATATTTATCTTGCTTTCATGACTCATGGGCTCAATTCTACAACTGGAAGGTAGCCATTCATTCATTCTCTTATGTTTTCATCCATGAATAAGTATTGATTGAGCATCTCTGTCTAGGAATGCCTTTAACATTAATTCAGCTTCACAGATAAAACTGGGCAGTCTTTATATTTATGAGAACAACCAACTCCTACTTCTATTTTATTATATGACTTCCAGGTTTATGTGGCTGTGTTTGTGCGGGTGCATTGCTAAAAGCAAAATCCTTGAATTGCAAAGGGGATGGTCCATTATTCTTGGTTCTTCCTTCTCAATGTAATAGAGATCAACTATTTTCTTTTGCTGTGTGTGAACTATGAAGATAAACTCTTTACATAAATTGGAGGTTGGGGGTCCTGGGAGGCTCAGTTGGTTAAGCATCTGTCTTTGGCTCAGGTCCATGATTCCAGTGTCCTGGGATGGAGTTCCGCATCGGGCTCCCTGTTAGGTGGGGAGTCTGCTTCTCCCTCTCTCTCTGCCTGCCAGTCCCCCTGCTTGTGCTCTCTTTCTGTCAAATACATAAATGAAATATTTAAAAAAAATTTAAAAAAATCTATAAAAAATTGGGGGTTGGAAGTAGAAAGGTGGTAGTAACAAGGGAAGGAAGCAATGTGGGATAAGAACAATCTGCTTGGAGGTGGTGTCTGTTTAAGTTTTCCCCAGAGCAAATGCTGAGACAAGGATTTGGGTGCAAGGGGTTTTGGGTGGTGACCCCAGGAGGTACTGCAAGGGAGTGCAGAAATGAGACAGGGCTGGGAGAAAAGATTGGTCTCACCCTTAGGATGGATGAGCCTCTGAATGTCACCATGAGTAATGAGGAATTTGAAATTATCCACCAGCTCCCACCCTCATTAGTTAAGGGTTGCCCTGGAACCTTCACTTCCTGGTACCTCCAGTCTGTGCCTTTCCTCCTTTATGTGGCCAGAGGATGTCCTCAAATAAGGAGACGCTGCAGAAAGCCACAGTGGTATATGGGCACCGTCTGCAAGTGACCTCTGTGTAGGTGGAGGGCTTTGAGATGCTGTGTGGATGCATCATCTGCTTGATTTCTTCTGGCTAGGGAGCCCAGCAGTAACTACTTTTGCAGCTACTTTTTGAAAAAAGGCCAAATTTTGTGGTTTTAAGTATTTCATTTTAATCATGGAAGAGACTAATATATTAATGAGTTTTCTGCAAGTTGGAGAACACTTTGCTTAGATATTTTCTGAAAGTGGCCAAGAGTAGAACCCCAGACAACTTTAAGCTCTTAAAACCATGTACCACCAGTGATAGCATGCTTGTTATTTCAGGGGTGTTTTATTATGGATAACCAGAGAATACAGTGGTACAAATCTGTGTTTTTGTTTTTGTTGTTCTTTTTGGGATTCTGTATGTAGGCTACAATTTTTTTTTTTTAAATAGTGGTTTAGTTCATAGTACATTCTGTCACTGAGAACATTACTGGTCAGTGCTACCCAGTGCACATAAAATGAATATAGAATAAGTTTAGTATTTCCCCAGTAGTACTAAGGTACTTCATTCTTATCTCTGATTCTTTTGGTTCTTAAGTCCCTGAAAACAACTCTTAAGAATAACTCTGGGGGCTCCTGGGTGGCTCAGTCGGTTAGACATCTGCCTTTGGCTCAGGTCATCACCTCAGAGTCCTGGGATTGAGCCCCTCATTGGGCTCTCTGATCAGCAGGGAATCTGCTTCTCCCTCTCCCTCTGATGCTCCCCTGTTTGTGCTCTCTCCTCTCTGTCAAATAAATAAATAAAATCTTAAAAAATTAAAGAATAACTCTGGATGCAGGATAGTAAAATAAATGTCTTCTTGATTGCATAGTCTGAATTTCTTTTTTTTAACTACATATATTTCAGTGTTTTGCTACATGTCAATATTCAGTTGGTGTCCCTTAAACATCAAAAACGGCTAAGCCAGAAAAGAGGCATTAAATATGATCCTATTTTCTATGTTAAAAAACTAATTTTCAGAGCAGCAATTTGTATGAAGCCACTAATCAGATTATTTCCTTTATCTCTAAGTGTTTCCAGTTGGAACAGCCTATACAATAGTATATTATGCAGCTTGAGTTGGACATATATCAAAACCCATTAGCTTACTTTAAAAGCTCCACTGGGAAGGTAAGAACTCGAGTCAGGGTGATACTTACTCTTTGAAGAAGAATTCCAACAAAGCAAAGCCAAATATATGGGGGAAAAGCATCTTTTGAAAAAACACTTATCAATCATATTTCATATTCTTGGATTTCCATGAGATGATCGAAGGCAGAGACTTAGGGTTGGAATACATTATTAACTAAGAGTTGAAATTGGGAAGAGAATGTTCTCAGCCCTCCCTCTATTCCTCATGACACCTTGTCTATTATTAGAAGAAGAACAACTGGCTCTTGGTATCAGTCAACACTCCAGGAAGTAAGTGACAGCACAGCCAAGCCATAGGAAGAAGAGTGAAGCTGGTCAGAGGGATCAGTCCAACCAGAGACTTGAACAATGGCAAGATCTGCTTACCCCTAAATTCAGCTTCTTCCTAGGTGTCAGAGATGTCCTTTCTGGGCATGATTTTTCTTCCCATGGCAGGAGATATAACCACTGACTGTTGCCAAGATTTGGATCTGTAATTTCACTCATTGGTAGAATTTTGGCTTATTGTGTATGGAGTCAAGGACTTACAGAACATAGACACACAACCCTCTCCAAATTTGGTCAAAGTGCTCACTGATTTAGCGTGGGAGCCATTAGCCTTGGCCAGGGAGTAAGCTTCCACCTCTGAGTACCTACCACGTTCCAGGCAATCCCTACCTGGGCTTTATGCCCACAATCTCCAATCCTAGGACTTGAGATCTAAGTCTTATTATTCATTTCTCTTTTCTGGATCAGACTTAAAGAGGTTAAGTTACCCAGAGTCGCACTGCTGGAAAGTGATAGACCTTAGAACTGATCTCCAAATCCATCTGTGCTCTTTCCTCTGCACCATGGTGCTTTATTAAAAAGCTTTTGGTGGTGGTGGGTTTTTTGTTTTTGTTTTTATTTTATTTTATTTTTTTATTTTCTTATTTTTGACTATGTGACATTTATAATGCAGTTTGGTCACCAACATGTCCTTTTGCCTATTAGATACCTTCAGATTTCATCACATTTGCTGGATCCCCAACTAGTGGAAAGAACGTCATCTAAATTTTTTTCAACTTCTGTGAGTGGTAAAATGCTCAAGTATGAATCAGGTGAGTTTTACTTATAGAGATGAACTACTCACACCAGTCTCAGTAACCAGTGATATCATGAAGTTGTGTTTTTCCTATGAGAGTCTCAGGTACCCAATTCCCCCCCTCCCCAGAAATTCATTGAGCTTACTGATGTTGAACTTCATCTGAGCCCTGAAAACACCAGCGGCTAAGGTAACCTTGTACCCTTTTGTCTTCTGGGAAACAGTTTGCTATAAAGAACCACATTCCATATGACTTAGGTACGACTTGCTGTCCACTCCTCACTCTTCCTCATGACTCTGTCAGACTCATGGATGATTTTTTGTTTACCTATGACAAGGCCAATCACAGATCTCTCCCCTTTGGCCTGACAAATATTGGCCTGCTGACAATGCCAGATGCAGATTCCAACTTTCCATACTTAATCTCATGAATAAAAAGCTCAACAGTCTGTTTCCTTGAAACTAACTAGACATAAACATCTCCTGATCCACATGGAAGAAAAATTGTGCATGTGTGTGTGTGGTGCGCACGTGTGTGTATGAGAGAGTCAATGTCCTAAAGGGAACATTGGAAGTTATCCCAGATAGGAGTAGCACACGTCAATCTTGACAACAGAAAAAAGTCCAGTATACTGGCATCATCATCATCATAGATTCAGAGGCTTACTAAACACTCCTTAGATGCAAACCTCACCAGTTGTGATTACCATTAAGATTTATGCCAAGGACCAAGATAGTTTTATGATCAGGTCCATCTATATTTTCTTTATTTTTGGAGTTCTTATGTACTTAATGTGTTCTGTGTCTTGCTCCCACCACCCATGTAGTAGTTGGAGCCTGTAGATAACGAGAGCACCACAAGACCCAGACTTTATTAAGTATGGATTTGAAGAAATAGCAGTCTGACCAAAAAAGCATGATAACAATCAAATCTTAGAGTTTCTCCAAAAAACATCAAAGGGAATCCTTTTTATAGATCCACAGTTGTGTTTTTTTCAAAACCTTTTTTAAAAAAATTTAATTTATTTATTTATTCATGAAAGACACAGAGAGAGAGAGAGAGAGAGAGGTGCAGAGACAGAAACAGGCTCCATGCAGGAAGCCCGACCTGGGACTCGATCCCGGGTCTCCAGGATCACACCCCGGACCAAAGGTGGCGCTAAACCACAGAGCCACCGGGGCTGCCCTCAAAACCTTTTTTTCCCCATCAGTCTTTTAATCACCCAAAAACTTTTCTGTTGGCTTTAACTATTTTCTCCCTCTACTAAACTACCCAAGGACACAAGGGAGACAGGTGGTTGATTAATATGTAAATATATACAGTGTTCCCTCCTCTCCCATCCTCTAGGGAAGGCTCTGTCTTGGCCCATTCAATTTCTTGGCTTTTGTGATGTTCCAATCAGGGTAAGACCTGGAAAAACCAGGATGGAGGGAGGCTTAATTCCAGGGGGGGGGGAGGAAAAAGGGAGAAAAAAATGGGGAAAAAAAAAGAAGAGTGACTTTTTAAAAAGTGGATGTATAGGTGTGTATAGGGGGGTAGCGAGAGCATAACAGAAAATACAACCTTATGTAACTTGGTTTTCTCAACACCGAACTTTGTATATAGTAAATTTAGAGAAACTATCTGAAATAGATAAATGACTACCCACTATTTTAAAAAAAAATCAGTGGAATCGTTTTTGAAAAACCTTAAGTGAAACCTTATTGTACAAACTAAAACTGAAGTTTGGATGAGGATCCAAGATATCTGTACCCTCTGCCTCTCTCCTGGAGAAGAGTGTTTGAAATCCAGTTAGGAATGCCAGCTCAGTTGGAGTATATACTACTAATTTTTAAAACTAAGAAACAAATTATGAAAGCAATGCATGTTTATTTTAGGGAAAATTAAAAATTTAGAGAACTACAGAGAGTGCCATACTCTTCACACCCCAAGGTAACCTTAGTTAATGACACTGTCAATATTTTCCTGTATACTCACTGATTTTTAAAAACGCCAGTGTTTTAAGGCAATAATGCCACAGGTTTTTGTTTCTGATTTATAGAAAGAATCACATCACATCATTAAAGGCTCCAAAGAGATCTGATGAACAGTCCTAAGTACGCTAAACTGTGATCTTTGGGTCAAGGAAAAATCGACTTTTCTTTGAGGTGTTTTTTTTTTTTTTTCCCCTTAAGTTTCCTGTTATCTGTCACATCAAAGGTAATGGTCTACTTATTTCTTACGCCTGAGTAAATTCTCAGGTTCCATTGAATTTAGTTCATAAATACCCAAGTAAATGAAAATCCAAGTGGTTTAATTAAATTGGGATGCATTCAGCTTCCCCTGTCAGAAAGCTTAGCATGGAGCTCCAAGTCAGGGGGTCCATTGGTAGAGGGACAAAATGGCAGCCTGAAAACTCCCCAGCTGGGACGCCTGGGTGGCTCAGCAGTTGAGCATCTGCCTTCAGCTCAGGATGTGATCCCGAGGTCCTGGGATCGAGTCCCACATCGGGCTCTCTGCATGGAGCCTGCTTCTCCCTCTGCCTGTCTCTGCCTCTCTCTCTCTCTGTTTGTCTCTCATGAATAAATAAATAGAATCTTTAAAAAACAAAATTCCCCAGTTTTATAAGGTGCCATTAATCTGAATGAATTAAAAGATTGTTTATTTGGAGTCTGTTTCATCTAGTAAATAAGCCTAGGACACTAATAAAAGGGGCTGAAACTGGGGTTTGAGATTAATCATGAAATTAATTTAGCCTTGTTATGCATGACTCTCGTTTGGCCAGATAACTGAGAATCACACTCTCTTCTCAAGGAAAGAGCAGTGCTGGTTTGGGGGAGATAACAGCTTTAATGAAAGAAGAAGGGACATGGAATTTCATAGCAAGAGTCTGTCCCATTCCTACCTAGAGTTAGGGCTGAGAGCCCGGGGGTCTGCAGTAGCAAAGCCAACCTTCGAATAGCTTACTTGACTTTAAAAAGTGCAAAGCATGTTCTGCTTTATGTTTTAAACTCTTGACCCCTGATCATTATCAGGTAAAAACCATATCAATTACCATAACTGTAATTGCATTGCTTTTAATATTATCTAGAAAAATCATGCACATTAATAGTGGAGCTTTTTATCTCCGTGGAAGAACAATTACTCCTAAAAATTTATTATGCTGTGAAAGTAGATGATTTTTGTTTCATTTTTCTGCAAAAGAAATCCCAGGATTGAAGTACTTAAAAAAATTGTTTTGGGGAGAAATACATTAAGTTCCTTCAACAACAGGGATCTTTTAGTGCAGGAGTAATTTCGCATTATAGAAATGCAAATGTTCTCTGTTCAGGATTATTGTGCTTCTTTCTTGACTGATGATCAGCCTCTTTATCTGGCAGGGGTGTGATAAGCCCAGTTTGACTACTTAGAGTTTCTGTTTTGCAAAGCTTTATAGTTTCTATGTTCTTTCGTTTTGCCTGGGAGCTATAGCAGCTTAAAATAATTATTTTAATATCTGGAATTGATAAGAGCAGTCTAAAAAGAAATACAGCATTGTTTGCATTATATCTCCACTTAGAAGGTAATGGTTGTAATGAGATTAAACTCGTATGTAAATTAATCATATTGCTGCTTTGTCTTTCCAGCGAAATTCTCTTGAACAACGTACAAAACAACACAATACATTTGTAGGTTATGCTTGCTTTTCTTTGTATCTTTTCTTGTAATATATTTGTTGCTGGCTTTTATATCTTTGCTTGTAATATATTTGTTGGTTGAACGGATAATTATCTTTATTGAGGACGACTACGTAAGGTACTATTTTTAAGGTTCTGGGTATAAAATGGATTCCTGGTTATAGTTTGCAAGGCCAAATGCCAAAGCATGTTTCTTTTCCTTGGTATATAAAAATTCTTGATTAAAAGCTCACTTTCTTAAGTAAAAAATAAACATAATGTCTATCTTTTTGGGTCTTTCGTTCCTTATAGATTTTTTTCCCCCTTTAAGCATTTTTTCCCCTCAACATTATTTCCTTTCTTTGAAAACTGTCCCAGATGGATATATTTGGGGGTATATCCTCAGTGATAATTTATTCTGGGAGAAATAATAATCATAATCATGACCCCAAATTATCACGGTTGACTTGATTTTATGTTTGAGTATAACGACTTATAGTCAGCTATGTTATGAATAAATATCTTCAAAGCTGAGATTAAAAAGTAAATTGAGGTGAAATTTACATAACATAAAATCAGCCATTTTAATGTGAGCAATTCGGTGGCATTTAGTATATTGACAGTGTTGTGTAACCAACACTTCAGTCTACCTCCAGAACATTTTAATCACTCCAAAAGGAAACCCCCTCCTGTTAAACAGTTACATTCTACTTCCTTCTCTCTGCCTCTGACAATGGCCAATTGGCCTTCTATCTCTGTGGATTTACCTATTTTGGGTACTTTATATAAATGGAATCATATTTATGCTTTCATATCTTTCTTCATTCATTGAACATGATATTTTTGAGATTTATTTGCATTGCAGCATGATCCATACTTAATTCCTTTTTATTGCTGAATAATTTTTCCATTGTATGGATATACCACAATTTGTTTATCCATCTGTCCATCAATGCACATTTGGATTGTTTCCACCATACTGTGACTATGAATAATGGTGTTATGAACATGCATGTATGTGTCCTTGTCTGATAGCTCTCATCAATTCTTTTGGGTATATATCTTGGTATAAAATTGCTGGGTTATATAGTAGTGCTATGTTTAATTTTTGAGGAACAGAATTTTTTAGTTCAAATTTTGGGCAAATATTTATATCAGTAATGCTAGTTAGATAATGAGCTGTGCTTGATTCATCTGATTCACTAGGCAAACTTAAAAAAAAAAGATGCTCAACTAAAGTATGTAAAATGAATAAGATATATCATAGAATGTAAACAATAGTACTCACCTTAGGGTACCTGTCTTGGTCCCAGGCCTCAGAGGGCCCTATGCTTTGGAGTGCCTTCATCAAAAATTTGTAAGACTCTCTTGAGCCTGTCTGGCCAGGGTCACAATACACATGGGATTGACGAGATGCTCCATTGAACTCATGCCTATGGGGTTGTTTGTTCCCTCCTGGAACCAGCCCAGATTGCTCCTGCTGCAGTGTGTTTTCTCAGATCATGTGAGATTGGGCCACCAGAATAATGTTGAGGCTGGTTGACTTTGGGTGATACTCACCATATCAGATTCAGAATGAGTCTGGGCATCTGATAATCCATGTTGGGCTTGAGCCATGCCTGTGGGCTTGTGTGTCTTCTCACCTGCATGACTTGACTTCAATGCCACCTCTAGTCTATAGCATATCATCATGGCAGGTGAGGCCAGGTGTCCTTTACCCTGGATGTCCTCTTCCATTAGCACCCATGGTGGTCACTCCACCTTTCTGCAGGCTCCACACCAATGGTCAGTCTTCCCGGAATGATGTGCCAGTGTCCTCCTTGAACTTTCAAGACTTTTGTTTGGTGACACCCGTGGAACCTTCAAATCCGTGTCCTCTCTTGCCTTCAGTCAATATGGTGATACTGTACTCTCTGCAATTGTTCATAAGGGCCTAAGATGCCTTGTGTAAATGGGTCTTCTTCTCTTATAGCAACCATGGGGCCCTGCCTATCCTCCTTAAAGGTGGCAGTATGTGGAAGGCAGGTATGTGGTTAACATGGAAAGAATTCACATTTTAAAAATGCAGTGATTCTATGCAACCATCTTCCATGGTTGGAAGATAAGTTGTTCTGTATATGTTACCAAAATCTGGATGATTAATTTAACATAGCCAGAAAATAAATTAGTGTCAACATTTTCCCTTATTACTCTGGGTAAATCTTGTTTTTATAGTCTTCACCAGTGAAATACAGGAACAACCTTTGAGAGAATCATTAGAAGCCAGCCTCACAGGAAGTACAATGGATGACACAGCATTATGGGTTAATGAAATAACCAGCACAAAATAAATGGTATTTGCAAACTGCAAAGGCAAGAGGATCTGTGTTGTTTCAACACAAAGAGCTTCTGAAGATCTTTGTAGATCTAGAGTATTGTGAAGAAGTGTGTGGCTACTTTTTCTCATAGGACATTTTATACTCATGACACATCTGACAGTGTAAAAAATAGAAGAAACGATGGACCTGAACAGGATGAAATGGTGTCTGGATGCTGTGACAAATCTTTGCATGTACTGACTGAACGATAAATTAATTCTAAGTATCTCTATCCATTATTTGTGATTAATAATAACTATGCTTCATACGGACCCATGAATTTTGCAATACATTTTAAAATCAAATGTTGTCCAGGTCCCTGCACAACCTAGGGGTGGCCCCAGTGCTGTGGGCTTGTATAACTAATGGATGCTTTCTATAACTCAAGACTATAATTTCTCTAATAATGGAGAGAGTAGTCCTTTTCAAATAGAAATTACTTTTTATACCAGGTTGTAAAAGGAATACTGCATTCCAAATCAAATTATAAGTAATGTTAGCCATGTCTAGCTCATGAAGAATTCTGTATCTTGTTTGTAACCTGGACGTTATTTCATAGTGAAACTGATGTAGAGAGGTTCTTAGTTAGTAGAGAATCATTTTGAAAGAGCCAAAACCAGACAAAATGATACTATTTATGAAGCCATTGCAACAGTTCTGGGAAGAGATAATGAGAGTCATTGTACAAGGAATGGACATAATGGATTTTCCCTACAATGCTATTTATTATATATTAAAATTGATGTTCAAATTATTCATTAACATGGAACTAATTAAAAAGTTATGATTCATTCAGTGGAAAATAATTAAATTATTATAAGTGAGGCCGATCTATATTTGATATGGGAAGTTATCACATTTTTTAAAAGATTATTTATTTGAGAGAAAGCAAGCACAAGAAGAGGAGGAGCAGAGGGGGAGGGATAAGCAGACTCTGTTGAGTGCAGAGCCCAACTAGTGGGGTTTGACTCTACAACCCTGAGACCACGACTGAACCCAAATCAAGAGTAGGATGACCAACTGACTGGGCTACTCATGTGCTCCAGTTATTTACATTTCTTACAGTGAGGAAACAGACTATAAGATAGTTTGCAAAATTTTATCTAATTTTGGGGGGACTTTGTGTTATATCTGCATTTGTAAATTTACTCAGGAAATATTTCTGAAAGTATATATCCCAAAATATTAATAGTGTTTGATTCTGGGTGGTTGGATTAAAGCTGTTCTTTAAAAAATTAAAAAAAATAACCTCTTCTCCCCAACCTATAACAACATCAATGCAAAACATATACATATACATCCATCTCATCAGCTCAGGATATAATAAGATCACAACATATTTAATGTCCAAATGAATATGGGTTTGTGTCCCATCCTAACACAGAAAAGTTCATTTTTAAAAAGATTTATTTATTTATTTGAGAGAGAGAGAGAGAGAGAGATCAGGAGAGAGGCAGAGTGAGAGAGAATCTCCAGTGGACTCCATGCTGAGTGCAGAGCTCGATATGGGGCTTGATCTCATGGCCCTGAGATCATGACCTGAGCAAAAATCAAAGAGTTGGTTAAGTTGGAGGCTTAACCTACTGCATACCCAGGCACCCTAGAAAAGTTTATTTTTATTCAGAGGTTCTCTTCTCTGATAGTTCCTGGGACCTCTTAGTTTACTTATTAAGTCCAAAGGGGTCAGGAATGGATACCATCTATAAAACTTCAGGCTGCTATAAAGTCCACTATTTTTGCTGCTAGTTTTGCTTTGCTGGGAAGTAGTGTTATCTCCAAGATCAGATAATCCAGGGTATGAGCAAGACTCTGTCCTTGGCAGAAATCATCATGGTGGTTGAGGATCTATCTACCATAACTCTGGTCATGCCGTCATTCTTCAGGATGCTAGATCAAAAACGAATCTAGCATCTGCTTTTTATGTCCAGGATTATCCTTTTTCTTCCAATTTACTCCAGATGCAAACACAGCCATCTTTCTTAACTGGTTCAAATCATGGTCCAGTATAAATTATCTGGTCAAGCCTGACCATCACAATAGTCCACAGCACAGTTTTCAAAGTATGGGTCATCCTGCCTTAAGTCATCCAATATGATTATATGTGTGTCTCCTGCAGGGGAGGGGAAGAATGTCGGGAACCCTGTTTATAATAATCATCATCTCTCCCCTGGGACATCTTTTCCTTTTCTCTCCTTAAGGGCATAGACCAGTTAAACCAACTCCAAGTTTACATGATTAAACTCAACAGTTCACATCTTACTTTTTTTGCAATCAGATGTAATGTGGCCTCCCATTTTCCACTAAAAGAAATGATTGGATAATATCCTTACATTGGTGTAAATAAAGGATAAATTCTGGTAGGTTTTCCAAACATAGGATAGCTTCAAAGGTCTTCCAAAATGTTCAGAAGTTCCCTACAAGATGACTCTCTTTTTAAAAGAATGTTTAAAAATGAACAAAATACAGCCCTTAACCCCATCCCATTTCTGCAGTCTTAGGCAAGTGCCAAAATTCTGGCAAGCCTTATTTGGTCACCTGTCTTCTGTATATGGTGGTTACCTTTGAGAATGCCATTATCCCAGACTACATGGTCTCTTTAGATGTGACTGCCCTGGTGCTTTCAGGTTGTGCTTGGTGCCTGGTAAGCTTTGGTGAGTCTGAGAACTCCTAGCCTGGGAGATTAGCCTTCATCATGTCCCAGGAGGTTCTTTCTTGGCATTTGTCCTCTTCTGGGCATTTCCAGGGAGCAGTCTACAAATCATCTGTTTCCTGTATTTACAGACCTCTTTCTCCTCAACTTTCACCTTTCAAATTCTTTTCTCCTATACAGTCTTGGTTCTTTTGGAAATAAAAGCTAGGAAGAAATTGCACATAGGCAACTTTTAATTTCCAGCCTGCCCTATGCTTCCTCTAAAGAGTGGATGCATTGATGTCTACCTTCTTAAATGAGAAAGAGGAAAATATAAGAAAATCATAACTAGTAGGCCAAGACATTATTCTGACAAGTTGTGAGCAGTCAAATCTACAAATGTATTTGGGAATCATGTATTTAGAGAAGAAGAGACCTTAGAGATTCACCAGGTCCAGGTTTCTCATTTTTTACATGACGAATCCAAGGGCCCAAGAGGTCGATGACCTGATGAAGGTCACTTGGTCAACCCTTTCTGTGCATTTGGTTACTGTTTCTGTTGACTCCAAATAAATGCTGGCTTGGTCTCATGCAGGCTTTTGGGCTAAGCTCTAAGGGCAACTCAAAATTGCTTGGTTTTGACTTTCTGTATTGTTAGGTCATGTTTGGAATCATGTTTGTTCTATACAGTGCTTAGAACACTGCAGACTTTCAATGACTGTCAAACAGCAAGAGCATATTTTTCCAATGCTGGGGAAATGAGATAGGTGGACAGGCACACAGCTGGTTTTGACAGCATCCTTGCCTGACCCTGGGAGCATACAGCTTATTTGCTATTGAAAATAAAGGACAGCTTCATTATTCACTCTTCTCATGAATCGGATAGAGGCAGCATTGGATGATTATGGAAATCACCCGAAACCTCTCTGGTCCTAAAAACTCTCATCTATAAAATGAGTTTAATACACCTCTGTATACCCACCTCTTAGAGTTATGAAAATTACAGGCATACTTTGTTTTATTATGCTTTGCTTTATTGCACTTCACAGATGCTATGTGTTTTACAAATTGAAGGTTTGTGGAAATAGCAAGAAAAGCAGACTTAGAAGTGAAAGCTTGAAGATGTGACTGAATTGCCACAATCTCATGATAAAACTTTAATGGATGAGGACTTGCTTCCTGTAGATAAGCAAAGAAAGTGGTTTCTTGAGATGGAATCTCTTCCTGGTGAAGGTGCTGTGAAAATTCTTGAAATGACAACAAAGGATTTAGAATATTACAAAAACATAGTTGATAAAACAGTGGCAGGGTTTGAGAGGATTGAGTCTAGTTTTGAAAGTTCTATCGTGGGTAGTATTGCTTGCTACAGAGATATTGTTCATGAAAGGAAGAGTCAATTGATGCAGTGAACTTCATTGTTACCTTATATTAAGAAATTTCTTGGACACCTGGGCAGCTCAATCAGTTGGGCTGTATGCAGGTGCCAGATTTCACTGGCCTTGTATACAAGAGTGCTTTCTAGAGATGTAAGGAATCAGCTGTTAAATAAAAGTCAGTGAGGCTTTAAGTGAAGCTTAAGAAATTATGGCATGGATGTTGAACAGGGTTTTGGAGGTAGTTACTGCTACTGCTCAGTCTTTGGTTCCCATACATTACCAAATAGTGGTTATCAAGTAGTGGTTGTGCATGTGGGAGCTGGAGCCAATGGCCTGGGCTTGAATCGTGGCTCTGATGGTTCATCACTGGGTGAGCAGGCATCTCAGTGCATCTTTTCCCTCATCTGGAAAATGGGGAAATAGTAGCATCAACTCAGAGGGATGTTGGGAGTTCAGTGAGTCGATATATGACAGCTATTTTAAGAAGAGTCCGGGATACAGGATGCACTCAGCACATGATTAATGATTACTATTAGGACTTCTATTTTTGGACCATATTGAGGTTGACAGTAATCTGACTTTCAGAGGAATGGCATAAGTCTTTTTTTTTTTTTTTTTTTTACTTAAAAATGCATCTTCTGTAATGTCTTTGTGGTGCAGAGTAGAGCTGAGTCTGGGGTGAGAAATCCTGGTTTGTGTAGGATGAACCTCCAAACCCCCTCAGTTTCTTCACCTATAATTGGAGAGAAATCTTCCTACCTGTCACCATTGTTTTCCTTCCTATCCTCTGCATCATTTTTCAATAATATGCATCTATCAGGTAGAAATGGGTCTCTTTGGTAATATGGAGAGGATTCCTTACCTGTAATCTGGGGCTATATAGACCTGCAGGTGAATTCATTCAACAGCTGAATGCCTCTGTGCTCCCTGTCTCTCCCAGTCTTGGAAGAACTGGAACAATGCAGCTGCAGCGTGCTGTTCCCCTCCTTGTTCTGGTGATGAAGACCATTCCTTTCTCACTGGACAATCAATACTTTGCTATCATCCTGTTGTTGCTTTTGCTTCATAGAAGAGTCTCACCCCTTTTTTTGACAACCAGGATCTTTCTGTTTCTGTCTTGTATTTAGATTCAGCCTGGGTGCATGATTTCACTTTCCCTTGTGATAAAATCTAACACTCATATGGAATTGGCAATGAGAATGGTGATTGTTTCCTTATTAATTGCATCAGTGCCTTCTCCTAAGTCCTGTGTTAATTGGTAGCATTACTATGCAGCTTGCTTCCTTCGTATGGGTTAGATGACTTCAACCTGGAGTCTGGATCTCTAACAGGCCCCATCTGTGGGGGAATTCTATCACAGCAGGGAGTAATTTTAGACTTGAAAAAATGCATTTTTAAGTGTTGTGAGATGAGGGATTCCAAGGGGAAAAAGGTAGAGAAATAACATTTTACCAAACGCTCTCCCCTGTGTTGCTTCATTCAGTTATTGCCCCTCTGAGAGGTAGCAGGTCTGATCTCTACTTTAGAGGAAGAGACAGAGAGCTTCACTAGCAGAGAGTCATTTACCCAGAGCCACACAGCCAGCACATGGGAGAACTGGGGCTTGAACACTGGTCTTTTGACAATCTCAGTTATGCCTGTGCCATGACACTGCAAATGTGGATTATCAAGAAGGGTCTAGATTCTTTGGTTCCTAATGATCTTCTCTTTGGCTTTCATATGAATGGTGTTGCCTATGTAGTGGTATTAGAAATAAATGAGCAATGTGGGCAGAGTGTTTTAAGTTCAGAGGACCCTTATTCCTAGTGACCCTTATTCCCAGTGACTCTGGGATCCAGGGAAAGAAGTAAAACTGTAATTCAATAGAGTACAGCTCTATGTGTGGCGGCCAAACCATCTCAGTCCACATGCTGATCATGACTTTTGGTCCAGCTGACTAATGCCAGATATTCCAGGCAAGAGCATGATTGGATTACACTTTCTGTCTGGCTGGGGAGTAGAGAAGAATTGAGAAGCCTTAGATCCTCTTTCCATGGGGATGATGCTCAGGATGTTAATCTTTGAGGCAGGCGACCATCTTCCAACAGCAGGGAGAGCTGTAGATATAGTCAGAGCCACGAGAGGCAACACACATGGTAGGAGGGGATTTGCTCAGGAGAGCCTCTTCAGACGCACAGAGGATTGTGCGTTAAGGCTGGAATAAATCTTGGATACCATTTTACATGCAGGGACACTGAGAACCAGAGCAGCAAAGTGGTAAATCCAAGGTCACTTGCAAATTAGTGGCCACACAGAGTCTAGAATCTAGTTATTTCCCATTCTTTTGGTGTTCCTTCCTCTGTAGCAGATTTTTAAGCATTGGATTCAAGTTAGACCAGCACATTGAAAATTCAACAATGCTAACCTGTGGGTCCCATGCCCGGTGGTTCAGATTTAGTCGGTGTGAAGTGTGGCCTGGGGTGTCAGGAGTTTTATTTTATTAAGAGTTTTTTAGTTTATTAGTGAGAGATACAGAGAGAGGCAGAGACATAGGCAGAGGGAGAAGCGGGCTTTCTGCAGGGAGCTCGACATGGGACTCGATCCAGGACCCTGGGATCAGGCCCTGAGCCAAAGGAAGACGCTCAACCACTGAGCCAACCAGGTGTCCCGCAACAGGAGCTCGCCAGGTGGTTCTAATATGCAGCCAAGTTAGAGAGCCTTGGGCTGCTGCGTCTCCACGCTGGCACACATGAAAATCACCTTGGGAGTTTGGAAAGAAAAAAGGTATGCTGGAAGCTCCATCCCAACACAATCAAATCAGAATCTCTGGAAATAAAGGAGAATCAAGGAGAGAGTATCTTCTGATGGGAGATGTCTTCTTTCACTGTCTCTTGATCGGGAAGTCTTGGCCACCACTCCCCCCCATCCCCACTCCGCGGTGGGCCCCGCTAACACTGCGTGGTTGGGTACTGCGGGCTCTTGACAGGCGGCAAGACTTCTTGGTTTCAGAAGCCTCTGAGAGGGTCCTCGGGCTTGGGATTCTCTACTCTCCTTTCTTGCTAGTTTCTAACAGCCCCGCAAAGTAGTAACATCACTGAAAGGAAAGCCATTTGCAGCTGAAGTCCAGAAGTCTCCCTCGGTGTTAAGGGCCCATTGGATCACTGCTGGTCCAATTAGAATAACCTGGAAAGCTCTTAAACAACAATGACATCTTGGTGCCATCCTTAAATACTCTTATTTAATCGGTCACATTGGGGCTTGGGCTGTTTTTAGAAGTTCCCAGATGCAGCCAGGAGTTGGAGAAGCCTTGAAGGCTGCTGGGTGCCCGGCAGTGCCCAGCCTGTGAGCAGAGAGCTTATGCAGTGGGGCCTTGTCCTTCTGCTCATTGCTCTTGGGCTCCTTCAGTTAATAGGGATGAAGGGGAATAAAGGTCCCTGTGGTCCCCGCTCCTGCCCCATGAAATCTAAGTCAGGTAAGACAGCAGGTCTTGGGCAGAGGGCTGGGTGCTTGTGCAGGAGCTGGAGGAAGGCCGTGGGGGTTTGCCGTCATCCCCACTGGCCTCCTGGGGCTTGGGGCAGCACACACTTTGGGTTTCAGCAAAAATCATCATGCCACAGTCATGGAAGAAACCAAAACCTCCTCAGTAGAGGGAATAAGAGGTGATAGTGGATCAGGAAGGATCTCTGGAGATAAGAAGCTCTGTGGTTTGATTTTGACTCTCTGGGAGCAATCTGACCCTGTCCTTGCAGCCTCCAGAGCTCAGCCTTGTTGAAGTAGCTTTTCTACCTTTCATAAAGGTGACTGAAGATGCCCAGGCCAGTCCTCATCTCCCCGGATCTGGGGGAAAAAAAATGGGAATGTGAATCTTGTGGTGGTGCTTGGGATCCTCAATTAGAAAGTATTTTGGAAAAAATATGAAGCCAACCAGAGGGGAGGAACATCCCATGGAAGCTTCCTCTGCCTTTCTATCTGCTTAGTATACAAATGGGGGTGGGGACCAGCCATCTTCTCTGTACCTCATGCCTTCTCAGCGCAGACTGCCTGTCTTCTGTGAATCCCTGCTCTTCTCTGCAGCCCTGTTAATTATTGTTTTTTCTCTCTTTCCTAAGTGCTTCCTTGACTCTTCAGGGCAATGTCATATTTATAGTACTTTGCCCTGTCCGCCACCCCACCCCCAGACACTTAAATTCTCTTTGGTGGGAACCTTGGTCAACTTTCGTTTTTTGATTTTTTTTTAAAAGATTTTATTTATTTATGACAGAGAGAGAGAGAGAGAACGGCAAAGTCACAGGCAGAGGGAGAAGCAGGCGCCATGCAGGGAGCCTGAAGTGGGACTCGAACCTGGATCTCCAGGATCGTGCCCTGGGCTAAAGGCGGGGCTAAACCGCTGGGCCACCCAGGCTGCCCTGATTTTTTTATTTAACCTAATACATCACCTTGACTTGACTCAGGTGATGGTCACAGAGGGTTGGTTTTTGGTGTTTTTGTTCTTAGGAAGTCAATGATTGAAAAATACCTTCTTTTTCTCACCTGTCTTCCCAGTTTGGTGAAAGCATTTCCTCCCCCTCCCCAGGTTCTTAAAGTTAATGTTTAAAGATTTCATTTATTTTTTCATGAGAGACACAGAGAGGCAGAGATATAGGCAGAAGGAGAAGCAGGCTCCCTGTGGGGAGCCCCTTGCTGAACTCTATCCCAGGATGTGAGGATCACACCCTGAGCCAAAGCAGATGCTCAACCACTGAGCCACCCAAAGTTAATGTTTAAATGAGACCTGTGTTGCTGTGACAGTAGGTGATGTTTTCTGGGAAGTTTTTTTTTTTTTTTTTAAGTCCAAGCTGTCAGCAGAGCTGGGGAGCCATGCTCCATCCCTCTCCTGACCTCAGTGACCCTGGAGCAATCTGAAATCTGGGGCTCTGCGGTGGGGGAAGTGATTGAAGCAAGACAGAGCAATAAAGTCTCTTACCACTTCACGAACAGAGCTGGAGAGGGGGCCTCACCTCCCTCGCGCCTGGCACTTGGCAGTCATGCCGCAAATACTTGCTGGATGAACTTGTCTCCTATAACCCAAGAAGGCACCGGTTCACAAAAACTTCAAGTAGCTTCTAATATGTGTCTTGGCTCCATTTCTGTTGCTTTCCTACCATGACAGTAGACACTATTAAGTCGAGGTGATTCATTAGTCGATGCCAGAACAGTTTTACTAGGATGACTATTACCATGTATTTAACTTCTCAGATCCCCATAGCATTTTATTGCTGATTATTGTTCCACCAATCCATTCAGCGGTGATGAAGTTGCGTTCAGTTTTAGCAGGGGCCGATCTATTCAGCTAGCTGCATGTCCAATGAGGCCCTGGTTAAAATCCCCACAGAGACAACCCCCCCTACCCCGCATATATCAGGACCTTTAATTATGTGGTGCTAATAGAGATCACGCAGAGTTTCCTTTGACATTTTCACTAGACAAGGATTATAGACATCTATGATTACCGTTGTGTGGAAAACTTACTAGTGAGGGTGTAATTAAGTTAGGTTTCAAGAGACTAGAATTCAGGAAATTGTTGAGTTTTTAAGAAGAGAAATAAAAGATGCCTGAAAGGTATCTTGGGCTTTCAGATTTACGTATATACCCCCACGGAAACCAATTATTTAAAGTGTTCCTTTTGTTTTGATCTCCTTGAAAGAGTTCTATAAATTCTTATCTAAGAAGCACTCATATATAGAGAAGGAAGCAAATATCTTTGAAAGAAGTAGAATTATAAACCAAGACTTTTGGTTGTTGCAAAGTGTTCTATATGCTGTTCTATAAAATCAGAATTTTGGATGTATGTGGTGACTTAGTGTGATGTTTTCAGATGTTTTTAGTAGCACCCAAGGCTTGTGGTGGCGGTGGGGAGAATGAAAACTTACATGGGACCCCAGTTTGAGATACCAAAAAGAGGAATTATTTTAGTTGATCTAGGGCTTGCTTTTCCCACACCCCGTGTCTGTGGGTCCTTGCTGCTATCCATTCAGAAGCACCTTTCTGGGAAACTCTTTGGGCTCTATAGAGCTTGAAAACTATTACCTTATTGGGTAGAGTTTATAGAAGAATTCTCTGGAGTGAAAATGGACCTCCCTTACCTGTCTGAAAAGACATATGGGTAAACTTTCGCCTCTTCTGTCTCTGAACTGTTTTTATTCTGTAGTAGTAATAATGGCTGATAGAGACCCTCTGTCTTAAAATGTGTCATTTGTTTAATCTTTAGCATTGTTGCCAAGGGAGATCCTTGAGAAATGTATTTCTAGTTCTTTGTGAAAACCTCGGTAGACAATAGACTCAAAGTCTAAGTGTCCTGGTATCAGAATCCCTTAGCACCCTAACACGAAATAACCATTCAACATGTACAAAATAGAGGACGGCCCATGATAATCATGCTCTCATGATTTGCTAGGTTTTTTTTTTAGAAAAAAAAGAATAATTTCAACATCTAACAAATATTTCACATGCAGGAGTTAATAAATAATTGAGGCTTAAATTGAGAAAAATTTATATCTGATTTTAAGATTCTGAGGCTGATATTACATAAAATTCTCTTGTCTGTCATGACTTAGCAGACCAGTCACACTTGGGAACTTGTGTAGAAGAAAGATCACTGAATGAAAAGCCTCACTTGGGCTGCAGTCTTGCCTTGGCACAAAGGAGTTGGTATGATATCAAAGCCCAGGAAGGGTAAATTATTTGCCTTGGTGGTTTACCTATAAAATTAAGTAGTTCAACCTGAGGATCCAAGTTCCCTTTCAGCTGGAGCATTCTACAAGCCTCCATGATCTGTGCTGTTGTTGATTATGCTACTGCTTATAATACACATGGGGCACCTCAATTGGAGAGACCAATCTGTTTTTCGTCTTTCTGCCCTCTCAGCTATGATCACTAGACTCTCTTTCCAGCCATAGCAGCCTAAATTGTGCTTTGTGAACCCCTCCCTTGTGGGAAATCTTGCCTGGTTCAAAAGAGGATTTCTGGGCTCTGGTTCATGGCCCTTAGCAGAGCATTTATCCTTCTGCTTTTTTATACTCAGTGATTAGCAATTGTGTTCCTGTTAAATAGCCCATGGTTAGATTCTACACCCCAGACAGCATATTGACTCCTTTTCCTTGTCGTGCGTGAATCTATATTTTTATGGCATCATTTATATCTTTACACACATGCACTATGATGATACATAAAATGAACCACACTTGGCACTTTTTGACACCATAATTATCTTTTTAAAACAGTGCTTTATCCACAGCACCTTATGGTAGATCTGTATCACTTGTTTATCTTTAAATCTTCCTGACTCTAAACCTCCTGTAGCATATCTGCATTTCTCTTCAATATCACATCATTTTGTTTCTTTCTGCTTGAATGTCACCTTGCTGTATCAAAACTCTTTCTAAAAAATACACATAGGTATAATTGCAGGCACTCAGGTGAGAGATTTTTGTGAATGGCATGACTCTAATTGCAAAAGTTTTCATCTGGGGTTCCATTCAGACTTAAGTATCAATAAAAGTCACCAATAATGTTTGTTAAAATACACATTTGAGGCCTATTCTCCGGGAATTCTGATTCAGTGGATCTGGGGTGTGTCCCAGGACTCTGCATTTCTGTGAACAATCCCAGGTGCTTATAATATAAGCAGACAATCCTGCTGTAGGGTGTCATTTAAGGGCTCCTTAAATGAGTGGGAGGCTCTATATGACCCCCATATGCAGTTTGCTCTTTCTGTCCTAGGGCATGGATTGCACTCATGGTTACCTTAGTCCAGTTGTTTTTGTAGCCTTAATAGAGGAGGTATCGCTTCTGGAAGCATCTCTCCTTTTCCTAGGTTGACTTCAATATATGCTAATATTTGAGAAGCACTTCTTGAAAGGAAGATCACAATTAGATTTAAACTTTTATATAAAATCTCCTAACCAAATGAGTATAAGAAAGGAATATATGGATTTTTAATGTTTGGATTTAGAAAAGCAACAACCTAAGCAGAACAATAATATTAAGAGTAAACAGATACTGGGAATGAGGTAGATACATATAATATTCAATAAATAATATATCCCAGATTTAATTAATTCTTCTAAGGGCTTCATGCATTGAATGGTTCCTTCATTCTCTGAAGATTAATACCTAACCTCTTTTTTGGGGCAGGTGCTCCAAAGCATTCTCATTAGATTTCTCTACCAGAATGACTTTCCTTACCCATAATGAAACCCAAGTGAACATTCCAGAAGGTATTTATTCAGCTATAGTTCCAAGCCATTTACATCCAAGTCCCCTGAAAGTGGGAGTTAAAAAAAATGCAGATTTCTGGGCTCCACTTAAATACAGAGACTAGAATTTGGGAGTCAAACTTGCATTTTTGTAAATTTCTTGAGCTGATTTTTATGCATACTGAAGGCTGAGGATCATAGCTTAAAGAGGCTGCTATACTAATGTAGAACCCTGTACCTCTTCTCCAAACCAAACCAATGCAAATCAACCCCTGAACAGTGCTGAAAAACAGTGTTCAACATCTTAGAAATTTAGAAAGCTGAGGTTTAGAAGGACATAGGCTTTCAGCCCCCTCTACCCCTAACTGGCTGCACGAACCTAGGCAAGTGTCTGAAACCCCTTAAGGCTGTCAGTGATTCTGCAAACTGAGAGCCAGTCTGCCCTGAAAAATGCTGCTCTGGTTTTCTGTTTAGAAACAGGATGGCTCTGTATGGTGAACTGATCTAATTTGACCATTCAGCAGTATTCAGGTCCATTTTGCTAAAATTCCACAAAATTTCTTTTTTTTTCCATAAAATTTCTTATATTCCCCCCCAAAAAAATATTTCTAATAGGTGATATTTCATATTGAAAATAGCCCTGAACCAAATTCTGCTAAATGTTCTCCTTTTTGTTAGTAAGGAGACACCGAGATAGTCATATTACCTGTTCTTAAAAGCACAGAAAGGTCCTTAGGTCTCTGAGTTTTGGCATTTCTAAGAGCATCTTAAATGAGAGGTTCTCTGTGAGGATGATACCACGTCACCGTGGTGATTACCTGCTAACTTCCCATATGGGTCAGGTGACAGTCCTCTGTGAAGTGGGGAGGGACAGGGGACAAGTGGAACTCTAGACCATCCCAAGGATTAGGATACTGGGGTTGCTAATTTTATTCTCCTGGTTCAAGAAAGATTGGTGAGGCCCTTACCCTCTTGCTAGCCCATGATGTATCCTAAATTCCTTCTATTTACACTTATTTTACCAGAGAAAAAGGATGTCTAACAATCCTTACATTAAGAAACTGGTGTTGGTTTCGATACCCGCATTCGAAGTTCTTCCTAAAATCCTCTGGAAGTTGGCATTCCAGATAAGCGTTTTTCAAATACTAAACAGATGCCTCTAGATACCATACAGTCTATTTTAAAGTAAATTAACACACAGCCTGTATTAGCACATGACCCTTGTTTCCTTTTTAGCTACTGGATGTTGGTTTCAAAGTTTAGGAGCACCTTAGCAATCTCCATAAAATTCTGAATTAAGGGCGGGGTAGTACTAGAGTTTCCAACCGAGTTTTGAATTTTATGTGCGAGTTTTGAATTTTATGTGTTTTACCTATATTTAAAATCTGGAAGAGTAATCTTGGAGGAACCACAGTTCCGTTACGGCTTCCTCCCGCGAGGGGGCAGCATTACCCCCACTTGAGAACTGTAAAAAACTAATTTCCGTCTTTCTCGTAGTTGGTTTGTACTGCTAAGAAGGTTTCAGATACTTATCACATTCAGCGGAGCACCTAAATGGGTAGGTGCAGTGTTGGACTTGGAATTGTTTGGCAGTAGGGCAAGGAGAACAGATCTGTCTTATGAATGGAAAGACCTTGGAGCTTGGAGTAGGTGGGTGGGAGCTGAGGGGTTGTTTTGGGAGATGTGGGGGAGAGGTGAGAGACAGAGCCATCCGCATGATGAGACAGGTTACCTGGGCTGGCAGAACAAGTGAGAGATCTCTGGAGTCAGGGTAACAGCAAGGATTTGACCAACAGGGAAGCATAATACGGGGTTTTAGTTTGTTGGGTGATAGAGAATGGAATCCCTTCCTGTTGAAGGCCTTTCATGCTTTGATACTGTGGGACTGGGGGAAATAAAAATTCAGCAGGGAAATGAAATTAACCCTAGAAGTGACTCTGGGAAAATGAATCTGCTGGACATTTATACAAATATTAGTAAAGGCAGTGGACCTTCCACGGGACGGCGACTCGTGGATTGAGAAAATCTTGCTTACCTTCTAAGCTCCAGAGTGACCTATTCTCAGGCTAAGCCAAGTGATTTATTTCATCAAATATGTCTATAGGATCTATTATTTGCGTTGCCAGATACTGGTATTATCCAAAGGGAAGATGAAAACAGTTCCTGCTCTCCAAGAACTTATTTTCTCTGTAGGGAAGTCAAATCTTTCTATTTAAATGTTTGACATGTTAATGACCATTGTCTTTGAAGCAGCTGCTCTGTCCAATTCAGAAAATTTAAATAAGGGATGGACCTAAAGCTGTGGTTGTCAGCTTTGGATGCATCACTCAGGGAGTCATTTAAAATTTTTAAGATGTCTTCCTAACTCAATATTATTGGTGTCCTCCATATTTCTCTCATGTTCCAGATGGAAATCAAAGAAACCTAAATTTCCCCTTATCACTCCTGTTCTTCAGGAATGCAGTTTTTTTTTTTTTTCCCTTTAAGATTTCATTTATTTACTCATGAGAGACACAGAGAGGCAGAGACTAGGCAGAGGGAGAAGCAGGCTCCCTGCAGGGAGCCTGATGCAAGTCTAGATCCCAGGACCCCAGGACCACACCCTGAGCCAAAGGCAGATGGTCAATCACTGAGCCACACAGAATGTGAATGAGAAATGTCAAATTCTCTCTTTTAGCTTCTTCCATATTTGCATAACAAGGCAATGCGAGTTCCCTCTAGAAGTCCCAATATCACAAGGAGTTAACTTGACTGCAGGATCTCTAGGCCTCAAGTGGCCCACATACTTCCTATAGCCAGCATATCTGATGCAACAGCATTCCAGCTCAACAGAATTATGTTGTCAGTCTCTTAAAATGCATTGCATGGGATTTGACATATATGGTTCTGCTCTAACAATGAAGTCAGTGTCTTTAGAAAATACTCGGAGAAAACAATAAAGGAATGTATATAACAGAAGGACATTGCCTAAGTCAAGTCAAGCCAAGTCACTGTTGCTATCAGCTCTGGAGCAAAGATATTAATGATCTTTGAGACCATATAATTTTATATAATAAGCAGATAATCATTCTTCCATCCTTACTTTGTCTATGCCTAGAGTCCATCAGTAAACCTATTGAAAAATGATCCTTGTTCTTTTCTTCTTTTGCTTGCAGTGCTGTTTTTGGCTCCTCTAATCAAATGAGTCATTCCTGGAATGTTCAGTTTGTTTTATGGTTGTGGCACTCCGGGAAAGCAGGACAGCTCACCTGCCCCACTCTATGCCTGATTTTAGCTGGGAAGGTGCCCAACATCTGTGTCTGTAATAAAAGACTCTACAAAAGCAAAATAAATCATCCTCTACCTCCATTTCTCCTGCCCATTAAAGGCTGATCACCTACAGTCATGATCCTGGCCCCGAGTCGGGCTGCAGCATCTGATCTGATGGCACAAAGCAAGATCAATACCTGCCACCGTAAAAAGTCAATGGAACATAAATTAGAAAGAGAATATTTTCTAACTCTGGCCCCAGGCAGTGACTGGTTGGGTGTAAGCCATACTGTGGGTCAATGAAAAGAGAAAGCAACTTTACTTAGCAGCAGGGTAGACTATACTCAGCTTGTATTATGTGCTATTCCTAGTTGTCTTTATTGATCTCCAAGTAACAAATTGAAGGGTGATTATCCTTTCTAAACTTTTTCAAGATTTTGCTACTGAAATGTTATCAGCAAGTTTCTAATTGTGGCTAAAGAAGTATGTGAAATTAATCCAGGCTCAAGGTTTGCTGGGTATAAGCATTTTGAGCATGTAAGAAGATTTTGGCCTCCAAATGAGGTCTTACCTAATACTTACAAGAATGTTCTAGTATTGTAATTAAGTTGGTTGGTGATGAACAACACTCGTTCTCTGTCTTCTTTGGCTGACTTACCTTTTCCTGATATGAGGCCCAAGATTTTTAAATTTCCAAAATCCAAGTGAATATTTTTTTTTTCTCATTTTAAAATTGATGCCGGTTTTTTTGGAAAACAGGAAACCCATGAGAGTAAAGGAAGCAAATAAACCTTACCCATGACACTATCAATTACTATTTGTAATTATGGCTATTATGTGACCATATCTGTTTCTAGCCCTGTGTGTGTGTATGTGCGTGAGCGCTCTCATGCACATCTATTTTTTAAAAGTGGGAACACAGTAGAGGTAGTACGTGATCTTTATGGGAACTAGATAAGTAGCATTCACTGTTTTTGAATTGTTCTCCTCCTCCCACCCCCACTGTTTTTGAATGGAGAATTAGCAACAAAGGTTTAATGCCAACAGGTGTCAAAACATCACATTAATTACTGATAATCTCAAGAGTGGAGGGTTTGTTTTGTTTTGTTTTTGTTTGTTTTTAGTAGCTGCAATCAGGAGAAATTCCATAGTACTGAGACTTATTATTAGATAAACTTAATATAATTAATTAGGTCACTTACTATAATATGCCCATTTTCACATAGTGTTTACTACATGTCCCTTTGATGGAATAGAATAAAATTTAAAAGTGAGTGTAAGTGAAAAAGTGACAGAGAAGACAGTTTTATTAAAGAAGTAGAAGAGTCTATAGAAATCCAGAACCCCAACTATTTTAGCTCTCGAGGTACCAAAACTAAGGCAATTCCAGGGATTGGTCACTCTCTGGGATTTATAATTATGTGAAGGGAAAGTTTATTCCTGTTATCTTAGCAGAGTCTTTTCTCCTAATTTTTTGATGGTTAAGTCACTATTTTTAGTTTTTTTGTTTGTTACCTCTGTAATTTCTACCATTAGAGCTAGACCACTATCTCTAGCTTGATTGACTTTGAACAAACTCTCAAAAGCCTCCTTTAAAAAAAAGAAGATAAGCCCAAGAACCACTTGCCCTTTCTTTAACCTCCCTCAAGTCTGGTCATCTGTGCCACGATTTAACATCATAAGGAGAGAGAACTTTTGTATATATTTTTTGTAACTGTGGTTACTGTTCCACACTGTCAACAGGTTGATTCTAAAAATTAAAATTAACCTACAAAAGTGTTTGCATTTCTGTAGTTTGTAAAATTGTTAATCTGAACAAAAATGCTCTGATTGCAATTCCTTTTCTATATTTCAATATTATAAGTACCATTCCACTCAGGCTAAAGATTCTCCTTTTGTATGCTCCACCAATGAATCCAAATCATGCCTCCTATTAGTTCATGTATGGTCCATGACATCCTCATATAGTATTTTGTTTTTCCTAGAATTTTTTCAACATGAATTTTTTTTTTTTAGATTTTATTTTTTTCATGAAAGACACACACACAGAGGCAGAGACATAAGCAGAGAGAGAAGCAGGCTCCATGCCGGAAGCCCGATGTGGGACTGGATCCTGGGACCTGGGATCATGCCCTGAGCTGAAAGCAGACACTCAACTGAGCCACCCAGGTGTCCTTCCTAGAATTTTTTTAAAAGCCTTATTGGAATATAACTTATATACCATAAAATTCATTATTATACATTCAGTGATTTTCCAGCAAATATAGTGATATCTAGATTTAGAATGTTTCCTCCCTTGAGAGTTCCCTTATGTTTCTCCCAGTCTATCCCTGCTCACACCCCCAGGTCCAGGAAAGCCCTAATCTGCTTCCTGTCTTTATAGATTTGCCTTTCTGCGCACTTCATGTTAATGGAATCGTATAATACATAGTCTTTTGTGCCTGGTTTCTTCTACTTAGTATGTTTTTGAGATACATCCATGTTGTAGTTCTAAACTTTTTACTGCTTGGTAGTATTCCATTGTATAGATATACCATATTTTATTTATCCATTCACCACCAACTGAGGGACATTTGAAATGTTTCCAATTTGGGGCTACTATGAGTAACATGGCTGTAACATTTGCATGCAAGTCTTTGTCTTTTATTTTTTATTTTTTCTGGGTAGAGACTTAGAGTGGATTTACTGGGTCCTATGGTAACTGTATATATATTTAACTCTTGAAAGAAAGAGCCACTATTTTCCACTTTCCATGCCCACTAGTAATGTGTAAGAATTGCAGTTTCTCTGTATCCTCAATACTAGTAATGTCATACTTTGGATTAAAGCCATTCTAGTGGATGTGCAGTGGTATCATTAGGGTTTTAATTCGCATATTCCTAATGACTAATGGTGTTGAGCATCTTTTCATCTCTATCTTTTCAAAAACATTACCCAGCTTTTAAAAAAGATCTATTGATAAGTAGATAGATAGATGGTTCGATCTATCTATCTATCTATCTATCTATCTATCTATCTATCTATCATCTATCATCCATCTATCATGGGCAGAGAGAGAGGGAGAGAGAGAATCTCAAGTAGAGTCCCTGCTGAGTGCAGAGCTCAACACAGGACTCCATCTAACGACCCTGAGATCATGAACTAAGATCAAGAGTTGGATGTTTAACCAATAGAACCATCCAGGTGTCCCTTACCCATTTTTAAATTGGTTTTTTTTTAAATATTGAACTGTAAGAGTTTTGTCCTATATTCTAGATAAAAGCTTCTGTATTAGATATATGATTTAAGACATTTTCATATCTTCTGTCATGTTTTGATATCTTCATATAAAACAGTTTGTGGAATGTTTTTTATTTTCTTAATGGTGCCTTTTGAAGAGCTAAAGTCTTAAAATTTGATGAAGTTCAATTTATCAACTTTTTTCTCCTAAGGATCATTATTTTAGTGTTATATTTAAGAAACCTTTGCCTAAACCAAGGTAACTAAGATTTTCTCCAACGTTTATCTAGAAGCTTAATACTTTTACCTCTTACATTTAAATCTATTATTCATTTTGAGTTAATTTTTTTTGTGAGTATAAGACAAAGTCTAAGGTTCTTTTTCCTTTCCTCTTTTGTTTCTGAAGGACCCCAAGAGCAGTCTGTTTTGGTGGATTAAGGACTCACAGGATGCTGAAAACCTGTTATATTCATGGTTATAGTTTATTGCAGAAAAGTTTATTACAAATTAAAGTCAGCAAGGGATAAAGGATGCTTGAGCACATTTTAGGAAAACCAAGTGCAGAAGTCTTTCAGCGTCCTCTTCTAGTTTTACACGGATAGTGTTCAATTTGCCACAATGTGTGACAACACATGGGAAGTGTTGCCAACCCTGGAAGCTCACCTAAGTTCAGAGTTTTTATTGGGGACAGCTCACATAGACATGGAACATGTACATGGCTGACCTTAGGTTCTTAGTCTCCAGTCCCTGGGAGGTCAGTGGATATAGCATAACTCAGGCATACAGAGACCAATGTTCACCACAAATCACTGTTAGGTTAAACTGTCTGGGATGACCCAAGGCTTCAGATACATAAACACACTCTTATCAGGTGTGGTATTCCAAGGATTCCCTCAGTTTATTTTCCGGAAGTTGGTCAAGGGCCAATCCTACGATCTTTGGAGTGTGTAAGGTTTGAGCAACCTAAGTCCACTGAGTCAATACTTTATTGCTCAGATACCAGTTGTACCAGCACAGATTAAAAGCAGACCGTCCTTTCCCAATTGAATTATGTTGGTACATAAGTAGAATATTAACTGACCACACAGGTAAGGGTTTATTTCTGGTTTCTATTCTGTTCAATTGAGCTATATATGTTTATTTTTATGCCAATACAATGCTGTTTTGATTTCTATAGCTATAGAGTAAGCTTTAAAATCAAGTATTATAATTCCTCCAGTATTATTCTTTTTTTTCACAACTGTTTTGGGCCTTTGCATCACTATATAAATTTTAGGATCAGCTTGTCAATTTCTACAAAGGAGCCTTTTGGGATTTTGATAGGGATTACCTTGAACCTGTAGATTAGTTTGGGGAGGATTGCCATCCTAACAATATTGAGTCTTATAATCCATGACCATGGGTTATCTTTTATTACATATTGATATTCTTTAGTTTCTCTTCATAATGTTTTATAGTTGCCATTGTGTAGGAGTTATACTTTATTTATATTTTCCTTTTGATGCTATTGTGAAAGAAATTGCATTATTAATCTCAGTTTTTGATTATTCTTCTGTGTGGGAGGAAAGCTATACGGTCTTTATCCTCTCCCTGTTTCTTTTACTAATCTCCTGTGTCTTTTCAATCTTTTACTAATTTATTTATTGCTTAAAATAATTTTTCTTTTTAAAGACCCTTACCTCGGAGGTCTGTGATTTCCTGTTTTAATTTCCTGAATGCTTTCCTCATTTCCCAATAGTTTCCTGATTCATAGCAATCAACCTGAAATTTACTTTTTCACTATATTTCTTATATCCTCCATCTTCCTCTTGTTTTGATATTTTTATTTTTACTGATGAACATCATCAAGTACTTCCTAAGAAGGAGTATATGGACAGTAAATATTTGCATTGCATATCTGGGAATGATTATACTTCATCAATAGAACTGATAGCCCAGCTGGCTGTAGAATTTTATATTTGAAATTATTTTTCCCTTTGGACTTAGAAGATTTATTCCATGGTCTTCTGGAATTCATTGTTGCTCTGATAAGACCAATGTTGGTCTGATTGTTGTTCCTTCTGATAGAAGCTTTTAGGCTTTTCTTTTGGTCTTTGAAGATCTGAAATGTCACGGGATATGTCTAGATGGTTAATCTCTTTTTACTCCTTCCACTTAGCAATCATTGGAACCATTCACTTTGAAGACCTATTTTTCAACTTTGTGAGAATTTTGCCATTACTTCTTAAACAATTTATTACTCAACACTTTTCATTTCTCTATTTCTGCTGTTATCTACAAGTTAGATCTTAAAACTCTTGGTCTGATTCTTTGGGTCATTATATTTTCTTTTTTTCTCTAATTTCTTGGGTTCTGCTTGCACCTTAATCTAATGTTTCCAATGTTCACAACTATTTTTTTTCTGTAATAATAAATATCCTATTCTAACATTATAATAAATGTAAGACATTTTAAAGAGTTGAGAGAATAATTTAACAAATATTCAAATAACCTCTACGTAATTTCAACAAATGTTAAATTTTCATCCCTCTCTTCATATATACACATACATCTTTGCTGTGGACCATTTGAAAGTAAATTGCAGACATAATAACGATTTGCCCTTAAATGTTTTAGAAATTGCAGTTATAATAACCGTTTACCCCTACACGTTCTCATAAGAATATTGGTTTCTATGCCACAATACCATGATCACCACTGAGAAAGTTAATGACTATTCAATAACATGATATAATATTCAGCCCATATTCAATTTCTTCAGTTCAAAGAATATCTTTCACATTCAGAAAAACCTAGGTTCACATACTGCATTTGGTTGTTATGATGGACTCTTTTTAGCCTAGAACAGTACCCTGACCTCCCCACCCCCTTAATGCTACCAACTTTTTTCCTGTAGAGTGTGTCCCACATTCTAGGTGTGTCTGATTGCATCCTCATGGTATCATTTAAACATGCTTCCCCATCCTCTGTATTTCCTTTCAGATCTAGAGGACTGATTATATTCAGGTGAAATATTATACCATGAAAATGTAGGTTAAGTTGCACACTTCAAGTTGTGTCACATAAAGGGGCGTATTATGTCAGGCTATTCTGGTAAGAGTATGGCTAAGTCTGCTTATATTTTAAAGAATTGCCCTTCACATCTCCCCTTTGAAATGGTACGTTTTCCCCTTTACAATCAGCAAGTTATCTCCAGGGTGGTTAGGTGTTCCAAAGATCTTTCACCTGGGGTTTTAGCACCAATCGATTATGTTTACCTGTCAATGATTACATCAGAAGTTGCAAAATGGTGATTTTCTACTTCTGTAATTCCTTGGACATTTATTGATAGACATTCTTTTGCAGAGAAGAGATTTTTAAAAATCTTTTTCAGTTTTACTGTGTATATAAGGAATTTTTTATTTAAAATGTTATAATCAGTTATAATTACTATTCTTTTTGGTGGTCAAACTATCTCAAATCTGACCACTGGGAGCTGATTCAAGCTAGTTCTCTGTGTCCTTTTTCATGATTCAGTTGGTCTTTGGACATTTTGACTACTACTTTCTATGCCCCAGAGATGGATTCAAGCATGTCTCCAATGAGACCTAGTTCCTTTTAGTGGGGTATGATATTTAGAAACCAAGATCTGAGTACTAGGTTTGTTCTTCACTACTAGGTATCATTGGTTCTAGGCCCTTCCTATAAAGTAGAGCTAGGAAAATTTTTTTTAAAACTTCATGCTATTTCCAGTTCAAATTTAACCTTATAAGGTTTTAAGAGAACCCTTATTTTATTTTATTTTATTTTTTTTATTTTATTTTTTTAATTAATTAATTAATTTATTTATGATAGTCACACAGAGAGAGAGAGAGAGGCAGAGACACAGGCAGAGGGAGAAGCAGGCTCCATGCACCGGGAGCCCGATGTGGGATTCGATCCCGGGTCTCCAGGATCGCGCCCTGGGCCAAAGGCAGGCGCCAAACCGCTGCGCCACCCAGGGACCCCGAGAACCCTTATTTTATATTGGTACAAGTTTTCCACTTAGAATTTACACTTTAAAAAAAAAAAGAATTTACACTTTACATTTACATTTAACACTGAGAATCTTTGTTCTTAACACCATAAATGTACTGGTTTGCTTTATCTTTTACGTAAAATAATTTCTAAAGTACGATATTACTACCAACAATAAACCTATAGAATGCATTTTTGCATATCTTTGCAGTTCTTTTTGTCCTTGGAATATATCACTGTAAGAAAAAACTGTTTCCTATACTTAAAATAATTCTTCTCTCCTTGTGGTTATTGATTTTACATGCTGAGGTTCATTTGTTTCTGTTGGTGTTCAATGTTTTGGTTTGCTTTTCTCTTTTTGATTTAATTTAATTTTTCAAATTTTTGTTTGTTTCAAATGTTTCAAATAGAAAACATTTATATGGTACATTGGTTATTAAGCTGTTGTCTCTCAGCCTTCTGTACCCTGCTATGAGATTCCTGGGCTGGAATGCTGTAAAACACATTTTTGTTTTTGCAACTAGTTCCCTGCTATGATCTTTTTTTTTTTTTTTTTTATTAGAGCAAGTCTATGAGTGAGGTGGGGGGGGGCAGGGGGAGAGAAACAAGTAGACTGCCTGGCCAGGCTTGATCCCAGGACCCTGAGATCGTGACCTAAGCTGAAAGCAGATGCTCAATGGACTGAGCCACCAACGCGCCCCCTGCTATGCTCTTCCAAAGAGGGTGCGAGGAGACTGCAAGGTTGGAAGAAGAAAAAGGAACTAGCCTGTATCTTCCCTTTGTGGCTCTTTGTCTCTTTCCTATACTTGCCCCTACCACTCAAGCCATCCTTTTTTCATTCCTGAAGCATGAGTGCCTCCCCAGGAAAGCAACTGAATTCAGTTTGTAGTTTTTCCAATTCTTGCAGACCCAGCTTCCCCCAGGGGTCTGGCCCATGGAGTCTTCTGGTGAACTCCATGACCCCAGCCCCGCCAAAGCAGTGCAAGCTCATCAAAGGTCTGAGTTCCAGCTTAGCAAAACTCTTCTAAATTTTAATAATTTCTAAATCTTAATAATTCCATCATCTCCTTACCCTCTTACCCTAAAGGTGGTAGCAGCTTCCTGTGGTAACTGTCTTCCTGATGCATTTATGCTCTTTTTATCCTTTTGGCCATCTGGTTGACAACTTTATACTTAGTTAACGAATCTTTATATGAAATTCCCTCTGTTCAAGTAACTGGTGTGCTTTTGTCTCCTGACTAAACCATACCTGATAAACATGGCCCACACAAAAAAATCCATACTCTGAGAAACCTTTCTTCCATCCCAAGTCTTTCTATCCCATTGCCACCTACCCTCTTGAGATAATAATTTTATTAGTCACTGTATTGTTGACCGTTTTTGATAAAACTAATCAAACACATACATGCTTGCATGCATGCATACGTAGATATTCTTTCTCTTATATAAAGGTAGTGTATTCTCTATGTAAAATGTAGTTTAACCTATGTCAGCCTTAAACATTGAACAGTGAAGTTTACTGAGCAGCAAATGAGTTTATCTGAGAATACCAGAGGAATTGCAACTTGGGACATGCCAACCATGGCAAACGATAGACAAGTTCCAAGAACAAAGGAGGAGAGCATCCTTTTATGGAGAAAAGGAAGAAGTTGGGAGGGGTTGTTCTGAACAAGACTGCGTTTGAGGAAAATGATGATTCAGTTTGGTGGCACTTATCACTGGCTGCCGCTTGAGAGGAAATCTTCCTTCTTCCTGTTGGATGATGTCTGATATCCATTGTCACGGGCATGAAAGCTCTTTTCTTTCTCCATTTTGAATGAAATTTCCATTACGCATTTTCACACATATATACTGCTCTGTACCCTGCCTATTCACTAAATCTTACATTCTAGAAATCAGTCCACATCTGTTCTTAAAGCTCCATTGGGTGGGTGCTCCATAGTGGTTCTATCCATCTTTGACCAATGGACATTTGGGTTGATTCTAATATTTGTTGTTGCTGCAAATAATGCTACAATGGATCACCATTTTGAGCATCTATTGTTAGTATTTGGGTTTGTGTCTTTTCAGGTGAAATCCTAGAAGTGAGATTACGGAGTCAAAGGGTAAATACATATATAATTTTATTATAATTTTACAAAATATTTCTCCATAGCACTGTGTCATTTTCTGTTCCTCTCAGAAATGAGCGCAAGTGTTTATTTCTCTTCAGTTTTGCCAATTGTGTTGTCAACCTTTTTTTTCTTTTTTTTTTTTTTTTTACAATTTCTATGAAAATGATGGAAGACATCTCAGTATTGTTTTAATTGCATTTCTTTATAGTGAAATTGAGGTTCTTATCCTATGTGTCAGGGTCACTTGCCTTTCTTTTTCTAGGATCTCTTTATCCCATTTTTCTATTGAGTTTTTGGTCCTTTTCTTCTTGACACTAAAAAGTGGTTGAGATACCAAGGAGATGAGTTCTTGTTTGTGATCTATATTGCAAATATTTTCTCCAAGTTTGCCACTTTTCTTTTTTCACTTTGCTTACAGTGCTTTTTTTTTTTTTGCTGTGCAGATACTTAAAAATTTTCATCTATCTTTTTGACTGCGTTTGGATTTTGAACAAAAAGAGAGTCTTCTAGTACTTGCAACCATCATTGTAATACTGAAGAATTCTTTCATGTTCTGTGAAGTTTCTTTTCCATCATAATGTGCTGGCATTCCACCAAAGTAATAACTCCTTGAGTCTCTTAGAGGATATTAGTGAGGGACTTTAAAAGTTCTCTCTTTTCTGAAATACCTGTTCATCTGGAATCAGTTTTTGTTTTTCCAGTTTGTCTTTATCCTCTTTGGTGATGCATAGTTTTCTTGAAAATCCAGTTAGTCTTATATTTATAAAAGAAAGATCTGTAAGCAGCCAGGGTGGTTGTCAATTCAAGGGACTTCTCTTTGGGTTGAGTGGTCAAGGACCTACCTACTTCACAAAGTAGCTGCCAGTGTGTGAACAAAGGACATTTTCTAACACACTCATCTTTAGTAGCTGTCCTTACTAGGAGAAAAAATTTTCACCTGTAGGTGTATTCTAGAATGCCTGTGTTAAGATTGTAGTTTGTGAGAAAGGAGGCCACTGTAGTGCATACAGATCTTAAAGTACTTTCCTCTTTGTTTATTTTTTTAAAAAGATTTATTTATTTTAGAGAACATGAGCCAAAGAGTGGGGAGAGAGGCAGAGGGAGCGAATCCTCAAACAGACTCCCTGCTGAGCAAGGAGCCTGGTTCGGGGCTCCATCCCAGGACCCTGAGATCATGACCTGAGCTGAAAGCAAGAATCAGATACTTAATCAACTGAGCCCCCCATGAGCCCAAGTACTCCCCTTGATCTCGCTTCCTATTTCTATACTTCATTGGACCTTTCATCTCTAAGTCCAGGAACTTCCCAGAGGTTTTGTTTCTCCTCCTGGTTTTTAGTCATATTATAGTCTACCTTCAAAGTCATACTTATATCTACCAGAAATTTGCTGAAATTCGTCATTCATTTATGTCATCACCTACTTTTCCTTTCTGTTAATGGGATTATACCCTTCTCTCTTTCTCTCTCTTTTTTTTAAAGATTTTCTTTCTCTGTGTCTCTCATGATTAAAAAAAAATAGAGGCCGAGACATAGGCAGAGGGAGAAGCAGACTCCCTATGGGGAGCTTGATACAGGGACTGGATCCCTGGATCACAACCTTAGCCAAAGGCAGATGCTCAACCACCGAGCCACCCAGGTGCCTCTCTCTCTCTCTTTTAAAGATTTCATTTTTTAGAGAGGGAGGCAAACCACAAGAGACTCTTAAAGATAGAAGACTGAGGTTTGATGGAGGAGAGGCGATGGGGGGATGAGTTAGATGGGTGATGGGAATTAAGGAGGGCACTTGTGTTGAGCACTGGTTGTTGTATGTAAGTGATGAATCACTAAATTCTCCTGAGAATAATATTACCCTAAATGTTAACTAACTTGAGTTTAAATAAAAATTTAAAAAAATAAAAAAATATGACAATAAAAAATGAAGTGCAAATGTATTAAAAATAGTGTTTTAAACAAGATGGAGTTATAGAAAAGGCTTTTTGTATGAAAATGAGATTCATATCTAAATCTGTATTGAGGGATCCCTGGGTGGCGCAGCGGTTTGGTGCCTGCCTTTGGCCCAGGGCGCGATCCTGGAGACCCGGGATTGAATCCCATGTCGGGCTCCCGGTGCATGGAGCCTGCTTCTCCCTCTGCCTGTGTCGCTTCCTCTCTCTCTCTCTGTGACTATCATAAATAAATTAAAAAAAATAAATCTGTATTGAAAAAAAATCTGTATTGACTTGCATATTCCTTTATTATTACTTCAGGTGATTTAAAATTCATTTAATCCCACAAATGAAATTCCCAAATGAACAGAAATTTGGGGATGATTTTCTCTAAAAATGGAAACATCTTAATAATGTCTTTGGTAATTTGCAAATATAGCAAATTCTTAATCACATAAAAATAGTTTTTCTCCTATCCTTAGTGTTGACTACAATATAACATTTTTATATTCAATTGTAATTTATAAAACTCCTCTTGTCAAAACCTAACATAGAATGTTATGGCCATTATCTCTTTTTATTCATGTTGTTCAGTAAAATGTATAATCTTGAAAAAATTTTTAAACCCTTCTGAAGAAAAAAAGGTTTTATTTTAAATATTCTCTACATCCAGTATGGAGCTCAAACTTACAACTCTAAGATCAAGGGTTGCATGCTTTACCAACTGTGTCGACCAGGTGCCTCTACCCTTTTAATTTTTTAACTATTATTTTAATGGATCTTTGAAGAGTAAAGAAGAAAAACACATGTTCAGATTACCAAACTCTAACGAGAAGTCTATGTGTCCAATTCATCTTGTAAGTCAGGTCATCTGTGTCTTGCATTGCTGGCCAGCCTAGGTAGGGATTCTTTTTTGAGTCAGGTTCAATTTTGGTGAAATCAATCAATTCTGTGGATAATTAAGTTATTCCTAATTTTCATTACAATGAACAATCACTGGACAGACCTGTAATTATCCATCTTTTACATACATTTGAGGGCACTCTTCCAACCACTTCCTTAAATACAGAATTGCTAAGTAAATTGGCATCATCTCTTATGGCTTTTGACACATTTTCCCCTCAGAAATGTTACACCAGTTATATTCCCAACCACAGTGGGTAAAAGAGGCCCATTTCTCAAGCCTCACTGACAATGAGTATTATCAATCTATTTAATCTTTGCAAGTTTTCAAGAGCAAAGGCATTATCTAACTCAAGAACTCTTATGTTGGTTTTGGAGGTAATGATGGTGTTTGCCTCTATTCATGGAACATATAATTTGTGTTACGAGTTATATCCTGGTTTTCACAATAGTTCCGTATGATGTGAATTGAATTACATTTTGAAGAAGAGGAATAGGAGATCTGGAAGTATTAAGTAATTATTATAAGGACATGCAGCTAGTGAGTGACTTCTCTGGTATTTGAACTGGTTTCTGTGTTACTCCTAAAAAGGGTTGGAGGCAGAATTTTGTGTAAAATCATGGTAAAGATATGTAAATGTTATTATAGGGCTATAAATGTTTGGAAATAAATCCTCTATTTGGTGATAATGAAAGATCAATGATTTCTGCCTTCTGACAAAGCCCTAAGAAACCAGATGGAGCAATTACAGTTTTTTCCCTTTTCCATGACTCTTACACTATTTCAAATACCAACTATATTATGAATTGCTTTAGATCATTGATACACATCAGTCACTACTAATGGAAACCAAGCATTAATTTTGTTGGTTGAAGGAATACAATTTTGTGCGGTCTATTAGTTTTCACAGGGTGAGTGATGGGTTACTTCAAAAGTTAGTGGCTTAAAACAATAAAAAAAATTTTTTATCTTCTCATGGTTTCTGTGGGTTAGGAATTTAGGAGTGGCTTAGCTAATTCTGGTTTAGAGAGATTTCCAGCAAGAAGATGGCCAGGGATGTAGTTATCAGAAGGCATGACGGGGACTGGAGATTCTTCTTTCAAGGTGATTTCACCCTCATCGGTGGCAAGTTAGTCCTGTTTAGAGTCCTCAGCACGTGAGCCTCCCCAGAGGGCTGCTGAGTGGCCTCCTGCCATGGCACCAGCTTGCTCTGGAACAAGTAATCCAAGGCAGAGCAAGGCTGAACCTGTGACATCTTTTATGATTCAGCCTTGTCACACTGTCATTTCCACAGTAGCCTACTGGCCATACAGGTCAGTCCTAGTCAACATGGGAGGGGACTCCACAGGGCATGAATACTGAGACACAAGAATCGTTGGAGATCATCTTAGAGGCTAATTATCACACGTGGACATGTCCTATCCAAGCAGATGCTGAATGCAGGAATCAATAAACAACACTGAAGATATGCTGACCATGTGGGTCTATGTAAAGACAGATGAGATAGATAGATCCCTACTCTTATAAAAATGGAGGGACTCCTGGGTGGCTCAGTGGTTGAGTGTCTACCTTTGGCTCAGGTCATGATCCTGGGATCCTGGTATCGAGTCCTGTGTCAGGTTCCTGCTTAGGGAGTCTGCCTTTCCCTCTCCCTGTGTCTCTGCCTCTCTGTGTTTTTCATGAATAAATGAATAATCTTTTAAAAAATGGAATAACTTTCTCTATCTTATAGCAGTAAGAGAAAGTATGGTTAGAATTCTATTGAAAATGAATGCAACTGTTTGTCCAAAATGGTTGTCCTCCAATCTCAGTTTTTATTAGACAGTGTTAATAGTGTAACTTTTTGTACTAGACAAGGAACTAGGCAAATTTACTTAGTTCTTACAACAATATTTGCATTATTATTTATATTTATATTTTACAGAGGAAGCCTTGAGAAATTGAATGACAAGACTAAGGCTACTTAACTCAGTGGGGACTGAGTTTCATCTCTGGATCTTTTCCTTTGTGTTGTGTCCCACCACACTGAAGTCCTGGGAGTCCCAGATTTGCCTACTGGGGCTGACAGAGGCAGAGCTGAACCTTATACCTGATCACATAGTGAGAACAGATACTCTGGGTCTGACCTCTAACCTTCTAACTATCCTATTGGAAAAGTTAAAGGACTCTGTGAGGCTATAGGAAGAATTTGAGTTTTAACCAAAGAGTAATGAAATCTATTTTTGAGAAAGAAGCAATTTCAATGCTTTCAACATACTTGACCCATCTTAGTAGTAAATTTTGGCTTTTATTCAGCTGGAAGACCATCACTGAGGTTCCTTTGCAGCAATACCCTGTTTCTTCTCTCTTAATAGAGGAAGAATATACTTTATTCAACAAGTCAACTGCAATTTCTTTTAAGTCGAAGATTGTTCTTAATAACCTGGTAGTGGTTCATCTGGCTTAAGAGTCACTTCTTGCCATTGAAGATGTATCTTTCAGATAATGATAGTCACCTATTTAAAGTTTGGTGTAATATTGTAGACCTTCAGCATCCTGATTTAATTTGATGAGCATGATGATTGGTGTTAAACTGCCATATAGTGCTTCAGTGTTCCAGGATGTCAGGTTCAATTTGGTCTAATTCAGTTGGGATCAACTTTTACACTTCTTTGAGAGTTGGTTCTGGGTTTTAAAATATTCAAAAGTGTAGTTATACTCTTCACCTAAGATTAGTAAGGCTGATTGTGGCCCACTCAAAAGATTTCTGAAGAGAGAAGATATTGGAGGTCTATAGGAAACTGTGCTGGGTGGATAATGATACCTTTTTACTGGAGTTTATCCAGTTCTTGCAATTTAATATCCCCTTTACCTACATCAATATTACTACCCCCAACTTTGAAATTGTTTTTACTTTCCACTAAAAGCTTATATTTGTATCTCTCACCAAAATTCATATGTTAAAACATAATCTCCAAGGTGATAGTATTTGGAAGTGGGGCCTCTGGGAAGTAATTAGGTCATGAGGGTGGAGCCCTCATGATGGGATTAGTTAGTGCCCCTCCAAGAGATCCCAGAGGGGCTCCCTCACCTCTTGCACCATGTGAGGACACAATGAAAAGATGGCTGTCAACCAGAGAGCAGGATCTCCCCGGACACCAGTGCCTGTTCTTGGACTTCACAGATGACAGAACTGTGAGAAATAAATGTTCATTGTTTAAGCCGATCATTCTATGGTATTATTGTTAGAACAGTCTCAATAGACTAAGACAGAGGGGTAGCATCATGACTTCTGATAACACCTAAGGATCCTGAGTCTCTGCAAACTCCCGTTTACACAGAGAGAAAGGATCTGTGCTAGTTTTCCTTGAAAAAAGGAAATTAATTCTTATTTAGCCTGTTATAGCCACTTTATTTTGGAATCTGTCTTTTCTGACCATGCTAAGTTCAGACTCCAATTATTCTTCATTATAGCAGCCTATTTCTTACCTTTAAATTATCTATTCTAGTCTGTAATAGTCTTATATGGTGGTTTATGTGTTTATTATCCACTTTCTCTCCTAGAATGTAGGCTGGACCAATGTGGCTATAATGTCTATCAACACTCTTCCCCAGAGCCCAGTCCTGTGACTGAGACACAGACAGAGACCCCAGTAGTTACTTGTTCATTGAAGGAATAAGCATTTATGAAATACTAAAAGTTAGACTAGAAGATAATGTTGATACTTGCCGTTGCTGCTGCAAGACACAATTCTCTTCAACTGCCAGTATCTGCACCTAGTTACCTGAGGGCTTTTGTTCTTTTTTGCCATTGGATTATGTTTTCCATTCAGTGGGTTTGGAGTACCTGGAAACACATATACCCCTGGGAGCAGGGCTCAGCCACTGACTGGATTTGGTGTAGAGATACCTTGGCTCCCTTGGTCCGTTGGGTGGGATAAATGAAGCATTTTTACACTGGTTGCCAGAGTTGCTGCAGCAGAATTCAGCTTCAGTCATGCAATGTGCTAGCCCTCAAGTCCACACCCTTTATTAGCTGTTCCCCATTCATTCCTTGCTTCACTTCCCAATTCTCTTGCTGTTTTCCTGTCACTACCCCAATAAGCCACTTGCACTTAAAACCTTGCCTCAGGATCTGGACAACCCAAACCAAGACAGAAGACACAAAAATTCACAAAAGCTATACAGGTTTTCCAGACTCTATTTCTAAATGAGGAATCATGAGCTCTATTTTGAAAGTAAAAAGGTCATCTCCTTTCCTAAAACATAGGCCTTATTGTTGTCTTCTGATTACCTTGTGTACTAAAAGTATGACTACGTGAAAATATTCTTTTAGTAAATTACTTTCCTACTCTTGCAACTTTAGTTTTTAGCATACATCACACTTCCAGACCACCATCTGGGCAACTGGAAGCACAGACTTTTTGCATCGCCATCCAGAAATGTGGTTAACAATTGAAGAGTCATTTATGGCACAGTTACTGTATGAAAGGCAATGAAACCCTTTTAGAGGACACAGAGTTGGAATAAGATATTTGTCGTCGTCTCTCAAAAGCTCACAATCCAGTAAGGGAGAGAAGCACATATATATTAAGATGGGGGTCAGCACTTTGGAAGCTTAAAGGGAATGTGCTGTGGGATTGCAAAGTAGAGTTGGGAGGATTCTGGTGAGGATCTGTGCAAGACGGGACCTAAGGATAAGTAATTCTGTGGATAAAACACTGTGAACAAAGGAAGGTTGGAAAGTACAAAGTATGGTGGCAGGACAGCTTTTATTCTGATTTTTGTAGAAGGAGTCATGATGGATAAGATTGAACTCAGTCTTCAGTGTCTTAACAGGGAAGAAGCAATAGAGCTTGAGGAGAATATGGGGGGTGGGGAGATAGAATTTCTGGTGTCCATCTAATGGTACTGGATAGATAGCTGCTTACACATATATTGTGTTATATACGCAGTTCCAGGGGTTTGGGACTCATGATCTCAGCACAGAGCTGTAGGACTAGAACAAAAAAGTAAGGCTAGAATTGACCAATGCAGAGACAGAGTAGCATGAGTCAATTTAGCCATACATTGATAGCATAGTGAGATTATTGGGGAGTTTAGTTTCCTAGGATTGCCATAATAAAGTACCATAGACTGTAGATAAATTTATTTTCTCTTCATTCTAGAGGCTCGGAGTCTGAGATCAAGGTGTGGGCAGAGTTAGTTTCTTCTGAGGCTTCTCTAATTGGCTGGTAGGTGGCTGTCTTCTCTCTGTGTGTGTTTGTCTCCTAATCTCTTCTAATAAAATTACCCATCATACTGGATTAAGGTCTAACCTAATACCTCACTTAATTACCTCTTTAAAGATCCTGTCTCTAATTAGAATCACATTCTGAGATACTAGGGGTTAAGATCTCAACATATGAATTTGTGGTAAGGAACGTAATTTAGCTTATGAACAGGAAGTTAGAGAGCAATAGTGTATGTGTGTATGTATATGGTGTTTGCATGCATAAGAGGTGAAGTCAAGTTCACTCAATCTCATTGATGTGAAGAAAATGTGGTTCTGTTGAGTGAAAGAATAGAAGGAAAAGCCAAAGTAGGATGGGCAGAAAACAAAGCAAAACCACAGAAAAGCAGCTGGAGGCAGCTGTGGAAAAAGAAAACACGGTTACAGAGATTAGGAGGAAGAAGAGAGGTTGGTTTCAGGAGAAGAGAGAAAGAAGTGCCCCCTAATATGGCCAATGGATAGCAATGATTAGCAGGGGGGTGGGTGGTCATGACAACTGAAAGTCAGGATGGCTGAATAGTTGAAAAACTGGTCAGGCAGGCCTGAAGAAAAGAAACAACATATTTGTGTATTTTTTCCCCAAGAAGAATGCCAGCCATGTTCTAGAAAACCAACATTACATGTTAATTGAGGCATGTAAATTTTTTAGGCATGGCATTTTTTTTAAATGTGGGGAAAAACAGGTTCATGATGACATGAAAATATGATGACATATATTGCAGGTCTACCTGTGTTCCATTTTGATATAATGTCAGCTTCTGAACTCTGAATGTTATAGGATTCATTTTCAAATAATAATGAAATGTGATTTTTACTGTATGTCTAAACAGTGTTTAGTACCAGATTCTGTGGTGAGACCCAAGAGATAAGATATGACTTATCTCCAGAAGGAGTTCACATGGTGCTGTTCAATGTATATTTTTACATATTTGTACAATTTCAGCACTAAGGAAAACCTTCTATTTCTCCGTGCTTTATTTGGGTGGGCACTCATTCCTGTCTGGAAACCACAGTAGTTGGCATGAAAAGAGACATTTTGTTATATAGGCTTTGGGTTGAAAGATGAACACTTATCTTACTGGTATTCAAAATATTTGAGCCTGGAGGTTTACTGACTGGCTGGAAATTTAAACTATAGTTTCTGGGCTTGCACTGAAAACATCAACAAGTATGCAAATTTGCCATTTTACTTGATTCTACCATTTTGTTATGGAAAACTGTGATGTAGAATGCACCATGAAAGATAAAAAGAACTGTAAAACGTGGATGCTTAGGGAAGTGAGTGGTGCAGTATCTACATTCCTGGGATGGAAAGCAGAAGAATTTGTGCTAATGGTTCCCCTTGCACTGGGGCCTCAGGAAAGTCACTACTTTCCTAAGCTTTCAATGCCTCTTGTACCCACTACTAACTTTTTTTTTTTTAAGGTTTTATTTATTTGAGAGAGAGAGCAAGAGAGCACAAGTCAGGGGGAGGGGCAGAGTAGAGGGAGAAGCAGAGCAGGGAGCCCACTCAACCCCAGGGCTCTGAGATCAAGACCTGAGAGGAAGGCAGCTGCAACCCACTGAGCCACTCAGGTGCCACACTTATAACTTTCATTTTGAAAAATTGCCTTTCAGAAAAATACAGCAAACACTCATATAATTCTCTAGAGTCACCAATACATAACATTTTCCTCATATTTGTTTCACTTCTCTCTATGTCATTATCTATGCGCATATGTGTTTATATGTAGTTCTAATTTTTTCTCAACCATTGGAAAATAAGTTGTAGACATGATACGACATAATAAATACGCTGCCGTGTATCACCTAAAAACAAGGACGTTCTTCTATGTAACTATGTAACCATGTAACCATGTACTTTATCTGTCAAGATATTTAATGCTGTTATAGAAATATTACTAATATTCAAAATTTCCCAGTTGCTCCAAATATGTCGTTTAGAGCATGTTCCTCCCCATTTTGAATCTAAACAAATATACATTTCATTTAGTTGTCCTGCCTCTTTCATTTCTTTTAATCTAGAATAGTATTTTGTCTCTTATAATAAAGATAACTTTGAAGAGTGTAAGCTAGTAATTTTGTAGATAGTACCTCAATTTGAAATTTAACCTAATTGTTTTCTGAATAGTAAATTCAAGCAAATAATGTTTTGGTATAAGGATGCTTCATAGATGACATTATGTACTTCTTATTGCATCCCACCAGGAGGCACCTTATTAATCTGTTTCGCTGTTGGTATTATTAAGGGTGACCAGATGATTGAGTTTGTGCCCACCAGATTTCTCCATTGTACAAAGTACCTGTTCCCCTTTTTAGTTAATAAGAAATAAAGAGGTCATTCTTTGAGATCATGTATTTTATTTCCAACAAATTTCACCCAATGGTTTTATTATCTATGAATGATCCTTGATTGATTTAGTTATTAAATTGATAATACTAATTGTAATGTTTCTATCCATTATTGAAGATGGAGTATCAAAGTCTCCAGCTCTTATTGTTGATTATCTATTTGTTACTTTCAATCTATCAATAACACATATTATTATTATTATTTTTGACAGTAGGTATTCTAGTAGGTGTGAGTTGGTATCTCATTGTAGCTTTTGTTTGTATTTCCCAAATGAAAGATAGTAAGCATTTTTTATATGCTTGTTGGCCATTTGTATTTCATCAATGGATAAATGTCTATTTAAGTCCTTTGTCCAATTTTGAATTGGGTTGCTTATTTTTTGGTGTTGAATTATAGGAGTTTACTACAGCTTATCAGATACAGGATTTGCACCCTGCTCCCTGGCCCAATTTTGTGGGCTGCATTTTCACTCTGTTAATTGTGCCTTTTGATGCACAATTTTTAATTTTATGTGATCCAATTTACCTATTTTTCTTCTGTTGCCAATGTTTTTATTATCATATTCAAGAAATTATTGCCAAATCCAATGTCATTAAGTTTTTCCTTTATTCCTAAGAGTTTTATAGCTTTAGATTTTAAGTCTTTGATCAATTTTGAATTGAGTTTTGTATATGGTTCAAAGTAAGGGTTCAGTTTCATTCTTTTGCATGTGGTTATCTAGTTTTCATAGCATCATTTGTTGAAAAGACTATCTTTTCCCCATTGAATAGTCTTGCACCCTTGACAAAAGCCACTTGACCCATAGATGTGAATATATTTCTGGACAGTCTGTTTTATTGTATTGGTCTGTGTGTCTGTGTTAATGGAATTACCACACTGTTTTGATTACTGCAATTTTGTGATAACTTTTGAAATCAGGAAGTATGAAACTTTTTGTTCTTCTTTATCAAGATTGTTTTAGCTATTTGAGGTTCCTTGAGATTTCATATGAATTTAAGATGGATTTTTCTATTTCTGCAAAAGAAAATGCTACTGGAATTTTTATTGGGATTGTATTAAATTGGTAGATAGCTTTGGGTAATGTTGAATTCTTTTTTTTTTAATTTTTATTTATTTATTTATTTATTTATTTATTTATTTATTTATTTATTTATTTATTTATGATAGTCACACACACAGAGAGAGAGAGGCAGAGACACAGGCAGAGGGAGAAGCAGGCTCCATGCACCGGGAGCCCAACGTGGGATTCAATCCTGGGTCTCCAGGATCGCGCCCTGGGCCAAAGGCAGGCGCCAAACCGCTGCGCCACCCAGGGATCCCACATGTTGAATGTTGAATTGAATGTTGAATTCTTAACAATGTTAAGTCTTCCAGTCCATGAACATGGGATGTCTTTCCATTTATTTTATTTGTTTGTTTATTTATTTATGAATGAGAGCACACATGTATGCATGTAAGAGGCAGAAGGAAAGGGAGAGAATCTTAAGGAGACTCTGCACTGACATCTGCAGAGCCAAATGTGGGGCCCCATCTTACAACCAACCCTGAAATCATGACCTGAGCCCAAATTAAGACCTGGATGCTTAATTGACAGAGTCATCCAGGTGCCCCGTGTCTTCTTTTTTTTTTTTTTTCAGGAATGTTTTATAGTTTTCATTGTATAGGTCTTTCACCTGCTTGGTTAACTCTATTCCTAAATTTATTCTTTTTGATGCTGTTGTAGATAGAATTGTTTTCATAATTTGCTTTTTGAATGATTCATTGTTAGTATATGGAAACATAGCTGATTTTTTTTGTGTGTGTTGATTTTATAACCTGCTACTTTGCTGAACTCATTTATTCTAATTGGTTTTGTGTGTATATGGTGTCTTTGTGTGTAATATTTGAGGTTTTCTACATACGAGATCATGTCTCTATGAATAGAGATGATTTTAGTTCTTCCTTTCCAATTTAGAAAGAAGCCTAATTGCAGTAGCTAGGACTACTAATACTATGTGGAGTATAAGTGGCAAAAGTGAATATTCTTGTCTTTATCCTATCTTAGAGGAAAAGATTTAATCTTTCACTGTTGAGTATGATGTTAGTTGTAGGCTTTTCATATATATCCTTTATTATGTTGTAGTTTACTTCTTTTCTTTGCTTACTGGTTCTTTTTATCATGAAGCTCTGTTTATTTTTCTTTAGCATTTTTTTCTTTGTATATTTTCTAAAAGTCTATCTTGAGGTTTTATGATTCTTCTGACATTCATATCTAATGTTGAGCCCCTTTAGTGAATTTTTTGTTATTGTAGTTTTAATGCCATAATTTGCATTTTGTTCTTTTAATTTTTTTAATAATTTCTATCCATGGTCTCAATTTGAAGCATTTTTATCACAGCTTCCTTTACATCTTAAAGTATGTTTGCCTTTTGTTCTTAAACAAATTTAATGCCTTTGTTACATTTGGTATCTGACCTCAGAGATTTTTTTTTATTGTTGTTTTTGTCTGCTCTTCACCCCTCCCCCACTCTTGTGTATGGGTCACTCTTTCCTGGTCTTCTGTGTATCTCATAATTTTTTGTTAAGAACTAGACCACCCTAGATACTGCTTCTCCACTGCCTCTGGAACTTCATTTTGTTGTTTGCTTGATTAATAACTGGGCTAGACTATTTTAGTGAATTATATATCCCCCACAATGGGAAGCTTTTGGTTTTGCTCCTCATAGAGTGCAGTCTTGGGTATGTGCACAGTCATTCTGGGATTTCTCTTTTTCTGATCTTTCTGTTATGCTGTTGTCCTCATTTGTTACTACAGCCAGCTATTGGGCCCCACTAATTGCCAGATGATTGCTCTATTCTTTTAGACAATGCCCCAGGGGCATAAATTATTACACGCTCTGATCCAATTAAATTTAAACAAGGTAGTTTTTGAGGTCCATCTTAGAGGTTTGTTCTAACCTCAGGAGGACTCTTAGCTTTTTCACACTTTCTCTCTGGTGAGTTAGCTGGCCTATGGTTTGTTGCTCTTAATTAAGAGAAGCTATTGTTTTTGAGAGCATTCTGAGATTTGAACTTCTCTACCCTCTGTTTCACATAAAGCCAGTTCCTTTGGGGAGGATTTTAGAACTCTCTTATTATGAGTTGCTTTTGGGGGGTGGGGGCGAAAAATTTTTGAGTCACTATTTTGGGACCCAGATAAGGTGGCATACTCTGATCTTCTTGGCTTGCTTCTTCTGATTTGGAACCTGCACTAAGCGGGTGAGAGGATGATTGAGGCCCTAGTTTTCTTGGCCTGTTGCATATGTGGTCTCTCTGTCTTGGGTGTTGGGTATGAAGGGATCTACTTGTGGTGTCTCAATGAGGTGTCTCTTGATCAGATGAGGGCCCCAAACGTGGAGTGACAGTCAGTAGTACTAAGTCAGTGACACAAGAGGTGAAAGGATTCACCTGAGGCAGAACAAAGGAGATAGAAGTTTACTGAATTTACTGCAGGAGTGGTGAGCAGGACAATAAAGGAAAAGTTGTCTGCAATGAGGTAGTAGGTGGCGGCTGTTTTTATTTTTATTTTTTAAAGATTTTATTTATTCATGAGAGACTCAGAGAGAGGCAGAGACACAGGCGGAAGAAGAAGCAGGCTCCCTGCTAAGCAGGGACACCCCCCACCCCACCCTGGAAGCAGGGCTTGATCCCAGGGTTCTGGGATCAAGACCTGAGCCAAAGGCAGATGCTTCACTAACTGAGCCACCCAGACACCCCTGATCAGTTATTTTTGTTTCATTGGGCAGTAACTCTGTGGAGCTCCTCATATGATTATCCCAGAATTTCCTCATCAATGTTGCAGAAGTTTGGAATCAAGGTATTAGCAGAGTCATGCTCTCTCTAAAGATGGTAACAGAAGCTGCTTCTTTGCTTTATTGTAGCTTTTGGTGCTTGTTGGCAATCCTTGATGCTCCTTGGCTTGTGGGTGCATCATTCCATCCTCTGCCTTTGTCTTCATTGGTGTACTTACCTCTGTGTCTGTTTGTGTGTGTACACATTTTCCCTTATCTTCACTTAATTACATCTGTAAAGACCCTATTTCCAAATAAAGTCACATTCACAAGTACTGGCTTTCAAACTTGAATATATCTTCTGACAGACATAATTCAACCTGTAGTACCATTGGTAATGTGTAAAATGTCCACTTCCCCATAGTCCTGCCTAAAGACTGTGTTTCTAAGTTTTTGAATATTTACCAACCAAAAAGATCTTAAATAGTAAGTCAGCATTTTGTTCTTTCTAGATTTATTATTTATTTGAGAGAGACAGAGAGTGAGCATGAGCTGGGGGCAGAAGGCAGAGGGAGAGGCAGAAGCAGGCTCTGCCTGAGCTGGGAGACACAGGGCTTGATCCCAGGACCCGGATCCATGACCTGAGCTGAAGGCAAACACTTAACTGAGCTACGGAAGTGCTCAGTAAGTCAGCATTTCTATTTCTCTTATTGCAAAAAAAAAAAAGTGGAATTTTTTTCATATGTTTATGTGCCATTTAAAAACTCTTCATGGCTTTTTAGGTTGTAATCACAAGCATTATTATGGAGATTTTCTAATGCATAAAAGTAGAGAGACCATTTAATGATCTTCCATATTTCTAACATCTGGCTTAATCAATTGTCAACATTTTGCCAATATTATTTCATCTGTTACTCCCTTCTGCCCCACGTCTCTCTTATTCTAGGCATCATATCATTTCATCTATAAGAATTCAGTATGTAACTCTAATACCTATAACTTAAAAAAACACAAGACAGCAATACCATTTTTATATGTAATAAAATTACTAATGATTCTTTAGTTATAGCTAATGCTCAGTCTGTGTTCAAGTTGTCTTAAAAAAATCACTTTTTCAGTATAATTTTTAAAAACTATTCCATGAGGGACTGGACAAAATCATGTCTAGGGTCTTCTTTCATTTTAAAGTTTGGAGATTTATCTTCTAATTCTACATAATAAATGAAGAGAAACTTTGCTATTGTAAGCCTTGAAATACTGCTGGGTAATGATCTCATTACTTACTGGTGAATTCTGCAGAGCACTGTTTCCATGTTCTCTTTCTTCAGTTTGTAATAGTCTTATCTATTGTGCTATCATTAGATTGTTATCTATTACTTCTCTGGAAATAGAGTGACTTGGTTCTCTAATAGGACTTTGTTCTCAAAGCCTTTTTCAGATGTGAAAATAGACCATAATGTCACCTTAATCTTGCTGTGAGCCTAATAGGGAGTGAAAAATGTCATTGGTGATGGCATGATTGTAGGCTCATCATTTTTTCTCATTTGCTATGTTCTATTAATTCGTTCAAAATCTTGACTTTACCTCTTCTCTATTCCTCTGATATTTGCATTACTGCTGCATTCTATATGGTATCACTTCTAAGCAGAGCCAGACATCCAGGGTTCAAGTCTCACTCCTGCCATTCACCAACTGTTTCCTTTTCTGTGAAAGAGGGGCATAATAAAATCACTGACCTTACTGGGTTGTTGTGAAGATTAGTTAATTCTTGTTAAACAGCAAAACAGCAAGCAGGAAGCGCCAAATAAATGTAGATTTTATTAATCTCTTTGCCTCCTAAATGCCTCTGCTTTAACTAAATTCTGCTTACCATTGTCAGAATAATTTGAAAGCTCTTGTTAGAGAACCACACTGTTCAATATGGATGCTACTATTAGCCGTTGGCTATTTAAATTTAAATTAAAGAAAGTTGAACATTTGGCTTCTCATGTAATCTAACCTCTTGACAAGTATTTAATAGCCATGCATTATTAGTGACTACAATATTGGGAAACATAGAAACTTTCTTTCCATTGGTGCAGAAAGTTCTAGTGATGGGGTGATGGGTGGGGTGATGGCACTAATATCAGAAGGTAAACCTTGTTCCCTGATGTGGGAGACAAAATGCAGAAGGAATTTTATTAAATTTCCTTACTACCTACAGCCCACTGACATGTCCTTGAAACAGGCAAAGTGACATTCCTTTAGAGACTCTACTACCTGGATGCTGATACATTGTTAAAGGCAAAAGGCAATCCTAGCCTGACCCACCCCCACCCCCACCACGCCCACTTCCACCCCACAATCCTGTAAGTCTACTTTAATATATAAAAATTCCTTTAGAAATTTCCTTTATCTCTAAATCCCCTAAGATATGTATTGACAATCATCTCCCAAGCGTATGGTCCACCAACACACATCTGAAGGGTCTCATGACTAAGGTTTTATTAGAGGGTAATAAATGACTTTTTCCCAACAGTAGCCAGCCCCCTCAAGGTCCTGGAAACTTTGCTTCCAAAATTCCTTAGAGATTATGTTCTCCCTAACTCCATCCCAACTTCAAAGTATATAACGGGCCACTCCTCATGGCCTCTATGCTGCTCCTTCTGCCCATCAGTCCTGTCGCCATGCTTTAATAAAATTGCCTTTTTGCACCAAAGATGTCTGAAGAGTTCTTTCTTGGCTGTCGGGTCCAAACCCTAACATTCTTTCCTACATCATTCCCCTTCTCCTTCTCCTTTTCTTTTCATGAAGATATTTTCCTCTGCCTTCTGGGAGATGGTAGTTTTCTGAGGGAAGATGGCATTCCTCACTTAGCTCTCTTGTATAATAACCTAATAGGGATAGAGAGATAGAGACCAAGTTTCTTTATTAGGAGATAATGTATTAAAAGTCTTCCCTCCTGTGTGGCCCTACATCTTGGCTTTTTCTTTTTCTTAGACATGTCTGTCTGTAAATGACATTCCTCCTCTCTTCTCCGTCCCCTCCCCTCCCCACCTCCCTCCCACCGCTTACGTAATATTCACACTGAGGCATAAATTTCTGGCCATGCATCTCTTCCCCTGCCACACCCCTCCAAAGAGTCTGTCATCTCCTGTTATAATTGGGGAGGTAACTTCAATTCAGAGATGGAAGGCTAGCATGAATATTTTTGGCCACGGATCTGAGCTGCATTAGCCACTCCAGTTTTATCAAAGATCCTAGTGCTTAGGACATAAACATAGCAACTAGTTTTAAGTACCTTGTATGTATATATACCTCAAGTTGAAGATCTCATGGAAGAGTTGGGGAGATTAGTTAGTAACCTACAGAATTTTTATTCCCGTAATGGATCCCCAAAACCTACCCCCTCAAGTCCAAATTCCTCTGACTTTCAAAGCTCTCTATAATAGACTCCACTGTAATTATCTAATTTTCTTTAATTCAATTCAGAAACTATTGGCTGATGTCTACTATGCTCAAATTTCTCTACTTGACCCTAAAGTTACAAAGATAATAAGACATGGAATCCTCCATAAACGCCTTATGGATTAGTTTGATAGCAAGACGTATAAGTAAATACTGTATAAAATATTCCAGGTATGACAGTTGAGAAATGTTTTAAGTACTAGGTGAACATGAATGAGATAGCAATGAGTCCTTTCTGGAGAGACAGAATAAAAGTAAGGGACAGCTTCAAGGTGTACACATACATGCACGCATACACACGCTTGAATGGCTGATTCAGTTTGCCAGATAGGCATTTTAGGGGAAGTACATTCTAGATAAAGGGGACAGTAAGAAAAAATTAGGCATGAAGTTTATATTCTTTACTCCAAACAGGCTTTTTGTCCACAAGTCATGATTCCATGTATATATTTAAGCTGTTCCAGTTTTGGAAGAACTCAAACTTAGTCCTATTTTTGGATGAGATCTGAGGTTTTTTTTTTTAAGAAAAATGCTGTTTAACAAGAGAACATACACAATAATTACAATGGGAGGATTAGTTATCATGAGGCTCATAGATTCATTTGTGGGTTAATAATCATCATGGTTGATGAATTCATTTATAGCAAAAAAATGGTTTTCTCTAAAAAATATATTAATCCAAATATTTCTACAGATTATGCAGGTGAATAAAACTTCCGATTTGAGAATATCCTATGATGAAGTGAACAAAGCCAATTGCCCATACAAAGAAGTTTGTGATCATCATAGACTTAAAGTTCAAAAATGGTATTCCTTGGAAATCAAATAGACAAAAGAAAATTATTATGGTCAACAGTTGCATATCTTAGAGTACTTTTTTTTCTTAGAGTACTTTGATAAGCATTAAAAAGAAAAGTTATAATTGATCATATCAAGAAGTAGAGCACAGAGACCTATAATACTTTTCTTAAAAGTGCTTTCCATATATTATATATATATGTATATATATATATTTCTGTGATCAAAGTATAAATATAATTCTTCCCTCCTTATCTTATTGTGAAGAGCAATTACCAGTTCAGTACCTGATTGCTCTTCTCAAGATTTTCATCAAATATAATTGTAACTTCTATTTTTATAACTTTGATCAGCAAATAAACTACAGCCTTGATTTTGTTGTTGTTGTTGTTGTTTCTGTTATCCATATCCTCAGTTCCTTCTAGGTAAGACTCAGTCATTGGTTAGGCATTAGTGGGGGGACACCTGGTGAGGAAAAGGGAGGAACTAGGATAATATTGAGTTTTCTCACAAAAGAGGGCCCGTAGGTGGAGTTTGGGATAGGAGAATAGTATTATTTGATGGAGAAGAGAAGAAAATGCTGACTTCAATTTTGGACATGAACTTTGAGCTGCTTTGGGCACAAGGAACAACAAAAGAATGAGTTCATTTTCAAATAACAATTTATGGGCTCTTCCAAAATGGGAATCAGAATGAAGCAAGCAGCAGGGTCCCTGAGAACTACCATTCCAATGCACCCTAACTCTGCTCTGACCCTCTGGAGGTATCCTTGAGTCTTAGTGTTCCACAAAATGTACTTTAGAGACCTAATAGAATACCTTCCATGGGTGATAAAACTGAAGTATAAAGTACCTTGTTAAGGGGGGCATCTCAAGGAGGTAATGACTAAGACTCATTCATCCATTCTGCCTAGAATGTCTTGTCTACGGCTGGATACATCCCATGTTAAAGGGTGTAATACCTCCAAATGCTTGTTCATTGTTTGAATGTCATATCTGGTGCCTTCCACTTTTCTTTTTTTTTGTTTTTAAAGATTTTTAAAAAATTATTTATTCATGAGAGACACACAGAGGCAGAAACATAGGTAGAGGGAGAAGCAGACTCCCTGTGGGAGAGCCTGATGTGGGACTCAGTCCCAGAACCCCAGGATCACGACCTGAGCTAAAGGCAAACACTCAACACTGAGCCACCCAGGTATCGCATTCCACTCTTCTTTTTGACTTGATTCTTTAAAACTAGTATGTAGAAGTTTTCTGTGATTTAATCCTGGTTACATAACTACAAATCAAGTGGTTTTATAAATATATTACAGGGAAAGTATTTTGTAGTTTGAACTAGCAGTGATATTCCCAAGCCTTGGGTCACTGTATATTTATTAGATAGATATTTCTTGCAATGAGCTTCCATTGTAGCCAAAAATTCTTGGAGTTTATTATAGTGGGTTATAAATTGTATCTGATGTGATTGATGACCATAAAAATGTAATAACACTTTAATAAATATAACTGTTTATAATTTTTTTCATATATATTACCATATTTTCACATTTTATTTTATTTTAAGATTTTATTTATTTATTCATGAGAGACACAGAGCAAGAGAGAGAGAGGCAGAGACACAGGCAGAGGGAGAAGCGGGCTCCATGCAGGGAGCCCGACGTGGGACCCGATCCTGGGCCTCCAGAATCACGCCCTGGGCCAAGGCAGGAGCTAAACCGCTGAGCCACCCAGGGATTCCCCTCCCCCTTTTTTTTTATTTACATATTTTCACATTTTAATAATACTTGGTAGGGGAAAGTTGTGTTTCCCAATTTTATAAATACAGAAAGTGAGGCTTAGATAATTTTTTTTCAAAGATTGAAATTCTAGCGGAATTCTAGGTCTACAGAATATTAAGATTAGATAGGTTCAAAGTACCATGATCTGGAAATCAGGACCTGGAGAGGAGGCTGTGCATAGATCTAGAGTAGACATTCATCAATCCATTAATTCATTCAATAAATATTCATTGAGCACCTTCCGAGTACCAGGCCCAAAATCTAGGAGATCTTGAAAGAAGGCATAAAAACATAAGCAAAACCAGTTATCATTTTCAGGAATTAAAGAGATAATATACCCAGAGAGAAGCATTTTGTTTGGTGTGATCAGACAAGGGAAGTAAAAAAGAAACTGGAATATCCATGGCCCAGGTTATAATGTTGGCAACAAGGGCAGAAGTTCATGGATTCCCAGTGTATGCCAGTATATGATAGTGTTGTAAAATATTGGAAATAAGCTATGTTAACAAACTTTTTAACCCAGACACATTTAGGATTTCACTATTCATAAAAGATGAATGATATAATTCTGCTCAGTGGTCCCAAATCAATAAGTTGGAATGTAATTTTAGTGGAGGATGCTTTGTAACTAACTTTCCTTAGTAACTTAATTTCCTACAAATATATGACCAAGGGAAACCATGATGGTGAGGTTAGGCTATTCTATCTCTCATCTTTCTTATGTGCCATGACTGTCGCCACCCCAATCCTTGAACGAAGTCATTTACTCTGAGAATTAAGTAGGAGACGTGCAGAAATATAGTTAGGGTCTACTTTTATGCTTTAAGTTATGTAGACTATTATTTATCACTAACATTTTTTTTCTGAGGAAAACATTTAAGAAAATGCTGTCCTTTTCTCATAATTATTTCCTGGTATTTGTAGGGGAAAAGTATAATCATATTTATAAAGCAGAGTACTGAAAGAATTTTATTTTTATTTTTATGAAGTATAATTGATATATAGCATTATATTAATTTCACCTGTAGAATGTAATGATTTGATATTTGAATATGTTTACAATAAGTCTACTGTCGTAGACAGCAAATAGATGGGTCCTGCTTTTTTATCCAGTCTGAAACCCTGCACCTTTTGATGGGGTCATTAAGCCCGTTCACGTTCAGAGTTACTATTGACAGATATGAGTTTAGTGTCATCATGATATCTATTTAGTCCTTGTTTTTGTAGATTGTTCCACTGAACTTCTTCTTAAAGGGGAATTTTAAGAGTCCCCCTTAAAATTTCTTGCAGAGCTGGTTTGGAGGTCACATATTCTTTCAGTTCCTGCCTGTCTTGGAAGCTCTTTATCTCTCCTTCCATTTTGAATGAGAGCCTTGCTGGATAAAGTATTCTTGGTTACATGTTCTTCTCATTTAGGACCCTGAATATATCCTGCCAGCCCTTTCTGGCCTGCCAGGTCTCTGTGGAGAGGTCTGCTGTTACCCTAATATTCCTCCCCATGAAAGTCAGGGACTTCTTGTCTCTTGCTGCTTTAAGGATCTTCTCTTTATCTTTGGAATTTGCAAGGTACTGGCACAAAAACAGACACATAGATCAATGGAACAGAACAGAGAACCCAGAAGTGGACCCTGAACTTTATGCTCAACTAATATACAATAAAGGAGGAAAGACGATCCACTGGAAGAAAGACAGTCTCTTCAATAAATGGTGCTGGGAAAATTGGACATCCACATGCAGAAGAATGAAACTGGACCACTCTCTTGCACCATACACAAAGATAAACTCAAAATAGATGAAAGATCTAAATGTGAGACAAGATTCCATCAAAATCCCAGAGGAGAACTCAGGCAACACCCTTTTTGAACTTGGCCACAGTAACCGGAGAAGGACAAACAGTGTATGTCCTCATTCATTTGGGGAATATGAATAATAGTGAAAGGGAATATAAGGGAAGGGAGAAGAAATGTGTGAGAAATATCAGAAAGGGAGACAGAACATAAAGACTTCTAACTCTGGGAAATTAACTAGGGGTGGTGGAGGGGGAGGAGGGCGGGGGGTGGGGGTGAATGGGTGACGGGCACTGAGGGGTACACTTGACGGGATGAGCACTGGGTGTTATTCTGTATGTGGGTAAATTGAACACCAATAAAAATTAATTTATAAAAAAAAAAACAATAAGTCTACTGTCACCATCCATAGTCACACATTTTTTTGTGTGTGATGAGGACTTTAAAAATCTACTTTCTGAGCAACTTTCAAATATTTAACATAGTAACTATAGTCACCATGCTGTACATTAGGATGTAATTGAAAGCTTGTACCCTTTGACCTCTTCACCTATTTTACCTACCTACATCATCCACCTACATGCTACCTACACCCTTATGGAAACCACCAATCTATTTCTGTATCTATGAGCTTGCTTTTTTCTTTGTTGGTTTCACATCTTTCTTTCTTTTTTAAAGATTTTATTTATTCATTCATTAGAGACAGAGAGAGAGAGAGAGAGAGGCAGAGATGTAGGCAGAGGGAGAAGCAGGCTCCATGCAGGAAACCTGACATAGGACTTGATTCTGGGGCTCCAAGGTCATGCCCTTAACTGAAGGCAGACACTCAACTGCTGAGCCACCCAGGTGTCCCCCCCTCATCTTTTTAAAATTTGATTATTTGATTTTTTTTGTTTGTTTGCTATTGGATTGTAGGAACTCTGTATATTTTGGATATTAATCTGTTATCAGATAAATGATTTGCAAATACTTTCATTCAGTAGGTTGCCTTTGTATTTTGTTAATTATTCCTTTGCTGTGCAGAAGGTTTTCATCTTGATATAGTCCCACCTGTTTATTTTTGCTTTTATTGTCTTTGCTTTTGGAGTCCTATAAAAAATCATCACCAAGACTGATGTCAAGTGGCTTATTTCCTATGTTTTCCTATAGGAGTTCTATGATTTGGGGTCTTACATTCAAGTCTTTAATCCATTTTGAATTAATTTTTGTGTATGTTGTAAACAGTAGTCTAGTTTCAGTCTTTTGCATGTGACCAGTTTTCCTGGCACTATTTAATGAAAATATTGTCTTTCCCCCATTGCATTCTGTGGATCTTTGTCCTTTGGTTCCTTTGTTATGAATTTTGTTTCTTAATTTTTTTTTTTTTAGTGATAGTCACACACACACACACACACACACACACACAGAGGCAGAGACACAGGCAGAGGGAGAAGCAGGCTCCATGCACCGGGAGCCCGATGTGGGATTTGATCCCGGGTCTCCAGGATCGCGCCCTGGGCCAAAGGCAGGCGCCAAACCGCTGCGCCACCCAGGGATCCCGAATTTTGTTTCTTTTGTCATAAATTGTCTTTATATATATGGGTTTATTTCTGGACTTTCTGTTCTGTTCCACTGACCTGTTTTTATGCCAATGGTATACTGTTTTGATTACTGGGGAATATATTATAATATACTTTGAAATCAGGGAGCATGATACCTCCAGCTTTGTTCTTTCTCAAGATTGTTTTGGCTATTTGGGATTTTTGTGGTTCATACAAATTTTAGGATTGTTAGTTCTATCTCTGTGAGAAATGCCATTGTAATTTTGTTAGGGATTGCATTGAATCTGTAGATTGCTTTGGGTGGAATGGACATTTTAACAATATTCTTCTAATCCACAAACATGGAATATCTTTTCATTTATTTGTGTCTTCTTCAATATCTTTCATCAATGTCTTATTTTCAGTGGACAAGTGTTTCAACTTTTTGGTTAAGTTTATTCCTAGGTTTTTAAAACTTTTATTTTTTCTGGCCAACACAAATATTTTATTATTTTTAATTGAGATTCAATTTGCCAACATGTAGTATAACACCCAGGGCTCATCTCATCACATGCGCTCCTTAATGTGTGTCACCCAGTTACCCTATCCTGCCACACACCTCCCCTTTTGCAACCCTTTATTTCCCAGAGTTAGAGGAGTCTCTCATGGTTTGTCTTCTTCTCTAATTTTTCCCCCACTCAGTTTTCCCCCTCTTCCCTTATGATCTCTCTCATTATTTCTTATATTCCACGTATGAATGAAATCATATGATAATCGTCTTTCTCCAATTGATTTATTTCACTGAGCATAATACCCTCCAGTTCCATCGACATTGATGTAAATGGTAGGCATTCATCCTTTCTGATGGCTGAGTAATATTCCATTGTATATATACTAGGTATTTTTTTAATGAAATTGTAAATGGAATTATTTTCTTAATTTCTCTTTCTGACATTCTGTTCTTAGTGTATGGAAATGCAACAGATTTTGGTCTATATTTTGTATCCTTTAACACCACTGAATTCATTTATTAGTTCTAACAGTTTTTGGGTGGCATCTTTAGGGTTTTCTACATAGGATATCACATCATCTGCGCATAGCTTTTACCTCTTCCTTTCCAATATAGAGGCCTTTCTTCCTCCCTCCTCATTCTTGCTTGTTCTCTCTTTCTTTTGCCTAATTACTGTGATTAGGACTTCCAATACCATGTTGAATAAAAGTGCTATGGCTAGGCATATTTGTCTTATTCCTGATTTTAGAGGAAAAGCTTTCAGCTTTTCACTGTTGAGTATAATGTTAGCTGTGGGCTTGTCTGAGAAGAAAGTAAGAGACTTGCAGAAAAATAGGATCTACTTGTATGTTTATATGGAACATTTTTTATCATTAAATTTTTAATTATTACTAGGGAATAGATGTACATGGGTTTAAAATGTTTGTGAAGTATAATAATAAATATAAACCAATAAATTGTCAAATTGAAGGTATCATTTTTCTGGATACTCTTGGAAAAATCCTGCATAAACATTATTTAAAACTGTCCTAGGCTTGAAAAAAATGTAGCTAAAATATACATACACCATATACTTTAAAAATACACACATATGTATACCATGTAATATATAAAGGCCGTTAATAATTTGCAAGTAATTTAAATTTATATATAATTGTGCCAGCTAGCCTCTAAGATGGCTTCCCATAATCCCCACCTCCTGGTACTTCTGGTATAATTCCTTCTCCTTGAGCATGGGATGGACCTACAGACTTTTTTCTAGCTAATAGAGTTTGGTAGAAGTGATAGTATATCACTTTTGAAATCAGGCTATTAAAGACTGTGGCTTCTGTGTTGGGTATCTCTCTGTCTCTCTCTCTCATCACTTGCTCTAAGGGAAGAAATTGGCTATGTTGTCAGCAGTCCTATGGAAAGTCCTATATGGTAAGAAACTGAAGGCTCTTACTAACAGTGAAGACCTGAGGTCTGCCAACAGCTAGTGAGCTTGAAAGAGGATTCTCCAGTTGACTTTTGAGATGATTGTGCTCTTAATTGACATCTTTACTGTAACCATGTAAGAGACTCTGAGCCACACAGTTCAGCTAGGTTAGTCCTGGATTCTAGCCCATCAAAATCTGTGTGAGTAATAAAAGTTTTTTTGTTTAAAGCTTCTAAATTTTGGGTTTATTTGTTATGCAGCAATAGAAAATTAATATAATATGTTATAATCTATATACATAAATACATGCATTTATGCATATAGATCAAAGGTAGCTTGATATTTTTTGACTCTTTAACTTAAAAACATCGCTTTTTCATACCTTAAGAAATCTACTTTCTTTTAAAGAGTGGTTCGGTATTAATTTTTGGTCATTAGCATTTTTTTTCTGAGACACTTTTTTGGGGGGGATGAAGGGAGCATTGTCTATCTTTTATTTTGCTTTCTAAGAAATTGTTATATATTATATATTTTAATTATTTTCTGATAGTTGAGAATATTGTTTCCCAATCTGCTTATTTGTTTATGGTACCATTGTGAAACAAATGTTTGCTATAGTTAGATACTTTTGATTCTCTTAAATTTAATTTTTCTTTAGACTTTTTAGATTTTCATAATTATTTTTCCTCCTCCCTCTCTCTCTCTCACTCTCTCTCTCCCTCCCTCTTTTTTTTTTTTTTTGAGAGAGAGAGAGAGAGCGAATATCCTAAGCAGGCTCCATGCCCAGGGGGGAGCTTGATGTGGGGCTTGATCCCATAACCCTGAGATCATGATATGAGCTAAAATCAAGAGTCGGACACTTAACTGATTGAGCCATCCAGGCACCCCTTTCTATATTGTTTTTCTTAAATAGTAAACCCATATGTCTACTCTTTTATAAAATAAGCATGCTTCATTTTTATATTCACTAAGAAAATTTGTTTATAACTTTGACTTGTATTTTACATTTTGAAAGGTTTCTTTTATCACTTGAATTGTTTTAGCTTATTTATCTCATTAGATTTTACCATTTTATAGGATAACATGAGATAAAAGATTGTATCTATTAAAACACTTCTATTGCAAAATACAATACAAAAAATAGTGCAAAAGTATCTGTAGAGGGTAACAAATAAAATGCACGTGTAGTTGACACCTGCATGCCTTCCAACCAGGTCAAGAGAGCTTTGACAGTGTCTATAAAGGTTTTTCCTTTAAAAGGAAAAAGTCTGCAGAAAATATGACAAAATATTAATAATGAAAATCTACCTGGTGAGTTTACAGATGTTATATTATTCTCTGGACTTTCTTCTGTGTTTAAAGGAGCTCATGATAATTGCAACAATAAACAGAAATCAGCCACCAAAAGCAGATCTTTTAAGAGAGTGTTTACAATACTTCACATGTTTAAGATAGTACTTGAATATAGGTTTTTAATGGTGAAAAGGAAAGTTTGTGGGGGAAAAAATTCTCCAAATGAGAGAGGAATGATAAATCTAGCTAATAGTCTGAAATCATACCTTCTTGCAATAGAGATACTTGATTATGTGTTGCCTAATTTTTTTTTCACCTTCCTTGGTTAAGAAAATAATAAGATCTTACACAGAGCAGAATGACTGCAAAATATCAACTTAGTATTCATAGGTTTTATTCCAGAAAGGAGGAGGACATAACGCAACGCAAAACCCTTATTGGGCCATAAAGCCCTCCTTTTAGGGCCTGGTGGAGTTGATGACCTGTGAATGTATGAGACTAATTAAGACTTTCTAAAAAAAACTCCAGGAAAGAGATTTCACAGAGCTCTCAATCATGGAAAGAGTCTAGAAAATTAGGGGGAAAGCAGAGAAAATAAAAGTGAAAATGTACATGGCTCCTTGAAGCCAGGCTTCTGTTTATAGAGTTATCTTTTGTAGATACCTGAATTAAATATTTTTCCATGGGGTTCCTGGTTTCAACATGACTTGAACTGACTTGAGTCTGTTAGTGACTAGTGTTGTGATAGGTACTATTGTGGGTATTATCACCAGGTGATTCTCAAACTTTAGAGTGTATCAGAATCACCTAGAAGGTATATTGAAACAGATATTGCTCACATGCCAGTGTTTCTGACTTGGGTCTGGGGTAGAGAGCAAGAATTTGCATTTCTAAGTTTCCAGAAGAGCACACTTTGAGATGCTTTAGTGGATGCTCTTGGTGTCCAGCCAGATCCTCTTTCCCTGTTGGTGCATCCTTGCTCCCTGCTGTTCACAACATACACCTGCTAACTTCCCCAGAAAATTGCCCTTAGCTGATGGAGCTGCCTTCACAGAGATGCCTGGAAGGCTGCCAGCCTCCTTCCCAGCAGCCTCCAACTCAGTGCCTCTAGCAGTGAGCAAACTGAGTGATTGGGGCAGACCACAGCCTGGTTCCTTACCTAAAGGGAAGATAACTCTTCAATATTATCTACATCCATCTGCAGGGGGCCCTCCTGCAGCCATCTCACTACCAAGGCTGCTGCTTCTTACTTATCCTGCTTGCCTCACTCTTTTGTAGGTTTTCCATTAAAAAAAATAAACCCTCAATAAATCTCTTGTGCCTGAATTCCTATCTTTGACTCTGCGTCTAGGACATCTCAACCTAAGACAATAGGCAAAATGTAGACTTTAAATATTAGGGCTTGTCTTAAATTTCGTCTGCTCTGGAGCCTTGTAGGTTCAAATAAAAGCTGTTTACTGAGATCTGTTCTCTGGTTAATTGTTGCTTCTCTGTCATTAAACATTAATACTTGAAAAAGTTTCTCTAGATTGGCATGCAGGACTGTGTGTTCAAGACATGTTTTAAAAAAGACCAATAGCTGCTTTGTTCAACCTTAACATTTTTTAGTTCCAACTGATTGAAAAGTGGAAGAAGAATATGAAGCCAATCAGGCCAAATTTTAGCCATGGAAAAACATTAATAAATTCAGGTTAACAAATCTTGAAAATCAGGAGGGGAAGATATGTATGCTTATGATGGAAATGACAAGTGTGTGTGTGTGGGCGGCTGTGGTCAGATTGATGGGAGGCAGGGATTCTCAGTTTGAAATGTATTTCTAGCCAGCTCACACTATAGGAGACCTAACTGTCATTAGCTCTGAGGTGTCCTTCTGTGCTGCCATTGCTATGTTTTCCCCTAATGGCCAAGTGTCTTCCAGGCCAAGATGGATGATGGAAAAGAGAATTGGGGCCTTTGCATTTTTCTCTCTCAAACTCAGTACTCCTTCTCCACTTTGCACTGGCAACGACTCTGCTTGATAGAAAATCGTGTGGCAAGTGGGTGTTGACTTGATATTTGATCCCACCAAAGTTTAGATTTCGGTTTAGATCTTAGGGCAAGTTTTTATCAGCTTTTAAGGCCTCAATTTCTTCTTGTAAATGTGGGTGAATGAGATCGTGTTTATAAGCTCGCAATATGTTTCTGGGTTCATGCTAAGTGCTTATTTTCCTTCTATGCTAGATTCTGTCCCGTTCCTTCCTTACCTGTAAAGTAAGTATATTATCAGGGGTCTTTTCCTGTAGGCTATTTCGATGACTGATTCTAGTAGTCTGCATTCCTTTATCCTTTTTTTTTTTTTTTTTTTTTTTTTTAAGGGAGCTTGCTTGCCCTTGGTGTGCAACTACTGAGGAAGAATCTGGCCACACAGGTTATCAGAGGCCCGGCAGTTTTCTGATGAAAGATGAGAGAGATAAGTGCAAAGTATGATTAACTCTGGGACTGTGAACAAAACGATGTAATTGCATTAAAAACAACAACAAAAAACAACCCAAACAAGAAAACAAATGCCTTCTGTAAAGAACTTGTAAATTGAAATAGCAATAAAGTTTCCAAACACAAGAGGAATATAAACCAGTTATTCTGGTCCACATTTAGTCACTTGATTTCATTCCTTAATCTGTACTTTTTATAACCAAAAGTATTTTTTTAAGGGAGGGGGAGAGGAGAAGGAGCAGAGGAAGATGGAGAGAGAGAATCTTAAGTAGGCTCTATACCCAGCACAGATCCTGAGGCAGGGCTCCATCTCAAAACCCTGAGATCATGACCTGAGCCAAAATCAAGAGTCAGAAGCTTCACAGACTGAGTGACCCAGGCGCCCCTCACCAAAGGTATTTTAAAGAGCCCTATACCCTTTTGATCTCCCTGGGCAGTGGTGGTTTGATGTATGTTTTCCTGGTAAATGGTGATGCAAACTCTAGGTACCTGGGTGGTTTGGTTGGTTAAGTGTCAGACTATTGATTTCATCTCAGGCCCTGATCTGAGAGTCATGAGATGAAGCCCCACATTGGATTCCAAACTCAGTGGGGAGTCTGAAATTCTCTCTCTCCTTCTCCCTCTGCCCTTCCCCTGGCTTACATGCTTATATTCTCTCTCTCTCTCTCTCTCTCTCTCTTTCTCTCTCTCAAATAAGTAAATCTTTTTTAAAAAGTGATGATGCAGGCATAGCTGGCATTTTGTTTGCCTCAGTAATCAAAGGCTAACAGAAATTATGCAACAGTTCTCTCAGATGCTATAGCTCACACAATAAAGAGCCACCGAATCAACCTTCACACACATCATTTCTGAGCTAAAATAAACGAGTATACACTTTGGACTTCATGCATTGCCAGCCATGTTTTCCCTTTAGGTATTTAGTCTGAAACACAAAATAAACCATAAAGTTTGTGCTCTTCTCAGGTTTCCAGCAGGGACACAGAGAGACCCCAGAGCAGAGCAGTAGAAATACATTCATACTCTCCATTAATCTGTGTATTGAATTCTAAGAAGCCTTAACTCCAGAGGTGTAAAATAAATCAGAACAAATTAATTAGCACATTCTACTCCGATTAGATTTAAGTTCAGGGTTCCAGGTAAGGGAATTCAATACAACTATGTATTGAATTAGGTATTTGGAGGCATACTGAAATGAGTAAGATCTTTTGCTTGTATCTTAATCTAGTGAGAGAGCCAGATACAGATGTAATATCTTATGTTCATAATGTCTGAGGCATATGAAAGTGGAATATTTTACTTTACTTTTCCTCTTGTGTCAACTATTCATTCATCACGTCCATGCTGGGTGGGCAACTAAGACTTCCCCTCCCTCTGTTATGCTTATGGTCCTCCCCATATTTTTACCCAACTTTCCTCCTGTTGGGTTTTCTGGAATTTAGGCAATTAGTACCAGGTTGGTTCCAATTACAATGGTGTTAGCTCTGAAAGGAGCTAGGGCTGTGGCTCCCCACCCTCTGTGCCAAGGTGCCCTGGGAGCAGCAGTGAATTCAAAGGGGCGCTATCACCATGGATATTTTGTTTTTGAGGAAAACCGTTCAACCTGTCACACGCCATGTGAACTATGGTTTTAACATCAAGTGCTACACTGCTTTTAGCGAAGGCATCTCTTAGCAAAGCTGGGTTCTTGGTAGTTGCTGTGATAAAAAGCCAATACTCTTGAAACTCAGTGTATGGTAGGAGATGAGGGTGGTGATATATAATCGAATCCCTAGGTTTAAGAATTTGTGTGCTGCACAACAGGCATACACATCTTATCAGGTAAGAGATTAAAAAAAATAATTCCCTTTTGATTTGTGCATAGTATTTTTTCTAAACTGTTCTAAGTTGTTCTGCCTAAGATGCTTATTAAGAGTTTGGATTTAGTAATTTTATAAATGGAACTGTTTGGTATTTCTTTTGGCTTCCATTGACATTTAGGGAGGTTAGACTGAAAAAGTATGGAGGACTTTGAACTGGAGGGAGAGTAGCACATTCCTTAGGTTCCATGGGAAGGATGTACAACTTTTACATGATCTTCCATCTATAAGGAAAAGAAAATATTCTCTTTAGTATCAATCACCTTTTTTTTTTTGGCATAACTTTGATATGCTCCCAGAATCAGATGCTCTTTCATTTTCCTCCATCTGCCCAAGACCACTTTTGAGGGAAGAGATATGAATGTCAGCGGGTGGTGGGGGAAGTAGGGAAATAAAAAATGGGTATCCTGTTACGCATAGAGGTAGTTATTATAAAAATGTTAAAGTGAGGTTTAAAGACGTTGTAATGGGAAATCAGAAGAGTAGATGCACAAAAATAAATGGCCGAGCTTGCTGTTTCCTCTGTCCCCTCCGTAGGTGGATTGATTAGATTTCAGAGTACATAATGCTGAACTATAGTATTCTGGAGTTGGAAGTGATCTCAGGGATGCTCTAGTATTGATTATTAGAACTTTCTCATTTTACAGAGGGGGCTGGTGAACAGACCTAGAGAGGAAACATGATTGTTGGAAGGTCATACTGACAATGTTAAATTTGAGACTAGGCCTGTGTGGCGGGAGAAGGGAGGAGACCTGACTCATCTGTTCTGTTTCTCAAGCATATCCCTTATATACTACTGGGACTCAGCTGCTGGTGAGGGCAGCAAGCTATTGCTCTGCCTGCCTGGGATGGGGCCAATCGGTAGCCAAAGTCTCCTATCACACACCCAGGGGAAAATATACACAAATCCCAAGTCTAACCACCGGGTTATTAATGTTATTTAGTTACGTACTCATCCTTGGGGAAAGGTTGCAGAGCCCTCATACCGAGTCTTACCATCCAATATGCTGCTCTTCACAGACCATGCTGCACTAAGAAATGCTTCTATTAATCTGCCCTGATGTTTTTCCTAAGGTCATGATCTGAGAGTGATGGTGGTGTTATCCACTGTAGGTTATGTGTTACTGGTCTCTGTTTCTCACCCAGTGCTTTATGAAAATTTTACAGAATCCAAAAGGTATGCAGGAGTTACAGGTGACTGTTTTTTTTCTTGAAGTATATATGGTCATGGCCCTTTTTCCCCATACAAAAGAGGATAATAACTAGATGAAATTCAGTATTTGAAATTACCCTCTTTGTCTACCAGATCATTTTTGAAACAACATGCTCTAAGCATATTTTGCCTCACTTGCCTGAACAACATAGAGTGGAAAGGCTAGTAGGAAATGTAGCAGCATTAATTCTGCAGACTTTCTGGGAATGTCAATTCTCAGGGACATCTGGAAAGTACTTTAGCAGAATGTAAAGGTGCATACCTACCCCAGAGATTTGACATATCTATAATTTCTGAAATAGATACTTTGAGCTAGTGAAGAATTTAGGGTAAAAGAATAACAAAAATGACCTAGAAGGGAAGGAGGGAATTTTAATAAGAGAGAAAAGGTTGAGAAGATGACCGAAAGAAGGAAGATATTGGAGAAAGATGCCTGGCAGCTTCAGAAAATGGGTTTTAAAGCTATTGTTTTCTGGGCTGCAGAAACAGCATCAAGTAGCAGGGAGGCAGGCAGCACTGAGAACCTTGTAGTCCTGGGTGTTTGTGGGCTGGGTCTACTAGCTCATCAGCGTACAATGCAGGACCAAATGCCAGAACCTCAGCAGAGTGAGGGCAAGTCATGGGTGAGATAGTGTACTGCTGCAAACTTTTGTTGTTTTTCACTGTCTCTGAACACAAATTCACAGAATTAACGTTTATTATTGGTTTGGATGAGTGGCAAATGCCATCTGTGAGATGTTGAAGAAAGAGTGTCCATCATGTCAACAGCTACTTGTTGACTTAAGAAAGACTTTTCTTGGGGAAAAAGAGGAGCTTCTTGTTTGCACTACCTGGTCTTCACTGAATGACTGCAGCTCATTCATGTCTCTTACATGGGTCACCTTGTGGTGGCTGTGTTTCCAAGTGGCTCTGTACCCACTTTCGGCTTCTATAGTTGCCTTTTTGGATAAATTTGGGCTATGATACAAATGATGAATGTTGCTTCAGGAACTTCTAATAATTTCAGGTCATTAGTTATGTCAATGTCTTCCACACGCATACGCATACACTCCCAGGATTTCGAATCTTTTGTTCTTGTAGTTATCTAGACCTGTAGCCATCCTGTGACCCATGAGGATGAGGTGACAAGAATCGTAGAGAAGTGGGTCCATAGTGAGCTGTTGAACAAATCCCCGAATTCCTTAATTCTTGTTATTTGAGAAATATAAAACTAAGTTACTGTCAATCAGATATTTTATTATTACCTAAACACTTTTGCTTCAATTCCATACCTGAAAGCATCAGAATAATTGAAGCCACATACCACAGTCTCCCTGATCCTGGTTATCTCATTGTTAAAAATGGAGATAGAAATGCCTGCCTTGGAGAATTGTGGAGGTAATGTATGTAGGAATAACCCTAGCATGCTGCCTGCAATGTAGTAGATGCCCAGTATTTTCCTTTCTGTGGCTTGGTTCTGCTAGAGCTAACATACTTGCTCAAATTGTTTATCTGGACAACAATTTTTCACTCTCTTCCATAGGGATAATGATTCTGCTTTTACTTTTTTTCTTGTTAACTTTTCACATAGAATCTATTAGACTAATGCATTCTGTTTTAAAAATGGTTGTATTATTTGTCTCTATACTTATAGACTTGGGACATAGATTATACAATGCTCCACTAATTCTTCTGGGCCTCTAGAACATAATTATTTGCTATAATGCAATATACAATTAAATACAAATGCTATGAAAAAATTTCTGTAGAATTATTTGGGGCCATGGGATCTTATTATTCAAGAACATTTAGGGCAAACAGGCAACTTAGAACTATTTGAAATACTTCTCTGTATACAGATGAGAAAACAGATGTGGGGACATAAGGGACCTACCCAAGACCCAGTAGTTAATAGGGGCAGATTAAGATCATTCTGCAAATGATTTTATAGGATGAAGAGCATCCAAACAATGAAAGTTTTATAAAAATCTGCAAAGGGCTAAGAGCTATTTTCTCTGGGGATTTTTATTTTAAAATAAATTATTCTAATAATGCTTAAAGAAAAGGCACAATGGTGTTTTGCCATTTTCAATTCAATTAATGAATTTAGATACAATTTAATGGACAAACACACTTTAGCCCTCTGGTTTTCTGTTTAAAAGCTGGATCATGGGAATATTCTTACAGAAACACAGAGCAAATGCATAATATACCCCATGAGCAAAATCTTTAATGCTCTGTCATGAAATCAACATTGTTAATAAAATAGAATCACATAAAATAGGATTTGTTTTAAGGGAGACAGTTCCTTGATGGGCAAATCAAATCAAAGATTTGATTAAAATAGAATACAGTCTCTCAGCTAATTAATTCTGTGACTGAACTCACGTGTCATACTCAGAATATAAATTCAGAGGTGGTCATTGATATTATACCAGCAACTCTAAATGTTGTCTTTACCTTTGCTTGGGATTGTGCAAATGAATATGAAACAGATATTTCAAGAAAGTTTAGGTAAACGTTTGAGGGCTGAGTAGGTAACCAAGAGCTACATGCTCTCAAAAAGCCCCTGGAAATTATAGTAAGTCATGACCATGTGTACAGTGCTCATGCCTGAATATGGGGACTCTGGCCGAGTCTTGCCAGCCTAAGCACTTCCATGAATGGACATTCAGTAGGATTGGAACTACAAAACCTTTTCCTATGTAACATACACCCTTCTGTCTCTGAAAAGAAAACTTATTGGAAAAATCTTCTCCTTTCCAATGAGCTAATTATTATCACCTGCAGAGGACTGCAGCGCAACCTTCAAACCCCACACGTGGAACTCTCACCGAAAGCTTGTTAAAGTTTCATGAGCTCATCTGTTGTCTTTTGTTAACAACTCCCCACACCTCCTCCCCTTGCAAACCCCTACTTACAGCTCATCCAGTATTTAAAGAATTTGTAGAGAAGGGAGTTGACTTCAACCAGGAACAGAGCCAAATTCCACAGCTGGCCCACACACATAGCTCCAAGTCTCCAGCCATTGGCTTAGGGAGGCCATAGCCATATGTTTGCAAATTAAATTTAGGCCCCTTATCAAAGAAGTTGACTCACATCACGGGCCATAAATTCTTTATTGTCCGTCTTCAGTACTGTTCACAGCAAGGTGAAGCCTAAGGGTTTTCAGACTCAGGTTTTGTTTTTGTCTACACATCAAAGGCTCCAAACCTTTCTTCTCTCTCAAGTCCAAAAAACAATAGAAAATTAAAGAAAATCACTGGGCATCACCTAAATGTTTTCTGTTGGAGGTAACATTTTCATAATGCCTGGTGTGTTGAGTAACTTTTGATTGTGGTGCTTCTATTTCTGGGAACTAAGAAGCAGGAATGGTCAATGTCACCATAACCTCTTAAACTGTTTATCTGTTCCAGCTAGGAATGAGCAAAGTGGGATATTCTGTCCCATTTAAAATGACCAAGATTGACTTCCCACTTGGGTCTTATCTGAATAAGGGATTTTACAGTTTTAAAATCACATTTATAAACATTCCCTCATTTTATGGTCCTACCTCCAGGCATCGTTGTTTCCTTATCGTATAGGTGGGAAAGCCACACTTGGAGAGCAGTGAATTTTCTTTCCTATGATCTCACCTAAAGAGCAAAAACTAGGACTATTTTATTTTGGATAAGGAACCAGGCTCTATTCCGGAAAAAGAGCTCACCTCAAACGACTGTGTACGTCTCTCAGAGGCTGTTTCAAAGGGATTTTCAATAATAATTTGAGCAATTGTTTGATCTGACAATTATGAAGTTCTCTGAGCAATACTCCTAAGGGAGGCATCATTTACTTGGCTGCAGAAATCTAAAATATTTGCCACAATTGGCTCGACACTCTGTTGGGACTGATATTTAGATCTCTTAGCTTTTTATCCAATGTTCTTCCTTTCGACCCAGTGCTTCAGTGATGTCTTTGTTCATGTGGAAAGAATGGTGCAAGATGGCCCTTTCTGGTAGAAGCTTCCTGCAATGAGGGGAGGTGTTAAAGAAGGTACACATCATGTCTTTTGAGGAGATAGAACTTTCAATTTGTCAGTCAATGAATGAGAGCATGTTGTCCACGTGGTAAGAAAAGCATGGACTTTGGATTCCACTTTTGTCTTTGGGCTTCTAGATGGGACTCTTCTAAATTTATTTCTTTGTTAGAATGGAAACAAGGGAATCTATCTTCTAGATTTTTGAGAATATTAAATAAGACTGACTATAAAGAACTTAGCTAAGTGCCTAACATATAGTAACATTAACACCTACTAGTATTGATAAATAAGAATTTGAAAGGCTTTGTGGCATACTAGAAAGATAGACAAGGAACTAGAACTTGATCGATAATTCAGTTTTTATCCAAGGCATTTTATTGTCATGGATTTTGTAATAAATTGTGGAAATCTTCTTTGACATCTCTTTCAGTTCTAAGCATTCAGTCCTATACTTGTGTCTGTCCATGGTGCCATGGATAGGACAAGTGGAATTCCCAGGGACTTTCCTTCTCACTGAGTCAGCCTAGGTGCCATCTGAGGTGGAGTTCATCTGTGTCAGACCTAAACTCCTCGAAACCATCAAATTTATCCTATGTCCTCTTATAAGAATCTAAACATTTCTTCTACCTCTATTTTTGTTTATGGTTTTAACAGCAATATGAGGAGTAGGTCCATGTGGGTTCTGAGGACTGGAAAGGACGATTGAGGGTGGTTGACAGTGACTGTGCCCAAGATATTTGCATGGGTTGGTCCCTGTTTCCTTGTTGATGGTGTATGGCAAGTGGGAGAATTAGAATCAACTACCAGGTGCTAAATCGAGTGATCTTTTTGTAGTGCTTCTCTTTTTTGATCTAAATCATTACATCTTACAGCTACTACTGTTTTGAGACGTGGTTAGTGGTGGCATTCGTTAATGTTTGTGTCTCAGGTTAGTTCCACCAGAGGCAAACTTGAAGACGAGGATTCAGGTGCTTATTGTTTATTGAGGGAGCACTCCCAAAAATGATCAGTAAGTGATTAGGGAGAACAGGGCAGGGAAGCCCAAGTGAAGCATGGGCTCACTCTCAGGTGAGCTCCCAACATTAGCTTGATCCCATAGCAGCACCCTGCCACAGCTGGGGGCCACGGGGAAAGGGAGCCGGGCTTTCATACTCACACCTGATAGTCATTACTTATGCTCTTCTGGAGGTCCATTAGCTTCTAGATGTTTCTGGTTTTTTTTTTTTTTTTTGAGCATATGGAGAAAGCAGTTCCAGTGACTCTGGGGGTCAGTGCTCTGAGGAAAGTCAAAGGTGCAGGCTGTTTGTAACTGGGATCCGAGGAAATCTGGGCAGAGCACCAGCAGTGTCCTCTGGTCTGTGGTGGTGTACTCTCCTCGTGTACCTCCTTCAAATGCTTTCCTTTGTTCATTTTTTTTTAAGATTTCATTTATTTATTCATTAGATACACACACACACACACACACACACACACAGGCAGAGACCTAGGCAAAGGGAGAAGCAGGCTTTCTGCAGGGAACCAGATGTGGGACTCGATCCCAGGACTCCAGGATAATGCCCTGAGCTGAAGGTAGATGCTTAACTGCTGAGCCACCCAGGTGCCCCCCCCCTTTGTCCATTTTCTACATTCCTGTGATTATATCATGACGAAACTAGAGAATTCTACATCTTTATCTCTATACTTGAAGTCTTAGTAAAATTTATAACTCCATTTTATATTGAAGGTCGACCTACTGTCAATATTTCTCTCCTGGTTGAAGATTATTTTAGTAGGGGGAGGTGGTGAGAGTGCCCTGTGGTTTGCCTCAAATCCTCCGCTTGATTCCTCCTCCATGTGGTCTGCTCCCACAGCCTCCCTCTCTGAGGTGGGCCATTCCTCAGTTTGGGAGAGGCTCTGGCAGAGCAAACTTTCTGTTGGTTCTCCTGCTGCTAGTTGAGGGTCTGCAGATGGATGGATGCAGAGTGGGCCACGTGGGGGAGGCTGAATATCTCTTTATGGCAACTTTTCTAATTTGCCTCCATATACCACGTAAAGTACAGAGGGGTTGGGAAAAATATGGAGTTTCATACTACATGAAAGACTTTAAAATTGCATGTTATATACAACTTTTCCCATAGTTAGGAAGAAAGCAACTTGAATGTACATTGCTGGATGAACAGATGAAGAAAATGTGTATGTACATATACATATATAATGGAATATTATTTAGCCACAAAAAGAAGGAAATCCTGCTATTTGGGACAATGTGGATGGACCTTGGAGATATTATTCTATGTGAAATAAATCAGAAAGACAAATACTGTATTATCTCACCTATATGCAGAATCTCCATCCATCCATCCATCCATCCATCCATCCATCCATCCATCCATCCATCCCCAAATTCACAGAAACAGAACAGAGAATGAATTAGTGGTTTCCAGAGGCAGGGGTTTGGAGATGGGTGAAATGGGTGAAGGTGGTCATAAGCATGCTGACTATAGTTAGCAATACTGTAGTATTTTTGAAAGTTGCCAAGAGAGTAGTAGATCGTAAAGGTTTTCATCGCAAGAAATAAATTGTAACTATGCAAGGTGATGAAGATATTAATTAAACTTACAGTGGTGATCATTTCACAGTATATATATCAAATCACTATGTTGTACACTTTGAACTCATATAATGCTATATGCCAATTATATCAATAAAACTGGGGGAAAAATCACCCAAAATGTTAACCATTCCTAAGAGCTGTTCTTGTGAAACCCATTCCTAAACATACTCTCATGTCCCCAGGTCCTTATTTCTCTTCAGGGAAATTCTTTAAACTTCCAAGGCACAAGTCTCCAGTTTCCATTAGGAAACCTTATCTTCTATTCATGGGAACTTTGACTCATCCTCAGTAGGTTCCATCCTCTCATGCCATCGGACCCTTTGTGGTTTCCCAGAACTACATTTCCTAGGTCTGAGAATAACAAGTCCAGAATAATACCATAATAGTGAGAGAAAATGAAAATCAAAGGAAAGTCATGAATAGGGTGACCCAGTGATGACTTGGCCACTCCTAGTCCTGCGGGAAAGCCTAAGGTGGGTAGAACCATAACCTCATGTTCCACCGAGTTTCCTTTGATGGTGTGAATTGGAACTATGCCTTTTTCTTCTTCTGGGTCTGTTAGAAAACACACACACACACCCCACCCAGGTCTTAAAAAAGAAAGGTGAATTCTTAGATGCTATAAGGCCCAAACTCATAAGGAAGAGGAGATTCATTTTTGCCAACTGCCCCATAATTTAAGACTACTTTTTCACACATGGCAATTGTAATTTATATTTTTATAGAGAGAATTGTGGTTTCTTTGATTTACTCTTAGCCTATGCACCTTCTCTTTAAGCTTCGTGTCCTGGAAGCAGAGGCTATCTGTTCAATAAATTTATTTCCTTATCCTTTAGGGCTCAGTTATTTTCATATTGCCAAGACTCCCTTGTAGGTAAGTTATGGCTATATGATTGAGTTCTGGCCAGAGAAATGTGGGTAAAAGTGATGCATTCTATTTTAAGGCTTGGGTCCTAAAACCTTTTCATGAAATTCTCTTCTCTCTTTCTTGTTCCCCAACTGCCAGATGGATGTGAAGGCTAAGAGGACCTTGGAAACTATGTGTTAAAGACAAAAGAACATCTATACTCCTGAGTTTCTGAATGACTACATGGAACACCCCCTTCCCCTGCCAGTGCCAACTAAATTCAAACAAGTGACAAATAATTTCTATGGTATTAGACTACTGAGATTTGAGGGATTTTCTGTTAATGGTGGCTAGTATTGTCCTAACACTTGCTTTTATGTGAAATGAGTAACGGTTCCACTTTTGATCACATACTTTTTTTTCTTCCGCCCCCTTTTTTCTTTTTATTTAAAATCTATTTATTAACATATAGCACTTTATTAGTTTCAGAGGTAGAGTTTAGTGATTCATCAGTTACATATGACACCCAGTGCTCATTATATCATGTGCCCTCCTTGGTGCCCATCACCCAGTTACCCCATCCTCCTACCTACCTCCCTTCCAGTGACCCTCAGTTTGTTTCCTATAGTTAAGAGTTCCTTATTTGACCACATGCTTCTTAATGGCAGTTTAGTACAAACACCTGACCATGTGTAGGGCCCAGTTCTTGATCAAACCACTATAGTTTCTGGGTGTGTATGGTTTCTGGGTAGGAGTGTGGCAAGGAGGATAAGGCATTTTGTTTTTTACAGGTACACATCACATTTTCATGATAAATAATCTCTGAACATTGGACATGATCAAATCTGAACTCATTTCTTTACAAACATGCACTTTCTGTTTATTTTTTATTTCAGTAATTATCATCACCTTTACCGTTACTCAGACCAACTTCCCTCTTTCATTTGCATTTTCTCACGTAATTAGTCAAGGGGTCCTTTTGAGTCTATATTTTTAACATTCCTCATATTCATCCATCCTTTATTTTCTTCCTATTTCTACACCCACTATTGTAGATCAGACCCCTATTACTTCTTATCTGGATTATTGCCCTGGCCTCCTAACTCCTCAGCTCAGCCTCTTCCAAAAATTCTACATCTTACTGCCAGATTAATCTTTTCTTAAGCTCTATTCTGGTTATATCATTTCTCTGTTCAAAAACCTTCAATAATTCTCCATTGCTGGCCAACAGTGTTCATATTCCTTTGCAAGGCATTCAAGGCACTACATGACCTGATTCTAACCTACATTTCCAGCCTTTATCTCCCACTGCTCTACTTTCCATAACCAGTGCGCTAGCCAAACTGGACAGCTTACCATTTCGTAAATGTGCACTAGTTTCTGCCTCCTTACCTTTTGCTCTTTTTAAATGATTTCCTTTAGTTTATAGTTTTCTTGATGTCCCTATTTGTTTGTCAAAACTCTACCCTCCTTCAAGCTCAGATCAAATACCTCCACGAAATCAGTTCCGACCTCCTCAACAAGAAGGAATGCCAATAGCACTCTGCACTCACCTCCCTTTTGGCACTTGTGATATTTTACTTTGAATTGTAGCAGATTTGGTATCAGACAACTTAAGTTTGAACCTGGATTCTGTCTTTTATTAGTTTGATGTGATCTCAGTGCAAATCATTTAGCTTCTATTAGCCTCAATTTTCTTTCACATTATAGAAGAATGAGCTCTTCCTCTACATAACCCCCAGACTTATTCTGAATATCAAATGGAAAGCTAATGTATGCGTCTTACAATTCAAGTTTATATTTTGTGGAATCCCCTCAACTATATATTAAATTCCTGGAAGTATATTTCATTAACTTTTTGGGTGGGTTTTGTATATATTAGGCATTCAATAAACATTTATTGAGTTAATGTTTTTCAAAATAATTTGACTTCAAAAGAGAATACCAAGAGTTATCTTAAATTTATATCCTGCATAGACATTGATCTTTTGGGTGCAATCTTTCTTTTTCCCATTTACTTAAGATTTCTTCTTATTGGACTTCTGTGCTTCAGTCTATATTGGGAAGAATCATACTATCTATTTACTTTTGTGTAGTTATCCCTTCGATGTCGATAATTTGGTTCAGCTTCTATCAGTTGTATCTTGAATTTTTTGAGGAAGAAGGTTGTGTATTGTTTTTTTCTAGTATGGAATGTTTTTTAAGTCTGCATGTAATTCTGTAGTGCTGTGACTTGGGGAACTTAGATCTTATCATTCTTGTACCTGAGATAGAGCCCCACTCTTCTCCCCCTTGCACAAATGAAGAGAAAAAGATTTTTTTGAAAACCCAGTTTCTTATGAAGGAAGTGGTCCTTCTTCCTCAATGCCCTGAAGGCTTATCAAAGTGTGGCAGACCAGAGGGGAGAGGTCTAGGACTCATACATGGCATGCATATAATTTGTACTTGCCCATGTAGCCTGGCCTGCTTTTTTGGTCAAGATGATTGCCCAACTGGTTGTTACTCTTTATATTCTCTTGCAATTCCTCTCAGTGTCCATAGTCCAGGTGCTCTGCCTTAGAATGATCCAGCAGTGAGGAAGAAATGAGACCCACAGGGGAAGGGAATGTTGAAAGAAGCAGAAATACTGAATAGACAACAGTTTAGAGGTCATAATGAGACAGTGTCATTCAGTACAAAATGTTCATTCAGAAAAAAGAGAAGTGACTCTTGTTTGTTTCTGTGATTATACCAATGAACCAGCCAGCCAGGAGACCCGCAATCCTGTTCCTGGCCTCTAAAGAGAACCAGGGTGCATTCCTTCTCCACTGGGAAAAGAACTTGTTTGGGTTACTTAAGCGGCAGCATAGGATTAAAGAGTGACATAATTCCTTCTTGGAAGAGTCTGGCTGGATTTTGTGCCATTTTCGGAAAGTGAGGGTGATGCATCAAGAATGACAGTGTGCTCGGAAAGAAAACGATGTAGAAACCTCCTAATCCCTTTTGAATTTTATCCAAGGAGGACCCAGAGGGCAGAAGACAGCCTGGGCACTAATGTGCAAGTTCCTGTTAATAATCCTGACATGGAGGGACACCTGGGTGGCTCAGTGGTTGAGTGTCTGCCTTTGGCTCAGGTGATTCCCCAGGTCCTGGGATTGAGTCTCACATCAAGCTCCCGCAGGGAGGCTGCTTTTCCCTCTGCCTCCCTCTCTCTGTCTCTCATGAATAAATAAATAAAATCATAAAAAAAAATCCTGACACGGAAAATGTGTGCCCAGACTACCTCAAAGCAAAATTATTCCCCTAGAGACTCTGCATGCCTTAGGATAGAATCTTAGATAGTCCCATAGATTGTTATGTGGAATGTTCCATCTGGTCCTGAGTTGAAGAAGGACATTTCACAATAAGAAGAAAAACGCAAAGGAAAGCAGTATCAGAAGCTGTTGAGTTAAGGAAGCTCTGGGGGAGTTGCTTGGAGCATAATTTGTTTACAAAAAAATCTCTTTACAATGGTCACTGCCGTGGCCTCTGAGCGCCTCATGCACTCTGTGGAGTTTGTGGTTGGAGGTTAAGCTCTGGTTTCTGCCGCCATGTTTTCTCATTTGTCCTCACTGACTGAGCCAGCAGAGGAGACTGGGGTAATCTCCTGATTACCTATGACAGCTATGAACTCTCCCCACCCCCTCCTCACACACTCATTCCTGGCTTTCTGGGAGAGGGTGTTCTGCTCCTCTTTAATCTTCTCTTCCTGACTCTACCAGGTTCTCTTTCTTACCTTTCACATTCTTTCTTCTCTTTTGCCCCTGTTGCTCACAGCCACAGGCATCTAAATAAAAGTAAATATATTTCTGGCAAATTTATAAGTGATGAAAAGATCAGCCTTCTGTTCTCAAAAGCCCGAGCGATGGTCAATTAGTCTATTTCTTAGTCAGGCTGATAGAGGTTGGATCCTGGAAAGGACTGGTTTTCTTTTTTCCAAGAGGCTCACTTTACCACACAGACTGAGCCTGGGTGCCCAAGCTCAGCGTCTCCTGCAGGGCAGGGTTCTATTACACAATGGTCCTTTCTCAAAGCTCTTCTTTTTAAATGAACCGACTACGAATAAGATGAGCTGATGGAGAATGTTGGTGATATCACCCCTACTGGAAAAATGTCTCCATGTAGTGCTTTCTGGATTTGTGGGAATGTATTTTGAATTTTTTTAAAAGATTTTATTTGAGAGAGAGAGAGAGAGAGAGAGAACGAATGAATGAGTAAGCATGAGTGGGATAGGGAAGGGCAGAGGGAGAGGCAGAAGCAGACTCCCCACTGAGCAGGAAGCTCGATGCAAGGCTTGATCCCAGGACCCTGAGAACATGACCTGAATTGAAAGAAGGTGCTTAACCAACCAAGCCACCCAGGTGCCCCTATATTTTGAATTCTAAGCAATTCAAGACAGTGACCTGGGGAAAGAGCTGAGTTGGGGGCAAGAATGTTAATTTTAGCTACTTTTGGTTCTCTCTCTCTCTTTTTTACTTCTCTGTGCTCAGTTTACTTCTTTAATCTTATGAGATGTCCTGAACCTCAGTCTCTGGTCTGGGGAAGCAAAACTGCATGCAAATAGCTCTTGGCTCTGGCACTTAGACCCTGTTCAGTAGAAGCCCACGTAGGGTCAGTTATTTGAATTGAAAACAGACCTGAATAAAGAGATATCTGTACTCTGTCCCAATACCTCCACGTCCAACTAGTTATCAGTAGGCTGTACAGAATGAAAAGGCCTTCCAGCAAGCCAGGCTCATTGCTGCCTAGTGATTTAATTCGAGAACCCAGATCATAAATTGGACTGGATGTAGAATAGCAGCCAAGGCTGAGAATCTGCCTGGGTGTGCTGTGCTCGCCGTGAGCTGATCTAACCAGCAGGCATGCTGTCACGTCTGGGTCATCTGCTGTCACTGGACGGCTCCCTGTGGGAGGTCCAGGTTGAGAGCATTGCAAGAGTCTAGACAGGAGGTGACAAACATGTTGACCTTTGGGACAAGATTGATCTCCATGTTTCTTGACAGGAGGCCTTTCCAGAGGAGATCTCAGGAGGAGCAGCCTAAGTGCTTCATTATTTGTGAGTGGGATCAAACCCATGTAATCGCTCCACCCAGATCGGAACGCCAAAGAGGTTTTTTCGAGGTTGTTTTTCTGAGCTAAAGGGTAATGTTTATTTACTTCATCAGTTTTCCTACAGTGTTCACTTTGGGCTTCAAGAGTGGAATATTTGCCGAGGAGGGGAAAAGAACTTGCTTTAATGGTGCATCAACTCTGAGGCCAACTCTAGGAAAGGTGCTTTTTCATTTGCTATTTCATTTAAACCTCATAAAATGTTGTGAAATTTGCCTCATTACCCTCACATTAAAGAGGAAAGTTAGAGGTTCAGAGATGACAGATCTTGCCCAAGGCCGTGCAGTAAGTCATCAATAAGGTCAGATTGAAACCTCAATTTATTCTGATATTATGCCCGATATCTTCCCAGGGTCTGGTTTTTCTACTCCAGAGTCAATGATTTCAGCTCCTCCTGGAACTTTAGGGGTTATCAAAATGTTAAAATAATTTTAAAAAATAGACTTTTGCTTTTCCTCCAATCATCTGATTTTAAGTAAATTGAAGTGTGTCTTCTTATTTTGTAGCCATCTGGTTATCTCTGAGAAAGAATAGATCTTGTTCAAGTGAAAGAGGTGAAGTAGGAACTGGTCTAGACTAATCCATCCTAATGTGCATTCCATGGGACAGAATGGACATTCTCCACCCAAAAGCATTTGGAAAACTTGGCATAAATGTCTCCTTCATGAAGAGTCATGTGATTGGATTTGCATTTTGTTGAAACCCCAAGTTTTGAAACTTAAGGGATCATGCAACTTTATCCGCCCCCCCCCTAGAAAATTGATTCATATCACATGGGTTTAAGTGTTTTGTGGACCACTATTTGCAGACACTGGTTTATATTTTAATGATAGTAATGCTTCTCTGAATCTAGACTAAGAGGATTTACTCATTCAGGCAATGAGAATAGGATCAATTATCTAGGCTTTTAGCCACTTGCTGTAGCCAAAGCTCTGAGCAACTAGCAAATGTAAGGACAATCCCAAACAGCTTGGGAACTATTTGAATATTATTTTGTAGATGGTGGAGATATTTCAAGTCTGAAAGAAATAGACAAGCCTGTACATAGCCTGTACATATAGTCTTCTAAGGTGTATGGTATGTGTTTCCTTATACCCTTAAGCCCAAATATTTGCACAGAGCATGTTTCTTCTATTTATTTCCATTCTTTTTCCCTTCCTCTTCCTTTCTTTTCTCCCCCTCCCCCTACATCTGACCAAATCTACAAGCCCTCTTTGTCTGAACAAATCTGTGGGCAGAATGTGATAATACTTGCACAGACAACTGTATATTCCAAAATATTTAACCATCTTCAAGCTGAACGCCATGTACATTAGACTTGTCAACTTAAAAAGAGATTCCCAGTGAGATTAACCACAGGTTGTGAGTTAACAAAAACTATCCTGGCTAGAAATGGAGCCAATATCTCATTCTCCAAACTATCAAGATTAGGCCATCTCTCTAGTTATTTATTTTGGATTTGTTGGTGTGTTTAATAGTACACCAGAGATTCTTTTTGTTTGATTTTTAAAGATAATTATATTTATATAAAAAAAGAGGTTTCAAAGCTAGGGGGAATTCTGTAAGGATATACACTACTTTTGTTGCTTCAAGGCATTTATTGATTTATTTTACAATAAAACATTTCACACAGACTGCCTGCTTAAAGGGGAACAATATGTGGTTCAAGGATTTCCTTTAAATTTGTTAGGAGACTGAAATTTTATTTTTATTTGCTCGGATAAACACAAAATCCAATCTCCCAGACCTTCAATCCAGCACTTAGAAGAGTAACTCCCTCTGAAGGGACTTTGAGATAGCTTAATTTCTCCAGTGGGAAGCTTAATGAATGCACCACCCAGGCATAACCTGGCATTTTTATAAGGTTGGTAGAAGATGTAGATTCAGAAATGTTTCACAACCATGATTTTAACAGACTCTAAAATAAGAAGAGGAAACAAATTACCTATCTCTTGACTCCCTCGCCCACTCTGAAAGAAATTACGTACCAGGCTGGGGCGGGGGGGGGGGGGCGGGGACCAAGTCCTGAAGAAAGATTTGGAGGTTTGAAGAGTGTGGGTGGGGCCTTTACTGCAAGGATTTTTCGGACTACTTTTAAATGGATTGTTTGGTTTGTATTATCAAAGCAGAAACTTCAAGTTCAGAAACAAAAGCTAGATGCTCTTTCCTTCTTTCTTCTCTTTTGTGATTTTAAAGCAAGTCCTCTTTCTTGTCTCCTAAGGAGTTTGTTGACACAGGGATGCAGATTACTACAAAATGAGGCAATTACAGCAGTGACAAACAAAAGTTTAAAAAATATTTGCCTTCTGTGGTGAAGCTCAGATGATCCCAGACTTCAGGCCACCCCGATACAGTATTTCTGTCTTTATAGCATTAAGGAGTAGAAAGGAATGGTGTCCCCAAGAATGATTATTTTCTAAAAAATCTACTCTTCAGAGCAGAGCAAATGAAGCTCCAGTTGTTTTTAGAAGTGGGGTAAGTTAGGGGAACACTGAAACTGAAGCACAAATGAGAACATGGAGTAAAGCTAGTTCTTTTCACGGAAGTGTAATTAACATACTGTGTTAGAGTGGTTTCGGGTGTGCAATATAGGGATTCAGGACATCCATACACTACACACTGGTCATTGTGATAAGAGTACTCTTCTCTCTTTTTCTCTGTTTCCCCCACCCTCCCACCTACCTCCCCTCTGGCAACCACCAGTTCTCTGTGTTTAAGAGTCTGGTTTAAAAAAAAAAAAAAAAGAGTCTGGTTTTTTTTTTTTTTTGGTCTTTCTATTCTTTCTTTCTTTCCTTTCTCTCTTTTCTCACCTTTCTCTTCTTTCTTTTTATTTCTCTTCCTTCCTTCTTTCCTCCCTCCCTCCTCCCTCCTCCTTCCCACTTCCCTCCCTCCCTCCCTCCTTCCTTTTCTTAGTTTCACCTGTGAGTGAAATCCTGTGGTATTTGTCTTTCTCTGTCTGACTTATTTCACTTAGCATTACACTTTCTAGCTCCACTTATGTTGCAAATGGAAAGATTTTATTCTCTTTTACAGCTGAATAATATTCCACTATGTGTGCATCTCTTTATTATCTTCTTTATCCACTCATCTTAGAATTGGTACTGGGAAAACCAAATAACTATGTGCAAAAGAATGAAACTGGACTATTTTCTTACATGCTACACACACACAAAAAAACTCATAAAATGGATCAAAGACCTAAAACTATAAAATTCCTAGAAGAAAATATAAGCAGTAATTTCCTTGACATTGACTGTAGAGACATTTTTGTAGATACGCATCCTCAGGCAAGGCAAACAAAAGCAAAATTAAACCATTGAGACTACACCAAAACGAAAAGCTTTTGCTCAGCGAAGGAAACCAACAAAATGACAAGGCAACCTACTGAATGGAAGAGATATCTATAAATGATATATCTGATAAGTATTTTAAAAATATAAAGAATTTATACAACTCTACCCTCCCCAACCCCTCCAAATAATCAATTAAAAATGGGCAGTTAGACATGAACAGACATTTCTCCAAGGAAGACCTGTCAATGGCCAAAAGATGCATGAAAAGATGCTCAGCATTGCTAATCATCAGGGAAACGCAAATCAAAGCCACAATGAGATATACCACCTTGCATCTGTTAGAATAGCTGGAATTAAAAAGACAAGAAATAATACGTGTTGGTGAGGATGTGGAGAAAAAGGAGCACTCATGCACTGTTGGAATGCAAACTGGTGCAGCCAATGTGGAAAACAGGATGGAGATTTCTCAAAAAATTAAAAGATGGTTCTTAAGTGCAGTCATACTGCCTGGGTTCAAATCTGGGCATCACCATCTACTAGGTATGTAACTTTGAGCAAGTTTATTAAGTTCTACTTCGGTTTTCTCATTTGTAAAATGGAATGATTAATAGAAATACCCAGCCCATAGGGTTGTAGTGGGCTTGGAGAATGTGTGTGAAGCCTGAAAGAGAAGAATGTGAATAGATGCTTTCTTTTATAATATTATCGTTAAATGATATCTATGATCTCTCTCATCTGTACTACATATTTTGTGTCCCTGGGTGAGTAAGCAGTGGGAGTTATTACTATGTCAACTGGATTAGTGACTCAGTTACTCAGCACATTTTTAAGAAGTAGCTACTGTGAGCCTGGTACTATGCTAGGACTGGGAATATAAGAATGAACATAGAAATGAAGTCCCTGCCCTCATGAAACATACTGGGAGGATAATCAACAATACATTAATAAATATGTATTTAACATGGTGTTAAAATCTTTGAAGAAAAGAAAGAAATGACAGGAAGACTCCACTTTGGGTTAGCTGATCAGGAAAGGCCTCTGAGGAAATGTTTTATAAGCCAATACCTAGCTTGGAGACCATGTGGACATTCAGAGATCTGGAGAAGAGGGGGATGGAACATCAAATGCAAATGCCTGCGAACAAGTAGGAGTTTGAAATGTTTGAGCAATAGAAAGAACATGAGCATGGCTGGGGCAGGATGAGCAAGGAGGGTGATACAGAAAAAGCCAGAATGCAAACCCTGAAGTCCACATGAACTTCAGATTTTATTCTATAATGGTCCTAGTTAAATTATTGTAGTCATTCACACAGAGAAATGATGCTGTGGAGCCTCCTTATAAAACCTAAATGCATCTGATTATTTTCTGAGCAGGGGAAACAGCTTTTTCATTGCTTTTTCTGTCTCTGTCGACATACATTTTATGTGCAGTTACAAGTAAAAAGGTTATTTGCTCAATACATAAAGTGAAACTTTAAGAACATTCCACCTGTGACCTTTGCTGTATCAGATGAAACTAAGCTTTAGCCTGGTGTTTTGAACCTATATTCATTTCCAATAAACACCCCAAACATGTCCCCCTGAAGATTCTAATATATTCTTGGGTGAGGAGAGAGAAGTCAGATGATTTATTTTCCCTATCCCTACTAAGAAAAAAAATTTCGGATTCTCCATACTGTCACTTGCCAAGAAATTGTTGTCCAGTAAATACTCTGCAGTTTTTAATATATAAAAATGTAGAGCTTCCAAAGATAACATTGAACTATGATTTTTTTTTCACACCACATCCAACTTCTACCAAGTTGAGCATCTAGGATTTAACCCACAGAGAATCATTTAAATACTGTACTAAGTTTGGTGTTCTATCATCTTCCCTTTGTATATCTACACAAATAAGCCCTATGGAAATAGACCACTGCAGAAGGATCAAAGGGGGTGACAGACCTTTTAGACTGGTGTCAGGATACTCTCCTCCTTCTAGACCCAGCTTTGTCTCTATCCCATTAAATAACCTGAGTGTGTCATCTGGTCCCTCTGGCTCTTCCCCCTGGCCCCACCTTCTTTCACTAGTAGAATGTGATATTGTATCAGGTTATCAGTAAAGTTTTTTTTTCAGAAGCCAACATCTACCCATAAAATCAGCTTACAACCAAAAAGAGGCAGGATTGGTCCTAGACAGTTGTGAGGAAGAAAAATAATTATCACTGTTACCTGACTTCTTCATTCTTTTATTGCCATTCTAAAGGCACAAAGCCCAGAATATGGTACTTCTGACATTCAGTGAATGGAAATGTATTCTAGAGAGTAGTGAGCTTTCCCAGGCCTTTAAACACCTACAGTGCAGGTGGTAACCTCCTTCATCTCTCTAAAGAAGCTTGTCTGGAAGAAGTTCCATATTTATGTAGGGGTCAGAACTGGGAATACTTTTTGCTCCCAAATTATATGTCATCAAACTCTTCAAAACTCCCCAAGTTTTTTCCTCCTCCTTCCCACATCATGTTTTGTTTCCCTCTTATCTCTAACTTTAGCAAACTGCTAACAACGATTGTGTACAAGGTTCAGCTCAGTGGGTATCCAGCCATACTGATGGATGAACCTGATGAAGTTTATCACTGTTGAGGTAGAAGCTGGTCTAAGAACGTTAGGATGTTGTGTTGAGACCTGGGTCAGCTGGTGTGCATGCCTGCCCATGAAATAAAAATAGATTTGGCAAAAACACATTCCTTGTGCCACAAGGAGGCCATTCCTCTCCTACCACTAGTCACTACAGTTCATATTATTGATTACATTTTTCTAGTCATTTTAAAGTGGTCAGTCTTATTTCTTTATCCAGCTTTAATGAGATATAACATTGTAAGTTTAAGGCATACAACATAGTGATTTTATTACGTATATGCTGCCAAATGATTACCACGATAAAGGATAGTTAATACATCTATCACCTCTCATAGTTACAATTTTTGTGTGTGTGGTAAGACCTTTTAAAATCTACTCTCTTGGGGATCCCTGGGTGGCGCAGTGGTTTAGCGCCTGCCTTTGGCCCGGGGCGCGATCCTGGAGACCCAGGATGGAATCCCACCTCGGGCTCCCGGTGTGTGGAGCCTGCTTCTCCCTCTGCCTATGTCTCTGCCTCTCTCTCTCTCTCTCACTCTCTGTGACTATCATAAAATTAAAAAAAAATAAAATAAAATCTACCCTCTTAGTGACTTCCAAATGGTAGATGAATATGGTGTTAACTATTAGTCACAATGGTGTACATCACATCCCCAGAACTTATTTATCTTGTCACTGGAAGTTGGTACTCTATGACCACCTTCACTCATTTTCCTCACTCCTGGCCACCACCCATCTGTTGTTTGTTTCTATGACTTTGTTTTTGTTTTTATATTCCATATATAGGTGAGATCATACAGTGTTTATCTTTTGTCTGACTTATTTCATTTGCATGATGCTCTCAGAGTTCATTCAGGCTATTATTAATGGTAGGATTTTTAAGACGGAATAATATTTCATTGTGTATATATCATACTTTATCCATTTACCTCTCAATGTCCATGTCTTGGCTGTTGGAAATGATGCTGAAATGAACATAAGGGTACATATATCTCTTCAAGATAGAGGTTTCATCTCTGTTGGGGATATACCCAGTTGTGGAATTGCTGGATCATATGGTATTTTTAATTTTTTAAAATTAATTTTTTATATATGTTTTTGAAGAATCTCCATACTGTCTTTGCAAAGTCGGTGCACCCAGTTTATAATCCTAGTGGTCTATTTTATAGGCAGTGTCTTCTCTGTTTCTTGAGGTTTAAAATCAGGCCATACTACTCTTGTATCATGCCCCAGATGGTTCAGGAAAACAAACCTCATACTATGGGCATTTACTCAGGACTGCTCTCTTCCTGCTTATTTGTAACTTGCTCAGATGCTTCTCATCTTTCTAGCCCCATGTTTGGATGACACTGGAGTCTCTGTCCAGTCAGAAACCCAGGACTTGACATCTTCTGGTGCAGGTGGAGGGAAGATGTCAGATGTGTTTGTACTGCAGGGCAATTGATTTCCCAATTTGAACATGAAAATAATTCCTTGTGCTTTCTAGTTACTCTGCTTCATAGTGGTATTTTTAAAAGGCAAGTGGTATTCTTTAAAGGAGAGAGAATGATTATGCTGCATAATTTTAGCCATAAATTCTTCTATTAGTGGGTCAGGATTGGACATGGAAACAACTCTCTAAGACAAAGCTGTTTGCCCATATCTAGCTCCCTGAGACCTGGACATTTCTGGCAAAATTACGGTTTTATTATAACTTCCCTATGTATCTGTCATACTTTTCAGCAGATGATTTGCCCCACTTTAGTATTACCATTGTTTCTTTCAACAATTTCACATGCCAGAAAAAACATTATAAAGGTTTACAAATCAATTTCTAAGAGAAAGCAGAGGAACTGGAGGATCACTTGAATTTTCATTATGGCTAAAGGCAGGAAAATAACCAGGTAATAAGGAGATATCAAACAAAACAAATCTAAAGAATTCATTAGCTCTAATATGACTTTTCTCTGTTGATGGAGATAAAACCTTAAACAGGTTCATTTCCTGACTCTAGGATCATTATGAAAATGTTTGTGACATGCCTATAAAAGAAATGTATTTTCAAGAGCTACAGTGAAATAAGGTAACAGAAATGGGCTAGAACTATTTGTGACATAAAAACAGATTAAAAAAAAATGAAGGATAGAAGGCACCTGGGTGGCTCAGTAAGTTAAGCGTCCTACTCTCGATTTTGGCTCAATTCATGATCTCAGGGTCAAGAGATTGAGCCCTGCATCAACGCGGATGCTGCTTAAGATTCTTTTTCTCCCTCTGTCCCTACCCGCCCACCTCCTCCCATCACAAAAAAATCTAAGATAGAAATATTTTTAAGGTCATTTATGTATGTTTTACATATAATATTGTTGAAACAGGGAATATGCTGCATGACAGGGTTGTAAATAATATTAGATATGGTCAACTAGATCAGAGGTGCTTTAACATAAGTTTGGGTAGTAAAGAATGCATCCATTCATTGTTCCTTTATTTATTGTAGTGGGTGCTACAATGTGCCATCTGAACGCCCTCTTTCAGAACTGAGGTCTCAATTCCCCAGTTGTCCTTAGTGTTAGCTGCAGATGGATCACAGCTCAAGGCTTCTTCAGGACTTGTTCTGGCTGAAGGGAGCTGCCTTCCCCGAAATTATTTCCTACCCGCTCCCTGGGGACAGCCAGCTTGCAGTGACTGGTCCATGTACAGGGCTGAGTCCTACTGTGTCTCCATACGGAGCATCTCTGAAGGGGACCATTCTGTCTCAACTGCATCTGTCCAGCTCTGCATCTTTTGCCCTATTACACATGTTTTTCCTGAGACCACACCTTCTAAAATTTCAAAACACAAATCTCTGTCTCAGAGTCTACTTCCCAGGGACAATGACTTAAGATATGCATCAAGTAATTTTGAGCATCTATCATGTACTAAGCATGGCTCTAGATATTAGGAATACTGGTGAATAAGACAGAAAAGTTTCTTTCTCTCTTGGGGCTTGCATTCTTGAAGGTGGATGGGGGTGATAAGATACAAAAAAAAATGTCAGGTAGTGATAAATGTTAGGATATAAAACTAGAGAAAGTGTTTGAAACGGTTGCTGGTGTGTATGTGTGTGCATGTATCTGTGCATGCTTTGAGGGGGAGTCCATTTCTGCTGAGAATCCTGAATAATAAGGAGCTCAGAGAGCCTAAGAAACAGTGTTTAAAGCAGGTGCAAAAGGTTATTTTGGTCACCCACCTATGATTACTAATGCAGATAGCAAAGAAAGTCTTCCAGGACTTGGCTCCTGGGCATCTTTTCAACTTTATTGCCCCCCCTACACCTCCTGCTTTCTCCAGATCACAGCCCTCCAGGGTTCTTGGATCATGTTCTATTCTTTTTTTTTCCCCAGCTTTTCATCCTAAGGAAAACTAAATTAGGTTTATATATTTTTTCCAGTTGTATTGAGAACTAATTAACATATATCACTGTATAAGTTTAAGGCATATGGCATGATGGTTTAGTTTACATATATTGTGAGATGATTTACCACAATAGGTTCTGCAACTATCCATCTTCTCAAAAGTATAATAAAAGGAAAGAAAGAAGAATAAAGGAAAACAAATGTTCTCTTGGTGATGAGAAATCTTAGGACTTGCTCTCTTAATGACTTTCCTATATATCATACAGCAGTATTCACTGTAGTGATCATGTTGCACATTATATCCCTAGTACTTATTTATCTTATAACTGGAAGTTTATAACTTTTGATCACTTTTCTCCAATTTCCCCTCCTCTCACCCCCACCTCTGGTAACCACAAGTCTGATTTCTTTTTTGATGACTTTAAAAAAAAGTGATTCCACATATAAGTAAGATGACATAGTATTTGTCTTATTTCACTTACCATAATGTCTTCAAGGTCCATCTATGGTGTCACAACTGGTAGGAATTCCTTTTTTTTGTAAAGGTTTTATTTATTTATTCATGAGAAACACACAGAAAGAGGCAGAGACATAGGCAGAGGGAGAAGCAGGCTCCTTGTGGGGAGCCTGATGCAGGACTCAATCCCAGGTCTTGGGGTCATGACCTGAGCCAAAGGCAGATGCTCAATCACTGAGTCACCTAGGTACCCTGGAATTCATTGTTGTTTTTTTTTTATAGCTCAGTTATTTCCCTGTAAATATATACTATAACTTCTTTATCCATTCATCCATCAACTGGACGCTTAGGTTGTTACCATGTCTTGGCTATTGTAAATAATGCTGCTATGAAGATGGGGATGCAGGTCTTTTTAAATTATTATTACCTTTGGATATATTCCTAGAGCAGAATTGCTGGATCAATTTACATTTTCCTAATAACTGGTGTTGTCGAGCATCTTTACATGTATCTGTTGGTCTTTCATATATCTTCTTTGTAGAAATGTCCATTCTGGTTATTTGTCCATTTTTAAATTGAGTTATTTGGGTTTTTTGCTACTGAGTTGTAGGAGTTCTGTATATGTTTTGGATATGGACCCCTTATCAGATATATGGTTTACAAATATTTTTTCCCATTCTGTAGGTTGTCCTTTTAGTTTACTGATGGTTTCCTTTACTGTGAAGAAGCTTTTTAGTTTTCTATAATTCAACTTATTTTTTTATTTTGTTTCTTGTGCTTTAGGTGTCATATCCCAAAAATTATTACCAGACTCATATCAAGGAACTTTGTTCACATGTATTTTTCTAGGAGTTTCATGTGTATTTTTCCAGGAATTAAATCTTGCATTTAAGTTTTTATTTTGATTTAATTTTTGAGTCATATAAGATATGGGTCCAATTTCAATCTTTTACTTTTTAATTTTATTGAGTGATTAATTAATTGATCATGACCTGAGCTAAAATCAGAGTAAGATGCTTAACTGACTGAGCCACACAGGTGCTCTCCAGTTTCAGTATTTTAAATGTGACTATCTAGCTATCCCAGTACCATTTGTTGAAGGTACTGTCTTTTCTTCAATTGAGTAATCTTGGCTCCCTTGTTCAATATTAGTTGACTGTATATACTTAGGTTTATTTATGGGCTCTCAGTTCTGTTCTATTAGTCTATGTGTTTGTTTTTATGCCGGTAACATATTTTGATGACTATAGCTTTATAGTATAGCTTGAAATAAGAAGTATGGCACCTTTTGCTTTGTTATTTCTCATCCTAGGATATTTGGGAAAAAAGCATTTTGTCTACTTTATATTTACTTCTGGAAGGCAATTCAAAGGCAGGCCATCCTGATAGAATTTGTAATAAGAGCACCTCAAACAGTACAACATTATTTTTAATATTATAGACTAAGTTGCTAACATGTAATGTAAAATTCAGTCTTTCTCTTCCTACCCTCTCAACCACTAAGTGTTTCTGAAGGGATTTCATTACCTTTTATTTGTTGAATGCAAATAGAATAATAAATGATATTCTCAAACTTCATGGATTTCCCTAACTTCCCTATTTTAATCCTCTCTGTCAGTGGTTTGAAGGTATTTTTGCCTCTGATTAAAAAGTTGGAGTATTTCACTGGATGTTTTATAGGCAGATTGGTAAAGTAGGTGTGAAGGGCTCTGGAATTCCTATCATAAGATATATAGGGGGAGAAATAGGAAGGATGACCAAGAAAAAGCTCCACAGACTTTGTTCAAGTCCTGGAACGTCTTACTTGGGGTGATATTATAGTTTTCCTGTGTTCCACTGGAATGTAGAATTAGGACAAAAAGTTGAACTCTATGCCCAGCTAGATTTTAGCTCAATAAGAGGAGAATCATTCTAAAAGTCATAATGTTCCAATGGTGGAATCATTTGTCTCTGAGGTAATGAGTTTCCCATTGCTGAAAGCATTCAAGCTGCCTGGATTGCTGAAAAGTTCTCAATCATTTAAATCTACTGGTAGTGTGAAAGAGTGCTTCTGCATTAGATGTTGAGTTGGGTGAGATGAACTCAATTTGTGCTAAGCTTTTGTGAATCTATGATATGAGATAAAGATTATGACTCATTTTATTTTCTGAGTTTATTTATGAATAGAAACTTGAAGGATAGGACTAATGGCCTTGTCAGTCTCCTTCTTTGTGGAAGGACCTCAAGTTACTGAAAGATGAAATCGCAAGTTGAATTTAATGGAAGAATGACCCTTTGACATTGGCCTCAGACAGTATACCACCTGTCAGCCTGAGGTATGAAGAAAGTGGGACTCACCAAGCAACTGGGGACCCAGGAGAGCAGTAAGACTTCAGCAGAGACTCATGTTGCTGCTGTCTTGGGTTGCTTCATATTCTTGCATGACAGGAAAATGACATCATTTTATGGGAAGACTAGCACCCAGAAAAAAAAAAAAACAAGATTCCTAAATCTCTCTTTTAAAAATTATATATTTTAATATCACAAATTTAATTTTACAGAAAACCAATATGTTAAACTTTAATTTACAGAAGGATAGAATGGCACAGTTGGGAAGAGCCTGAGGGGCTTGATCTCGGTGCCTCCACTGTGGTGGATTTATTTTGGTTAACTCACTCTGCTTCCCTCCAGGTGGAGGAGTATACTTCTCTGTGATACTGAGATTGGGCTTGCTTTGGCCAGTAGGACATGAGTGGAAGTGGCACATGCCATTTCTGGGCAGAAGCTTTAAAACTCCAGTTTGTACTTCACTCTATTCTCTTTTCCCTTAGCCACAACTCTGGGCAGTGATCCCAGGGGGTGTTGCTTCATCCCACCTGGGTTGCAGAATGAAGATGATGCAGAGGAGCGCCAGAGCTGGCTGTGATGATCATGTTGCAAGAGTGAGAAAACAGCTTTTGTGGTAAGCCACTGAGATTTGGGGGGTTGCTACTATGGCATACTGAGAACCTCTTGACTGGTACAGAAATAATTAGCTTTGCAATAGCTAGGAGAGAATGCAAGTCTGTTGATGATTGTGGTGGTTATACTAACACTTAACCTTAATTGGTACTTTCTATGTGCCAGGCATTGTGTTCATTACTTTCTTTTTCACAGCCACTTGATGGAAACATGTATTATTAATGAGAAACTGAGGCAGAGAGTTTATGTAACTTGACAAAGATTATGCAACCAGTGAGTAACAGAACTAGAATTTGATAGTGATCACGACCCAGGCTGGAATCCAGGCTCACAAGCAGTTTCCTTGAGTTGTCATTCCTCTTCTTTTCTCCAGTTCTCAAACTTTTCATCTGTAAAATAGGCTCTATGTCACTTTTGCTGCTCATGATAATGTTTTGAAGAAAGAACTGGATGAAGAAAGGTTTTCTGATGTTTCCTCTACTTCCCAGGATATTGGAAGCAGAACTAAAAACAGATCCCAGAAGGTGGCTGGCTGTGTGACATTTTAAACTAATAATAAGTTACCTTTGTTTGATTTCTTATGACCATCCATAGCCATGGTGGCTCCAGCATGGCTTTGGCTAAGACGAAAGCTCGGGATGAATTTTGGCCTCACAGCTCAATTATGCCAGGGCCCTGCAAAATGTGGCGTGATCTCAGTGTTTTGGGGTTGGTTGAGTCTAAAGGGATCAAAGGGAACTTGTCTCCCCTTCTGGTGTGGATGAAAACATGAAGCACTTCGGGAGAGCTCTCTTGAAAATCCGACAAACAGCCTGGTTTGGTTGGTTCATGAAACAGTAAGTGGATTGGAAAATGTCATAACAAACCACAAATAGCCACAGAAATATCTGGGCACAGCTTTTACCCAGCTTGTTTAGATATCAGCTATTCTTTCTGAAACAGTCTGAAAAACACACCATACTTGGAATTTTTTAGCCCCAGGGAGAGAATTGAGAGGCCACTGTTTTTTGCCCATAGCAACCTATGTTTTTTCTATTCCAACAGCATCTTTCCTCACAAAACTGTCCATTTCCTTGTTTATCTTTGTAGAATTACTATGTATACATGGAGTTTTATCTACCCATGGTGAAACTGAATCAGTCCTTTCTAAGCAGGAGTTTGTAATATTTTTATGATTAATCCTATTTTTCTTGGATTTTTTTGGTAGATAGTATTGTTAGGTTGAGTTCAAAGAAAAATTATCTACTTATCTGAATAATATAAAGTGCAAGTGATGTGTTTGTGTGTGTGTGTGTGTGTGTGTGTGTGTGTGGAAAGGAAGAGAAAAATAAGAGAGGGGAGAGAAAATGTAGGTATAACATTCATTGATCCTTTTATAGGGGAAGAATTTTCAACTTCCTCCAAATAGTTATACCAATTATGGTTGTTTTTTTTTTTTTTTTTGCTGTTTCTCTTCCGTCTCCTCCTCTCATCCTTATTTCCCTTATTATTTCCTTCTTCTTCTCCTTCCTCTTCATCTTGTTTTTAATTCTTTTTTAATAGCCAAATATACACAAAATTTACTCAACTATTTTTAAGTGTACAGTTCAGTGACATTAAGTACATCCACACTGTTGTGCAGCTGTCATCATTTGTCTCCAGAACTATTTTCATCTTGTAAAACTAAATCTCTATACCCATTAAATGATAACTCTTCACCCACTCCCCCTCCACCCACCCCCAGATCTGGGCAATCACTATTCCACTTCCTGTCTCTATGAATTTGACTACTCTAGGTACCTCATAGATGTGAAATCATATAGTATCTATCCTTTTGGGAATGGCTTATTTCACTTTGTGTGACATTTTCATGGTGTATCCATGTTACAGCATGTATCAGAACTTCCTTTTTAAAGGTTGAATAATATTCCATTGCATGTATATGTCACATTTTGTTTATTGATTCCTCTATGGATGAGCACTTGTGTTGCTTCCACCTATTGGCTGTTGTGAGTAATGCTGCCATACAAATGGGTACATGCCCAGAAGTGGATTGCTGGTGTACCATTTTACATTTCTACCAGCAGCACATAAAGCCTCCAGTTTTTCTACATCCTTAAGAATAATTATTATTTTCTATTTTTTCTAAAATAATAGCCATCCTGATGGATATGAGGTGGTATCTTATTGTGATTTTGATTTGCATTTCCCTAATGATTAGTGATGTTTGGTACATGTTCATGTACTAATTGGCCATTTGTATATCTACTTTAGAGAAGTGTCTATGTAATTCCTTTGCCCATGTTCAAATTGGCTTATTTATTGTTTTCTTATTGAATTGTAGGACTTGAAAAAATATATTGTGGTTATTAACCCCTTGTCAGATATGATTTACAAATATTTTCTTCCATTCTGTGGGTTTCTTAATCACTCTGTTGACAGTGTCCTTCATGCACAGAAGTTTTCAATATTGATGTAGTCTAATTTACCTATTTTTTCTTATGTTACCTGTACCTTTGGTATCATATTTAAGAAATTGTTGCCAAATACAACATCATGAAACCCTCCTACTATGTTTTTTTTCTAAGTACCTTTTAGTTTTAACTTTTACTTTTAGATCTTTGCAGCATTTTAAATTCACATTTTATATCACCTTCTTCTTTGGAAGTAGAAAAAGCACAATGTTCTACTGATGTAACTTGCCCTGTTGAAGGCATTGTGTGGCACTGTGTGGGATTCAGATAAAGGAAACATGCCTCCAGCCTCAGGAATGTAAAGGATGAGGACATAGTAGCCATGTGTTGAAGCAGGAAGTAGCCTTTTGGGAGAGTTGGAAATTAACTAGTCTACTCTGGGTTTTTAGAGCAACATGAGAGCTTCAGGTTTTGTAGTGTACTCTGTACAAGTCATAAACCAAAGACTACACAAGAGAAGGTCACAAAATGGAGGATAAGCTCTGGAAGATGTGATGGACAATAGAGCCAAAGTCCCTGCCCAGACATCATTGTGTAGAAGTGATTGCTTATTGGGATTTACTAAACTCCAGATCTGCAACCATAACTATTAGTTGGCCCTATCCCATTCAAGTACCATCAAGTGGTACCTGAAGGGGCTATTTTATATATTTAATGTTTGCTTTTCATTTTTTAAAAAGGTAGGCTCCACACCCAACATGGGTTTTGAACTCATGACCCTGAGACTGAGTCACATATTCTACCAACTAAGTCAGCCAAGTGCCCCATGAAGAGGTTATTTTAATTCTGGATTTTATAAGGTGACAAAGAAGGGTTTGTTGATAAAGCTCATATACAACATAGGAGCACAGACATATATACCGATAACTTCAGAGTAGGTCACTTTTTATTAAAGTTGCTAAGGAAAATGTCTTTACAGTATTTCAGTCTGGATCCTTCTCTGGAGGTCCTGGGTTCATGCAGTTTCTTGATTTGTTTCTTGGTTCTATGCTGATCCATGTCAGTCTACTACTTTGGATCAGAACAGCTATACTCATTCATTACAGAGAATTCTGAGTATCTATCTTTATATCTTTGATATTTAAAAAATAAAAATTTTATCACGTGACATCAGCTCTTTTTATTTTATCTTATCACTCTTTTCACTATTTCAAATTTTTTGTGTATTTATTGCTCCCCTAAATTTAAGCTCCATGGAAGCAGGGACTTGTTCCTTTGTGGTATCTCTAGCCCTTAGAAACTTACCTGGCACTAATATATTAGGCACTCAGTAAATATGTGTTAAATAGATAAATGTATTTGTAGGATTTAGCTATTTTGTTCATGTTTAATTCTGCACAAATCTGTGCAAATTGGGTTTTCTGAGTGTGCATTGTTCTAAATCTGTACTTTCAGATGCCTGCTAAAAAAGTGTTCTTCACTTTGTCCCTCTGTGGGAGGACTTTTCTATTTCCCTGGTTTTTGGTAAGAGGGAGATGACTTGTGAGTTGAGCACTCATTAAGAGGCTTCCTACTGTTCAAGTATGTAATCCAGCTCTGGGCACTTCCTGTGCCACACCATTAAATGTCTAACTTTGACTACACAGTTGGATTCTTTCACTGCCTCTCTGAAGTCATGATTTAGTTTCTTAATTTCTTCTGGCAGCCATACATTACAGAGTAGACAACCCGTTCTGCCAATAATCAACACCTCGGTAACTTGGGCAAGTTGTAAAATTTCTTCATGCCTTATTTTTCTCATAGGTAAAGTGGGGATAGTAATAGTATCAATAACTAAAATTGGTTGAGTTAGGTCTTATCCGAAGTATTTTACATGTTTAATAACCATCCTAGAAGTAGACACTATCATTAATTTCATTTCACAGAGAAAGAAATTGAATGACAGAAAGACTAGGTGCTTCCCCTAAGTCCCACAGATAGCAAGTGGTAAAGCTGGAATTCAAACACACAGAGTTTGACACCAGGGCTGACAGTTTGGGGGAATATCCCCCCATCAAGTGTTTATGAAGAGGAAAAGACGTAAAAAATGTAAAGTGCTCAGCATCTCCTGGACCAGAGTCAGCGTTCTGTAGATGTTGATTATTCCTTTTGCTAATCACTCATGTCCCTCTGTGACAAATACAAGGGAAGCTTTCTGAAAATCACAGACACCAGTTGGATGTGGCAAAAGGATAAAGGGATAAAGTGGATAAAGACTTAATGAGGGTATTTTCATTAGAAACTGTTTTCATGGAAGTGTGAATCCTGAGAAGGGAGTAGAAGAACTAAATAAACTAAGGGTGACTTTGAGAAAAGTCTGTGGAGGCAGTGGCAGTCTGCATGTAATGCCCCTGAAGGAAGAAGGGAGGTGCCTAAAAATGGGGGAATGTTTCCACCCTTTGCACACATCAGCTATGGAAAGAGAAGGTTTCCATGATGGGAGTGCCAGATGAGTGGGAATAGGGGCAGGAAGGAGAGTTGTTCCAATTCCTGAATAAAAAATCCCCACGGTTTGTTATCCTCTTTGTGTTTATTGTGTCCTACAGGAATGTAAAGTCCAGGAAATTTCAGCAGGAAGAACAGAGGTGATTTCAATAGAGGAGAGGCAAACTACCAGTGTTAAGTAGATAAGATGATAAGGTATGGCACCTTGGTAGAAAACAAGGAAATATGTTTTAAGAGTTATAGGGTTTTCCCCATGTATATATATCAGGACAAGAACTATGTGTAGGTCATGCTGTAACACATTGTTGAAAGGGTTGGGAGACCTGGGAGATGACATGCACAAAAATATACAAAACAAGTTTTTTCAAAACTTGATTTAAGAACATAAGAATGAGGACATCTAGCTTTATATAAAATACCTCAGAACTAGAAAGTTCCTTGTTAGAAGAGTGGGAGAGAAAGTTAACTTGAAAAACTCAAAAGACCAATAGAGAAGCTTGAGGAAATAGGAAGTAAAAGAGACAGTGTTTGATGTCAAAATGCTTTTTTTGGTGCCCTCATGTCACCACCCCTTTCCTCAGGAGACTAGAACTTCCTTGGACAAACATTTCCTCAATGGATTGGCTTGTATAGTTCTTAGAAGAAATGTAAGCCATGATAAGAAAAGAGATGGCAGATCAAGGTAGTCATAACTGAACAGAGGATGAAGTACAACCCCAGATCTCTTGCTTTAGACAGAGCAGGTGTCTCTAGATATAATGTGCATATGAATCGCCTGAGGAAGTTGTTAAAATCCAAATTCTGATTCATGTAGTGATGGTAGTGGTGTTCTCACTGATGTGTGTATATGTGTGTATGTATCTAAGAGTCTGCAGTTCTAACAGGCTACTTGGTGATTAAAGAAATGCTGGTCCATGGACTTCACTTTCAGTAGCAAAGTAGACCTCGTGATACCAAGGATGACAACAGAGGAAATGTGCAAGTTTGGGGAGAATATAAGGAGACTTGTGTGTGTGTGTATGTGTGTGTATGTGTGTAGTGTGTGTATGTGTGTGTGTATGTGTGTGTGTGTGTGTGTACATGACAGAAAAATAGCATGATCAAGAGCCAGACAGGGAGAGACAAAAAGACAAAGTTGAACTCCTTTTAGTATAGCTTTGGAATTTTAATAAGCAAAAGAATACAAGTAAGAAGAGGGACAGGAAGAGTGGAAACATGGTAGAAATTAGAGAAAGAGATGAGCACCCCAAGATGATTAGTGTCTGTATGCTCCATTCTTACTGGACATCCTTCCAACATTCTCTGTTCTTTTTATTTTATGGATGTGTATACCCTATTCTTGAAATTGTTTTTTTCATGTCTTTACCTAATTCCTGCATCTTTCAGGGGAGATTTTTTTCATCATGTAAGATCTCCAAATGTTCCTATTATAGCATATAGCCCTTCTTTCATTACGTTTTTCATACTTATACATGTTCATTGTTTTTCCACTACAAGGGTGAGTACATTTTGTTCTTTCCAGCCTCTTTAACACACCTAACCCAACAGAGAGTCTGACATATAGTAGATGCTCAATAAACATGTCAAATGAATAGATGAAGTAGTGTAGGTAATTGTATAGCCCAGGTTTTCTAACTCTTCAGCCTTTCAGACCATATATAACCCCAAATGGTCTGAAAAATCTAGTCCTGAAGTCATCACAAAATATTAACAGGATGAGGTGAGGGGTAAAGGAGGGAGAAACAATGAGTGGACTCAATTAGTCAAATGTTGGCAATTTTAAGATAGGAGAAAAACATGAATTCAGTGGAAATATGCAAGAAGGACTGCTAGATCATAATATAAAGACCAGGATTTTCTTAAGCACCTGATATGTGACAGATATGGACATAGTGTATTCAGTTTCATCTTTTTGAATCCTTACAAAAATGTGGTTAGGGGGTTATTAGGTGGTTGAAACTGCAGTATATTGTAAGGGTAATAATTTGCTCAGGCCACTTGGCAAGGAAGTGGTGAAGAAGATTCAAATTCAGAAGCCAAGTTAGATGCCTTGTACACTTGACCTTGTAATTCTTGTCAATGCAATACCCGATATCCAACCCTTGCCTTCCTTCTCCAATAGCCTGCAAGCCCGGAAAGCAGGAGCATCTGTTCCATTTTTGGTTATGTCACCTGCACCAGCATTTTTTAAAATATATGTGTCCTCAAAAACAATCATTGAAAGAATGGTCAGTCCGAATTGATATTACATGTCTTTTCTATTTATTACATTATATAACCTATAATGTACTAAAAAGAAGTCTTGCCAAAAGTTAGATTTTTTTTGCCCAACCTTGAGGTATGTTTCTTAAAACTTCTGCATCAGGTAGAACAATATTTTTCAACTTTTTTTTTCAGTGTCCTTCCCCCCACTACCACTCACAGAGCCTTTTGAGACATTGTCTTCCTTAAAAGCCTCCCCATGAAATTTTAATACCATAGTTAGATTGTATATCTATGTATTGTATGTATTTCTGTGTTTTATACATAATAAGGGTAAGATTTTCTTTGGCCCTACTTCCTCCAACCCCAAGAACCAGTTTCACAACTTTAGCAGTGATATTACCCTGTTAAGGTTGTGTGAGTTAGAAGGTTGCACATCAGAGTAAAAGTATGAAAGCACTTAAAATATGTTTTATGTTTATTTAATAGAGATGTAGTGATGCAGCCAACTGTCTCCCCATATCCCATCTTTTCTTCTTCTTAAGTAACCAACTGGTTATAAATTTTTAGCTAAGCACAACCATCAGATGAGAGGGCTATATATTTCCTACCCTCTCCTGACATTTTCCCTTCAGCTAGCTGAGTGCATTGACAATGAGCTAAACCACTACCTTTCTTAGCCTTTCTTAGATTCCCTTTGGCAACCTAACCAAGCTTATTATGGCCAATGAGTTATAAGCAATGGGAGAGAAATAAATGTCAATATTAAGCTACTCTATTTTGAAGGTCTCTGTTCTCATAGCTGAACCTAACATTGATGGAAATCTTGTCTTCATTACATCTTTAATTATTAATTATTAGATCTGTATAATTAATTGACATTTATTAGGCCTCACTCCTTATAAATTTTTCAGGATTTTTTTCCTCCCTATGTCCTTCTTTTTTCTCCCTCCATAATTTTAATGACTTACATTAAACATTTGTATAGAGGTGCAGACAGAAAAAAAAAAAGTCGTGATGCCATTATGTATCCTACTTGCCACAAATTGTGGTAACTGCAGTGGAAGTCCACACATTTTAAATTTATGACTTCCAGTCTATGTATAATTGAATTTTGCATAAGGGAGGGGTTCTCAACGAAGTAAGGATTATGGAATACTCAGGAGTAACTGGGAGATAGTTGAAAGAGAGAAAGAAGAGGGAAAATAGCAAGATGAGATAAAGTCAGAAATTTCTTAAAAAAAAAACATTTAATTTTCAGATTCATTTAGAGAAGAAAGTAAAAGAGAGGATGCAAAGAAATATTTGGAAATTCATGTTGGGTTGCTCTTGATTAGCAGAAAAAATAAAAATTTAAAGAGTAAGTGTAAGAAGAAAGGTTCAAAAACAGAAAACCCTAAAGGGAAGAATGGATTCTAGCTACAGTCATGCTTGTGCTGGTTTGAAGTAAGGATTTACCCACAGATAGGAAAGCCCCTGTGAGACTTGTCACCTGCAGGCTTGGTACGAGAGCCATCAATTATTTAGCATAACAATATGGAGTTGGGGGAGGCACCTGGGTGGCTCAGCTGATTAAGCATCTGCCTTTGGTGCAAGTCATGATCTCAGGGTCGTGAGATTGAGCCTTGTTTTGGGTTCCATGCTCAGTAGGGATCTGCTTGAGGATTCTCTCTGCCTCTCCCTCTCCCTTTCCCCTTTTTTTCTTTCTCTCTCAAATAAATAAATGCATCTTTAAAAGAAAAGAATAAGGGGTAAGACATCTGGAATTGGACTTTCTTAAGTTGGATTTTTTTTTCTGGGAATTTGTGAAGCCTTCTTTAGTGGTAATCAGTGGAATGACTCAACAGAGAAGTACAAAATTGGGCAACAGAATTGTAGACCTCTTAGAGATTTTAAGAGAAAGAACACACAACAACAAGGAGAGAGGTTGGTTGCTGTGTAAAGCTGGATCAAGAGAAAACATTTGACAGGATGGAGTGTTTACTTAATTTAAGATGATATGAATATACAGGTTCTCTTCCCAAGTCACAAGTCCTGTAGGAAGAAAAGATATGAGGAGTGCTGTATAGAGTATCTGTATGGCAGACATCTGCGAGCATCCTACCAATAGCTACTCCCCTCAATTCCTTGTTAACCAAACCTGTGTTTTGGTCAGAGAGGCAAAGAGCATGGAGCTCCTCTCACTTTTGTCATATTTTCACCCTCACAGTCAGAAGTGATCCTGTGACTTAATTCTAACCAATAACCCGTCACTAGAAAGTTGCTAGGGAGCGTTTGTGGCAATATTTTCCTGTTCAGAAAAAAAATGCAAGGATTTACAAGACAAAATTTGTTTCCTTTGCCCATTTTCCCTTGTTGGTGTGCTGGTGTGGTGATGTGCTAACTGGATCTATATTGGCAACTTGTGACTTTGTGACAAACAAGAAGGCAAAAAGCTTATACATGGAGGTTGATGGAGTTTAATTTTGTAAAAAGCCTGTTTTGTTTGGAGCCTGGGTTTTGGAAGACATCACTGAACTACTAACTCAGCCCATGGTTGTTCATGGGTAAGTGTTGTAGGCTTGGTGATGTGGTGAGAAATAGGACATAGAAATAACTAACTGGGATGGGAAGATTTCCTTATATGATACATGGAGCCTATTTTGTGCTGAGATTACCCTCTTTCCCACCTAAATGGTGTCAAAGGAGATGAGAAGGCAGTTCTGAGCGGCAGGCTCTCGCCAACACTCCAGGTGAGCTCCTTGTATTTACAATTTTTTTCTTTTCTTTCTTTTTAAAGATTTACATTCATTCATTTATTTATTTATTTATTTTTATTTTTTATTATTATTTTTAATAAATTAATTTCTTATTGGTGTTCAATTTACCAATATACAGAATAACACCCAGTGCTCATCCCGTCAAGTGCCCCCCTCAGTGCCCGTCACCCATTCACCCCCCCCCGCCCTCCTCCCCTTCCACCACCCCTAGTTCGTTTCCCAGAGTTAGGAGTCTTTATGTTCTGTCTCCCTTTCTGATATTTCCCACACATTTCTTCTCCCTTCCCTTATATTCCTTTTCACTATTATTAAAGATTTAATTGATTGATGGAGAGAGAGAGGAGAGAAAAAGAAAGAAGAGTGGTGGGGGAGTTACAGAGGGAGAGGGAGACAAGCAGACTGTGCTGAGCAGGGAGTCCAATGTGGGACTTGATCCAGGACCCTGAGATCATGACATGAGCCAAAGGTAGATGCTTAACCGACTGAGCCACCCAGGTGCCCCAACTTCTTTTATTTAAAATTTTTTTTGAGTATTGTTAACACATAATGTTACATTAGTTTCAGGTAGGACATATTCTTGAGAAATAGAAGAGGCATTGGAGAATCATTAACTTGTCTTGCTGGGTTCATGTACATCCTAAAATTTTTTTTTGGTCAGGTTTATAGTGAAGGGCATAATAAAAGGAAATTAGCCAGTTCTGAATTGTTTTCACCAATCTTTGAACCCATACCAGTCTTTGTGATCTTGTCTAATTTAAATATCCTCATGGTTTAAGACTCTGAGGCTGGGTTATCTGTTACTTTTGGGCAAAAGAGTACTTAATGAGTGCCAACAGGAATTCTAACAAAGGTGGGTAGATTTTAAAAGAGATAAGGACCATGTGGGGAAAGGAGGGTTGACAAATGTCCAGGTAGTCTCATCTTATATGCTGAAGATGGCAACCAAATAAAAATTACACAAATGAGCAAGAGTCCTGAATGATGTACTGATATAGGAGGAAAGAATACATAGATATTTTCAGCCATATCCTGGCATGAAAAGTGGTAGGAATTCAATATGGCAGCAAGAGAGACTTGGGAGATCTGGGTTTAAGGCTTGTCTCCACTACTTGCTAGCTGAGTGACTGTTGGTAGGTAAATCACCTCTGTGAGCTCCAGATGCCGTATTTGTAAAAAAGCCATCATAGCATCTACCTCACAAGTTGTTTGAGATAATTTGAGATAGCATGTGGTAAGTTTATGGTACCAAGGACATACTAGATTCAGAGCAAGAGAGGAGAATAAGCTGTTTTCAAATCCATAAAAATTAAAGGTTTGGGGATCCCTGGGTGGCGCAGCAGTTTGGCGCGATCCTGGAGACCCGGGATCGAATCCCACATTGGGCTCCCGGTGCATGGAGCCTGCTTCTCCCTCTGCCTGTGTCTCTGCCTCTCTCTCTCTCTCTCTCTCTCTCTGTGACTATCATAAATAAATAAAAAAATTTAAAAAAATTAAAGGTTTGGACTAGATGTTTCTTTTTTTTTTTCATTTTCTAGATTTATACATCTATTTCTAAGTATATAAGAATACATTCAGCAAGTAGGGAAAAAGGAACAGAGAAGTAGGAACACTTGACAGAATGAAGATCATGGGAGATTGGCCCTTCAAAGAAAAAGAGGACTGTAGGCTAATGTAGGCTAATTCTATCCTTGTACTCTCTTTTGATTCTCACAGAACCCTGGGCGTGTTCCATCTCTCGGTGATTTTTTTTTTTTTTTGACAAGGGAGCTTCAGAGTGGATGCATAAAGTGAGTAGAAGGATCAAGGTAGTGGCTCATGTTCCAAGTCTTGAGCTGGGAGGGAAGAAAGCCTCTTTCATGTCTTGCCTCACATTTGTACACACTACACGTTTGTCACCATTGGACAAGGGGGAACTGAGAGGGGATTTTAACTCTCTTTTATAGATCATGGTACAGTCAATTATGGTGACACTGCAATGTGGTTATTCTGATACCTGAATATAGATTCTCCCAGGTATGGTGGGAATGAATGGGAAGTTTAGAGAAAGGGAGTGAGCAAGGAAAGTTGGGAGGCAAACATACAGCTAGGGAAATTTTTGATGAGGGTGTTGTTGGAAGTGCAAGTAGGGAATGGAAAGAAGTAATATGGAACCCTGAGAGTGGGAGACTATATGGGACAATGAAGAGTGGTGAAATCTATGAATCTTTCTGGGCATGGCTATCTCATATAAATGATGTTAAAGGATACTTTTACTCCAAAGTTGTGAAAATGTCATTTTCTCACGCTTAACATTTATTTCTCTGAAGTTACTAATTTTGGTGTACCCAGTATATTCTCTATATTGTGGGCTCACCTTTAACTCTTCATTCTATTTCAGGCTCTAGACCTACTCAGTTACCATGTCTCATCCCTCTTTTGGTGCAGTGCCTGCTATTCCTTTAGTGTTCCTAAATTCATACCTCATCACCTCTGTCTGGTTTATGCCAGAGGCTGTCAAACTTATTTCTTTGTGAGCAAGATTGCCCTCCAATGACATATGTGATTATAATGCTGTTAAAAACAAATATTGCTCTAAATATACTATAGACACTAACTGTTCAGTCCTCCAAATATCCCTATGAAGCAGGTATTATTATTGTTATTCCCCTTTTCCAAGTTAAGACGCTGAGGTTAAGAGACATGCTCAATGTCACAGAATAAGGAGTAGAGCCAGAATTCAAGCCCAGCCTGCCGGCTTCAACACTCATGCTCCTAACTACTGTGCTATGGTGGCTCTCCTCTTGTGAAATGCTATTTTCATGATTTTTTTTTTCTGCTTCAAAACCTATAATGACTTGTTCTAGGATTAATGGATTGGTTTTTAGGATATTTTTTTGCAAACCCTTTGGACTGACATAGAAAGCTGCTCAGCAAATGACCCTACCTATTCAGCCTTGCCTCTTTCCTGTTGCCCAAACCCACAGTGAAAGTGGCAGCTCAATGCTCAAGGCTGTATCTTTGCCACCTTTCCCAATTCTCTCCTCTTATGGATCAACTTGGGCTTCTGGGTAGTAATTTTTACCTTCGTGGATTCCTATAGCATTGGAAGGTTGTATCAAGTAATGTACAAGTTGGGTGGCTCATGGTTGAGCATCTGCCTTTAGCTCAGGGGGTGGATCCTGGGATCCTGGGATTGAGTCCTGTATCAGGCTCCTCATAGCAAGCCTGCTTCTCCCTCTGCCTATATCACTGCCTCTCTTTCTATGTCTCTCATGAATAAGTAAATAAAATCTTTAAAAAAAAAGTAATGTAGCAGTTGATTCAGGTGTACTCAGTTGTTTTTTGTTTACCTTTTCCTTTTAAAGCTGTGTCAAAGACTATGCTTTGTATTATGAACTAGGTTTAAAATTCTCTAAGGCAAGAACCACGACCTCTAAATAAATCTCAGTTTTCCCAGGCCTCTCAATTTTTCCCATTTGTAACATGAAAAAGAATTCCTAAGCTCTCATGTAGCGTCGGAGTTCTGTCCTGGTTTCTGGATGTATTAGAATGTGAGACAAAGTGTTGGGCAGAAACAGATGCTCATGAAACAATCCATTGGTTTGACACATCCTGATGTCCTGCTAAAATAAACCAAAGACCAGGATTTCTGCAGTTTGATTAGACATTTTGGAAGTCTAGAATTACCATATTCAGCTTCCATTTTCCATCATGGAAAAATGAAAGATAAGAAAGAATGCATTGGCCGAATTTGTCAGTCAGCACACCATTCTAGTTTCAGCTGCTTTGTTAACAGCCCATAGCTTAGGGGAGCAGGCCTGGATTGTTTGTGCAGGAGAGGCATTGATTAGATCTGGAGTGTGCGTCAGATGTCAGGCTGCCCCAACCCAGGAGGTGACCTTGAAAAATGATAGGGTTCAGTAGGTCAGCTCATGAGGTGAGCCTGTGTGATTGGCTGTCTCTAGAACTGGACTACAGGATGGCATGAAGGCTAGGCAGTAGGAAGTGAGTAAGGAATGAGATAGAGACATCGCTAGAGATAAGGGGAGAGACATAGAGGCAGAGACCAGAGACAAACAGAAAGGATAGTCAGCCTGACAGCTGCCCATGTTCACAGTAACTTTTTACTCCTTTGAATATACAGACATTGTCATTAAATTCATTTAATTAGCCATATGATAGTTAAGTTGCACAAATCTGCCAGTACAAAGAGCACTTTGCATTGAACACAAACTAAAACTATCTTTTCCTTGGAGATTTTTGTTAAGCACCCTGTATCTTACATTAATTGTGGTTCAAGAGAGAACATTTTATTAGATGTTTTCTTTCTTTTTTTTTTTTTAACTCAAAGTATTTTAGGATAAGACTTCAAAGTCTTGCAAAAAAAAAAAAACACCCACAACTCATGAATTATAAAGAAAAAAGGGTTTTGTCTTTAAAACAGTATCTTATGCAGTTAGAAGCCAAGTGACCTTAATTACCATGTGAATAATTCAGAGAGGCAAATTAACTGCAAGAGGAAAAAATTTGGTCTGGCGTGGTCCTTTTGAGGCATGCAACTCAAATGATATGGGACCTAATCTTAGCGCAGTCGACTTAAGGTTCTGAAATCTGGTTGTCACTGTTAACAAGTATTTGTTGTTCACCTTCTAGGTGTTCTTAACACTAAGCTACTACAAAATACTCCGATCATTTGGTGTTCTTATTGCCTTGCTTCTATTCACCCCTTTCTACTGGAGCAGGACTGCCAACCTTTCTTTTGGCATTTGCTTTTCCTCCATCCACACCCCTGTGGCCCTTCCACTTTGGATCAGAGTGGGAGCAGAAGAAAGGAACATCAGAATAGCAGGCACATGGCTTGTCACCTTCATGCAGGGTTCAAGTTGCATAGCGTGTTCTGATGTGTTGAATGTAATGAGTATTTCTTGAGGGCGCTACTTGTAACAGACTTCTTGCCAGAGACTGTAGGGCAGTTAAAGAAACTAAAATACTGGGGTGCCTAAGTGGCTCAGTCGAAGTGTCTACCTTCAGCTCAGGTCATGATCTCAGGGTCCTGGGACTGAGCCCTGCTTTGGACTCTCTGCTCGGTGGGGAGTCTGCTTTTCCCTCTCCTGCTTGCAGCTCCCCCTGCTTGTGCGCAGCTCTCTCTCTCAAAATAAAATCTTAGAAAAAAAGAAACTAAAATACTGCAATGTTTTCAAATATCAAATGGCGAAGACAACAGATCTGCCCACAAAGCACCATATTATAAAACAAAGGGGTGAGTGCCTTGATTGTAGCCCAAACAAAGGCAGGAGGACAGATAAAGAGCACATTGAAAAGAGTGTTTGAAGATAGGGGATTTTAGGTCTGCATGAAAAGGACGAGCTGTTCATATTTGAGGATGAAGGCAGGTAGGAGGAAAATGTCACAGGAGGGGAATACAGGCTAAGTAAGTGGAGGCAGAGAAGCATTTGCAGAAATGCATCAGGTTTAAAGATTCTTTAGATGGGCAGACACAGTGCCCTGACAGTGGAGGCAATGCAAGGAAGAACTGTTACTTGTAACTCCAAGGAGACAATGCTGCCCTCTAAGGCCAAACAAAGTTGCCCCTGGGGACAGGGTAACAGCAAGCTAGCATTGTAGATGGCAGATTGTTTATGGCCATCTGGGTGGGTATGGGAGTGAGGTTTTGCAGGTTTCTTGGGGATTGGTTGATTTAAATTGCACAGCTCCAAAACATAGAGGCTGTCCTTCATTGTTTAGTACCTGACCCAGGGATATGGGAGCCTCCTAAGGTCCAGTTGGGGTGTATACTTAATTGCCCCATAGGAAAGTTGCCTGATCAGGGACATGTTTGGTGGAGGCCTTGGCAAATAAGAACAGAGCTCAATGCCCTTGAAAGCCCCACATCAGAATGTAAACAGAACTTGAGAAATTCCTCCACCCCTTCTGAAAATCCCTAGACCAGCCTATAAAAAACTAAGCTGAAACCCACCTCGAGGTCCAAGTCCCTGCTCCACTGTGTCAGGTATACTTGGACCCAAGCTCAAGCTTGTAAATAAACCCTCGTCTGTTTGCATCAGTGTCGGCTCCTTGGTGGTTTCTCGGATTCGCAATCTTTGGGCACAACAAGGGTATGTTAATAGCAATAGTATAACAAAATGCAGGTATTTTATAATGGCTGATCTAGATCTAAGAGAGAAGATAAAGTTATGAGCAGAGAAACTCTCATGTTAGAGGCTCAAAACTTCTTTGCGAATGCAAAAGTCATTATATTCACCAAGTGGAATAGTTGTTCACGTACTTTTGGTGACCCTATTTGAAAATTACCATGTTAGAGTCTGTTGAGCACCCAAGTTTCTAGAAAAGTTGTAGAATAATAATTACTTTCTATAAAGGCATAAGAAAGTTTTGGAAAATATGGAAATTGTTGATATATGCTGATATTTACTGTAAGGGGATGAAATGAAAATTTTAGTTCAACTAAAGCATATGCAGTAGGTATCATGGTGCACCCACCACTTGGACTCACCTATGCAGGACCAACATGGGCTCATTCCCTCACCTGTTAGGAGTGTTGGCTGAGTATAGCTCACAATTAAGTCTTTCCACAGGCCTCCTTGGCCTAAAGGAGTACCTTAATCAAGATTGGGTTCCCTGCCCAGAGGCAATTGCCACCCACTGACTGGTTGATGCCCGTACAAAGAACTGCTCCCCTGCCTCATTAGGGGATGTGATGGTTAATTTTTTGTGTTTGGCTGGATGGCTATGGGTGGGAGGTGATCAGATATCTAAGTTAAACATTATTTCTAAGTATATCTGTGAGGGTGATTCTGGAAGAGATTAGTTTTGGAGGGACCCCTGGGTGGGTCAGCAGTTTAGCACCTGCCTTTGGCTCAGGGTGTGATCTTGGAGTCCCAGGATCGAGTCCCACATTGGGCTCCCTGCATGGAGTCTGCTTCTCCCTCTGTCTATGTTTCTGCCCCCCTCCTCTCTCTCTGTCTCTCTCATGAATAAATAAATAAATCTTAAAAAAAAAAAAGTATTTGGTTTGGTGGCCTTAGGGAAGCAGATTCCCCTCCTCTATGTGGGTGGGATCATCCAACCAATGCACTGAGGGTATGAATAAAACAAAAAGTGGAAGAGGGAAAATTCTCTGCCTGATTGCTAATATAGGATATCAGTCTTCTGCCCTTAGACTGGCACTCATGCTATCAATTTTCCTGATTCTCAGGCCTTCTTGGTCCAGAACTATACCACCAACTTTCCTGAGTCTCCAGCTTGCATGAGGCAGATCATAGGATTTTTTTAGCTTCCATAATCACAAGAGTCAATTTTTCCTTATAGTAAATCAGTCTCTCTCTCTTTTTCTTTCTTATTGGAGATAGGATCTACCTACCTACCTACTATCTCCATCTTTCTCTTCTACTGGCTCTGTTTCTCTGGAGAATGCTAATACAAGGGACAACCCTGAGGGTCCATCCTAGATCTAGTGCTCCTGGCAAAATGGGGCAAAGCCACTGATAATTTTATCCTATTCCTTTGCTCCTGTCAGCTTCCCTCCCCATGCTCAATCCTGCTTCTTTTCCTCTACTACAGGTCAGCACCTCTAAGAGAATCCTCCAATAAATCCCTTGCACTCAGATCTTCATTGCATAGTCTGTATCACAGAGAATTTAACCACAGCAACGTATATCTAAAGAACAACTAAACAATTCCACAAATAATGTATATATTCTGTAGGATCCTGAATTTTCTTTCATTCCAAGTTGAGAAACATGTTGAGAAAGAGAGAACATGTATAGGTTTTTCAAGATTGTATCTATGCTTTTAAAAAGTATTCACCTTTACTTGAATTATTCTAGACCATAGAAAAGGAGGAGATTCTTTTTTATAATGCTAGCATAACTTGAACACTAAATTTGATCAATATATTATAAAAAGGAAAAACTATAATTTCCTATAAGAATATAGATCTAAAAATTCTATACAACATATAACAATTGATTCCAGCTGCATATTATGAGAACAGTATAATATGACCTAGTAGAGTTTATTCTAAGACCATAAAGATAGTTCAGTGTTAGGAAATCTATCAATGTAATTTATGACATCAACAAATTAAGTGAAGAAAGTCAATGATTATATCGATAGATGGCTGAAAGGCATCGTAAAATCAACAGCCATTCCTAATAAAAATTCCAAGTAATTTAGAAATAAAGGAAACTATTTAAATATGATAGATTCTTTTTACCAAAACCTAATAGCAAACGTTACAATAAACCATGAAATGCTAAAACCATTGCCATTAAAAAGTAGAGCTGATTTCTTGTTAAATTTAATGTATAGTGAAATTGATCACACCTTTCTTTCTACTCCCACTGGTCTAGGACAGACCTCCAGAGTGGTTATTGCAAGGATGTATTTACACATCTCTTTCTCTTGAGACAGACTTCCTAGAGGTAGGTATAGGCCTTACAAATTTTTGTATCCCTGATCCCTGACACAGTTTCTGACATACAAAATTTCTTGAAGGCAGAAGCAATTGAATGAATATGGTAGTAGAATTTTGAACTTTATGGAAGGCCATTTCCCCTTCCCCATAAGAGAATTGTGTCAGTTTGACTTATAAACAAGATGCTAAGCATATCACAAGCATAATTTGCAAGACTGTTTTTCAAAAAGTCCAACCAAAGAATAAATGTGAATCAGAGAACAGAGACGGAGGAGCCTATTTACACTTTTTATTTTTATGTTATCTTTCCTTGAGATTTAAAAATCTCACAGGATTTTATCACAATTGTTTTTGAAACTCATTCCGTGTTGGTTCTAGGATTTATTGACCATATTTAGAAGTTGAGCTGTGAACAGCTTGGATATACAATAGTACAAGTCACTTAGCTTAAGTTGATCTACCTTAGAAGCCATAACAAGATTAAAAACAAAGAAATGAACCCCCCCAAACTACTTGGGAAATGCTTCTCTAAAAGGAATTTTAGTTTTACATCCTTCATACCTCCTAAGACCAGATTTTCTTTTAATATTTGTTTTCTTTCAAAATTGCTCTTTAAACCTGAGGACATCCACATATTTAATGTCTCATGAACCCTGATTTATTTCACTTAGTATTAATGGGGCAGATGTCTTTGCCCAAACTTGCTACTACCTATTTGGAAGCTAATGCCTTCTGTTGCTGTGTCTTTCTCTCAAGAGATAATAGATATATGGCCCTGAAATAGAAGGTAGCTATGCTCACCACTATACCACCAACACAGACATTGGCCCTGAGACGGAAAACAGAGGTTGAATATTCAGGATTCCACTTGGCAGTGTTGCCCACTCTGAGTTAACCCTCTCATTTATTTGTTTAACAAGTGCTTATGAAACTCCTCAGCTGGAGCAGGTACACAGTAAAGACAGGACTCAGATCTCATGAAGAAATTTAGTCTGACAATATTCTCCTTGTTCCCTTTCTTTATCTTTTTCCAGCCAATGCTGTGTTTTTCACAAAGAGGTTCTTTGGAGGCAACAAAGAAACAAAAAGCCATATTCTTATATTCAATGAATCTAGTTACCCTAAAGGATAATTTAAAGAATTAAACATTACCTTTCTTTCCTCTTCATTTACCTACTTATCTATTGTATCTATCTATCTATCTATTTATCTATCTATCATCTATCTATCTATCTCATTCTGGTCTGCTAGCTCTGACTTCCTCTCTCAGGAGTAGAACCCTCATTTTCCTGGGGGGGAATCCATCTTCTTCCACTGCCAGCCTGTGTGATTGAGTGAGATTCTACATCCACGTCAGCTTCAGAACAGGACATGGGATCCAGATCTGGCTAGTAAGGAGAATTCCTGGGATTTTAGCTGGACTTGTCAGGAAAGGTTACTCTCATCTGGGGTTGCTAAATTGGTGGAGTTTAATTCTGAAGTTGCCCATAACCATCTTGCCATCAAAGTGGGAGAAATTATATGAAAATGAAACTGAATACAGAGGAAGAGGAATTGAATCATGAAGAAAGACATATTTTTGATGAGACCATTTGAGTACTTGAATTAATCCAGGCTTAAAATTGGCCACGTAAACTTTTCAGTTGTGTGATCCAGTAATTTTTTAAAGTTGATTTGAGGGGGACTTCTCTCACCTGCAAGTAAAATATGTAGGACAGGGGCACCTGAAGCAGTCCAGGGGAGTCAGAGAAGACTTCCTGACAAAGTCCCAACTAAATGATCTCCCAAAGGAAGTCTAGTTAAGAGGAAAAAAGAGTGTTTTCAGCAGAGGAAACAGCCTTTTGGAAAAACTATGGTTGAGGAAGAGAATGGTTTATTTGAATTGAAAGTTGTTCCCTTGGTTGGTGCACACAGCATGAGAAGGACCAGAGGCAGGAGTACCATGGCCACACAAGGCTGTTGAGGTGGTGCGGGGCCAGACAAGGCATGACTTGATCCCAAAGGTAGGGGGAAAGGTCTTTGGGGAGGGAGAGAAAGACCCAAATTCCTTAGAAGTGTCCCTCTGATGGCCATGTAGAAAACTGATTCAAATGAGCAAAACACGTTTCAGTCTGTCATGATGGTGACCTTTCTTTGCAGTGGCAGCAGAATGGGAAATGAATGGATTAGAGAGCTTTGTAAGAGAATGAGGAGGCTTTGGGGCCTGACTGGGAGGAGATGGGGGAAGGAGGAGCCAGGGAAGTGCCAGAGTTTCTGGCTTGGGCACTGACAGAGGGCAGTGTAGAGGGAGAACCTTCTCATGGGGTGAGAAGGTCTTGGAAGAAGTGCATTCAGTGTTGGAGAATTTGGGTATGAGGCATTGGGTATATTGAGGGGAAATGTGGGATATTCCATGGAATATTCTGGTCAACTGTATCAGGAAAGTGAGAGCTGGAGATATAAATGTGGGACATGTGGTTTGTAACTAAACGATGAGTGTAGAGGAAATATTTTGGAGTTAATGTGTTTGGTAAGGAACGAAGAGCTCTTGGAGAAGAATCCTGAAGAAGGTAACACATAGAGGATGAACAGAGGAAAAATGACTCCAGAACGAGCCTGGGAAGAATAAGAAGGAGAGCAGGGTACCTCAAAGGCCAGGACTTTAGAGAATATGTCAAGGATAGGGTGGAAAAGACTAAAAAATGCTACTTAGGGTCCACTGTGAGTCAAGGAGTGGATTATTATAAGTAGTAACTACTTATCTAATGGGTAGGACATGGCAGAGAGAGATGGTGTTGTTGGGGAAAAAAGAAATCTTGATAAACACTTGATAACACATGCTAAGGTTTCAAAAGAAGGAACAGTCTTCAAGACAGAAGGTGAATTTGGGTGTCTTACAGTCACTCTGGAAGGAACAGCAAGGAAAGGAGACAGAAGGGAAAGAGCCAGGGAGATAACAGAGGCCTCAGATCATTTGTGATGGGACACTTTCATGGAATGTCACAGAAATTCTGCAAAATGTCATCAAGGTGTGCTTGATTAAAGTAATGATTGTTATTTTCTAGAAACAGAAAGGGGCTGATTTTCACAATGGAGAAGGTGTGGGAAGGGATGGAGTATAAGTAAGAACCCTGGAGTTGAAGCTACAGAGGAGACCTGGTAGACAAGTGTGGCAGAGCTGGCTGGAGGTGGGCCCAGCGTGCCTGAATGTAGGTCTGGGTCCCTCATTTATCAGCCTTGTTACCACCCTGAGTCTCAGTCTCCTTGTCTGTAAAAATGAGGATAACAGGATAACTTCCCAGCACATAGGACTGTTATCAGGATGCAGTGAGTTACCACATGTGCTGGCACACAATAGGCTCTTCAGAGACATTGGCGGTTTCCACATAGCCATATGGGATGGCTTTGGACTTCCACAGGCCATGGAATTAGAGGAGATGAGGCAATTTCTTCCAGAGACCCAGGTTAAGAGAAGTTTCCCAATGAGGCTTCCATTATATAAGAAAAGGATTGAAAATGGTCTGTATATTTAGCCATAAGGATGATGTTACTGATCTTGGAGAGAGCAGTTTTAACAAAGAATGTAGACCAAAGGCAAATGGCGGTGCACACATTCAGTGAGGGAGGACAGTGACAATTTTTACAGAAATTTAGCTAGGAAAGGCAGGAGAGATAGAAAGAGAAAGAGCTGGGATGGAACCTTACCCAAAGGCCCCCCATTGACCTAAGGTAGTATAATTCTCTCTTCTACTAAAGGTGATACCTCAATCCTACAAAATTTGTCGTCATGGTTCTTTACTCTCACGGCGATGTAAAGAACACCATCAAGACATAAAGAGTTCCCTTTTGAGAAGTTTAAATTGGAATCTTATACTTTAAAGAGGCTTATTAATTTGCCATGTTTAGTAACTAAGAGCTTATCTGTGTCTTACGGTCCTTCATGTTTTCTTCCTGAGTGGAGAGAAACATCTTACTGGCACATGGTCATTCTTCAGTAGCCAAGGGCATCATCAGAAATTGAGATAATTACCCATAACAGGAATAAATGAATTTTGAGTACGTGGGCTCCCACCTCTTAAAGCAGGGCAAAGGAGGTTAACAAGGCAGGGTGACTTGTAGCTGAAGGAGTACACATAAGTCATTCTTAATTGGAGGTTTCACCTTTGTTCCCTTGAGCAGCTGCCAAGGAACTTTCTACATGTGACTTGAGATAAATGAGCAAGTCAGGGAACTGTTTGCATCTCTAAGATGAACTGCTGGGCTAGTCCTTTGAAATCCTAAAGGGGATGGTGGTGATTAAAGATACATTTTTTACAACTTAGTGTAAAAGACAGTCAAAAAGTCTGGGAGGAGGAGGCAGGGCTCAGGGAAGCCCACGACCACTGACTCTGAGATGCTGTATTTTGCATTGTTTTTACTACCAATGGTGCTTGAGGGAGTCTGGAAGACACATCATGAGGAGAACTGTAGATCATGAATCAGAGCATCAGTCCTTTCTGGTAAAGAACAAAAAAAGCAAAGGGAAGCCTCAAAAGGAAAGTCATATGAACACCCTCTCTTCCCTGACAATCTCTTGTGTTGTTCGAGGGAAGAAAGTGAATCCATCCTTCTTTCGAGGTTCTACTCCCAATAGGTACGTGTTGAGTGTGATTGCATGAAGCCATCGAAACAGCTCTGGGTGGAGAGTCAGTGGTTTGGAGTTACATGTCTAGCCCATTCACACCTCTACCACTAATTTGATGATTTGGGGCAAGCCTGGACCCCTTCAAAACTCCTTTTCCTCCCACATGTAAAATAGTAGAGAGCAAATGGCCACAGGGATTCTTACCTGTTATGGAATTTTAAGCATCAGGAAAGATGAACAATAGGATATATATCTATGATAAAGAGGTTCAAAAGAAAACAGCTTCTTGTCTACTTTGCTTTGGGAATTATATGGGCCGTTTGATTCTATGGAAAAAGAATGGGCATGAAATCTAGACATCTTGGGTTGGCACATGCAGACAATAATCTTATATAAAATTTTGGATAAACACTTATTATACACTTGCTTTCATCCCAAATATTTGGTTTTCAATTTCTTAATCTTATGGAATGCCTGAAATTACTTTTGGCATTTTGATCATTCCTGGGGTACGACTTTATGCTATTTGAAGCAGAAATGGCATAAATAACAAAATAACAGTTCCTGCTAATCAACTCAAAATCTTCCAAGTCACACAGACTATCGGAAACCAGAACCTGTTTTCCTGGACAGGGAATGTATTTGCTCAGTCTACGAAATTGAGATCAAACTTGGATAGTATTTTGCAGGTCCTAGTCTTTGGAAAACAAAAGAATACCCTGAAGGCATGAGATGTTTTGTGAATAACAAACTCTATAAACATTTTCTTAGGAACCACACTTTGTCCCATGAGTAAATTAGATAGGTCACAGGTGTATTTTCATGAACTTATTTTATGCTTAGTATGGAGCATGGCATATATTTAGCACTTAAAATGTTTGTTGAATAAATGAATGGATGCATATATAGATGGCATTTAAAAGAGACTGCAAAATCTATCATTAGGAATTTTCCTAATTAAAATTTAATTATTGCTATCAATTTTGATCTATTATGTATATAAAAGGATTGACAGTTAATGAATTTCTGAGTAGATGCTTCTGAACTCTTTGTGAGATAGTCTTAATAACTTTGAAAGGCTCCTAATGGCATCTGGCTTTCTTTAAGAAAAAAAAAATTAAGAAATAAGTGAACTGGTCTGTCTGGTTATCCAGAGATCTATAGGCCAGTCAGGGAATTATTTAATCTGGGAATAGCTTCCTGAGCCACTGGCTTCTCTGGGAGGCCTCTCTCTGTTGAAACCTCCTTGAGTTCCTGGTGATGCTATTTGAATTGTGGGTACCCTTAAATTCAGAGAAAGAGAGATCTAGAAAGGAAATGAGTTAATTAAAGGAAAGTATGACCAATTTTGACACTAAGAGAGTACACTTACTAAGATGAGTAGGAAAGCACTAACTATCCATTTATTATTCTGGGCTCTGATGAAAAACATGAGTAAAGATATTACTATCTGTCCCCCATGGCCACATCATGGCAATATTTAATTTTGATAAACTATTTTCCTTTTTAATTAAGATAACTTTTCCTGGAGGCTTTGCCTGTGGGAAATTAGCTCTGCAATTCATGACTAATATCAAGGCATCCTCTTACCATTATGTCTGCTAATGAATCCACAGAATGTATGCACTACCAGGACTAACAGTTTGGGGCCAGATGTCTGAAGGGCCTCTTTGCATTTTGACAGTTGACATTTGTAGAAAATTTCTTTTCAGGTCTGTTTGATCACATATTTATGAGAAGGGTAAAATGGTGTGTGTGTGTGTGTGTGTGTGTGTGTGTGTGTGTATTTTTTCTTTTTCTCCAGTCAGAGAGTCACGGAACACCAGGGTTGATGAATCAATCCATCATGCTCCTTTTATTATGATGAGAAACAGTCCCAGAGAAGTGAAATCACTTGACCAAGGACTCTATTAGGTAGGACTAGAGCTCAAGTGCCCTGATGTTTTTGAAATTTGTAGTAGGCTACATTGCCACTTCTTGGCCAATTCTAGATAAGTTCTATGCTTTGAATCAAGGCTTCACTTGAGGTAGAAAATGGTATTTTGTAGAGCTCTCAGAGTGTGACTGTTCCTGCTCTAATATTTTTTTCCTCATCAGTCATAAGGTCATGTGGCTTAGGATACCCTCTTTCTTGAAACCTGATTCCAGATCATATCTGCAACAACGGATCTGTGTATCCTTGCAAGGACAGGAACAGAACAAGAATGGATGTTTGTATAGGGGGAGGACTGTAAAGGGTGTTTATTTCTACAAGTAAACCTTGGGCCATCAAATTGGTTTGCATCATCTTTGGTTCTTATCCAGCTGATGTATATACTATAGTCTCTGGCATCCAATCAGGTCCTCATGCCCCGGTTCTTGCCTTCCAGGACTGGATGACTATGAGGTGTTAGATTGGTTAGCAGCCCTGGCTAGGTCCAGTCCTGGCCTTTTCCTCAGGGGTAGGGTATTGCTTTCTTCTTGTGCTCTCCCAGTGGCAGATATCAAAGTGGTAGGGCTCCATATAGCCTCTGAAACCATCTTGGGCAGACTATCTAATCTTTCTGTGTCTCTGTCTCTTCATCTGTACATGGTGATAATATTTGTGTCTCAAGAATAGGGATTTGTGGAATGACACACAGAGTTGTCCTAAACTGGTTTTGAGTGATTATTCTATATTGGCTGGTACAGTCTGGCTCAAACTGGAAGCCACTGTCTTCACCTCACTGGGAGAAGGCAGCTGTCTCAGTCTCAAACTCATGAAATTGGTGGCCTCCTCTTCCAGTGAGAGGTGAGAGTACAACCTTCTATGGGCTGCTGAGGTCATCATGTGTTAGGTAGTTGGCTTTCCCAGCAATCAATGTAAACAGCTGGCATTTAAACTCAGAATATCTGTACAAGATGGGTTTCATGTTTACTCCATATGGAGAAAGAACAACAGGGGGTAGCGCCCTATGCTGAAATAGGGTGCCTTACTACCTCAAAGTGCCTCCAACCCCACGTGAATTCAAATAAGACCCTCTGAAGAATGCTCCAAAATCAAAGACTCTGTACATCTATTGCTCTGACTGCAGTTTTATCAAGTGGTGCTCCTATGTTTACCCAAACCCTTAGAGAATATTAGGCCATCATGAGGATTAACTGAATTAATCCATAAAAGCCACTAAGGACAGTATCTGATATTCTTAGCCTTCAAATGGACATAATCTCTCAATGAAAAGGACTGTGGTGAATGTTAAAGATGTTAAAGCCATACACTGTAAAGCACATACACAAATTACCTATTATCATTATCAGCCATGTCTATCTTTTGTACCATAGTATTCTATTCATCCAAACTGGAGTACTAAAAGAAATACATGTCAGTATTTAGTAGAGAATGGGAAGAAATAGGTATATAAATGACAGGGAATAACTAGGCAGGGGGACTTTCCATTTTACTGGTTTTCCTCCAAGGAATGTCTTTATTTTTTAGAGGACCTTCATGCATTGGAAGAATTAGACTTGTCTTCTGCCTTAGAATGGGGGATACCTTTTTCTTCCCTGTGTAGAAACTACCCCAGATCATATCTGTGCCTTTCTGCAGAAAGTTGTTAAAAACCTAGTTCTTTTTTCTTCACACTTTCAGATGTATAAATACATCTTTATGTGCTCTAACACAATCTCAATATGAATATGAGAAGGATGAATTCCTGTTAAGAATACCACCAGGTTGCTGCAGCCTAAAATAAGAAATGATATGTCAATAGCCTGGGACATGAATCTGATTATCTCAAGTTATGTGCCCATGAGGGCCCTACTCTGAGCATGGCAGCAAGGAGAATATTCGGGTGGCTAAAATTACCTCAGGAGTGACATCTCCAGAAGTCTGAGGGCCAGCCTTGATTCTTCTCCAGATCAGGTATTTTCATTTCCACCTTCAATATATCTTAAAGCCATTTACTTGTATACCACCCCTGCTGTCTTAGCCTAAGTCATTGGCATCTTGTCTGCTGATACTTTTGCCCTTCTTTAGCTAATTCTCCACAAAGAAGTTAGAGTAATCTTTTCTTTAATTTTTTTTTATTAAGTAAACTCTATCCCCAGTGTGAGGTTTCCAACTCACCACCCTGAGATCAAAATTTGTGTGCTGTACTGACCGAGTCAGCCAGGCACCCCTTAGAGTAATCTTTTAAAACATGAATTGGATCATGTCTCCCTCTGAGCTCTAGTAGCTCTCATCATCCTTGGAATAAAACCCAAACACTTCAACATGGCCTACAGACTCCTGTGTGAACTCACAGAATTCTCCCTTGTGCGGGGGGGGGGGGGGGGGGGGGAAGGCAGCCATATGCATTGGCTTTTAGTTTCCCCTTCAGTCCCTGTAAAGCTGTAGGCACCCAGAGCTTTTGCACATGCTGATTTTTTTCCCACAGGACTACTTCCCCCCTTTCTTCACCCTACGTCTCCTTTACTCCCCTTCTGGTCTCAGCTCAAATAGTTTCTCTGATAGGCGTGCATGTGCGCGCGCGCGCACACACACACACACACACACACACACACTCCCATCTAAATAAGATCCTATCCTTCATCGTCTGAGTACTCTGGGCTTTGCATTCCCTACACTATATCAGAGGTTATAAATGCATCTGATTTGTTAGTGAAATTTGTTAGTGCAAGAAAATTTTAACAATTTTCTTCCTTAGCGAATGGTAAGATCCAGGAAGACAGAGACAATATTTGTTTTGTTCATTAATGAGTACTTCATCTCTAACACCGTGCTTGGCACATAGTAGGTGCTCAAGAGACTTTGATAAGTGAATGAATATTCACATTGTCATAAGTTGTCATGGTAAGCTCTAAAGGCTGAGGAATCTCAATGATTTCCATTAGGCTGACACCCTAGTGTGTGAAGAAGGTAACTATACAGAACCCACTGGATCCCTGGATTCTAGACATGTCAGACCTTAGGTAAGTTAAACCTCTCTGAACCTATTTTTATCATTGGTAAATTGAGGAAAATCAAGACTCCTAATACTTGTCATTTACACCCCTCAGAAGAGTTGTGAGGCTCAAAGGAGAGAATTGTACTAGTGCTTTAGAACCTTAACATATTTATACAGATTTATTTGTTTTCATCATTAAGTGGAAAATTGTGACTTAGAGCAGAATAGGAAAAGAAAAGAAAGCAGACAGAAGGAGAAGAGACAGATGAATGAAAGCCAAGAGGTCGTTGGTAATAAATACAGTGGCCTGGAATTTGTTGTCCAATTTTTAAAATTCCAGTATTTGAGAAAAGCCAAACCATTCAAAACAATCATAAAGCATTTATAACATGTAGATTTTTAGGCTGTTTATGTCTTTGGCAAATTTCCTAGCAAATGAATCCCACTCGATTGAGAGCAGATGTTATCTATATTTTTAAACTTCTTAGATCTTCCTGATTTTGGATATCACATCAACAGTCAGTACTTACTTTAGTCATGCCTTATTTCTTATCTTACTCAATTTTCTTTTCCTTTTGTAAATTATATGCTAATTTTTAAACCTGTATGAATTCCTTTATGATGCTAATGATTCCTTTTTTATGCCCATTTAATAGACTTAATTCTGAAATTCTCAATTCATCAGGCAATTTAAGCAAAACTTATAAAACATCCATTATAATCTGTCTCAGTGCATTTACTGTGGATGATTTTAGTTCAGATTGTATTCGTTAAACCCTAGCTACAAAGTTTAATAGTGACATTCTTTGACTCCTGGTTTCACGATGGTTTTATGAGGGGGGAAAAAGTACTTGTTTCTGGTCTGAAATATTGTACAGTTCAAGTATGATGGAGAAACCTCATCTTTACTTCATTTTTGGTTTCCAAGTGAGAAAGAAGTCATAGTGAATATAACCCTTTAATTAGCTGTCATCCGTTTTTTTTTATAACGGATCAAGGAGGTTTTATTTCATTCAACATGAATTTAAACTCTTTAGAGAAAATGGGTATTTGGTACATAGGAAGTGCTCTAGGCATGCTTAGAATTTTGCTCATCTCTTTATTTGATAAAACACTTAAAATGCAATATTATGGAACTATTCTAGGTGCTAGATGTTGAAAAAAATGAATAAAATGACCCTTGGCTATTTTTTACTTTCCTATTTACTTGTGTCTTTGACTCAGATTTCAGTTAGGTAAAATTTATAAAATCCAGACTTGCTATGAAGCTTCCTGATAGTCTAGAGATTTCCTAGACCATTAACAGATGTTTGATGATTGATTACCAATGTTGGTTTGCAAAACCTGTGTTGTCACTAGACACACACACACACACACACACACAGACTTTACCACTCATTTAAATTCACTTTAATTTTCTAAAAATAAGGATGCCACAGAGAATCTTGTTGACATGTTCTATTTAATCTGGCTTGGCTGCTTCTAAAGAAACCATAAAACAATGCTTTACACCAGATAGAAGTTTCTTTCCCTCATAAGTGAAAGCTCAGGTTGGCAGGAAGTCCAGAGGAAGGGCAACCCTTGAAGAGGTTTTTCAGGGACCCAGACTTCTTTCTGTTTTGTGACTCTAGTATCTGGTCATCAGTGTGGGCAATGGTGTCTTTCTACTAGCTATCTGTGCTCCAGCCAGAAGGAAGGGCAAAGAGAAAGTAGAAGACATAGTTTCCACTCAGAAATATGACTTAGAAGTTGCACAGGCAAAAAAAAAAAAAAAAAAAAAAAAGAAGAAGAAGAAGAAGTTGCACAGGCTACCCCTCACAGACAATGGCATAGAACTTGGTCATCTGACTATACCAAGCCAAAGCAGAGGCTGAGAAACAGTCTTCAGTTGGGCAGCCATGTGTCTAGCAAAGTTCAGGAAGAGTAGAATGGATACTGAGGAAAAACTAGTAATCTTTAGGAGATGTCCTAACTCCTTCTTCCCCCTACATATACTCTTCACTTGCTAAGGAGGTCAAGATTTTGTTTCATAAAAATAAAATATGAAAAGCTACAGAGAGTTTTAGAGCACTCATGAGCCCAACATCCAGGATCTGCCAAGGTTTCACCCTATTTCTCAATTGAGTCCCAAAGCACAAAAGTTTAAACTCCTTGAATGATCCAGTTCTCTTCTTAGTCTTAAGAACTAGTTGCATGGATAGTTTTTCCTCCTCACTAATTAGATGCTTATTGGGAAGAAGTGGGCTACTGCAGAAGCAACCTATTAGTGACAAAATTTTTACATACTCGTTGTAAGGTAACCTCCCAATTTTAATGTCTAGAGCTGGGGCTGATTTTGACTACCTCCTGGCTGAATCTTCCTTGCAGTCATTTATTACTTTTCTTTGACACCAATCCCAGCTTCTGGGGACTCCTTAAAGTATTCATTTATTCATTCACTGAGTCAATATTTATCGAGTAGCTGTTATGTCCAAGGCAGTGTGCTGGCTGTTGGAGGATGCAGATAAAAGAGTGAAAAAGTATACAATCCTTGCCCTTAAGGTACCTGTAATCAGGAAGGGAAGACAAGGGATGCACATACTTAATTAATTAATGCCGTAATGTGTGATGGATGTTGAAGCTATAGCATGGATGATGGTTCAGAAGCAGATTCAGTCTTGCCTGGTGTGGAGATCTGCTTTAGAAAGGAAATAACCAGTAGGATGTATAAGGTTGTATGGTTTGTTTTTTAAAAGATAATGACAACAGAGGTTTCTCTAGGCAGTGGGAACTGTGTGAAGAAAGTAGTAGTGATGGGAAAATTTAGAGGTGATATTACCCAGGCTGAGACTCCCCTAACCTGGGAGGTAGCAGGGACCTGAATGGCAGAATAGACATAGATGCTGATTCCCTAAGGCAGCCCTGCTGAGCAGTTCTTGAGAAGGCATCTTGAGGGTATTATGTCTCTCCAGTCTCATGCTACTTGTCTAGTCACTCTCCCTAGGCTCTGAGAAACAGTCTCTGCACAGAGATGGGTCTTTTCAATGGCTCTGCAACCTCTCTCCCTTCCAGAATGATTTGGCTCATTATTTCCTTATGTAAATGAAAAGCATTCTAAAGCCTGACTCTCCAAGTTAACTTCTGGACGTCAACACGGTTCAGTACACTTCAGGCAATACAGAAGGAAGGAGCAGTGTGTTGTATTACTGTTCTTATCTTTGTTGTTTAACTTGCAATCAGCAAATCTTCATCTACTGCAAAGGATAGAGGAATTTCTCTCTCTGCCACAGTTTGGGCAAATTCTGGAAAAACAGTGGATAGATGGGATTTAGGAAAGTAGATTATTCAAAGAATCACTTAAAAATCACATACAAAAGAAGGCTGTTTTATAACTTTTCATGGCTCTCAAAAGTGAGACTCTCATGAGTTAATTTCTCATATCCAAGGGAAACATCAAATCTTTAGAGTATTCAACAGTCTTAAAAGTTAAACAAAAACATTTGAGTTTCTATGCTGAGCTGAGGGGATTCTGCGTGAGACTCTTGCCTGCAACTGTACTGGAATCTGAAACAGAACACAGGCAAAATTTTAAAATGGGATTAAAATGTTAATTTCTCTCCCACATTTCCACTTCTAGCAGTTTCTGAACTCCCTGAGTTGAAAAGAATGGTTTCAACTTTGCCACAATAGGACAGTGTCTGACTGAATGATGAGCATTTCAGTCAGGAAGAAGTGTTTTGATTTTGATTTACATCTAAATGAGGCTCTTTGCAGATGGAAGACTGAAGAAATGTTGTAGCAGGAGGCCAGATTCTGGCTGAGGACGAATCCAAAAGAGAGGGGAGGGATTGGAGAGCCTACCAAGTAGCTGATTATTTTGGTTCTATCTTCCTGTCTCAACAGGGATAAATGCTAGTATATGTGAAGTATTTTGGCCTACCAGGAAGAAAGGGAGTAGAATAACCCAAGGTGGCATGAATGTCTTCACTAATATTTATGAGGGTTAAAACTGAGTGACAAAGCTCAGAGAAATTTTGATGCAGGTCTCTCTTCTTCAGGTGAGAAATGCACATTTACCTAGTGAGTCAGAACAGCTAAGTGTTTTTTGATTTTATGACCCAAAGCTGTGTTTACTTATCATTTACTGGCTCTGTTCTAAGTGTCTGAGGATGATTATGTAGATTGTTCATGGGACAATTTGGTAACAGACCTATGAATAATAAATTGTCATTAATGCTCAGACTTGACTCTTCTAACCTTTCCTACTCCTTTATTAAATTAAATTTTCTCAAAAACTTTTTTGTCTCCTGAGATATTACTGTGCCCTGGAGGAAGATTTGTGTGCACATGCGAAAATGACATTTGGTAAACTATCAAATAGACTCACTTGTCAGTTAGGTTGACATGTTGCAGTCCAGGTGAATATCTGAAACTGAGAAGAGAAAGAAGAAAGAAAGGTAGATCTCATGTTTTAGCTCATCTTGTTCTGAACTGACTCCAGGTATCCATGGGATGAGTTCAAGGCAAATATCTTGATATGGTATAATGAGTTTTAAGCCAAGACAGCTTGACATACCCATTTTGAAATGCCTGTAAGCTGCTTTTAACAGTAAGGATAAAGTAGCTGGGAGATAAAACCATCTGTAAGTAGACAGAAGATGCCTGTTTGGTTGTAGTTGCTCATACTTTGTGTTGGCTTCTAATGTCTTTGGGAAGCCTACAATATAGTTCTCTACAGTGATGCTTATTCATCCTAACTAGATAAGACCTTCTTTAATTTCTGAGACTGAGCTAGTAGGGTGCTTGGGCCCCAGAATAAGTAGCTCTAGCTTGTGTCCATTGAGGAATGTTTTCCATGAAGCCAACAGAAGCAGCTCTAGGGAAATCACTGGCCTTGCTTTTCATTATTGGCCTCACCTCTCAGTTGTGTAGAAAAAAATACTATGGGATGAAGGCACCAAACAATTAGGGGCTGGAAAATACTTCCTTTTATAGACATAGCTTGAGGAAATCCCATTCAAGCTCTATTAGATAACCCAGAGATCAATGAGTATATCAGCTTGGTAATAGTAAAAGTGGCTAGAAATGATCCTCACTGTCTGAGTCACATGCACATTTTCTGAGCAGGAGATGGCTGTATTCTTCTAGTATTTTTCTATTGACTAATGGGCAATGTGAACTAACAGAAAACATTACTTGGCTAATGCCACAGAAGACTTAGTGCCATCTTGAAAATTTGCCCAATCAACCTTGTGAAGATCATTTCAACATCCATCTCTGTAACTTCTTAACCCTACAGCTCCTGAGGACTTGCCACCTCTAGGGCATTGACATCAAATTTAAAAGCACTTTCCCATAGCCACCACTTGGAGTATACTTCCTCTCAGGAGCATAATGTCTTTAAAGAGTTTAGGCTTTTATTGTAGATAAGAAATATCTTTGAGTTGAAGAAGCAGCATATATTTTTCCACACTGAAGGAAACATTTCCAAGACAATGAAATATGAAAGGGTCGGCAACCTACTTAGAAGAGGTGGGATGCATGGGAAATACAAAGAGAACAAATGTAAATAAAACATCTCAAAAAATTGTTCTGTCATATAAGTAAATCATAATGTCAGCTTGATTTAAGAAAAATTTATTTTTTACTTTCTAGTATATAGAAAGCCAGACAAAAGAACATCATCATTAAGGGCACATGGACTTACATGAACAGGTATTGTTTAAAAGATCAGAAGATTGCCGAAGATGGTCAATGTATAAGCCACAGCAAGTGGGGGTAGTAGTATTTGTGGGATGAGCAAGGGTTGGGGACCAGTCAGATCATGAGGGCCTTTGAGTACCTGGAGTTTGGTTATGATATTCTAAGCAATAGATGCCATGAAGTCTTTTGAATCAGAGATGTGGTAAGATCATGTCTGTGTCTTTAAAGGAAGACTTTGGTTGCAGAGTGGAGAATAGTAAGGCAGAGGAAGAAGGCAGTGAGTCTGGTTATGAGGCTTTGCTTCTTGGGATGGAGTGGAGCCAGTCTCCTACCAACATTCCTTTCATTTGCAGGGCCTGGGACAAGAGTATGAATGCAGACCGCCTCCTCACTCCCAGGACCCCACTGTACTAGGCCCATGCCTATTACTTCCCGTTCCTTATTCGGGGCACTCACACGACAGCATCCACATATCCAAGCTCCATCTGTGTGCCATCCCCCAAATAGCTCTTGATCACAGTCAGACCTGTGGGAACATGTGCTGTACTGTCCTCTCTCTGAAGAATATGCAGTTGTAGAAGGCTATGCAAGCCCCCAAATATATTCTGGGCTATTTGGACAGGAAATTCAAGGTCCCAGGTACCCAGAGCATGATCAAGGGCATGGGTTCCAGATTAGTAAAATCCTTGGCCCTGTGGATTCTTTGCTCTTGCTCTGTAGGAGGTCCATATGGGGCCTTCTAAAGCACAGAACCTCTAACACAGGCCCCACTTGTCTGGATATAACGGAGGTACTGGAGAATGATCCAAAGCTTATTTTTAGATATCCCCTTACCAATGTGTAGAGAAGCCACACAGAAAAATTGCACATGAGTGTGCCTGAGTATGCATTAAAACAAAAAGAAAAAAACCGATGCCTCTGACAGAGGTCTGGATACCATCACACTTTTCTCTGGTTATAAAAAGATAATAGTAGAGTGATAACAATGAAGATTCCTTGCTCTTCTAGTGGACTAATTTCAGAAGGATTCCAGTTACTTTTTTTGACTTCTTTAATTGACCAGGGTGTTGGCAGGGCATTTATCTGTGTCCTGGTTAAAAAACGTTTAAAGAAAGTCCAAGACTTCTCCCAGAATGCAACAGACCTCAGTGTACCAGCCCATTCCACTCACCACACCCTCAATGCAAGACAGTCCCCACCTTGATCTACACCCAGCAGCTCGTATTTCTCTGTAGAACCATTGCTTTAAGCATCTACATAATGGTATGTGTGTGTTTGCACTGTGTGTGTGTGTGTGTGTGTAGTGTGAGAGAGAGGTAGAGAGAGAGACACACATATCAAGGATGAGAGGACAAAACAAAATGTGGTCAGAGGAATTAGCCTCCTCTTTTCCATCTGTCCAACAGGAATATGAAGCTGAGTTCCAGTGCTGACACCCATCACTACCCAGGCACTTGGACCAGTCACTCGGCTTCTCTCTTAGTTTCCTCTTTTCCAAGATGAGGTAGCACATTGGATCAAATGAAACATGAAGTGGGTTTAGAAAAGCAAAGGAAATCGGGACTCCGAGCGTTGCCTTAAGGACTTCTACCGCCATTTCTGTTTTTCGAATTCTAGCAGCTGCGTTAGGATGTAGGGCCAGGCATTGTGAGTGAGGGAAGGCAAAATCCTGGAGAGCAGAGCACTGTTTATTTTCCAGGATGGACAGTTGCTCTGGTACTAGGGGAGACTTCTGTTTTTAGCTTCATGGGATCATATCATGAAGGACTCTCAAGTCAGAGTAAATTCTTGTAGGTCTTTGAATGCTCTTTCTCTTCCTCCCAGCAGCCTGTTTCTTAGTGCAAGTGTATCCTTCCCTTCTGGTTGTGTTTCTACTCTTTAACCCTGTGATTATTACCCAGAATTGGGTGGTTAACCTGATGCCCATCTCCTGCCTGTCCTCTCTGGGAGGTTACAGACAGGGCCTGTGTGCTCTCCAGAGATTCTAGAAGGGGCAAATCTACACTCAATATTCCCTCCAATCGGTACTCCTCCAGTTTTTCCCTTTTGAATTAGTATGAGACTCCCATTTTAGAAGGTAGGAAACTGAGCTCTTTCTTGTCTTCTTTAAAGTTGAGAATTCAAATTCTGGCCTCACAGTTTGATATTTGCTACTGACTTTTTCCAATCTCTTTGAACCTTAGGTCTCTCATCTACAAAATAAACATAATAAAATACACCTTACGAGGTTGTTGGGGAGCTTCAAATAAATGGTATGAATGTGTGGGAAAGCACAAGCAGTTATCTGCTGAATGCCTAGCACATTTCAATAAGTGTGTTAATTTTCAATTCTGTCTTTTCTGCCTCATTTGCACCAAATTTATGGAGCAAGTAATACTAACCCATGTTGGGGAGAGTAGCTGTTTGTAGGGACACACAGTGTTTACGTATCTGAGGCCGTGTACATTTCTGGGTTTGAGGAGAAAAGCTGCCTAATTTGAGCGAGGAGAGATGTAGTAGATCCTGGGGAAGGAAAGGACATAGTAGCTCTTTGTCCTCAATAAGCTAAAGCTTGACCCACTGTAACAGTGCTGGAAAGGGCGGCTGGTCCTTGCTGGGACGACTGCACAGGGAATAGCTAAGCACTCCAAGCTAGGATTCTGGGAACTCACAAGATTTTGGGTCAAAAGTACTCCTGAGGGAGCAGGATTGCCTTCCCATGCAGGTCCAGGTGATCTCTGTAGGGACTTGAATCAGCAGCAGGCTAGGGTGACAGCAAAAAGCAGAGGTAGCTACGGACCCATCAGACTTAGAGTGTCTCTTTCTTCTTCAGATAAGGGGGTCAGAGCCACCTCACATCTCTGTCAGGACTCTGGGATGTTTTAAAAAAGGGTGGCAAGAGGAGGGTACCAGATATTCCACTAATTTGGCACTGGGGGCTCCAAACAAATTCATTTGGGAAAAACAAAAGATATATGATGCTAATTATACCTTAAAAGTGTGGAGCAATTTATTTCAGTTCTGTGGGTCTGCATTAATGTTTGATTTTTTTTTCCTTTGCCCCGTATTTTGAGTTGTATGTGTGTGTGTTTTTCCTTTTTGGTCTGTGTTCTTTTTATTTTCCATACAAAATAGTCATCAGATGGCCTGCCTGGCAGACAAATCAGATTGGGGAAACAGGACATGTTATTATTGTCAGTTATTACTTGTCTTTCACCAGTGCTGCTCATGGGTTATGACCTGGCTCTTAGCTCTTGCTGGGAAATTACCCTTGTAGACCATGTGAGCAGCTGTGCCCTGTTCCTCTCTCTCCTGTGTCTCAGGGCCAACGCATTTGGAGCAAATTCTTTTGTTCTTCATACGGAAACCCTACTATATTGTTTATGTACTTTTTTCTATTAAGTTGCAAATTGCACTGTCCTACTGGGCATTTACAGTGTTATCCTTAAATATATTGAGTCTCTTGGGAAAGATATATCTGAAACACAAATAAGTGGGGTTATTTTGTGAATAAAGTATTAGGCCACAAATAATATCGGCTGGCAACAGAAGAAAGAATGCCTCCTCACAAATAAAATATCAATTGCTAGCGTGGCAAGACAGGGTGAGTCTTTGCTGCTGAGGGGCATAATGAATGCTTCTATTTTGCTGTTGTTTCTAAGATGTAAGCATTTTCAAATCAGTTATACAGTGCTTGGTCCCAGGAGGATGTAAGAATTTCTAAAGATAGTCTCACTTTCCAAGGACAAATTGTTCAAAGAGGAACATTGTATCTTCCATGCTGGGCTGGACCCCTTGGGCCATTTGAGAGGGATATAGACTTGATATTGACTCAAAAAGCTCACCTAACTTGTTATATGACCTGGGTCAAGTCACAGGACCTCTTTCTTTATGGTTGTTGTTTTAATTTTTATAATTTTAGACTTTGGGTCCTTTTAAGAAATCTACAAAGTAGGGATCCCTGGGTGGCTCAGCAATTTAGCGCCTGCCTTTGTCCCAGGACGTGATCCTGGAGTCCCGGGATCGAGTCCCACGTCAGGCTCTCTGCATGGAGCCTGCTTCTCCCTCTGCCTGTGTCTCTGCCTTACTCTCTCTCTCTGTCTCTCATAAATTAATAAATAAAATCTTTTAAAAATAGATTTAAAAAAAAGAAATCTACAAAGTCCATTCCATTGGCGGGAGAGAAAACATTCTTGCATGACTTCTATAGGTATCACTTCTTCATCTTTCCCAGTGCTTGGGAATAGTTGTAAAGACCAGCCGACTTGCAGCCCTACATTCAAAGCCTCCTAGTACACATTGACAGAACTGAGGGAGAACTATACTCCTTTCCTGTTCATCCATGTTCATCTAACTCTAATCCAGTGGTCTTCAAAGATGAGCATGCATCACAGCTCCCTAGAAAGCTTGTTGGAATGGATTGCTGGGCCCCACTCCTAGGGTTCCTGATTTGGGAGTTCTGGGATGGGGCCCAAGAATTTGCATTTCTAACTAGCTTCCAGGTAGTACTGCTGCTGCTGGTCCTGGAAACCCCACTTTGGGAACCATTGTGCTAATCCATTTGCACACTGCTTCCAGAGCAATGTTTAAGCATATAAATTAGATCATGCTATTTTCTTAAAATCCTTGAGTGTCTTTCCATCTGCTTAAAGTCAAATGCTTTTCCTTGCCTGCAAGACCTTGCATGGTTACTTTGGCTCTGCTTGTCTACTCTTACTTCTTCCTCTTGCTCCCAAGGCTCAGGTCCTCTGCCCTTCTTTCAGGTAGTTCTTAAAAATACAGAGCTCTCTGTTTCCCCTTTAAGACCTCAAGTTCATTGTTTCTCCATTGCCTGGTTGATTCCTTCTCAACCTTCAGGTCACAAGTGCAGTGGTGACTCTTCCAGAAGCTTCCACTGACAGCACCATTTGCAGTTACCCCAGCTTACTGTAGTTACTCACCATCACACTGCCTCTCTTCTCTGTAGTGGATAGCACCATCTGAAATGAGAAGATGAAACCATCTTTATTCAATTGTTCATTATCTTCCTCTTCCATTTAGAGTATAAGGTCTATGATGATAGGATCCTAGCTCACTCACAGCTATATCCCCAGCACCCAAAAGAGGTGCTTGATAAACTGTAGGTGCCAGGTTTTTTTTTTTTTTTTTTTTTGTACCAAGTAGTGGCCTAACAAGGGGTTAGATTTATACTCCTTGAATTGGATGGGTTTGAACTTTTGTGGCCTCTATGGTATGGATGGGGGCAGCCAATCATTGAGAATAAATGAATCCTTGGTAATGTTTTAGCACACTGGAAGCAGGACCAGCTCAGGGAGGCTAGGCTAGATAGTGGGATCTCTGGACCCACGCTGATGCTGAGTTCCTACCACCCAAATCTACCAACCCAAAGCAGGGAGGCTCAGAGCAGCTAGATTATCTCCTTTACTGTTTTCCAGGGTTAATTCCACGGCCATGGTGCATCTTGGAGTCTGTATGGCAGTTAGGAGCGATGTACCAAAAAGTTAGCATCAACACTCAATGCTCTCTGATGACCCTGGGAGAAGGAAGATTCCATCCAATTGGGCTGACTGCCTCACTCAGGGCAAGGAGAAGGACAGCATTTGTGTTCACGTCTGTCCCCAAATGGGACTCAGACGGGAGCTCGGCACATCATTCCAGGAAAGGAGGGTATGTGAAAAATTCAAAGCTAGAATGGGGCTCTTTGATTTTCCTTTGACTTTAGACAGGTTTCCGTGTTATCTGTTTGATACATTATTTGGTAATACTTTGAAAATGAAGATTTTGCAGTGCTCTTAGGTTCTCCATAAAACACAATGAAACATAAAAGTGATTCACCCAACTAGGTACCTTCAGAGATCTGTAGGTCTTCCATACCTCCTCTTTCCCCTCCAGCAGTACTATTTGATATAATGGTGTGTAGCCTACGGCAGATAAAGTGATTTTAAATCAATTGTGTTAATAGCAAAGTCTCACATCAGAGAAACTGCTGAAAAACAATCCTATTTCCTAGCACTTGGCGGCTCACTTTGGATGAGATAAGTCTCATCCAGGCCTGAGAAAACACAGATCTGCATGTGGTCTGGGACTCTCCGGAAAGGAATAGTCTAGCACCAAGAAAGAGTGAGTGGCTTTAGCTCACACTAGAAATAGGCCTGTTTCAGGAAAAGTGTTACGTTTTTAGGTGATAGTCCTTTTAGAAAGAAATTCCAGTTCTAGTTTTGTCTGTAAAAGTAATAGATACACACAGCTCCAGGGGGGCACTGTTTGAATTGCAATTGTGATCTACCTAAATGACACCTCCAAGAATGTGATGATCAGGGTGACAGTGCTTCCAAGTTTGCCCATAATCCTGCAATGGTTACTCGTATGTGTCAACTTGATGGGGTTGGTGCTGCCCAGATAGCCGGTAGAGCATTATTTCTGGGTATGTCAGCAGACTCTGGAAGAGATTAGTATTTAAACCAGTAGGCTGAGTAAAAATCATTCTCACCAATATGGGTGGGTATCATCCAATCTGTTGAAGGTCAGAATAGAACAAAAAGGTAGAGGAAGCAAGAATTCTGTTTCAGCTCAGACATCCATCTTCTGCCTTCAGACATTGGTGCTCTTGTTCTTGGGCTTTGACTCAGACTAGGACTTACATCACTGGTCCCCCATTTCAGATCTTGAGACTTGGAGTGACTTGTACCGCTGCCTTACCTGGTTCTCCAGCTTGCAGATGGCATACCTTAGGACTTTTTAGCTTTCATAATCACAATTTTTACAGTAACTTTCCTCTTGTATACCTATATGTATCCTGTTGGTTTTATTTCTCTGGAGGACCCTATGACATCCCGGCATCATTTTTCATCATGTTCCTTTTCTCTCTTTGTAGTCTCAGGAAAATATTAATGCCTCTTTTCTCTCTCAAAAGCATTCCTGTTTGGACAATAGGCTACATTGTCATCATATTGATAATATATACTCACTGTTGTCTCAAGAGTTCCTAACTAGACCTTCACCTGGAAGTCTCTAGAGCAGTGTGTCCAACAGAACTTTCTGCAGTGATAGCAGTGCTGTGTACTCATGCTATCTGATATCATCATAGCCACTAGCTGCACATGGCTCCTAAGCAATGGAAGAGGAACAGAATTTGAAATTTTATTCAACTTCAACAAATTTCACATTAAATGTAAATAGCCACACATGGCTGATGGCTACCATATCGGAAGAGCACTGCTCTGGGGTCTCTCTCTTTCAACCTCCAGACTGACTTCTCTGTTCCAGACCTCCCTGGCTTATTTTCTCCACCAGTACCACCTCTCTCCTGTAAGACTGATAGCATAGTCCATCAGCTCTCTGGTAGCCTGGAGACAAGCATATCGACCCATCCATGCTAAGGATTTTTGTGCTGATTATTGGGTGTCAAACAGAGCACAGTATGAATAGCAACCATGGAGGAGCTATAATAATGGAAAGGTGCTCCAAGGAGCAAGAAGGGTGGGGGGAAACCGAGACTGAGCAAGCCCCACCATGTCCCAGACTTAGCACCAGGTTGTGGGAGTCAGTGAGATACACGAGAAACAGCGTCTTGCTGCTTACAACCTGACAGGGATGAGGCACCATACTTTCAAGGGATCTCACAGCCTGAAGGGTAGGATGATGCCATGTTGTACTTTAATTAGAAAAAGGAAGGTTCAGCCCACTGAAAATTTAAATAACAGCCTCATCATCAATTTTAGTAAGCTAAGAAATTGGAAATTCAGTCAGAATATAGTTTGGACTCATGTGTCTGAATAAGAGTCATCGTGGCCACTGGTAACACACAGGTATTGGAAAGATAAGGCAGAGCCAGACTTTTTGTCCCTTTCAGTTCTTATGCTTCCCTTCCTTCTGAGCAGACCATTTTGGTGTACAGGATTTAAATATTCTAAAGAACAAACTAGTAGTGTGGGAGTTTATTTTCTTTTTCCTCAGTGCAATGTGAAGGCAATCATGAATGATGGCCAAGATTTATTAGACCACAGTCCAAAGAAATCCCAGCCAGATGGACAACAGAGCATGTGGATCTGAGATGAATGTGATCCTGAGTGTCCACACCTCCCAGTCTCCACGTGTCCTCGCTTCTCCTTGGGTAAATAAAGTCTTTTTGGAACAACTATTATTGCATCCTTCCTACCCTCATCCTGCCAAAAAGTGATTCCAAACAACAAGTCAGGTAGGAGACAAGCAGAGATAAGACCAGAGTGAAGCACAGTAATATTTATCTGGTGGGTGAAGAAAAAGAATCAAGAATTTTCTTATTTCTGTTATTTTGGTTTGCCTGGGTTAAGCTAGGGAGGAAGAGCCTGCTGAGGTTTGAGGGAAACACGCTGCCAATATGATGATCCGCATACATGAGAATGGGAAAGGGGACACTAATGAACTCTTTTCTCTGGGAGATTGATTCCTTTTAGCAAACCAGGTTTGCTAAATTGAGCTTGGCGGTGGGGCAGAGAAAGTGATATAATTTTGTTACTTGGACATTTTACCTTTAAAAAAGATTTTGGATAAAGCTACTACGAGAATCCATGGATGCATGGTTAAACAAAGTGTGGTGTATCCCTATAATGGGATAGCATTCAGCTTTAAATAGGAAGGAGAGTCAGACATGTGCGACAACATGGATGATCTTTGAGTGAAATTAGTCAGTCACACAAAGACAAATAGTGTACGATTCCACTTAGATGAGGTACCTAGTGTAGTAGGAGTCATAGAGACAGAAAGTGGAACAGGGGAAGGGGAGAATGAGGAGTCATGGTTGAATGGGTATAGAAGTTCAGTTTTGCAAGGGGCTAATGTTCTGGAGATTGACTACACAGCCATGGGACTGGATAAGCTGTACACTTGAAAGTGGTGATGACGGTGGTTTTCATGTTAGGAATTTTTTTTTTACCACAATTTAAAAATTTGCTAAGAGGGTAGTTCTGAGATTTTTCTGCTTCTTAAAATTCGGTTGGTTCATTTAAAGAAGGATTTTTTTTCCTGATGAATAAACACAAATTTAGAGAGAGCTGGGTGTTATAACCCATTTTTCTTCCCCCAAAGATCTTGCTATGGAAAGGAGAAAGTCTGTTTGTTTGTTTGTTTGTTTTTGCCTAGTCATAAACCCATACAACTTTGAGGGAGAAGGAAAACATTTATTTACTGAACACCTACTATTTGCTTAGCATTGTGCCTGGCCCTCTCATAAATGTTATCTCATTTCATATTTTTAATGACTCTTTAGCTCGGTTTCTATGTAAGTAAAGCTGAAGGTCAAGAGAGGCTCAGTTATTTGCCTACAGCCACACAACTGATGATACTAGTAAGAATAAGAGCAAGAAGATATTTGATGGTTACTGAGTGCTTACTACATGCCAGACATGATTGCAGGGACTTTTGCGGTTTACTCATAAGATTCAGTCTGCTTGCTTGATCTATGACCACCACTTCCCACTTGTAGGTGACATGCCCAAGGTCACCCAGCTACTCAACACCAGAGAGCTAGGCTGTCCACAGAGGCCATATCAGTGCTGTTTCCAATTCATACTTTTTGCTATCCCAACTTTGGGGAAAGAAGGATAAGCCCTATCTAACTGGGAAACTATTATTATTATTATTAATTGGAAATAGATCCTTCAACGGAGACATTTAGTGAGCACTGAATCTCTTTCATGAGTTGGTGTTTCCCTTTGATGGGGTACCTGACAGAGCCATCTAGACCAAGAATAACGAGACAGGGTGATCACTTTCCTGGATGTAACTTCAACTGTCGAACCCTATATTTCATATAACTTTGTAAATACACTGTTCAGAATTTTCTGAGTTAATGTGGTGATAACCATGTGGATAAATCAAAAATTATTTGTGTTATGAGGCATTTTTTTGTGGCTACAATGGGTATGTCTGACTTATGGGAAGACACCACATCACGAAACAATAATAAAGCTGAGGTATGAAGTCCTTGTCTAGCATGAGCTGGAATATTTTTCCAGTTTCACATTCTGTCTTATGATTAATTCTCTTTGTTTTTGAGTAAATGCCACTGACTCTCCGACCAAGGCCATGCATCAGCTTGAGCTATGCTGCTTGCTCTTTCTTCCCCTTTCCATGCTTGGTTTTTGCTTCTCCTAGGTTCAGGATGGGAACAATGGGCTTTTATTTTATGATGCTTTCCTGGTATCATTGTTAAACATAGCATCTACAGAAACCTCAAAATTTTCCTTTCAATTTCCTGCTGAAGTCAAGAAAAATTCAGATTTGGAATCAATATGTAACATGTCACAAAAGCATCAGAGGAGTTGGTAACATGAAGATAAACATGTCTCTTTCTTCCCCTACCTGTAGCTTTGTCTAAAGTGATAATAAAAGAGGAACTTACTCTGAGTAAGCAATTCACCCCACTGCCAGCTAACCAGACACTCAACTGGCTTTGCAATCCAGATTGTAGAATGAATTAAACCAATGTTATTTATTTGCTTTCAGCCTGAAAAAAAAATGAATCTAAGGCAGCTATTGCAGGATTTTGGAAGAGATGTCACTCTGAAATATCTTTTCTGTGCTTTGAAGCATATCATTGCCCTTCTTGTAGAGAAATCAAGCATGTACACACATACACAGACACGCACATGCACAACATATTTTATTAGTCAGCCCCTCTGTCCTTTCCCCCAGAACACAGAGGGGATATGGAGACAGTAAAATGCCGTCCACACAATTCAGCAACATGCACTGTGAGCTTCTATCAATATTTACTACCAATGGGCCCTGGGGCTTCTTGCAAGACGACTCTGGCTTTTATTCAAAAACCTTTGCTTTCTGACTCTGATTCCAACACTATTCAATTTCCTGACCATGGAAAAAGATTTCCACTAAATTTCCCCTCCATAAACCTGGGTTGTAATAAATAAATGTTTCCTTCTCACCACCCCTGACCCCAAGGACCTCCTGGTATCTGCGAGGAGTCAATAATATTTGTGACAGAACTTGTACCTAAGATTATCTCTTGGAAGTGTGCTGAAGTTCAGGACATTTGGTTTTTCTGCTCTATTTAAGGATTTGTTTTCTTGGATCAAAGCCTGGATTTGACCTCTCAGAGATTTAAGCTTGTATCCTTCAACCTGGTACCTGAATCAGAAACATGCTGCTATGTTTTTATCAAAAGTCAGTCCAGTTGCCTTCTTTTTTTTTTTTTTTAATAGTTCATCCTACCTTCCAATCAAGTTGTTGTCACCTCTACAGTCTGGGAGAATTCTGAAATAAGGCCATATATTTGCTCTTCTAATTCCTGGTACAGTGCCGGGTCCTTCCCCTATATCGAGGGTGGGGAGACGAAATCAAAAAGACACAAATGACTGACCCATAGGGTCTTTCTTACAAATTGTTGAAAATAAGGTCATTCCTTCCTTACATGCTATGAGTTTGTCTTGATCTCTTCTCTGGTTGGTTTTCTGTTGAAGGAGGGCAACCCACAGTGATGTTTGAGCTCCCAGAGGACCTAGGTAAAGTGGGAGGGGATACTAGGTCAGAGCAAGAAGAACCCATTCAAGACTGTGGTTGAGGATTGAAGAGTCACATGGGAGCAGACCAAACCATGTGGATTCCCAGAGGGTGAAAGCCAGTCTTCTCACAGTTGGTGACATTATTCTCTTACTGGTCTCCTTGCTTCAGGTCTCACACTTGACCTTTGAATAATATAAATGGGATCACAGTCACTCTGCTGCCTAAAATCTTGCAATGGCTTCCCTTGCCTTAGACCAGAACGCCAGCTGCTCAACAAATCCCTTCCATTGGCTTTCCTTTCCTAATTCTACAACCTTATTTCACTTTCCCCTTTTTTCCACTAGTCTCTGGGCATATTAACTTACTTTAATTTCTTTGAATTTGCCAAGCTCTTTCCTGCCAGAAGATCTTTCTTTGGTCGTGTTGTTTTCCTTGCCTGGAAAGCTGTTTGACTCCTACTAATCCTCCAGGTTTTAGCTTAAATGTCACTTTCTCAGAAAGTCTAGTTAGTCTACGTCAGAACACTTTGCTCTTTTCATGGTAGTCATTATAATTTATAATTATATGTTTCTTCGGGGTAGGATTAGTATCTATCTTAATTGCTGAATTTTAAGATTTATAAAGATGGGAAATATAGTTTTTTTTTTTCTTTTTTTTTTTTTGTTCTCCACAGAACCACCACTAACTGGTACATAGTAGGTACTCAAAAAAAAACGTGTGTATGTGAATCTTGGGATCAAAATCCAGATAGGCAGTTGAGATGCATATCACATTCAGTACAGGGCCAAGAAATGAGGTAAAGCCAGGCAAGTAGTCAAACACCAGGAGACAGTTCTTCTGGAAAAAGGTCATATATCAAAGAGCTGGTGAATAGGGAAGGACTAGGAAATGTGTGCATTCTAAATGCAGAGGAAGAATCCAGATGAACACTTGGGGAAGTTGGTGGTGCCAGACAGGGTCATAAGCTTAACAAAATAAGCAAGTAGTAAACACATGGCACCAGTGATAAATAAGACCACAAAGCAAACAGTCTCATGGCTCAACAAGGAAGATTCTGAGACAAGAGCATTTGGATTTTACCATGATTCCATTAACAAGGATGTGTGGAGGGCTCCCGTAATAGATGAGGCTGGCCCTGCCTGACACCCCCCCTCCCCCACCGCCCCGGAACATCTACAGCCGCTCACTCCTCTCAGCAGGGGAAACTCCATGTGCATGCACCTCCTTCCAGCCTTAGCATGCCATGCAAACCCTGCAGGACGGCCTTCCATATTCCCCATACAGTTTGCAAGTGTGACAGCTCCCTTCTGTTCCCAAAGGCATTTAGATTGGGTGATAGAACATTCTCATCTATTTTAAATGAGTTATAGTGGATTAAAAGATCCCAGGGCTGAAAAGCCCACACATGTAACAAAGAAAGGGAAAAAAAATCATTCCAGGCTGCTTTGACAAAATGAGTTTTTGCTTTGTAAGGGCTAGCCAGCCTTATCAGAGAAGAGAGGCAGAAAGGAAAGGCCTGGCATCTTAACGGGCTCACGAAACAAAGACTGTTTGAATAGGACCTTCCAGACTGTTCTCAAATTATTTACCTCTTTTGGGTAAACTTCGTGGTTTTGAATGAATGGGCTGCTATTATCATCTGTGGATCAATCTCCAGGTTTTTCCTCAACTGGTTCTAAGGTAGGAAAAGGCACAAAAACTCAGATAAGATCGTCCCAGCTTTCTCCCCACTGCTCCTTCTCATTAAGTATGTGTTTCAGTTCTGCCAAAGAGAAGAAAAGCTTTTCCCTTCCTGACCTAAAATTGGCTCAATAAAGTGCAATCAAGTGCACCCACATCTCTACTTTTTTGGCCTGTGTGACCGCTTTCTGGGAAAGCAGGATCCATTGTAAGAGCGGATAAGCAATAAGGTATGAACTAAGGATGGGCTCCTCCAGGAAGTTTTTGTGGGGGATCCACTCTAGCAAAACCAGAGGTGGGGGGGTTGGGTGGGGTGTAGGGAAGCAGCTGTTAAGCTTTGGCCCCCAGTGAGCCTAAAACCATAGGGGTGGAGGCTGCATGGACATCCCAGACAGACAGGATGACCCAGCTGAGTCGGATACTTCATCTGTAGCATAATAAACACCTGAGGAGACACAGGTGCAGGTGCTGAGGGCTTCACAGTGCAGCAGGGCTATGCGACTCAGCAGGTGAGCAATGAGGGCTCTATATTTCAAGAGGTAGAAGGGCTCAAAGAGAAGGTAATGGCACCTGTCTGAGTTGTGGTTGGCAAGGTGTGGGCAAGAAGAGGACAGACTCTCAGTTGCACAGCCCACCACACCAGAAAGGAAGGAAGAGACCCAGCGATCGCTTCTGGAAATAGCCCGCGTTATTTATTTGCTGCGGATTCATCAGGATATTACATTGTGCGGTTATAGAATGCTTCTTAATGAAAAGCCTCATAAGTAGACGGATGTTTCTCTTGTTTGATAATTTAATACGCAGCTCTTCAGCGAATGCAGATTTAGCAAATAATTTGGGTGTTTTGAGGCAGAAGCAGAACATTTTATTTATAGGTGTACATCTGTAACCAGGTACTTGGAGTATGGCTTTTTGTTTTTGTTTTTTTTCTCTTCCTTTCTCCCTTCCTACCCTCCCTCCCCAGCTATTCCTGAAAACACCCCAGCATTAGCTCACTCTCTTGGTTCTTCCTTAGGGATGGAACAGTCATTTCCAGTCAGCGATTCAGCTTGTTGGGAGAAAATTCTACAGAGGGTGGGTAGACAAACCTATCTTGGAGTTCTTTGTTAGATAGCAAGGCACATCTTCCTTCTCCCCCTCGCAAAGAGAGCTCCCTCACACACGTCTCTGGCTGCCTCAGAGCTGTCCCTTCCCTGCAACTTGTCTGGATGCTCCAAAGGGAATTTCAACATAGTCTCACCCAAGCATCATTTTTTATTAAAATAAAAAAATATCCCCCCAGCTGTAAAATGACAACTGCACAAAGCGTGCAGAGCTACTTGGAAATTGTAGTCCTTGCCAGCTTGGATGGCCCAGCCTAGACCATTTGAGTTGGGGCTGAGGGTGTCTAGGCCACGCTTTGTTGGCCTCTCGGGGTGAGAGGAAATTTCTTAACCAAGAGCTCCTCATGGAAAACATTGTTTCTGTAACAGCCTGAGGTCAAACTCTGGGACTGGCTCGCAAGAATTTCACTGGCAGCGTTCAATTGTCTTGAGGTTATAAAAGGAGAAAGAAATCCCTTTCCCCCCTCTCTCCCCTCCAAGATTCAGGGGGGCCTGGATTCTGAAGAATTTTGTCTGCCTCAGCCATTTTCGAAGTGTTCATGGGAGCAGACAATATGAATTGCAGCTGAGGTTGTCTTTGTGGTTAAAACAAAACAAAACAAAACAAAACAAAACCCAACTCTGAGGCCTGAGGAAGCACTGTTTTATTTTCACTTTTCAGAAATCCCTACCAGGTAGGAAAAGATTGAGATTGGAGGCTCAGCGGAGCTGCAGGCCTCCAAAGATCTTCCTTATGTGCTTAGAAAATGATACAGCCTCGTACATTATGTTTTCCAAAGGCAGTTATTTATTATGAAATAGTCCCACTAGGACATTCTTAGAACAGTTTGAAGTAAAAATACTTAGGAGACCACAGTCACAGGCATTATTCAATCATGAGGGGGACTTTTGAAGGCAACAGTTTTCACATCTTATTTAAGGAAGAAATAACTTATTAAGAAGAAGCAATTCTCAGTGGGGAGGCTGAGAAAAGCCACATGGTAAAGGATCGGGGGTAGGGGGTGGGGATGCTCATTTGGGAATGAAGGTAAGACACCCAAAGACGTGTATCTCTGACTCAGTGAATGAGCAAACTTTTTCATTGTCCTTCCCTCTGAGGTTGTTGCTTCTAACATCTCCTTCTAGAGGACGAGTAAGTGGAGGAGGAAGAAGGCCCAACCAGGGAGGTGGCTGGGGTTTCTGCACACGCTTCTGCGGGGCCTGGTTCTAGTATCGGCCTCAAGAGCAGATCAATACAAGATGGCTGAGGTCTTGCTGGTGGTGGAGAGCAGGGTCGTGCTTACCTTGGCGCTCCAGGGACACGGACTGGTGCTCAGCTGGTACTTACTGAGTGAAAATATGAAAGGAATTGGAGGGGGGAGGACGTGTGTGCAGGCAGGGGGAAGCTCTGAAAACCATTTGACTTCCTGTCTTCATTTTCCCAAATAAAGTCTTTGAGGAATCAAAGAAGTGGGACTTAGAAATATTTTATTTTTTAATCTTAATTCAGCCACCATTTACATTTTGGATTTGCTCAGTAAAAGGATCTTCCAGATTCAATTTGTGACAACATTAAGTTTTTAGGATTTACTCTCTTCCTGCACCCATTTCCTCATGTTCAGCCACCCTCTTACCCCACCGGCCTCACATCTGGGAGATGAGGACGAAGTGGGTTCTTAGAGGTGGCCAGAGGTGAAGGGTTAGAGACGTCCCTTTGGGAGGCCTCTAACTAGCCCTCATCTTTTCTGTTCTGATACTTTTGTCCCTATTTGGGGGCAAAAAACAGAGTCTTCACTATTTCCACAACTAGCCACTGTGCTAGGGAAGTGGTGGAAGTCCACCTGGACATTCTCAAGGACGATCAGAATTGTGTGCCTGAAGCATAGAGAGGGCCAAAGAGGAAGCCAGAGAGGGAAGAACTGCAGGCCTTTTATGTCATGGGGCTTGTGGCCAGGGTCTAAAATCCTCTTCAGATGATTAGAACCAGGGACTTCTCAAAGTCATCACCGTGATCTGGGCTGTAGCAAATCAAAGGTAGGAAATGTGGGAACATGAGTGTAGGAGGGAACCAGGGCTGGCGACACCACTGAGCTCTGGAGGGATGGCTAAATCCCTTTCATGGTATTCATTAGGTGTGGTTATTACCACTCACTGCTGGGTTCCTTCTTCTCTGAAATTTTTTTTCAGTTTTGTCAAGCTATAATTGACATACAACATGGTATTAGTGTTAAGTGCACAACGTGACTTAATATATGTATATATATTTTTAAAGTTTTTATTTATTTAATTTATTTTAGTGAGAGGGAGAGAGAGAGAGAGAGAGAGAGAGAGAGAGAGAGAGAATGAGTGGGGGGAGGGGCAGAGGGAGAAGGAGATAATCTCAAGCAGACTCTGCTGAGTGTGGAGCGGGAGCTGGGGCTCAATCCCACAAATCAACATCATGACCTGAGCCAAAATTAAGAGTCCAAGGCTCAACTGACTGAGCCACCCATGCACCCCTACTTAATATATGTACTTAATATATGTATACATTGCATTTGCTCAGTACAATGTAACTTTAACATCGATCATCTTGTGTAGTTAGACTTTTAAGACTTAGTCTGAGCAGCTTTCAAATATACATTATTGTCAATTATAATCCCCATGCTGTATATTACATCACCAGAATTTATCTCTTGTAACTGGAAATTTATAATTTTTGACCACCTTCACCCATTTCACCTATCCTCTCCCATGCCCCATCCCTGGCAATCACTAATCTGTGTATCTATGAATTCAGATTTTTTTTTTTGAGATTCCAGATTTAAATGGGATTCTACAGTATTTGTCTTTGTCTGACTTATCTCATTATAATGCCCTCCATGCCCTTCCATGTTGTTGCAAATAGCAGGATTTTCTTCTTCGGTATGGCTGAATAATATTCTATTGTGTATACACACACACACACACACACACATGCCACATTTTCTTTATCCATTCATCTGTCGATGGACATTTAGACTGTTACCCTATCTTGGCTATTGCAAATATACTGCAATAGTGCTGGTTTTTAAATGCCTTGTAGTACTTGGATTACAAAGATCAATGTGACTTTTTTACTCTGGACTTTTAATGAATATGCTTTAGTGAATCATCTGTGTTTTTAAATATGAAATACGTATGATCTTGTAATAAAACTTTATTGGGCCCTCTTTCGGGAGGAAGCTAGGGGTTCATTGCTTGAGCAGTAAACAGTGGTTCAACACCCTTCTGAGCTCCTGTTTTTGGAGGCAGGGGCTGGAGAGGAATCAAGGTAAGGGCAACTGTGTGCCCCTCGACATGCCTGCCCAGAATGGAGCTGGTGGGTCTAGCATTTCATGAAAAGCTCATAGTGGAGGATATTCTGGGAGACAAAAATATTACTTTCCCCAGCACCTTTTATCATCAAAGCTGTAGGTAAAACAAGACATTCCAGAATTAATCTTGAGTTGAAGGAAGAAGAAATAAGCTACATTTTCTTTCAAAAGCAATATTGTGGAAAAATGTGACATTAACCAAGTTTTCCTACTTTTGATTTGCCGCAGTCTAGATTATGTTCATGACTTTGAGAAGTCTATGGTTCTGACTATTTGAAAAAGATGTCAGGCCCTGGCATTGGAGACTTTTCCAGGATCTGCAGGTACCATGTCTTCCCTGTCAGACACACTGTCTCTTCTATGTCATATGCTCTTCCTCACCTATTGATGGGCTAACTCTAACTCATTCTTTGATCTCTGGGAAGCCGTTTCACTCCCAGGCTGGGCTAAGAGCACACATCATCCTGCATGACCTCAGGCTTGGCACTTAATACACTGGATCAGTGAAGTTTATCTCCTTGTCTGTGAGGAGGTTAGACTTCAGTTGTCTGTGCTTCAATGTCCTTACCTATAAAATGGGACCATTAGATATGCCGATCATGGGGGGTGTGAGGATTCAGGGGTGTAATGCATGTGCAGCTGCACTCAGAGGGCCTCTGGCACATACTAAATGCTCCACAAACGTTGCCTGTTATTTTTACATTTAAGGGAAGGGTCCACATCCATCCTTTTTTTACGTCCCTAAAGCCTGTTTTGGTACTGGCCAGAGTAAGCCGCCAAAACATATTCATTAAATACATGCGAGGGGGTCAAGGACTCTCTAAGGGTAAATCGTGGACTTAGGAACATCAGTGCCTCTGATAAGAGTCCCATGGCTTTGCAGATTTACTCAGGCTGTCTCTAATATCGTGGAGGCAGCAAGAACTCTGACCCCAGCAGAAGCACAACTGTGTGGCTCTGTGGGGATGATGGAGGCTCCCTTCTGCAAGCAGTTTAGGACACCACTGGACTGCCTGTGGGGCATTCAACACCCAAAGACGCTGAAGCTTTAAAGAAAGCTGGGGGCTGCCAGCTTGACCCCTTGCTTCAAAGGTCTTAGGAAGGATAGGTAAATGCAAGAGGCAATGTGGGCATGCCACAGGGAAAGAGATGGGCTCTGGAGCCAGATGCACATGGTTTTGCATCTTGGCTCTTCAGTATAACCAGCTGTGGTCCAGTTATTAACTTCTACCCACCTCAGTGTCTTTATTCCTAAAGTGGGAATGGCAGACTTTGGAGTTCGTCGGACCTGAGTTAGAAAATTAGTTTTTCTGTTCACTAGTTGTGTGACATTGAAGTGGGTATATAGTCTCTTTAAACCTTAATTTTACTCATTAAGAAAAATGGACATAATAGTATCTGATAATTTTGTTGAACAGATTAAATGAGACATACATAATAAGTGCTTAATAATGGAATCGTGGCCTCTCTGTAGTGGTGTCATAAATTATTTCTTGAAATATAGCAATTGCACATAGTGAAAAGAATTCTGATTTGTTGACCAGAAGCTTAGAGGCATGTCCTCCTAACCTCAAACAACACACATTCCTCTTAGGAGACCATTTTATTACAAAGAACAGCAACCCAACCAGAAGCACAGATTATCAGTTTGTTTTAACTCTCGATAGCATTCAGAATCATTTTTAATATTCTGTTTGCCCTGGTGGTTTTGGTTATAAATGCTTTATTGCATAGAGAGACACATCAGTGACCATCTCCTCCCTAATAAACCATGCCTTTAGACAACATTGTGCATTACAACCATTACTCCGTGTTCTTCTTAACAACAAAAAGCAATGGAGCAAGTGATGTTAATATTACTGAGACTTTGCCCAGCTCAACTGACCCTAAATAATACTTCCTCTGTAAAAGTACCCAAAAATGGCTGGTGGACCTTATTGCCAGCCTGGCTCCACATTCTTCAGACTACATTTTTGCATGTTTCATGCTTTGGAACCAAACACTGTTAAAATGTTCCATTTTCAATACTGGATTACATTTCATCTTGAGATCACATTGAGGGAGGGGGCGCCAAAACTTGAGCAAAATTTTTGGTCTAGCTGCTTCACATTCCTCTGCTTGACAATGAAAGTATCTCATTTCTGTCTCTTGGCATTTGTGGGGAGAATATTGTGTGGTTAATGGAGCCTGAACCAACAACGGTGTGTGCCATTAAGTAATTTATTGGCACGTCTGCAGCAGGCCCATCAATATGACCATGTGGTCTCATTTCTAATTCCAGTGTTTCAATTAAAAATATTTTGGGAATACAATTTCTAAGATAGAAAAACAAAAGGTATTAAGGACATCTTTGTCTTCGAGCCCTCAGGACAAAGACAGAATATGAAGTAGCTCACACTGCATTTGATTTTCTTCATCTTTTCCTTTTTTTTTAAAGCTTTTTTTTTAAAATTTTTATTTATTTATGATAGTCACAGAGAGAGAGAGAGAGAGGCAGAGACACAGGCAGAGGAAGAAGCAGGCTCCATGCACCGGGAGCCCAACGTGGGATTCGATCCCGGGTCTCCAGGATTGTGCCCTGGGCCAAAGGCAGGCGCCAAACCACTGTGCCACCCAGGGATCCCTCTTCATCTTCTCCTAATATTCTTGGGTTTACCTCCTGGTGCTCCAAGCCCAGATTTTTTTTAAAAAAGATTTTACTTATTTATTCATCAGAGATGCCAAGAGAGAGGCTGAGACATAGGCAGAGGGAGAAGCAGTCTCCTTGCTAGGGAGCCCGGTGTGGGACTAGATCCCATGACTCTAGGATCATGCCCTGAGCCAAAGCCAGACCACTGAGCCACCCAGGCATCCCTCCAAGCCCAGCTTTTACCAAACATCTGAAAAGTGTCCTGTCTCCAAGCCTGGGGTGTTCTACAGGCAGAAAGGAAGTTCAGATTAAAACCACTGTCTGATAACACTTTCATTCATCCAAATATTTCCCATGCCAGTGCCATGTGTGGGGCCAGTGCCAAGTCCTGGGGATTCAAAGGTGAAACATTTAGGATGCCTGACCAGCAAGGACCTCCATGGGGGGCACACACATGCACTTAATTAGAGGGCGCCCTGACTTGTTTCAGAGGAAGTGCCTAAATACTTGCAGAATGCATAAAATGGAAAGGAATTCTGCCCCAGGGAAACTAGGGAAGATGTCAGCAAGGACACAGCATTTCAGACCTCAAAGGACACCCTGTGCTCCAAACAGCATCCGAAGGCTTCTCTGTAGAGAGAATCACAAGCACTAATAATAGCGTGCTTTTGCGAAATCCATCTGAGGCTGGTGGACAGGACCAACTCAGGGAAGAGATCATGTTCAGAGGGGCAGAGCGATGCTCCCAATTCCCACGAGTAGGCAGGATTTGAGCTGGGACTGGAAAGCAGGTCAGGATCTGGATTCAGGTCTCCTTGGTACCTGCTTGAACAACGTGCTCCCACACTTGGCACCTGCCAAATGGATAAGATCTAACTTTTATCTATCCTGTAACCCCCTCCTCAAGTGCCCCAGGGCCAGTGACCTAGATTGGGCCAGCCCAGGCCAGAGTCCTGTGCATTTGGGAAATCCTTGATGGGGACAAAGGTTAAGCCAGAGGGGGAATGTCCTAAAGGTTGTGGGGCTCCCTGCCCGTCCCTCCATGAGCTGTCAACTCTGTGGTGGGAATGCCACCAGGGTGCCTGTAAGCAGCCCGCTATCCCAGGAGGGGGTGAGCATCCTTATAGCCAGGGGGTGTTTTGTCTTTATGTGCATCGTTTTATGAACCTTACAGCAGCGCTGTGATGTAGGTATAACAGGATTTTGTTACAACAGACAAAGATACTGAAGCAAAGAGAGGTGATGTGACCTGCCCATATGACAAATAAATCACATAAGCGGGCCTGGAATTCAGATATTCCTTTAGTCTCACTGGCTTGCGGTTGGCGGAGGGATGTGGTGTCTCTTCATCTTGGTTCCTGGAATTCTTTTGATAGGAAACAATGCCGTTTGCTCTATAATTGAGCCAAGGTTTGAAATGAAGTATTAGTCTGTCTTCAATTCTTACTGAACCATAAATCATCTTTATCAGATCTTTCCCTGATAGCAGTTTTGGTGAGGGAGGGAGGCAGGAGGGGGTAATGAACACTGAGATCCTCAAGGGATGCGAGCGAGGTAGAAACAGGAAGCTGCTAGAATGGGTCTGTGAAAACGGGCCTAACACCCAACGCCCTTGCCTGTGACCCTAGCCTCCCCATAATCTGCCTGCTTTCTGTTCATATATCCTACATTACCTTCCTTTCCTTAAATATGATCCCACTTCTCCAGCTTGCACCTTTTTTTTATGCTGTTTCTTCCAGCATCACCACCTAGAAACATGACACCGTCTTTATAATACCATCTCCTGATGCTCCTGCCTGCATCCATTCGCTTTTGGCTTTGACTTTGAGACTAAATATCTGAAGACTTGGGATGCTTCTTGGCACTTGCTGTATTGGGACTAGAGTTGAGGGGTGTGCTTATAGAATTCCCCCACCAGAGTACAGAAGTCAGGGCCCATGTCCCAGTCTTTCTAGTGGAGTGTAGTATATATTTACACATACTTTGAAAATATAGTAGGTCAGTACTCAAAGACAGTACTCAAAGTACTCCAGCCTGTGTTTCCGAATCGAACTCATGGTATTGGTTAAAGTCAACTCTACTCCATGGGAAGCCCAGTCCTCAGGCCATCATAGGGACCTGGGCCTTTGATGTGCGAGTGTCCTGAGGGAGCAGCTTGGGCTACGCAGAGGGGCTGGGTGGAAGAGAAGACTTCTGGAAAGAGGGTTCCCAGGTCCGAATAGTTGACTCTCTAGCCTCTTCTCTGATTACAGCTGATTTCATTGTAGATCTTTCTTATTCAACTAATTAGCCCTCCCGGCCTGTCGGGGTAGTATAAGCCAGGGGCGAGAGAGACTCTTAAGTACAGATGCTTGATTGTTCTTCACTTGTGGGCACATTGGCTTCTTTCCAGCCAATGTTTGGATATCTCTGACTCACATTAAGAACTTTAGTGTTCAAAATGAGCTGAGTGTGGTGGACAAAAAAGGCCATTTGAAGTGTAGGTGTTTCCAAATGCATCCTCAGATGTCTTAGCAGCTCCCTGCATATGCACCCTGCTTGGCAGCTTACAACAGTTTTACGCTTCTTACCTCGTTTGGCGCCCCTGCAATGACTTCTGGAGATAAATAAGGCAGGGCAGGGAATATGGTCTCCTCTTTAGATGGGGCTCAGAGTCTAGAGCCTTATCTGATCACATGGCTAGTGAGGGGTGAGGCCGATTTTCAAAGCCAGAACTTCTGCTCTCCTTTAGGCATCCTAGATCACATCAGTCGCCACTGGAAAAAAAAAAAAAAAAAAAGGATGGCCAGAAAAGAAGAGAACCAAAGTGGAATGGTCAGAGAATATGTAACTTAGAACCAGTCCAAGGAAGAATGTATTAGCTTTATTTTGGCCAGTGATTTTCTTTTCCTTTTTCTTTTCTTTGCTTTTCTCTTCTTTTCTTTCCATATTTTATTGTGATTTTTCTTTTTAGATACAAATGAGAAATATTCAGAAAGAAGGATATTGTGGTCTGCCCCATTCTACTTCTTTGACACCAGCATTTGTCTCCCCTGTGGGAACTGGAAATGGCCAATACTGTTTTCCCAGCATCCCTTGCAGAAGGGCAGGTGCACATGACGAGGCTCCTGGAAAAGGTTTTTCTCCCTGATAAAATGAGACAGGAAAGGACAAACTGCCCTTTTTGCTTTTGGGCAGGGTTGCACCTGGATGCGACGGCCACAAGTATGGCAGCTACTTTGAGATCATGAAGGCCGGAGCTGGAGGACATGAGAGAATGTGCCGAGGATGGCAGAACAGTAAAGTAGGCAAGGTGCAACTTTGATCTTGTTTTCAAACAGTTCATTAACTGGTGTAGCAGCCACTCTACCTCTAGGTATTGCCTTGTGAGCTAATACACGTTCTTACTGTTAAAGCCACATTTAGTTAGATATTCTCTTAGTTGAGACTGAAAGTATTCTAACAGTCCTGGAGCAATTGCCTGTGCTCGGTGGGATCTCTGTCTGGGGCTCTGACACTGTGGGATTCTATCAGTGTGTGTTGAGGAGGATATGAAATGCTCAACTTACACATCAAATAAGACCTTCATCTAAGAGCTATGAAAGGTAACTTGGAATGAAAATATTGCAAAAGTCACTAATAACTTTAACAAAGTTATTAAAGTGTCAGTAACATACCTCTTGTCTCAGTGAATTGTTGCCTGGTGATAACAAAAAAAATCTCCCCTGTATTGGCAACCACATTTAAAAAATAAGGGACTCCCTTAATGCTAACGGATAAATGGCACTGACTTCAAATAACTATTATGTCATCCCTTGCACCTTGCTGACACAAACATGCAAATCTGCATCTTCCTGTGGGATTTTGTTTCTTCTTGCCTGGCTTATTTATGTAATCTTCACCCTCAGGATTTTGTCCATCCTTAGGCAATTTTATAATCACACTTAAAGTTTTTATAGTACACTGATCTGGGAATCTGAACTTGTGTGATAAACTGTAGCCTTCATGTATTCGTGTGTACAGGGAGTGGGGCCTGGAGGGCCTGTCCCGAGGAGGAAAGTTCACTGCCCTGGGGCTGAGTTTGCACCTGCCTTGGCTGGGTGCCTGTGGGATTCACTGACAATGTGACATATACTTCATGTGCAGCTTTTTTAAGATGAATAAATGTGCTGTGTAATCCAGAAGTGCTTTATGCCGGATGTTGGCTTTTCCTACCACAGCTGTCTGACGGAAGAGCCTCTTGGATGCTTCTAAGCCCTTTGCAAAGTGTGTGTGTGTGCGAGGGATGCATGTCTGTAAGTATGTATGAAAGGGAGTGCTGTGGCATGAGGAGAACTCATGAAACATGGGCGTTAGAGTACTAAGGATGGGAAGCTCATGAGCAGGCCTCCCAGTAATAACCCTACCCACCCCCCTTTCTATACTCAGCCTGCAAGTATGGCTTCCCTGAGATTTTGAGGCCCTGGGCCCTGTCTTGGCTTCAGCAACTAATGATATTGTTGCAAATGTCAGGGCTGCAACAAGTTCAGTTTTGTTGTAGCAAGTGTGAGACTGATAAGAAACAGTGAGGAGTCACTAATAGCTTTGGCAACAAAACATGACAAGGTGCATATTACCGGAGACCATTACACGCGGCTCAGATGCATCAAGAGACTCCAGCATTGACTTTAATGACCCGAGAATCCACTTGCCCTTTTAGTTTTCCCTGTTATCTCCAAGTAATGAAAATATAGAGAAATTACTGTAACTATAAAATGACTACGGAGTCCTTCCTTCTTTCCTTCCTTCCTTCCTTCCTTCCTTCCTTCCTTCCTTCCGTCCTTCCGTCCTTCCTTCCTTTCTTAAAAATACAGTTTGATTTATCCTGTGACTTGGAAAATGGCTCATTACGCTTTGATTCAAAGGGATGATAACAGAGCCAGGAGCGTGGGACTCGTTCACTTTGTCTGTTTACTTGGCACCAGACCATTCGGGCACCAGCTCAGGATGGTGGGTTTTTACATTACTACGTTGGAAGAGGGAGCCAGTTACACACTCTGTTTTCAGAAAGTCTCTAAAGACTGATAGCCAGCTATAATCATATTGATTTTCCCAAAGTGGATGAGAACATATTCATAGAATATCAAATGTCGTCACCAAGCAATTATTCATAGATGGGTCCCTCCTTTTGTCAAGCAACTGCTGTCACCTTGTCTCTTTGGTGGCATTAAACTGTATCTCTGTGAGTGATACTGCTGCTTAGGAACACCTGTCACTTACTATCTGGGAAAGGGTCTGAATTGTCATATAATGCAAATGAGCTCTCTTTCCTTTGTGATTCTGTGTTACCTTTTAAACACATGTCTCTTACAGATCTTGTGACATGTGATGGCAGTGTGGGTATAGATTTGTTTTTTGCAGGATAGTGAATGGAGAGAGAGAGCACCAAAGGTAAATTCTCAGTGAGTCAGCATTTAGGTGATGGGAGAAGAAGCAAATCCAGTGAAGGAGAGTACAAAGGGGTAGTCAGAGAGCAGGGATGTAGCGAAAGGGAAGTGTGTTTCACCTCTGTTGCTGCCTGGGAAGAGAGCTCAAACTGGCTGCCCCATGTTATCAGACTACCGCAGAATAGGATAGGATAGGATGACTATTAGCAGGTTGATTGTTGCTCTCACTGTCCTAAACTTACTCTTTCTCTGGTAGCTCTTGGGTTTCCTAAGAAGGAGAAAGTGCTGTTTAAATAAGGCAGTTAAGTTCTGAAAAGCCATACTTGGGGTAGAAATAGTTATCGTTCCTGCTGAATGATCCTAAGTAAAGTGATGGTTGCCTATGATGGAAACTTTTTCACTAACACCAGTGATAAGGATTGTGATGTACATTATCTACTAAAATGGACACTGGCTGGTCTGGGGCACAGGCAGGGCTCACACATGCTCTCTGGGCTGAAAAGAGACCATGGTACTCAAGAGCAGGTACTAAAGTCTCTGGATATTGATGGTACTCATGCCTCTTGCTCTTTCTGGTCTGGGCCTACCTAGTCTCCCATTATGGAGTCTACCAAATTTTCTTTATTTCCTTCCTTCCTTCCTTCCTTCCTTCCTTCCTTCCTTCCTTCCTTCCTTCCTTCTTTAAAAAAATTTTTTACTTATTCATGAGAGACACAGAGAGAGGCAGAGACATAGGCAAAGGCAGAAGCAGGCTCCCTGCAGGGAGCCCAATATGGAACTTAATCCCAGGACTCTGGGATCACAACCTGAGCTAAAGGCAGATGCTCCAGATGCCCTTGTCTCTTCTTCATCTTCCATGGTTCAGTTGGTTTATCAAAGGGTAGGAAAAACAATGGCTTTCCTATTCACATAGCTTTCCCATTACCTTTGTCTTACACCTGGAGCTTTGCTTTGGAAATTCTAAAGCCAAGAATATAATTTTTTTTGGGTCTGGTTTTGCTGTGATATGGGATGAGAAGTTCCAAGTCTACCAAATGTGAATAGCAGAGGAACAAGTTATACTGAAATATTATTTACTAACCTGGATAATCTAGAATTATGGATGTTAAGTAAGGAGAGAGTTTTAAGAAGGAAGGTATATAATAAATACAACAAAGTTATGCAGAGAATTAAGAGAAAAATGAAGATATTTAGTTTTGTAAATACGTGTCAGTTGAAATTCCTAGATTGTTAGACCAAAGGGGACTGAAGCCAGAATGCAGAGAATTAGAAAAGCTAGGGGATAAAGAGGCAGAGATAGGCTCTTGGCATTTTAGAAGGTCAGTACCCTGGCAGACATTCTCATTAAATGCAATTATGTTCGGAAGAAATCACAGCAAATACTTTTTGATGCATTCCTGAATATATTACAAATCTTGGAAATCTCCAAGAGGGAGTGTCAGATTAGAACAATGAGAAAGGCCTTCATGTGTGCTTGCATAAATTGCATAGATATGGAGAGTGACATTCACATCATAGGTATATGAATGGCACCTTCTGCAGTTTTTGGGGCTGTGTCACAGAGAGTATTAGAGTCCCTTGCCAGTGTGGTAAGATTTAAAAAAAAAAAAAAAAAGGATCCAACTTCTAAAACCAGCAGCAAATAGAAATACAATACAAAGAGAGATACCAATGGCAACAAACAAATGGGGTGCAAAACATACCTAACAAGTGATGTGCAAGATCTGTATGAAGAAAACAGTTGTTCGTTTATCAATAAAACTTTATTGAAAGTCACTAAGAAGACCTAAACAGAAAAATATACCATTTTCTGAATGGTATATTTTGAATGCTTCAAAATTATAGAATGTTTCAATATTATATAGTTGCTTCAATATTATATAGTTGTCTTTTTCTCCTAAATTGAATGATAGATTCAGGATGATTTTTATCAAAATCCCAACAATCGTCTTCTTCTTCTTCTTCCTTCTTCCTTTTCTTCTTTCTTCTTTCTTCTTCTTGGAACTTGACAAGCTAAAATTTAAATGACAGAACAAAGTCCCAAGGAGAACCAGGACTGCTAAAGAAGGAAATAATGGAAGGATTTGCATTACCAGATAATCAGGCATAAAGCTATTATACTCTGTATAATATGTAGAGTTGTAATTCACATGGAGTTTACAGATTGAGCTAAGGAGAATAGAGTGCTCAGAAACCAACCCACACATGGCAACTTAATATGACAAGTGGCATAACAAATGACTGAGAAAGGAAGTAGCACCCAATAGATGGTGCTGAAAGAGTTGATCATCCATATGGGAAAAAATTAAGCTTAAGGAGTTCTACTCCATATCATGTAGAAACTCCATTCTGGTTGGAGTGAAGCATATATATTGAATAGCAGAATTTTTCATAGAAAGTATAGAACAATTTGCATCCTGGGGTAAGAAAGCATTTATGCAACTGAGACACAGAAAGCACTACCTTTGCTGTGCAAAAGCTTCTTATCTTGATGAAGTCCCAATAGTTCATTTTTGCTTTTGTTTCTTTTGCCTTCGTGGATGTATTTTGCAAGAAGTTACTGTGGCCGAGTTCAAAAAGGGTGTTGCCTGTGTTCTCTAGGATTTTGATGGAATCTTGTCTCACATTTAGATCTTTCATCCATTTTGAGTTTATCTTTGTGTATGGTGAAAGAGAGTGGATTAGTTTCATTCAACAAAACTAAAAGACAACCTACAGAATGGGAGAAGATATTTGCAAATGACGTATCAGATAAAGGGCTAGTTTCCAAGATCAATAAAGAACTTATTAAACTCAACAGCAAAGAAACAAACAATCCAATCATGAAATGGGCAAAAGACATGAAGAGAAATCTCACAGAGGAAGACATAGACATGGCCAACAAGCACATGAGAAAATGCTCTGCATCACTTGCCATCAGGGAAATACAAATCAAAACCACAATGAGATACCACCTCACACCAGTGAGAATGGGGAAAATTAACAAGGCAGGAAACCACAAATGTTGGAGAGGATGCAGAGAAAAGGGAACCCTCTTGCACTGTTGGTGGGAATGTGAACTGGTGCAGCCACTCTGGAAAAATGTGTGGAGGTTCCTCAAAGAGTTAAAAATAGATCTGCCCTAGGACCCAGCAATTGCACTATTGGGGATTTACCCCAAAGATACAGATGCAATGAAACGCTGGGACACCTGCACCCCAATGTTTCTCGCAGCAATGTCCACAATAGCCAAACTATGGAAGGAGCCTCGGTGTCCATTGAAAGATAAATGGATAAAGAAGATGTGGTTTATGTATACAATGGAATATTACTCAGCCATTAGAAATGACAAATACCCACCATTTGCTTCGACGTGGATGGAACTGGAGGGTATTATGCTGAGTGAAGTAAGTCAATCGGAGAAGGACAAACATTATATGGTCTCATTCATTTGGGGAATATAAATAATAGTGAAAGGGAATAGAGGGGAAGGGAGAAGAAATGGGTAGGAAATATCAGAAAGGGAGACAGAACCTGAGAGACTCCTAACTCTGGGAAATGAACTAGGGGTGGTGGAAGGGGAGGAGGGCGGGGGGTGGGGGTGACTGGGTGGTGGGCACTGAGGGGGGCACTTGATGGGATGAGCACTGGGTGTTATTCTGTGTGTTGGCAAATTGAACACCAATACAAAATAAATTTATTATTAAAAAATAATAATAATAAAAAGAAAGCACTACTTTAAATTTTTAAAAATTCAATTACATTAAATTAGGAACTTATGCTTATCAAAGACACCAAAAAGTAAATGAAAATACAAGGAGATAGCATTTGTCTGGCATATAACTGAAATAGGATTAAAATCTGGATTATTTAGAGAATTTCTACAAATCATTTAATCCAAGTTTTTATTTAAATTCTAGGTAAGATACAGTGTAATATCAGTTTCAGGTGTAGAATTTAGTGATTCAGCACTTCCATGCAACATCCAGTGCTCATCACAAGTGCCCTTCTTAATCCCATCACCTGTTTTACTCTTCTGCCTGCCTATCTCCCCTCTGGTGACCACCACTTTGTTCTCTATAGTTAAGAGTCTGCTTCTTGGTTTGCCTCTCTTTTTCCCCCCATGTTCATTTGTTTTGTTTCTTAAGTTCCACATATGAGTGAAATCATATGGTATTTGTCTTTCTCTAACTCCTTTCACTTAGCATAATATCCTCTAGTTCCATCCATGTCATTGCAAATGACAATATTTCATTCTTTTTTATAAAGATTTTATTTATTCCTTCATGAGAGACACAGAGAGAGGCAGGGACATAGCCAGAGGGAGAAGCAGGCTTCCTGTGGGGAGCCCAGTGTGGGACTTGATCCCTGGACCAAGATCATGCCCTGAGCCGAAGGCAGATGCCCAACCACTCAGCTACCCAGGCATCCCAAGATTTCATTCTTTTTGATAGCTAAATAATATTCCATTGTATTTATACTACATCTTCTTTATCCAGTCATGGACATTTGGTCTTTCCATAATTTGGCCATTGTTGATAATACTGCTGTAAACATCAGGGTACTGTATCCCTTCGAATCAGTTTTTTTTTTTTTGTATCCTTTGGGTAAATAACTAGTAGTGCAATTACTGGATCATAGGGTAGTTCTGTTTTTAACTTTTTGAGACAACTCCATACTGTTTGCCAGAGTGGCTGTACCAGTTTGCATTCCCACCAATAGTGTGAGAGGGTCCCCCTTTCTCCGCATCCTCTCCAGTACCTTTTGTTTCTTGTGTTGATTTGAGCCATTCTGACAGTTGTGAGGTGATATCTCATTATAATTTTTATTTGTATTTCCTTGATGACTGGTGATGTTGAGCATTTTTTCATGTGTCTTTTAGCCACCTGCATGTCTTAAAATTTCTACAAATCATTTTCAAAAAAAGATCATCAGCCCAACAGAAGAAACAAGGAAAAGACAATTATTGAAGATGCAATATGAATGGCAAATGTGTGTTAAGCAAAGATGGTTTAACTTCATTTGTAAGCAGAGAAATGCAAACTGAGACTCCTTATATAAAGTTCAAAAGCAATAAAGAATAAATAATATATTGTTTATTTACAAACACATGTACTAAAGCTATATGGCAAATCAACAATTAACATCAAATTCAGTGCAGTGTTCAACTCTGGAGGGAAAGATGTTGGGTAAGGAAGGAGGAAAGCACACAGGTGGATTCATTGCTAAGAGAAAAGCCTAGTATTAAGTTCATTGGTAGGTTCGTATGTTCTTATTATTATGTTCATTATTCATATATTTGCTACACACATTCTTTAGTAGGTGTCAAATATTACCTATTTTTTAAAAGTCAGTAAAAAATGATAGAAAGTGAAGAAAGAGACTATGGAAAGAGACTTCTCCCTGCTTTCCTGCATCTCCAATTCCATCTTGGAGGGTGGGCCCTTTGAAACCATAAGTGACAAACATCTTCATGTGCCATACCTATTTTAGGGTGCCAGGTAGGACAGATCCCTATTCCCCTGGCCTGTGGTAAACACTCTTTGTTCAGGCTGCTGATATTCTCTGGCCTCTGCTCTCTATGTAGTAGAAATCGACTCATTGGTTATCACACAAAGGGAAGAAGGGTAAATGAGTTGGTCCCACAAAGCCGTACTTCAAACAGAAAATGGCCCTGTGCTCTGCTGTACCCAGCACCACATGCAGAGGGATATTTAATGAATGCTGTTTGATAATAGCAATGATAAGGAAAAGAACCCCTTTAAGAGAAGGAGTGGCGTATGCTGGCAGAGTTATGAAACCTATAAATGAGAAAAGCTCTTTGGCGTTTGGATAATCACTCACACAGGCTTACACAGGGGCTGTGGGTTCCCTTAGTATTTCTTATCTGAAATTACCCCTGGAGGCTAAGCAAGCAGTTTTAAAAAGATTTTATTTGAATTTTAGTTAGCTAATTTACAGTGTAATATTTATTTCAGGTGCACAATATAGTGATTGAATTCTTCCACATGACACCCAGTGCTCATCACAAGTGTACTCCTTCATCCCCATCACCCATTTCCCTCATCCCCTGACCACCTCCCGTCTGGTAACCACCAGTCTGTTCTTCATAGTTACATAGTTAAGAGTCTGTTTCTTGATTTTTCTCTCTCTGACTCCTTTTTTTCTTCCTTTGCGTCTTACATTCCACATGTGTAAATCCTATGGTATTTCTCTGACTTATTTTGCTTAGCGTGATACTCTCTAGTTCCATTCATGTCATTGCAAATGGCAAGATTTCATTCTTCTTTTATGGCTGAGTAATATTCCTTTATATACACCACATCTTTATCCATTCATCCATTGCTGGACATGTGGGTTCTTTCCATAGTTTGGCTATTGTTGAAAATTGTACTGTAAACATCGAGGTGTGTGTATCTCTTTGAATCAGTATTTTTTATCTTTTGAGTAAATACCTTGTAGTGTGATTGCTAGATAATAGGATAGAGACCATGCCTCTGAGAACTGTTCTTCTGTGGGGATAGTTAGGATATGAGGGAGCATCTGTGCCAGTGCCAATTCCCTCTGTCCATCACCTGCAGGCCCCAGAGTCCAGCTGGGAAATAGAATGAGGTGGAGAAAATGAGTCTACTGTACCATTTTGCTGATTTCCTGGCCTTACTGAATTCTGAGCAGAGCCTCAAGGAGAGGGAATGAAAGCTTTATCTTATTTTCCAGAGAAAACTTGAACATTCTCAGCTAGCATGTGAAAGGGAAAGGACTCACCTGAAAGGCATCTTTACTGATAAAACCATCAAGTTGATGTGCACGAACACTGCTGCATTCTTTCGTCCAGGGATTGGCTAGACCACCTGCTACTCTACCTTTAGGATCAGTTGTTTTGGGAGGGCAGGCTATCAGGGGAAGGAAAGGAAAACCTTTCCCTAAAAGTAGGGATTGATTTGAATCCAACAAACATAAAACAGCCACCCCCCTCCCAAAGAAGTGAAACTTAATGACTTTGAAGGCAATGCTGCAAGATCGAATTGTTTTTATTTTCTGGCATTTAGTTTCTCCCTCCCTTCTGATTCTAATTTAATTTTTTTCCTGACTTTTACTAGCTATATGGGAAACCTTCCCCTGCTTCTCTTCTGCTTCTCTCAGCTTTTAGTGACCTCTTGGAGTCCCATCTCTTTGTCTCCCTGAATCCCTCAGAATGAGAGTAAAAGATCTCTCCTTTGTGACTGCTTATGGCTATTATTATTATGGTTGTTATTATTACTATTATTTTGGTCTTAACAGTGTAGTTGGCAATACACCTTGTTCTGCCTTTCGAGTTCAATTGTTGCTGAGACCTGTTATTTTAATGCAGGTTGTGATACAACAGACGGGTTTGGAGTCAATTTAATACAACTTGTTTATATAGATCCTCCTTTCAAAAAAATGGGAAAAATATGAAATAGACAGTTGTAATAAAATTACATGGCAGAAATATGCCAATCATAAAGGATAAATAGAACTGAATGCCTGGCACTGTGCCACCAGTCAGTGCTATAAAGAGAAATGTGACATCATTTAAGCTCCAGAAAAGTACTTGGAGTTACACTTGGCTTCAAATCCTAGCTCTACCACTCGCTGGTCATGTATCCCTTATTTTTTTTTTTTTTAATGATAGTCACACACAGAGAGAGAGGGAGAGAAAGAGGCAGAGACATAGGCAGAAGCAGGCTCCATGCACCGGGAGCCCGACATGGGATTCGATCCCGGGTCTCCAGGATCGCGCCCTGGGCCAAAGGCAGGCGCCAAACCGCTGCGCCACCCAGGGATCCCTCATGTATCCCTTATTAGTTTTTTTAAACTTCTCCAAGATCTGGTTTTTGTAAATATGTAAAATGTTTACAAGTATGTAGCTGAGTTACAGTGGCCATGAATATTAAATATATGTAAAGTGTAGATCAAAGTACATGGCACATAGCTAATATCTATGTATCCATCCAACTGTCTGTCCATTTGTCTATCATCTATCAATCATCTATTTCTTTCCCTATCATTTATTGCTTCCTCTATTGTCTAACATCCATGCATCCATCCATTTACCTCTCTATCACCTATCTATCATCTATCCATCTCTCTCTCACTTCTCTCTATTCTGCTATCATTTATTTCTGCCTGTCACCGGCTATCTCTCTACTCATTTACCCCCTCCCTCATCTATGTATGTATGTATTTCCCTCTTTCTCTCTACAACCTATCTATTCACCCTCTCTTTCTCTCGTTCTCCTCTGTTTCCTAACATCATAAATGATCTACTGTTACTTCATTTTCTATGATTTGGGGAATTTTGTTCTTTGAGATTATAATCTACATTATATTATTTTTGAAGGCAGGGACCTCGTCCTATACTTTTTATTCCCTTTATTTTTGTTGAGTGCTGGTTCCAAAGCTGGTATTAAATAAGCATTTATTGGTTTGGTCCTTCCCATGAGATTGTCTTGGGTTCTCATTTGTTTCCATTTTGTCAGGAATACTTGTCATCTCTGCTAGGCTTTCCTTTTCTCTTCACCTCAATGGTATGAAGAAAATGTTCTATTTGCCTGGACCAGGCCCTTGGGTTAACTCTTCTCATGGTAATGAGTCTCTAGGATTTTCTGGGTTGTTTCCACAGAATGGAGGGCCCTGGCTACTGCTCTGCTGTATACATCATTGGGCTCCATTATTATCCAGTCCAACAGAAAGGGGAAAATGGCCAGTGGGTTTATCTAATCCAAATTCTAGGCAATCAGGGCTGCTGCCTGAGAGTGACCTCTCAGTAGGTGTGTGGGAACACACCTCCCTGAAAGAAACTTGGAAGACTTGAATCCACAGGAGTCCCAGACCGGTATTGTACATAAGGGTAGCCCCTTTTCATCAGAAAAAAATGTGAGAGCCCCTGCCCCTGCTCCCTAGAGTAGCTCTGTATTCAGAGAAGGCACAGAGAACTATTATGTTAGTTTGGATGTGTTGGCATTCAGATCTTCCCACAGATCCAGCCAAGCCTTAATGAGATGACTCTCCTAAGCTCTGAAGTTCAACTCTCCTTTGAAAGCATGGTGCCATGGCCTTCCCATCCTGTATGCCTTGGTTCCCAGAAGAGCTGCCATGGGAGCCGTCAGCCAACTGGAGGGAAATAGAGACGCTCTTGAATTGTCTTTAAACTGTGGTTTCAAAGAAGCCTCACTTCACACACTTCTCTGTGGCATTCTAACACAAGACTTCAGAGTTGCCCTAACGGTTTACATCTTCTGTATCACTCAATGCTCATGACAGCTACTTCAGGCAGGCATGATCACCCCAGGGTTACAGAAAAGAAATTCAGTGCTGGCAGATATGGGCATCACCACATCTTCTTTCTCACTTCAGAGCCCATGCTTTTTCCAGTGGGCTGGGCTGTCTTCTCTTGAGAATATAGAAATTCGATGTTTATTAAAAAATCATTTAACATTGCAACTCCCACACTTAATTAGCACTTCTTTTTGAGTTTGCATTTTTTTTTGTTTGGGTGCCATATGACAAATAAATCTAAAGGCATTTTGGAAAGCCAGAAGTTGGAAGCTTATTTAAAGAAGCAGTGGTGTATTTAGAAATACAATAACTTAGCAGTGAAAAATCCAAAGAGTGGCAGAAGGCTTGCACATTGATCCCAGCTGTTGGGACCTACTGACTCACGTACACTCTCTTTCTTCCAGATGGTCTTCTCAGATCCCTAGTAGATGAGAATTCATTACACATGATGCTTTCGTAAATAAATCTAAGGTCTTATGTGTGAAATGAACATTGTATTAATGAAAGAGGGAGGAAAAGAAAGAGAATGATATCTTTTTTTTCTTTAAGTCCTGAGCCAATGTATTTTTCTTTACCCTTATATTTAGTGAGTCAGAGTTAGGGAACACCTTGGAAGTTCTAGTAGTTTCCAGATGTGATCTCTGTATTTTTTACCTCTTAATTAGTTGTGTTCCTTAACAAAGCAGCTCTATTATCAGAGGAACTTTTTAAAGGATGGATGTCAAGATTCTCAAGTTCAAAAAAAGTCGAACAAATAATGTGAATTGTTGAATGGTGCATTCTACTCTGTAGATAAACATTGTTCTTTCTAATGTTGGTCAACACAAATTACTATGAAGGCGGGAGATAATCTTAAAAATGAGTACAATAAACCAAGGGCAAAATATGAAACACAAGATTGTACTGATGAACACAAAAGCATGAGTTTAAATAATTCTTACTAGAAAGAAAAAATCTTTAAAAATGCCACAATTGGGATTTATTTTCATAATTTAAAATGAAAAAAAAAAAGTTTTTCAGTGCAAAAAGGTAGGCTTACTAAAGCACAGGTATAGGATCCATGGGTAGAAAGAGCCACACTGCCTAAAAAAATTTTTAATTCAAAAATTATTTTGAAATTATTATTAGCAGTTATATATTAGGATGACTAAAAATTATTGTGTTTTATTATAGATTCACTATACTGGATTTCAGGCTGTGACTTTTTTGGGGAGGTGGGATTGATACAAATCAACTTTTTTTCATCTATCCTAGGCTGATGTCTCTTGAGTTGATCCAGTTTGTTAGGGTAGCTTCTTCAACAATCAGGCCAGCCTTTTGAGGATCCTGCTTCTCCCACCAGAGACAGGCATTGGAAAAATGCACCAACTGTTTTTATTCCCCTAAGTCTACCTGGTCATGTAGACACAGCTTTGGTCTTCAGTTGAATTTGGCAGTCACGCAGTTTGAGGCTTTCTATAAAATCATCCAAATTGGCAGCTCCAACCACATAGGTGGGACTAATATTACAGTGAACAAGTATACTCAGGGCAAAATGAATCAGGCAGAAAGGCTGGAATTACTACAATTTTCAGACATATTCGCACCTTCCTGAAAATTTAAGAACTGCTCCTTAGGAAGCCCATTATTTAAAATGAGTACTCTAGAGTCTTAACTTATTTTTCTTATATTTTTATATATTCATTCTTAGGAGCATTAAACACACACACACACACACACACACACACACACACACACACCTGTTCTCAAGCCATTATTTGTATTCAACTTACTGTCAAACTACCATCCTTTTTGCTTTTCTCTCTACAACTCTGTACAAAGAAAATACCAAAACCACTCTCCAGTTCTTCCCCTCCATGAAAGAATGTGTGTGTGTGTGTGTGTGTTTTTTTAAAGTAAATAGAGCAACAAGGACTGAGGAGCTGCATTTTGTTGATTTTGGAATGGAGGTATGATAGTAGAGGTAGTACAAGTTATTTCACTCTGAGGATGTCTTGAAGTCAACCATTAAAATCAGACTGTTTGTCTAGCCAGACCTAATCAAGAAACAGAGTTGGGCAAAACCAAATTTAGCAAGCTCTGTTGCACTCTTTAAATATAATTTTTGTAAGATCTTCATAGGGAGATCTGTGAGAATGCTTTCAGCACAACCTTGTGATCTTTTTAATAAGGAAATAGTATGAATTCTAAGGTATATTTACACACACACTCTGTAGACAGCTGCTCAGATGTTTTCAGGTACATACAACTTCATATCTAACTACAGGCAATGGGATGAATTGGAACCCAGAATATCATTGTAGTCCATCAGCCATGGGATTATGGGGTCGTTTTGATGCAGAATTGAAATCCTGGCTAGCAGAGGCCTGATGTTGCAGTTGGTGCTTCTGAGAACCTCTCTCTGTTGTCATACCTAGCACAACCACTGCAGACTGCATCACAACAGAATGTGCAGGTCTGAGAGCCCCAATGTGATCCAGTACCACTATACACATATACATTTAAACTAGAAGTCCATGAAATACTATGCAAGAAGGTGGCACTTGACATGTGTAGAGGTAGATGGGACACATGGGCTTTTTGGATAGGCTTTTGAGCTCTTTGTTTCTGTGGGACTGATTTGCTTAAGTTGACATAATAATTCACTATTGCTTTGATCCTCAACATTTAATTCTTTACTTTGGGCTGTGGGTACATGCAGCCAAAAGATAGCTATTTAAATATTCAGTTATTACAAAATATCAAATAAGCAATTCTGTTAAAAAAAGAATTTAGTGATGGTTGCATATAATTTAATTCCACTGACTGCTTTGTGGTCATGTGGATCCAGGCTGGAATCAATAGACCAGGATCTCAAATGCAATTGCTTATCGGATTAAGCATGTAAGTCAATGAAAGGGGTTGAGCCCCATTCAAAACCCCACTCTGTTCCAGCAGCGATTGCCATATGCAGGAATTTGGGACCCATGTGGCCAAATCTTTTCTTTCAAGAGAAATGCCTACATCTTATATATAATATGCTTCTATCCATTCAGATTGTATGATTCCTACTCCTTTAAAATTTTGTTCAAATGTATTTCCTATGGGCAACATTTCTTAACTCCCATGGAGAGAATAAATTATTCTGCACTCTGTCTCCTACTAAAAGCATGCCAAGCAATCTCCAATATTGATCACACTGCACTAAGGGTACAATAATTCCATGTTTATCAACTCTTTCCACAGCTATACAGTGAACTGTTCACAGGCAGTTTCCATGTAGCCCTCCAAAGCCTGGTGCCTGCCATAAGTAGGGGCCAAATAATGCTGAATGGTTGAAGGAAGTTTAGGAAGGCAGGATCTGAGTGGAAAGCCTTAGGTTCTGAGAGCTGCTTTAGTGGTGTGGCAAATAATGGAATCAATGAACAGGTAGGGGGTAGGCCTTGACAAAGTTTGTCCTTACTGTTCATTACTACTTTCTTGAATATTCTATTTTTCAGTGCCACTTACTACATTTCTTTTCCCAGGTGGCACTTCAAATCTAACTCCTCTTGCCCTACCATGCTATAACCTATTATATATGACAGTAGGCTATGACATTTTAAAGGCAGGATCTTAACATATTATTCTTTGAATGCTGAGAGTCTACTACAGTACCTAGAATGTAGTAGTGTCATAAATGCCCTATGAATAAAAAAAAAATGAGTGAGGGGTCAATACATTTATCAGATTGCTTTCTGTTTGAGGCAGTCCTCTGAAAGCATGCCTACAGAGAGATTTGATCCTGGGTAGGCAATCAGTAAAACAGGCTATGCATAGGGGAGGAATGGAAGATCCCTAGATATAAAAAACTATTCACTTCGTAATTTCCTTGATGGCTAGGCTTAACTGGAAGGAGAACCTGAAAATGGGACCATAGCTAGTGTTTTTGTTGGCTGCTTAACTTTACAATTAGACTCTAGGTTTCTAGAATCCTCTTCTTTATCATATAAATTGCAAGTATCTGACATAAGCCATCCTGCATTGCTCTATTTCAGCTACCTCATCTGTGAGATGGAATCAACGATACTTTTCACACAGCCATTGGGAAGCTCATTTCAAAGTCTCTGGAGTGGAAGGGATATTAGGGCCAGCTGATGATTGTGCTGCTTGCTCAGGCTCTAATTTGATGATGTGGCTGTGATACTTTGCCTCAGAGCTGAGTTAATGCAACATAGAACATGTTTTCCTCTGAGACAGAGCAGCTTGCTATGTAGCAGACTATGCTCACTCCTTAGCATGAATCATAAACAGATATTTCTCAAGCCACATCACCCCCATTATAAAAGACATTATTGGATTTTTAGTCTTGGGTGGGGAAAGAAAAAGCAGCCTGTAGCCACAGAGCATAACAAAATGTTGTTGTCAATTTCTGGTGCTTGGATGATGGGTTGGTATTACTCACTGCTGCTAAGAGTAGTAATTACATTATAATATTGTCCCTTTTGTGCCCTAAAACAGAATCCTATGAGTAAAGGGAGGGTGACTTAATGTATGCTATATTCAATCTGTCTGGGTTCTCATGGTTTTAAGTTCCAGTAAGAGGAATTTAATTAAGGTATAGTAATAAAATAACAATATTGCAGTAGTAATTGTAACAACAGAGAGTGAGTTCAGTTTTCCCCCAGTTTGCTATACATATAAATGCATTTCTATGAGACTGCTTGTGGGAAATGTGTGTCAACATCTATAGATCACATGAAGCTTAAGCTCTAGTTTTGGTCACCTTTTCCAAGTATAATCTTCTGAACTTGAATTTGGTTGTTTTTCAATGTAGGACAATATTGGGGAATCAGTAATAGTCCTAAGAAGAGGGTGGATATTCAAGACGCACTGGATAGGGCAGCCCGGTGGCCCAGCAGTTTGGCGCTGCCTTCAGCCCAGGGTAATGATCCTGGAGACCTGGGATCGAGTGCCATGTTGGGCTCCCTGCATGGAGCCTGCTTCTCACTCGGCCTGTGTCTCTGCCTCGCTTTCTTTCTGTGTGCCTCTCATGAATAAATAAGTAAAATCTTAAAAAAAAAAAAAAAAAGACATACTGGATAATTGAGTAGAGCTCCATGCATGTTGGTTGCTATGAATTTTACATCATTTTCTTGTCTGAGATCTCCTTTTCTTAACCTACTGACCCTGTGGGTTGGGGCAAGGTAAATGTCAGAAATCTCTTTTAAATATAGAGAAATTAAGCCACAGAGCCATTAGGTCACTTGTCCTGAGTTACTCTGATGGCTACTGACATAATTAGGAGGAGAACCCTGAATGGTATACAGATTCCCAGATGACAATGTACATCATTGAAAGTCACAAGGACAAAGGGTATAGAAACTCTTTAATAGCACATTTGCATCTAAAGTGGTCCAGGGACATTGCTGCCTGGAAGCCAAAGGAGAGAAACATAACCTAGATGTCCTTTCTGTATAAAAATCAAAGTCCTAGATGTTCCATGTGGTAACAGCTGTGCCCACATATTAACGATTAAAGGCTGCTGATACCACTAGGTTCCCACATGAGACCAATTTCCAAGAGCCTAAGAATGAGTATCAGTACAAAGAGACAAAGACAAAGAGAACAGGACTTTGGCCTCACCTCTGTCCTGCGTGCACCCTTGCTTAGGTTAACTCACCTGCCTGGGGAAAGCCATGAGTGCTGTTGCTAAGGCCACATTAATTCCTTTTATAGTCCACCTAGCATTCTCGTGTTCTTCAAGAAAATCATTCAACCATTGTTGAAAAATAGATGACTGTTGTCACTATGGCTGGAACTATGCCTTGGGGGTGTTACCTATTAGAGAAATATGTGGGGCAAGTCACCACCTGTTATAGAATATCTGTTCTTGTAACTTTTAATTTAAGGCTCATGTTTGAAACTGCTATTTGTATTCTTGATCCATGGCCTCTCTTTTCTGAATGGCAGTCGTATGACCTCTGTTCATCTCTTTCTCTGGACAAGTCTCTTTAATATGCCTCCCAGAGCCTCCTAAAGAACATTTCCTAAAAGTCATGTAACTTGTGGTTCAAGTCAAGCTGTCCCAAAATGAACTCCAAATTTGATGAAAATCTATTTCATGCAAAGAGGATAAGATAAAGATGGAAGTCCTTTTTTTATTTATATAAATTATGAGATCAGATTATCTAACAGATAGTAATCGCTCTGGCTACAGGCTCCTGAATGTTCTTAGGCATTTGGTTGGTCAATTTCCTTCTGCTTATCTGGACCTGCTTTCTTGAGCTTTTAATGTCAAGTTTTGAGTTTCTTTTCACTCTTCTCTTAACCTATGGGCTCTAGCCCAGTGTTTCTCAAACAAGAGTCTGAGAAATCCTGGATGTGTCTAAGGACCACTTTTGCAGTCTGAGAATTCTTTACAATAATTTTTAAATATTGTGTTCATACTTTAATAAATCTGAAATGTTAATACAAGCATCTTCTAGATTATGGTGGACATTCATTGTTGATTGTGTGGCATACCTATTATCATTCCTTCTTGATAATGGTACCACCAACTTCCTTTAGAAACCACTTTTCTCTCTTTTTTAGGCACACAGCTTAGATGAAAATAATGCTATCTATGGCTCTTGGCATTATCTCCAATGGTGATCAGTACATTTCATTCCATTGGCCTTTGAGATGAGAACATAACCTGTTAGAACCAATGGGGAATATTTGCCAAAGATTCTTTCAGCTAAGAACCAATTTGGGTTATATTTTTAAAATGTGCAACTGAAAGAAATCCTGACAGGTACATAGATCATTTGGATGAATTTAGTGCCTATGTTTATGTTTATCTATCCAGTGTCTTCTGTGCCAAGAAGTACTACTTTAATTATCTTGAGCTAATAAGAGAATAATAGAAGTCAATTTCATATGTAAATGATGCAAATACACATTTTGTAAATGAAAGTTTTTGCAGTAATCCAATTGAAGGAAGTGAGTCATCAAAGTCATCAAATTGTTTTAAGTTTGCCAAACCCAAAAGGACCCATACCAATAGATATGATTCTGGATTCAGACTGCAAGAAATGGTTATTAACTCTCAGCAACCCACTATCATTCATCACATCAAATTAGGATGGCTAATTAAAAATTTATTGGCTCATAGTTTTGTCTGTATTTAATTTAAAGCTTTTTTTTAAGTTGCTCAAGATCTGTGAGCATAAGGGTTTTTATATCTATAAGTTTAAGGTTGTACAGATTTGAGTTAACATTCAAATAAAATTAACACCAGGGGCTTAAGGGGAAGTGTGTGTGTGTGTGTGTGTGTGTGTGTGTTACAGGGAATCTGTTCATTTCTCGAGTTTTAGAAGTGTTGTCTTAAATGGTAAAAAGGTACATTTATGTTAAAAAAGACAGACTTTGGGACTGGATAAACATCCTCCTGTCTGGAACATTACTGAATTGCACCAAACTTTATAAAACTCTACCTCTTAAATTCCAACTCTTAAAAAGGAGCTTCTCTCTTCTAAGAAGGACTCAATGTTTTGCAAGCATAACTGCTCTCATTTTCAGCTCAGCAGTGTGCAAGTTCATTCAGCAAACTCTTGGAACACAGGTGAAATGAGCCAGAGTGTAGCAAGTTCAGTGTCACTGGTTGCAGGGGCAACTCATGTTGTCCCAACCTCTTTTGTAAAATTTATCTCTCGAGAAAAGCCATGTACCAGGAGGGGCTGGGAAGGATAAGGTTGGTTTGTAAAGTGAGGTAGATTCTGAGAGTGATGACTCTTCTGGAAGAGAGCTCCGTGTGCTCCATCCATAGTGGGTGGATCCCCAGAACCCGGAAGTGACAAGGTGTCTCAAAGAAGAGTCTAAGCTGTGATTTCAAATCACTTGCATTGTGTCACACAAGGGACAACCTTTTTCTGGAAGGAGCCTCTGGGTGCATGTATAAGTAGTCTGCATTTACCGGTCACAAAAACAAGTTCAAGACATCTCAGGTCTGCTCAAAGAATACCTTCCAGGTTCCTATTACATGCCTAGCATTCTGCTGTGTATTTGAGGGATAAAAGGTACTAAAATGTAATCCTTTCTCTTGAGAAGTTTGTACTATAGAGGAAACACAGATTTCAATACAGCGTGGTAATCCAATAGCAGGGGGAATCACTGAGTACTATGGAAACCTGTTTTATACCACCTGTCAATTCAGAGAAACACATACACAGTTTTTTGACTATTTTGACTTTACAAGTGATTGCATCACCGTGAACAGACTTAGATAGTGCAGATGATACATGGAGATAAGTGGTTTTCACAGTGAATCAAGAGTCCTGCTGAGTTTTTTTTTAACGTTTTTTTAATTTAAATTCAATTTGCCAACATATAACACCTAGTTTTTGTTTTTGTTTTTATTTTTATTTTTTGATTCCCAGCAATGTTTTTGGCCAGCTTAACTTGCTGTTGAAGAAAAACATATTTGGTGAGATTGTTACTGCTCTTACTTCCACACCTGTGTGTCACAAGAAGTACTCTCTCTTGGCAGCAAAGCTATAGTGCTGTTTTCCTGATGATGCCCTGGCAGGTTGAAGCCAGAGCATGCCTCAAGCTTCATCAGAATCCAGCCTTTCTTGCTCATTAATTATGGGTAAATTTTAAGTTGCTGTTCCTTCAAGTGCTAGAACCCTCAGACCAAGGTATAGCAGGAATAACATGAGGACGGGATTGTTGTCTTTCTTGGATCCTTTTGCAGGAGCGAGGGGCTGAGATGGGGACATGGATTTGTGGTGATTGGTGAATGAATGAAAACTGGAGCATTTAGGCCATTGTACTTATTTTTCAAGCATCATAAAGAGAGTGTTGTCATTACAAAGCTGTAGTTTTGCTCGTTTTGCTTGGCTTCGTAATTGGGCCAATATGTCTGGGTTGTCAGAAACCACATCCTCCTTATTTAAAGTCTTTCCATTTTTACCTTCAACTTCCTCACCAGCAAAAAGCCTTCTTGTGCTAATTCTATTGATTCCTTCCTTTTCTTATTTGGAAAAAAACACCTTGAAAGTCATGCCATGATAACATAGGGTAGCGCATGCCTGTGGGATTCTTCTAAGTTTGAGAATTTTGAATGCATTGGTAAGGGATATTTTTCCTTAAGTTTTTCTTAGGGCCTTATCTAACAATGCATTAAAAGTTGTCTGGATACTACATTTATTGAGAAGTCCAGAAAAAGTGCAGTTTAATAAAGATTTAATTATGCTATGAAATAGTGAGGTCTAAAGATCCCAGTGGAGCACTCTCTGGGTTGACTTACTCTTATGATATATTTCTTAGCACTGGCATAAAAAAATCATGGAGGGGATAGTCTCTGTGTGTGCATTCTTTTTTGGAAGAAAATGAGAGTTTATATGGCATTTGTGTGTGTTTGCATAAGTATGCTTAAAGCTGTTTATGAAACAATAGATCTCTGTATAGTCTTTTGAAAGAGGCCTCAAAGATTATGCTCTTTGAGAGAACAGTCATAGAAGAGAAGCTAATTCTGGCTTGTCTAAATTATTTATCTTTTCCACCACCATTTATTGAATATACTGTGGGGGATTCAGAGCAGTGTAGCCCAAGGCAATCTCTGCCTGCATTGCTCAATATACTTAGTTCAAAGTTTTGAAAATATATTGTTAATATATGTTACATAAAAAAAATAAGGGAAAGGGAGGGAGAGTTGGTGGAAAGAGAAGACCTATGGTTAGCTGTTAGGAAAACATTGCTTATTTATGTCCCTCGGCTTCTGCCAGGATATGAGATGTGTTCACCCATTTGATCCTCTAAGTGGGTTCACTGGGAGATTTGGACAGCTGTTTTCCAATCTCTGACTTCTCCTCATTCTCAGATTATTTCTAGAAATACTTATGTGAAGATACAAAACAAGAAACGAAAACTCTGCTGAGACAGAATTTTTTTTATAAGAACAATTTGAATGATTTACTCTAAGACATTCTAGAGATAATTTTCCTTTTATCTGTATATTCTTTCTTAAATATTTTCACATGAGTGGCCTTGTCTGATTCCACTCAATCCTTGGGAAACAGAAGGCTGAGAAGAATTATTTTTTAAAGATTTTTATTTAATTTTGAGAGAGAGAGAATGAGGGGCAGAGAGAGGGAGAAGCAGACTCCCCCCTGAGCAAAGAGCCTGATGTGGAACTTGATCCCAGGACCCTAGGATCATGAACTGAGCTGAAGGCAGATGCTTAACTGACTTAGCAACCCAGGCACCCAGAAGGCTGAGAAGAATTAACACTGGATACATTAAATAAATTTGGAAAATGATGATCACCTAAAACTCAAAACCATGTTTTCCAAGTTGAATGCCTTTTTCTGTGATACTAGAATTTCCTAAAGGATGAATATTTTAAGTAGGGTATGGACATGGAATAAAGTCATAAGGTTATAAATATTTGAAGTTCTTTTTTTTAATTAATTTTTTTTAGGACATTTTTAGGTCCACAGCAAAACTGAGTGGAAAGTATAGAGTTCCCAGTTACTCAGTACTCCTGCACACACACTCCCTCTTACGCTGTTGGCATTCTCTACTTAGAGTGGGACATTTGTTCCAATAGGCCATCCCAATACATGTGTAGTGCTATTATTTCATTCTTACTTTGATTTGTATTTCCCTGACGACATCTGATGTGAAGCATCTTGTAATATGCCTGTTTGCCATCTGCATATCTGCTTTGGTGAGATATCCAGGCTTTTGCCCATTTTTAAATCGGGTTGTTGATTTTCTTATAGAGATTTAGGAGTTCTGTGTATATTTTAGAAAATAATCCTTTATCAGATTTTTTTTTTTGGCAAATATTTTTTCCTGGTGTTTGGCTTGTTTTCTCATTCTCTTGATCAATTTCTTTTTTCTTTTCTTCTCTTTTTTTAAAAAAGATTTATTTATTTGAGAGAGAGAGAGAGAATGAGCAGGGAGGCAGAGGAAGAGAATGAGAGAGAGAGAGAATCTCAAGCAGATTCCCTGTTAAGCATGGAGCCCAACTTGGGGCTTGATCTCATGATGCTGAGATCATGACTGGAGCTGAAATCAAGTCAGGTTCTCAACCAACTGAGCCACTCATGTGCCCCTTGATTTCTCTTTTTGACAATTCTAAACACATAAAGGAGAAAATCTTTGGTTCTAGTTTTTAACATCCCTCTAACATTGGCACATCTCCCTTTTTATCAAATACAGAGCAGGACACAGAAAACAGCATAGTAGTTCCATTTCAGAGTCACTTTATATTTGTGGTGATATAAAGTTTTCTTTTATTAAAAAATATTTTTAAAACAATGAAACAGAATAGAGAGCCCAGAAATAAATCCACACATATATGGTCAATTAATTTACAACAAAAGAGCCAAGAATGTACAACAGGGAAAGGACAATCTTTTTAATAAATGGTGCTGAAAAAATTGGACAGCCACATGCAAAAGAATGGAAATGGACCACTATCTTGCATCATCCACAAAAATAAATTCAAAATGAATGAAAGACTTGAACATAGGACTTGAAGCCATAAAACACCAAGAAGAAAATAGGCAGTAAGCTCTTTGACCTGGCTCATAGTTACAAATTTTTTGGATTTGATACCAAAAGCAAAGGCAACAAAATCAAAAATAAACAAGTAGGACTAGATCAAATTAAAACACTTCTACACAATAAAGGAAATCCTCAACAACATGAAAAGGCAATCTCTGAAGGGAGGTGTTTGCAAATCAGATATCTGATAAGGGGTTAATATCTAAAATATATTAAAAAACTCATACAACTCAATAGCAAATAAATAAATAAAGCAGTTAAAAATAAGCAGAGGATATGAATAGACATTTTTCCAAAGAAGACATACAGATGGTCAACTTGATACTTAGAGGTGCTTGAAAAGGTGCTCAACATCACTCATCATCAAGGAAATGCAAATCAAAACCACAGTGAGCTAGCACCTCACACTTGTTAGAATGGCTATTCTCAAAAAGATAGAAATGACAAAGGTTGTTAAGGATACGGAGAAAAGGGAACCCTTGTGCACTGTTGGTGAGAATGTAAATTGGTGCAGCTACTATGAGAAACAGTATGGAGGTTCCTTAAAAAAAAATAGTACTATGTGATTCAGGAATTCCACTTCTGGGTGTTTATCCAAAGGAAATGAAGACAGTAAGTCAAAAAGATATATGCACCCCCATGTTCATTGCAGCATTATTTACAATAGAAAAGATATGGAAACAACCTAAGTATTTATCAGTAGATGAATGGATAAAGCAAATGTGAGATATATATGGACACACACACACACACACAGATATACAGACACACACAATGGAATATGAGTCAGTCATAAAAATGAATGCAATTCTGACACAACAACATGGATGGAACTTGAGGGCATTATGCCAAGTGAAATAAGTCAGAGAAAGAGAAATATTATATAATCTTACTTGGAATCAAAATGAAACAATAGGACACCAAACTCATGGAAACAGAGAAAAGATTGGTGTTTACTAGAGGCAGAGGGTGGAAGCCAGTGAAGCGGGTGAAGAAGGTAAAAAGGTACAAACTTCCAGTCATAAAGTGCATGAAGTGCATAAATTGCATAAAGTGCATAAGGGATGTAATGTAGGGCATGGTGACTATAATTAATAATACTGTGTTATATATTTGAGAGTTTCTTAGAGGGGCGCCTGGGTGGCTCAGTTGGCTACATGTCTGCCTTTGGTTCAGGTCATGATCTCAAGGTCTCGACATCCCCCAGCATCAAACTCTCTGCTCACTGGGAGCCTACTTCTCCTCCCTCTGCCTGCCGCTCCCCCTGCTCCTGCTCTCTCTTGCTCTCTGTCAAATAAATAAATTAAAATCTTTTTAAAAAATGAAAGTTGCTTAGAGAATAGATCTAAGAAGTTCTTGGCACAAGAAAAACAACTAACTATGTGAGGTGATGGATGTTAACTAGACTTACTGTGGTGATCATTTCACAATATTTGCATATAATGCATCAGTATGTTGTATGCCTGAAACTAATGAAATGTTGTATGTCAATTATATCTCAATAAAAATATAAAAATATTTTATTGACCAGATAGTATATAGAAATGACACAATATTCAAAAATTATAGAAAGGTAAACCCTTGTTTTTTGCCACTCAAATTTTCTACAAGGGCAGCTTCAGTCAATAATTTTTTTGGTATTTTCAAGGATCTATTATGTTCATAGTAACGTGTGTGTTTGTGTGTGTATATTTATTTATATATAGGGTTTTTTTTAACCTAAATGGTGTATTACTCATGCTCTTCTACCCCTTGCTTTTTTTCTATTAAATGTGAATTTAGAGGTCCCAGATATAGCAAAAATTTTGCAGCTGGTTTATGGATGAGTGAAGATTGGTCATCTGTTTATACCATGCAGTCTTTTTTCTGTTGCCCCTAAGTGAGAACAAGCTATGTTGATGAAAAATTTGCTTCAAAATAAAATTTGAATACTTAAATGAGGTCTAATCATATGGCCTTTGCTCCCACATTTTTTTCCTCATGCCCTTTGTTTTGACTTTTTCCTTATGTTCTCCTTGAAGTAGGGGAAGGAATAGACCCCCCACTTACCCACCAAAGAGGAGATCTGTATAGAGGGACCAGTGTTAATGAACATTTCATCCCCTAATGGTTTACAGAAGCTTGGAGCATGAATCAAACTAACAAAAGAGGGAAATGGTTGTTTCTAATAGCTTTCTCTCCGGAAAGCTAAGGTAGATTTAACAAGAAGATGCCAATAGTCTGATTTGCTGAGGTCCATGCCAGGCAGTCCACAAATTGCAGCAATTTGGGAAAGCTGTCCTAGTCAAGTCATAGGCAGTTAGTCTGACCCAAACTCAAGACTCAAGTTTTTCCTTACCTAGGGGATAAGCTTTTTTTTTTTTTCTTGCTGGGTTTTCACCAGAAATAAAATATATTTGGCCAGATTATAAACTTTTTTTTAAAAAAAACCCAATTCAGATACCAATTTCTATGACCTTGAGCATATATAGTTGCAAATTGTTTTGTTTTCAGAGGACCGAAAATATCCACTTAACTGTGGCTGGTTGGCTCAATTCTTTAGTGCATGTGACCAGGGTCTAGAGGTAAAGTACTACAGGGGGCAGAGGAAAAGCTGCTTGTTTGCTCCAGATGACCCTATGGATCTCAGCTAATCTTTTATCAAGGGCAGGACATTTTGTCCCAAGCCTTAGAGGTGAGTAACAGGTGGTCTAGGACAGATGCCTCCTCACCATTGGGGGTAGAATAAAAAAAAAACTGAAAGCACATTTGATTAATTTGTTAAACATCTCCCTAAAAGTTATAACCATTCTGAGAATATAATATAATAATAATGTTGACTATTATTATTGCCCCATTTTATCTAGGTCAGAGAAATTTAGAAATTTAGAAATTTGACAGTATTCATACAAACGGCAGATCCTAACTCAAATGGGGACCTTTTCTCCAAATCCTGAGTCAGTAGCTTCACCTGCCTGTACATGGAAAAACCATGTTTCTTTCTCTTTTTCTTCCTGTATTTAATTGGTGCTCATCACGATAAGCGTAATCCCTCAGCCACCTCTTCTCTGGGAACCATCTATTTGTTCTCTGTACTTAAGATTTTGGTTTTTGTTTGTCTCTTTTTGCTTGTCTTCTTAAATTCCACATATGAGAAAAGTCATATGGTATTTGTCTTTGACTGACTAGTTCATCCGTGTTGTTGCAAATGGCAAGATCTCATTCTTTTTAATGGCTTAATAGAAAGGCCATGTTTCTTAAATCACCTACCTGCCTTAAACTGATTTGGGCTAGTGTCTGTTCTTTCATATTATAGTCCCATGTGAAAAACTGAGGTGGGATACAATTATCTATAAATCATGGTATGGGTTTTTATTTATTTATTTTTAAAACTCAAATAACATAGTACATTATCTCACTGGTCTGCTCACTGTTTTTGCCAGTGAAATATATATGGGAGGTCAGGCTGAAGATGCCAAAAAGAATGCAGTTGGTGCACAAATGAGCAAAGGTCATATATGAAATGTTTGTGGATATGTCCAAAAGAAGATGATTCTTAATTCGTCTGTATCATAATTACTGATAGGAGTGGGGCAGCCCAGGTGGCTCAGCGGTTTAGTGCTGCCTTCAGCCCAGGGCCTGATCCTGGAGACCGGGATCGAGTCCCACATCGGGCTCCCTGCATGGAGCCTTCTTCTCCCTCTGCCTGTGTCTCTGTCTCTCATGAATAAATAAATAAATAAATCTTAAAAAAAAAAAAAAACGACTAGGAGTGTCATTAGAAACACTTTGTCCCCAGAAAAGTTCCAGGCCTATTGGGGATTTGACCCCATGATTTCATGCTCAGATATGAAACTTATAAAGGCTTAAGCACGGCTTTCATTTCTGATCAACTGTTTGAGCTGAGCCAGCTGTTTCCAGAGCACAGAATTTAATGAAGCAAGCTCATGCGCTATAAGAAAATGCCAGGGCACAGCGAGAGATGATAGTTAGACTCGCTATAGATAATGCTTATTAAACTGAAGGCATAAAGACGTTTGCAGTGTGCACAGGGCCAGAGTAGTGTTTGTGTAGCAGGTAACTCACTCCAGCTGTTTGGCCATGTCCTTCTCTGCCAAAGGCTTTCCCCCAAAGGTAGCATTAGCTCCAGGAACTTTACACTGAGTATTGCAAAAGATGGCTACTTTGCAGCCCATCTGGTGGTTTCTTCAGAGACAAATGCGCTCCCATCACTAAGACTCTTTGACAGCACAAATTCACCTTGATGCTACATTTTAAGGATAGGAACACTTAACCTTGAGTACTCAAGTGGGTTGCATTTTCTGCCGCCCCATTTCTGACCACACTTTCCTCTAGACATTTGATGGCAGCAAAATATAAAGGCATTTGTCCAAAACTTTTGAGACCCACCCAAGGGCCAGATAAATGTCGTCATGTTTATTTTCTGGAATCAGGGCTAAGGGACAGGGTTAAGGGAAAGATCTCCCCTGTTTCAAATCAAGTTTACTGGAAACGAAGCAATGAAGCAATCATACTCTGCACAAAATGCTGTTTTTCTGGCTCTGTGAAACGTAATCATCTGGCATGCTGTAATGACTCTTCAGTTGTCTCACCTTTGAATGTCATATGCCTGTTTTACTTGTATTCTTGGATGCAATATTGCAGAGAACAAAAATTACCAATTTGGGCCAGGCGGGTTGGCATAGATCTCTGGTTGTGGGTAGCTAACATTGGCAACCCTATGCTTTTTAAATCCAGGCTAAGTATATACCCAGCAGTCTGTAGTTCGCATCCCTCTAGATGTTTGAGTCATTTTAATAGTCCTCTGGAGATGAGAACAAACTTGGAGCAGTAAGTGCTTTAAAAAACAAACTACAGCACTACCAGGAGTATCTTAACTGATGCAAATTATGCCAAATTCAGAAAGGTGACTAGAAAAGTCAGATGAGTCCTGGTATCATTGGTTCCTCACTCACCCCCATGAGACAAATATGCATTTCATGGTACAGCTCAAGCTTACATGTGGCTGAATCAGGCTGCTCCCAGCTGGTGGATGGTATTGACTATATCCTGGGCACACGGTGCTCTTCACTCCTCTTTTACTTTGCACAAAATGTTCTCCTCTTCTAGAATTCTCGCCTCTTATGTCATGTAGTGAAATTTCTCTTTGGAAGAAACTGCTATTTATTCCTTAGTACCTTTTCCCCAAAATTCCCTAGTAGTAGAACACTGAGTTGGACATGTGGCTAATCAGAATAAATATTACACTTCCCAACTTCTCTTATCTAAGTGTGATCCTGGGACCAAGTTCTGGCCAATGAGCTATAAACAGAAGTGTCAGGTGGCAGCATCTAGAAATCTCCTTTATCATTCTTTGGCTTTTTCCTTTTCCATTGTGTGGAGATAAGATGGCTGGAGCTAGAAGAACTATCTCAGAACTTGGAGGGCATGGAAAATAGGGTTGATGCAGAGCAAAGCATCAGATAGAGGGAGCCTGAATCCCTGATACTGTGTACAGAGTATCCAGCACTGGACTGCCTGATGGATATTGTAGAGAACTTCTGTTGTAGAGAAAAGCAAACTTCTAAATTATTTAAATCATTCTTATTTTAGGGTTCCTGTCAGTCAGAGTGAACTGAATTCTAACAAATCCCCCGTCTTTGTGCTTTAAAGCTCATTTTACTGCCAGTATCATATTCAGGAATACAGAACTCTGAGCGAAGGCCATTCATTGCCGTTTCCCTAGCTCATGTGGACATCTTTGGTCTTCTCATAGGCTCCTTGAAGCCCCCTCTTGCTCAAGACATTATTCTTATTTTCAGACTTGAGCATTATCAGTTTTTTTCTTTTAAAAAAAGACTTATTTCTTTATTTGAGAGAGAGAGAGAGAGAGAGAGAGAGAAAGCAGGGAGTAGGAATAGAGGGAGAGGGAGAGAGAAACCCAAGTAGATTCCACATTGAGAGCAGAGCCTGATGTGAGGCTCAATCCCAGGGCCCTGAGATCTTGACCTGAGTCAAAACCAAGAGTCAGATGCTCAATGAACTACATCACCCAGGCACCTGGAGCATCATCACTTTTAAGTAATTTTCTGGATTATCATGTCGTGACTTTGAAATAGCTTGTAATATGGTGGCCCAGAAGCCTCATTTCCAGCTCATTTGAATTCTCACCTCCAATATTGTAGAAAATCTGTGGAATGTTGTAAGTTCCAGTTCCCTAAGTCTACAGGCCTATAGCCTATATCTCCATCTGTGATTCCAGGTTCCCCAATTTCAGGACCCATGAGGTCCCTTTGATGTTCCTCAGTGCTCTGTTCCCCACTCTGTGGTTTCCAGACCCCACACTAGGATCTCAGGCACATCCCCTAAATGCTTTTTAAATTTATCAGCCCTCACTATGCTAACAATCAGTGCAAGGCATCACTTAGTTACATTACTAGGCTCTAGGATTCATCTACATTTACACCCCAAAGGACTTTTTCTTTTCTTTTTAAAGATTTTATAAATTTATTTATTCATGAGAGATGCAGAGACACAGGCAGAGGAAGAAGCAGGCTCTCTATGGGGAGCCTGAGGCAGGACTCGATCCTAGGACCATGAGATCATGCCCTGAGCCAAAGGCAGTTGCTCAGCCACTGAGCCACCCAGGTGCTCAGGACATTTTCAGTGTAAAAATCAATACCTGTCTCCATCAGTCTAGACACTTTTATTTGGTCAAGTTAGCTTTATCAGAGTCTATCACAGTCCTTTCTGATCACTTTAATTTTATTATAAAAATAGTACTCATTATAGAAAGTGTTGAAATACAGAAACATAAAGAAGAGAGTAGTAGCCTCTCAATCTCTTAATATAGAGGGAAGTATATATTTATTTCTTTGTAGCCTCTTTGTACATGTGTTTGTGTATACTTAATTTCACAATGGCAATCTCATATTTTCTATGTGCTTTTTCATCTGTCTTCCTACTTACCTATCTATCTATGGCTGCAAAACATTCTAGTTTGTGAATATGCTAGAATTTACTTAACCACTTTCTTACTGTTTAATACTTCTTTTTTTCCCTGATTTTACATGATTATAAATAATGTGACTAATATTTTTGTGGACAAAAATTTTCCCCTTTGGATTATATCTTTAGGCTTGATTCTTTGAATGTCAGATAATTCTAGATTCTTAGAAGGTTTAAGGAGTCTTGATACATATTGCAAATTGCTTAAAAGAAAAGTGTATTAGTTTCCCACTCCTCCAATCATGTGTCATATACTTAGAATTTTTACATTAAAATGATTTACTAATGTAAAAGTTAAAAAAGTCTCATTTTTAAAAAAATTCGCATTTCTTTTATTATAACTGAAGTTGAGTTTTTTGGCTCATTATTAATTTGTATGTCTTATATTTCCTTATGCCCTTGGGGATTTATCTGAGATCATCATATTTTCTTATAATCTGACATAACTTTATAAAAATGTATTTTAACTCTTTGTCTCTCATATTTAATGAACATAGTCTTTGCTCCTAGTTTTCAGTTTTTATTTGACTTATGACATTTGTGATTAACTGTCATATAAATGATTATGGAATCAAATACAGGTTCAGGTGGCACTTTTGTAAATTGTAACTTTAGAAAATCTTTCTCTGCTCCTTACCTGAGAAGCTCACCAATAGTAACTTAGAAATTCTTATTTCCCTTCACTTGTTTACAGTTATACCTTCATTAAATTCTATCAAATTAGCTTCTAAAAATCTGTTTTGAAAAAAAATCTGTTTTGGGCTTTTGTTGTGTTTCATTGATCCATCCATTCTTGTATCAATATCACTACCTTTGTAATTATAGGTCACAATTAATAAGTTATTTTATCTCATAATTATTTAGTACCTACTGTGTGTTAGAAACTGTGCTTGGCTTGGGAATACAGCAATGTACCAGAGGCACATAGGTCCTCCTCTCACATTCATGGTTTCTAGAACAAGAAATGGGAGAGTAATTAATAACGTACAACCCAGTGAAATATGAGTGACGAGAAGAGTGGCACAAGAATGTATGGTAAGGAAGCTTCAGTGAAGCTTTCAAAATTAATGACATCTAAATTTAGTCCTGAGATTTATGATAGGCAAGCAAACAGATGAGAGAGAAGTTGAAGATAGATGCAATAGCATCTGGAAAATCCAAGAGTCTGTGGAGGGCCCGGTACATTTGTGAAATTGAAAATAATTTTGTTTGGTCAACAGGGGCCAAAGAAGCATGGCCTTTACCCTAAGGATCATGGGGAATCATTGAAAGGGTTTAAGTAGGAGAGCGACTTGACCAGATTCAGGAATGATCTGTTTGGCTGCAATATGGAAGGTCATTTGGAGTAGAAGCAAAAAGTTGTGACAGGGAAATCAGTTTTCCTAATAAATCAGAAGAAAAGAAAAGTGATGCTGGCCTCAGCTGGGGCAGTGGTACCAGGAATAGAGATATGAGACAATTCCACATATGTGGTACATTTGAAAGATATTTAGGAGGTAAAAATGAACAGAAGTTGGTGATTGAGATGTAAAATAGGGGAGAGAAAGGAATTGGGTACCTGTTGGTTCCATTCATTCAGAGGGAATGCAGGAAAGGTAAGTATGATGTGGGAAGATGCTAATTTTTGTATATGCTGAGTTTGAGATGTGTGTAGTATACCCCAAGCTACACATCCAATAGGTTATCAAAGTCTAGATGAGAATGAGATGACCTGGAGTACAAATTTGGGTGTCTTTAGTATTTTAAGAGTGGGTTAAGCTATATGAGTGGATGTGATCTGCAGAATGAAAATAGCAGAGGGTATTTAAGTTTCAGGCAGGTGATGGGGAGCCACAAAATGAGAAAGAACAGGCAGCCAGAGGAGGGCAGATAAACAGAAGAGTGTGGTCTGTTGGAAGTAGAAGGAAAAAGGGGATTGACTGCATTGCCAATTGCTTCTGTGATATCAGGAAAGAACAGGAGTGCAAAGTTGTCCCTCGCTTTAGCAACAAATATGTTGTAGTGACCTTGAAGGGAATAGTTTTTGTGGACAAGAGAGAGAGGAGAGCACGTGACAGATTGTAGTCAGTTGGAGAATAAATGAGAAGGAAGAAAATGGAGATGGGCAATGATGACAACTTGAAAAATTTGGACCATGAAGAGAAGAGTAGAAGAGAGTGATAGCTAAAAGGAGATGTGAGATCAACTTAGTTCAGACTTTCCATGCAGGGATATTTTATGACTCTCCTTTTATTTACTCAGATCTTTTATAGCTGTCTGGAAAGTTTATAGCTGTGTGGATTTTGCAAATTTCTTATTATGGTTATTCCTGGCTAACTGATGCTTTTCTCTCTTGTTTTAAATGTAATCTTTTTATTCTCATTCTAGTTACTAACCAGCTATTGCTAGTACACAGAAATTATAATGACTTCATAGAGAGAGAGATGAGATAAATATAATTATCTTGTTTCCATCCACTTTACTAGAATCTCACAAATATTTAGTATTTCAATTATAATTAATATAATTATGATATTAATTATAATATAATATAAATAATTAAGCATATGCTATAATAGTTATAATTGCTTATCTTGAGTTTTCTGTATATGTAAGTGCTGATGTTTTATTTATTTATTATTATTATGTGTATGAAAGTCATTCTCTCCCATGGTCTTTAAGGGAAGGTACTATGCCTTAGAATATAAAATTAAAGGAGACTTTGGGAACCACCTAGACCAGTGTTTTCATTTAAAAAAAAGAGTAACTGAAGTTAAGAGCAGTTAAGTCTCTCTAGTCTATTCATGTGTTATTCCAGGTCCTATTACAATGTCATAAAATAGATGTGCATTTCACTTTCCCTAAACACATTAGCTTTAGGATGGGAGAGAGAATATTAAGGGTTTATATCATATTAATTATAGTAATAAAACATAACTAATTCAGTGGAGCCTCCAGCAACATCTTCAGAAGCTAATTAAATTTTCCTTCTGCTGCTGGTGCCAAAACACACTGCTTGGTGGCCTTGACTAGCTCATGCTGCTTCTCCCATCTCAGCGTGACCACCGAGGCAGATTTTGTGCCATCACCATTCTCATGTTTCCACCCCTTACAGGAGGAAAGTGTTCTCTCCCTTTCTATCAGCACTTACACGTTTTCATTGGATTTCTTAACATAGCCTGGCTCTGTCAAGTCACAGTCCCTACTGCCAAGAAATGTGTACAAGTTGCCAAGTCCCAGGCTGGATGCCCTTTGAAAGGCCCCATGTTGCTGTGGATTGAAAGTTTGTGTCCCCCCAAATTCATGTGTTGAAAGACCCAGTCTTAATGTGATGGTGTTTGGAAGTGGAGCCTTTGGGAGGTAAATAGGTTTAGATGAAGTCATGAAGGGTAGGGCCTCCATGTGGCAATAGTGCCTTTATAGGCAGAGATCAGAGAGCTTTCTGTCTCTCTCACTCTCTGACTTCCATCTTATTTACCCTTCCACCAAGTGAGAATATAGTCAGGAGATGGCTGGTGGCTGCCTACAAACCAAGAAGATGGCCATCACCAGACATTGAATCTGCCAGCACCCTGGTCTTGGACTTCTCCGCCACCAGAACTGTGGGCAATAAGTATTTGCTGTGTAAGCCATCTGGGGTGTTTATATAGCAGTACAGACTGCTATAGAAAGACACATGCCTTGCCTTTAAAAAATTAAAAGCCTAATTTATTGAACTATAATTTACATATAATAAGGCAGCTGGGTGTATGAATGAATCTTGACAAATGCGCATATCTGTGTAACCATCCCATTCAGGCCATTGGACATTTCTGTCACCTCCAAAATTCCCTTGTGCCCCTTTGTTGTCAAGTCTCCTCCTCCCACCTCCACTGCATTTCCAGGAAACTAGAAATCTGCTTGCTGTTGCTATAGATTAATTTTGTTCATTCTGTGATCTCACACAAGTGAATCTTAAAGTAGGTGGGCCTTTTGTGTTTGGCTTTTTTACTCAGAATGATGTTTTGGTATATTAATGTAAAGGGGTCAGTAGTTACTTCCTTTCTACTTTGTAGAAGCTTTCAACTTATAAATATGCCACAATTTGTTTATCTGCTCACCTCTTGATGGACAGATATTGGCACATTTCAAGTTTTTGGCTAATATGAATAGGTGTGCTGTGAATAATCATATACAAAACATTTCTCATGAGTAATAACCTACAATGGATATGCTGGATTGTATGCTAAGTGTACACATTTCTCTGTCCCTTTTCCCTTCCAGATCACTTGTGGATTTTTTATTTCTTCATGTAACTGTCAAATTTCACTATCTACCTTCTGAATTAGTGTTGTTAGAGGGATACACGTACAGAATTGTAATAAATTCCTGGTAAGTTGTTCCTTTTTTGTCATTGAATAAAACCTTCATTTTTCTAAGAACATTTTTGCCTAACATTTTATTTTGCTTGGTATTAATATTGCTTTCATTGGTTAATATTTTAGCAGCGTATTTTACCATTACTATCATTTAGAATATTTATATACATTTTCTTAAAAATAATATATGGCCATAATTTAAAAAGCCAAATTGTGCTGTAATCCTTAATGAAAGCCTGAAGCCCTCTTTCTTACTGTTCCCCAAGCAAAACCCTGCAGAGGCAAACATGTAAAGTTATTTTTAGCTTTGTTTCATTTTATCTTCATATTTTACAATACCATATTTAAAATATTATTTTTAACTTTTTTCTAATTGAGGCAATCCAACTGAATTCCAAGTGTTGTAGATGAGGACCTGCTTCATATATACCTGCTCCCCCATCTTCCTATGGTGGGTAGGTACAATTCTTGGTTAAATTATTATTCAGCATTTGTATCCTTGTATCACATGAGTATTTCATGAGTATTTCATGGTGTTTACATCTGTGATGTAATGGTGTTATACAACTGAATTTACATTCCTGTATACTGTTGTTCCTTGCAGTATATCAATAACTGCTTCATTTTATTGTTTTCTTTAAAGAGTCTATTACCATTTCTTCCTCAAACTTTCAACATGATCATATATGTTAGATAATACATTATTCCTTTTTCTTTTTTTGTAATGTACTATTTGGAACCTTCTGTTCCTCCACATTAATCTGGACTTTTGGGTTCAAGCTGACTTCCCAGTTTTGTCTTTTTCCTTTCTTCCAGCTTTGGATTTAACCTTTGATTCATTGTTATGTTGCTTTATCCTCCTTCTTCTGAACAGGATTTCTTTCTCTCCTGACCCATTACACATACCACGTCAATTTATTATCACTCAGTTAACCTGCAAGTACTGAAATAAGCACAAATCCTCTTTTCTTAAAATTTCAAACCGCAAGTAACAATGGAGGAAGACAGAGTAAAAAGGCTGAAGGGTTTTAATCCTGAGGGTGGTATGTCATGATTTATGTGTTTTTTTTTAAAGGTTTGTTTATTTGAGAGAGAGAGAGCACGTGTGCATGAGTGGGGGGAGGGACAGAGGAAGAGGGAGAGGGAGAAGATCTCACACATACTCTCTGCTGAGTGGGGAGCCCACTGTGAGGCTCGATCCAATGACTGTGAGGTCATGACCTGAACCAAAATCAAGACTCTGACACTTAACTGACTGAGCTACCCTGGTGCCCCTAGGATTTATATTTTAAACCATCAATGGTTGCAGAGGGGAAAATGAGGGGGCAGCTGTGGACACATTTATTATCACAGTCCAGTCATGAGATGATGGTGTCCATTTGGAGTTGGGTCATAGTAATGGGGATGGAGAAAATTGGATATATTCACAAGATATTAAAGAAGCAGCATGCATAAGGCTTGGTAATTGGCTGGTGACAGGAGGTCATGTTGGAGAGGTCAAGGATGGCTCCAGGGACTCTGACTAGCTGGATAATAGTACCATTTACTGAGATGTGGAATATTGCACGTCATGGGGAAGGGGGAGAAAGAGGCGAAGAATGAAGGGTCCATTTACAAGTGATAGTGATGTGACCTACTGTCTGCCAGCCATTATTTGTGTATATTTTCTAAAGGTGCTGAACTTTTTGATGCAGGGGGTGACAGCCAAAAATAGACTGATCCTAACTGAAGCACGATGGAAAGGCCTGGTGTTCTGTCTGCTTGGCCGCTATGGGTGACACTCAGTTAAACCCCACTATTTAAAAAACAAACAAACAAACAAAAAAAAACAACACCACTATTTTTCAAGGACCAAAATGCTAATATATGGTCGATTGTCTTAATTAGTTGCTTCTGCTTATTCTCTGGGGTACCATTCACATTGGATTCTTTTCTTCATACTGTCTCCTTACAAGTAGAAAAGATCAGGCTATTTAGCAAGCAGATACGGTTGGAAATAAGTGGAGTTATTCCAAGAATAAGATGGAAAACAAAATGTGTAAGAGTACAGAGCTCGAATTGAAAAAAACCCTCCAGAGAAGAATGCAATAAGCCAACTTAATGAGCCAACCAATTTCAATAGGAAATTATTGGGAAAAGAATTTTTTGAAGGATATGTAAGGATATTTCACCTTCACAGAGCACAGTGACAAAAAAGGCTGCTGGGGGGATAAAAAGGTGCAGACCTATTCAACAAGAAGAAAGAAAGGGTTTTGAAAAATAGTACTGTCAGGGGTCTCTATATCTCTCACAGTTAGAGTGAAACAGGATCAATGATTCTTAGGCTTATGTGCCTGAGTCACGCAATCTTATAGCATTACACACACACACACACACACACACACACACACTAAGTTATAGCATGTGACTTGTGCCACAGGGAAACAGAAGGACCATGAATGAGAATTTAGCATTGATCACCGAGGCATGATTTGTGTCATTATAGAAACAGAACCACATCACACAATGAGCCAGTTCCCCTGCTGAACCCTCATTATCAAGGGAAGATTGTAAAAATAACATTTTCTTCCTTCTAAATCGTGTGCAAACTAAATCACACATTTACTAATAAATTCAGACTGCTTTAGTGTCTGATAAATTTATAAGGAGTAAGGAGCAATCTTGAAAGATAAATCTATCTCCCCTGAATTTATGCTTCGCACACACATTTCTTTGCTACTATTATTTGTTTTACTATTATATTATTGAAACATATATTCCCTTCCTATTCCATTATATCTTAATGAAGATGATGGCCTTTTAAAGTAGAGAGTAAAATAAATTACTAGATTTTCCCCCTTCTTCTTCAGATATAATGCAAAATAGTATGTTGACCAGGCAAGAAAACCCTAATAAATGATTCAGATTCATTTCCAAGGCAGAGCCTACTTTATTGTGACCACTGTACAGGTGATCCCATACGTATTGTCTCATGCAGTAATACACATTGGAATTATTTTCTCAGAGTCTGAGCAACTTCTTGACATTTCTCTAGGGTTATCGGTTAGAGTCTCCAGGAGTTGGAAGTCCTGACTGTGCTAAAAATTTTAATGTTCCCGTCATTGGGAAAAGTTGCACAACTGACAGTCAAACTGGACTTTTCTCTTGTTAAGTCATTCTGTGACAATGGTGAAGAATAAAATGCACCCCCATTGTACCATTCAAATGTCTTCTTCACATGGCATTTATAACTGGATACCCGGTTCTGAAATATTAGCATGTTCCATGTAGAGGAGCAAAACTTTCAGATGGCATAAGAGATCTTTATTTTGTTGGGGGGACAGAAATATCTAACAAAGATACAAATTTGCTGAAATGATTCCTTTGTTTATGAGTTGGCTTCAGTGACACTGCTGCCCAGAGACTCTGCTGCATGAGCATGACGTCATTCTAATTCTGCAAAAAGCAGCCTAAAACAGGGGAAAGAGGGCAGCCCAGATGGCTCAGTGGTTTAGCGTTGCCTTCAGCCCAGGGCCTGATCCTGGAGACCCAGGATCGAGTCCCACGTTGGGCTCCCTCCATGGAGCCTGCTTCTCCCTCTGCCTGTGTCTCTGCCTCTCTCTGTGTGTCTCTCATAAATAAATAAATAAATAAAATCTTAAAAAAAAAACGGGAAAGATCATGGCATTCCTTGTCTAACACTCGGGCTCCAAGTTACTTGAAAACTCTCTGATATTGGTAAGTATCACTTGATCTCACTTGAAAACAGTGACAATAATAACACCAGGCTGCTACCTCACACTGTTGCTCTGAAGAGCAAAGAATCCAAAATGCATGCTTTGTAAATCCAGGTAGGCATGTTTTTCCTTGTCTTTCTCCTCCTTCTTTGTGAGTGGCATGTTTTATCTGGTTGTGACCACAGTGGTGAACTGACATTAACTTTTCTGTAAACTTCACTTGGAAATGAATATTCTGATCATTTACGTGGAGTGTGATTGAGCCGAGAAGGCTGATGGAAAAGAGGGAGGCAAAGCAGACTTCTAGATTCTTGGAGAATGAAGCCAATACTGATGGTTGATGCAAGTTGTGCTGTAGTTTGGTACTATGTGAGTTAGTTTTGCTGTAAGGGTTTAAATGCTTCCCCGTGAGACAGGAAAATTTATGTTGGACACACTTACAGCTTCAATTTCATATTCTAAAAAGGCACTCTTGAATCCATGTGAGGAGGCATTGAGACTCAGAAGGCAGCCCCTCTGTACTCCGTGATTTGTAATCCTGTTGGTTCCCTTGTGGGAATTTTCAGAAACTCTGAGCCAAGAGGCCATAATTCTGTCAACACCTCACACCACAGGAGCAGGGGTTAGGACTTGATCCCTGGAAGCTGTTAAATATGTACTCTAACGCTGGGATAGAATGGGTGGGCTTGGTGGGATTTGGCCCTAGTGCTGCAGGAGCTATTGTCTTGAAGAGATGTTAGCTACTCAACACCGTGGCAGTTGATGTGGCACTAATGATGCCCGGTGGACAGCCCAGATCTCCAGGGCAGCATGGAGCCAAAGAGTTCTTGTTAGATCACTGGACTGAAGCAGGGCATGTTCTCAGTTCTCTCCTAGGTCTCATAGGACATTAAGTTATGTGAGGTTTTGAGTTTTCTGTAAATCTCTAACCATGTGGTTGGGGTGATCACAAGGGAATATTAAAGTGTTGATACGTCCTAGTCAGAGGTCTGTGTGTATCAGGGGACCATTCTCTGGTGCGCTGGGTCCACTGTCCACCCTTCTTTGCCCTGCACTGGGCCCTGTGAGGCTGACCTGTCAGGATTGCATCACCTGACTTCCTTGCCCCATTGGCTTTGAGTTGGATGATCTAACGGGAGCCCCAGCAGGAGATCCATGGAGAAAGGAGAGTGAGGCAAAATGTTTCTCTGGTTGTCTCCCTGTGGGGTGGCCAGTGGGAGGCCACAGCTTCATTTGGTACCCCTTCCACACAGCCTTCTCTGTCTTTGGTTCCAGTAGCCCCATGGCTCCCTCATCCCCTTCAATCCTACCTAGGGAAGTGATGGTATACTGTCATCACCAGACATGGATGGCTACATTTTCTTTGTGGTTTTCTTATTCCTAATAAATAGGAAATAATCCCTTTATTAAATTTACTTCACATACCAATTTGAGAGTGCCATCTTTTTCCTGCCAAGATTCTGATAAAGCAGGCAAGCTTGGATTGCCACAGGCCTGCAAATGGGGGCAAACCTGAACTTCAGATGCCAGATAACTGTTGGGTAGAATGCCATTCAATTGCATTGACAACAGGGGTCCCTTTCTTTCATTACTTCCTTGATAGAGGTTGGTTTCTCTTAGTTCTGTCTTAAAATGTCGTATCACAAATGTCTGATTTTGTGGAGAAGTGCAAGTCATCTATTGAAAGGAGGTCACGAGTACTATTGCTTAATCTATAGGATGGTTTATTTGATGTATTTATGTGGAGATAAAAGATGAGGTACTACTTTTGTTATGATAAAAAATTAAATCCCTTTCTTTGTTTTTACACTCCTCTCCTTATTAATTTTCTATTGCTTAAACCTAAAGTAGGCGTCTATCATTCAGGGCACCAGATTTAGGTCAATATGCATACTCTAAAAAAAGTAAGAAGGGAAAGAAAAGTCCAGTCACTTTTCAACATTTATCAGTATGAAAACATTGTAATATTTTATAGTTTTTGGTGGCAGGGTCTTATGGATGAGCCTACACAAAGGCATATTGTTCTAGTTAAATGATCCATTTAAGTTGGCTTATTTTATTTCTTTGTATGATAATAACATATTTTAAAAGCCTCAGCATATGCTGTCATTTCTTTAAAAAGTAAAATATTGTGTGCCTCTGTGGTGCATTCATCTTAGACCTTTACTGCCACTCCACTCTTCCACATATGGTGTATATCTGGACATTAAAATATCAGAGAATGTTAGAATCAACATTACTGTGTTTTGAGAACACTGTGGGACACTGTGATCCTATGTGGTCTCTTCTGGTCTATACTCTTCCTTTGGGAATTGCTTCCTTCCCAGCTCTAACCAAATAGTTAATCAGGAGCCACTTTCTTCCATGACTTTGCCTCGCTCTGACCACAAGGCCAGACAGTGGCAATGACAAAAATCAGCCAATAGGAATTCTCCCCTGGAATGTTTGTGAAAGAGAGAGAGGAAGAGTTGGTTCCACTCTGCAGAGGGGAACCACAATTTGTAAAACTCAGGCTCCCTTTGTGACCACTTTCCCTCTGTGTGAGAAAAACCTGTTTTTGGCTGTTGAAACTAAAGTGGACACTCCAAGAGAGGATAAAGGGGCGTCCTCATCACATTCAAGTTCCTGGAAACCCAGCCACTTTATGCCTTGCTTAAGTTTTAGTTGTTCAAATATCTTTCAGTTCCATGAGGTGTATTCACAGTATTATTTGTATATGTTTCCCATTTGCCTAAATCAGTTTTATTATGGTCTCCATCAGTTATAATCAAAGGCAACCTCACTAAAACAAATGACTGCAAATATTCAATGTAAAGTCATTCAGCAAATAATTTCTGAGTGGTTATTTTGAGCCAAATCTTCCAAGAGAAGCAATACAGTATGAAATTTCATCCTTATTCTCTGTGAGTTTATGTCATAGTAGAAGAGATAAGAATGATAATAATAATAATGACCTTGATAATACAACCACCACAATGTTTTAAGCACTCACTGTGAGTCTACTAATTTTACATGCATGATTTCATTTAATGCTCAGCGTAACTCTATCAGTATGATATCACCTTTCACATTTTGGAGATGGTATAATTAAGGTTATGCAAGCTTGAGCCACATATGAAGCAATGAATATGAAGGCAGAATTTGAACTCAGGACTGTTGGACTTCCAGGTCTTTGCTCTTGCTTTTTATATCCTACTTCTTATATGTAGGTAAAAGTATGTGTGACTTAAAAAGAAGTTGAGAGAAGGCAGAGATGACATCCCTTTGTAAGGATCTAGAGCAGTTTGATGGAGAAGGTGTCTGGGTAGAAAACACAATCCTACACAGTCCTACATTCATGCTTAAATGTACTCACAATTGAGACTGGAGCAAGGATAAAAATAGGAAATGGTATCAATTCAAATCCATCTTGGGCTGTATCTTATACTTTCAGTGCTAGCTCTTTCCCTCCTTCAGGCTTGCCTTCCTAATGATTCTGCCAAGTTGTAAAGAATTAACCTGCAGTTCTAAAGATTTGCAGCTGGAAAGATTTCACTTCCCAAGAACCAAAGCCAAGAACATTTAGCAGTCTCAACTGAGCAAGTTCAGAAGTTAGTAAATTTGGAGTGAGTGTGTTCTTCCTGGACTGATGAGGTTTACGTGACTCATACTGGCTGTACCATGTTCCTATTAGACACTCTGTATGTTGGATCTCCTATTTCCTTTCCAGGCTCTTCCAAAGCAGGGCCTGATGACCCAGCACATTGGTGATCTTGATCTATCTGATGGAGACACATGTAGCCATTTTGATGTACAGTAAAGCTGATCACTGGAAATATCTCCAGGATTATAAACCCAGGAATAAAAATATTTTGGGTGCACTCTACCTCTCCCTTTCTAGGGTAGAAGCAACATAGTTATTAGTAACTCCACTCCTATTTACAAACTTTTTGGATAAAGATGGTCTACTGTGAATGCTCCATGATTCTTCCTTGTAGTTATATAGTACTCCTAGGCCAGTGAGTTCCCAGTGTTTTATAAAGAACCTCCTAAAGGACATTTGTTGAGTGCCTGCAGTGTGCCAGGCACAAAGTTAGTGACCTCATATATCACTCATTAAGTCCTAAAGTTCACAGTAACGCCATGTGAGACCAAAGATTCAGATAGGTCAAGTAGCGTGCTTAAGGCAACACATCCAGTAGATGGCAAAACTAAAATCTGAATTACTTTCATATGACACAAAGCCAGTGCCTTCACTGTGGCAAGCTGTTGGTAGGCAATACCATCTATTCTTTGGCTGGGGATACTCAAATCTGGAAGTTAAATTACTCGTAAGGTCACATTGCAAATCAGGGGTAGATCGTATCTATATCCAGTCAGAGTAGTGTGGTTGTACCAAAGCAGACTTCTAAATCGTATTGAATATCAAATTTTGGTCAGAAATAGAACGTGCTGAGGTGAGAAAAACATACCATTTGGGGAAAAATAAAGATAAACTTTTAAAAATGCCTGAGAGTTTTTATTTAAAATGAGGAGAGGGAGGAAGATTCACAGTTGGTCATCATCAAGCTGCTTCCAAATTAGCCATTTATTTTTGAAGGTATTAATGTTGAGCTCTAAAGTAAGTCAACACTGAGAGGCTTCAGAAATAACTGGTTGGGCAGATGATCTGTCGGCTGGCTTCTCAGATACTCTTTGGGACACAGACAATGACCTACCAGGAACTAGCAGAAGGGCAGTCTCCGACGCTATCTTTTTCTGAACCAGCCTGATGTGTTGAAAGACAAGAATCACCTACTGGTAATCACATAGTGGTGATCTGTCCATTTATGGCTTGTGGTTTTACTTTCCATTATTCTATGACTGAACTTAAAAGAACTGCATTTTTATATTCATTCGGTCAGGTGCCCAAGGCAAGCAATTAATGATATTTCCATTTCATAGCTAATGGTAGGAGAGTTCTCTCTTTGAAAGTAATGAAGAAGGAAAAAGCCCCAGCTAAGAAATGGCATGGGTAAGCAGCTTGAGACTGAGATGTAGTTAAAGATTCATGTAGTAAAAATTGTAAACATTTGAATATCACATCTAAGTTTTGTACTTTGCTTTGTGTCTCTGACTTTAGTCATGTGGGAGAATAACTTATTTGGCCTCAGATTTTCCTCATGTCAAGAAAACTTTATCTCTTTAGACTTAATAACCAAGAAATCAATGTCAGATCTTATCAGATCATGCTATGTGCCTCTGGGGTTAAAGCGACTCTTACAGTGTTCAGAGCAATATTGACAATCCCTTCCTAACCTGACTGCCACTGAAGTTTCCAGGGGAACCTTAGTGAACCTGGGGTTCTTTGTAACACTTTTAGGTAAGTAATTTGGTTCTAGTAAAGTCATGTGGATAAAAAAAAAAACCCATAGGATTGTAGACTTTGCTTTGGTAAAAATCTATAACAACTATTAGAGAACACAGTCTTTCTTTGCTCTATTAGTAAGTGTGGGTTCCTCAAGGTTGCAGTAACAAAGCAATTCCTAAATCTCTGTAGCTTCACCCAATAAAAGTTAATTTCTTGTCCAGATCTTTATCTGAGTCAGGTTGGATGGCTTCTCTCAAGTATTTGGCAACTAAGTATTGGTGACTCAAGTATTTGATCTTCTTCCATTAGGTGTCTGTAGTATCTGGAAATGTTCTGATTTCTGTTGTATGGATGGGAGGTGGTGCTTATGGTCATAAGGGAAATTTTGAAAGCCAAGCCTGAAAGTGGCATACCTCATTTCTATCACATCCCTCCGGCTGGAACTTAGTCACATACACAACCTAAATGCAAGAGAGCCAGGAAAATTAAAACACGCCAATAAGGGAAGTAGTTTTGTATTCCAGTGACTTCATTTTTTGAGAGCTGGGCTAAAAGAGGAGGGATAGAAGTAAACAGGAGAGGTCTTTTGCTTACATTGGTGAAGGATTATTATAGGAAGAAAGAAGGACAATGTTAAACTCAGTGATACCACAAATATTACTACTCAGAAAAAAATTCATGACTACTTTGGTCCATATTATGACCAGCTGGATTCTAAAATTAAAAAAAGAAAGTTTTCCATCTTGGCAAGTCAGTCAAAGTAAGGAATTATTGGATACTGTCACCATTAGTGTGTTTTTGAGGCTTTTGCATAGCAGATAATCCTCCCATCCTCCTGTCTGTTCATCCATCCATCAATCCATCCATCCATCCAATCATCTAATCAGTTAGAAAATCCCAGAAAACAAAACTTTGACAAATCTGTTATTTGCCATCCATACTGTATTTCCCCTTCATTATAGTAACAGAATCTCAAACATTTCTTTTCTGGAAGTATTTCTCTATCTTTTTCAGCTATGCTCCTTGCATTGCCCCACTCTTCTACTCGTGGCTGTAGTTAAATTAAGCCAGTTGTGGGGCTCATCACCTTTGCTACAGTGATTGATTTAGCAATGGCACATCATGTAATTTGATCAGTAAGAAATACTTGGAAACACTCATTCCTTTTTTTATTTCATGTTTTAAAATTCTAATTAGTTAATATACATGGTAAAATTGTTTTCAAATGTAGAATTTATAGATTCATCCCTGCATATAACACCCTGTGCTCATCACGTATAACCTCCTTAATGCCCATAAATGGAAAGACTCATTCTTAAAGTTGTTCCCTCTCATTTTTTGAAGGTGTGAACATATTGACAACTCATTCATCTCATGTTCTCCAACTTATTCCTGTTTAATTATTGGCAAACCCAGGAACTACAAGGTTAATTCATCTACTTCCCTGGACTCCAATTCCTTCATCTCTTCTCTTCTAGTCTATGTGAGATGCCACTTCCATGGTCTGATCCTAGACTTCGTCATTACCAATAAGTATAGCACTTCCATCATCTCTTTCAATCATTCCATTTTGCGATAACTCTTGCTATCATTCCAGCTTAATCCATCCTATAAACCCATTTCCAAAATTCATCAATTAAAGTCAGACCTAAAATTGAACATGCTATGTCACTGTTGCCCCTTACCATTGCCCTTGTGCACACATATAACTTTTCCCCAATGTCCATTTAAATTTCATGACATCACATTAAAATTTCTTCCTCACATATATTCTCATATACCTCTTTCCCCCTTCCCTTCCCTCCCTTGCATTTGCCTAGCAAGATCCCTAAGTGGATGAAGCCCAAGTTTGTCTACTTCCCGACTGCACTAAAGCAGCTGAGCATAGCTAAGGAAAAACACAACTGATTGATTTAGTTTCAAATCATGACCATAACCCCTTACTGGTGATCAGCTTTTTGGTAATTCCATCGGGTTTCCACTCTCTTAACTCTTCCATTCTCCTTGATAATTATTTCATACCTCCTCTTTATTGAAATTGCCAGAATTTTCTTGTCCTTATTTCTCTCTTCTCCACTATCACATCTACTCCCACCCCGCCTCGTTTGTTCATGTATGCTGCTTTCCTTCTCGTTGCTATGGATAAACCATCTATGGAAAACCAGCTCCTACACTGGATTATACCTCTCCCTCCAACCCCACCCCTGCCACTTGAAGATATCATTCCATTAATTCTCCTCTATCTCTTTTTGTTGTCAAATTTTCCCTCTCCTGAATCATTCACTAGCATAGAAACATCATGTTGTTATCTTATACCTTAAAAACAAACTTGCTTGACCCACATTTCTTTCCAGGGACTTCCCCATTTCTCTACTCCCCTTTTCACCAAAACCCCTAAAAGGGTTGTTTCTGTTTGCAATATCTCCTCTCCATGCTAGTTGTCGCCCAAAGGTCAATTCTCAGTCATCTTGCTTGACCCAATTTATCCCTCCTTATTCCTTAAAGAGCTTTATTTTTCTTTTAGGAAATTACTCATTTGGGATTTTTTTCCTCCCTTACTGGATATTCTTTCTTAGCTCCTTTGCTTATTTCACTTCATGCACCTGACCTCTATTAGAATATCCCTGAGTTTAGTCCCTGGACTTCTTTTTCCCATCCACACCATTCTGCTGGATGATCTCATCCAGTTTTGTGGCTTTAAATGGTATCTATTTGTTGAGGAATCTCAAACTTGTTTCAAGCCCCATATATCACTCTTGAGCTCTATACTTGACATCCTCCCTTGGATACCTATAAACATCTCAAACATTTATAAAGCCAAACCACTGGGTTGCATATCCATGAGCTTATCCACTGTAACCCTGCTCATTTAGGACTTACCCTAATTTCTGGAAGATAGAAACTCCCATCTTTCAATTCTTAAGGCCAAAAACCTTGGTGTCATTCTTAGCTATTCTCTTTCTTTTATACCCAGCATTCAATCTCTTATGAAATGCTGCCAACCCAACTACCAGTATATACGCAGAATCTGACCACTTCTCATCATCCCTACTTGACAGTGCTGGACCAAACCACCACTATTTCTCATGTGTAATCTCTTGACTGATCTCCTTGCTTGTACTCCCTCCCCTTCCTATGACTTATTCCCCACATGGAAACTAGAATGACTTTTACTACTGTAGTCAGACATTTCATCCTTCTACTTAAAACCTTTGAAATGGCCTCTTGTTTCACTCAAATAAAGCCAAAATTTGAAAATGGACTTTAAGAACCAATATGATCTTGCTCCTCATCAATTTCCTGACCTCATTTCCTGTCATTCTTCCTGTTGAACTTCTGCATGTATTATATGCCCTCTTTGCTATTCCTTGAACACAGCAATAATGCAGTTATCTCAGGACCTTTATACTTGTTGCTCCAGATCAACTGATTGATCTTTTTTTCTATTTGTCATTTATTCCTCCCACTTTCTCTCCATCCATTCATCTTTCTCCTTCCAACTTTTTTTCTCTCTCCATTTATCTATCAATCATTTTGTAGTCTTCTTTCAGTTCGATTGTCAAATATCTTATCAGAAAGGCCTTCCTTGGCAATCTCATTTGAAATAACAAACTGTATTTTTGTCTAAACTTTACTTTCTTCCTTCTTTTCCTGCCTTATTCTTCTCCATAGAAATTACCACTACTTGCTGTGTTGATTTTTAAATAGCAATTAACACTACTTGCTATGTTTTTTTCTTACCAGAATATAAACTCTTTGAGGGAAGGGACTTCGCTTCTTTGTTCTCTGCTGTTTTCTTTTCAGACACTAGAACATTAGCTGGAATGTAGTAAATGCTTAATACATATTTGTGGAATGAATGAATGAATGAATGAATAGATTCTTTCAAAAGAACTACATGGAGAGATATTGTTTCTTATCATTGGACATGAATAAAGAAGTTTATAGTCCTAGGAGATATGCCACTCTCTTGAGAATGCAAGGAAAGTTTTAGAAAATAAGCCTACAGCTTGAAAAGCAGAGAAGAAAGAAACTCTCTTTGGCCCCTTAAACACTAACTTATCCCTTCTTTCTTGATAAACTAATTCCAGTTTAATTGGGCATCCATTCCTATAGGAAAATAAACCAAACTGCAGCTCAGGAATAAATCCTAAATATACAGTACCTATTTTGGTATCCTCTTCCCCTTGCCAAATTATTAATATACAATGAACATGTTATCCAGTGTTTCCATGGAAGAGGAGGGGATGTTTGCATGGAAGAATTCTGGGAAAGGTTTTATCCATTCTTCAAAAAAGACACAAGGTGGTCACAAATACCCTTCATCAACTCTCTTGCAATATCTACATGTAATTGCTGGAAATTGTGGATGAGGATGACATGATGGAAAGACGAAAAAAAAACACTTTTTTTTTAGAGAAGTATGTTTATTTTTTAATTTTTCAAAAATTTTAATTAAATTGAATTCAGTTAACAAATACCATATTATTAGTTTTCAGGGTAGAATTTAATGATTCATCAATTGCATGTAACACCCAGTGCTCATTACATCAAGTGTCCTCCTTAATGTCCATCACCCATATATAATGCAATATTACTCAGACATCTAAAGGAATGGGATCTTGCAATTTGCAACATGGGTGGAACTAGAGTGTATTATGCTAAGCAAAATAAGTCAGTCAAATAAAGAGAAATACCATATGATTTCACTCATATGTGTAATTTAAGAAACAAAACAGATGAACATAGCAGAAAGGAAGGAAAAATAAAATGAAAACAGGGAGGGAGGCAAACCATAAGAACTACTATTTCTGATGATGGAATGAATCTACTGATTTAACCTATGCTAGAGATACCACCTCTTGAAATTTCTGGTTATGTAAAGTGATAATGGGGTTTTTTGGTATTGTTTTGGATCAGTTTGATTGGGGTTTTCATTACCTGTAGCCAAAAGTACCCTAATACATCAAACTATTTCTCAAATTATCAATTAGGTCAGCCAATAAATTCTTTTTACTATATAAGCTTATTTAAAATGGGTTTTCTTTCACTTGTGATCCACAGAGCAGCTGATGCTGTTATCCAAATGTCCCTTACTAAAACCATAACTGTCCCTAAAATTGTTTTTAGGTATATTTATTTCCCTGTACCATGATTTAGTGATAGGATGGTGAATCCATTTTTTAGTGATTTTGGCATATGTTCATGTAGTCACAGCCACCATGATATTACTTACCCTAGGGACACTCCAGTGATTATTTGAGTTTTATTTCTGTATAATTTGTGTTTGTTGTGTCAGGAATCAACATCCTTGCTCCTGGCCCTGTAGCTGCTGTGTTCAATAGGTAAAAAAATAGGCAGCAGTGGTAGACTCTACAAATGTCTCCCTTTAGACACAATTATTTTTTTTTGAAAGTTTTATTTATTTATTAGAGAGAAAGGAAGAGCAGGGGGAAGGGGAGGAAGAGAGGGAGAGGGAGAAGTAGACTCCCCACTGAGCAGGGAGCCCTACCTGGGGCTCGATTCCAGGACCCTGGGATCATGACCTGAGCTGAAGGCAGACTCTTTACCAACTGAACCACCTAGGCACCTCTAGACACAACTATTAAGATGGATCTAGAAATAAGGTTTTGTCCTGTGCTGAATTCTTATTTTGCATTGAGCTAGTGCATGGTATTGGCAGTCAGGACAGAATCAGATTATCACAAAAACCACAAAGGCACTTACCTAAGGAAGAAGACTGAACTGACTACCTTATTTTGGTTTTCTTTCTATATAGGTTAGAAAAATGTTCATCGGGTTTGACATTACAGGAGAGATTTGGGACCAGGAGATTTGGAACTTGAAATCTTAGCCTCTCTTCTTCACCTTACCAGAGTACTCTTGAAGTGGGACTGATGTTTCTAGATCTCTTAATCATTACCCAAACTGGACAGTTTTCACCAAACTGTGAAAAATGTAAATAATAAGGACAATACACTCTGTTTTCCCTAAATCTAACTTCTCCAATTTAAAATACTAATTTTTGTCTCTGAAACTACTTCCTTTTTCTTTTATGTATGCATGTTAAAAATATTTTTTTCTGTAGGAAACGATAATGATAATAAATGGGAGATAAGTTTCCACTTTTGCTTTTTGTTTACTTAGGTAAGTAAAGGGTTGGTGTGGTGGATTAAAAATGGTCAGAACTTCTTTGACATCTTGTCCACTGAGAAGTAGGGTTTGTTTACTTTCCCCTTGAACCTGGACAGGCCCACAACTCCTTGGCCAGTAGAACATCACAGACATGAAGTGATGCTAGTTTGGGGCCTACTTGAAGAGGACTGGAATCTTCCATCCTGGTCTCTTGCAGACCCGAACCATCATGTGAGAAGTTCAATTATCCTTCTAGGTAAACCATATGAAATGATTGTGAAAATACAGAGAGAAGGAGAAAGCCCAGCTGAGATCCATTAGATGGCCATCCTTGTCAAGAAGTTTGTGAGTAAAACCTTCATATGCTCTTTAAATCAGCCCTGTTTTCAGGTGAATATCATTGCATGATGCTAGTGGACACCACTAGAACAGGAGAATTGGCCAATTGAGCTCCTCCAGAATTTCTGACCCACAAAATCTTGAGATAAGATAGAATGGTACTTGATTTAAGCTATTACATTTTGAGATAATTTGGGACACAGTAATTGATAACCAGAACAGTTGACAAACCAGCTTTTGGGGAAAATTGTACTTATGCAGGGAATTGAAAATTCTTGGAAGTTTGTTTTTTGAGATCTTATTTACTTGAGAGAATGAGAAAGCACAAGCAAGGGAGCAGCAGGAGAAGAAGAAGCAGATTACCCTGTGAACAAGGAGCCTGATGTGGGGCTCAATCCCTGGGCTCCGGGATCATAAGCTGAGCTGAAGGCAGGCCCTTAACCAACTGAGGCACCCAGGTGCCCTGAAAATTCTTGGAAGTTTTTAATGATGATAACCTAGCTTTATAGAAAACAGATGCTATTTCTAAGTAAAAGAAATTTGTCAAAAACTATATGATCCCTAGATAAAAACTTAGCAAGAAAAGTACGAGGTCTAAATGAAGAAAGCTATAAAGTCTTACTGAAGGACTTAGACAAGATCTGGTAACTTGGAAAGAAATTTTATGTTCTTGCATAAGATAGCTTAATAAGACTTAACTATTTTTGTAAAATAAATAAGTTAGGTGAAATTTAATTAGGATACCTATGGATTTGTAGTTTTTGGAATTAGATAACAGCACCTTAAAAATTATTTGGGAGATTAAAAATGTTAGACTAGCCAAGAAAAGTATGAAAAAGAACGGTAAGGTAATACATGCCTCATTAAATTTCTGAATTTGGTTAAATTTGGTTAAAAGTAAAGTAAACACACATACTATAAATTCATAGAGTCAAAACATTGTAGTAATGGCGTAGATAAAAAAATCATTAAAACAGAGACCCTAAATATAGACCCTCATATACTTGAGAATTAGATTCATAACAATATCTACTGAAATGAAAAACACATACCAATCTTGGGAATAAAAGGACAAATATATGTAAGGCTATGTGTAGATATTATTTAGTGTTGCATTGTTTGCAGTGCTCAAGAAAATTGGAGAAAAAAATGAAATCCATTAGTAGAAGAAGAAATAAAATTTGCTGATCCATACCAGAGAATATTATATAGTCACTAAAAGGAGTGAGATTTTTAGTAGTCAACTTTCAAGGGATTTTCAGGATGTACCATCGACTAAGAAAAATAAGGGGAGGGAAACATATATATAATATGACCCAATTTTCGGGATCCCTGGGTGGCACAGCGGTTTGGCGCCTGCCTTTGGCCCAGGGCGCGATCCTGGAGACCCGGGATCGAATCCCACGTCGGGCTCCCGGTGCATGGAGCCTGCTTCTCCCTCTGCCTGTGTCTCTGCCTCTCTCTCTCTCTCTCTGTGACTATCATAAATAAATAAAAATAAAAAAAAATAAAAATAAACTCTTTTAAAAAAATAATATGACCCAGTTTTCATAAAACAACAACAATGAAAATGCCACTTCTCATTACCATCAGATTAATTATTTTATGAGCAAGAAGAAATATATGGAAAGTACATACAAATTGTTGATCTCATGTAGGAAATTAGGCAGTATGTCTGGGACTGTGAACTTTAATGGTAGCATTTCAGAAAACTTTTACTTTCTGTACTATTTGACCTTTTTAAAATTTAGTTATATTTATTCATTATCCATGTAATGTAAAAAACCAGAAAAGTCATGATTGTTTTATAAAGTCTTAAATTTTAATTCCAGTAGAGTTAACATGCAAGTGTTAGTTTCAGGTGTACAACATAGTGATTCAACAATTCTATACATTACTCAGCGCTCATCATGATAAGTGTATTCTTTAATCCCCTTCATCTATTTTACCCAACCCCCACCCACCTCCCTGCTGGTAACCATCTGTTTGTTCTCTGTGGTTAAGTTTGTTTCTTAGTTTGTCTCTCTTACTCTTTTTTTTCTCCTTCTTTTGTTTGTTTTGTTTCTTAAATTCCACATGAGTGAAATCATACAGTATTTGTCTTTCCCTGCCTGACTTGGTTCACTTAGCATTATGCTCTCTAGATCTATGTCATTGCAAAGGGCAAGATTTCATTTCTTCTTACGGCTGAATAATATTCCACTGTGTGTGTGTGTGTGTGTGTGTGTGTGTGTGTACACGCATCTTCTTTATCCATCCATCTATCAATGGACATGGGTTGCTTCCATAATTTGGCTATTGTAAGTGATGCTGCAGTAAAAATAGGGGTGCATGTACCCCTTCATATTAATGTTTTTGTATTTTGGGGGTAAATATCCACTAGTGAGATTATTGGATTGTAGGGTAGCAGAAAGATTATTTTAATACACTTAGTAAATACACATTTACTATCAACAGTACATGTGCATAACAAAAAAAATCTAGGAAATTTTCAGAAATAAAAAGTAATTTGACAAATAGGCTAATTTGTTTCAGAGGAATCAAATGAATCCTATTTTTAATTATTAAATATTCCCATTTGTCCCAAATAAAAACCAGTCCCCAAAGTTGATTAGATAAAACTTGGAATAGTGACTAGCATTTTAAATGTCACATGGACAATTTTGCGAGTGGCATGCCTTAACGGTTGTGCAATGCATCCTCATCTACCTACAGCAGCCTCGGCTCCAGGAATCTACACATCATTAGAAGTTTATAAATAATTCGATACTAAAACATCTCAAACGGGACTCTGCATGTTAAAAGCAAAAGAAATAAAAGAGAAAACTTAAATAAGCTTCTATAAGTGAATGGCAGGAAGAAATCATACTATTATATGATGAGCTAAGGAGTCTGTCCTAACCCGTAAGCATTAGTCACATGTGAATGACCCCTTGATCATTGTACTTGCTAAATAGATGATCCCAGAACTGCCAAGGAACTCACCTTTGGCTGCAAGGAAGGGAAGGCTCAGGTGTACGCACTGTCACAAAGATGTTCTCATTAAATGTGATTGATTGATTGATAGACTATCTCATTTCACAAACTTTATTTGAGAAAAGTTTGAGTTAAAAAGTCAGTAAAGTTGCTGTTAATAAGCATTGTACTGGGACCTTGGGAGGACAGGGTAAAGATAAATAGGACGTGGCCCCATAGCATAGAAAACAGAGTTACAAACAAGAATAATACAATTGTACTATTAAACCCAAATGGGTAACACTTTTTCTTTGAGAAGATGACTTTTGACATACTCCTGAAATCCTATAGAATAGCTTAAACATACCTCATCTTAACCATACACACTTGACTGATAATTAAATCAGTTTTATTTCTAGAGCTGGGCTTTCTTAGAGTCCATCCATTTGTCAGGTTCTATTACCTCCCAATAGGTGTTCAGTGATTTAAAGAAATGAATTGACAAGCTTCAGGCCACTTCTACGAGGACAAGCTGCCAGGACTTCCCGCACTGCAGCAAGAGCTTCAATGGACGGAAGAGAGTGAAGGGAGAATCGTCTCCACTGGAACATTCTGTCCTTGCAACTTTGTGTGTGTTGAGGGGGGAAGAAGTTATTTGTGTCTTTCCATTACAGGCATGGGAACAGGGAAAGCCTTCGGATTTTTGACCAATCTTCTATAAGAAGCCAAAATTTTCAGAGCAGGGTCAACATCTATCTGCAGCTTATATCCATTCCTATTTACTGTAACATATTCAGTTCCTCCTCACCTCCCACCCCGTATTAGTCAGGTGGGGCTGCAATAACAAAATACCACACTAGCTTTAACAACAGAAAATCCATTTTCTCACAATTCTGAGGCTAGAAAGTCCCAGATCAGGGTGCTGGCAGGGTCAGTTTCTCCTCGGGTCTCTTCCCTTGGCTTGTGGAGAGCCATCTGTTGCGGTGCCCATGTAACCTGTTCTCTGTGCAGCCGCATCACTGGTATTATCTTTCTTCTTAGAAGGACAAGGGTCTTATTGGATTAGAGCCCTACCTGTATGACTTCATTTCACCTTAATGACCTCCTTCGAGGCCCTGTATCAGATATAGTCAGATTCAGGGTTAAGGTTTCATCATATGAATTTGAGGGTGAGGGGAGACACAATTCAACCCATAACACCATCTGTCTCTGTATCTTTCCCTCTCAAGTCCTATCCTATTTCACTTCTTTTGTGGCTTGTGGTAATCCTCAATTTCTTTTTTCTGGGTGGAGAGGTGCTGGTTAGGTAAACACATTTTCTTGGAGTCCAAAATGGGTACATATATGGCCCCTAGTTGAGTTTTCCAGATTAATGCTGTGCATTAGGAAGGAAAACGAACTGAAACAGAGGGACAGCAGGAAGGTCCTCACTAGGGGGTGTTCAAAAGTTGCCTTTTTTTTCTTTTTACCCCCCTTTTTTATTGGAGGGGAAATTCCATTTTGACTTAAAGAGCTTTAATAGACTGTCATTGGCAAACAGTAATTGCTAACAAAATGTCTCTTTTTTGGCTTTTAATCAACGTTAATTCCTTTAGCTTTGCTTTCATTAACTTTGTTAAGATATTGTCATGGAAAAGAGATTTCTGAGAAGCAGTGCAAGTACATTAGAAAAAACTCGTAATACCCCCTAAAACAGAAATGGGCATTATAATTGTCAATGATGAGCCAAACATACTTCTAAACATTCTCAGTTATGTCGTGAATGCCACTGTCCTAAGAATTTCTTTTCTTTCTTTCTTTTTTATTTATGATAGTCAGAGAGAAAGAGAGAGAGAGAGAGAGAGAGAGAGGCAGAGACATAGGCAGAGGGAGAAGCAGGCTCCATGCACCGGGAGCCCGACGTGGGATTCGATCCCGGATCTCCAGGATTGCGCCCTGGGCCAAAGGCAGGCGCCAAACCGCTGTGCCACCCAGGGATCCCTGTCCTAACAATTTCTAAGAGCTGGACAGGGCAAGCAGATCTCCTAGTATTGCAGACAGCTAATGTTTGCTTTCACCAGGATTATATGAATTTATGATGATTCCATGTGCTTTTTTTTTGCTTACACATTTCCTGAAGGCTCAGATAAATATTTGCTCACTTATATCTTATTAGACTCATTGACATCTTTCCCTTCTTCTGATCTGTAGTTACATAGCAATTCAATATTTCTCCATCTCTCTCTCTTTTTTTTTTTTTTGCTTGTCCTTTACCATCACAAGCAGGAATTCAGAGATATGAAAAAACTGGATGTGTGCAGCATTGTTCCAACAACTGTTTCCCCCCAGAGCTCTCAGCTCAGCCGCCCGTAATTCCCTAGGAGTTCCATTGTTTTCAGTGTAAATCAGCTTGTTTGTATGTTTTGTTTTGTTTTAAACATAGAAACCTCGTTTATAGCTAGCTGGTTTTGCTAGATTGGAGAAATTACCCTCAGAAAGACTGGAGGGGACATAGGAAATTTATCTATTGGCTGAACTTTGTAAGTAGCAGTCCACAGCAGTAATTTACATTAAAGAAAAAGCAGCATGGGGCTGCCCTGGGATTTACAGGCACTTTTGTTAGAAAGGAAAATATCATACATCCAACCAAAATGGATTGAATGGTTCAGTGCACACAGCGTTCCTTTCATCGGTAAACACTTAGAAAAATCCAGCAAGTGAGAAATGAAACACTGATTTGGTTTAAAATTGAAACCTCTCGGATAAATTTAATACTTATCTCAAGTATCAAAGATTTTTATGTTCAAAATGTACTGCTTTGAGCTGGAGTAACAGGGGAGAATCCTGTACTACAGACTTGGCTAGCAGACATATCTGTGCTTCTAAAAGTTTGTAATTCAGTGGAAATAGGCAAGGAAATATTTGGAACATAAGAACTTGGAATTTATAAAGAACACATGTATTTGTATGTACTTACGTCTCTTCAGATAAGGCATGTTAGGGAGTCCCATAGCAGAGTGAAAGCTGTGTTACCTGATACTTGATACCCACAAAACTCTGGGAATTAGGTGTGCCTATTGAGGTGTTGAAACTCAGAATAAGCTAAAGAGAAAATTAAATGGAACAGAGTGGGTAGAGTTTGTAATAGCTAGGTGGTATTTAAAATTTGCTTTTTTTTTTTTTGTGGGGGGGGGATAATCAGTAGACTTTAGAACTCCAGGAGCCTTTGTAAACCATGGTGATTTACAAACAACAGTGTTAGCCATTGCCTGACTCTTAGTAGGTTTTTAACACTGTTAATTTCCTTCCCTACTTCCTTACATCTTAGAGGTCTTGATTTTGTTATTTATTTATTTATTTATTTATTTGTTTATTTATTTATTTATTTATTTAAAAGATTTTATTTTATTCATGAGGGACATAGAGAGAGAGGCAGAGACATAGGCAGAGGGAGAAGCAGGCTCCCTACAGGGAGCTTGATACAGGACTCTGCCTCAGGACCCCGGGATTATGACCTGAGCCAAAGGCAAACAGTCAACCACTGTGCCACCCAGGTGCCCCGAGGCCTTGATTTTAGAGAAGCTAGCAAGAAAGTAACACAAATTAGTGGAATTAACTTATCTTTTGTCTAATAGAACTTTTCTATTTGCCATATATTTTTGATATAAATGTATAATCACTGATTTTATACATACACGTATACACATACATAGGATGCTGTACATGTGTATATGTATGTGTTGATATGACATGAATGTGGGATTTTGATGACCTATATTTTTTATTGATGCCAAAGGAATTACATTTTAAAATAATGAATTCTAAATCTTCTAGGCGTGGGATCTAAGGAATTGGTTTAGCACGGGATATTACAGAGTCTCAGAATGTCATTCTAAAAGGGGACCTAGAGACCATCTGTCTAATCTCTCATCATTTTTCAGATAAAGAAACAAAGACTGATAAGGTGAATTGATTTACCTTAATTTGTCCATGTCAGTGTCCTCACTGGTGGCAAATCTTTACTGGAAACAATGAAAAGTCATTTAGAGCTAGTTCTAATGGATTTATCATTGATTATGTTAGGTAACAGTGTTGGAGGAAAAATTTTCATGCAGTCTGTAGCCACCACTGAGACAATGGCCTGCCTTGCCTTCTTTCTCTGTCTCAATCACCATGGAAGAAAGAGTGGCAAAAACCTTTAAAATAATATGTATGGATGACTAGAAGGAAATGTCCAATTTTCTAGGTTTATTTTGAAAGAGGACTCTCATTGGAATGTGCAAGTTCCAGTGTGTATGTGGATTTATTTTTTGTTTGCTTTAATTAGAGACCTCATTTGAGTTTCATCTCATGTAGGAAGATGGCCTCAGACCTTGGTCAAATACTCTATCAATGTTGACTTTTGTTGTGTGACAATTGTGCAACCAAGAACTCACAGATTAAAAACAAAACTTCTTTTTTTTTGAATTTGAGTAGTTGAGACACAATGTTACATTATTTTCAGGTGTAGAACATAGTGATTCAACTTCTCTACACGTTATGCCACGCTCAACAGGTGTAGATGCCATCTGTCACCATACAACATTATGACTATCTATGTCTCTATTTCCTATGCTGTGCCTTTTGTTCTTGTGACTTATTCATGCCATAACTGGAAGCCTGTACCTCCCACTCCTCTTCACCTATTTTGCATATCCCCTCCTCTGACAACCATCAGTTCTCTGCATTTATAGGTTTGAGTCTGTTTTTTAAAACTCTTTTCTTCTTTTGTAAAGGAGTAAAGAAATAAAATGTTGTTCTCTGATGATTTTTAACTATTTTTATAACATTCTTACCAAGCAACTCTGAGTTAGAGATCCAAAAATATGTTCAAATAATTTTCTCGGCTTATTTACAACAATTAGCTTTAAAAGTCTTCTTGGAATGTAATTTTCCAATTGCCTGCAAATCAAAACATATTTATAGGTAATTTGGAGAATGTGTAATACCTTCCTACAAATTTTATCTGGTAGGTCAGTAACATTAGTATTTCCACCTGTAAAAATCAATTCCACGAGTCTATCATAGTAAGTGTGTTTTGTCATTTGCCATTTCTAACTGAGCAGAGATAGATAACTGCATGCCCAATATTCATTTTCTCCTTCTCTTGGGCAATGTGCCCAGCTGGGGAAAACAATAAGAACAACCATGATATTTCCTTACCTGTGCCAATGAAACATAAGCTGAAGATTTCTAGAAAATGTCTTCAAAGGTTCATGTCCTTTTGTTCTTACTCTTTTCTTTCTTTCAGCTGCCTGGAATGTAGTTGTGATAACTGGAGTTCTGGCAGTTATCTTGGAACATGAGGTAACATTTAGGGTAGACGCCAGTGCCAAATACAGTAGATTAGCAAGAAAGGTGGAACTTAGGTCTCTGCTGTTAGCCCTAGAGAGCCTACTTTTAGGTTCCTTTTATATGAAAGAAAAATAAACCCATATGTTTCTACATCACCATCACCTTTGACTTCCTGTTCTATGGTATGGAATATAATCTCTTTTTATATTCTAAGCTCTATTTTGCCAGTTTTTTGCCAGCTTAAGAAAGTCTTATGGCTATCTGTTGCTTGTCATAAAAATATAATCATTTAACCCATTGTCTATTCTTCTATACTTTTGGCCTATTGTTGCAGCTGACTATTTTCAGTCTATTTGCCGTTTATTCATACTAAAGATGTTTTAATTCTCTATATTGGACATATTCAAATTTAGATGTGTTACAAAAAATTGACTTTGATGAAGAGGAAATATGGTGCCGGCTTATGGCTCACAAATATAGAACTTTCTAATTCTAAATTTTTCTTATGGCCGAGTATGTTGCACCTACCACAGGTGGGCCTCTGTTTTTGTATGTTTGTAGTCTGTTATTTCTATATGTAAAGATATAGTTAAAAATTTAAAAATAAGTGAGACAAAGTGGAAATAGTAATGGGAAAGAAAATTTAGGAAGGGCCTAGAAACCCCCACACTTTGGAAGGGTTAATTCATTTCAACAAAGGATGATGTAATGAGCATTTAAAAGCAATAGGAGTGAATTAATCTCTGAGAGAATAATGCATAACAGTGGCAATTCAATGTACTACCAGTCTCTAAGTCGCCAGAATTATGAAATCATACTGAGAACTTGGATTTAAATAAAGATAGATGGAGTGAGAGGACAGGGAGGAGCATGGGCTTCTCTTCAAGAGATGTTTCTATGACTTAAAAATGTTGTCACTATTCTCATTTATTTTCAATATATACAATATTCAGGAAGGTAATTCGTTCAATAAGAGTCACGTCTCCTATGTCCTTGTTTTTGATAAGAAAGATATTTTGTTATGAAATATAAGGGAAGTCCTCAAATCTTTATCTAACCTGCCCATGACCACAAGGAAGGCAATATTTCATCTGATACCCACATTGCAATGATGCGAAGAACTTACCTGCCAGTTTAGCTGGGAGTCCAGCATCTTTTCCCTCAGTTTCCTTTCCATGTTCTCAGGCCCCCTAGAGTGTTGTTGCTGTTGAATCAATTATTGTTGCATGCTAAGGATTTTAGTCACCAATATCGATTTGTGGGGATAGTAGGGGTTCCCACAGCAAACAATTTTCCAGCATGAGCTGGCTGTCCTAAAAGTTGTCAGAAATAACAGGAATAAAAGCAAAGGATCACCAAAGTAGTAATAAGTAAGATTTTATGGTGCACATGCCAAAAAGACAATTTGCGACTGAATGCACTCAAACCAAAACATAGAATATACTCTGGGGTATATTGTTATAAAGCAGCTTATATACTAAGAAGGCAGTTACTGTTTATTCTTTACAGTGATTGGTTATACCATTAGAATTTTCTTTAAAAACTTTTTTTTTATTAAGTTATCTCTGTACCCAACATGGGGCTCAAACTCATGACCCTGAGACCAAGAGTTGCATGGTCCACTGTGCCAGCCAGGTGCCCCTAAAATTTTCTTAAATCATATGGAATTGGTCTGTGGTTACTCCATATCAACCTTGGGAAACAGTTCAGGTTTTGCTTATGATTTCAAGACATAAGCAAGAAATGACCCAAGTCAATTTAGCCTTGCAAAGTGAGCTAAGTTAAACTTTGCTTGTATGACTAAACTGGTTTTGTCTGCTCAGGGGATGTTCAAGGGTGGTCTACATTTGCTTTTGCTTTTCACAGTTCCCCTTTTTGGTCATTCTCTCAGCAGGCTAGACCAATCATTATTCTTGGTCACCACTACTGATACAGGCAGGCTGAATAATCACGTATTTGCTGTTTCTCCTGTTGAGTCATCAAGCTGGAGGGCAGTGTAATCATCTTCATTATTGATGTGGTTATTGTTGATTTCGTTGGTTTCATCCAGTTGTCTGATCCTGATGGATACCATTTGGCATGCGAGTAGCTGCCAGCAGGCATTTAAAACCCTTGGGAGTATCCAGCACACTCCCGAGGCTCAGATGATGACTATGAGAAGAACAATAGCCAAGGACTGAAAAATGCTCCAGAGCAGAGATTCCCTGGAGCAAGATTTAACCAATTAAATAAATCAAATGGGTTCTGCTTTCTTAAAAAGTTATTTACATAGGCACAACATGATGTATTAATGATCACGTACCTTTGGGATTACTTGGGACAGAATGAATAGAAGGATGTTTTATTATAAGAGGTGATGTTGCAGGTGAGTTTTTACTATATGGTATCTCCATATGATGTGAACAGTCAGATAATTTAATGAGAGGCATTTCTATGGAAACGAAAGAACAACAGAAGTTAATAGTTGGAGCAAATTATAAATTTAGTTTCTGCGTTTGGAGAGCAGCCAGCTGAGAAGATTTGTGGATGTTAGGTTCTAAGCATCTTCAGATGGAGAGAGGGCAGGCAGCAGGAATTTGACAGATTGTCCTGGTTTGCAGAGTGAATGTCTCTGGTGATCTTACTGAGTGGCCACATAGTAACAGTCATGAACATTGTGGGCACTTGAGCTGTGGTGGTGATTTCTCCGCAATTTATGCTAAGTTGTCCAGCTTTAGTTGGCCTGACTTTGGGAAAACGGCAGTGTTGGTTTCCTTCCTAGTGGTTCCAAGTCAAAAGAGTGAGAAAAAATTGGGAATGTTAGTTTGGAGAGCTCTAGCCAAATATTGGAGAAATCTAGAAGAACTCAGGATGCAGTCCAGTTTTACAGGTATAAAACCAAACCTCAAAGACAATTGTGTCCTGTTGCAAGGAGAACAGATTTTTACTGAATTTATGCAAACACATATACTGTCAGGAAAAATAAAAATATTTAATAAGAGTTACTGAATTCCAGTAGGCTCAGGTAGAGAGAACCCGTAATTGTTTTATCTTTGTTCACAAAGGTATGTTTTTTCTTCAGGCTTTGTGAGCAAAAAAATTTTGCTTATCTCCTGGGGTGTTTACATTTCAAAAACATGATAAGATTTACAACTTCAAGGGACAGAAGGAAAAAAATGTGAATTTTCTCTTAGGCATTTTGTGGTGTTTGCTATTTAAAATTTTTCTTTGCATTGGGAGTTGTATGGTATGGCATGTTTCATCAATCACCGTAATATCCTCATCTTCATTTTCATTACTTAGAGATTTCAGCTCCTAGCATCCTAATCAGGCTTTGTCTTAAGCACCTGGGTTTTCATTCATAGTATCTTGGGCCCTCTTAGCCTTGCAAAATGGCAGAGTGAGGTCTCCAACATATTATTCTGTTCTCCCATCCTGTCTGCCAGCCACTAGGCTAGCAGAGTAGTGAACACCTGCATAACCTACTCTAATCCCTGCTCTTCTTCCTCATAGTAAATTTTTTAATGTGGCATAAAACATGCTTGTTCATAGGCCCACACATCTTTTGTCTCTCTGTAAAAAGTTAAAAAGCCAGAGGTAGACAAGCTGATACTTAGCATTTAATGCTTATCATATTTGGAAAATATTTAGATATTCAATGAGTATCTGTTATTTAGTTTAGCTTAGTATAAATCTTCATCTTATCTTTTATTTAAATTACTAGCTTTTAACAATTATGCTTGGATTAGACATCAAACAGCTAACCTTCATCTTATACTTTTCTTGACAAATTTTAAAGATACACCTGCTTTTATTAGAGCAACTAACTTAAACTAGATTTTATTTATCAAAGATTATCCCACAGTATGTGAACTTGAAAAAGATTTGAGTTAGTTTCTATATTCCTAAGAATATACTTGATATACGTAAATCCTTAATGTTCTTTAAGCCAGTTAAGTAGAGCTCTTTACAAATTAATCTTGGCAATACCATTTGGAGGTAGAAAAATATTACATATCTATAACATGCATGTGTACACATATATAAGCATACAGACAGACACAAATAGAGATCATCCAGCTTTTGTCTTAAACATTTTAGCTGTGTCTCAGGTACAATAATACAAAACTCAAAAGAATAGTTAGATCTAAATTGTGTTTCTGGCAGGTAGACTGAGATTACCTGCTCAGATGGCCAAAGATTTTTTACTAAAGATTTTATTTGCATGCTGTAAGAATCCTTTTAGAGCTGCATTTAGAGTCACTTTATCTTCTAGATGCTTCTGCATATCACAAAGATTGTATCCCATGGTCTTCAGAGATTTGGTATTCTCTCTTTTAAGGGTGCGCCTTAATGTGGGTTTATCAAGATTTTCTCAAAGTGGCTACTACAATTCCAAAAGGTGGCACATTTTCTTAAGCACAAGATCCTGGTCTACAGAGCAGGTGGGATGCATCTTTGCCTTTAGACTACCTAAGACGTTTTATTTTATTATTTTATTTTTTTAATTTTTTAAAAATTTTATTTATTTATTTATTTATTTATGATAGTCACACACAGAGAGAGAGAGAGAGAGAGAGAGAGAGAGAGAGAGAGAGGCAGAGACACAGGCAGAGGGAGAAGCAGGCTCCATGCACCGGGAGCCTGACGTGGGACTCGATCCCGGGTCTTCAGGATCATGCCCTGGGCCAAAGGCAGGCGCTAAACCACTGCGCCACCCAGGGTTCCCCTAAGACGTTTTAAACATGAGGGGCCTTGTTTCTTAACAGCTGTTTCAAAACATAGGAAATCATGTCTTCCCCTCCTTCAAACAGAATAGGTTGGCTTACAGAGAAGCTTCAACAATCAGAAACAGGATGCAAATGTGCACAATAAAATTGGCGAGCTCAGAACACAAGGACAGCAGAACTCCGATCTAAGAGAGACTTACCCTCAAACTCTAGGGTTAGCAAAAAGCAGTGAGCTCAGTAGGCTCTGTGGGTATCAGTACCTCATTGCTCACTACCCTGAGTCTTTGGTCATCTTTGTATCTCACTTCTGACAGTGAAATGTCAAACATTCAGAAATAGCAGAGGTAAAACCAATGAGTCACCAAAGTAGAAATGTCTTAAAGCTTATTGTGTAGACACCAGAACAACAGCAATAATAACAACAACATAATGGTTTATGAATATGTAAAACTCAAACCAAAACATGATGAAGCTCCAGGGTATATTGTTATAAGGCAGCCTATATAGTGATGAGGCAGTGACTGTTTATTTTCACAGTGATTGGTTATAATATTAGAATTTTCTTAAGTGATGGAAACTGGGTGGTGCAGTTGGTTGAACATCCGACTCTTGCTTTTGGCTGGGATCATGATGTCAGGGTCATGGGATCAAGCCCTGCATTGGGCTCACACTCAGCATGAAGTCTGTTTGAGACTCTCTCTCCCCATCTCCCTCTGCCCATCCCCCCCTAAAAATAAATGAATGAATCTTTTAAAAAAACAAATGAGAGGAAATTGATCAGTAGTTACCCTGTATCAACCTTGGGGATCAGTTCACGATTTGCTTATGATTTCCAGAGGCATGAACAAGAAATGACCAAGTCAAGTTGGCCTTGCAAGATAAACTTTGCTTATATGACTAAAGTAGCTTTGTCTTCTCAGGAAATTTTCAAGATTGATCTCTGTTTTCATTTTAACAAACTTAACACAATTATGACACTATTTTCTGGAGATAGTGTTAGATCCCACAGGTTAAGGGTTGAATCCTACAAGACTGCCCCCCTCACCCCTGGTTAAGATGCCAACACAAGTCCAGGTTGTCACTTGTGCTTCTGACTGATTAGCTAGAGAGAAGAGGTTCCAGCAGTTAGAATCCAGTTCCCCTGGGTTTGACCAATTTGCTAGAGTGGCTCACACAACTCAGAGAAACATTTTATTTCCTAAATTACTGGTTTATTATAAAAGGATATAAATCAGGAATAGGCAGATTGAAGTGTTTCATAGGGCAAGGTATGTGGGAAGGGACACAGATCTTTTATCCTGTCAAGATTTTCTATCTCCGTGCTCACCAACTTGAAAGTTCTCCAACCCCATCCTTTTGGTTTTTAATGGAGGTTTCATTAGGCACAACTGATTTAATTGTAGGCCATTGATAACTGGTACAACCAACAAGGCCCACTCCCCCCCTGATGGTTGGAGAGGGCTTTGAGGGTGAGTGGGGTGGGGGGGTGTGGGAGGTGGGGCAGAGGGGTGTGGAACTGAAAGCTCAAACCCTTTAATCACATAGCTGTTTCTTGTGGCAACCAATCCCCAGCCTTAATTGGGATCCAGAACTCACCTCTTTAGCATAACAAGACACTTTAATTGCTCTCATCACTTAGGAAATCCCAAGGGTTTTAGGAGCTATGTGCCAGGAACAGTGGAAGAAGACCAAATATAAACATATATATTTCTTATTATAAATCACAATATCACACATGCCAAATGACTCTTCCAGGTGTGAGAACTCACACCAGCCATTTGAGGTCAAACTTTGAAACCTTTGCAACTATGGAGAACTCCCTCTTTTGGTGGTTTCCATTTCTTCTAGAGCTGCTGCTTTAGTCCTCATAGCAGAGGCTAGTGTTGCTGACACTCATTCTGGAGTCTGGAAGGCCCCTGAAACGTTGATGTCATGTTGATTTTTAATTCATATAATGAGCATGCTCATAGTGATATAATATTATTTTCTGGATGTTAAAATTAAATGTAAAAAATAGTGATTTATAATTACATGTAAATTAAGACCTACTTTCAAAAACAGGTGAAAGAAAAGGAAGAAACAAGTGCTCATATGAAGATGTAGTAAACAAAAAACACAGGACTGAATCAAAGCTCAAGAGACTATGGAAACTAAAGAGTAGATCTAAAGCTTAGCCAAATGAAGCTGCATAGGTCTCTGGGTCTCAACCAATACACCTGCCTTCTAGTAACTTCCAGGAAGTTGAAAAATGCTTTTTTAAGTTGAGCAGAAGAAATAGAACAAAACCTTAATGATTACAAACTCTTGACAAACAAGTAGAGAGATGTGTAGGCAAGAATGGGTCCAACTTGCCCAACTTAGGTCACTCAGCAAAGGTTTCTAGAAATCAGATAATTTTAGGCAATCTTATTTCTACGAGGGGTATTAATAGATGATTGCTTTATTTGTGACTGCACATTGGATTGTATAGGTTTTCTTTGGCAAGTATTTATATCAACTGCCTACGATTCTAGATACTAGAAATAAGTGGTAATCATTCACATGAAATTCTTGCTCTCATTAAGCTGATATTCTAGTAAATGAGGGACAGAAAATAAAAATATAAAAATAATTTTAGATCATTATAAGTTTTGAAATCTATAAAACTAGGAGCATGAGCTTGAATAGAGCTTGAATAAAGGAGAATGAGCTTGAATAGAATCCATATGAAGAATACTTTATATGGCATGTTCAGGGAGAGCCTCCCTGAGGCAGTGATATTCAAGATGAGAGTAAAATTTAAGCAGGAGGCAACCATTCAGAGATTTAGCAGAGTAGCATTCCAGGTAGGAGGAGCAGCTAGTGCAGAGGACAGACATCAGAATAAACTTGACGTGATTGAAGGACAAGAAGGACAGTGTAATTAGATTATCATGAAGAGGGAGGAAGTTCTAGAAGAAGTTGGGGAGGTAGGCAGGGACCTGAGTTTTTAGGTATTTGTAGAGAGGACGTAAGTTTGAGTTTTATTGGAGTAAGGAGCCACTGGAGGGTTTTGTGCAGGAAAGTGATTTCTATTTCAAAATGATCACCCTGGCAACTATAAGAGGCATGGATGGTTGGAAGTATGGAAACAGAGAGATGAGTTTGAAGATTGTACTATTAACCCGAGTGAGAGAAGATGGTGGTTTGGAGTAGCGTTGCATCAGTGGAGATGTAGATCCTACCTGAACATGCTTGGTGTGAGTGAAATAAAACTGTACAAAAATGGCATTTAACCATACTAAGTGTGGTTCTGAGGTGGTGTTTACTGTCACAGTATATGAAAAATATAAGGATATTAAAAGAACTCCAAAGTTATAAACTATCAAAGAGGCACCAAACCTAGGAATAGTAGCATGAATATTGGCAATGAAGACTGAGAGCCTGGCATTTTGTCACCCAATTAATGTTTAGGGGAAAAACCCACATTTTTGTGTTTTTTTTCCTTGTCAGTCATGTACTTAATAGTCATAACTACTAAAGCTAAGAAAATTTCCTATGAATTTGCATAGGTCCAAAAAAGAAAAAGAACAAATAATTTAGCTGTCTTTCAGCTAAGAATTTTCTGGAAGAGTTTATTTGGTGTAGAAGAATTAATAAAGACTCACACATTCAGAATATATGAGCCATGTCAATCTGGTTGTAAACTTCTATCTTAGCTGAGGTTTTTCCTTTCTGGCTGATTTTGTCCACAGATCCTGTTCCACCTTCAAACAAAAGTGAACTTCTGCTGCGTCGTTTAATCTGAGGTCAAATAAGTTGGCATATTTAAAGGGAATAACATTGTCAACTCCCCCTAGATTTCCATAGAGAGAGGAAGATTGCCTAACTCAATTACCAACAACAGTCTCTTCCTGGTATTTCTCAGCATAAGGAAAACTTAGTTCTAATGCAGAGTATGTATTAGAAATGTAGATTAAATATTCTTTGGCATCAAAGTCATAGATTGTTCTAAAATGGCATTTACTTCTATTCACCTATCAATCCATCAGTCTTTACATTTTTTGAGTAATGCATTTATTCAGTACATTTATTTAAGAAACCACAAGCTTCCTTATTATATTTCCTTCCAAAGATTTCTAAGCTGGTAGCTACCAAGGTAAAAGAAGCCAATACAGGCATGATTTATGTTCCAAATCCTCAAATATTTATATTCCTTTCTTTGGGGAGAAACTGGGATATCAAATGTTTGTTTTCCTTACCTTCCAAATGTAGAAAAATTTGCCAGTCATATTCTCTTCAGTACAGTCACATTCTACAATGAATTTCAATTAATCAAATTAATAGCATAGGAGAAAAACCCACTAACATTTCTTGAATTCCTTCTTGTGTTAGGTATGTTCATATATATCTTTTCAAAAGTATTATTTTGACTTTCTATTTTAAAATAGTTTGAAGCCTAAAGAAAAGTTGCAAGAATAGTATAGAAAGCTCCCAAATACCTATCACCTGGATTCTAATTGATCAAATTGGCTTCATAATTTTCTTTCTCTATCATTCTTGTATTATTTTTTCATTCACTTTTATATAATTTTTCATGCAATCTTAATATAATTTTTCTCTCTTCATTCTTATATGTCTCTTTTGAACCTATTGAAAGTGAATTGCATGCCTAATATTTCTTAAGCCTTCAATTAGTTTAACCTCCAATAGATCTTTTCCGAAAACAAGTATATTAGCTTATATACCCATAGTATAGTTATCATATTTAAGAAACTTGACATTGATACATTTTGATCTAACCTATCATGCATATTCCCATTTTACCAACTGTCCCAATAATTTTTGTAGCATCTTTGTTTCTCCAGCCCAGGATCTAGTATTGATTTTGATGGCTGAGTCTCTTCTATCTTCGTTAGGCTTGTTTTTGTTCTTTGTCTGTTTTTGTTGATATTTGTTTTTGTTTTTCATTGCTGACATATTTTAAGAATATAAGCCAGCTATTTTAAAAAATGTTGGGTTTTGGGTTTTCTGTTTGTTTTTCAACACTACCCCCTGATTAGATTTGTCTATGTTCCTGGTCAGAATTCTGCAAAAGTACATGTGTCCTCATTAGGCTATCACATCTGAATGTATAGCATGTCCATCTGTCATCATTAGAGGTGCTTATTTGATCACCCAGCTGAGATACTGCTTGTTTATTTCCATTGTAAAGTTAATATTTTTCCACCTTGAAAATGATATGCAATCTCTGGGAAGACACTTGAGACCATGTAAATATAATGATCTTCATCAAACTACCCACCCCCTTGCCCTACCAATAGATTTAGCATCCAGTAATTATTATCATTTGATGCAATTTCAATTCCTATGGTTTACAGGATAATGACTTTCCATTTGGGGCACTCCTTCCACACTTTGTCCATTGGCATTTTATTGCAAGGAAGAGCCCTACCTTTGCCCCTAAGAATATTTATTCATTATCAGTTGGACTCATGGATTCCTGTTTTATTCAATGGATTCTAATCCATCACTATTCTTAATTTTTATGCTGAAATTTTTCTAGATTTGGCTTGTGGGAGCCTCTTGAGGCAAGCTCCTGTGTGTGTGTGTGTATGTGTGTGTGCAGGTGTGCACCAGGGAAGGGGAAGGAGTATCGTTGGTGGTGATTGTTTTTTTTGAAGTACATTTTTAAAAACTTTTAGTTTTAAAATAATTTTACACAAAAGCTGCAAAGATAACACAGATTTCTTGCCTACTCCTATCCATTTCCCACTGTTGTTAGCATCTTTTATCGCTATGATTCATTTGTAATGACTAAGGAACAAATGGTACGTTAATATGACCTAAACTCCACAAGGTATTCAAGTTGTACCACTTTTCCCTAATGTCCTTTTTGTATCCCCAAAATCCCATTAGGGGTACCACATTACACTGAGTCATCATGTCTCTCCTTAGCCTCTTTTGCTCTGTGACAACTTCTCAGACTTTCCTTGTTGTGATAAACTTGACAGTTTTGCAGAGTACTATCCTGTGCCCTTTTGTTTTTTCTTCCTGTGCCCTTTTGAAGTGACCAATTATTTATTTTGGAGGGGGGTACTTCTTAACTTTCTGGCACAAGATGTTTTGGGTTCATTTTATTACTCTCCTACTCCAATACTTCAATTTGCCATTTCTCCAAAAATTCCCTGTTCCCTTGAATAGAAGTGGTATTTAGAAACTAGTATGTGAGCACTGAGTAAGCTTGTTGAAACTGTGATGTCACTGATCCTAGGCCTTTACTGCAGTTAGGAGATATAGATTAGATATAATACAATCTTCCGTGTTGTTTTCTGAAAAATACTGAGCATATTTATAAGTTTTTGGTATTTCTCCTCCTTTACATTTTTCCCACTTCTCTATTTTTCACTTGATATGGCCTGAAAAAACTCTATAACAACTTGTAGAGACTTTCCTCATTCCCTTTTCTTCTTATAGCTGCATAATATATCAATATGTATAGGTATCATCATTTATTAATTCATTTCCTCTTTGGATATTTATGTACTTCCAATATTTTGCAATTACAAACAATGTTGCAATGAATATGTACATATGTATTTTCATACTTTTTGAGGTACATCTTCAGAGTAAATTCCAAGAAGTAGAATTATTGGTTCAAAAGGTAAACACATATGTAGTTTTATAGACATTGTGGAATATTCTCTATAGAAATTGTGCCATTTTTCATTTCTACCAACAGTGCATAAAAGTGCTTGTACCCATACCCTCGCCAATAGAATACATTGTCAGTATTCCTAAATTTTTGCCAATCTGGTAGGTGAGAAATGGCATCTAAGTATAGTATGAATTGAATATCTTTTCATATGTTTGAAAGCCATTTTAGTGTCTATGCATGTCTCTTACTCATAATTACATCATTTTTGGTCTTTTCCCCCTTAATTTTTATGTACTAGGGTATCATTTTTATGATACACATTTTAAATATCTTCTTTAAATTCATCTTTTTTCTTTTGACTCTGCTTGTAGTGTTTTTGTTGGTTTGTTTTGTTTGCCATGCATTAAAAAATTATGTAGTTAATTCATCAGTCTTTTATTCCATCTGCATTTTCAGTCATGGTTAGACTTTTTCTATACCAAAATTATAGACTCCATTTGCATTTTTTGCATTACTTATAGAGGTTTTTTTCATATAGATCTTAATTGATTCAGATTCTATTCTTGCATATGATGTGAAGAATGGATCTCATTTAAAATTTTATCTTTTTCAAATGGCTATCCTGTTGTCCCACCATAATTTTTTAAAGGTCTATGTTTGCCCCACAGCAAATGGTAATTTACCTTTATCCTGTGAGCTGTCATCTTTATTATATACTAGATTTCCATAAAATGTTAAGTCTACTTTCAGACCTTCTTTTCTAGTCTATTGGTTTGATCATCTCTCCATGCACCATTCCACTGTTTTAGTTATAGTGGCTTTATCACATTTTAGTATCTGGTGGGGCTAGTCCCCTCTCATAGCTCTTCTTTTTCAGCATTTTCATGATTATACTGTTGCATGCTTATTATTCAATATAAACTTAATTTAGTTGTTCAGCACTAAAAAGCAACTTCTTGGTATTTTAGCTCCAAAAAAACTGGAATCTTGATGATGTTGAGATGTACAAAAGAGAACAAAGTGGGAGGAAGGATATTTTATAATTTTCTTTACATAGATTTTGAACATTATTCAAGTTGATTTCTAAGTGTTTTGTTTATTTTTTAAGCTTATTTCCTTGCTAATGTAGATTGAGTTTCTCTTCCATCAGTTCTTGTATTTATATATTATTGGTGTATGTACAAGCTATTTTTTCATATTAATTTAAATCTTCAATCTTTTGAAGTAGTTTTATTATTGATTCTCTAGAGTTTTCCAGGTATATTATCATGCTGTCTGCAAATACACATAATTTATTTTCTGTCATAGCTCTAATTGTTTTTCTTTTCTGATTGCATTGACTAATAACACTAATATCACATTAAATCATCAAGGAATTAGTGTGCATTCTTGCCTTGTCCCTGACCTTGATAGAAATGCTTCCATTGTTTTGCCATTAAGTAAAATCCTTGATTTCCAATATATATGCATGTATGTAGGTGGATAGATAGATTTGTGTATGCATATATGTGTGTGTATGTATATAGAATTATTTTAAGAATAAGTTTATATCTGTTTTTATAACGTGAGGTTTTCTTCAGTTGTTTCTTGGAGCACAGCCTTCTCTCTCTGGCCTCAGTGTCCATATTTTCTTCCTTAGAATGTTGTAATTTAGGACTGCTGTTCAGTGTTTAATATAAATAGACAAAGGTGCAGAGTAGGAAACTTATAGATTTTTTTGAGTGTATGTCCCTAAGTATTCACCCTATTTATTGCTTTGGAATTTTCTCTAATTTCTTGTCTCCTTTTACTCTGGATTTGGATTACCCCCAAGCTTCTCTTACCCTCATATATTTTTTTTCCTCCTAAGCTATTTCTGTTTATCTTTATATCTGATCTTGGCTTTCTTCCAGGAGTTCCTTTCTCTTCCTCTTTTTTTTTGAAGAGTTATAGATTTATTTCATCATTTACAAATACTCTTTTGTTATTTCATGGGATTTAGGTGAAGAGGAAGGATCCACCTGTCATCTTGATTTGGTGTCCTGTTTACACCTCTGATGTGGGCTGATTAATTCATTCCTAATGCCCAGGAATTGCTGAGTATAGCACTGGAAGTCCTGTGTCCCAGTAAACCCCCTGTCCTTGGAAAACAAGAATAGTTGATCACCTTATTTCCATAAGACCATGAGAAAATTATTCTCACTTTCTATATCTGACTTACAGCTTTAACAGCATATTCTCCTATATACTCAGGAAGGGACAATTCAGATAACTAATGTGATGAGTGGTAAAACATTTTGGGTGTTGGTGGGGGAGGAGCAATGGAAAAATTCAGAAAATATAGATTTGCAAGAAGGATAATATAAGATTCAAAGCAGTTATATAAAATTATTGCCACTGGACACTTTAAGAAGGGCAATTTCACTTTTCATTCTCATCAAGTCACTGCAAAAGAAAAAAAGGTTCACTGGTGCCCCCACTCTATCCCCATACCTATCATACCCTCCACTTGAGTGTTTTGCTAGTTGGCAATGGGTCCACCATATTGCCATGTTATGTACCAAGGCACACATTTCTCTTACCAGTGTCAAATCAAGAGTCTTACAATCTTTTTGCACATATGAAACCTACAGCACCAAGAGAAAAACCTCATAATCATTTTTTGTGTCTTTAACTCACTAAAACTATGGAAAAGTTGTACTTACTAGGCAACTCAGAGTAATTAACGTAATTGTGGATCAAAACAGACAAAAGCAAGGAGAGCGTTACCACCAATATGCAAATCAGAAATTAACTCTTTTCCAGCCAGTATTTATTTTGCTCTACAGAATTAAGTAAATGGTCCGAATGTATGGCCGCCAGGTTTTCTAGACCAATCATGACTGAAAAATTCTGTTCTACTGTTGACATGACTTTCCTGTCCTATATTTTTTTATTTGAAAATATTGATACTGTGACTAATTGAAGGGCCAAAGGAGCACTGATGTGTGGTAATGGCACAAAGTGTGATGAGGGCAGGTTGCTACTTTGTGGAACATGTTGTCCCTCTTGACTCCCTATCTTCCTTTCTAGTTGCCTTGGCTATGTCACAATCATCCATCCCTTTTCTCCCTTCTACCATGACTTCTTATATGTGCAATTCAGATGATAAGACTTAAAACAACACAACAGTTCTTGCAGGTAATAATTGCTCTAAGAAGTAAAAAAACAAATGAACAAACAGAAATCATGATTTTAGGATTCCATAAGAAAGGACAGAATTGTATGTCTATTACAATATGCACTTTATACACTGCACCCAGGGCTGTCATATATGGTTGTATAGCTTGTAGATCATGGCAAGAATTTTGTCCTCATGAGGATTTGTAATAGTTTGATCATTTTGATCAGCTGAGTCAATTTTGGGTTGTTAGGAAAGTATTTCCAGGCTAAGGAGCCTGAAATGTGGCCAAGATGAAAGAGTGTATCAAATCAGAGAATGATGCCAGGAGAGACAGGAACTGCCCTGTGGAGGTGCAAACAGATATTGGAGGGTGGTTCAGGGTTTAGTATATGTAGGATGTTCATGAGGATGAAGTGTGCTGAGCTATAATGCTGGGAATGCAATTAATCAGATGTATACCTCTAGACTGGGATCATAGCTCAAATAACAATTTGTTAGCTCTTCTCATAATATTGGCTCTAAAATTAAATAGTTTGTGTGCCTTTTTCCTTGTGCTACTTAATATGAAGGAAATATTTGGTCCTGTGAAATCAGAGTCTAATAACAAAAAGATTACTTGGAATCTTTTTCCAGCTGCCTGTTTTGATTCATTATGTACTTTCGGTAAACTGCATATGCTGCATTCTTTCAATTTTTTTCAGTTGGTAATATTGCCTTTTCTACTTTTCACACCAACATATAAATGTAATCATTAAAATGATAAGTCATAATCAAAAGGTTTACAGTAGCTACTATACCAATAGGTTACAATAGAAACTAAGTGCTTAGGATACTACCAAGTTAGCAATTGAATTTATGCTTACACATCAAATCCTGAAGATATAAAAAGAGCTGATTAGAAGTGAAAATATATGGAAAAAGATATGTAAGGTCAAAGTTAATATAGAAGTGAAAAGATAATAATACTAAACACATAAGGAACTTACCATCTTCTAAACACTGAATACACATTGGCAAGTTTTCAAAATATCACTTAGTGAGGAGAATCTGGGTGGCTCAATTGGTTAAGGATCCCAACTCTTGGTTTTGTCTCAGGTCATGATCTCAGGGTCATGAGATCAAGCCCCACATTGTGCTCCTCACTGAGCGTGGAACTTGTTTAAGAGTCTCTCTCTCTCTCTCTTAAGATTCTACCCTTCCTTCCTCCCAACTTGTACTCTCCCTCTCTCCCTAAAATAATAAAAATACAAATATCACTTAATGAAAAAGAGTTAATTCAAAGAATGCCGATTAATAGAATCAATTTTTTTTAAATAAAATAAGATTACATAAGGGAGAAAAGAGAATCTCAGAGCACAACTACATGGAGAACAGACATGTCCTGGAATATTTCTGGAGTGCCTCCTCAAATAGGGACTAAGACAGAAGGCAAACAATTCAATACAATATGACCAATGCTGAGAAAAACTATAAGATGACAAAGTAGGGAGCAATTTCATACATGGGGGAGGAGGGAAAGCCTTACAGGGGAAATGACCCCTAGGAGGACAGTGAATGAACAGGGGACTTGGTCAGCCTGAATTTTATATAAAGAAACTAAGGAAATGGAATCTTTTGGGGCATTTCTTTGAAATGTAAATATTTTGAAACCATTTCCCTCTGAACTGCATTTCCAAATCAAACGACATTCTCCATTCTCCATTGTAAGACCTGCTGACTAGTGTCATGAAGGGCTGCTTGTTCATGTCTCTCCAGCTAATCTCTTGGAACTTGAGCACTTCCAAACTACCACCAGGTAAGTCACATGCTTATCAAAGTCAGTTCACTTTGTTCTTAAACTTCATATGGCAGTTATACTTAGCAAATGATATAATTTGATTAAATATTTATGCCAGTTGTACTTATGTAATTAGGACTTTAATTAAATATTAAATAAATCAATGAAATGTAAGTAAAAAAAGAAAAGTCATTATTCATTTTAAAACACAATTGAATGCTTTGGAAAGACTCCATAAAAGCCAGTCACAAAATAAAAGTATTCTGATGAATTAATTATGTATGGACAATAATTATATCATTTTGGGGAGAGGATTATAAAACTATAAAGATTCTGAATTCAGATTGTGCCAAAATTGTATGTAAATATCCATAGGTATTTCCAAAGTGTCTTATATTACTTTAAAGAAACTGATACAGGGACTCCTGGGTGGCTCAGTTGGTTAAGTGTCTGACTTTGGCTCAGGCCATGATCTTAGGGACCTGGGATCGAGCTCTGTGTTGGGCTTCCTCCTCAGCAGGGAGTCTGCTTGACCCTCCCCTTATCCTGCTACCCCTCCCCCTGCTCATGCTCTCTCTGTCTCTGTCTCTGTCTCTCTCTCTTTCTCTCAATTAAGTAAAATCTTAAAATAAAAAAGAAACTAATACAAAAGAGTAAGTAATTGATTGCTTATTGTAGACTATGAATCATGGCTGTGATTTATAGGAGAAATATTTGGAACTCCAAGCAGAGTTTTCATACTCAAAGTAAAGATCTTGATCCTATCAAAAGATTGCCAGTGATTGCAGATTTATATACTTTAAGTTCAAAGTAAGAAGTTTGTGGTATTTATGTATTTTTTGTTAATTTCCAATTTAAAACTCTTTTTGCCCCACTAACTAGTCCCAATGGTATTTGAAAAGAGACCTCATGTGGTACGATGAAAAAACACTTATTTCTCCTCCTTATCCATAAGTGTCACAGTTAGTGAATCACTGCACATAACAACTTGTAGAGGAGGGGTAGGTGTGTTTGCATCCGTGAGGAAAGATTTATAATTAAAAGTCTGCTGAAAATCTTAATTCTGTTTCTGTTGTTATCGTATTCAAGTCTTACTATTTTAACATGAACCTTCTAAAAGTTTCTTTTGGTTCAGTGATAATGCTGCCAGAATTCGAAAGGGCAAGGCCAGCTGCCTGGGTGTGTGAACTCTTCAGTTTCAGAAGCCGTGATATTTGGTTTAAAGTTTGCTATCACAATCTCAAAATTCTTGACACTTTTATCTTTGAATTTGTGTTCTGTGAGTAAAGTCTGGTGGGACAAGGAGCATGTGATCCAGATATATGTGATTCTCTCTCTCTCTCTCTCCCTCTCTCTGTCTATTTATCTATCTCAAAATTCCCTACTGTCCCATGCACATATAGTGTCTGCAATGCCCACGAGCACGGAATTTCAGTGGATCCATTATGCATGGGAGTTTAGCAAGCCTAAAAGTAAATACAAAATAAGTGCGCTATGTCTATGGCCAAGCGAGTACACTGGCAAACTTAGGAGGCCACTCTTTCCACTGGAACCAGAACTTGCTTTGAATATAGCAAGAAGGCAATGGCATTCTTAGGAACAAGAACTGCCAAGGAATCCTACGGTAGGTAGAATAATGCCTGTCCCCACACTATCCCCTCAACAAAGATGTCTATATCTTAATACCTGTAAGCTAGGATATCCTAGGTTACATGGAAAAGGGGGAATTAAGATTGCTAATCAGCTGACCTTAGATGGGACCATCACCCTGGATTATCCAATGATATCCAGAGTAATCACATGGGTCCTTATGAACAACAATAAAAGAGAAAAAAACCTGATAGGTGTCTGCAGGAGAAAGACTTACTCTGATCTTTCTGGCTTAGATGATGGAAGGAGGAGCCATGAGCCAAGGAATGAGGGGACCATTAAAACCTGGAAAAGGCAAAGGAAGCAATCCTTCCCTAGAGCCTCTGGAAGGAGTATGGTCCTGCTGACTGCTTGATTTTAGCCTAGTGAGACCCATTTCAGATTTCCGACCTCCAGAACTATAAGATACTAAATTTGTGTTGTTTAAAGTCAGTAAGTTTGTGGTAATTTAATAACAGTAGCTATAGAAAATGAATAAAACCCTATCATATCCCATCTCACTCATATTCCTTTCCTCTCTCAGACACCTGTTTGTGCTAAAAATGATGGCGCCAGAGGAGAGGGAGAGGCAGACACCCCCTAGTGCCCACTTCAGTCGTTCCTTACTTGACAGTAGCTGCTGGTACAGTGGTGATCAAAGGAACGTAAGCAAGTCAAGAAGCAAAATAAAAACGGTCGGGGGTAGGGGACGCCTGGGTGGCTCAGTCGTTGAGCATCTGCCTTCGCTGCCTTCGTCTCAGGTCGTGATCCTGGGGTCTTAGGATCGAGTCCTACATGGGGCTTCCCTCAGGGAGCCTGCTTCTCCCTCTGCCTGTCTCTACCTCTCTCTGTGTCTTTCATGAATAAATAAATAAAATCTAAAAAAAAAAAAAAAAAAAACGGGACATCTGTGAAGCATTGCCACTATTCTGGTAAGAACAAAATACATAGGCATATATAAGCTACCAAATACACGTGTGATTTCTGTGACTCCCTATGTGAGTTAAATGCTCATGGCCACACTTAAGACACAATCGCAAAATATAAAGACAAATGGCAAAATTCACACTAAAACAGCATTTTAAATATTTCTTTACTTAGAACAACGTGAAAAGCAAAGGTAAAGACACCACAAGAAGTTGACAGACCACAAAGAAAGGAAAATGTCTATATTTTTGTACCTTTGGTAACACTTTTTTCTGATGTTTGAATGAGGGTCTCCACATTCTCATTTTGCACAGGGCCCAGCAATTCATGCAGCTGGCCTTGGCCCCAGCAACAGGTGCAGTGCCTGGCATTCCATAAATACTCCACAAATATTTTATTTAAAAAACCAATGAGGAATAACACAATCATAAAGTACAAGCTGAATGAGTTTGGTCTTTCCAAAGCCAATCTGCTCAAGAGGCATTTTTACCCTAGACACACCCTCCACAGGAACATCAGGCTGACTCTGATGTGGCATCTAGCCTTTGGTAGATGTGTCTTTGTGTTTCTAGAAATGACCACCCTGTGACCCAATGCAATAACACCCCACCCTCCCAACTCCGATTCTATCACCTTCCTCTCAGGAGCACCCAGCTACCTCCCCTCCTATGACGGAGCCTGAGATAGGATGGATAGATAGGACGTTCCTAACAACTTGTTTAGGATCAGAAGAAAGAAAAACCCTGAATAAACCTTAAATCCAGAAGCCCAGAACTTTCTAGTAACCTTCATCCTCCTGAAGTCCCCTCTGCAGAGACTCAGGACAGCAATTTGTAGTCGTTTTTTTTTTTTTTTTTAAGATTTTATTTATTTATTCATGAAAGACACACAGAGAGAGGCAGAGACATAGGCAGAGGGATAAGTAGGCTCCCTGTGGGGAGTAGGATGCAGGACTCAATCCTAGGAGCCCGGGATCATGCCCTGAGCCCAAGGCAGATACTCAACCACTGAGCCACCCAGGCGTCCCTCCCTTTACCCATTAAGAATGTTTCCCCTCAGCCTCTTCTTGAGTGACTCATCCATTCACTTGTCTCCTTCTCAGGGACAGCCAGAGTCCTATCATGAGGTAGCATGAGAGGCCCTTATTATGTAATTTGTTACATTCTTTCCTAGGCCATGCCTAAGACTCTTCCATGTGTCTTCAGATGAAACTATTCTGGGCCCTTCCTGGGTAACAATTCAATCTCCCCAAGATCCTTGCTGCTCTGGCCTTCCTTTAAACTCAGATGGCCACAAGGACACATCTGCCCTTTGGCTGAGCTGTCCCTGATAATTCACCCCAGGGCCATACCTGGACCAGGGACACTTAAGCCCTATGGTCAGGCCCCATGGGTGTTGAACACAGCTTTTTAAAAAAGTGTTGTTCTGGTTGCTTGCCAGTCCTACTGGTTTTTACTGGTTGTAAAATGTTCAGGAAGATGGAAACTGGCAACAGGTCTGGGATGCAGGCAGGTCTTGGGAGAAGACCAAGGATCCCTGGGAATTTTAGATGATAGGCAATCAATTCCATGAACTCTATAACATCTTTTGCAATAAGAACTACTCAAGATGCTCACTTTCAGTGGGAGTGATGGACATAACTCATTCAGTGCTCCAGAGAAGTTTACTTCATGGGCCATAATCTGCAATGGAGAAGAAGGAGGATGAGTGAGAAGAGGATTGAAGCTGGTCTTGGACATTCCTGGCCTGGAGGTGGGTGTCAGCCAACCTGTAGAGTGGCTGTAGGGTGGGGCAAGCTCTGGGGAGGGACAGGGGAGGGATCCCTTAACCTGTATTAGGACTGAGGCTCATGAGAGGGGCCCTGAATAAGATAGGGGAGACTCTGCTGGGGAACGGCCACCACAGATGAGGACAGTGCTACACTCTGTGTAGATGAGGACACTCTGGAAGAGCTACTCTGTGTCTGAGGCACCTGGTGCCTATAGGCATGGGACACATGGCTGCTGTGGCCTGTGCACCTGCTCTTTTTTGCCTCCTTGTTCTTGAAGAGTGGGAAGACTGGTATCCTGTGTTTCAGTAAGTGACTCTAAGGCATTCCCAGACTTTGCTTGGTAGCCCGATTTCAGGAATTTTCGAGATGGTTCCTCCTGTTCTCTTCCCAAATCCCGAAGTCCCCTTTCTCGATGATTCTTATCTTCAGGTGCTCCTGGACCTCAAGGAGGAGGGAAAAGTCTAGTGGCCTCCACATGCTCCTTCGAAGGCCTCCCCTGTTAAGATCAGGTCAGGGACCAAGTGAGATTTGCTTGAGTAATGGGATCCAGAGTCTGAGTGTGCTTTTGGGCTAGAAAGGGAATGTCAGTTATTTCCTGGTTCATGTTATGTACTCAGAGCAGTGCAGGACATACAGTAGACACTTAGTCAGGAATGTCTCAACTCACCAGCAAAGGGACGAATCCTCAAACTCATAGAAATGATCTAGGACAGCAAATGATTAGTGGCTTAAGATACTTTTGTGGTGACCATCCCATTACCTGAGACTAAATTCTAGCTCCCCATATATACATTATTTTCAGAATAGTGCTATTCAAGTTTTCTTTATTTTTTTTATTTTTTAAAAGATTTTTACTTATTTATTTATGAGAGACACAGAGAAAGAGGCAGAGGGAGAACCAGGCTCCCTGCGGGGAGCCTCATGTGGGACTCAATCCCTGGACCTCGGGATCATATCCTGAGTAGAAGGCAGACCCTTAACCGCTGCCACCCAGGCATCCCCAAATTTCCTTTAAACGCTAATCCAGTCAAATTGTTTCTCCTCAGACACCTGTCGTTCAACTACTCAATTCTGCCTCTAGCCACATGAAGTAACAACTTTTTTTTAATTAGGTCCTTAAGTATTTTCTAGAATTTTTAATGTAAACATAAGCAAATTCAAATATATTTTCCAAGCCTCCCTCCTTTTATGGAAAGATTGTCACATTTATTGTTTTCATGCTGCTTTTTCCACTTGATAACATATATTAAAAATCTTTCCTTATTATTTTGTGTTCTCATTCCTTTTTACTAAGCTGCGTAGTGTTGATGGACATTTGTTTATCCCCCCATCTATTGTATGATAAACAATGCTGTGATGAATAACTTTGTATATACATCATGTCACAAGGGTGCAAGTTTCCTTGTAGCATAAATTCCCATAAATGGAATTACTGACTGAAAGGGTACATGCATTTATAATTTTTGTGGTTATTGCCAAAAGGCCTCCATATGGGTTGTACAAATTCATATTCACACCAGAAATATGTAAGTGCCCGGTTCCCCACAGCCTTGCCAACGGAGCAGAGCATCAAACTTTTTAGATTTTTGCCAGTGCAAGAGGTAAAATATTGTTTATTGTGTAATTGTTTATATATCAGTGTCATCCTCTCCCTTTCACTCCCCACTCCCCCCTGCGTCCCCCCACGTTCATTTTTAAAGATTTCTTCTAAGTGAATGAGAAGGAGGTTGCCTGCCTAAGAGTGCAGCGTCTCACTCTCTCAGGGGAAAAGACCAGCCGCATTGTGTGAGGCCCACTGTTCGGAGCCAAGGGGGTAAATGACACGATCCATCCAGACCTGAGCATTGTGTCCTACAAATCCAGGAAGAAATACAACACCCATCTGGTGGTGGGAACTGCAAGGAGAGTACCAGGTTGTAAATCGCTGGGAAAGGCCAGTCTCCCTCCTCAGTTCTGCAGCACTGTCCAGTAGCTTTGACGATAAATGTCTGATGTGAATCTGTTTCCATCAACAGAGCCATGCATTATAAAATGAGGTTAATCAATGTCATCCAAAAAGGCCATGTGTTATGGCAATTCGGGGTGCGGGCGGGGCGGGGGGTGGGGGGAGAAGCAGTGCGATAAGGCAAACCAGAACAGATTGGTGCCTTTTCAGACTGTGAGCATAATTTGCATCTGTAATTTTATTCAGCAACTCCCAGGTGGAGTATAAAGAGATTTCCGTTTTGTTTATCTTGTCATAGATCATGCTTTTGGTTAAATTAGCCTTGCAAAAAGTTTTCTTGACTATTTTGGTCCATCAACACCACCTTTTGGCTTACAAATGTGTAAGAAACTGCTGACATTTTACGAATGACACCTCCGTGTGATTACCCTCCACTTCCGACGGCATCCCACCATTCTGAAGGAAGGAGTGTTCATAATTTAAAATTAAATTAAGCGGCTTCCTATGGTAACCTTAGTCCCGAGTTCCCCCAGAGCATTCAAGCTCAAGCCCTATTGAAATTATAATAAAGGTTAGCCTGTATTAAGTGGTTAGTATCAGGCCATTTACTTGTGTAAAATTATGAATCTTCACAGTAATTTTATGAGACAGGAATGGATAGCATCTCCATTTTAAGGTGGGTAACTGAGGGCCCCAGGGTCAAATGACTTGCCCAGTGTTTCTACGAGAAGGGTAGAGTCTGGTTTTTAATGTAGATAGTCTTGTCCCAGAGGCTGGAAAGTTAGAGACAGAGAGAGAGAGAGAGAATTTCTTTAAGTAACTGCTGGACCTTATCCAAGGCTCATTTAGCGGACTCAAATCTCTTCCCTAACCCCCAAATTTTTAATAATTTTAGAATCACTAAAATAAGTGTAATGTTGAAAGTTATACCTTTAGTGTGACCACCACAAAACAGTTTTTAAAAGATTTTATTTATTAATTCATGAGAGACACAGAGGCAGAAAGACTAAGGCAGAGGGACAAGCAGGCTCCCCACAGGGAGCCTGATGCGGGACTCAATCCCAGGACCCCGGGTCATGACCTGAGCCAAAGGCAGACCCTTAACTGCTGAGCCACCCAGGTGCCCCAAAACATTTTTTTAAATCGTTTTTGCATGTCATCTTTCAGTCTTTGAACACATATTTTATGTAGTTGTAATTATAACAATCATAGTAACTTTATATGCTGCTTTTTTCAACTAATAGTACCTCATAAGTATTTTCCATGCTGTTACATAGTATTCATAATTTTTTTTAAATTTTTATTTATTTATGATAGTCACACACACAGAGAGAGAGGCAGAGACATAGGCAGAGGGAGAAGCAGGCTCCATGCACCGGGAGCCCGATGTGGGATTCGATCCCGGGTCTCCAGGACCGCGCCCTGGGCCAAAGGCAGGCGCCAAACCGCTGCGCCACCCAGGGATCCCTTCATAATTATTTTTAATGACTTTATAGTATTCTATTCAGTTAAACTACTAAATTGGATTAACTATTCTCCTATTGGATTCACAAGATCATTTAAATTCTACAGCCAGAGGTAATAATGGCAGTAAATATTTTAACATTTATAGCTTTATGCTACAATTTGAATTACTACCATAGGAGAAATTTCTAAAAGTGGATCAGAAAGCATAAATGGCCATCCATATTGCTGCTGCCATGGCTGTGAATGAGCCTTCCATTTTCCCTACAACCACACCAGCAATGGCAATTACCTACTTCAAAGTACGTGGGTTAATTTTGCAGATTTCAATACTATCTGAGTATGAGTTATTTATTTTTATTTCACTGATAATTAAAAGCATAGTTTATCTGAGAAATAATGAGGAATACATTAAACAAATAAACTTGTCTTCTACTTTACATCATTCAGGTTCCCCGCTCCCCATCCCCGACCTTAACATCTAAGTTAGGTCCTAAGAGTACTGCATGTGATCAGGGACAAAACAGTTTTCTTAGCTTTCTGCTGTCATTAGAAAGTAATGAAGCATGTTCTGACCTTGGCCCAATGCCCTTGAAGGACCTGGGTGATGTTTTTGTTGCCAAGATTTCAGTGCATCAGTGAGTGACATCTGCTGTTCAAAAAAATTGAGTAAGTGGGTAAGAACATGGTTCAAAGGTGAAACTAGAAACTCATTATATTTAACTCATTCTAATAAGAAAAGATGCAAACACAAGTCCAAATTGGCACTAAAGTGAATATCTACACTTTCCTCCATGAAAAACCATCTACATTGATTTTTTTTTTCCTTGTGCCATTAAAGGTCAGAATGAAAAATACTTCGCCCTTTAAGATTGTCCCATAAATAGGCTAGTTTTTGCTGAGAGTAAGAATTTTCCCATACAACCCTAATATCTTATTCATCTTCTCTCCTCTGCAAACACAAACAGCTTAAAGCTTTATGAACAAGCCCACTATAAAGAGAAGACCACACGGGGTGGGGGGGCCTTGACAATATAATTCACAGGGACAAAATGCCTTGATATATACTGTTTAGACTACGGGAATTATTGTATAAAGCTGATAGTTTTGTCATTTTGCTTAGCACACACATCACATTACCTGAATTCCCTTTTTTTTTTTTATAGGGCATAAATAAGATGTAAAGTGACACCACTGAACATTGCAAAGCCCATTCAGGGATTGCATTATATGAGAGGAAATGGACAGATGAGACCTGTATCAATGAACATTTTTCTTCTTCACACATCAAATAAAGACATCTCCAGAGCCGTTACTGTGGCATGCAATGCCATATTTTTTTGTAATTAATGAGTAAAGTGCAAGGTCCAGAGAGATTTCTTGGGAATCTGAGTGATTTGAGAACCCTTCTGTACCGTAACTCACCACCTTAAATTTTCATAAGCTTTTGACATTTCAAAAATAATATGTATGCTGGGGCCAAGAGTTGATTTTTTTCCTATATGAATTCTTGTGTTTGTGGGTTGTAGTTTGTTTTTTTTTAAGAGTAGAGTTAGCCTAGCCCAGAATTGCTTTTGCAGCAATAAAAGGCGATTTTATTGAAGATCAACTTTATTGCTACTGAACACAATGTATTTATTATCTACTTTTATTTTCTCTGAGGAAAATCTCAGAGAGAAAAGGAAATCTCTGCAAGTCTCTGCATTCCAAAAGTTTTCTTCAGCGCACTAATAGCACCACGGATATCACATCCACATCCATAAAGAATTTTGAGGGCAGCCCGGGTGGCTCAGTGGTTTAGCGCCGCCTTCAGCCCAGGGCGTGATCCTGGAGACCCAGGATCAAGTCCCACGTCCCAGCTCCCTGCATGGAGCCTGCTTCTCCCTCTGCCTGTTCTCTGCCTCTCTCTGTGTCTCTTATGAATAAATAAAAAAGCAATTAAAAAAAAGAATTTTGAGCTCTATAATTGCCCAGTTAGGGTGGGTAATATTAATTTCCTTTTCTAGATAAAGACAGTATCCTTCAGTGATGCAACAGGTTTGTCCAGTCACTAGATAGTAGAAGGACTTGAGATTCACTGTTGCCTATTCTTGGCACTACAGCACCATGGCTCCACTGGAAATAAAAGGGCTTCTGAGATCACAAACCAAATTTGGGATAGAGGGTTATGACCCATTTCTCTCCACATATCACTTGTTGCCTTGGAGTGGGTATGACTCCAGTGTCAGCTCTTCAAACTTCATTCTGTTCCTTTGTGGAAAGTTCCTGATCATTCTGAATCTTTCCGCTCTTTCTTCCCACATCGGGATAGCAGAAGGCTGATAAAAACTGTAGACTGAGTTCACGGGCAAGTTTTAATCACTGTTTTTGTATAACTGAAGGCAGGTGGCCAAGTGGGTAATACCATAATGGGTGAAAATCAGTAATTCCTAGGAAGAATTCCCAAGACAGAAGGGCCAAGAAAAATGGGAATTTGCTTATATCCTTGCTGGCTTAGGTCCATAGATTTGTATAAAATGAGCATACTTTAAAAGCTCCTTTTAATACTTTACCCACAGAACAGAATTCACCATAATCCAGCTCCCTTGTGGATCTGGTAAAGAGATTTATTTGCTGCATTGCCAAATGGAGTCCATTATAAGGCCACTTCATAGAATTTCACCCCTTTTCTATTTTCCCCACCCCCACTCACCTCTCACAATATCACAAGAAAATGTCTATGTGTAGAGGACAAGTAATTCAGGAAATTTCCCGAAGATATTTTTTGTTCATTATTCTTTGCATAAAATGTATCACAAAGGTCATGAGAAAATTGAAATGACAGTATCATATATTACCAACCTTCTGTGTACAATGTCTCACCTGTTTTCCGTGGGTCTCCTCTTTATTTTCTTCACACGGTTGAGTAAGGTGAAGGACAAAGGTGTGTCATTAGAGAAAACTTATCTTGGCAATTAGCAGTGGTAGAAAAGGAAATGTCAGGGAGAGAAGGAAAGTGCAGTAACATTTAACAACTAGCAGCAACTCTGGCAATATGATCCCAATTAAGCCCTTCAGGGTCTGTTATTCTTTGGTCCCACACAGCTAGTTCTGCCCAGGCAGAAAGAAGGGGGCAGGTTAGGTAATTATATGGATAATGTAAAAATTCTTTTCAGCTCCTGATTTCTTCCTTTTGGGAAAAAATAAAAAGAGAAAAGTTGGTCCTTAACTTTTCCTTTCCACTAACATCTGTATTGCTTGAGCGTGTGTGTGTGTGTATGTGTATATTCACATAAACTGGACATATCTTGTCCTATTGTTTCTATGATATTAGGTGTAGATGGATAGCGCATACATTTGTGATGACCAAGCTGAGCATATTATTATTATTATTATTATCATCATCATCATTTTTTTTTTAAGATGGAGAGGGAGAGCATGCACATGAGTCAGGGGAAGAGCAGAAGAAGGAGAGAATTGACCCAAGGCTCAATCCCACGACCCTGAGACAATGACCTGAGCTAAAATCAAGAGTCAGGGGCTTAATTGACTGAGCCATCCAGGGGCCCCAAGCTGAGCACATTATATACAAGTCCCCCTACTTATCATATGCATTTTCCTCCTAATAGTGGAAGGAGGGAGTCAGTGATGATACGTATCTATCAGTAGTTATCCAAGAGTCATAGCTAGAGCAGCTCCAGTTTTTTCTTTTTTTTCCCCCTTATGCTGTTAAGACAATAGCTCACCTTTCAAAGGTTGTGATTCTGAAGGTTTGATAAGATATATGATTAAAAGTCACTTGCCTTTTCCAATTGTTTTGAATAAATAAATGTTAACAGAGTTCATAGCTCCCTCACTACTTAAGCTTTCAGAGGCTTTGCACTATAACTGACAACCCTGGAACATTTTGAGAAGGGAAAAAACACCTTGTACTTTTTCAACAAAATAAAGGAGATGGACTCTATCTTCAGGCCATGGGAAATACATACAGTATTTAGAGTAATGAATTTACTTCACATGGGTGAAGGTATTATTTCCCTGTTCTTGTTTTTACTGATTTTTTAACCACTGAGATAAATGCATCTTTCAGCATTATCATTCAGCATGCCATAAATCATATTACATTATGTGTGACTGGTTGGAATTATTGAATAATAATCAAAGTAGACATGTCCAGAATGCCAGGTGGAAGTTTTCCAATCCTGCCTCCTATTTCCTGGAGCTTGTGTGGACTAGAAGAGGCAGCAGAAATGGAGGGAAAAAAGCAAGATAAGTAGGATCAATGAATAAATATCCAATGGGGTAGTGGCACATTCAAGGAATCATAATTTATATTTCTTATGAATTTTTTCAGTGTAGCAGAAATTAACCTAGAAATGGTCATATCCTTGAAAAGGTATAACCTTAGTCTATGAGGAAAACTGTCTTAGTTTCTCTCCTGTACATAGTCCATTATAATCTGCCACTAGGCATTGTGGTTGAGCTGAAAATTCAAATTAAACATCTATGAGAGATTTTCAGGTAATAGAACTTTTGAGGAGCCACTCTAAGTAGTGGTCTCTAATCTTTGACAGTTTGTTAAGTAACAATGGTAGTTGTTTAGGACAATTATGAATTTAGGCTACTTTGGTTTGATATAGGCTGTTGTCCAGACTGTTAAGCATTTGAGAAGACTTTCTGTGATTAACTCCTGACATGCCTTCTCTGGTGTGTACTAGAAGATGTGTGCTCACCATAAACAACAACCAAATAAGAAGCGTGGGGTTATTTTATTAGTAGCTGGATAAGTGTTCAGTATCCTCTCATTGCAGGGCTTTTCTGGCAAGCTGTGCCAGAACATGTGGCCCGTCCCAGGAGACTCACGGTCTGCTTTTCCAACCAGTGGTGTAGATAAGAATGGACAGTCTATCAAAGAACAGAATCTTCCATGCTTGCCTCATGGAAAACGAAAGCATATTATTGAGCACCTCCTCTGCTCTAGGGACTGGGGAGAAAGTGGCAAGCAAAAGAGGCATTGTACTTTACCTTTGTACACCTTATAATCTGGGCAGGGCACATAGAATGGAAGTATCCAGTAATGAGCAGGTTTTCTTCTGAGTATGCAAGATATCAGAGTTATATGGTAGTTTTCTGAAATTACCTGTGAGATATTTCATGCTCTCTTCTTTCTCTGGATTCGATATTAAGCATGATCTATGTCTGTGATTATCAAAATGATCCCTAGATCACAGCATCTGCATCACCTGCATCATCAACTCAATAGACATGCCAATTCTAGAGCCCTACTCAGAATCAGAAATGCTGGGTTGACATAAGGCAATCTGTCCTTAACAAGCCTTGCAGATGATTCTGAAGCATGCTAAAGCTTGAGAAACACTGTTTTAGCCTAGTGCTTTTCAAAATTAATGGGCACATGAAACTCCTGTGGATCCTGTTAAAATGAAGCCTGAGTCAGCAGAAGAGCCTAAAGTTTGGAGGATTTCTAACATGCTCTTAGGTGATGCCAATGTTGCAGGCCTTGGTGCCACACTTTGAATAGCAAGGGTTTGGGTGTCCTTGTTGCTATTGACGTGTAGTTTGGAGAGTTTTAGCCTGAAGAAGGAAATATTAATCTTCTTTCCTCTGGACACGTATAGACATTGAAATCTGTTTCTATTACATCATTTGTTATCTTCTACTGTAATTATTTGTTTGCATCTATTTTCCATTGGTCTTTCAGCTTGTTGAAGGCAGAAAGAATACCTTTGTTTGCTGCAATTCTAAGTGCCTAGCATATAGAAGACCCTTGATAATGGGTGATAGAGCAAGATTCTGATATCTATATCCATGTAGCCTGTCAACAAGAGATGTATTAAAACTCTTTGCAAGTAATTTCTATGTTATTTATTTGGCAACCTCCTGACAGTTGTTTACTGCCAGCTTATGATGGACTAGTTAAATCCAGAGGCTGAGATCCTTCAAGCACAGCTAAAGTAAGATGAACTTTTTGTCTTAAATGGCTATATGTCTAGTGGAGAGTGGGAGTGAAATAAAGCTGATTTTGGTCTGGCTTCTGGTGGACAGTAGCTAAGGGATTGTTATTAGCTTTACTTTTTGAGTTAAAGATTGTCAGTCCCCAGGGGAAAATCTGGTTCTAGTGTGGAAAGTTTAGCATTCTATCTTGAAAAGACTACTCTCATTTTACCCATGACAGAGGCTGGAATTCTTTTCTCCATCTGTTCAGAATAATATGGTGAATATCGTGGATTATCTCATTTGTGGCCTGTTTCTCCTTAGTCAATTATTGATAAGGATACTTTCTTTTTCTTTTTTTTTTTTTTTTTTTTTTTACTAGTCTGTGAAAATATCTACTATTATAGTCTAAAGAACTCTGGCTAGGGAGGTCACCTCTCCATTGTACCATCTTTCTCATGTGCTCAGAGGAATTCTAATAGTGTGAAGATGGACATCATTGAGGTGATGGCACTGGGACAAGGGTAGGGATATCTGGTAATATGCAGTTGAAGCAATTTTCTCTTCATCCAGTGGGAAACCTAGTGGAAGAATTAGATCACTTGTCTGGAGAAAGCAAGCTGCCCATTAAAAGGGGCCAGTTGGTAAGAATTTAGTGAAGAATATAAAGTAAAGCTAAGTGGTGTAAGCTTACCAATCCCGAGTTAAATGCAGGTTAAAGGCTTAAAAACACATCTTCACAGATACAGATAGATATTTACTGCAGTTACACATTTCAATATATCTAATAAAGATCTCTAACACTAAGAGCAGTACAAAGTACTATTTACCAAAAGACCTACATAAATGCATCTTTCTTCTACTTACTACAGAAAAACAGTAGGTCATATTGCATTTTCATTAGATGTTTAATTATCATAGACCCTCACAAAACATTTTATCTACAACTTCTAAATTCATTTCACTTGGGATCACAGGAGTTAGTCTACTGGAATGATTTTTAGTAAAGTCTGGCTTTAAATTAGGACCGTCTGGCTTTTACAGATCAAGTAGCAAGTAGGAAATCTATTGTGCCATCCAGACCACCAGGACTATAAATTGATTTGAAGCTCTGGTCCCATGGAATGTATTCCTTTCTGGGCAGCTATCCAGAGACAGCAGTTTTGTAGTCATTCTCTCTCATTCCCAAATATTTCTTTTTCAAGATTATATTTTAAAACAAAATTTTTCTATTAATGTAAAAGAATCATCGGACAAAACATTATTACAGTTGTCAAAGGATATCTTGCTCTTGGGGGAATTATCGGTCGGGATCTGAACCTGAAAAAAACATATCTAAAATCCCTCTTATCATCATTTTCCTATCTTTACCCTCAGAAAGGCAGCTGAGAACTGAAGGGGTAACCTTCCTTCTGGGGTTTCTAAGTAGGGTCTGGAGGCAGGAAGAATGATCTTCCTTGAAAAATGTGTTAATCATATGTCATCAGGAAATGGCAAATTAAAACAATAGATACCACTTCACCAGAGTGATCTAAATCTGAGACACTGACAGCGTCAATGCTGGCGAAGATGTGCTCTAAGAATAGTCTTTAAGGGGTGCCTGGGTGGCTCAACTGTTGAGCATCTGCCTTTGATTGAGTTTGTGATCCCTGGGTCCTGAGATCGAGTCCCCCACCGGGCTCCCCATAGAGAGCCAGCTTCTCCCTCTGCCTCTGTCTCTGCCTCTCTCTCTGTGTCTCTCATGAATAAATAAATAAAATTTTTAAAAATAGTCTTTAAAAAATAAATAAGCCCAGAATAAAAAGAAAATCTATGATAATTTGATTTATGGCCCAGAGAATTAAACACTTGTGTGATTATGAAACAAAAGAATAGTAACTGCAGATACTGGCTGGTCCTCACAGGGTCAGAGACCAGGGTGATTAAGTTTTAGCTCTTAAAAATGATGGATCATGAAGATTAATAGATAACTTGTTCTACCTTTTCCAGAACAGGGTACAGGCCAGCTTGCTAATTACTGGATGGGCAAAGAAATAGATGGCACTCAGTTCTGGAAAACATCATCCATCCAACCATTCACTCATTCTGAAAGTTTTTGTTGACTAAACAAGTGAAGGAATGCCAATTAGGTGGCAAAACCACATTCTGCAGCCGTTTAGAACACATCTCGAAGCAGCCTTTTCCATGTGAGAGCACCTTTGCAGAAAGCCTATCCAGCCATTAGGAAAAACCAGGAAAGCTAGCAGCTGCCTAAATTTGGGCAGGCTCTGATGATTTATTCTGATGCAATAAGCAATGGAATCTAAATGAGGTATGGGAGGCAAAGAAATAAGGAAAGTTTGGCATCTCTGCCTATCCGGAAGCCTCCTCTCATCGTTAGTGTGAGAAAAGGAAATGGTATTTTTATTTTCATTAAAATGCAACAAGCATCAAAGTCAGAAAATAGATCATTTTTCTCATGGCTAGAAGCATACGGAAGCAGATGAGTGGCTGCATTCTGCTGGGTGTTGCTGGGGGCTTTTCTAACACAGATCTACCACTCTGCTGTGAGCTCAAAGTTGCAGGGAAGAGGAGACGAGGTTGAAGACTAGGTTGGTCACTTTCCAAGCAGGACAAACACTCAGCTAGTTCTAAAAGATCCTCCCTCCCTTCCTTCTACAAATCTGTGCTGAATGTCTTCTATGTACCAGGGGCATTTATTAGCACTAGAGACAAGAAAGTGAGCAAAATGTGGCCACACTTAGGTTGCTCACAATCTAATGGAAGAGACAGATAGATACTCAAGCAACTGCACCAGTATTAGAGTACCACATGTAAGGGCTCTAAGAGCATTTTCAGAAAGGGCATTTATTCTGACTTGGGGAGTTCAGAGAAAGTTTTGTAGATGAGATGACACCTAGGTTGATATCCAAAGGGTGAATAACCCAGGTGACACCCCAGGAGTGTGGACAGAAGGGGGGGCAGGGGAGCAGGGTGGGAGCAGCAGATGATGGTATTGGAAGACCTCCCAGCATGTTCAGAAACCTAGAGGAAAAAGAGAACAGGGCACAATTGGGAAGCAGCAAGTAATGCAGTGAGGCTAATGCATGTTCTAGGATGAGGGGAATAAGGCTGAAGAGATAAGAAAATACCCTCATAAATCATACAAAAGTGTTTGAATTGCATCAAAGAGTCTCAAAGCCTCCACTCTGGACAAGTTTAGAACTTCTACATTATGTAGATTCTATGGGATAAAGACCACACCACACACACGGCACCTCTCAGTTACTTCAAGGCATTAAAGTGATCTGTTTATATTTCCGTTCACCCCGAATTGATTATCCATTTCTGAAGGGCAAAGAACAGCTTTTTAAATGTCTGTATTTCCCAATAGAAAATAACCTACTGGGGGCTGCTATGTCAAGGCTGGAACCCAGGCAAAGACGCATAGGCAAAAACTTTAGTCAACCCCAAAGAGGACAGCCACCCACCTTGCCACCATTCTGCAGTTCCCAAGCCTTTGGTAGATAATAACTACAGTAAGTGAACAGGCAGTAATTGGTTCTTTGGACAACACTGCACATTTTAAGGCATTTCTCTGCCCTTTTAATACATCAATTAAAATAATGATGCCAGTTACCAACACAATGTCAGTGCATCAATGCCAGCCTTTTTATGACAGGGTCAACATTTTCCACCAAATAGCAAAATTATGAATCAATCCCTTGCAAATGTTTTAAAAGGTAACTAGTTATGGTGACATGGTAGCTGCAAGTGGGGTGAACATCGCATACCATATAGAGAAGTTATCATTATGTTGTACACTTGAGGCTAATGTGATGTGTGTCAACTATACTCAAATTAAAAAAATTAAATTAATAAGGTAACTATGAGAGAACAATTATGATTTAGAGATATTTCAGTATCATAGAACAACCAGGTGGGGAAAGGAAGTAGGATACATAGCAACAGTCTTAAGAGAGCAGAAAGCTGTTTGTAGGAAGGGTCATTCATATGTTCATTCAGACAGTTATAAAACCTCCATTTGCACAGGTTATAGAGATTCAAAGATAAATAAGGCACTGATGCTGCCCACCAGGATCTCACAGGATTGAGAGGTGTGATGGTGGAGTGCGGAGGTGAGTCATAACAACACAATATGGTAAATACCATGATAAACACAGGCCAAAGGTGCTGAGAAGGTGTGGGGGAGGTAAGTGAAGGAGCCTGGAGTGTGTAGTGGGTGATGATGGCCCCTCCCAAAGGTATGTCCATCCAGGACTTGTAAATGTGATCTAATTTGGAAAAGAGGTCTTCACAGGTGTAATTGAGACTCTGGGATGAGATCATCTGGATTAGGGTAGGTCTTAATCCAATGACAGTCCCTAGAATGGACAGAAGACATGGACACAGGGAAAAAGGCCATGCGAAGATGGAGGCAGAGATTAGAGCTTTATTTCCAAAGCCAAAGAATGCCTACAGCCACCAGAAGCTAGAAGAGGCAAAGAAAGACTGTCCTCTGGAGCCTCCAGAGGAAGTGTGGCCATCTCTGTATCGTGATTTCAGATTTCTCGCCTCCAGAGCTCTAAGAGAATAAATTTCTGTTGCAATAAGCCACTCAGTTGTTGGTAATTTGCTACAGTTACCTAAGAAGCTAATACAGGGTGGAAACTGGGAGAAGTCAAGGAACACTTCTGGAAGAGATCATGCATGAATGACGTCCTAAAGGCAGAGCTAGAATGACCAGCTGGAGTGATCCAGGAGTGCAAATAGGAGGAAGATGGATGGGACTCCTTGGTGGCTCAGCAGTTGATCGTCTGCCTTTAGCTCAGGTCGTGATCCCGGGGGTCCTGGGATTGAGTCCCGTATCAGGCTCCCTAGCAAGGTGACTGCTTCTCCCTCTGTCTGTGTCTCTCATGAATAAATAAATAAATCTTAAAAAAAGGAGGAAGATGGGAAAGGGGTAGGAATGGAAGGGCAAGTGATAAGGTGTTCAAGGAAAGGTCTTGAAAAATTCAATGAGCCATCTTAAAAATGTACTTGTGTCTGATTATCTCATGGTTGAGTCGACATGGCCACAGCAGAAAGGGTTACACACAGACATATATCTCCAAAAAGTTTCTTTGGATAAATAGGTTTAGAAGAGAATGTAATGTATACCCTATCAGTAATTTAGAGATCCAAGGTCCACATAAGCATACTGACAACTCAGAGAAATTCTGCACTCTCTTTCCCCTAGAGTCTCAACCATCTTTGTCTTTGTGTGTCTGTGTGTGAAATACTAACAGCTCAAGCAAAACAGCACTTCCAGAGTACGTTTGGGAAACACTGATCATGTCTGGAGGAAGTTGGGAAAGACTCTCCACTCCTTCCTCACAGAAAACCATACTGACAGGGCTCTCTTTTCCTTTTCTTTCTTTCTTTCTTTCTTTATTTTTTATTTTTTGTAATTTAAAAATAGTTTTGTAATTATTTCTTTTTTTTGTAATTTAAAAATAGTTTTGTAATTATGTGATTTGGGGGGGTGGATAATCTTAATGCTGTAAGTTTTGGGGGGTGCCTGAATGGCTCAGTTGGTTAAGGATCTACCTTTGGCATAAGTCATGATCTCAGGGTCCTGAGATCAAACCCCACATGGGGCTGCCTGCTCAGCATGGGGAGGCACACGCAGGGGCCCCACATGGCGAGCCTGCTTCTCCTTTTCCCACTGCTGCTCCCCTGCTTCTGCTCTCTTTCTCTCTCTCTGTCAAATAAATATATAACATCTTTAAAAAATACTGTAAATTTTTGTAATTAACCTTATGATTTCAAGGGGATATTTCTGTGTAGTAGGCAAAACACTAATAATTTGCTTTTGGGAATTTACCCTTTAGGCTTGATTCTTCACTGACACCTTAGAAAGTGTGAAGAGCTGATCCTTTCTGCAAAATGGGTTTAGATCACGACTAGTATGTGTCCAGAGAAGAGGGAAAGGGTCAGCCTCAAGGTGATGATGCAGTGGATGGGCAGTGAGAATGCTGGTGAGAAGTCCTATGAGAATGACGCTTCTCCAAGTCTCCAGGATCTGGTGTGGCTCCCAAACACACAGGTATTTGCTCAGTGCAATTTGTCTTGTAGCTGTCTTTCCTCTGCCCTTTTATTTCTTCCTGTCCCTAAACTTCTGCTGCAGGCCCCTATAACATATCCGAGAGAACTATCTCCGTGATTAAGTCCTGGGAGCAAGACACATACCTGGGGCCTGGCCATCTGCCCTGGCTTTTCCTAAGATACTGCGTTTTTCCCTCAGGGTGGGCAGAGGAACATGAATGATTTACTTTCAGAGGATGACCTTTCCAGATAAGTTCTGTTTGGCCAAAGCAAATTGTAAGCATGCATTGATTAAGCTAGAGATAATTGAAAAAAAAAAAGTTTTATTTAAATAACAACAACAAGACCCCAACCCAATCAGTGCCTGAAACCTACACTTTATGATGGTAACTTAAGTGGAAATAAATGCTGCCTGGCACCTCAGAGCTACTCATGAGCACTCCCAGATTAGGGTCCCCAGTTTTGTTCACAATGGGGCTTCTGGAATCTTTTTTTTTTTTTTTTTAAGATTTTATTTAGTCATTTGAGACAGAGAGATACCGAGAAAAAGAAATAGAGAGCACAAGTAGGGGGAGCAGACTTCCTGCTGAGCAGTAAGCCTGACATTAGGGCTCCATCCCAGGACCCTGGGATCATGACTGGGGCTAAGGCAGACACTTAACCACCTGAGCCACCCAGGTGCCCTGAGCTTCTGGAATCTTAACCAAAAGCAATTTATGGAAAGAAATTTCTTCCGTGAGAAACATTCAAAGCTATTGCAATCTGATGTGTTCTCTCTCTTTCTCAATCTCTCTCTCTCTCTCTCTTTCTCTCTCTCTGGCACAGCTTTAGCTGTGTGCTTGTTTGTTTTATAGATTAGGCCTGATTTTAAAGTATCTGTAAATCTTTCCCTAAGTAAAGGACAGTTTGCTGATCTGTATGCAAATGATATACTTGCCTGCCTTAAAAATTTAAGATTGACTTTGAATTGACCCCATGCTTTATCCCTCAGTGGAGAAAAATGAAAGGATATTTATAATACCTATGGACATTGTGTACGATACCAATGGGAGTTTTCTTCAACAGTAGATGAATAACAGAAACATGGGCAGACTAAAATGGGGCAGATATACGCAAAAGGCCGATTGAAACTGATTTACATAGCTGGATATTAGTTACCAAAGCTCTCTGTGGCTTCTCCCTGGCAGATACCAAAAATACTATAATTTTCTACAAAAATAAAGAATATAAAACTGAAAGAAGCACACAGATAACAAACCAGTCGAGCCCACAAAAGTTTATAGTACAAATTTCATTTTCTTTCTTCTAAATATATCATAATTTTGAGGACACCATGAGCAATTTTTACAATGACATTTTTTTTCCCACCTGGGGGTAAGCCACAAAAATCTCACTCAGGTTAGAGGTGCACGTGCTTCAGAGTCCACACTGCACCGCACATCCATCTTTGCCATCAGTAGAGACTTTCTTTGTTTTGTTTTTTGCATCTTTTCCCCCCACATTGCCTTAAAAATTAAAATAGAGCAGAACATTGACCTGGGATGAAATATGGATTTTTTTACGCTTCCCTCAAACTCAAATTTTATTAAGCTTATTGAAAATAAGATCACTTCACTTAAAAATGCCAGAGAAACCCAAAGGATAAAATTGCAGATTAACATACCTATTCTTATCCTACAACAAACATATTTCATTCCAAACCTCAATGATTTCTTGGACACACTATTTCGGAGCTACATACTTTTAGTGTTTCGTTTGCATTTCCACAGTAGCATGGTAACTGTCCCATGCTCTCAAATGAGAGTGTTGAAATTCTCCCAAATGACTGCTGAAGTGGCCGGAGCCAGGGTCTTCATATCCTGAGGGTTGCATGTTAAATCTTTTCCCTAGAAGTTATGTATTCGTTGGCTCACAGTGGAGTGATAGAAAGTCTGAGGCTGAGCATCACAACAGGATGCAGACAGACTTCATTGAAGAACTGATGAAAGACAGTGCTCTCCTTTCTTTGCCCTTTGACTCCCTCCATGAGATCCTGCTAGCATCCCCTCCAGAGAGCTCTTTTCTGATCCTTCATTTGTCACGAAGCTCTGTGATGTCAGTTTCATTCACTGGTGGTGGGCTCTCAATGAGTGTGGTGTTATTGAATGAGTAAATGAATGAATGTATCATTTTTTATTCCAGTTTGGAGAGACTCATTGGAAAGAAAGATGAATGGGGGTAAAATGGGTTATTCGGTATGGACAGATCTTTTTGGCAATTTTTGGCAATTTTCTAAAAAAAAGAAAATGAATCATGCTTGCATCTCACAGGCCCAGTCTTTTCTTCATAGGGCAGGTGGGAAGAAAGTGGTGAAGTGAAGTTGACACTTGTGTTAGGAGAAGAATAATGATAGGTGGCAGGAGAGGGATAGATAGAACCTTCTGGTAGAAATCAAATACCTTCGTAATACCCTCCCACCTGTTCTGGCCTGATGTCATGATTGAGGGCAAAGGGTGATTCAGGAGGAAAATTTCTAGGGCATTATGGTGTATTCTATAGCAGGAAGGAAAGAAATCAAGGTGCCTAGTGGAAATTTTTTGCCATTCAGATCTAAGTCTTTCATCCCCACATCTTTGGTATTTTTTTATTGACTGTATACTCTGTGGCACATAAGCAATCTGAAAATGGTAGGCCATTCTGAACTGTGCACTTATTTTAAATTTGTATGTTTGTATCAAATTAAAAGGTTTATTTTTAGAGGGTTGTTAATAGAAATTGGGGAGCAACTTTTGAGTATCTTCAGTTTCCTGAAAGGACATTGGATTCTACATTAGATAAGCCACCAATATTGTCCACGCCATCTCTTTAACATTGCATGCTTCCTTTTGTACTTAAGTGTTTCTCACAATATATAGAACCAATGTAAATAAATTTTTGTGGGAGAAAAATTCTGGATTTGGCAAGCCTGTTGATTTCCTGCCAGCACTGCAGGGCAGGTCATAAAGCCACAGTCCTTGAGGTGGGAGCTCAGGCTTCCTGGTTCCTAGGTGAGCTAATTTGGACTAAAAATAGCCCTTCCTCTATCTTTCAGTGGGTTTTTCGGTGGTGAATGGGAGAGAATAGGAAATCAAAGGGGAACCAGGTTGCCCTCTGTGTAGGAAAGAACTTAGGATTCTTCTATCAATGCTGTGCTCAATAAAAGGAATAAAATTCCTTCATGCTTCCTTCTGGAATGATGATCACAATATGCTCTGTCTCATGGGTCACCATGTCCTTATTTGGAGAGGTGAAGAGCGAAATAATGTGTTCCCTTTCTTTGGGGAATTTCTACTGTATGGCATTTCTTTCATTAGGAAGTAAGAGACTTTGATCTCTATTAATGGAAATCTGGCATCATTATTCAGCTGCAGAAAAATTAAAAAGTTTTACCAAGGCTTTGTAGCTCTTCCTAAACAGAATCAGGCAGCCATCTTCTTACTCTGCCTGCATGGAGTGGCTGCAAGGAATGGAAATGCCAGGTTCAACCTAAGAGGGATCTAGAGCCTCTCACCGTGGTTCTACATCTCTTAACCTTCAAGAAAGAAAGGAAAAAGCACAACACAACAGCAGCCCCTGACATCCAGAAACTAGCTTGATGCTCACAGCCAGACCTCAGTATTGTTAGAAGTTGGCCCAGTGCTCACAGCTATACTGTGTCATTCTCCTGTTGGACATAAACAATCTCACTGAGTGCCAGTATCAGGCAAGATCACTTTCAGCCTATGATCAAATACAAACGCTCAGGACCTTGTAATTTTGTCAGGCACAGAGAAAAATATATTCACTGTGGAACCCACAAAATACCAAACATTCCCTCTCTTGGTTAATATGAGGAGCTACTACTTTTATACCAATTACAGCTTGATCTTCCTTCTAGTTTGCCCTCCCTATAGATAAGAGTTATTGAGAGAGCCGACTATACAATTGTCACCACTTTCAGACAGCCTTCAATCCTGAAAGAGCTCTTGCTTCCTTAGTCTCTCCTTTCAAATTATGAGTCCTTTCTAATAGTCTCTTATTGAGATACCCACAGTTCCACATGGTGTGTACTCTCCCTTGCTAATAACCCCCCTAGCTTACTCATCCCTAGGTGTGTTCTCGATGGACTTTGGCTGGAGTGAATTGACGTTCCACTGTTCCTGAAGTATGGTACTTCTGCATTTGTGGAATACTTCAGGACTTTGGGCAGAGCTTTTCACATAGCTAGTGCTCAAGACACGATTCAGATAGAAGATTGATGCAGGTCATATGTATATATATATATATATATATATATATATATATATATATATTTATATATATATCATTATATATATTATTATAATATTTTATATATACATCATATATATATAATTATAAATATTTATTTCCAGTGATATGTCTGGCTTCAAGAAAGTCTGTGTCAGGGGTGCCTAGGTGGTACAGTTGGTTGAGTGTCTAAGTCTTGGTTTGGTTCAGGAATTGATCTTGGAGTTGTGGGATTGAGCTCCACATTGGGCTCCATGCTCAACGTGAAGTCTGCTGGAGACCCTCTCTGCTCTAGGATCTCGTTTTCCCCTCCTGCTCATGCTCTCTCTCTTTATCTCTCTAAAATAGACAAATAAATCTTTAAAAAAGAAATAAAGAAAGAAAGAGTGTGTCAAAGGAGGGGATCCTGCTATTTGCAGCAACATGGATAGGCCTTGAGGATATTAGGCTAAATGAGATAAGTCAGACAAAGAAGGAAGGCACTGTATGATATCACTTATATGTGAAATCTAAAAGAGCTGAACTTGTAAAAACAGAGCGTAAAATAGTAATTACAAGCAGATGGGAGGGGGGATAGGAGAGATGTTGTTTAAGGGTATAATCATGCAGTGAATAGTAGATAAATCCTACAGATCTAATGTACAATGTAGTGCATATAAACAAATATACTCTATTATAACCATCAAACTTGCTAAGAAACTAAAATTTAATTATCCAACTACTAAAAAGAAATAATTATGTGACGTGATAGAGGTGCTAATGATTGCTACAATGGCAACCATACTGCCATTATATAAATGTATTTATTTTATATAAATTTATATAAACATGCTCTACAACTTAAATTTTCAGAATGCTATATGTCAAATATATATCAATACAAAAAAAGAAAGTCTGTATTGAGGATAGAAACAACATAATGAGAAATTGCTTATCTCTCTCATTCTTTTTTCTACTACATGGGAAATGTTTATCTTTTTTGTTGTTTCTCATAAGCTTATCACAATGGATTAGGAAAGTGCATTGCTTACTCAGCTGAGCCTTGGATGTATGGTCCACCTCTGTATCTAGGAATGATGGAGAAAGAGCTGAGAAGATGGCAACTGCCAGGCTAATGTTCATTTCACATTAACAACTTACTGAAGGGATTTGAGAGGCAGTGACTGAAAGCCTAGGCAAAGAGGGTTCATGGAAGCACAAGTCGTGGAAGCTGCATAGGTTAAAGGAATATGCCCATATTTGCTTGTATAGCACTGGTGGAGAGTAGAATTATAGAGCTGAATGGGCATTGATAAAATATATATATATATATATATATATATATATATATATATATATATATATATATATATGGCTTCACAGAAGATGTGGAATCTAAGAGCAAGGTTTTAATGATTACAGTATAATTAAATGGAGTTGGTGTTTGCCATTGAGAAATGACTACATACATAGTAAAACAGATTCTGTGGCAGCAAGAAGTGACCTAGTTTTCCTTTGCCGGATTGCTCACTCTGCTACTTTTCACTGCTTCTCTAGTTATCCTTGGGTCACAGCTAAAGAATGTATCCCCTGGGCAAGTCTTTCCTAATCCATTAAACTAGATTAGATTCCCTCTGTAATAAATTTCATATCCTTTCCCTTCCTTGCATAGCACTTATCACAGTTTTAATCTTAAATATATTTATGCAATTGCTTGCTTAGTATTGTCTTTCCTGTCAGACTGCAAGCTCCATGAGAGCAAGGTTTTCCCACCTAGCATCTTATCTGCTACATATAAATTGGATATTGATTGATAAATAAATTTATAAGCATAAATTCCCAATGGGGGGCTTTTAAACACTACTATACTCTCCTAATAAAGATTGTGCTGTCTTCTTAAAGGTAATGAAGGGTGAACAGGTATTCTTCGACATCAAAGGAGAGATATGAAGCCTACATCATACAACCTTACAATTTTGAGAATTGTTATTGAATAATTAGAGTTTCTGTTCTTGGCAACACCATAATGCCTCATGACACCTGAGTCCAAAGTTTGCATTTTCCATTTCAGGTCAGTTGAGCAAGAACCAAGTGAGTATCACTGACACAATAGCATACTCAGCTTCTCATGCACTAAAGGCTTTTTGTATTTGTTTGTAATCTCTATTCCTAGTGGCATAGTTCTTTGTAAAGAGTAAAAGTAAGGCATTTGTCCATGATGTGATTTTCAAACCATCTCTGGGGAAGTACAAGGTTTTGAATTTCCAAATTGTCAAAAAAATCTCTTTTAAAGCACAATAAACTACTAGAAAACTGAAATAAACAAAAAAAATACATAAAATAGATGCCTAAAATTTTTTAGGTGCAACAAACGAAATTACTTTGGTTGATAAAAAAAAGTTTCTAGACACTCTCAACTGTGTATTTTCTCTGTTTTTCAGGCAACTTTACTTGTTCTATAACTGATACCTTACTGTTTGTAATGGCAGACAAATCTCAAGACGTGTATGAAACTTCCAGAAAACTGATGTCTCTCTTGCCTGTAAAGGTAAGAAAATCATTTATATAAATATAAAAATATTTATACAATGCAATTTGAGAAGGTAACAGAATTGTTACAGTTTGGAGCTCCACATAGGTGTTTTTAAAATTTTCTATCAAATTATTAAATATTCAAAAATTCAATGAAAAATACTGAATAAACCTACAAAGGAGTGTGAAATGAATGGTCACATTTTATATTTGATCATGTTTTCAAAAGCCATATCCACTTTAAAAGGTAAAAGCATATTTCTTTTAAATCCAGGGCTTCCAGATCCACCGCCCTAGAATTTAAGTAAAAAGATATGCGTTGACCAAAGCACTATAACATATTGCTCTCTTATACTAAATATTAGATCATAAGGATCATAGATGTGATGGTATTGAATTGATTTTGTTAACTTGTGACCATTATGACAGGACACTTCATTTCATATCATTTGGTTTTACAGACAAAATATACCACTGGGATGAAATCAGATTTCCTCTGACAATCTATAGAGAAGGAAGGGTATGTTGGAGAACTACATTATCATAATTATGAGATTAAGAAAACCACACACACACAAACAGTGTCTAAGTTATCCAGCACTGGGAGACTGTAAAACTTGATTATTGCAAAGGTGGGTTGGCATATTAATTAAAAATAAGACTGACATTTGAAGCATATTTCAGATTTCATGGCAAATTTCATCATTCTAAATATAGTTTCAGATAATTATGACACATTTGGTGCTAAGCTATTTTAGAATTCAAAACACTTCCATCTTGGAATGGTTGCAGCAAATCAGGGTGTTTGATCAAGGCTGCAAGAAAAGAGAGCAGATTTAATATTCCAGGTCTCCTCATATTCTGCTTTTAGCTTTTATTTCCTGTGCAGGTTAAATTGGTAGAGTTATGCAAGGTGATGGCATTTTGAGTGCAAATGGATTTGACATTTTGAGTGTAAATAAGAATGGTTTGTCCTCTTGCAGTATAAGTCATTCCTCATCTGCAGTTAAAATAAAGTGAAAACGACAGAAATGTAGGGTTATTCATTTTCTTGCATACACACCAAGGGATTTTATATTCAGTTATTGCTATGAACATCATTTTACCCTTTTCTTTTCCGATGTATTGCTTCATTACAGGGATTGATAATGATATTTCTTCTGAATAACTATTATAGACATGTTTTCTCATCTATGGCTAGGAGCTAGGGATATATTTTACCTTTCCTTAAGGCAGTTCTTAGGTGGCACTCTTGTTCTTCTTAAGGTACATAAAGATTGGGAAACTTTATGATTTTTTTTTTTTTACTTTTTTTTTCTCATGGTCTTATCAGAGTAGAGAACAGAACCTGTGTCATACAACCCAATTTTCTCCTTAACCTTAAAATAAGACAGAAAGGTTGGGGGATAAAGCAGGAGCAAACTGAGAAAAGAAATTCTGGGCTGAGAAGAACCCTGAAATCTAGGAATGCTGCAATTATGCCACCGAGCCCTTCCCAAATCCTTGTACAGATATGGACAGTAAAGAGCAGAGAAGGTAATTGAGGTTTGCCATGCTAGCCAGTCATAGATCTGGTCCTACAAAATACGTCAAAACCAGATGAATTGAATGTGTCATTTTGCTATCCTGAACTTCATCTTCTCCATTTATAGAATTGAGATGTTAGATAAAATAATCCCCCAAGTCCCTTCCAGCACTAATGTTTCAAGAATTGAGTTGTGAGACATGCAGTCCTGGTTCTGCCTTTTTACTGCTGGAGTGATCAGGACAGGTTGCTCAACGTTGCTAAGCCTCAGTTTCCTTGGCTACAAGATAGGCATTGTAGAATTAAACATATTTGTTGAGTTTTTCTCTTGTGCTGGGCAATGAGAACACTGAGTAGACAAAGTAAAAATGGTTCCCTGCTCTTGTGGCATTTACATTCATCCATTATTTCATTCACTTATTTAAAAATTGTCACTGAGTTCTTATCATCTGCATCCAGTGTGGTTGTCTTGGGGGTACACCAGAAAATATGTATAGAGTGGGAGCAAGTGGTCAAAAAGTCCCAGCAAACAGCAATAAGTATTACATGTGAAACAAGCATGAAAATGAGAGATAACAAGTTAGGAGCTATGTCCCTTATAAGGAGCTCAGGGGAGGCTTTCTTATAAAAGTGATACTTGGGCAGCCCCTGTGGCACAGCAGTTTAGCGCCGCCTGCAGCCTGGGGTGTGATCCTGGAGACCCGGGATGGAGTCCCATGTCAGGCTTCCTGTATGGAGCCTGCTTCTTCTTCTGCCTGTGTCTCTGGCCCTCTCTCTGTCTCTATGAATAAATAAAATCTTTTAACAAATAAAATAAAATAAAAAATAAAAGTGATACTTATGCTAAATCTTAAGGACAAAAAGAAACTGTGGAGTAGAAAAGGAGGGCCTGAGTGCATTTGGATAATGTAAAGAAAGCCAATTGCTGTAGCGGTAGGATGAGATGACCACTGGAGAAATATTCAAAGGCCAGACATGCAAGGGCCTTAAGAGTTTAGTTATTCTGAGTTCAAGGAAAAGCTACTGAACTTGACGTGATTTATGTCTAGAACATCTCTCCAGCCATTTGATGAAGTATAGGTTGAGGGGGCAGGAGCAAAAGAGCCAACTGCAGTAATTAAGCCAAGAGATCATGACACATGACGTATAGTGGAAGCATGGAAAGTGGGGAGATCCAACTGACTGAGAAACATCTTTAAGGTAGAATAAACAGATTTTGCTAATGATCTGTATGTGGGAATTGAAGGAAATGGCAAAATTAAGGATAGCCCTTATGTTGGGGACATGGGTTTAGGGATGTGTATTGGTAGTTCCAGTTTGGACACACTATACTGAGATGTTAGTAAAGTGACAAAGAGGAGCTGTCAAGTTGTGAGTTTAGATCTTAAGGGAGGGGGCTGCTTGGAGAAAAGTAAATGTGGGCATCATTAGGAAAGGCCATAAGAACAAGTGAGATCATTAGAGACAGGTGAGGCAATAACATGGTGTAGTTTCAAGACCCAGGGAACTCCATGGCCGGGAAATCACAAGAGCAGGTCCCCCAGGAAAAGCCATCAGAACAAGTCAGATAGGGAAAAGGAAGTCGACACTGTGCTATTAAGTGGTACCAAAGTAGAGCAGTTCAAGAAGGACAGGAATCAATAGTGTTAGAGGTTGCCAAAGGAAGCGAGAGGGAAACATCATGAGAATAAGCAACAGGGTGTTTGCTGGTGATTGGAAACAAGCGAAGATTGACACTGGAGGAGAAAAACATTCTGGAATAGATGGAGTTATGCCATGGGAAATAAGGAAGTGGGAATAACACTTGTGAAAAGTTGAGCTAAGAAGAGAGCAAAAACTAGGCAATAACAGGATGGTGGGTGCTCAAGGGGGATTTCTTCTTCTTTTTAAAAGTGGAAGGTGTTATACAATGTTGGTATACTGATGTTAAATGGCCAGTGGGCATGCGGGAGAGTGTGCTGGTGTGGAAATTTATGTTATAAAACATGGAGGAGGGAACTGAGAGAAAGGAAGTCTGTGAGAAAGGGTGGGGTCTGGCGCACAGAACAGCTTACTTAGCACAGGTTGCGGCACACGGTGAATAGTAAATGGAGATGTCAATGGTGAAGGCTCTCAGGAGCTATTCGTCATTTCTGTGTTGGCTTAGCCTGGGAGGAATCTACAGTCCGAAAGAAGTCTCCTGGGAGTGGCCAACAGAGTTGGGATCACCAGTTTTGGGGTCTGGCCAACTGTAGCTTCCTGAAGGTAAAACAGCCAATTTAGGTGAAAACATTCTTGGCAAACGAGATTTAACCACAGAGCAAACCTGGACAGGGAAAAAGTTTGTAAAGGACTGCAAAAGAGTTCTCCTTCTATCTCCATCCCCATTCCACTCCTTCCCAAACACTCTGCCACTCAAAACCATTTCTTCTCTTGAGTGTGAAGGGGTGCAAACCCATGGTGAAAAATTTGGCAATACTTGACACAACTTCATATGCATTTTCCCTTTTTATAAAGCAACCCCTCCTTTGAGAATTTTAGCCAGCAGATACACTCCACAAACATGAAAAACCAAATCATATGAGGAAGATTAATCACTGTGGCATTATTTATATAAACAAAATATTGGAAACAACAAATGTCCATTCTTAAGAGATTAATTGAATAAATGATGGTACATTCACACCATTTGGTGCTCTGCAGCTGTGAGAAAGAATGAGGAAGATCTCTGTAAGCTGATAGAGTGATTTCCAGGATATATTGAAAAGTGAAATATACATATAGATTTTTTCTGGGTAAGAAGTTATACAAGAAATATAAACCAGAAACAAATGAAAATGATTATAAGAGGTGGGTGGGCATAGAGGATTAGAATTAGAATAGAAGTATGATCTTTTTGAGAATAACTTTTTATTTAGTTTTGACTTTTTAATTATGTAATTGTTTGAAATTTCTTAGAAATTAAGAAATGAAAGGAAGGAAGGAAGGGAAGGTTATTTGGGTATAGGACAGTATGAAGTTTGTAGAATATGACACAATGGTAATTTTCATCAATTCTGATTGTGGATTCTTTTTTCTTACAAATCATTCTCATAGCAAGTTCCCCAGGTCTGTCCCTAATTTTCTCAGTTTAAAAATACTGGATCAGTATTGTCCTGCAGTGTCCTAACCCCGTGAGCAATTTGGTTAGGTGCAAATTGCAGGCTGTCATTTATTGCCATATTTTACTATAAGTTAGTAGTGTCACTATCTTAAAACATACTATGTTAAGTAGCTCTCTTAAGTAGCATTTGGCATCCTAGGCCCAAGCCAAGCAATGAGATGATCCTTTCTGCCTCTGGTTTTCAGGGCAGCCTGAAGGAATGACCCTGGGAAAGGCTTCCAGCTATTACGGGGCATGTCATTCTCTTCATCTAGAAGACCAAACTATCTCCTTTTCGTGAGCACTGGAAATAGTCAGTCAACGTGACAGCCTCCTCGTTCATCCCAGAAGTAATTGTATCAACTTAACATAATGGCCTGGGAGGTGGGGGCCATGGGAGAGTAATAGGATTTAAACTCCAATTCTTCTCAGCAGCTGGCTAGGATTAGCAAATAGAGATAAATAGAAGCCCTTTGCTATTTTTATAAATCACAACTTTGATAAAGGTTTAGACTTGAAACATCTGAAATTTCTCCAGAGATGGCATATCAAAACTATTAGTAGAAAGGTACAGAAAACCTAGATTTGGTGAAGAAATCTGGCTCACTTTCTCTCTCAGACAGCATTTGGGGAAATGATCTTCATTAGGTTGTATTATTACTGATCACTCTGTCCTTCTTTTTGGGCATTTGTCAACAAATTGCTCTAATAAAAGTACTTGTAATAAATCCTATGTATCCTGTGGATTCATCACCTTATGAACACCATCCTTCTTGGAGATATGCAGTTTGGTAATTTATAATGACTGTAATTTAAACTGTAACCAGTAGAAGGAAGGAGACAGCCTCATTTTCTTAAAGTAATGACTTAAAGCTAGTATTCTGAAGACATGAGAGCTTCATGGCTCTGTGGTCTCTATCCTGTTTCTGTGTTTATTAGAGTATGCTCAAATTGGAGAGGGGATAGTTAAGTCTGAGAGCTATCTCAAATCAAGAACTGCTTAAGCAAATCTATTTATTCGTGTTGGAGAAGAAACAAAGGGGACACATGCTAAAAAAATACTCAAATATTGGAAGGGAATATCATTGAAGAGAAAGATCATATTCCAACAAGACTGAGCTGTAAGCATTGGTGTGGGAAGTTATACAGGGGCGGGCTTCAATTTAATAGAAAAATGGATTTTCTAACACTGTCCAACAATGAAACAGACTTCACAGAATTAAAACTATCCAAGTAGAGGCTAGAATACTTTCTGCTGAGGTTATAATTTGTTAATCTCCAGTATCTCTGATCAATTTTGAGCCAATTAATTCATTAATTTATTCCACATTCAATCAGGTATTAATGATTCTTAAGAAATTATTATATACTGCCCAGATAATTGTAGAAATGATGACAGTGGCAATAGATATGCTACCTAACCACACAGTCTGGTAGGGGGAGAGACGGTTACCAGATAATCATACAATGAATACATGGGACAAGTGTGGTAAAGGGAAGAATGTGGTCCTATGAGAGTATATGACAAAGGACACCTCCTAAACTTGGTGCTGGTGGGGTTGGGGGTTGTGAAGAAAAGCTTTCCTGCTGGTGTGCTGCCTGAGTATAAAGTTGGAAGGTGGGTAAGAGTAAGTCTGGTGTGATGGGAGGAGGGACAGGGGGAGAACAGGATGAAGAGATTCTCAGGATGAGGAAAAGCCTTTGAAAAACCCAGTGGAAGGAGAGATTATAGGTTGTGTTTTTAATCTTTCCTGTTGGGAAGAATGACCTAAAGCTCTTTTTAAGTGTACCACTCTTTAGTTTCTCTCCCTTGAGGTATTATCTAATGGGCTTGAAAATTTTAACTTATCAAATAACTTGAATGATTCTTGTCATCAGGGAAGTTCACATGACATTGGGGCCTAGAAGAAGGCCAGTGTGGCTGAAGCATGAAGGCTGACAGCTTTTGGGATGAGGGGCAGACTGTGTTGGTGTGTTGGTCATTATCCTGAGAACATTAAGGAAGTTTGTAGAGTTGGTAACTCAAAATTGAGGGGATCTTTTACAGCTTCTATTTTCTCCATGAAGGAACAAAGATGGCTGTTTATACATAGTAGGGTCAGGCTGTGCAGGCATCATCTTGATTTGGGGAAAAATTGTGGAGTGAGAGGGCCAGGCCAGTTGGCTAGGAGATATGGGTAGGGCTGATGGGCAGAGTTGAGGAATCATGTGAGGTTAGCGATTATGGATTTAGAGTGATAACAATTTGCTTTGTGGTGTTCTTCTCCAGCAATTCTCAGATGCTTAAGTGCGAAAGCCCAACAGCAGGGTTGATCCCAGGTTGGATGTGACAAAATGCAAAGGCTCAAAGGAGTCTGGGATATCAATGAGAGTGGTTTTGAAATAAGGGATTATAGAAATAAGGAATTATACAGAGGTTTTGAAATAAGGGATTATAGCATTATAATAAGGGATTATAAGGAAGGAAGTGAAGAAATTAACAGGCTGGAAAAATGCTCAGCAGAGAGGGGTCAATAGATCAGAGATTCTGATGAATCCAAAGTGGGAATCGTTGGGACTATGAGTTCATGGTCAAACTCATAGACCATGAGTCTATGCTCATGGTTATATGCTTAGATTCATGACATGAAGACAGATGGGTCTTACATAACATTGATATCCACAGTATGATGGGGTAGAGCTGGGTTTCTTAGGGTTGCGGGGAGGAAACGATTATTGGAGAAGAGGCAGTCAAATAAATGAGAGATAAAAATCTCCTTCCTGCCACTAGGTTACAAGAGAATTAAGAAAGGCGGAGGGGATTTTTGCTTCAAGACATGACTTGTTTGCTTTCATTCCACTAGGTAATGTGTGGGTAGCTATGGGTCAGGGAACTGGGTAGGTGATGAGGCTGGCTTAGGTCAAGACAGCAATATATCAGGCCTGGATGCCAACAGAAGCCAGGACGATGTAAATAGTAGACAACAAAACATGGCAAGTGGCCAGAAGTTGATAGAGATGGTAAGCAACTGGAAGATCCATAGACACTGAGAGAGAAAAATCAAAAGAAATATGGAAAAATAAGCCAAAAGCCAAGCAAGACTAGGGGAAAACAAGATGGCAGGAGGGCAGATGCAGCCCACCTACAGTGGAGGAATTACCCTGCTTTGGCTCTATCTGAGCTATGTTATTTCCTTGTGACCCTGAGACAAACCAATTCAGGACAAGTCTAGTCTGCAGATGATAGTAAATGAAAACACGCAGTTGATAGGAAAATGCCTGGTTGAAAGAAATGTTTGAAAACACATGGTCCTTGTCTTTGAAGATGGCCCTAGTATACTTTAGACTCTAAATCGGGATTTGCAGTCAAATGGAAGAATTTCTTCCTATTCTCTCTTCCCTGATGGTATCTTATTAGCCTCTATAGCCATTGGGAAATAGAATCCTAATGCTTCAAGAGTCCAGAAATAATATGTCTTCAAGGATCCACCAAGTGGGGACTAAAAATCAAATCAGCACACTTGTTCTATCCTTGCACAAAATGAGTGCATCCTAAACTGGAATGCTGCATGAATTTTAGGATGATTTCTCCTGAGAAAATGTGATGAAATAGTTAAGCAATATTTCATTTGACCAGTGAAGAGAGTAAAGCCTTCTGGTAGCCCTGATCTGGTTGTGCCTCGTACTATAGGCAAGAGTCCCTGGAGCCAATAGGGCAGGTCAGTCCAAAGATGCATCCCCCCTTCTAGACCATCCCCTGATATTTAGGGCTCTGGAATTTCTTTCTAAATGGCCTTGACCCTACTTTCAGAGCCTGGGTGGATCTATTCCTTTGGGCTTTGCTCCTAGGGACAAAATGGCACCCCTGGTGGGTGTAGCCTGACCTAAGTGGTGACTAAGGACAGCAGTTATGTGGAGGCTGAGGCTGGAACTTCTACACATGGCCTGGGTGTCCACATGCATGGGAGCAAGTATGAAAAGGAATTAGGGGAATAAGAAGGTGGGAAGAATGCCAAGGGCCTCAGATTGGGAGCCATGGTCTCAGAGCTCTAAGAATTCCAATCTCAGACCTTGCCCTTCAGGTTTTACAAAGTTCTATTTGTCACATTAGAAGAGCAGGGCATGTTTTATTTAGCAGTCTGTTAGCTGTATTTGTAGATCTTAAATATTGAGAGATTGGATGCATGGGCCTCCATTTGAACCCTTTCTAGGCTCCAAATATTTGGGGTAGATTTGGGCTAATGTGTACAATCACTCCAAGTTTTTATGGTGTTCCATTGTAACACTGTTGCCTCCCTATCTGTTTATGTATCTGTCTTTCCTCCTGGACATTTGCTTCTCAAATCATGTCTTATTTATCTTTGGATTCCCCAGCATGTAGCTGATTGCCTCTTAGAACATAGTAAGCACCCAATAAATATTTGTGGAATTAATCAACAAAGGATATGCAGTTATGGAAGTTCTCTGGCTAAGGCAATTTTCTGGTAAATCTTTTCTCTCTTCTCAGAATCCCAGGGTCTCTTTCTCTTGCTTAGTCCCTATGGACACTGTACAGTATATATTTCCTTCACATAGCTTAATATCCTGCCCTATGTTACATGTGAATCTGAGAGGTGCAGAAAATGTATTCCTAACCAATGTACTAGAACTCCTCCTACCAAGAGAAACTGTCTTCTTTTGGAAAGACAGCATGAAAATTGACTTTGTTCTACACAAGAAAGTGTAAGACCCATTGGCTAGAGCAAAAACATGATAAGGAAAGGAAATTATGTGGTACAAGAGAAATTGAAACATTTGAAGTTGTGGGGGGCAATCTGGTGAGGAGTGGGGAACAAGAGCCAGTAAGATGATGGACCCAAGATAATGTGACCCCTTTTGGCACCCACCTTCACCCATATGAGACGGTTAGTTCTCCAAAAGCATGTTTAGTGTGACACATACACACACACCCGCCCCTGAATCTGAAGAGAGAACTGCATTCTACGTTGGCATCAAATGGTATAGAAAAGAAGCAACATGCAAAAATGTAAAATTCCAGAGATCAGGATTACTCTGAGAATAAAATGTTAGCTCTCTTGAAAATTTACTGAACGCCCAGGGAGGGTTTTGAACTTCCATGGATTGTGGAAGGGGCAGGAGTTTGGGTCTTATCTAGACTGTGAAGTATATTAACCATGTCTTTTATTTTCTGAATTCTGATGCTTTGACATCCAAGGCCATGCTGATGCCTGAGGGACTGCCCCTCCAAGAGCTAGCCAATTCCTAAAGGTAGTGAACAATTTGCTCATAAGTGTAAACTACAATAAGGACTCTGGCCCACAATTCCCTCCTTCTCTCTGCCTCCTGTCCACCCTAGTTCTTTTCCATGTGCCCTCCCCATGTTATGATGTGTACACTGTTCTTGGGATCTATATAACAACTTCATTTTCAGTGTCAATTGTCTCTTGATCTGATGGCCTTTTCATACATAAATAATAATAAAGTATGGAGTAGCTGGTACTCTTAAACCTCCCCACTTCAGTCCTTCCCCCCCATCAATTCTGCTCCCCACTTCTCTCTGGTGCTTTGAGAGAGTTTGCTATGAATGCCACCCCTACCACCCCAGTCAAAACTGCTCCTAGCTTGCAAAGGGGATTCAAGAGAAATTTTTCTGTCTCAGAATACTCCTGGTTACCTAGGCTTCTTTTGAAATTATCAGTGCTTTTTACTTACAAAAACAATACACATTACAAGAAAATTTTAGTACAAAAATGTATAAGTGAATGAATTAAAATATACATATAAAAATGCAATATTTATTATTTTATCACTGTATTTTAGGGTCTCTTGTATGAGAGCCACTCTGGCTAACTTAAAAGGAAAAAAAATTGTTGGAAATAATTTTAAGGGATTAGACCTGTAAGTAGGGGACACAAAAGAAAGGCCATCAATGTACTAAAGCATAGCTCTTCCTTAGGGAAGAACTGAAGCAAAGGTTGAAGGTAAAGATCTTTGGAGAAGACAGGAATCAGTGATTCTGGGCATTGTGGTAACAGGAACCCAAGGAATCTCTTCAGGACTCCATCATAGGCATGCATCAGCTCTGTCCCTTTTCGGGCTTGTGTAAATATCATTTGAGATTGAAACTCTTAGGAAAGTATTCAGTTGCTTTAAGTTGAGCCATTAACCTGCCTCTTGACCAAGACACCTTGACTGAAAAAGGGGAAGGATGGTCTCCAGACAAAATATATTTCCACTACCAGAAGCAGAGAGAATGAATTTGTAAAAACAAAAAAACAAACAAACAAAAAACTCGAGACATGAAGTAACTCAATGTCAAAACCTTTCTTAACATGAAAAGTTATCCTGGATCATCCTCTCTGTTTAGCCTAAGCTGATTTTAAAGTATAGGGTTTTTAGTTGGCCTTTTGTTTTCTTTCTTTTTTTTTAAGATTTATTTATTTATGATAGACATAGAGAGAGAGAGAGGCAGAGACACAGGAGGAGGGAGAAGCAGGCTCCATGCCAGGAGCCTGACGTGGCACTCGATCCTGGGACTCCAGGATCCCGCCCTGGGCCAAAGGCAGGCGCTAAAACGCTGAGCCACCCAGGGATCCCCGGCCTTTTGTTTTTAATGCTTTGCTAACCTCAAAGTCTCTAATGTGGCCCACACTGCTTCAAAAGCATTGAAAATTGACATCTGCCCACAAAACCACATTCTAATTTTGAGCCAACCCCTTGAAATAAAAATAGGTTTGCATCTGGGCACAGGGCTGTTGATTTTGCATCCCAGGTACAGTTTGTTTGTTGTTTATTTATTTTTGTATATATTTTTAATTGGAGTTCAATTTGCCAACATATAGCATAACACCTAGTACTTATCCCATCAAGTGGTGCCCGTTACCCAGCCACCCCTCCCCACTGCCCACCTCACCTTCCACTACCCCTTGTTGGTTTCCCAGAGTTAGGAGTCTCTCAGGTTCTGTCTCCCTCTTTGATATTTCCCACTTATTTTCTCTCCTTTCCCCTTTAATCCCTTTCACTATTTTTTATATTCCCCAAATGAATGAGACCATATAATGTTTGTCCTTCTCCGATTGACTTACTTCACTCAGCATAATACCCTCCAGTTCCATCCACGTTGAAGCAAATGGTGGGTATTTGTCGTTTCTAATGGCTGAGTAATATTCCATTGTATACATAGACCACAGCTTCTTTATCCATTCATCTTTCGATGGACACCGAGGCTCCTTCCACAGTGTGGCTATTGTGGACATGGCTGCTAGAAACATCGGGGTGCAGGTGTCCCGGCGTTTCATTGCATCTGAATCTTTGGGGTAAATCCCCAGCAGTGCAATTGCTGTGTCATAGGGCAGGTATATTTTTAACTCTTTGAGGAACCTCCACACAGTTTTCCAGAGTGGCTGCACCAGTTCACATTCCCACCAACAGTGCAGGAGGGTTCCCCTTTCTCCACATTCTCTCCAACATTTGTGGTTTCCTGCTTTGTTAATTTTCCCCATTCTCACTGCTGTGAGGTGGTATCTCATTGTGGTTTTGATTTGTATTTCCCTGATGGCAAGTGATGCGAAACATTTTCTCATGTGCTTGTTGGCCATGTCTATGTCTTCTTTGGTGAAATTTCTGTTCATATCTTTTGCCCATTTCATGATTGGATTGTTTGTTTCTTTGCTGTTGAGTTTAATAAGTTCTTTCTAGATCTTGGATACTAGCCCTTTATCCGATATGTCATTTGTAAATATCTTCTCCCATTCTGTAGGTTGTCTTTTAGCTTTATTGACTGTTTCTTTTGCTGTGCAGAAGCTTTTTATCTTGATTAAGTCCCAATAGTTCATTTTTGCTTTTGTTTCCCTTGCCTTCATGTATGTATCTTGCAAGAAGTTGCTGTGGCTGAGTTCAAAAAGGGTGTTGCCTGTGTTCTCCTCTAGGATTTTGATGGATTCTTGCCTCACATTTAGATCTTTCATTCATTTTGAGTTTATCTTTGTGTATGGTGTAAGAGAATGGTCTAGTTTAATTCTTCTTCATGTGGATGTCCAATTTTCCCAGCACCATTTATTGGAGAGACTGTCCTTTTTCCAGTGGATAGTCTTCCCTGCTTTGTTGAATATTAGTTGACCATAGAGTTGAGGGCCCATTTCTGGGTTCTGTATTCTGTTCCATTGATCTATGTGTCTCTTTTTGTGCCAGTATCATACTGTCTTGATGACCACAGCTTTGTAGTACAACCTGAAATCTGGCATTGTGATGCCCCTGGCTCTGGTTTTCTTTTTAAACATTCCCCTGACTATTCGGGGTCTTTTCTGATTCCACACAAATCTTAAGATGATTTGTTCCAACTCTCTGAAGAAAGTCCATGGTATTTTGATAGGGATTGCATTAATTGTGTAAATTGCCCTGGGTAGTATTGACATTTTCACAATATTAATTCTTCCAATCCATGAGCATGGGATCTGTTTCCATCTCTTTGTGTCTTCCTCAATTTCTTTCAGAAGTGTTCTGTAGTTTTCAGGGTATAGAACCTTTACCTCTTTGGTTAGGTTTATTCCTAGGTACCTTATGCTTTTGGGTGCAATTGTAAATGGGACAGACTCCTTAATTTCTCTTTCTTCAGTTTCATTGTTAGTATATAGAAATGCCACTGATTTCTGGGCATTGATTTTTGTATCCTGCCACACTGCTGAATTGCTGTATGAGTTCTAGCAATCTTGGGGTGGAGTCTTCTGGGTTTTCTATGTACAGTATCATGTCATCTGCAAAGAGGGAGAATTTGACTTCTCTACCAATTTGAATGCCTTTTATTTCTTCTTGTTGCCTGATTGCCGAGGCTAGGACTTCCAGTACTATGTTGAATAGCAGTGGTGAGAGCGGACAATCCTGTCGTGTTCCTGATCTTAGGGGAAAGGCTCCCAGTGCTTCCCCACTGAGAATGGTATTTGCTGTGGGCTTTTTGTAGATGGCTTTTAAGATGCTGAGGAATGTTCCCTCTATCCCTACACTCTGAAGAGTTTTGATCAGGAATGGATGTTGTATTTTGTCAAATGCTTTCTCTGCATCTATTGAGAGGATCATATGGTTCTTGTTTTTTCTCTTATTGATATGATCTATCACGTTGATTGATTTACACGTGTTGAACCAGCCTTGCATCCCAGGGATAAATCAAATCCCACTTGGTCATGGTGAATAATCTTCTTAATGTGTTATTGGATCCTGTTGGCTAGTGTCTTGTTGAGAATTGTTGCATCTGTGTTCATCAGGGATATTGGTCTATAATTCTCCTTTTTGGTGGGGTCTTTGTCTGGTTTTGGAATCAAGGTGATGCCTAATAAAACGAGTTTGGAAGTATTCTGTCCCGTTCTATCTTTCATAATACGGCTTTAGTAGAATAGGTATTGTTTCTTCTTTAAACGTTTGATAGAATTCCCCTGGGAAGCCATCTGGCCCTGGACTTTTGTGTCTTTGGAGGTTTTTGATGACTGCTTCAATTTCATACCTGGCTACTGGCCTGTTCAGGTTTTCTATTTCTTCCTGTTCCAGTTTTGGTAGTTTGTGGTTTTCCAGAAATGCATCCATTTCTTCTAGATTGCCTAATTTATTGGCCTATAGCTGCTCATAATATGTTTTTAAAATCGTTTGTATTTCCTTGGTGTTGGTTGTGATCTCTCCTCTTTCATTCGTGATTTTATTAATTTGAGTCTTTTTTCTTTTTAATAAGGCTGGCTAATGGTTTACCTATCTTATTAATTCTTTCAAAGAACCAACTCCTGGTTTTGTAAATCTGTTCTATGATTCTTTTGGTCTTGATTCCATTGAGTTCTGCTCGAATCTTTATTAACTCTTTTCTTCTGCTTGGTGTAGGTTTTATTTGCTGTTCTTTCTCCAGTTCCTTTAGGTGCGAGGTTAGCTTGTGTATTTGAGTTTTTCCCAATTTTTTCAGGGATGCTTGTATTGTGATGTATTTCCCTCTTAGGACTGCTTTTGCTGTATCCCAAATATTTTGAACAGTTGTATCTTCATTTTTGTTTGTTTCTATGAATCTTTTTAATTCTTCTCTAATTTCCTGGTTGACCCCTTCATCTTTGAGCACGATGCTCTTTAACCTCCACATGTTTGAGTTTCTTCCAAATTTCTTCTTGTGATTGAGTTCATGTTTCAAAGAATTATGGTCTAAAAATATGCAGGGGACAATCCCAATCTTTTGGTACTGGTTGAACCTGATTTGTGACCCAGTATGTGGTCTATTGTGGAGAAAGTTCCATGTGCACTTGAGAAGAATGTGTATTCAGTTGCTTTCAGATGTAAAGTTCTATAAATATCTGTGAAATCCACCTGGTCCAGTGTATCATTTAAAGCTCTTGTTTCTTTGGAGATGTTATGCTTAGAATATCTGTCATTTGCAGAAAGTGTCATGTTGAAGTCTCCCAGTATTAGTGTACTATTATCTAAGTATGTCTTTACTTTGGTTATTAATTGATTGATGTACTTGGCAGCTCCTACATTAGGGGCATACATATCATGATTGTTAGGTCCTCTTGTTGGATAGATCCTTTTAGTATGATATAGTGTCCCTCTTCATCTTTTACTACAATCTTTGGGATAAACTTTAATTTATCTGATATGAGGATTGCTACCCCAGCTTTCTTTTGAGGATAATTTGAATGGTAAATGTTTCTCCAACCTTTTATTTTCAGGCTGTAGGTGTCTTTAGGTCTAAAATGTGTCTCTTTAGACAGCAAATAGGTGGGACTTGCTCTTTTTATCCAGTCTGAAACCCTGCATCTTTTGATGCAATCATTTAGCCCATTCATGTTCAGAATTACTATTGAAAGATATTGTCATCATAATACCTATTAAGTCCCTATTTTTTTGAGTATTTCTTTGAGCTTCCCCTTTCTTTTACAGAGTCCCCCTTAATATTTCTTGAAGAGCTGGTTTGGTGGTCACATATTCTTTTGGTTTCTGCCTATCTTGGAAGTTCTTTATCTCTCTTTCTATTCTGAATGAGAGCCTTGCTGGATAGAGTATTCTTGGCTGCATGTTCTTCTCATCTAGGACCCTGAATATATCCTGCCAGCCCTTTCTGGCCTGCCAGGTCTCTGTGGAGAGGTCTGCTGTTAATCTAGTATTTCTCCCCATAAAGGTTAGGGATCTCTTGTCTCTTGCTGCTTTAAGGATTTTCTCTTTATCTTTGGAATTTGCAAGTTTCACTATTAAATGTCGAGGTGTTGAATGGTTTTTATTGATTTTAGGGGGGGGTACATCTCTATCTCCTGGATCTGAATGCCTGTTTCCCTCCCCAAGTTAGGGAAGTTCTCAGCTATGATTTGTTCAAATATCCTTTCTGGCCCTCTGGCCCTCTAGGCACCCTCTGGGACCCCAATTATACATAGATTTTTCCTTCTGAGGCTGTCATTTATTTCCCTTAACCTTTCCTCATGGTCTTTTAATTGGTTTTCTCCTTTTTCCTCAGCTTCCTTCCTTGCCATCAACTTGTCTTCTGTGTCACTCACTCTTTCTTCTACCTCACTAACCCTCATCATTAGGACCCCCAGTTTGGATTGCATCTCATTTAATTGATTTTTGTTTTCAGCCAGATTAGATCTAAATTCTGCAGTCATGAAGTCTCTTGATTCCTTTATGCTTTTTTCCAGAGCCACCAGTAGCTTTATAATTGTGCTTCTGAATTGGCTTTCTGACATCGATTTGTAATCCAAATTCTGTAACTCTGTGGGAGACAGTACTGTTTCTGATTCTTTCTTTTGTGGTGAGTGCTTTCTAGTCATTTTGTTCAGTGCAGAGTGGCTGTATGAGCGGGCTGAGTCAAGAATATCAACCATGACCTAAGGAAATTTCACCCTAGATGATTCTGCTGAGGTCAGAGACCAGAAATTGAAAACAAAGATCAGAACGAAATAAAACAAAAGGACCACTAAGGTGAAAAACAAATTTTAAAACAAAGTAGTAAAAAATAAGAGGCCAGGAATCCTAAAGAAGAGGAAAAAAAAAAAAGAAAAGAAAAGAAAAGGAGAAGAAAAAAAAGAGGAGAGGGTTACTGGGAGATGGTAGTGGTGAAGAAGTTGTAGAGGGGGAGATTATAGTCTACCTGAGGGGTTCTAGAGGGTGATCCTCTTGTTTCTGAGTATATTAAGTTCTGTATGTTAGAAGATAATGAGTCCCAAATTTTTATAAACCAGAAATACTTGTAGATGGCCCCAACATTGACCACCAAAACATAAAGGAGATAAAAGAGGGCAGGGAGCAGAATGGGAATAAGAAATCTCACAGAAAGAACCAGCACAGTATACCATTTGGTTCTGGGTGCATACTGGTCATGTTTTAGAAGGTATTAACTTCCACCATTGTAGAACAAAATGAGGCAGAGAAAACAAAAAACACAAAACAAAACAAAACAAAAAAACATATCTTGTATATCTCCCAAAATAAAGTTGAGTATGTTGAAGGGAATCTAGAAGTGGAAAATATATCTAGGACCTGTAATTGTAGAACTATGACAGTCAAAAAGGAAGAAACTTATAAACGAAGAGGTGGTAAAATATTGTAGTTAAGGTGGGAAAGAGAAAAAAAAATCAGAAATTTTTAGTCTGATATAAAAATGAGTTGTACCTAAAAAGGGGGGAGGGAAGGAGGGGTGCCCTCTGGTTCTATATACTGTAAATCCCTCGACTTCCCCTGGAGCTTTCCAGAGCTGCTCGGTCAAGAACTTGCTCTTCCCCTGTCCTTCCAGCTGGTCTTCAGGGGAGGGGCCAGCTGTGCTGATTCTCAGGTGCGTGCACCTGGGGGAGCTGCCCCACCCCCTGCCAGGTGCCGGGCTCAGTGGGAGCTGTTTACCCCATGAGGCCCCCGCTCACCCGCGGGGTGCGGCACACTCTCCCCCCGGGGCGCCCCTCCTCTGTTAGTGACCCCGGGAACCTGGGGGCTCCACCCCCCCCTGCCGTCCTACCCGAGTTCCCTGCGGGCGCCTTTCTGTCCAGGAAGACTCCAGTGCAGATTTTTAAAATTCCTGCTTCTCCAGGGCTGGGCTTCCCTGTCCTGGGGGCTCTCACCGCCCCTCTTAGCCTGGCTCCTCGCCGGGCCCCTCCCCAACTGGAGCCTTTTTTTTTTTTTTTTTTTCCTCTGACTTCCTACCTTGTTAGAAGCAAAAATCCTCTCTGTAGTGTTCCAGCTGTTCTCTCTTTAAATCTCAGGTCGAATTCATAGGTTTTCAGAATGATTTGAAAGTAATCTAGGTAAGTTGTTGGGGACAGGTGACTTGGGGACCCTACTCCTCCGCCATCTTGCCCTCCCCCCCATCCCAGAGGTACAGTTGCCGAGAGCTTAATTTGCAAACTTTCACCTGCTGGCTATTTTTGTAATAATAACTCCTATTTGGGAAGCCCCTCCCATGCACTAGGCACATTACCTCCTTCCCTCTGTTCCTTATAGCCACCCCAGGAGCTAGGTGCTGCTGTCCTCTGGAGACAGAGAAACTGAGGATCAGCAAATGTTAACCAGTTTCCCAGAAAGTTCACAGAAAAGCTGAGCTGGGATGTGAAGTCAGGTGCATTTGCCCCTTAACCGGTGGCTCTTTCCATGTTTCTGTGCATGGGAAACCTAGACTCAGCAGTCACACTCAGGCTTCCTTTTATAAGCTTTCTCTTAGTGTTTATGGACATATCTGCCTCCAAATTTATATTGAAAACACCTCTGAAAGGACAGAGTGTTTTGTAATTATCGCTGTGTATCCCAAAGCAGTCATCATGTGCTTGACAAGAAGCAGATATTCTTTTTCTCTCTCGCTGTCATAGTCTCTCAGTCCTCTCTCTTTATAAACATGTGCATAGGCACACACATGCGCACACACACATGGAGATTGTTGGGGGGAAGTGAGCTGCTTTAGATAATATAAATGGCCATTGAGTCTTTCCACTTTATGATGAGCCAATTTCTAAAACTAGTTACTGTGCCATCTCTTCCTAGAGCAACTATCTAAATGAAAAGATTGAAAACCTGAATGGCTCCCCTAAAAAGCACAGAGAACCCAACTTAAAAATCTCTAAATTGACTGCAAATGTACCCTCAGTAGCTGATCTCCTTTGCTCAGGTTCAGGGGGAGAACAAATGAGACTACACAGTCTTGAAAGACAAACACTTATGAGTACAGAAAGTGCATTTCAAGGAGTTGGCAAAAAATTCTAATCTCTGCTAGTAGAATAGGTAGGTTTGTGCAAATTAAAAATGAGGTGAATGACCTTGGGCAGGAAGATAAGTGTTAGTAAGAGCCAAAAATTGAGAAAAAGCTGAAATGCTCATGACTACATTTGGTCTGGTACAGAGGTTGAAAAGAGCCAAGGAAGGCTGAGGAGGCAGGAGACAAAGAGGATCATTTGAGCAGTATTCAGGGGGGGAAATGCCTTAAATGTATTTGAATTCTGGGGCACCTGGGTGGCTCAGTCAATTGAGGCCCACCTCTTAATTTTGGCTCAGGTCATGATCTCAGGGTCATGAGGTTGAGCCTGTGTTGGGCTCTATGCTAAGGGGGGAGTCTGCTTGAGATTCTTTCTCCCTCTGCCCCTCCTCCCACTCGCAGGCTCTCTCTCTCCAATAAATAAATAAATCTTTTAAAAAATGTACTTGAATTCTAATTTACGATGCAACCTTTCACTTATCACCAAGGAGTCTGAAATAATTTTGTTCTTTTTTGATCCAAAGTTTACATAGGGAAATGGAAAATCAGAATTAAGGAATTTTTTTTGAATACTCAGACCCAAACCTTCTGATGGTAAGAATAAAGGTATTTGAATTTCGAATAGAGAAAGAGAGAGAGGGAGATTGAATTATCCAACTTTTTTTTCACGTTCCATTTAAATTTGCCCATAAAGATAGGTCATTGATAAATCCTATAGGAATAAGCTCACTTCAATACTTAAAAGAAAAATTGTTGAAGAGCCTTTATTTATCTAATGATAAGTTCATTAGATAAGTTGAGTTCGTGTATGGACTTAAATATATGAGCTTTTTAAAATCCATAATTTAAACACCCAGTTTTCCTGATTTATTGGGATGAGGATACTTTATCTAGATTTCTAAATATAGCTCCCAAACTGCCTTCTGTGTAAAAACTAACTGGGAGATTTTTTTAAAGTTGCAGATTATCAGGCCTTTCCCTCCTTCTCCGAGTCTAAATCATTTGGTTTGTGGTTTGATACTGGATGTTGCACTTTGAAAATAATCCCAGGTGCTTCAGATGTAGGATCCTCAAACTTTAAAAGAATATTGGAACTGGAGGGTATTATGCTGAGTGAAATAAGTCAATCGGAGAAAGACAAACATTATATGATCTCATTCATTTGGGGAATATAAATAATAGTGAAAGGGAATAGAGGGGAAAGGTGAAGAAATGGGTAGGAAATATCAGAAAGGGAGACAGAACATGGAAGACTCCTAACTCTGGGAAATGAACTAAGGGTGGTGGAGGGAGAGGAGGGCGGGAGGTGGGGGTGACTGGTTGGCGGGCACTGAGGGGGGCACTTGACGGGATGAGCACTGGGTGTTATTCTGTATGTTGGCAAATTGAACACCAATAAAAAATAAACTTATTATTAAAAAAAGAATATTGGTTTATGTCATAACACCAATAAAATAAGCAACAAAACATCCAGATGTTAAATATCTTTATAACGGATTGATATGTTTTCAAATTCATTTTTGACCTTTGTAATTTATGATTGTTGGATGGGCTGTTTTCATGGATATGGTATGATAAAGCAGAGGATGTCCTAGTATCTGGTTATGACTATCAGGGAGGGGTATTTGGATCTTATGACATAGTATTCATGGCTTGAATGGGTGTGAAGGACCCACAATTGGGATATTAAATATGGCCCACCTCAGTTGAAAGGAAGGAAAAGAAGATCCAACTATATCCCTCTCAATTGAGAACACATTTTCACTTAACAATGACATGGTCAAATGATTCTCAGTGTTGGTGGAAATATGTTTTCACTGGTTGACAGTGCTTCAATCTATTTGCAAACAAGTTCATCTAGTTATAAGGAAGGTATTTTTTTTTGCTTATATGAAGGTGATCACAAACATACAGGCTTATAGCTGAGAAACAATACCATCGGATGGACCAAATGAGTTCTCAGAAATGAGATAAAAGGTTTATAAGGTATAGTCTGAATAGAGTCTCTTTCATACTAAGAAAAATGGTTAAACCTTATAGGGATAAACCCAAACCACAGCACAATTTTCATATTTTGGAAGAGAAGAAAGCATTATGGATTTTCATTATTCTTACAATGGATTGACCCACTTTGTGTATTCTTCAAAATTTTCTCTAATGGGAATATTCCTTAACACTTGCATGGATTTTGTAAATAAAGTCAAGTTCACTATCAATCTGATCTAATCTTCTAAATTAAAGTAAAAAACAATACTTCATACTAATATACTGTATAATTTAATGTAAGTATTTTTACATTTGGTGTAACAGGTTCAAATTTAGTTCATGGTGGATAAAATCAATGAGGTATACAATTACAAATGGATAGATATACTGGTTAAGCATGGATCAAACTGGTTTAAACTGAAAACCTGGTACAACTCTATTAAAGTTAGAACTAACTTAAACCAGGTCTAACTAGTCCACAAAATTACACTTTTAACCACTCATTTACTTAACTACATCATTTCCCATGATTTTTCATTCAACTAACATCATCCTAAGTCTTGCCACCATTAAAAGTTGTATAGACTCTGAAGCTTCCATGTCAAGCAAATCATTCTTGGACACCACAACTTATTCTTCCAGTAGTTTCCTAACTTTAATAGTCTTGCCTGGATAATGCCTCTGCCCCATAACTCCACCTCCTCTTCTCTATCCTTCCCCCTGCTGTCTCTGTTTCCTCCTCACTCCGCTTGGATTCTATCCTTAATCCCTCACTGTAGTTATGTCCTTGAAACATCTTCAGCTCACTTCTCCTCACTCCCTTCCTATATGTTCATATAGCAAAATCTCAGTCTTGGTCAAACCCAGCTTACTTCTTTTTACTTCTGTACCTATACTAGAGAAGCAGAATATTTTGGGGGAAAATAACAATATGGCTGACAGGCATCACCTGAAATCCATGACTAGAAACCCAAAATGGGTACTGTTTGGCACTCCTGTTACAATGCCTTCATGGAGTATGGCAGGTCTTATGAATAGGCTTCTCTTCCCAGGGACAAAGCAGAAAGTTCTTTCCTTTTCTCCAGCCGCTGCTTTCTAGCCTAGTGGGTAGGATTTCTCTTCCTCACCCACTGACATCATCACAGGCATATTTTATGCTTTCTGACCACTCTCAGCCATAAACAGACACATTCTCAGATCAAAGGAAAAAGTGTAGTCCAGTCTAAATTACAACTCAAGCTTATTACTCAGTTCAAAGTGCCCCCTACTTCCCAGCTCAGGATGAGCCCATAGTTTAAAGATATTAAACTTTATAAGTGTGTATTTTCAATGTTTCTTCACTTTGCTCTCCCATTTCTCTACTCCCCTTCCCTCCTCCAAAACCAGGTTTCTTCTGGCTCCTGGTGGCTTAATATCAGGAAAGGATGAATGAATTGAAAATCCGGGAAGACCTTTTCACTTAGCTAATAATAGAAGTTGTTGCTTACCTGTCAATTGACCTCTGTCAGGTCAGGCATTCAAATTGCTGGCTCTTCAATTGTCTGTAGTGACTCCCTCCCCCAGCAGAAGGATAACCTGCCTCCTCAGTTTTAGCACCCCACCACCTCCATGACAAGAGGTAAGGAAATAACCTTTTAAACCTTGAGTTCACTGTGCCTTAAAGCAGAAAATTCTGTGAGCAAAAATGCTATATGAATATTCACACCTGACCCCTCTCGATAGTGATCACTCATCCTGCAGTAAGGAGAACAGCCCTTGGTCTGCTGGATCAGCACATTTCAAGTGACTCCACTACTGGGCTCTTGTGCTCTTATCATGAACGGGTGAAAGCAAGAAGCAAGTACCTGTCCAAAGCAGGTTCTGCTTTCTGCTCTCTATTTTTTTTTTCTTGAGACTCCCTCTGATGGCTCCCTAGGGGCCCTACAAACCTTCTACTGTCTGTGGGGAAGGCAGTAAAATTAACCTAAATTGATAAATTATAAAATCTTTTTCTCTAAATTACCTTCTAAACAACCCTCCTTTGTGAATTCTTTGACCGTGTTTATAGGCTGTACAACATGATGATTACTAGGCCATTTTGCTACTTTTTGTAAACCTTTCATACAAGTGTCTAGCAGAGCCTTCAATTTCAGCTTTTAGGCTCTAAAGTGAAATTCTGAAATAATGGGGAATATCCCATTGAAAATCTTTTTACATCTGTAATTTATTTCCTGTAGTCCTTGAGATGACTATTTTATGCCTTTTCCTTTCACTTTGTGTCTTATACTCATTTTCTTGTGTTCTCGCTTAGCTGTTGACTTTGTCTCCCACTTTGTTGAGAGAATAAATATCATGATAAGAAAACTAAATAGGCCAATGTAGCCATATTCTCTGCTTTCCTCTTTGTTTCCAGGAAGAGGTCTACCCTTTCAACTAGAGTTTATTGTGATGAAATTTCTGAGGCTATCAGATTAGAGGAGAAGAGTTTTTGTAAAATTTGTCTTGGAAAACAAGAATCAGAGCGAAAATAAAGGGGAGGGTAACAAACTGGAAACCCGGTCACCAAAATTTAGAGGACACGATAATTTATTTTTTAATTTTTAATTTTTTTAATAAAAGATAATTTAAACACAGATCTTTAAAAACACTATTCTATTATGCCAAGCCTTATTTTAGTTTTTATTTTCTTTTTTTTAATTTTTATTTATTTATGATAGTCACAGAGAGAGAGAGAGAAAGAGAGAGAGAGAGAGAGAGAGGCAGAGACATAGGCAGAGGGAGAAGCAGGCTCCATGCACCGGTAGCCTGACGTGGGATTTGATCCCGGGTCTCTAGGAATGCACCCTGGGCCAAAGGCAGGCACCAAACCGCTGCGCCACCCAGGGATCCCCTAGTTTTTATTTTCATAAACATTAACACAGGCATGTGTTTACTGATATCAGAAGATACAGAAAGACCCTTATCTGTTGTTACGCCTTGAGAATAACAAGGCATACTATTATAACTTTAATAACAGTAGCCCCCAACTCAACTAGTTGGAACAAAAAGGGAAATTTAATATGTCACATACAAATCATGTCGAGATATGGTTGTCTGAGAGCTCAGTGATGTCATTAAACTGAGGTTCTTTCCATGCCCTGCCATTCTGTGGATGTTGGTTTTTTTTCCCTTGGACTAGCTTCCTCTTGGTCTTGAGATAGTTATACCAGGCCAGGCATCAAATTCAGACCTGTCAGCTCTGAGAGAAAGAAGAGGAAAGCAGTCTCCCAAGAATCCTCCCTTCATATCTCATTGGGCAGAACCAGGTCCCATGACATCCACTGGCTAGCAGCATAGGATTACCATGATTCTTTGGACTAATCAGGATTTACCCCTTCGTTAGAGATAGGATCATGCTCCCTGAGGAGTAGAAATCTGAATTCTGTTTGCAAGGAAAGAGAAACATAAATGGAACTACTCTAGGTTTATAAGGCACGTAAGCATCAGTATCAAATTCCCTCATCCTCTCCCTGATTATTGCACTTATTCAGCCAATTCATTTGTTCAGCAGATATTTAGTGAGCATGTACAATAAGCCAGTCATTGTTCTGGGTACTGGGGACACAGTAGGAAACTTTTTCAATTTTTACTTCTTCTGGTGGTGACTCTTTATGCTAAATTATATGCTTGTGGTACAGTTTTTTGAAATGCCAAATGCAGCCATTGTCTATTGACTTCCTGCCATGAATCATGAGGATTTAGTTATTTTACATCATTACCAATTTCTCTTACCTTTGTCCATATTATATAGTCTTTCCATAAATTTTCAAACAGAATTTTTTTTTCAATGTGGGGCTCGATTGAACTCATGACCCTGAGATCAGGACCTGAGATCGAGAGTAGGATGCTTGACTGACTGACCCACCCAAGTGCCCCTCAAATAGGATTTTTAATCCTGTTTTTTTTGTTTGTTTGTTTCTTATTTAGGCCACAGACTGACACACACATTCTCTCTCCTGCTCAGCATTTAGCATTTATTGAATTCCTAATAGCAATTTGGTAACAGAAATATGAGATCTTTCTCATGTCTTCATCCCTTGGGAGTTTTTCAGTGCCATTTTTAGTTGCTTTTGATTTTCACCCTTTGGTACCTTGGGGTGGCATTTCTTTTCACATTGCTTCTTTCTCAATGAAGGAGAATCCAAAGAGTGAATGGCTTGTTATTTCATTTCCTTGAGAACCCACTAGCTAAAGCAGATGACAGAGGTCTGAGGGAAGGTTCTTCCTTTATGAACAGTAACTCTTGGCTCCCAAATTCATAAAGTAATTCATCCTTTTTCCATGATATTCAGCCTCTTGTACCCCTCAACCTCCATTGGCTATGTCTTCCTTTGAATATGGTCAATGTTAAGAATATTGACATTTTATACCTTTTCCCTTTACTTACCATTGTTGACTCTGAAATGGTGAAAATCAATAAATAATATGACTATATAAAGATTTTTGGCTGCAGATTCAAAGTGTGCCCAGATTACATGTTTTTCCTCTATGAGTTAATGTCACTACAAAGCAATTATCCTAGTCTGAAGTTTGGATCCTTTCACTTTTTCAAAATAAGTCACCCATGATCTTATTATGTTACCAAGTCATACCACGATGTTAATCACATTGTGTGATTTAGAACTTCCCCAAAACTGGTTTCATGAATGGATTCCAAGTCAGCCAGGTTCTTGATCCTTAATTAATTAATTAATTAGTTAATTAATTAATTAATTAATTTTGGTTCTTGATCTTTTAGCTCCCAGGTCAGCCAGGAGGACCCAAGGCTCAAGGCACACAGACAGGTTGGCTTCCAGGGGCATGTAGCCTCCTCCATTTACTTCAGTGTACCTGATATATATTATATATCACCATTTTTTATTCATGCCATGATATGAGAAAGGTTGAGAGACACTGGAAAACTTTCAACATTTTATTTCCTCCCACAAAGATCTCCTAGAATCTGAAGTTTGCTCTATTTCTGTTGCAAAGTTACCACCTCAGGACTTCCCTTCTGTGCTCTCCTGGATTAGATTTATCATTTTCCTGGATCTTATATTTTCTTCTTTCTGGGTTTGCTCTCTCATTTTTCCAGAGTGTAAAAGATGTTCTGAGGCAATTTCTAGTTGTGTGTGTGTGTGTGTGTGTGTGTGTTTGTCAGAGAAGGGGTAGTTTCCTACATATAACCAACAAACAATTCTCTGACACAGCTAGGTGTCCTACAATTCAACTCAATTCTGACACTGTCTACCCAGAGATATCATCAGTTGCCACATGTTAAGGGTTCAGCCCTACAAGTCGGGCCACCACCCCAATTTCAGAAGTCAATCACAAGCTTAGATTGTCACCTGTGCTTCTGACCAGATGGCCATAGATCAGAGGTTCCAACAACCTCCTCCTGGGATTGGACTAATTTGCCAGAATAGCTCCCAGAACTTGGAGAAATATTTCACTTGATAGATCAGCAGGTTATTATAAAAGGATACAACTCAGGAATAACTAAATGGAAGAGATGCACAGAGCAAGGTATGGGAGAAGAGTGTGGGGCTTCCATGCCCTCCCCAGGTGTGCCAGTCTCCCTAAATCTCAAAGTGCTCATCAATCTAGAAGTTGTCCAAACATCTCTTTTTGTATTTTATGGAGACTTCATTACACAGGCTTGAGCAGCCAATGATTTGACCTCCAGCCCCTCTCCCTCCCCTGGAAAGTCAGGACCAGGGACTAAAAGCTGCAACCCTCCAATCACATGGTCGGTTCTCCTGACAACCAGTCCCCATCCTTAAGCGCTTTCCAGAAGTCACCTCATTCACCTAACAGAAGTCACCTTTATGCTCTCATCTCTTAGGAAGTTTCAGGGCTTTTAGAAATGTGTGGCAGAAACAGGGACAAAGACCAAATACAGATTTCTTATTATAAATCACAATATCACAAGTATATCTTCAAATTACTTTCTAGAAAACATACTAGAAAGTAAGATTTCTGAATCTTCTATTTCTTTACTTTATTCTGCCTTCACAGAGGATTGATAGTTTGATTGAATATAGGCCTCTCAGAACACTGAGAGCACTGCTTAGTTTTCTAGCATTTAGTTGTTGATGAGTCATCTATCTTTTTTCTTTCTTTCTTCTCTTTCTTTCTTTCTTTCTTTCTTTCTTTCTTTCTTTCTTTCTTTCTTTCTTTCTTTCTTTCTTTCTTTTTCTTTCTTTCTTTATTTCTTCTTTCTTTCGTTGAGGGGGATTTGACCTGAAAGTTTCTAGGATCTTTTCTTTATTTTTAATCTTTTGAAATATCATGATGGGTTTGTTCCCATTCATTCCGTTAGGCACTCAAGAGGCTCATTCAGTATAGATATCCTTGTTCTTCTTTAGCTGTAGAAAATTCACTTCTGTTTCTTTGAAATTTTCCCTTCCATTTTCTCTATTCAGTCTTTTTAGAACTTACATCAGATAGATATTGGGACCCGTAGATAAATCCTTATTGTCATTTTACTTTACTCTCATATTTTTCTGTCTCTATCTTTTTGTTCTGTATTCTTAGAAATTTTCTCAATTTACTTTCTAAACATGGCTATTAAGACCCTCGAGCAATGTCTTTTTTATCTGAAATTTGGGGCTGTCCAAATATAATAGCTGGCTCCTTATCTGTTCAGCCTAAAGCAAAACTTCTAGCTGGCAAGACCCATTCACACACACACACAGCTTTTTCTAATATTTTGGAACTCCTTTTGAGCTATTTGTCAAAATTCACATGATATATTTTGAAAAATTATTTTTCATGATCTACAATCCAACAACACAGTTTTGTTTTTTCACCTTTTTTGAAAGCATACCTTGGAAGCTACCTGATAGTTTCACACAAATTTGTTACTTAGCCATTAGGGTCATTCACTTTCCCAGACCTATACCAGTGTTTTGGATTCATTTGGTGTCTTATGGGTTTTTATACCCTGGAGCAGTGCACATATTAAGATGCAGTGGACCATATGCCACTCTTTTGTAAAGTGGAAGAGGGCATTTGTAAATTGGATGGCTTGACTGTAATATGTTCCCACTCCATTCAATTTAGGAAGGAGAATATGTGAAGGGTGACGAGCCAATTTGATTCCCTTCAAACCATTCTATCCATTGGAAGGCTTTGTGAACTCCCAGGGGTAGCAGCAGTCCAGAACACTGGTGAACTATGGGATTTCAGTTCCTTTTAGGCCTTTGATTTTAAGAACCATTGATGTTTCCTTTGTCCTAAAAAGGACACAGAAGCTTCAAAAAACTTTAAAGAGGGTCTCAAAGTGTTTGGAAAATAAATGTAAACTGAAGAAGAGAAAGAGGTCTGTGGTTAGGAAGCCTGATTGACCATAAGGAGTCTGCATAAAAGTGAACCAAATAAAATCCAGTGTTCCAATCTGATTAAAAATGGAAATTGGAGATTTTAATCAGTGAGAAGGCTATTTTTGTGTTGATTGTCTTTTTATGCCAAAACAGCAGGCTGATGTCTTATCTGAAAATCTTAAAATCATAATAAATTATCATTAAATTGTAATAGTTTTTGGAAGATTCTGAATAAAGGTGGGCTGACAGATGATTGCTTTGGGACAGTGGCTTTCAATCTTTTTAAACACAACTCACAGTAATACAATTTACAGTTATATAATTGAAATGGGAGTTCTGTCAAAAAAGAAAAGAAAAGATTACAACTAGAATGTGAGATAGTCTCAGATATTTTGACTTCTCTCCTCCATTCTTCCCATCCATTAAAAACAATGCTGGTCAAGAATCATCAAATTTATTTCACAATCCATGAGGAATATCTCTAGTCTGGAAAACATTGCTCAAAGGTCCTCTGAGAAATAACCTTAGAGCTTTGTATTAAATCTTTATTTAAAGCAATCTTGTAAATAAAAGCACATTTATATTTATCTCTGCTTAGGAGAAACCAAGCCGTTTATACTCTGAGGACAAAGCCAAGATTCTTTTGGTGGCAGCCCACCCCAAATGCAAGCATAGTATCTAGGATGAAATAGCCTCTGGAATGCTACAGAACAACAGTAAATAAGAAAAAAAACCCAGCCTAATAGAGAATCAAAGGCCTCCTAAGCCAACCTTTTAATTGATGTAAACCTTCTGTGCTGGGATGATTGAAAGTAGGGGTGGAATGGAGTTGGAGGAGGCAGGGAGGTTGGGAAGGAACAAGATTTAGGAGAGTGGATGATGTAAGTGGAAAGTTACTGGATCTTCACACAAAATGATCTTCTCAATAGAGTGCTAGATTATCTATGTGTTCCACACATCTTGTAACTGATAGCTGTCCTCATTTGCCCTCTCTCTCTAAGAGGAGAAATATGCGGAATTAAACAAAGACATCAACTTCCTAAGAATGTGCTATTGGAGTTGGCTGGAGCCTATGAGGGTAATGAGAGAACAAACACATCATTAGGACGCAATCCAAGCAGCCCAAGTAAATGAACACAACAGAAGAGGTCTGGGAAGACTGCTGAAGACAAGAAATGGTTTTTAAAAGAATGGGAAAATATAAATATCCAAACTACCTATTACTCCAAAAAAAGACTTTGAAAGTTTTTTTTTTTAAAGTAAGGTGATAAAAAAGTTAAATGTAACAAAAAAAATCTCTGATTTACACAATGTTATCACTTCTAAACAAAGAATTAAATGAGCTTTATTACCCTGAAATGTTTCATGATTGAAAAAATAGCCAGAGTGCTTTAGGACTTTGAATACTTACAACCCCTGAAACTATGAAAAGAGAACTTATTGGTTGGATTAAAAATAAAAGAAATAAAGAAGAACATTGTGCTAATATCCATGGGAGAACTGAAGTGGCTCTAAATAGATTCCTAAAAGGAATTTCCTGGGGGAGTTTTTAGACCACCCAAAAGCAAAGTCCAATCCAGACCAATTAAGTTAGAGCTTCTGGGAATGGGACCCAGGCGTCAGCATTGCTTAAAGGTAATGAGCAGCCAAAATTGAGAACTATTGTTCTAGACCTTTCCTACTCTCCGTGTGGTCTATGAACCAGCAGCAACAGTAACATCTGGAAATTTCTTAAAAATACAGAGCTTCAAGCACTCACTTAGACCTGTAGAATCAGAATCTGCCACATAACAGGGTCCTCAGATAATTCTTGTGCATGTTAAATTTTGAAAATCAATGATTTTAAAGATACTATTAAATTCTGGCATCCACTGCTTCCTTAATATTTAACTGTTTCTTGTTTGATATTGATCACAGTATTTGGAATGAGCTAAGTCGCAGCACCTGCTTTGTTTTGCGGTCTCTGACTTCTCTAATTGCTCAGAGTTGGTGCTTTAATGCCTAAGATCTATTGTGCCAATTCCTGTCTTGATAATAATTATAAATATCCCTGGCCCTCTGCAAGTGGAATTTGAATGCTGCTAGGATGCTACACAGAATCTAGTGTTCTTTGCAGACATCCATATTCTGGACAAATTTTAGTATGTTAATCCTGTTTTTAAATTAAGCATGAATGTTAACACTAAGACCTTGTGCCTGGTTTCTGCCTCTCATGGTTTTCTCTTTTGGTTTCTATTGCTAGTCCTAATTAGAACCTACACCAAATCCAAAACAATGGTTGTGGGGGTAGTTGGACTTCCTTGCTTATGACATTTTCCCTTCAAAAAGGTGGCAAGTGTTCTGTATCCATACCCACACCGGGATGATGATGCCACCCAATTGGTTCTGTTAGTACTGGCTTTCCTTTATATATGTGTTTTCTTTGCTTTTTTTATTTCATCTGTCCACCAGGTTACTGGAATGGCTGATAGCCATTGAAATAACTTCTGGAGTAGAAATCATCCCATATTCCACTGCAGATGAGCTCTACAGCAGCAACTCTTCAGTTCCTGTCCCTGGAATGGGACTTTACAAAGTCCCTACTCTAGCCTTCCTTTCTTTCTAGCTATATTTGATTGTTTAACTCATAAAATTTCATGTCTTGTGCCCTACTGAGCTCTAACATTATTCATATGGTAGATGGTCAATGTATAGCCATCTCAAGTTCATAAGACTCGTGAAGAAATCTCAAAAGACTTCTTTCTGTATATAGGGACAAAGAAGCAAAAAGTGAAAGAATAAATGCATAAATAACCAAAGCTGAAAAGGCTTTTCCATTCTATTTCTGGTGAACCTCGGCTCATTCCTGGACATATTGTTGGATTGTCCTTGTGCAGACATACTCTGAGATCCTGGGGTATGTGTCTCTACGAGTGCTAGAAGTGGAAGCCTTAAAGGATTCTACTGTGACTTGCTCTTATGGTCTTAGAGTAGATTTGGGGACCTATATGACTCTGGCTCTTGAAGAAGAGTCAACTTCTGAAAGGGAAGATATGAAATTTCCCCCAAAAGGAACATAAAGATTCGTATGGCATTCAAATCACGAGAACAAGATATGTAGTTGGTTTGGAGTCAGGAGCTTTTAAACTGAACAGCTGTAACCCATTTGGGCAGTCATGCAAAACAGGAAGTTGGCAAACCAGATAGTCTTTTCAGACATTAAACACAAGATGCTTGGGGCCAAATCTTGTGATTAAGAAATCAAATGTTTTCTTTTTCCCCTTCCAACCTGTTCTCAGAGTGTGGAAAGTTATATGATTTTTCTTCTCTGACTCTCTGGTTTGGGTTATTGGGAACTGCCTGTCTCTTCGGCCACTGGAGGTCAACTCAATTCAATCCAGTCTAGTCCAATCCATTCCAATCCAATCTACCCTAATTCAATTTGACCTCATCCACCTTTTTTGGGAGGAGACCTATATGAACACCAAAAATTTAAGTGCATTGGAGGCTGATACACGACATCGTCCACAGCTCAGCTCATAAAATATCATGGCACCTGTGCAATATCTCTACCTCTTTGCTTCCACTGAGGACCTAAAAATATGGTTTCTAGATACTTTCCTGCATCCCTGATTCTGTTTTATAAATCCCGGATTCTATACACTACTGATTTTTCTAATCCACTCAGGCATGACCTGCTGTCTGTACCAACTAACTGTAACCAACGTTACCTGCTTTCCATCTCTTATCCTAACTCTTCCTCCTGGCACCTGCCTGTACTTCTGTCCTTCATTTCAACCTTTTAGACTTCATTTTCTCCTCCAACAGCTTGTCCTGGTAGAGACCGCTTCCTTTGGAAGGTTTTCCTTTCAAGTACACAAGCCAGAGATATGTATGAGCATCTGGTGTAAGCCTTTTGTTCAACTTCAGCCCCTAGTGAAATATGGAGACGGATATTCTGAGCAAAAGGCAAGATTAATGAGAACAAACATCAGAGAAATGCCTTCATGTCTAGAAAATATTAAGAACCTGCTTTGGTCACAGATGAACATTCGTGTATTTTGATTCCAACCTCTTTCTACCCCAGGTAGACCAGCCTCCCAAGAGCCCTGGCGGCAGGAAGTAGGAGGTTGCAAAGAAAAGTAGCTGCTGGTTACTGGCTTTCATGAGGAAAGGGGTAAAGTCAAAGACTCTAGTCAGCAGGCAAGCACCCAGGATGACTTTACTGATTGTTAAAATATGGGACTACTATCCTATTATTTGGTAAACAGTCATTGGCCCACCTCTTCCACCCACTTGTCTTCTTTGCCCTGGTGGCCTAACTACCTTCATAGGTTTCTCTCCTGCCTCCAGCACCTACAAGTCTAACATTTTGATTTGTGGGTCTTGGGCTCCATCCCTGATTAAATATGGTAAAACCATTTTTGGATGATTGCTCTTGACTTTTCTAGGAAATGAACACTTAGAGAATTTTAGGAAGAGAAAATAAATGAAAATTTATTCAGAAAGGGAGAAACCATTGAGGATCATCTTAGGAAGCACTGTGCTTATAACTTCGTCCTGAGTTAAATTCCTTAGGGGCTGCCTAGATTCATCCTACTTCTTTTTTTTTTTTTTTTTTACCCATTCACCTCACTAATTACCAGATTAGTACCTGATTGTCTATCTGATGACCTAGTCTCCTTATGCCTCTGTTCTTCATGCCTGTCCTCATTAGGCACCAGTTTAAAGTCCTTCCTCCATGTAGTGACCTTAGTTACTTTTCTGGACAGAAAATGATTGGTTCCAAATCTCATGAGCAGACTGTTCCCAAATGTTCACTCCACGCACCAGTTTCTTTGCTGCAGTCACCAGAGGCAATCAGTTATTACTGAAGCCCAGCACCTGCTACCATTACCCTCCTGAACAGTATCACAGTGGAACAGAGAGAGGGAGCTTTGGAATCAGGCCTGAATTTGAAATCCAACTTTTCTTTATTATCCAAGTTATTTGAGCAAGTGACTGAACTTTTATGAGGCTGTTTTTATTTTTTTAATCTATAAAGTAAAAGTAGATCTTACTTTATAAGGATGAGAAGAAGAATAAATGAAACGATACTGTCATACTGATCCACTTATTTTCTTGATGTTCCCAGCATCTCTTTAGGGAATCACCCTTCCTATTATTATTCTATGTGACTTGATAATAGGAATGGCCTCATTACCTAGGGGGCCAGAGTTCTGGGTATGAGTATATGACCCAAGTCTAGCCAATTAAAATCTTCTCTGAGAGCTTGATGGAAAAATTCCCAAATAGGTGTTTTCACTAGTACATTTTAAATAGGCCACTGGAAAAAAGAATTATTTTTTAATGATTTTTTTTTATCCAATGTGTTATGTGTTTTAAGAATAATGGTTATAATGGTGTGCTGCCACTTGTAACATAGAATTTGGATATGGATATAAATCCACAAGGTTACATATATATTTCATATCAACACATGATTTAGAGCACTGAATTAATTCTTGATAGATGATAGCTATATCAGATCATCCATAAATTAGCTTAAGAAAAAGTGGAATTTATTGGCTCATGTGTCGTGGGGCTAGGATGGGACATTGAAGTAAAGAACTAGTCTTGGAGATGCCAGTAACTCTGAGAGTGTCATCTCTTCTTCCCAAATGTCCATTTGTTTTGTGATCCCCACTGCAAATGAGTGATTAAATGGGGACAAAGCGACAGTCTTAAGTCTTCATAATCTCAATTTAGCAACTCCAGAAAAAAGAGAACATATTTTCCTCTCAGTGTTGGTGAAAATGTCTTGCCATGTCTTTGAAAGGCAAACTGAAAAAACCACAAATTCCTAAAACTCAGGTTGGTCTGGTTTGAGTCACTTGATCATTGCTGAGCTAATCTCTGCAACATGAATATATGCATGCATGTGAGTGTGCTGCACAGTGTAATTAATACATTCACTAAAACTATAGGAAAGAGACAGCAGTTCCCAAAGGATAGGAGGTACAATTACCAAAAGAATGGTGGGAAGGTAAGCTTGAGTAGACCAAAATAGTATCTGCTATTGACAGCATCATCATCATCCATCACCACCTTCATCACCTTCATTCTTGTATTATTATTTATTATTATTAGCCATCATGATCATCATTATTATTACTCCTGCAGGAAGTATACACAAAACAGTGATTGGCTGCTACATTGACTTTCAAGGCATGGGGACATTTGACAGCAAAGGGAAATGGGTTTCATAAAAGTTAGTGGTATTTGGCCCCTTTGACAGTAAAAATCATACTGCCATCTCTGACAATAGCATATATAATTGATATCTCCTTGTTATGAGGGAAAAACCATCATTCCTAACTTATGGCAAGCATTATTATCAATTTAAAAATAGTAGTGTTAGTTAAGTTTGAAGCTTTATGAAAAAATGTTTTAGATATGCAGAAATATCATGGGCCAAGTGCTCCTAGAGACAGTATCATCACCTAAAAGACACTCACATCCCATATAACACAGCCTGGTGCACTTTGTGGCTACTTAATGAATATGAATTCAATATGATTCTTGAACCAAGAGAGCAAAGGCAATATCTTTTAATAGTTCATTTTCTCTATGTCATATCTTCAGTAATAAGGTACCAGAAGGGATACTTCTGGCTGTGGTTGGTTAGCATTAATCCACATACCTTAGAAGGCATACAAAATATCTCTATTTCTCCATTTTTTGCAGCAATGTTTATTGGACTTTATCACATAATTGGCTTTATTAAAAATAAGGAAAAATAAGAGTCCCTCAGTAAAGGACATGAAAGTTGACATGAAAACCAATTCTCCTAGTATATTGTAGATTTGGAAATTCAATAAATGCAGATGTATACTTAGGCAAATTCACAAAGAATCTTATATAAATTAGAAAGTCATTTGGAGTTTTTATGACTCTTGGTGATAAACTGCATTGAATCAGCTTTTGAAAAAAAACAAAAATTGTATGCATTTGGGCCTTCATCATTTCATAGTAACATGCTATTCTTCTTACCAGGTGCCTACTACTTAATAACATTCATATTCCCTACTTTAAAAGATTTATTTTTTTCAAACTGGACAGAGAACTGGAAACATTACTAGACTTACATTTTATTTTATTTTTTTAAAGATTGTATTTATTTATTTGAGAGAGAGAACAAGAGAAAGAGAGCACAAAGGGGGGTTTCAGTGGGGAGGGAGGGGGCAGAGGAAGAGGGAGAAGCAGACTCCTGCTAAGTGGGGAGCCTGACATGGGGCTCAATCCTGGACCCTGGCATCATGACCTGAACTGAGCTGAAGGCAGAGCCACCCAGGCACCTCTACATTCTGATTTTAGAAACAGAGGAGACAGAATTTGCCCATTATACACCCTTCTTGTCTACCTTTGATATGCCTATCTTTGATTCCACCCTGTGGTAGGATCACTAGATTTAGCAAATAAAAATATAGTGTTCAGATAAATTTGAATTTCAGATAAACAATGAATTGTTTATATCCCATGCAATATTTGGAACAGACTTTTGCTAAAAATCATTTGTTGTTTATCTGAAATTCGAATTTAACTGGACATCTCATATTTTTAATTGCTAACTCTGGCAACCATATAGTAAAGGACATTACCGGATGCTTTCCTCCAAAACCATGTACCCTCGTATTCTTTTTAAATGTGTCTTCCTGCCAAAGTATGTGCAAAGCAAAAGATCCCAAACCCATTCATTCTAAGATATAAACCCATATGCAGTCCTTATGGTCCATCCTAGCTTGCTGGTATCCCCAGTAGGAACAGACATCTGACTGGAAACCAGACTTTAAGGGAGGACAATCTTTCTTGGCAGTCCCTTGAGGTTACATAGCACACCACACAATAAACCTTCTTCAAGAATGTCTTCTTTCCCGTGTCTCTCCAAAGTCCTAGTCTGTGAAGAATTTCTTCCCAATCTTGGTTTCTTTCTCCCTTGTTCCTCACAACCCCCGTCCCACCCCAGTGCTGTTATTATGTTCAGTTGTCTTATCTTCTCTGGGTATCTGCCATTGGTGTCCTCACACATATCCCAGCAGATCAGGAGAAAGGAGGAGGTAAAAGGGAGAAATTTTATGGGTACAGGTTTATATGAACGTACTACCCTCACCCTTTATACATACAGCAAACACTACTACAAATGAAATATATGTAATTATTTTATTGACTGGGAAGTTGGGTGAGATTTAAACTTCTAACTTTCCCTCCAAAACTAAGATGGTCTAGATTTCTTAAAATATACCACCCCACACCCCCAGCACTGTTTGCAATTATACTGTCCTTCAATGTCTTAAGTGATGACTTCTAACATAAAATAGGAACTAAGAAACCTCTCTTCCTTCTTTTTCACTTGCAAGGTCATACCAGAAACCCAGAAATTATTCCATGCAGACAGAATTCCACATGCTGCCTTCCCTCTGGATAAATGGAGCTTGTCTACAGTAATTTCTCTGCATTTCTGTACCCACGCGCTTATTATGACTGCCGTTGTCCAGCAATATTTTCCCCCACTCATCATCATAACAGCTTCTAAGTATTTGATGGGATTAAACAGAGCCAACCCAATTCTGTCATTTCAGCAGCCAAATTCATGAGTCCAGGCATCAGGATATTGTGATACAATATCCAGAAGCCCATTCTTGCTGGCTGTCATCTGTATGTTGTGTGGGTGGGCCAGCCTAGTTTTGAGTTTTGGAAGCAGATATACACCCTATATAGCAAAGCAGATGAACTGTGATATTAATAGTTGGATTCCTTTGCTCAAACTTGCCCCTGACTTTTTTTTTTTTTTAAGTTTTGTGCAATCTATGCCTGGTGGCAATCAAGCACAGGCTGCAAAGTATCTGTTTACCTTTTCATTTGCCTCAAATAAGTAATGATTATTTCTTAACGTGGAGAAAAAAAAATATTTGTTTATTTTATGTTCCCCACATTAAAATACCTACACCACACCCACACCACACAACCAAGTAAAGGCATGGAAAGCATTTGTTGGGATGGATGATAACAGCAATAATGATAATTAATATTGGCAATAGTATGGCCCATATTTTAAATTATTAGCCTAATGTATTTTAAAACAATTGTACTGGGGCACCTAGCTGGCTCAGTCAGTGGAGTGTGTGACTCTTGATCTTGGGGTTGTAAGTTAAAGCCCCACATTGGGTACAGAGATTACTTCAATTGAAATCTCAAAAAAAAAGTTGTATAGAGAAAAAAAATTTTAAATGTGATTTTAAAAAATATTGTACTGCTAATGGCTAGACTATCTCCATTTGGAGAATAAAAAGATTATTGACTGTGATTGAAAGTAGAAAGAAAGCTGTCTGCTTCTTTATATGCAACTTCCTACTTTGTAAATGATGTGGCTCGAACTCTGTATATGAAATAGGTAGCATCTACAGAGTAGGAAAACATCCAGTTGAAGAATTATTAATTTAGCCAAGCGATATTTAAAAACACAGGGTAATGTAAAAAAATGAATTCATTTTATTTCATGGAACTCTTCCACATTCTCAATCAACTATTTCCCCAAAATAGTTTTATAGTTTGATAGATTTATCACAATTGGCTCTTCCTATGGCTCCAAATTACCTCTTAGGCTGGAATATATATTTGCATGATGCAAAAATATTACTTGACTATGATGATTTTATCTTTCTGAAGTATTTTGGAAGATTGATCTGATAGAGTACTGAGCCATGTATGTATGGACTATATTGATATGGTTCACGTGTGTTTGAAAAAATGTTAAGCCAAAAATTTCAAAACCTGGACCCGAAAGAAAATGTGCACATGATTACAACTATATAAAAGTATTATACACATTAGCAAAGAATAAAAATGGATTTGGAAGGTCATAATCTAATGTTCATTGGGAGTGCATTATGTGTATAAAGTTTACAACAATGTTAAAAATAAAACAATTATAGGAGGAAAAGTGCCAAGACAACACTTATTTTTAAATAAAGTTTTGTACTATAAAAAACATGCATGTGTAGCCAGAAAAATTTATTACTTGGGAGGTATTAGGGATCTAGTGGTTTTCTTCTTTTTTTTTTTTAAAGCAACAGCACAAGATTAATATTTTAAATATTTACTTAGAAACAAAACACCAGTGGCCTCCAGGATACCATGTGCCAATTTTCCCCTCTGAACCATTTTTACAGACAACTTACAACCTCCCTAAATTATAGGTTTATGTGGAAAAATAAGGGGTTGTTGTATAATAAGGAAGCTGACAAATCTTTAACCATAACAGTACTAGTTATTGCTACTGTAATTTATGCATAGATACTGATTCTAATTAAGTAATAGCAGAGGTTGCCTTTGAATTTATGAGGCTATAATCAGTTCTCTTGTGCTCAATAAATGCCACAGCCACAGTCTGTGGTGTTAATTTCACACTACAGTGGGAACTAGTGGTTGTTGCCAAATATACCCATAAGTCACAGGCAATTTGGATTATTACTAGAGTGTGTGCTGCATCGAGAAATGAACTAGTTCATAATCACTTTTTAAAGTCATTATTGAGTGTTTGTGTATGATAGGTCTTCTGACATTGATGAGGCATAGTGCGATAACTTGTCTTTTCCCTGAAATCATCTCCAGATAAAATAAATATGCTGAATCCTCTGGAAAAGTAATAATATGAGAAGCTTCCCACTTCCTTAGCTCTCTAGCTATTTCTGGTACATGAGAACTGGAAACAGGACTTTTCCTATAAACTACCCGTATGTGGTGTTCCCCAAAGGAAAGTACCTGATATGGGGTCATTTCCCTTTGAGAATTCCATGAATTAATGTGATAGGATTTTCTAAATACCATGAACTTGCTGACAAAACTGTATTCTGTTCTCTTCCAATTTCCTGAAACTGGGTGTGAACTAGAGCATTCTCACTGTGAGGTTTAATGCTAGGCTCACTTTCCTGAAAATGTCACACAAAAAAATGATGAGACGTGAACAAAAAAGCTCCTATAAACAGTCTCTCTTTCTTCCTTTTACCTTCTCCCTTCTCCTATTTCAAAGGGGGTACTCTTGGCAGTTGGGTTTTAAGAAATTCTGCTCAGGACTGCAGCATATTCCACATCTGATTCTTAATCCACAGCACTGGAGTGGCTCCTTATGGTCCAATAGCAAATAGCTGGTGACAATAAGGGTCACCTTTGTGACCGAGTGCAGATTGCATTAATCCCAGAGACAGCATGTCAGGTTGCAGAGACCACAGATTTTGGTTTTGAGTGTATTCACAGCATTCTTCAGGAACCCATTAGGCTCCAGGGCAGTCAATGACAACATAATAGGAGGACTATGTTTTCTTCTTAAGGGGCAAGCACAGAAGGCAGATGGCTCCCCATGTGATGTTGTTTTTGGCTTGCCAAAAATCAAGATGCCAAGAGACACTGAAACTAGTCAAGGAGTTTCACTGCCTCATTGTATTCTTCCCAATAACATGACACCAAGTATCTGAAATTTCCTGTATTGCTTCCCATTATTTGCCAAGAGAAGAGTCTTCAAACAGCTGAAAGATCCTGAATCCTGGAGTGGAAGCTGCTCATTTGGTGACAGGCCATGCACGGAAAGGTGGTTTCTGAAACCAAAAGCCAATGCTCTGTGGAGGTAACAGGTATTATAGAGAATGTGTGTGTATGTGTGTGTGCGTGTGTGTGTTCTGACCCCTCTTATTAACATTAATTTGTGGTTTCATAGTGGCAAAAAATCGCAACATTTATTCACTTGATTCGTGACACAAAAAGACAAGTCTCTTTTCTATGATTGTATAGATAACACCTAACAAAGGCTCAGGCCCACAGCTTTAAGGACAGAAAGGCTTTAGGGAGAAAATGTGCAGTTGTTGTGCATTGTCCTCCTTCAATGCAATGTGTAGTTGCCTTGCTTTCTGGAAGGAAGATGGAGATCTATAATGAAGCTTGTTTAGTGACCGAAACAGAGTCACAGTCTATTCATGGTGGCCGTAGAGAGTTATAAACTCAGCTCCCCCAAGGGAGAACATTCCATGAGGAGCATTGTTACCTAACGGCTTCTGCAGCAGGCCCTACCTCTGCATCCACCACCACCTTTGTGCCAAGGCCACAGTCTTCCCAGGCAGCCCCCAGCCAATGAGTGTGGTGGGTGCACTAGCCAAGGGCCTGATATAGGCCAGTTCTGATGGGCAGCATGCACTCTCCTCAACCTGACCAAGGCTTTTACAGGGCCGCGCTGTGGTCTGTGGCTCCTCCTATTCAATCCACCCTCCTTTCCTCTCTCCTTTTCCAGCTGTCAGACCTACATTACTATCGGAAGGCTCTCCTACTCCTGCCACCTGGTCCTTTACCATTTGTGTAAAGGTACATTACAGACATTGCCAAATGTCCACTGATAGACCACATCCCCTGGATGAGGACCCGAGTGTAAGGTAAGAAAGGTCTCCTATAGAGAGCGAGGCATTGCTCCTCTGGGCTCCTGTGGCACTTAGTTTAATTAAAGCCCTATATAGACCTGATTGTCATTGTTTAGCTGTCAGGCTCTCACAGGGTACAGGGTCCTCCAAAGGAGCTGTGTCTTTCATATTCACTGCATTTCTCTGGCCTCCTTCTGGATCTGTGTAAAAGGTGCTCATTTAAATGTTGCATCAGGGAAGAGAGGGAGGGAGGGAGGCAAGGAGAGAGGACTGGAGAGGGAAAAAGGACAAGAGCAAGCAGGTAGGCAGCAAAGGGGGCAGGAAGAGTGACTCCATGCTCCCTCTTTACTCTGCTGGCCATAAAGGCTTGCAATATGTTTGTGCTTTGTGCCTGGTCCTTCCTAGCTCATCGCTTCCCATCTTAGCATTCCTGCATTCTTTCTTTCTATATTATTTGCCTGTTGAGGAACCCATTCATTTATTGTCTTCTGAATGTTCAAATCCTCTTTGAGTTTTGAATCGTCTCAGGGCCTTCCACACGGAGGCTGTTTCCAGGCAACAGCTGGCAGCCTGTGGTCCCTCCCCAGAAGTGGAGAGGAGTTAGCCATCTATAATGTGATCTCACAAACCAGGGCGCTGCTCCAGAGGGTGAGCACATTTTGTTTTGGATTAACAGAAGAAAAAAAAAAAAAAAAAAAATATATATATATATATATATATATATACTCTGAATAATGCATGGTCCAACATGGAAAGGTAGATAGAAATGCAATCAATGAACTTGGATGATGTCATAATCCACACAAGTAGCAGAAGAGCAGAACTCTAGCCCCCTCCTTGCTCAGTTCTTCTGAGGGTGAGCAGTGTTCCAAGGACTTCAGGAGGCCATTGCATTAATTTCTCTAACAGTAAAAGAGGCCTTGGAGATTTGGAAAGGGATTCATTTGTTTATTAAAATTATTTAAAACTCAGACTAGCAGGAATGAGAACGATGCTGGTAGGCATCACAAAATTATACTAGTGCCTGTTTTGGCTCATCTTGCTCTCAAAGCCTGCATTCTTGTAAATTGCAAGAGTGAGCAGATGTAGCCAGAGGCAAAGGGACTGCCCAGGCTTGGGCCAGGTGTTATGACCACTTAACCCACACGAGAAATCCTTCCTCTAAGTCTTCTTCTAAATCTGTCCTCCTGATAGAGGTTTTTGCTAAGCTCAAAAAAAATTTCTGTTTAAAGATTTTATTTATTTATTTGAGAGAGAAAAAGAAAGAAAGCATGAGGGTGGGGGGGGGGAGGGAGGGGCAGAAGGAGAAGCAGACTCCCTGCTGAGTGGGGCTCCATCCCAGGATCTTGGGATCATGACCTGAACCCTGTGCCGAAGGCAGCCACGTAACCAACTCACCACCCAGGTGTCCTCCAAAAAAAATGTTTTTTACTTCTACAGTTCTTAGTCATTTATATTTTTCATAGTCTACATTAACAGCTAAAATTATCCTTTGCCATGTATCTTTGACATTAAGGAACACTTTGCCACAGTCACCCAGATTGGAATTTTATGGAATCCTAAATTTGTAAGGGATGAATAAATTATTAAACTCAGTAGCTCCCAAATTTTAGTGAATAAAACATTCACTGAGGGAGCTTATTAAAAATTCAGATTCTGATAAGGCCCAGGAATTTGAAATTTTGGGGATGAGTTATAACTTCCATAGAGTAAAATTGCTCCCTTGAGGTGTGGAGTGTGATGAATTTTGGTAATTGTACACAGACACATAATCTCTACTACAATCACAGCATACAACTGTTGTTAACCTACCAAGTTTCTCTGTGCCTCTTTGCAATCCATCTCGTTTTCCTGCCCTTACCTGTATCTGCCGACCCCCACCCCCACCCCGCAAACCAGCAGGCTGCTTTCTTTTCTGCAATATTGCCTTTTCTGGAATTCCATAAAAATGCGATTATGCTTCATGCAGCCTTTTGTGTTTAACTTTTCTCCTTTAATGCAATGTTTTTGAGATTGCAATTTAAATAGTAATTCTAGATGATTCTGTGTAGGGCGTTCATGGCCATACTTTGAGAAGCACTCATCTGGTACAAACTTCTTGTTTCATAGGTGAGGAAACAGAGGTGTAAATGTCAGTGGCTTGTCTGAAGTGAAATATTACTGAGAAATCATTAGAACTTATGTCCTTGGAGAGCCTTCCTTGAATCATTTACTTTTCCTCTACCTTCCTAGGATGAGAGATTGCATCCCTGAAAAAGCACGTTAACGATCACATCCTAAAAGTACTCTCCTTATTTGGATTCACTTGACCAATGATACGAGGTCCAATGCATGATGCCAGGTGTTTCCTGAGATCCAACGAATGAATCTCCTTTCAATTTTCTCCTAGCTTATAGAAAATTATTTACAAGTCTTTGCTTGAATTAAGATATGTTTCCTGGAAGACAGATTATGATTTAGTAACAAAATAACTCTTCAACATTGTTGAGAATAGTACAACTGCTTTTGTACATAGTGAAATGCAATGGACAAGATTCCTAACTTCTCATAGTTGAGAATTCTTGGTTTTTAACTGGACCTCAAGTATCCTCAAGGTCCTTTAAAAAGAACTATCTGACTAAATAGACTTATTTTTTTCTCTGCCTAGTCCCATGCTTCTAAGTTGGAAACCTGTTGTTTTGATGGTGAGGGCTAGTTTTCTGGTTCCCAGGTGACTTTGAGGATATAATGAAATCCATGGAGCCTCCTGGGGGAAGGAGATGAAGGGACATGCAGGCAGGTGATATGGCAGCTAAGTGGAAGATCCAAGACCAGGCAAACCACAGTCAAGGAGCAAGCTGGAAAGGTCCTTGCAGGACTGGGTATAGCTCCAGGGGATGCTCTAAGAGTGTCAAAGCTCTGTAAGGGTGTCCCTGCTGATTGAGTCCTTTGACCTTTGGGGATTCCAGATCTACCCTACCAGAACCATGCACAGGCCTAATTTTACAGAATAGGAAACCAAACATCAGGGAAGACAAAAATTTGCTTATAGCCAGTACCTAGCATAGTCACATATGCAGAACCTAGCTTAGCCCCCTTGGGCTGGTATCTAGCTCAATACTATAACCCAGTTGTACTCTCTCATCTGTCCTATGTTCCACTGTTTTCTTTTTCTTTTTTTTCTTTTTTTTTTATATTTTATTTATTTATTCATGAGAGACACACAGAGAGAAGCAGAGACATAGGCAGAGGGAGAAGCAGGCTCCTTGTGGGGAGCCTGATGCAGGACTCAATCCCAGGACCCCGGGATCATGACCTGAGCCCAAGGCAGATGCTCAAACACTGAGCCACCCAGGCACCCTACTGTTTTCTCTAGAACTGAATGTAGGAGAGTGATGTTGGGTAGCACATCAGCTAATGACTGTTTGTAGGCAGAAGAAAAGACTTCAAAGCCTTCATCATTTGATCATTTATCCACAGGATGATTTTAAAGGGCTAATGATAGTTTATGAGGCTATTTCCATTTTTTGTTGCTTCTCTAAAAATTGGAAGTGCAACCAGTGCCATAAAAATAAAATGAGTTAATCTTCCTTCCAAAGCGGTAAAAGAAAGAGGAAGCAACCAGAATATATCCTTTCAAGTAAGTAGACAATTCTAAAGAAAATACTCTTGATTTTCATTTATGACTTTCCTCTGCTAGTCTTCAGTACTCTAGACTGGGCATTTATAATTTATTGATCCTGGACCAGAGTGCTCAGTCTTTGTCTTGCAGAGACCTGTGATCTCCTATCACACCCCCAGGTTGGAGGCAAGATGGATGATCTTGTAATGACTTGCTCCAGTAAAAATCTTCCGTAATCTCCTGGGAGCTAAAAATGTGACTGCTAAGAAAATAAACAAACTGAAGGTGTGAATTATTTTTGATTAGATAACACATTCACATATAAATTTGTACATTGCAATTAAAATGAAAAACTTGGAAGAATTTCTACACAAGACACAACACATACTAAATGTATTTTTGAAGTCCTCAAAATGATCAAGTTCATTTATGGTTCTTAGTCTCTTTCCGCTGAATCTCTCAGTGAGTAGCTGTGACTATGTTCTTCCCTCTACTTTGAATTCCTTTCCTTCTCTTTTTGCTTGTAAACTCTAAATGAGTTTTCAAAATTTAATTTATGTATCAACCACTATGACTTCCTGAGTATGGTGTATATGACTTCATTAAAACACGTAACTTGTTGTGTTATCACATTGGTTTTCCTTGTTAGACTGTGGGACTATTTTGCTCACCTTTGTGATCTTAGAACCTAGGTCAGTGCCCCACAAGCTATTGATACTCAGTACTGCTAGACCACAGAATGGATAAATGCTACCTCCAATTCTTTCTTGTCACTGGGTCTACCAAAATCACTTTCCTATATTCACTGATAGCTTTGGCATATTGCATCGTTTCTTCATTTCATTTCCTCTTCTCTTATTATCCTGAGAGGCTACCATGGGGTTGATACATCCAACATCCTTGACATGAAGTCAAATGGAATTTTCATTCTAATTCTACTTGATGAATTCATTCCCATGACTCGAGTGGAACCAAAATGAATGGTTCTTCATTTTGCCAAAATATCTCCCTTCCAAAGCAGCAAATTCCAATATGCTATTCTATGATCTCAATTTCATATCTTTCCATGTGTATTCTTTCATTCCCACTTACACTAGATTCCAAATATGTTAGGAATTCCAGTCCCCTTCTCTAACCTTTTTGGCCTATCTTCACCATGTCCAAATTTATGATTGGTCACTTCAATCCATTACTCACCCACAACCTTGCCTCTTTTTATCTTCTACTAATCTTATCCCAGAAATCTTTAGTCTAAACTTTACAACGTAATTATATTCCTCTTATATTAGGGTCATTGAACATTGTTGGAGAAAATAATGTAACCTGGCAAAATTATTGCATGTATAAGTGTTGGCATCCAATGTGCCTTCAGTGCTACTAAAAATTCTTGTTCTTGAGGAGCTATAGACTTTTAAAGTCTTAGCATGATGTTAACTTACTGTTTCAGACACCTTTTACACCTAATACCAGAACTTCCTGGCCTTACCTTTCTTGTGGGCCATGAACTGTTAGTTTTGCCCCAGACACCACGCAAAGATCTGCTCTGTATGGACTTAGAGAGTAATGCAGGTATGCCATCTTCACACGGGCACAGTAACTCATGTCCTGCCCCAGGGCTTCTCTGGAGACCTGCTAGGCATCCAGATATTTGTGAACGTAGTGCAGTGGGGGTTAACACTCTCTGGAGCAAAACTCTGACCAATGGAGATAGGAGCTACTGAAAAAATTCTTATCTGTTTATTCTCGTTCCTTCCCTGGACTGTCCCGCAATATTTCACAATATTTCACACTTCATATTTCCGAAGATGGACCTCTGGTGTCACTTAATCAGTTGCACTTGGTACCAAGCAACAACCATCTCAGTAATATACCTTCTCATACTTGTTCGTACTCCATTCCTGTCTTCCTTCCCTTCCCCCTCCATCCCACTTCCTTGGAATTGTGCTGCCACCACTTCCAGCCAAATGTTAGAAAAGATGCTATTGCCCTGGGCTCAGTGTGCTAGATAAACTGGCTAGTATACTTTCTATGCCCATATCACTTTCACTCTCAAAAGAAAACTTTCTTTGTATTTCATAGAGAGAATAGGGGATACTAGGGGTGAAATTTTTCAACTTTCTTTACACATGCAAACTTAATGATCTGTTCCCATGTCTGTCTCCAGTCTCAGAGAAAAGATATCATTTCTCCAACAGAAATCTAATTTCTTTCACTGTGCTTTGGAGCCTAGCCTAGAATCTCCTCCTTTCTTTAATTTTACCATCTCTTTTTCTAGAGATCCTTCTCTGTATGTTCTATCCTTACCCATTTACATGAAACCACCCAAGCAAAGGCCACCAAACATTTCATCATTACCTACTCTCATCGACAGCTTTTAATACTAATTTCCCTCAGGTTCTTTTTATTTATTTTATTTAGATCTTATTTTTAAGTTTTTATTTTATTTCCAGTTAGTTAACATACAGCGTAATATTAGTTTCAGGTATATAATATAGGGATTTAATATTTCCAAATATCACTGGTGCTCATCACACTTAATTCCCATCACCTATTTCACCCACCCCTCCCCAACCTACCTCCCCTCTGGTAACCTAAGTTTATTCTCTACAGTTATGAGTCTGTTTTGTGGTTTGTCTCTCTCTCTCTTTTTAACCTTGGCTCATTTGTTTTGTTTCTTAAATTCCACATGAGTGAAATCATATGGTGTCTGTTTTTCTCTTACCAACTTATTTCATTGGCATAATACTTTCTAGCTCCATCCATGTCATTGCAAATTGGCAAGATTTTATTCTTTTTATGGCTGAATAATATTCCATATAATGGAAAATTCCAATATAATGAGATATTCAGATATGTATATATATAGTATATGTATATATTATATATATGAAATATATAATGGAATATTAGTCATATATGTGTATATAATATATATATATATACACATCTCACGTCTTCTTTGTGTCTATACACACACACACACACACACACACACCTCATATCTTCATTCATTCTTTAGTTGATGGACATGAGCTGTTTCCATATTCTGGCTATTCTAAATAATGCTGCTATAAATATAGAGGTGCATGTATCCCTTTAAATTAGGGTTTTTGTATTTTTTGGATAAATACCTAGTAGTGCAATTGCTCAATCTAGGGTAGTTCTATTTTTAACTTTCTGAGGAACCTCCATACTGTTTCCCAGAGTGGCTGCACCAGTTTGTATTCCCACCAACAGTGCATGAGTATTCCTTTTTCTCCACCTCCTTGCCAACATTTGTTGCTTCTTGTGTTGTTGATTTTAGCCATTCTGATGAATGTGAGGTGATATTGCACTATAGTCTTGATTTGAATTTCCCTGATGATTGAATGATGTTGAGTGTCTTTTTGTGTGTCCATTGGCCATCTATATATGTTCTCTGGAGAAATGGCTGTTCATGTCTTCTACGCATTTTTAATTGAATTATTTGGGTTTTTTTGGAGTGTTAAGTTGTATAAGTTCTTTTTTTTATCTTGCATACTAACCCTTTATTGCATATGTCACTTATAAATACCTTCTCCCATTCTATAGATTGCCTTTCAGCTTTGTTTCCTTTGCTGTGCAGCTTTTTATTTTGATATAGTCTCAATCATTTATTTTTGGTTTGTTTCCTTTGCATCAGGGGACCTTTCTAGAAAAAAATTTGAGACACTCTTTTATTCCTTAAACTCTTTCCACCTTTAATTCCAAGACACTACTTTCCTAAATCCCAAACCTGATCTCTGGCTGTTCTTTCTCAGATACCTTTTCTGGCATTTTTTTCTCTGACCACGTTTAAAGCAGATTTGTGAAAGATTGCATTACCCTCTCCATCCTCCCCCATCTTCCATTGTCCTTCACTCTATAGACTTTTCCTATGGAATCACATCCATTGTTGTGGTTCTTACTAATACCAATATTTTGATGATTCTCAGTTCTCTTCTAACTCAAATGTGTGTGTTGAATACCAGGTCCATATTTCTAACATCATGATCAATGTCTGTCTTCATCTGTCAAATCGACTCAACATGGCAAAATTCTCACATATGTATTGTGTTCTTTCTACACACAGTGCTATTCTCTGCAAGATCCACATGTCAGAATCCTTTTCATCCTTTGAAACCTACTTTATTTTTTTAAAATATTTTATTATTATTTATTTATTCATGAGGGACACACACACACACAGAGAGAGAGGCAGAGACAGGCAGAGGGAGAAGCAGGCTCCATTCAGGGAGCCCAATGTGGAACTCGATCCTTAGACTCAGTCCTGGGACTCCAGGATCATGCCCTGGGCTGAAGGCAGGTGCTAAGCTGCTGAACCACCCAGGGAACCCCCCTGAAACCTACTTTAATGTTATCTTCAAACCTTGCCCAATTCCTTCAGGTACAGATGAGCACCCTGTCTTTTGCCTTCACTCTGGTGAATTTCTTCCAACAAACATTTATTGATAATTTACTTTATGTCAAGCCCCAGAGGAAGAGAAATTAAAGAAGCTCACACACCAGCAGAGAAGTACAAGCTCCTCTAAGAAAGGAGACACACAAGAGCATCTGGTAAGGCCATGGTTTTTACAGTGTGATTTGTGGACTCCTAGAGGTCCCTGATACTCTCTCAGGGGGTCCACAGGAGAAAAACTACTTTTATAATAATGTCAAGACATTGTTTGCTTATCTACTATATTGATATTTGTACTAATGATGGAAAGCAATCATGGATAAGTTTCATGGTGTGTGACAATGAACCAAGGGCACAGCACTAAATTAGTAGTTGTTGGATTCTTCTTTTCCATTTGCTCACAGTAAGAGAAAATGCCAATTTCATCTGAGGAAGTCCTTTTTGAATCAGAAAAAATTATTAATTTTAAATCTCAATCCTTGAGTATAAGTATTTTGAACAGCCTGTGTGAGAAAATGAGAAGTACACACAAGGTACTTCTACTGCATATTGAAATATGGCAGTTATCTTGAGGGAAAGCACTTGTGCAATATTTGAGTTGTAAGCTGGAGTGGCCACTTTCTGTGAAATGCCAATTTACCTGAATGCCTGGCTGATGAGCAAACTGTGGTTATTTAAACTTATGTAGGTATTTGGGAAATATTTTTTTTAAATGAGTGAGTGAGCTTGTCTCTTCTGGAAAACAACGGACTGTATTTCTTACTAATGATAAAATTCAAGCTTGCAAGTGAAAATTAGGATTTTGGAAAACGTATTAACCTTTAAGTTTGACAGATTCTTAATATTTCAGGATTTTTTTTTAGATTGGTGGTGATATTAACAATGTGATTTTTAAAAATATTATATGAGATGGGTCAACATTTGAAAGATATGAATAACTCAGTAAACCAGTGTTTTCCCAATGACCAATGCATGATGTTAGAAAATCATTCATGGGTAAAGATCCTTTCAGAATGAAAAACAGACAAGTAAATTTTTTTAATTTCATAGAGTAGAAAAGTTCATTGAAATGGTTTTAGATTCCACATTGCAACTAACCTTTAAAAAATGACAACTTGGCAAGTTTTGATAGAGTATTAACAAGAATACCCACAATTATCTGAAAAAGGTATTAAAATACTCCTCCCTCTTCCAACTACATATCCATGTGAGGCCAGATTTTCTTCATACTTTAAGTAAAACAACATATCTATGGCAGATTGAATGCAGAAGCAGATTTGGGAAACCAGCTGCCTTCTATTGTGCCAGACATTAAAAAGATTTGCAAAAGCATAAAACAACTCTATTTTTCTCACTAATTTTTTTTAGAAATATACTGTTAAGAAATAATTTTCAAAAAAAATAAGTAAAATCATGATTTTCATACATATGTGGAAATGAACAGAGGTTAAGGATCTTTTTCCACTTGTTAATTGACAAAGGAGCCAGACAGATATGACAAAGAGTAAAAATAAATAAATACATAATAAATAAATAAATAAATAAATAAATAAATAAATAAATAAAACTTTAACTCAAATTTATATGGAGCAAAGGTGTATTGAAATGAATTATAACTGGAGGCAAAAGAGGTTTTTCCAATCTAATCCTTATCAGGTCAGAATTTGCATGTCTACATCTATAATTTACAGAGTTACTAAATAGCTTAAAGAAAATGTTTAGAGTTTGATAACCCAGAAGAGTATCCTATAGACAATGCACAGGTTCACATTGAAATAAATTTTTCTTAATAAATTAATTTTTGTTAAAAAATGTTAGTTGTATTAAAAAATGGGCTTATTATTGTTATTTTAAAATGACATGATAAACCAATATTTAACAATTTTTCATTTTATATTTCTAATATGGCAAATGTACATAGATTTAACCCATACAAAGAAAAACTCTGGGGGACCTTAATACTTTTTAAGAGTATAAAGAGGTCCTTTGACCAAAAAATTTGAGAACCAATGAGGAAAGGACTTGAGAAATTAAAATTAGTTAACCCCCATGTCTGTATTAGGAATTCCTTAAAGGTAAACCATATCTGGTTTAACTTCTTCCAGGGAAAACTGGGCATGTTCTCTTCTCCTTACCCCCCTCCCAGTACCTGGATGCTGCTACAAGTAGGTCATTTGGGGCCACTGAAGGCTAACCACACCCATCATGCTTTGCACCTCTACAAAGGCTATTGGCAGAGCATATGTTACTCTGGTCATCTTTTGATCCAACTTTCCCTAATCCCTTCTATCCTAATCTTTTGCAAGGTCCCCCAGATTCATAAATGGATTTTCCTCTTTTCTTGACCTCATCATGAAATATTATTTCATGTCTGGTCTATGCTGAAAACTGACCTCCTCTGAAAGTTCTGCTTCCCTGCAAGCTTTATGGAGGGGTAGCTGATCTTTCTTCACATATCTTAGAGTTAGGGGCAGTGTGGGCATCCTCCTACTCCCCACTATTTCACAGAGACCATTAATCCACCCTTTTATGCACCGAACAAGTTTGTTTGAAGCTAATACCATCCACCTTCTCTCATTGCTATCAACCCGCTACCCCTCATTTGTTCAAAGTTAGTGAAGACTTAGGCATGCATCAACAGTCTTCTGATCTAATTTGTTAGCATTTTAGATGAAAAATCCTTCCTGTTTTGTGAACTTTTCAAGCTTAAAGGCCTCCACCCTATTTCCATGATCATATCCTAAAACTTGTCATCACCAGAAATGACATCCCTCTCACCAAATCTCACACTTTCCAGTCAGTTCCCTCAGTCTCTTATTCTCCCTGCACCTGTTCCTCAGTCTCTTTGCCATCTCTTCTCCTTGTTCCTTTATCTGTCTTTCTTACATCATTTTCGGTCTCATTATGACCATGGCGAAAATTTTCAGTCACTCTTTTGCCAAAGTCTTCGATTCTCAGTGTCCTCCTTTCATCTCATGAATACCCAGGAGACTCATAATTTTACAGATTTCCAACAAGGTGCCTTTTCCATGCCCACTCACAGAGTTCTAAGTGCTACACATGAAGGTTGGTGCCACTGCAATTTCCTGTTCTCTAATTTCATGCAGTCTCCAAGACCTGTAGTATCTGTATCTCAGATACATTTTCTGAGTCAATGCTCTCCAACTTCTTGCATGCCTCTCTAGCCTTCTCCACCACTACCTTTTCCTCCTGTGTGTCAGGAACGTCTTTACATCCTTCCTCCATACGTGCACAGTAAAAGGATGCCATCATGTGAGAACTCTCCATTTCCTGCCACTCCTACCCACAGTTGCATCCATATGTATCTCTGCTTCCTTTTCTTTGGCCATAGTGGAAGAGTTGGAAGGTGTTCTTACTGAGGTCAATCTCTGCCTGCTGGTTGGGGCAGACAGGAGCTGTGCCTAGGGTAGAAGGATGTAGCCAAATTGCCATGATCCCAGGTGGAAAAGCTCAGGAAATAAAGGCCCTAATCTCATTTATTTTCTGTCCTTTACTCTCACTGGTGCCTTCCATTGACTGAACACAGTTGGAAGCCAGAGGGCAAAGGAGCCCATCCATGCCATCTATACACTGTTGATCTCCCAGGATACAGAGCAGAGGAGAGAAGATGGAAAGTAGATCTAGAATGTCAAAAGAAAATATCCAGCCCATCTTCCTTTCTCGGGGCTGGGAATTGAGAAGGGCCTTCCAGCATTTGGCATTTCAGGGGAATGTGATCCTCGGGGCACACCCGGAGTTCCAACCAGTTAGTGTGTAGGGGGCAGGAGAGCAGAGAGGATTGAACTGGGACCCTTGTTCCACATTCTTCTGTACATAGGTTCTCTGGCTGGGAAAGAGTTTGACATTCCATCAACATTACCCCTAAAACGGAAGATGGGACCATCATACCATTCCCTTTGTCTGCCTGCCCAGAGCCCCTGTGATGGACATTCTGTGGGTGTGTCCCTCCTCCCTTTTCCTTAATCCATCTCGGGATATGGAGATGCTTGCACTGCCCCGGGTGAAGGAGTACCCCAGAGGATTTCACAAGGTTCAAGCAGCATTTCAGTAAAAAAAATTACTTACCTAAGGGTTTCTTTTTGAGGCTACTTGCTCCAGTCACCTACAGTGGACAGCTGGACTAAATGCATAATGGATGAGTTCGGAGAGAGGTAAGATAATGAAATTTGCTGCTTCTTTCTATTATAGCTAACTTAACTCCTCTAGCTCTTCCTTGCTCCCGATCACACTGAAGCAGCCCTAACTATTGCAGCAAGAGATTGCTTTTGACGTTAAGTGTATATGCTTCGATTAGTCATACAAATTAATCTGTATTCAGTCACTGTGCATAAGAAATGAAACCAGAAGGACTTCCAAGGTCTGTGCCTTGCCACAAAAAAATACATCCAAGCTATGTTAATGTCATACTTAACATACTGTGATAAGATGGAGAAGATGAGTATCTACCTCTTTGATTTAGATTTGAGGTTGGATTGGATAGCTCTGTGCCACAGCCTGCCAGGTCTAGATTGCAAGCAAATCCCCTTCTCTGAGATCAGAGCTGATAATAGGAAAGGAAGTCACCCAGTGAAGATGAGCTGAGCCGCTTACAAAAGACTTCCTCAGTGCTCCTGTTTATATAGGCAAATTACTCACCCAGGTGGCTCCTAGGCCACTGCACTCCCTCCCTGGCTTCCGCCTGTTCTTTTTGGGATTTATCACAACTAGAAATTTATTAAAAATGTACCCTCCGCTCTTCAGAGAACAAATATGAAAATCTGGTTTCTGAAGATATCAGAACCATTTATTTTTGAAGTTGGCAGCACCGGCTGTGAACATTGCTCCAAGATGGATCTCTTCTGTGGAAGGAGGAGTTATATATTTTTCAGGACAAGCTTTTCTCCTTTCATCCACAAGAAACAATAAAATATTAAATATGGTATGAAAAAATTAAAATATTTTGAAAGGAAAAGAGCAAGCAAATTCTACACCTTGGCGGGCAACCACTGCAGACAGCCTGTCTGATAATAGGGAAGAGAAAGTGGTCTGGGACCTGGGCTCTGTGATCACTGCATCTGCTCCCAGCTCCCCTACAGAGCTGGCTGCCCCTGAGCTAGGTGACTCCCCTCGCTGAAAAGGGGATGGAAGGGAGCCGATGGGGCATCTTTGAGGCAACTGTCCATGTCTGGCCATGACCCTCTTAAAGAGAACTAGTTGAAATGTGAAAAAGTCAGCCAGCTAGCTAGTCAGCTGCTTGTTTTTCACCAGTGGGAACAGATAGCTTGGTACTACAAAGACCTGGGTATGAATAGCAGCTCAAGCACTCTCCCACTATGTGAACTTGGAAAAATTACTCCTCTCCTCTGAGATCCATTTTGTCATCAGGAAAATGAAGATAATAATAACCACTATCTACCTGAAGGAATTGACTGCAATCATGAATATAAAGTGCCTGGCCTACCATCATCCCAGGAGCAAACACTTATATATACTTTTCCTGCGCCAGGTTTTCTCCCAAGCACTTTATGTATTAACTTATCTAATCCTAAAGTGACCATACAATATAGGTACTATTTTTATCACCCCTTGACAGATAAAGAAACCCAGGCACAGCAAAGACACACACCTGCTTGTAAGACAGAGTCAAGATTCAAACCCAGGCAGTCTGGTCCTGGCCCTCAATTTCTAGACTGGTCTTCTTCACTTTGGAAGAGTCTTACATGGTTTAGTGTTCATTTTCCCTGACCTGTAGTAACAGTGGGTTTGTTCTTTCCACAGAAATGAAAAGGAGCTTTGCTATTGTTATTTTTGCTTAGACATGGCTCCCATGAACTCAAGAGAACATCTTAGGACTCTGGATTTCTTTTTTGCAGTGAATGCCCTTTCTTTTCACGGTCTAAAAAATCCAACATGCTAAGGTTGACACTATTTAAGTCCACTGTGTTCCAACAGAGACCTGCTGACTTAGGTACAGTGATGGACGAACAACTGGCTGTTTAAGTACTTTCAATTTTCATCCGGTTGTCAGGGAAATTGTGAAGACATTGTCAAGCTGGAGAATCACAGATCATCAAGATGCAAACCCAGAGTTATGAGGCTGTCAATGTACTTAGACATCAATTGCCAATCAGCACCCTTTACTTAGCAAAAAAATGAGTCACTGTCACTTTTGTAGGTGACAACAAAGGGACACCATGTTCAAACAAGTTCTTGGCCTAAGACATATAGCAGTCCTGTTCAACATTAATTGATGTGTTTTTGTAAATGTGAATGGGATGGTCATCAGTACATAGTTATGAGTGATTGAGTGAATTAACTGGAAGCTGCCTGGGAAGTTAATTTTGTAAAGAAATTGAAATCAAATTTTAAATTCAGAGAGAAATTTACTTTTTTTGGAAAGTCATTTTGTGTCATGAAGCCATCTTACGGGATGGAAATATGTTCTGGTGAGTGCACCTATTCAACACATTCAAGTATTGGAATGACACACATGCATCCACATACATGTTTATATAAAAATGTATTATATGTACATTCATATATATAAAATCAGCAACAGTGACACAGAACATAATCCTGAGCCCGTGAAAGGCACTGGGGCTTGTGAATGAAGTTCCCACAGGTGCCACAGTTGTTTCATTTTCTGCAGTAGCTACCTGTGAGTTGTTGGCAATAATCCAACAGTAATCAGACACCATCTGTGATTGCCCTTCTGTCTGACATCAAAACCTTGCTGAATAAAAATACCCCTTTGCTCCCATCACCATTCCTCCCCTTGCCCCACCAAGCTCTCCCAACAGACCTCAGGGTTCCTCTCTAATCAATTCATTTCTACAAAAGAGGCACACACAGTCTAACAGCTTAACGGCAAGTTGAATTTTTCAAGTGTCTAAGTGTAAACCTTACAATCATGTATCAGTAGCAATATGAGTATGAACTAAAGCAGACAAATCTTAAATTCCTACACCAGGTTTATCAACAATTGAGTCCAGTAACAATTTTAAATTCTCCTAACTACAGCCGATGATGCAAATATCAGACCAGCACTAAAACCATGAGTCCAATACATTTGAAAAAATATGAAGGTGATTTCTACCCACATTTCAGTTCTCAGAAGGTCCTGTCTAGCTAATATGTGATTCGGTACAGTATTTACCTTTGGTGTCTTATTTACATAAGGAAAGGAAACAAATGAGATGGGGTTGGGACTTTATCAGAATGGCTGTGGAGTAGGAGAGCTTGGAATCGGTCTATTGGACTTGAAACTAATTTTAGGTCTAAGAATATATGCATTTGGCATTCAGTCCCTAAGAGATGTTTACAGATTCTTCTCTGCGACAAACACCTTTTCTTTTCTCTTCTTTCTTTTCTGTTTGTTTTTGTTTGTGTGTGTGTGTTTGTTTGTTTGTTTTGAGAGAGTGAGCAAGAGTGAGTGCCTGTGAGCAGAGAGGGGCAGAGGGGAAGAAAGAGAGTCCCAGGCAGACTCCTTGCCCTGTATGGAGTCCAGCACAGGGCTCAATCTCACAACCCTGAGATCATGACTTAAACTGAAATCAAGAGTCAGATGCTTAATCAACTGAGCCACCCAGGTGTTCCCACCACTTATTTTCTTTAAATGTTTAATCCCCACACATTTCCTGTTCAACTAAGGTATGAATCCTGTGTAAGGTAGAGGGAAAAGATATCACTGGGTGTGGGTGGTGATTCCTTTGCCTTTCCCCTGGCAGTAATGCAGCCAGTGTTCCCTGTTACTACTTTTAGACCCTTTTATTTTCTGGGCAGAGGCTGAGCGAAAGGAGAGAATTCACTCCAAACGTAGAATAAAATAGACAGGAAGAACTGAGAAGCTTTGAGCCCTCATTGACTATAAAGGGACAGAGCAAAGAAAAGTCAAAGACTTAAAAAAAAAAAAAAAGAAACAAAGACTTGTGTGAGGTGTTAGAGCTGAGTGGGTGTGGGAGGGACCTGTGGGAGGACCAAGGGGACCAGTCATGGCAGGGAAGAGGGAGTCGGCAGAGAGAAGCTTGGATTCATATAAATGGGGTAACAGAAACACAGAAAAGAGGAAATGACGGACAGGCACATGGAAACAGGGGGAAGATGATGGGAGTATAGATTTGGGAACCAATTGCAGGAAAGGGTCAGTTGATATCTTGATCAATTTTGTTTGATACTATCCTTAATCTTATCAGGTTTTTTGAAATAAATTAATTTACCTTAGGAAAAACTGAATGTGCATTCCAAAAAAATGTTCATTCCAATTCAAAATAGACTGAGCATACATGTTCACTGTTCTCCCTCTAGAAGCTACATTTAAGTGATAATGAAAGTCTTTGAGAGTAGAAGGAGAATGGGGAGGGAGAATTGTAATACATGACAAACTTCATGATATTTCTAGAAGATGGAAAGTAGTTGGAAGCCTCTAGACCAAAGTAACAGAGGGGGAAAAAATACACAGCCCAGAATGTGCTATGAGGGTCTTCAGTGGAGGGGGGCATCCACCTGTCTGGAAGGTCTAATGGCTTGGTCACAGGAATAATGAGAAAGAAGGGGTGGGCAGAAGATGTAAAACTGGAGAGAGTTGTATGAAGGTCAGTGCATGGCAAGCCCACTTGTTCCCTGACCCTAACAGAGCTGTATGCGGTATGGCCATTGCCTCTAGGATCTTTCTCTAGAGATACTAAATAAATAAATCAGGGAAAGCAAGGACCTCTCAGAAGTGTTGACATCTCAGGAAAAGATCTTCCACACTCCTTGAGCTACCAGGGAACTCCATGCCCACTTACATAACGTGGTCATTCAGCTTGCCCTGGCCGTATTTACACATAGGTCTTTCAGAAAGATGACCAGACAAGAAGAGGTCTATTCAGGAAACAAATCTTCTTACTGAGAGGAGGAGGAAACACACACCTTTATTATTAACTTGTATCCTCCAAGGAGGACCAAACACACGAGGAAAACAGTAGCATGAAAGACAAATACCACAGCTATTGGAGAAAATATACATAATTCAGAAAACAGGGGACTTTACAAAACCTTCGAATACCGTCAAAGAAATCTGAGAAGACACTGTATCCTAGAAAACAAATGACTGTGCAACAGGAACATAGAATAAGGAAGAGTGCCCAGGAATTCAGTATAATTGCTATGAGATAAAGTGGAGGAAATCTACAAAACATGGAGCAAAAAAGACAAAAATAAGATAAAGAAAGTGACAGGGAAGCTTCATTTAAGAAGTCTGTCTTCTGATTCATGAAGGTTCAAGAACATAAATCTTAATCACAAGAAAGAGTGAAAATTCTTTTAAAAATTAATAAAAAGACTGTCCCAAAGATAAAGACAGACACACATATTTAAATTGACAAGGCATACTGAAGGGCAAGTGGGATGAATGGAAAAGAAGGTTCCTACCTAGAGACATCCTCGTGGAATTTCAGAACAAGAGGTTTAAAGAAAAGTTCTTAAGGTTCCAGAGAGAATAAACTTGGACTTCAAAGGAATAATAATCAGACTAGTACAAGACTTCCTACCGTCACCTGCAGATGTTAGAAGACAATGAGGAAAAGCTTTCAAAGTACTGAAAGAAGATGATTTTCAACTTAGATATCTTTCTTAAAAAAAAAACTGATATAATTCCCATGGTGAGATGCATAAATCTTAAGTATAGAGGCTGCTGATTATATGTGTTACCATCATACAGATCAAGGTATAAACAGTTTCTGTCCACCCCAGAAAGTTCTGTTAAGCTCCTTCCCAGTCAATACAAATCACCTCCTCCCTCAAATAATCAGTATTTGATTTCTATCACCAGAGAGTTGTTTTCCCTTTTCCTGAAAGTTATATAAATTTAATCCTATAGTATAAACTTTTCATATCTAGCTTCTTTTAATCAATAGAACTGTTTTAATATTCATTCAAGTTGTTGGGTATAACAGAATTTCATTCTTTTCTATTTCTGAGAAGTATATTCCACTATGGTTTACTTATCCATTCTCCTTTTGGTGGGCATTGCATTGTTTCAGTTTGAAATTATTATAAATAAGGTACTACAAACATTCTTACACAAGTTCTTGTGAACTGTTTGACCATTTCTTTTGGGTTTATACCCAGGATTGGAATTGCTTGGTTGGTCATAGGTAGGTGTGTGTTTAAGTTTATTGAAACTGCATTATAGTATTTCAGAAAATTTTGCCCTCTCATCAGCCATATGTTCTGAAGTCCCAGTTGCTCTGCATCTTTGCCAATACTTGATAGTACCAATCTTTTTAATTTAAGCCACTTTGGTCAATGTACTGTGATATCTCACTGTGACTTTAATTGATTTTCCTGGACAAGCATCAGTATTGAGCAACTTCTCACATACTTCTTAGCCATTTGGTTATCTTCTTTTGTGAGGTTCCTATTTAGTATTGGCTCATTTTTTGTAAGGTGGATTATTTGTCTTTTTCTTATGGGTTTTTAGAAGTTCTTTATAAACTCTGGATACTGGTTTTTTTTTTCAGATATGTGTATTGCAATTATTTTTTCCTAGTGTGAAGCTTTACTTTTTCATTTCTTTATTTACCCTAGAATTCTATGTTTGGTCAAATTGTCCAGTATATAAAAAAAAAAAAAAGATGTTCATTAAATGTATATCTCAGGATCTCCTAAGATTCTTTCTTATAAAGTTATTTAAGGATAACCTCTAAGAAGACAAGGGTTAAAAATCAAGAAAGAGGAAGAGGTAAGATTTAAGAAACAGTAGACCCCATGAAGGCAGTGAAGAGATGAGGATAAAATCTATAATGGACTTATGCATCAACTACTCCTGACTGGAGGAGGAAAGTGCAGACTTCAGGGAGAGACATCTCTGAGGGAAAAGATGAACTCCATGTAGTGGACAGCATGATTGATAGTCTAGGTAAACCTGGAAAAAGTGAAAGTACATTATTTTTCTATCAACAAGAAAAAAGAAAGCAATTTTAGAAACTTCAGGAAAAACAAAAACATATGCAGGAAGTTTCTGTTCAGATATTATAACAAAGTAAAATATATAATGATTTTTTTGTGTGTGTGGCATGTCATGATTTTAAGCATTTAATTGACTTTGTGTTAAAACAGAATTCATTTGACTAAAAATATTAGAATATAAATATTCTCCTTTAGAATATATTTGCAAATGACATAGTCTATAAAGGGTTAGTATTCTAAATATAAAAAATATATTAAACTTGACACCCCCCACAATGAATAATCCAATTAAAAATGGGCAGAAGACATGAACAGACATTTCTCCCAAGAGCACAAATACATGGCAAACAGACACATGAAAAGATGCTCAGCATCACTTATCATCAGGAAAATGCAAATCAAAACTACAATGAACTATCACCTCATACCTGTTGGAATGGCTACAATCAACAACACAAGAAACAACAGCTGTTGGTGAAGATGTGGAGAAAAAGGAATACTCATGAATTATTGGTGGGATTGCAAGCTGGTATAGCCACTGTGGAAGACAGTATGGAAGTTCCTTAGAAAGTTAAAAATAGACCTACCCTATGATCCCCCAATTGAACTACTAGGTGTTTACCCAAAGAATACAAAAACATTATTAATCCAAAGAGAAAGGGATACATGCATTCTTGTGCTTATAGCATCATTATCTACAGTGCCAAATTATGGAAATAGCCCAAGTGTCCATTCAATGATGAATGGATAAATAAGATGTGGTACAAATATAATGAAATATTACTCAGCCATAAAAACTAATGAAATCTTGCCATTTGCAATGACATGGATGGAACTAGAGATTATTATGACAAGTGAAATAAATCAGTAAGAGAAAGACAAATACCATATGATTTCATTCATATGTGGAATTTCAGGAGCAAAGGGGAAAAGAAGAGAGCTAGGGAGACAAATCAAGAAATAGAACAGACTCTATAGAGAACAAACTGATGGTTACCAGAGGGGATGGGGGATGGGTGAAAGAGTAATGAGGATTGAGGAGTGCACTTGTGATGAGCACCAGGTGTAGTATGGAAGCATTGAATCACTCTATGTTACACCTGAAATGAGTATTACACTGTACATTAGCTAACTGGAATTTAAATAAAAACTTCAGAAAATGTTCTCCTTTAATTGGCTCAGGAATTATGCCATTAGATTTTTGAAAGAAAAAAAATATAATTCTAGCATATCACTTGGCTGTGTAGTCATTGGCATCTACCTAGTTATGATAACATAAATCCATTTATAGATTTTATTTTTCACTTTTGGAATCAGCCTACTTAAAGAATGGAAGACCTATTTATATTTGAAAAACATTAGAAACAATAAAAATCCTGATGGACAAAATGAAAGTACAGCTGTACAAGGAGAATAGTACAGTTATATTCTCATGTTAAATAAAAGAAAGACACAAACATGGTTGATGAAGCAGAAGTAGGAGAACATATTAGAATGTAAGCTCTGTGAGGGCAAGGAGCTTCTTTTCTTTTTTTTTTCTTTCTTCCTCCCCTTCCCCCCATTGGCTGGCACCATAATTTGCCCTTAGTACAAATTTATTGAGTGAAACACATATTGAAAGTTACAAATGTAACAATTAGGAAAACAGAATAGTCCCTGCCTCATACTTGATTTTCACCTTATTCCACTCCTTAAGAAGGCCAGGTTTGTGGTTTCTGACCCTGGCCTAACCTCTGGAAAGAATTTTTCCCAGTGTCTCTCAGTTCCAATCTCTGGAGCCCACTGTCCTATCTGGGCTTAGGTCCTCAGACATAGCCCAGCTCCATTCAGTCGCCCAGAATTCAGGCTGCTTGACAAGGGGAATTTGGGTAGATGTCACCGCCCTACTAAATTCTTAGTTTTCAGTGAGACAGTGGCAGGACTCAGGGGTTGGAAACATGCCTAGTGGCCAGCACCTGTACCAAAAATAGGGCCTGGTGTGTGTTCAGGATGTGAAGTATGCCCTTCTGAGGCATGATTGCCAGAAGGGGTCTATATAACTGGAACAAAGAAGAATTGGTGTAATTTGAAACCATACCTTTGAGTTGCTAAACTATTTGCTGTCGAGATATTAGGAAATTATCTAGAGTCTTAGCTTGGTCTGCCTTAACAAAATACCATAGACCAGGTGGCTTAAACAACATACACATTTCTCACTGTTGTGGATGCTGGGAAGTTTAAGATGAGGATGCCAGCATGGTTGGGTTCTGGCTTCTGCTCTGCACATTGCTACCTTCTCGCTGTGCTCCCACATAGTAGAGAGAGAGTGAGCTCTAGTCTCTTTCTCTTCTTATAATGGTACCAATCCCACCTACAGAGCCCCACCCTCATGACCTCATCTAAACTTAATTACTTCCCAAAGACCTCAGCTCCAAATACCATTGTGATGGAGATTAAGACTTCAACAAATGACCTGTGGGAGGACATGAATATTCACTCCATGACAGCTAGCAAATTTCAATGTGATTGTGTCCATTCTTTTCCTTTACATTTGAGACAAGTTTGCTGCCCTGATCATTATGAGACTTAAGGACTAGATACATATGGGCAGAACACTGGAATATGTTAGAAAAGAAATCAAATGTTTAAGAAAGAAATCGTGAGGGATGCCTGGGTGGCTCATTGGTTGAGCTTCTGCTTTGGCTCAGAGCATGATTCCAGGATCCTGAAATCAAGTCCTGCATCAGGGAGCCTGCTTCTCCCTCTGCCTATGTCTCTGTCTATCTCTTGTGTCTCTCATGAATAAATAAATACAATATTTTAAAAAAGGAAATTGTGATTTCTCCTCATTTTCAAAAAAAAATTCTTTTTAAGGGAATAGGAGGCTGGAGAGATTTGAAGACTTCATTGCATTCTGGATACTAATAAAGTTAGAATGAATAGATCAGAATCTACTTAAATCCCAGCCAAGCGGTCTTTCCAGTGTAATGCCATTTCCTCATGTTGCCAGTGATCAGCCATGGGTGGCCAGAGGTAAAGTGATTTGATTTCTATTGGCCAATTTAAAAAGGAATCATGATTTTTGCCATTTCCATCTAGAAAACGTTGAAAAATTACTCTAAAAATTTTAAAGAAAGGCCAAGCTGATGAACATCAATGAGAATGTGTCAAGATCATAATGAAGCAGGGTGAGAAAGCTACATTGTTGGAAGACACAATCCCATGAAAAATGAGGGGCAAGAGATACTCTCACATTGTAATTCATCAGGGATGGGTATTTGGGATGCATCTATATTTTTAAAAATATTTTTAAGGTGGAGAGTCATTTACTAACACACTACTACTTTAAGAATATCTAGTTGAATCCAGTAAAATAATCTATTTCATCAGATTGTTAAAAAAAATCCATTGGGGAGGTGGGGGGGGAGATGAGGTCATTTGATGATGGGAATTAAGGAGGGCACTTGATGTAATGAGCACTGGGTGTTACATGCAACTGATGAATCACTAAATTCAATCTCTGAAAGTAATAACACACTATATGTTAACTAAATTCAATTTAAATAAAAAATTGTTTTAAATTATCCATTTCACCAAATTCATTATCTTTTTATTTATTTTTAAAGATTTTATTTATTCATGAGAGACACAGAAAGAGGCAGAGACAGAGGGAGAACCAGGCTTCCTGTGGGAGCCGGATGCAGGACTCGATCCCAGGACCCCAGGATCAGGACCTGAGCCAAAAGCAGATGCTCAACCACTGAGCCACCCAGGCGTCCCTCATTACATTTTTAATGAAACCTCTTCAAGTGAACAAAGAACAAAGCCCACATAAGAAACGAAAGAAAAAGCTCTATGTAGGGTTTGCCATAGATACCTGAAGGCTCTGCAGGAAAAGGTGACCAGGGTTGTTCCTAGGAAGCGGAGCAGAATCACTGGGGGGGGGGGAAGGTTGGGAATACGACGTGTCAGCATTTGCCATATGCTCCTTTGAATTTTGTACCATGCGCATTAATTATTTCTCCCAAAACTTCACATGTACAATTTATTTTTAAAATTAAAAAAATGAATCGAGTCGAATTTTTTAAAGTTATGTTTGGGGAACACAGGAAGCTGTTTTGCTGCTACCAGGAGTCCAATGGCCTGAAAGGCCTGGGTGAAATTTCTAGAGCCATTTTGTGAGAGCAGCTCAGGAGAGCCCCGGGCCTACGCGGTCACCACGCTGCTGTGCTTTTGAACTGACTGTCGCCGGCCGGTGCGGCTTGCAGAACCCAGAGGAGAAGGCCGCACCTCCTCACTGGCAACGTGCTAACTTGAGAAGTTTTGTTCTCGGTCATGTTTTTTCAATAAAGAAACGGCTTCATGCCTCGCTGTCTTTTTTTCCTTTTTGTTTTGAAGTCCACACAAATGTCAAAATTGCATTTAAAGTGCCAACTATAAAGTTAACACGACCAGCAAAAGGGGAAACTGTCTGCTTCCCGAGACCTGCCTTTACTCTGATTTTTCAAGCATTAAGCATTTAATAAGCCCTCCGCATGCAGGATTTCATTTCCTTCAGACCAGACGCTACCTCACGGCTTCCACACACCCTCCCCTTGGCTCCCAGCGGCTGCCTGCCGTGGGTAACCTGCCCAGGGTGGTGTCCGGCCTCCCCCCAGGGAAGCTGGCATGTTTTTTAGGGACGAGATAGAGCCATTAAACTTCTCTAAAGTGGCACGGGTAGCTGCTCCTCTCTAAAGCCACCAAGTTGCATGTTTCTGCAATTATGGACAGTAGCCGGGTACCTGAGCAGAGACCAGCACAGCTGGAGGGACCACAGATGTTGAGGAATGCCGCTGGGGAGAATTTTGAAGCTTTGGGACTTGGCACTCCTGGAATATCAAATATTTTATTTTCCCTTTTCTGCTTTCTTGTTTTGGACTCCAAGCAACAAATACTAGTTTCTCCTCTAGGAACCAATACGGAATTTGGAGATGAACCTATAATCCTCTTGGACTTTTTTTTTTTTTTTTAATGAAGTATTGGGTGGAGTAGGATGAGTGTTTCCAAAGACTACTCATCAGGGAAGGTGGTAACTCAGCATTTTTGCAATCTACCATGAGAGCTTGAAAAGGCAAGGATCTAGATTATACTCCCAGGAATTACAGACTTTGCTCTAATTGCACACTGGGGCACATCTGTATGGGAGGGAGTCTCTTATTTATTCTTCTAGTTGTATCTCTCCTCGGTTTGGACGGGCCGTAACTGGACTATGTGCTGCCTGCGTCAGATCCAGGACCCATGTGGTCAAATGCACCAGCCGTGCAGTAGAGTCAGAGCTGTCGTTATGCCCCCAGGTGTACTGCTTCCCACTGTTTGGAGGGCAAGTGAAGGATAAGAAGAATTTGAAAGCCACAGAGTGTGTGTGGGCCCACCGGGCACTGTGGAGCAGGGGAGAAAATGTAGGGATAATGCTCTTCGTGTGGGCACCTGTGTACGTGGTGTTGGCCCTTGCCAAAATCAGGGTTGGAGTCCACTTGGGTGAGGCCTAATTTTGGTTCTTCAAATAAGCAGCCAAGTGAAAAGTTCAGGAAACAAAGCAACTTATCAGAGACCAAAGGGTTTCCTACTTGTCCTGGGTTGTTTAGTTCTCTGCTCTCAAGATTCGTTCCCTGTTACTGTCATCTTCCTTTTATTTTTGATCACCTAAGATGTGGACCAACCATCTATTGGGGGAAGAGAGGGTTTTGGCAACATATTCCTATCTGCCTCAAAGTTAGGGTGGGTGAGCATGGGGGCCTTATGTCCCCTTTTGCTTGCATTCCCTTTTGGGCTGGAGATTGTGGAGGATGGCAGTAATCTGCAGGGCTATGGACTCTTTTTAATGTGGCTTCCCTGGGTGGGTCTCTCTTTTCTTCAGCAACAACATTAAACAATAACAAAACCTGAATCTGAGCAGAGAAACTGTTTCCTGGGAATTTGCAAGCTTTTACCTGTTCCATTGATTGCAACAGTGTGAGATTTACCTAAGAAAAGTACACGCAGAACTCCCTGTGCCTTTAGTTCAGTGCAAGTGGTAACAGTTGCAATTTACTAATCCCACTTGTTTCTCAAAAGAGGAAAAAAAATCCCTAGTTTTACAGCCAGTACCCCATATTTCATGGAATATAATGTCACTGACTATAAGAACCACCATTAGTTTATAGATTGCTAAGGAAAAAAATGCTAATCAATTAGATTTACATACCATTTTTCTCTCAGAGTTTTTATTTTCTTCTTGGTGAAATCTGTTTTACAGCTACTTAGACATAGCTTATTGTGATATAGCACTCATGTGCATTTGTAGAAAGGAGAACATAAGCAAATTAAATTTGCTAAGGTAGTCCTAAAACTTCTTTATATTCAGATATTGTTTTTTTTTTCTGAAGACTTTTCTACCCAACACAGTAGATACTGTGATTTTCCACATACTGTTGTACCCTGTAGTATCAGAGATGTTGGTAATGTGGCATTTCTTCAAACCATCCTCCATCCTCCATCCTCTCCACAAATTCCTCCCAAACACCTGATACCCACCCTACTACTTTAGATGCACGGCGTACCGTGGCCGCTTTTCCTGACTGCCTCCTGGCTCACAGAAATTGGGTAATGCCTCCCCATTTCAAAGATGTAAAACATGGGGAACAAATCTGTGTCTTAGAACCAACACCTGGCCCAGTACATTGAGATGTATCAAAGGTCTCACAAGTACTACAGTACTTTGGGATGACTGTGTAATGACCTTTTATATGCCATGATACCCCAATCTAACTGTAGGTTTCACTCATCCACTCATCCATTCATCTCTGTGCCCAGTCACAGTCACACAACACAATAATGGAAGGCCTACTCTGTCCCAGGCACAGTGCTAGGTGCTCAGAGCAAAGATAGTTACTCTGGGGTCCTGGCCTTTATGAACTTTGCAACAAAATTGAGAAAAAGACTTGAATGCGGTGGTTAAAATATGGTATGATCAGTGAAACAATAGAGTCATATACTTTGTACTTGTTACAAAGAAAGTAACATAACAAAGATCTTTGTTTGGGAGGGCTGAATAGAAGAGCTGCACACCTGCTCTTAGGATGGATCAAGGACATTGCTGGTAGAGGAAACAGCTTGCATTTGTTTTGTTTTGTTAATTTTTAAATTAAATTCAATTTAGTTAACATATAGTATATTACTAATTTCAGAGGTAGAATTTAGTGATTCATCAGCTGTATGTAACACCCAGTGCTCCTGATATCAAGTGCCCTCCTTAATGCCCATCCCCCAGTTACCCCATCCCCCATCTAGCAATCTAGTTGCTAGAGTTACCTCCCCTCTGGCAACTCTGTTTCCTATAGTTAAGAGTATCTTATGGTTTGCCTCCCTCTCTGTTTTTATCTTATTTTACTTTTTCTTCCCTCTCCCTATGTTCATCTGTTTTGTTTCTTAAGTTCCCCATATAAGTGAAATCATATGGTATTTCTCTTTCTCTGCGTGATTTATTTCACTTAACATAATACTCTGTAGTTCCAGCCACGCCATTGCAAATGGCAAGATGGCATTCTTTTGGATGGCTAATATCTCATTGTATATTTACACCTTCTTTATCCACTCATCTGCCAATGGAAATCTGGGTTCTTTCCATATTTTAGCAGTTGTGGACCTCGCTGCTGTAAACAATGGGGTGCATGTGCCCCTTTGAATCACTGTTTGTATCCTTTGGATAAATATCTAGAATTTTCCTAAATTTTTGAGGAAATTTGCATTATTTCTAAGAGTGAGCCTCAGATGTGTCTTAGCACACCCTCATTCAAGCAGAGAGCACAGCCTAAATAGAACCACCGAGTCCATCTCTAACTGGTGCTGTTGGGTTGTTTACAATGTGAAGGCCTTTATGGACCTCCCCATTTGTGGAGGCAGGAGGCATGTTACTTTAATAGCAGACCAGTAGAGATCAGAGAGGAACTGGGAGATATGTGGGCCAGAGCCAATAGGGTTTTCCCAGCTCTGCAGGTGGCCCCAAAAGAAATGAACCCACAGTGCACGTGCCATTAAATCAGGGGTGTGGTGAACTTGGGGCTGACACTAAGGGAGTGATGATAATATTTCCTGGCAGAGACACTGCTATGCCTAGCCAGTGGCAGCATTGTCTTTGCTGTGAGACCCAGTCAGCAACTGCAAGGAAAATATGGACTCTTCCTTTGAACGATGAGAGTAGTCACACCACAGTGACAGAGGTTCCCACATGAGAAAACAGGAACACTCTCAACAGATCAGGGTAGAAGCCAGTCCTGGGGAGATCCTAGGAGGGCTTAGAAATGTTGTTCAGTGGTGCCACTGAAGTGGATACCTTGCCCCAGGCACACTGTCTTCATGCTGCGTGACTAATTCTAGACCTTTCCTCTGCATCTCACCTCTTAGAGGGTGAGAGACTTCTAAACGACTCCCCGGCCTACTCAGAATTGGCCTAGAGAATTCCTTGAGTAAACCTAGAGGGAATATGTCTTTATTGCTCACAGCTGGTGGGGAGACATATTTTGCAGAGAGGATTCAAGATTCCTGGGTGATAAATAACTGCTGACATTTATCCAGTTAGATGGTGGTGATGGTGGTGGCAATGGTGGTGATGGTGGTGATGGAGTCCTTAAGTGTCCATTTGGTACCTGATAGGAAGGGAGACTCCTCCCATAGACTTAACTTCAAAATTGCTTCTATTCTCTAGTCAGAGGCATACAGAAGGAACCATCAGTGGCTACAATTCAAATTCCTTTCCAGAAAGTTTCTCTCTCTCTCTCTCTCTCTCTCTCCACTCCCCCCCCCCTTTTTTTTTGGTCTGACTCTGACTTTCATTGGGTCATAACAGTTCATTAGTGGATGGGGTCATTGCATGGAGAATGGCTGAACACCGATGCATGACCAATGTTTTCTTCTGCTTCTGATGGCAGTTTTCCCAAGGCAGGTTCCTTGCTCACGCTTTTACTTCCTGCATTCTTCCCTGGGGCTTTCTGTTCTCAAACAGTAGGACTCCCTGGACAGTGCTCCTGACCCACCTTACAGAGGCAGGCTGCACCAAGGCTTTTCATTTCAAGGAATCCTGATAAGCAAGTATTATCTATGATATTTGACCATTTTTCCTTCAGTGTTAATACATTTAGCATAAAATCTGGAGATTGGAAGAAGTGAGAAATAGAATTTGAGCCCTAAAACACAGACTCAATCTTGAAACCCTAACACCAGCAGCATCATGATCAATGCTGGTACTCCATGAATGTTTGATTTTATGAGGAATTTAGATGCCTGTGTATCATCACTGCATTTCCTCATCTACAGAGCCCACTAATGGTCACATTCTCTCATCATTTAAGCCAAGGACCTCTTCCACCTTGTCCTAACAGCTAAGAGACACCATTAGCATATGCTAATTCAGTTTCCATGTGCAGCGGCCATGTTTCTAAACCAAGCCCCAGACTATTAGGAGTTATTTTCATTGACTAGAATCCAAGATAAATAGTGCATCTTCTGCCTTCTGACAGCAATTGTTTAGAAGAACGTTTTCTAGGCTAATGTGGCATGAAAATAAAATTACAGTCAAAGTTTTGCACACTAAGGAGGAGCAGACAGTGCTGATTTGAAAGGAAGCAATGAGTCACCTGCTGTTCGGAAAACAATTCCTAAAACATACTTGTAATATACCAGTGAAAGGGACATTCAGCTAAAGCATAACAGTTCCATCTGGCACAATGTAACATTATCTTCTATGATTAGTGTGCTTCCTACATGAAAGAAGTATCCTTTATATTCAAAATCATATAAAAATAAGATTATTTTTAAAAGGAAAAAGATACGGAGGTGTTTTTTTTCTCTGTGACATGTCTTCCCAAGAGTGCCAAAACTTTCCTTTCATTTAAAAAACATACCTCAAATTAAAGTTTGGGAGTCAGAAAGAAAGATTTCATTGGCTCTCATTTTCTACACAATACAAAGGTTTTGGACCAAATTGATGTTTCTAAAAAAACTTCAAATAGTCGAAGTCTCCCAAGCAAATACTTTTCTTATTTGTCTGAATCATAAAAAGTAACTGACAATTTAACTCAATTTTGGGCTTTTGACTTGCTGTTTGATGTTGAATAAATACAAAATTAATTAAGAGGAAAAAGGTCGGATCTGTGACATCATCTCTGAATATACAACTGGTTAATCTACTGTGTGTTTTGGAGAAGTCAATCAAATTCGTTAGGCCTTTGTTTCCTCATTTGTAAAATGAAGAGGGTGAACTAGAAAGCCCAGCTGGAGGTCCATCTTTGATTTATTTGTCTTTCTTTTCCTTCTTTTTCCATTTACCTTACTTGGGAAAAAATGTCTGTATGTTATAATACTGCCAACCAGTTGCAACTAGTGTATGTTTTCCTTTTATTCAGACATTTATTTCCATCTCTCTTATTTTATTGGCTCTTGTTTGTAGTAACAACCAAATGTAGATGAGATGCTTGCTTCCTGTGTGTGAAAGAGCTTACTTCATCCTGAGCCTCATTGCTATCTAACATATGGTGTGACTTTTAACAAGGAACCTGTACTTTAGCATGACATAAGGGCTGGTAAAATGACATTTGCACTACACTGTGGAGTGGAAACAAGGAGCTGTGTACCATGGAAAATCCTGTTATTTTCATCAGATGATGTTGTGCCAACAAGAAAACAACTGAGTTCTCACACTGTTTGGCCGAGTATGCTGATCTGAATGTCCATTCTTTGAAATACCATTTCTATATTTATAATTATTGATGAAATGCCTTCTCCGCATGTAGTTCTAGTTTGCACATTGTGGTAGCCATCTTCTAAGGGGTCTTCCCAGATGGGGGGGGGGCTTCCAGTCCAGTCCCCACCTCCTCCATTAAGCAGGGTTGACTAGTTGTAACCAACAGGATATTGTAGAAATGATGGTCTGTGACTTCTGAGGATAGGTAGTAAACCTGTAGAAGTAGAAGGTAGTAGAAGACATGGGGCTTCCACCTTACACTCTTGGGAATTATTCACCCAGGAGGAAGTCAGCCACCATGTCAGGCAAAAACATCAGCAGCTTTATGAAAAGTACACATGGTATGGAGTTGAGTCCTGCCAACAGCTGGCACCAACTGGTGATTGGATGAGCCATCGTGGAAGCATACCCTTCAACGCCAGTCAGTCCTTCAGATGACTGCTATCCCAATTGTGAGATCAGAGAGACCCTGATCCAGAACCACCCCAGCACCCAACTGAACCACTCTGGAATTTCTGAGCCACAGAAACTCTATGAAATAGATGTTTATAGTTGTTTTCAGGTGCCATTTTGGGGAGGAGGGATAACCTGTCATGCAGCTATAGATAACCAATATATAAATCAAAAGAAAAATGTGGTGGGTGTTATTTTTTGGTCACTTACTCAGGTGTGGGAAAGAAAAGACTGAGCCATATTTTTCCATAACCCAACTTAATCCCTATCTTAAATTTCATTGTGTCTGGTTATGAGAAAAAAATAACAATCCATTCTGGGATAATTCAGTAACTTCAGATTTTAACTCTGTTAATTCAAGATTTTTCCTCACTCTCCCATCTGCTTAACAGTGGCACCTGTGACTGGCAGATAGTGGCTTACCTTGTGTCATGGTACCAGGGGTGTGTTGGGGTATCTTTTCCCTGGTCTTTGTAATATATCCTCAGGGGTGTTCACTGAAATATTAATGAAAAACATAGGTGACTATAGGTGTATTACCAATAAGAAATATAAAAGTGGACTTTCCAGTACTCTTTCTAGGTCAAATGCTCTTCACTGTTTTATTAGTTCTAATATTTCATTAAAATCCAAGGGAATTGTACAGGGCACAGAACAAACCAATAAAGTCTCACTTAAAATTCTATGGCTTCTTGTGGAGTTAGAAGGGCAATGTTAATTTAAATGTGTAGACTCTTTCGAAAGTCCTTTCCTTTCCTGGGTGTCATGGGCTCTCCGTGAAGTTTTATTAATACCCCAAAGCTATTCTGGAAGGGCAGAAAGTGAAAGAAGCTACTTCAACATTAGTCGGTTCTTTAAAGTGAATGATCTTTCAGGGAGCTTTTTGCTGGATGCCTCAAGCTGCCTTCAATATTTTAAAACAATATTTTTTGGGTTTTTTTTTTTTTTTTACTTGCAACTCCCTGGATAATCATTGTTCTCCCCTTCAGTCAGATAGGAGTGAGTGTGTTGAATAAGTGACTGATAAAATATATCAGTGACAGAAATGTGGATCATTAGCACCTGGGACTGGAGATGCCATATAGTGAATCACGTCCTTGGACAGATACAGTGCAAGACTCTTAAAAATAAATTACCTATGACAATCGACCAGGACAAATACTGCCATGTGACATACCCCTTCACATGGTATACCTCAGAAATGAACAAAATCGACCCTTACATTACATCTCATTTGAAGCCTTTCTCTTTATCTCTCAGACTTTGTTTCAGTACCAGAATTTAAATGACTTTCATCATGTTCCATGTTCACTGATATCTGCGGGATTAGGTCATTTCATCAAAGTAACAGCCTCAGACACGTTCCTACCACACAGCTCCCCTTCTATTTTTATCATGGCACAAGCAATTCACTTGTTAGCCTCCATAATTCTCATATGAGCTGAAGGAAAAATAATACATCGAGGGGACATTAATGTGAAAAATTCTCTCCTTTCATAAGGGATAAAATTTCATGGTCCATTTGCTCTTTTGATTTTTCTTGCCACTTCCTAATTTCAGGGTCATTGTTACTTCTAAAAAAAAAAAAAAAATACCCGAGTCCTCAAACTGTATTTACCATGCAGCCTATAAGTGTATTTATTTTTCTGCCTTACATATTTTCTTTGTTTTTTTTTACTTATTTATCTATTTTGGAGTTGCTTTATCATTTTACAGTATTGAGTTTTGATTCATTGAGTACATTTTGGTATATGAAAGCAAGTTATAAAGGAATGTCATAACATAGTACAAAAAGTGATGACAAAGAGAACAATTATATCAAATCCTGAAATGATGATCAAATCAAAGAAAAGGTGAATACTGGTGTAATAGTAAGCATTATAACTAAGACCTTAAAATAAGATTATTCTTATTGTAGTTCAAGTATAAAAATCAATTTTAAAAGATAAATATAAGTTCTGATGTTTAAGGCAAGGTAGAAGGCAAGGAATCTAAGGAGGACAGTGAATGCAATTATTGTAGTAACAAATGACATACTGAATTGAGGGAGCCATCAATTATCTTGTCCCTTTAAATTTCCACTGCAGTATTAGGAATTCTTGGTAAAATGTATTCTTGGAGAGATAGGATATTCTATTTAAAGTCAGAAAATTCTACTCCATGAACAAGGACATCGCATTCCCCCCAAATAATTTCCAGTTGTATTTCAGAAACTTAGAAATATTATCCTGTTTTGAAAATATTTCTATTCTATCTTGACTATATAGATACTATTTGGATACATATGGACTGGCTGTAAGTATAATGCTCTTGAAGGACTCTGTAATCAGAGATTTTTCCTTATCTTCCTGACCAGAGTCTTAAAGTGGCATTTTTCTAACATATAAAGACACTCTGTCAACTTTATTACTTTCATCATCAATATCAAAAGTATCTGCTGAGTGGCTATTAACTTTTTGTCATCATATAAATCCTGTATTTAACGAAAAATACATACTCTGTAAAACACAGCCTGGTAGGTTTTATTTTTTTTAATATTTTATTTATTTATTCATGAGAGACAGAGAGAGACAGAGGCAGAGACACAGGCAGAGGGAGAAGCCGGCTCCATGCAGGGAGCCCGGCACGGGACTCAATTCCTGGTGTCCAGGATCACACCCTGGGCTGAAGGCGGTGCTAAACCGCTGAGCTACCAGGGCTGCCGGATAGGTTTTTTTATAATCATATTATTTCGTGTGCGTGTGTGAAAATAGATGTAAAGAACCTAAACAAAATAATAACAAAATAATATCAAGCAAATTCAGCAGCATATAAAAAAGCTATTACATCATAGATTTAAATGAATTGATCCAGGGAATGCCAAAAGAGGGGTTTCACATTAGAGAAATTATAAATGTAATTTACCACAGTAATGAATTACAGAAGAAAGACCACATACCAATCCGATGAGAGCAGAAAAATCACTTGATAAAATACAAAAGCTATTCAGGTTAAAAATACCTTAGTGATTTAGGAATAGAAGAAGAAAAGATTCTCAACTTAATATTATTTACAAATACCTAGGGAAAATTTCATTCTTAATGGAAAAATATTGGAAGTACTTCCTTTAAAATTAAGACCAAACAAGGATGCTCACTGTCACCACATACACTCAACATTTATTGAAGCCCAATCAGTTCCATAAGACAAGAAAAAAAAAATAAGGTATAAAGATTAGAAAGGGAGTAATAAAACACTCATTTTTTAAGATTAATGATTTATATTATTTATTAGAATAATCAAAAGAATAAAGTAAAATGGAACTATGTAAGACCAAGATACAAACATTAATTGCATTTTTTAAGTACCAGCTAAACTTTGTTATTTTAAAAACTACATAACATTTGAAATAGCAATGAAAACATAAAAAGATCCTTGGCAATTTAACAAAAATTATGCATAACTTGTTTGAAGAAATTATAAAACTTTATGGAAAGACATTAAAAGAAGACTTAAATTGGGAATTTGTCAGGTATACAAGTAGAAATTTCCAATATCAGGAGATTTTAATTCTTCCTAACCTGATTTATGGATTCAGTGCATTCCAGTGTAAACAAAAAAACAGAAACAAAAACAATTCCAATAGGATTTTTAGAGACACTTAAAAGGTTGGTTCTAAAAAGTATATCAAAGAACATAAAGCCAAGAATAGACAATAAGGCAGGGGGATTTGCCCCACCCCATATCAATACTTACTATAAAGCTTTACTAATTATGAGAGTGTGATGTTGGTGTAGCTTCTGTTACAGACAGAAGAAAAAGCCTAGAAAAGACACACACACACACACACACACACACACACACCAAGACTTGCTATACTATACTAATATTATTTGATAATGTTGCTAAGACAGTTATCTATGTGGAAAAGAATAAAATTATGTCCCTACCTCATGCCATGTACAAGATTATGTATATCCAAGATTCCAGATGGATTAAAGGCTTATATGTGAAAGGCAAAACTTTAAAGTATTTCAAAGAAAATATAGGAGAATATCTGTCTGACTTTGAAATAAAGGAAAAACTTCTTAAACCAAAAAGCACTAACATCAAAGAAAAGATTGATGTTTGCCTACATTAAAATTAAGAAGTTTAGGGTGCATGGGTGGCTCAGTTGGTTAGTGTCAGACTTATGATTTCAGCTCAGGCTATAATTTCATGAGTCATGAGATGGAGCCCTGCTTCTGGCTCTGCACTCAGTAGAGTCTGCCTAAGATCCTCCCTCTCCCCCTACTCCTCCCCACCCCACATTCACACACACACACACACACTCTCTCTCTCTCTCTCTCTCAAATAAATAAATCTTTTTGAAAAATTAAATTAAGAATATCTTTCAAATAGTATGATAAAAATGTGAAAAGGCTAAACAAAAAAAGTGAGAAAATATTTGTAATGAATAGAACCAATATATAAAAAGATCTATACATTTTTTAAAAAGGAAAATGAAAACAATTAAATAGAAAAATAGGTAAATGACAGAAGAAGCCTGAACGGCCAGCAAACATTTCAGGAGGTGCTCAACCTCATCAGTAACCCAAAAAAATGCAAAATAAGACCATGAAGAAAGTGCTGTTTTTCATCTACTAAATTTGCAAAAAGTAAGAAGTCTGAAATGCCAAATGTAAGCCGGAATATGGATAAACATATATTTTGTAGATTGCTGGTGGGAATGTGAATTAGTCAAGACTCTTTGCAAAACCGTTTGGGATTATCTTGCAAAAATAAATGTTTACATTGGCCTACAGTCCAGCTATTGAACTCATAGCTATGAGCCACTGGAGAAACTTGTATGTGTGCATCATGACAGAAATAAGAGTGATCATGGCAGCACTGTCTCTAAAAGAACAAACTGGAAACATAAATGCCTCTCCACAAGAGAATAGAATTAGGTCATATTCACACAATGGAATATTATGCAAACAGATGGATGGCTCTTAAAGACATAATAGTGCATGAAAAAAACAAGTTCTAGAAGGCTATATATTATAAATTCATTTCTATAAAACAAAAAACCCACATACCAAACTAAACAACATATAGTTTAGAGGGATGTATTTATGATTATATGGGAAAACTTCCTTATACAAAGCAAGAGAATGATAAACACAAAATTCAAGCCAGTGTGTATCTCCATAAGATAGACAATGGGCTGAGATAGTAAGAAGAGTATTGATAGGAGCAGTGATTCTGGAAAAATTCTGATCTTTGGTGAGGTAGAAAGTTTAGATGAGTTTATTTTATTACCATGTTTCCATGTGCCAAATATTACAATCCTAAAATTTAGAGGTCACACATTATAGCAAGGAAAAAAGACATAGAGAATTGTAACATTCAGATACCCTTGATGAAATTGTTTAAAAATGAAGAAAGACATTATTTTGCAATAAAAAGATATGAACAGACTAGAAGAGCCTTAAATGTAATTACCAAAAGAAAAAAGCCAATCTGAAAAGGCTACACACTGTATGAATCCAAGTATTTGACATTCCAGAAAAGGCAAAACCATGGGGACAGTAAAAAGTTCAGTGGTTACCAGGGGCTAGAGGTGAGAGAAGAAATAACAGGGCAGGGAAAAGAGGATTTTCAGGGTAGGGGAACTATTCTGTAATGATATAGAGTTATACTATATAAAATGTACATATAGTGGGACTATATTATATATAAAATATATGTGTATTTGAAACTATATATGTATTTGAAGCGATAATGGCAGATACATGTCATTATACATTTGTCTAAACCCATAGAATGTACGACACTAAGAGTGAACCCTAATGCAAACCATGGATCTGGATGATCATGGTGTGTCTGTACCCGTTCATCAGCTGTAACAAATGTACCACCCAGGAGAGGCTGATAATGGGGAGGTTTGTGGGTCTGTTAGGGCAGAGCATATATGGGAACCCTCCATACTTTCCACTCAATTTTGCTGGGAACCTCAAAATCCTCTGAACCATAAAGTTTATCAAAAAGGAAAAAAAAATATTTCTGAAGTAAAAAAAAGAGAGAGAGAGAGAGAGAGAGAGAGAATACCGAGTTACTCTTAGACATCTCAGCAGAATTCACTATCAGAGGCAGTGCAGCAATTGCCACACAGTCGTTTGAGAAAGAAAAGTTTGGCCCAGTCCTATTGCCACTCAAGTTCAAAGACAAGAGGAATTCTCAAATATGAAAGAAGTCTAGAAACAGCACTCATGAGTAGGAAAAAAAATCTACTGGATGCCCAAATCCAGCCAGCTAGAGATGGAGTAAAGACATCAGGTTTTGGGGGAACGGGTGCCTGGCTGGCTCAGTCAGAAGAGCATGCAACTCTTGATCTCAGGATTGTGAGCTCGAGCCCCACATGGGGTGTAGAGATTACCTAAATAACTACAACTTAAAAAAAAAAAAAAAGAATTCAGATATCTGGAAATCATTGTAAAGAGCACTGAATCCATTTAACATGGAACAAAGAATAACAAGTGGGAACACCATGGTCACTGAACAGGAAGCTACTGTTATAAACTCTGACCAATCTCCCCACCACCCCCAACAACCAAATGAAACTGAAAACACAACAAATGGCAGGTGTGGTTGGGGGCGGTGTGCAGCACCAATGTTCCTGCTATTTCGTAGCAGGGCATTGTCAGCAATGAACTACGCACACTGCGCCCCACCCCCACCCCTAACATCTCAGTGGTCTTCCTGATGCAAGTTCTTACTTAAAGGGATTTTTAAAAAATCAATATGGTGAAGAAAGATTTTTTATACAAATTAACAATTCTTTCCACATTACTTCATGTTCTTTTTATTCTGTTGAATCAAGGAAAATGAATCACTTCTCATTTTCAAAATTCCTGGTATAGGCTTATCTCATTTTTATCCACCAATTTCTTTCCTTTTCTCTTTTTTATACATCATCTGTGATTTCTTCGGTCTATGTAGATTGTTCACCCAGTAACGCTGGTTATTTGTGGTGTTAGTATTCGAAGTGATGTATTGCTTTCTTTTGTATACCTTTCTGTATTGTTTGAATTATTTACGGTATAGGTTTCATTTTTTAATATGACACTGAAGTAATTGCTTGATTATAATTTGTTTTTGCTAAATGGAACAGTAAGACATTTGAAGTTTTTCACTACAGTAGAATAGTGTTGTGGTAATGTGTAAAATTGCAATATCCTTGAAAGAAAAAAAAACATATCTACATTACATTTATATCCCTCATAACACCATGCACAGAGCAAATGCTCAATAAATGTTTCTTGAATATGATGTTATATTTTTTCCTTTAGATTTAGGAATAGGCAGAGAGAAAACACTCTAAGAAATCATTATGTAAACATTCTTCTGAGGAGATTCCCTTTAAATTTCATCTGCTGTGCCTCCTCAGAGCACGGCTTCAATTTGTCAGCAGGTAAACCCTGGATAATCATCTTTTGGATCTCCATGCAACCAATTATTTTACTTAATTGTTCATTAGTTGATTCAACTCATATTCTTTGAGAACCTACTCTGTATAAGTACCTTCCTGTGTTATGCATGTAACAATGAGTAAAAGAATGGCTTTATCCTCAAAGAGCTTACATTTTAGTAAGAGAAGATGGACAAGAAGTAAATAGACAAATATAGAACTCCTCCTACGGTGCTAATGCTATGAAAAAATAGTATAGGTAACAGGAGAAAATGACAGGGTAGGGGACAGAGGGTGGTCCTAGAAGGCCTGTCTGATAAGGTGACATTTGACCAGAGACATGAGTCACCTAGGGGAGTAAGGCATGCAGATGTCTTGGTGAGGATCCTTCCACACAAAGGTTGGTCAAGAGCAGAATACAAGGCTTGATCACAGGCCTGAGCAACAGAATGGTTTTAGATGTGTTTGGTTTGAGATGCCCTTTGGCCATCCAAACCTAAGGAGTGAGTAAACAATAGGGTGGATGAGGCTGGAAGCCAAAGTACATGTTGAGTTCTATGGGACTGGAGGTCAAAGCACATGTGTAATTACATTAAAAATATGTACAAAGTCAAATAAAATAGTCACCTAAATGCAACAGAGATTAAAATAATAGTGAATGTTGCTCCCTAACAAATCACCCACTGATTCTGAAATGCATTGCAAGCTGCCAGAGCAGTTTTCTTTCTAAGAAATAGACTCTTTCAATTTGTGTTTACAAGAAGAAAAGTTTCTTGTTCAGAGCTGCGGTGTGGTTGTTTTTCTGCCCATCATCTGAAACAACAAAGCAGGGGCTTGTCCGTGAGACTCTACTGAATGGAGGTAAGATCCTTTGCCTCATTGAATGCTGGGCCTTGATGATCTGGCTTTGCACAGCGCCCGGTGCCCTCACTTGTTTCCAGGCACAAAGGCTGTTCAGGTTGAAGAGCCACTGCATCACGGGAGCCAGTGCTTTGACGAGCAGGTTTGCTCCCGCAGTGGGCTTTCAATGGAGCCCGCAGACCAATGAGGAAATTCCGCCAATTAGCGAATGATGGTGGGCTGCAAGTCATGCCAGGATTCAGGAGCAGCTTCACCTACAGACCTCAACAGTCTATTCTCTCTTCCCTTTGCCTCAGAATCCTCACATGCCAGTGTTTCACGTTGACCTTAGCTTCCAGCAGCTCTCCCACAGCCCCAGCAAGGCCTCCCTGCTTCTCTCTGTCCCTCGGTTTAGCTCACACTGAGATTGGAGATCAGTGAATTTCAGTTAGACTCCACATTGTGAAACCTGGTTCAAATCTGCTTCTGCTTCTGCTTCTGCTTCTTCTTCTTCCTTTTTTTTAAAAGATTTTATTTATTTACTTGAGAGACAGAGATGAGAGATAGCATAAGGGATGGAGAGAGAGAGAATCAGACTCTCCACTGAGCCAGGAGCCTAATGCAGGGCTCGATCCCAGGACCCCAGGATCATGATCTGAACAGAAGGCAGATGCTGAACCGAATAAGCCACCCAGGCACCCCCCAAATCTGCTTCTAACAGCCACCCAAACTTGCAATCTCATGGACACCCAAGCAACATGGCACACTGAATTCAGAATGTGGGATATCTTAACTTTTTCTATTTAGAAAATAAACATCATTTACATATGCCTCATAAAGACCCAGGAATATATGTCTTACAGAATTGTCATCGCAAGGATGTGTAAGCATAGGAGATAAATGATAAGGAGACATTACACACTTGGAATTGAGGAGCTATACCTTTTGTCCCACATGCAGAATTTATAAATAAAACCCAAATATAAACTGAGGTATGAAAATCTCAAACTCAGTCCTCCCCATTCCATGGTCAGTGGCAGTCCCAAATCTTCCCCCATGATTTCATGAAATCTTCAATTCCTCCGGGTCCCCTCTGGCTCATATACCTGCACCCTCTGGTGTTGTCTCCCCCACCCCCGCCCCCAACCATATCCACTATAAAAAAAGACTCACTCCCACAAAGCATCTGGTGGGTTTGGTAGCTTTCCTAGAGAGTTCAAAGGAAATGAGGGAGGTGCACTACACACTTTTGGCCATCTTACCAGCTTTCTCTCTCCTCTCTTTCCCTTTTTCACCTTGAGGCCAAACTCAGTCTTTACTGTGTTCACAGCAAGGCTGGGTTCTAACAGAAAGTGTGGCCTCTCTGGACTGTCAGTATCTCCATTAGCTCAACATACAATAATATGTTTACCTTGTACTTTCTTTGAGTCACAGTGAATTTTCATATACTCAAGGTTCACTGAGATTTTGTGCTCATGGGTATTGCAATTGTCACATGCAAGTAGGGCCCAAGGGAGCATAGACACACATATTACACAAATACATGTTTTCTTGTCTTCTTGGACTCAACTTACAAAACACAGGTTCAAAGACAGTAAGTTATCAAGAGTTGCAAGATAGCATTAGCAGCACACCAACTAAGTATGTCAGGTGTCCTGTGTGACTGCACAAACTGCAGGCCCATGAAGCAGACCCTGGGAGGGGATCTTCCAGTCCAAGCTAACCCTTCAAATTTCTGTAGCCCTGGATGGTATCTAACAGAACCCTATGGGATACCAAACCAATAATACTCAACCAAGTCTCTCCCAAATATCTGACCCACAGGGACTGTGAGAGATGATAAATATTTATTATGCAGGAACAAAATAATTGACAAAAAAGTCTCAGTAAAATGCAGACTCAGTAGATTCTAATTTGGAGTCAGGCCTTAGCCCAGAAGTATGCACTTTTAACCATAATCCCAACCATCAGGGAAGAGCAAATCAAAACCACAGTGAGATACCACTTTGTACCTACTAGGCTGGTGATTTTGAAAAAGATGCTAATAACAAGTGTTAGCAAGAATGTGGAAGATTTAGATTCTTCACATACCGCTGCTGGAATTCAAAATGGTGCAGCCACTTTGGAAATAGTCTGGAAGTTCATCAGTGGGTTACATGTAGCGTTACCAGAGGAGCCAGTGACTCCATTCCTAGATAGGTACCCAACAGAATTGAAAATAATGTCTGGAAAAAATCTTGTACACAAATGTTCATGGCAGCCTTATTATTCATGAAAAGCCCCAAAGTGAAAACAACCCAAATGTCTAATGATTGATGAAAGGATAAAAAATTTGAGAGATCTAAACAATGGCATCTTATTTGGCAATTGGAAGAAATGCAGGGGTGCCTGGCTGGCTCAGTTAGTAGAGCATATGACTCTTGATATCAGAGTTGTGAGTTCGAGGCCCACCCTGAGGTAGAGGAAAGAAAGGGAGGAAGGGAGGAAGGAAGGAAGGAAGGAAGGAAGGAAGGAAGGAAGGAAGGAAGGAAGAATGAAAGAAAGGCATTACTAATCCATGCTGCAACATAGATCAACCTTGAAAACATTGTGCTGAAAGAACTCAGTCACAAAAGACTACATATTTTATGACTCCAGTTACATAAAATGTCCCAAATAAGCAAAATCATACAGATGGAAAGATTAGTGGTAGTTGTTGCTTGGAGCTGAGGAGGTTAGAGAGTGATCCTAATGGGTAGGGGCTTTTAGGAATGATGAAAATGTTGTAAATTGATCATATGATGGCCACACCACTCTGAAGATGCTAAGAATTACTGAGTTGTGCTCTTTAAAGAGGTAAAACGTACGGTACATGGATGGCCTCTCCATAAGGCTGTTATATAAAATAATAACCCCCAGATAATTCTAATGCCATCCATCCAATTATTACCCTTGAGAAAGGCCACTTTTAAAAGTGAGATCCGTTTAAACTAAAAAAGCTTACCTGTAATAGTCCTGGTTATGTTTTTCATGTTTACTACTCACACCTTGCTGAAGAGAGATGACAACACAAGACAAGTGAGGAAAAACTGGGGATGAGACAGTTCTTTAACTTCAGGACAAAATGACTTTTAAAACATCCAGCCTTCTTGGCAGAGAAGAAAAATGAGGACAGGAGCAGTAAGGATTGAAATGAACTCTTGAGAAGAGAACATGTGTGTCAGAACCAGAAAAGCATTGATAGTCCCTCTTCAGGGGCTGTAGAGAGGAACTTTCATTTCTCCATGAAGTGGCTTCTTGGCTTGTTTTAAGAGGCCCCGGCTGGGCCCTGCCACCAGGAGTGGCATTCATCTTGCTTTCTCTCTGAGGTTAGTGAGAGTCGCTTCTCGTAGCTGGGACAGGATGACAAAAGCCAGGATGTACCTTATAATTTCTGCAAGAGCTGTTTTCTGATATCGTGCCTCTGATGCCTTGCATTTCGCCTTGTCTGCGCAGAGCTTGCAGACACAGTAATTATTTAATTGCTCCTGTTCTATTTGTCACGTGCAGAATTTGAGCCCTTTGGGAGTCGAAGTCAAACCTGCAGGGAGAGAAAAGCAAGAGGCTCTCTCTTGCTCCAAAGAACTTCTGTCTTCATGTATGCATCATCCTCCCTTTCTCTTACAAAACGGGAATGATCAAACTATTGCTGTTTCCACTCTGTCTTCCTTAACCATAAGACCTGAACTGGTTTAAAAAAAAAAAAAAAAGTATAGTCTTTAGGGGCACCTGGGTGGCCCAGTCAGTTGAGAGTCTGCCCTTGGCTCAGGTCATGATCCCGGGGTCTTGGGACTGAGACCTGCATCAGGCTCCCTGCTCAGTGGGGAACCTGCTCCTTCCTCCCTCTCTGCTGCTCCCCCTGTTTGTGCTCTCTCTCTTTCTCTCAAATAAATAAATAAAATCTTCAAAAAAATGTATAGTATTTTAAACAAAATTGACTTCTAAAACAAAAAATTGAATTCTACACAATGTATACAGACACTTGAATATGTGTATATATGTACATATATATTTCTCATATAACTCATAAATTTGGAATGGAATAATTTGTTGGAACTTCAAAGATTTCTTTTTAAGCATCTAAGGGCACCCTAACCAGCAACTAGGGAGGGACCGTGCATTATTACATAGCACTGAGCTGGACGGTGGCATATTGCCTGAAACATGGCTTAGGTTCAGTAAATGCTGGAGTTTATAGAATTACCTTGGAAGCTTCCCTGTTTCTCCTTTGGCACCTCTCTCTTTGCTTCTATCTGACCCAAGTCACTATTCTCCAGGTGACTATGAGTATTACTTTGTGTGGCCTTGTCTGTAACATAACCCCCTCCATGGCAAGATGCTTTATAACAGAGCCTCACTACATTTCATTGAGTGTCGCGTGCCATGAGTTGCAAGGTAGGAAGATCATTTTTTTAGGAATGGCTAGAATTTACTGATTTTTCAAACTGTCTCGCTGGATGAGGGGGCATATCCATCCCCAGAGAGTTCAGTTAGGTCAGTTCCATTTAGCTATGGTGCCATTAATTTGAGGAAAATTCTTGGGTCCTTTGCAGTTGTGCTCCAGGAAGCTGGCGCTGGAGCCCATGTGAGAATCTAGTGGACAGAGAAGCCACAGACAGTAAAGAGCCCTAACAGTCAGGATGAGAATCCCAAGAACATGTTCTGTTAGTTTGTAGGGTCTGCTGATTGAATCAAGGACAATGCAGGGGGCTGTGGGGGTCCAGGTGGCCCAATATTATGGACCCCCAATTAATCTATGAACATTAGGTTCCTGTAAGCCTGCAGGAGAAACTTTATGCTTTTGTACCTTTGTACCTTTTGTACCTCTTGTACCTCTTGTTCCCCATGGGGAGGGGTTCCACAAATGGGTTTGTTCTAGTTGAGAAATACACAAACACAATGGAGAGCAAAGGACATTATGGTTAAGGGCTGAGATTGGATCTGTCAGCTGCCACCTTATCTCTCTGAGTCAGTTGATAAATGTGACCCTCTTAAGTCCTGTTCAGTTGGGAGAGGCCCTGTGAGTGCCTGATTTCCTTGGGCGGGGTTTAAATCTTTAGCAATGGGAAAAAAATCACCACCACTTCTTTAGTAGGATAATCATGTGGATTGCATTGGAATGTTTTCCTCTCTCTCTGTTTTAATTCAGGAAAACACACTGCAATTTTGCACTTAATTCTAGAGATATTCCATTTGAATGAACAGGATGAAGTCAACAGAGTTCATAATGGACAAAGATCTCTTCGATTTTAAAAGCACATCAAAGCAAGCGAAAACAGCAATAGAGCATGTTTTTATCACTGTAAGAGCACAGGTTCTGAGGGGGTAAAAAGATCATCTGGTCTTTGCTTGGATTTCTACATCATGCTTTGTACTGCGTGAGGCTGGCTTCAAAGTGTCCTTGCTTCTCTTCTCAGGATCCCTTGATCTCTAGCCTTTCACGGAGAGACATTGGAAGAATTTACCCAATCCTGACTGAGGGAGCAAATAGAGCTGGATCATTTAAGACACAGACTGAGCCTAGAGGGTCCAAATTGCTTGACCAAACCAAGTGGTTAGCCTGATGATGATGGTAATACTAACTTCATTACCAATTTCATTCCTTCTTTGGAGCGCTTTGTAAAGAACTGGGCTTTGAGGTCAGTCAATTGGGTTTAAATCCCCATTTTGCCCCTTCCGAGCTGTGGGACCACTGTCTGCTTACCTAACTTTTCTGAGATTCGATGGCTTCTCCTACAAAAAAGCTATACTAATATTGTGGCAATGAATCCCATGATATAAACTATAAGCTGGTATCATGGACTGAATTATGTCTCCCTAAAAGCCATTTGTTGATGTCACAACCTCCTACTCCAGAATGTAATCATTTTGGGAGATAAGGTCTTCAAAGGGGTGACTAAGTTAGGCAGCTCTGCTAGGACGATGGGATGTCCTTATAAGAAGAAAAAGAGACACCAAGGATGTGCACACATACAAAAGGCCAAGTGAGGACACGGCGACAAGGCAGCTAACTCTAAGCCAGGGAGAGAGGCCTCTGGAGAAATCAAACTGCCAACAGCTTCATCTTGGACAGCTAGCCTCCAGGATGGTGAGAAGATAAATCTCTGCTATTTAAGCCACCCTGCCTGGTCTATTTTATGACAACAGCCCTAGCAAATTAATACAACTTGCTAGAGCAACTGTGCCACTGTCCCTTCTAAATAAACAGTAGCAATCATTACCATTCACCAAATATTGATTGAACACCATGGTTGGGCAGGGGGAAGGGAATGATAAACACAGCCGCAGACTCTTTATCTAAAGAAGCTCCTCATCTGTAGGGAGAGAAATATAGTAGCAATTAATACATTATGGTATGATTAATACCATAATGGAAGAATGTTCTTCTCTTGTTCTATGATTTTCCTCCTTTACTACACAATTTCACTCATATCCTGGATTTTTACCAGAACATCCTACTGATCCTAATTTTCTCTTTTCTTGTCTATTCTTCTGTTCCACTCTACCTGTGCCAGTACTCATTTCCTTACTTTCATTATTCAGATCTTGTTGTTGTCATTGTTGTCGTGATTTTTTTTATCTTTAAAGATTTTATTTATTTATTCATGAGAGACACAGAGAGAGGCAGAGACATAGGCAGAGGGAGAAGCAGGTGACCCACAGGGAGCCCAATGCAGGACTTGATCCCAGGACCCTGGGATCATGCCCTGAACCAAAGGCAGATACTCAAACACTGAGCCACCCAGGTGCCCCCGTTGTTGTAATTTTTAGACTTATCACTAATTCTGTTACTCATTTCTTAGAGTCATCTGGCCAGATAATTCTAATTGTTCTGATTAACAATGAGCCTCTGTATGGATCCAGCTAAGCCATGGCTTTCCTGGCCCTTCAATTGCATCAGGTTTCCATGACAACACAAGTTTGCATCGCCGGTTTGGTTTTTAACTTCCATAGCTCTGAACACCAAGGTGTTCCCTCTCACTTTCTCCACTGCTCTGCTCCACTGCCATATTTTACTGTGGGTTGCTCTGTAATTTTCTCTGTGCGGTTCTAAACGAAAGGTGTTTTGAATATGCAGGTGACATTCTTTTTAAACATTAAATTAATTTGACCCAGTGTGGGTCATTTAGATGCTTGACAATGGCAGATAGGTGTGCGGGAATCCGCGGACTGAAATTACCCACTCTCCTGCTTTTGCACCCTCACATGGTCACATTCACATCCAAGGATAATTGATGGGTGTGTCACAACGTTCATTAAAATTATGGCCCATCTTGTCACTTGGGAAGGGTCTGTCACATATTTGGAGACAGGCCTCTATTTTTGGCCCCGTGTGCCTTTTCTATAAAAGAATTACTGTGCAATGAGAAGCCCAGAATGTTTCTCTCAGCTCAGAAACGTTTTTTCCCACCTCGCTCTCTTTCTAAACTGCAGTATCAACTTTTAATTATCTCTCATTCTAGAAAGCTGGGAATAATCTTAGTTCAGTGGTTCCCCCCATGAATTCTGTAGCATTTTTCCTCTTTGGAGTTTTTGCGTATACTCTGTGGAACTAGTGCCTGAAGGTATGGTGGAAATTAAAAAAATCAAAAGAGCAACTATCAATTTTGGGGGTGAGTAAAAGAACATAAGAGCTTTAAAAGAATAGCCAAGGCCTTGAAGCATGTGCACATTGTCAAGAAATTGCGAGAGATCCTACTGGATTCCTTAGAGTAGCGGCACAGATAGGGGTGTGCAAAGCTAGACAGTAGAGGGGGGCTGAAGAACTAAATCAAAGTTGACAAGAACAGGGGCCTGTCAGTGGTAAGTTCTCTTAGGCACGACTTCTGTGCTCCATGGCTTTTTGTCTTGATTGAGGAATTATGCTGTCTAGCCTATGGTATTGATCACATGTGACCCTCCCCTCTCTTTTGTCCTCATTCCAAGTGTACCATATTTCTCCAGCTCTCCCTCCCTCTCTCTCTTTGCTCTCTCCCTCTCTCTCTTTCCCACCATGCTGCTCAAGCCCCACATCCCCCACCACTGTATTCCTCCCATGGCTTCTTAGCTCTCCCTGAGTCAGTCTCTGCTGTTCCTCTATAATACCATTAAAGGAGATAATGCTTACAGCGCTTAAAATGGTACCTGGTACATAGTAAGTGCTCATAAAAGGTTGGTTACTATTATTTAACCCTCCAGCCTAACATTCAAAGACATTTCTTTGATGATGATCCACATAATTGTGAATCTTGGAGATTCCCTACTCCATACCAAACTCTTTGGCTAGGTGTCTGAGGTTCACTCTTAATTGGCCTCACTATAAATTATAAAAGTTTGGAGTGCCTGGGTGGTTCAGTGGGTTAGGTGCCTGACTTCACCTCAGGTCATTGGTCACAGGGTCCTGAGATTGAGCCCCACTGGGCTCCCTGCTCAGGGGGGGTCTGCTTCTCCCTCTCCCTCTTCCCCTTCACTTGCTTGTGCTCCCTCACACACACACTCTCTCTCAAATAAATAAATAAATAAATAAATAAATAAATAAATAAAATCTTTAACAAAAATTTAGAGGTTTTCTCTCAGTTTTGTAGCCTCTGACCCCATTAGGTTAATGTGTATTTCTGCTTAGGTGCTCCTCATCCCTTCCCTGGCACCAGTTCTGTAATCCTAGCTAACCTGTATGTGTCATCCTTGTCATTCCTCACACCTGCACTATGCAGTTGGTATAATCAGCCCCAATTTACAGATTAAGAAACTTAAAGTTAGAGATGTTAGGTAATTTGTTTTAAATGACACGGCCAAGGGGCACATGGGTGGCTCAGTTGGTTAAGCATTTCTTGGTGTCAGCTCAGGTCTTGATCTCAGGGTTATGAGTTCAGACTCTGTGTTGGGCTTCACACTGGGCATGTAGCCTAGTTTAAAAAAAAATGACATGGCCAAGACATGGCTCAGCCAGCACTTGGACCCAGATTGATGCAACCTTAAAGCCCATGATGTTCTGTCGAAGGACTCCATTCTCTTCTCCTCCTCATACCACTAACTGAAACACCCTTACTTTAACCTATATCCTCTTTGGACCTCCCCAACTTTTCTGGACTAGTTTTAGAGGCATCAGTCTTTCTCTCTGTTAACCCTCCAAGGCCAAGAAGTTAGGCTGTCTTAATTTTTTTCTCTGTTGGCCATTTGTTGTCCTTATCATCACCCTGTCCATCTCTATGGTGGAGGCTGGTATAGCGGTCTTTTAATCATCACAGCTGTCTGGATTAGCTCTTTGGGTAGAGAAGTCTATAAGAGGCACACAAACAAATGATTAGTACTGGCAGCACCTGGCTTTCAGCTGTATCATTTTTTCTGAATACTTGGCAAGGAGGTTCCTGCTACACTGGGTGGCTAAATCTAAGGAGAGAAATGCTACAGCACTGAATTAAAACTTTGCCCCTCGCAGTCTCACAAGAATCACCTATCCTGGCTCAGTATGAGGCACATGGCCAGATTGCTTGAAGGATAGAGCAAGTTACCCAAGAAACTGGAGAAAACTTCTATGGGATGCTGCTTTATGCTCCCACAACTATTACAGAAGGCTCCTGTTGAAAGTGAAAGGCCAGATCTAGGGCACAGAAATATCCACTCTTGTGCTGGTCTCAGTTCTTTCTAAAGCCTCAGTTCCATCCTTAGGTCTCCTACTTGCCCAAACGGAGCTTCTCCAGAGTCTCACCTCTATGTTAATGTCACACTAACTAGGATGTGCCAAAAAAACATAGCCTATGAGACAGGACTTTCTACATGAAGTTGGAAACTGCCACATCATCGGAACAAGAAAGCAAATGCAAACTTGTGGCCTGAAGGTAATGCACGCAACTGAACTTATTACAAACATTTTAGTGGCAGACAAGGCCAAGGGGCTGACCTTTGCACCCAAGTGCCACCCAAGTAGGGCTGTCTAGTTGGAGGTTCATTGAATTTGGTCCCGCAGGATCCTACAGCAGGCTGGGAGTCTTACTGCTACAAGTTACCAGTAACAAAGCTCAATGCTCTGCTTCCATCCTCAGGGGACAGAAGGAATTCCCACGCTGGCTTTGGCTTTCCAACCAGGGGGGTCAGGTGTGTCTTTGAAAAGAAGAGAGGAGGCCAAGAGTAAGCATTAAACTCTAGGTCACGCTCCTTGCAGAGTGCAGGTTCTGACTTGTGAAGATTAACTCCACTGTCATTTTAAACGGACTCAACCAGACAGGAAAAGAGAATTAGGATGGAAGCACTTAAATAGTCAAAAAATCAGGAGCTGTTGTATGAATTTTAAAGGGACCTTGAATTGCCTCAGATCCTCAGAGTATGGCTTGGCTTTCTGCTGCTATTGCCCCAGCCCTTCGGAAGATGAAGTGAATGCTCTGGGTAGATGGTATGTGTTCTAGTCTCTGAAAAGTTGGGTTTTATCTTTGTATCACATGCTGCTGTGCATGAGAATAAGGAAATCCATCTTGCTGTTGTAGCTACAAATCAATGAAAAGGTTTGAGTGCGCACCTCATCAAGAAAGATATTTATTATACCTGCTGCTTCTAACCAGTTACCCTGGGTGCTTACCTAATCCTCTTGTAATTCTTTCTGTTCTTAGCTTTTAATTTTTCTCTCTCCCTTTTGTAGGCTTACACTGGATCCCTCAAGTTCTTGGAATGTTTCTTTCTGTGTTTATTTCTGAAGGGCTCGTGAGTAGTGTGTAAAGTCAAGTATTAGAATACTAATGCTACTTATTCTATTTTTACTCACACATAATTTTCTTTTGGGCTGAGCCTTTGTATTTTGTTCATTTCTTTTCTCTCCAATTCTCAGCTAAACCTGTTAATCTCTTATGCGTGAAGAGATCTCCAGTGGGAGATTTAGGTTACCAACTTGAGAAGGACTAAAGCTTTTAAAGTTTCAGTACCGCCTCATAGCTGTGAGTAGTCCTAGTGGATTTGCCAAAAATCCCAAGGAATTTCATGGGTTGTATATTGTTTTTAGGACACCGACTTCAGGTGAAAATATACTTGATCATTTTAATTTACTAGCTTCAAACTACGCAATGAAGATTTCACTGTGACCCAGTAATGATTGTAGATGGGCTGTAAAATAGTGCATCGGGTCTTTACATTGGCATCCTTATGACTTTTTAGGTCACTAGCATCATCTTCTTTTCATTATTCTCCAAAACTGGTTCTTTCATTATTTATTTTTCATTAAAGAAGCACAGCAAGAAGTGAAGGTATTTTTATCAACATTCAATTTTGCCAAGGGTCATTTTTCCTCCTTCTGCACTTTTGGTTGCTCTTCACTTTAACTTTGAACACTACCCAACTGAAACGTAGGATTTTCCAGGCTAAGAACCCATAACTCAGGGCCAGTAGTACACATCTCCTAGTCAGGAGACAACTCAGCAAGAGATGAATGGTCCAGCAGAAGGACGATTACCACTGAACAAAGGAAGAGGGGGGAACAACGAGTCGCTATTACGGCAGCATTAGATATATTAAATGAGGCACGCTGTCCTACAAGCATAGATCTTCCCTGGCATTTCTCTTTGATGATTTATGATATGGTTGCATTGAGTGCCCTTGTGGCCTCATATGCAGCCAACATTAGTTTGATTTTCTTTTTTTTCGAGCTTCATTTCATTCCACAGAGCACAAAGAAAGCCAGAGAGGTTCCTGTTCAACGCACTGTACTCGATTTAGGCTAGGTCCCTTCTGGTTATAAGAGAAAAGGGAATTTGGATTGGCAGATTTTATCTGGTAGCAACAATGATAAACAACATGACACTGTTCTCACCTTTGCTGGAATACTCCTCCTCAACCCCCAATATCATGTGATATTTTCTCTCTCATGTGCTTTTCTCCAGCTCTAAAAATCAGAGTTGAACTAGGCATTGGAATAATTTTTTACTTCTTTATGTCTTCGAAGGAGCAAGATATTTTCAAATACATCATTGTATTATTTAAATTCCAATATCCCTAAGAGATAGATACAGTCACTGAATCCATTACAGAAACTTGCACACATCACATACTTAGTAACTGGCAAGATCAGAATTCCAGCCAGAGCATTCCGGATTAAAACTCAAAAGCCATATAATTTCCATTACATGATGCTGAATTCTTGCTGAGTTTTCTTATATAATACACATCATTACTAAGAAGAGGATAGCTTCCATGCCAATAACTCATCCTGGGCACTCTTCCTCTAAAAACTCAAACCCAAATTAGATTATATATATTTTTTCCCTCTGGCCCTTAAGTTCATTCTTTTCCGAAATGAAGGATTATAGCCAAGCATCAGGATAAAGGAGGTCATTTTAGGACAAAAAGGAAGGGACTGTGTTTATTTTAACCGATGTAGAAACATTTCATGTTCAATTACAAGTCACTTTTTAAGCCAAAGGGAAAAAAAAAAACAGTTATTGTTTTGATGGCCCTAGAGTGACATTATGAAAGAAATCATCAAATCACTTGACTCACAAAGAAAATGGCATCCTTTCACCAGATGGATGGTAGCAGCATATAATCAGAATTCTGAGATCAGATTTTGTCCCACTTTGGAATGAAATTATGGGTCTGAGTCACGTTTGTTTTTAGTTTCTTTCTTCTTTCTACTTCAAAGATTCTTCTAGTCAGTGGCTTAACATCTAAAGTTTATGAGCTTCTTTTTCATTGAGTAAAAGAGAACATTTTAATTTGTTTATTGACTCAGTACTAACCACTCCAATTAGTGTTATATTTAATAGTATAGCTGGATTTTCTCATGACTAGGTTGGATTCTTCTCCAGAGAAGCAGACCGGAGGCAAGCATTTGAGAAGAAGTAGTTTATTTGGGAGGTGATCCCAGAAAACACCAGTAGGGAAGTGGAGAAGTGAGACAGGGAAGGAAATAAAGCCAATAAAGCCTGTGTTTATGAAGCCAGTTACTACAGTGAGCAACTGTAACTGGTGCTACTTTATAAACCATTTGTTGCCAGTCAACAATAAGTCCAGACATTTATAGACTTTAAAAAAAGATTTTATTTATTTGGGGGCGGGGCAGGGGCAGAGGTTAGAGGGTGAGAGAGAATCTCAGGCAGATTCTGCACTGAGTGTGGAGCCCAATATGGGGTCCAATCCATGCCCCTGAGGTCATGACCTGACCTGAAATCAAGAGTTAGACATCTAACCAATCAGGTCATCCAGGCTCCCCCAATGTTTATAAAGTCTTACAGCAGGTATATTGCCATGACATACGCACTACTTTTTATTGTATTTTATGAAAACATTGGTTAGAAATGAACAAAAAACTGGTACCTCATAACTTATGGGTTGAAAAGCATCGGTAGAGAGCAGATGCTGCAGTTAGCGCCCCAGGCGAGTGAGCTGTGGTGTTTGTACACCCAGGGAAACCAGTCTTTCAGTGACATTCCTGTAAGCTTTAATGACTCATCTCTCCCAGTCTGCTGTGCATGTGGGCACAGTAGGCAAAGAAATGTGGGGGTTGGCTTTTGCAGGTTGAATAGGGCACCAACATCTGCTACATTTTTTTAATACCTAAAACAAGTAAGTTATTCTAGAAGTAATTGCATGGCTCCTACATGGAAGTGAAATGGACCCACAAGGCTAGTATTTATTGGATGTCCCTGACAAACATTCTTATTTTCTCCCCAACCTTGACATTTTCATACCACTTTCTGAGAAGACTCACACATTATTGATATATTTATAACATAACATCTTACTCCCTTCCCTACCACATATTTTCACCTTATTTGTAGGGATTACTTAGGATTTGAAGAGCAAGCTCCCAGGGGTTTCTGCTGCCAGTACGATGAAAGGAGGTCTTAAGAGAAGAGTCACACGACTATAGACATGGGCAAAATACAACAACAACAGCATCAACAGCAAAGACTCTGGAAAATGAAAAAAAGGCAGGCAAATTTTGGAGAGGAGTTAAGACTTGGAAAAAGGCATGGGTGAATTTTCTGGTTTTACGGACTTAGCCTACAGGCAGGTTGTAGCTGTGACCTGGTACAGGGAACCTAAGGTGAGGCTGTTTTTAGTCTGAATAAAACCAAGTCTACTCACTAAAACCAAATAATCAACATTCAGAAAAATATTGCCATATCCAGAGACCCCCCCCCCCGCAATATCACATCCATCCTGTCTAGGATATGGCTCAAAATGATTCAACAACAAACAAGCAAACAAACCAAGGAAACGTTAATCATAAACAGTAATTTACAGACATAAACTACAATATATATCAGGTGATGAAATTGTCAGGAAAGACTTTAAGTGAGCTCTTCTAATTATGTCCTCCAAGGCACAGGAAAATAGACTCGTCATAAGTGAAAAGACAAAAATACTCACTGTAGAAATAGAACATATGAAAAGAACCAAATGGAAATACTAGAACTGAAATAATAGAGTGTCTGAGATTTTTTTAAATAATGGACTTCATTGGCAGAATGGAGAACTTGAACACATACAAATAGAAATTAACCAAAATTCCCAAATTTGGTGAAGGACAAAATTTACACATTCAGGAAGTACAACAACCTATAAATATAATATATATATAAAGAAAATCATGTCTACTCACGTCATAGTAAATGGATTTTTAAAAAGGTTTTTATTAATATTAGAGTGTGCATGCTCACAAGCAGGGACAGGGATGGTCAGAGGGAGAGGGAGAAGCAGGCTCCCCATTGAGCAGGGAGCCCAACATGGAACTCCATCCTAAGACCCTGAGGTCATGACCTGAGCTGAAGGCAGCTGCTCAATCAACTGAGCCACCCAGGCGCCCCAGTAAATGGATTTTAAAAGCACAAAGAGAAAATCTTGAAAACATCCAGAGTAAAAATGACACATTATATATGAAAGAACAGCAATTCTAATGAGCTCAGACTACTCATCAGAAAATATAAGGACCAGAAGACTTAGTGAATGACATCTCCAAAGTGCTGAAAGGAAACAAAACAAAACAACACAAAACATGGCAATCCAGAGCTCAATAGCCAACAAAAAATTATTTTTCAATAAGGAAAGTAAAATAAAAACACTTTCAGATTAAAGGAATCTAAGAGAATTCATTGCTGACAGAACTTCAATATAAGAAATGCTAACAGAATTTCTTTAGTCTGAAGGGAAATGATACAAGAAGAAAACATTTATCTCTGGGAAGAAATAAAGAGTATCAGATGGCAATTTCTTAGTAAACATAAAATATATTTTCAATTTAATTTTAAAAAAATAAATAGGACTATTTAAAACAAAACGTCATAACATTACTTATGGTTTTAAAATGTATTTAAGTATTATATGTATGACCACTGTGGCATTAAGTTTGCCATGATTAAAAAAAAAAACTTACGTGATTTTTATTTTATGTAAAATAGTGCAATCTACTAACTTTCTGTAGACGTGAACATTAGGGATGTATACTATTATGGCCAGAAAAAAACAACAAAAAATGTAGAGTTACAATGACGATAAGTTAAAATGAATTTTTAAAATAATTCAAGTAATTCCATTTATTCATGCCATCAGGGTTCATTCATGTTGTTTCAATTGGCAGGCTTCCCCGCTTTCTTGTGGCTTCGTTCTTTCTTATAATCAGCTATAGGTTTCGAAAGGAAAATACGGTGTGTGTTAAAATTTTCTAAAAATTCCAAGGCAATATCAAATGCCTTGGAGATCAAAGAATATTTGCTTATTAATAATTTGGGGGATATTCTTCAATAAGTTAATTTAATTTTGTTTTAAGTATTAGTCCATAACCTATATTTACTAAGCATGTGTGGGGTTTTCTGTTGTTGTTTTTTTTGTTTGTTTTGGGTTTTTTTTGTGAAGTATCCCCTAGAGCTGAATTTATCCAAATACTACAGGTATTTCTTCTTTGTTACCTATACATTTTTAGTTTTACTTGAGCGGAATAGAGTTGAATAAATAGCTAATATTTTGAGCTGATAAAGTGGTTTGGAGAAAGCAGATTTCCTGTCTTTACATTCTAGATTTAAAAGATTCTTAATATAAGCCTTAAGGACCTTCTTGGACATCAACATGAGCCTGATAAAGTGAGTGTCTTTATTTAGTAACTGAAGCCCCATCATTTGGGTTTGAGCAAGTTACTTTTTGATCTACTATAGTTTATTTTTGGATTTAAAATTTGATATTAGATGTAAAGTTAAAACTGTATGTACAGCAAGCTAAATATTTTTACAAATATATAAAGTGGCAGCATAAGGAAGCACTGCTTTGTGATGAGCGATATCCAAATGTGGACCTTGTTACCATCTGGCAGCTGTCAAGAGCATGAGAGCAGGTGGTAGGATTTGAGATCTCAGTGACTTTGCGGATGAGTTCAAGTTCTAAAGTTAGATGATTGTTAATTTCCAAGTTCATTTGACTCCAACATGTTTTTTTGTTTTTTGTTTTTTACCATTATGGTATGAGTATTTCCCACCCCAAACACCTCTGCTCTTCATGTCTGGTGGCCTCCATCCCAGGGACATATGATCATCTGCCCCTAGTGCTTCTGTGTTCCTGCTCTGGCCCTGTGGTAGACAGGCAAATCCAGAAGTGATTAGCAGAAGCAGCAGGAAGCCAGGGACATAAGGGGTAAGCAGTGAATAAAATTGGCCTCTCTTACCTGTGAAATATATTGACTAAGGAAAATTATAGCAGAAAGGTTCTAACGGGAATGCCAGGACTTTGTACCCACATGTCAGTAATTAGTGAAATGGGAGTCATCTATCTCATGTGTGCTACCAGTCTGTCGCCTGCAAGGTTTTCTTCCACACTTTGATCTTTCCACCTTTTTACCGACACTTAGAGTTCTCACACTACTTCCAGTTGTCCAGCTTGATTCGTGGATAAAACTTATATCTCCCATGTCCTAGTCCCTTAGAAGTCTTATGTCTGGTGTTAGCTCCCATGACAAACTAATCCTAGCAAAGAGTATGTATAACGTGTTATCCTTTTTCAAGTAGCATGTTGCACCCAAGAAGGGGTCTCATTCTAGTCAGTCTGCTTGTGGGAGGACAGGCCACTGAAGGATTCATCTGGAAGCTCTCTCATGAATCTTGATTGTGTCAGGTAAGCAGTTGCCCATCCTGCCTACTTTCTGGTGTTAGAGGAGTTTACAGCTCCTCTTCCCACCTCTGCTTCTTTTGTCCTCTCTCAAGTAACAGGACTTCCTAGTACAGCATCTGGAAGGGGAAGGGAAAGATGTGACATGCCAAGGGTGCCATCTTCAGAGTGGGATTGACAGTAGGGGCAGTGGCAGAGGTGACCGTGAACCATTTGGGAATCCAAAGTGCTGTACAGTGTGCATCTAAAGTTTGTTGTTCGGCAAACTTGAGAATTTCCCGGGGGTGAAATCTGAAACTGGCTCCTTATGGGAACGACAGGGAGAGACCACCAAAAAAAAGAGGCAGACCACTACAGATTGGTAGGTGATGGTTTTAATATGCAGGGGAATTTACATATGAGGCTTATCTTGGGAGGCAGCAAGATGAGCAGATCTCCACAACTGCCTGTTGGAATCTTCAGTTTCTATGGAGGCCTTACCAAGGTTCATCACCTACACAGTCCCGGTGGAGTCAACATCACCTTACTCAATCAAGGCTGCAACCTTGGAAACGGTTCCCACTGGGGGAATGGCAGGCAGAACATATATTCCAAGGACAGGGGAAGGAGAAAAGAGCTTCCAATTGCCAGGGTCTAGCTCAAGGGTCACATGGCTGTCACGTTCTCTCAATGACCTCCTCTAATGGCAGGTAGGGGCAGAGCTCTGATTCAAGGTTAAATCTGTAAATTGCCAACTATAGTCCTCATAGTAGCAGCGCATCTCATTCTCTATGTTGATTTATTTTCTCTTCAAAAAAGGAAAAGTGTAAGAGGAGGCAAGAGGATACCCAAAGAGAATGAGACTGGGGAGGGTTCTCGGAAAAGCAGGAAGGGGACATAAACAAAAGAACCTCCTGGACATTCTTTTTTTTTTTTTTTTTTTTCAACAGACCAGTAGCCAGCATTCTTTTGAAGAGCTGAATTTCAGGCTGGTAAGTAATGTAGTAATGTTGACTTACAGCTGTACTAAATGGAAACAACATACCCTCATTTGGGTGCCCCAAATCCTCATCAGTGGTACAGCTGAGAGCAGGTGAAGACCTCTGTCATCTTGTCTATGTGTGTGAGGGGTAGCGAATGCCTCCACTACAGGGCAGCGGTCCTTAGGGCTTTGCGAGGACAGACTCTCGGGTGTAAACAGGTTGGATTGTTTCCCCCTTCCGTACTGAGCTAAAAATAAAACTACCTGACTTCCTCCAAGCATCTGTGACCAACTGCCTGCCATCTATTAGTGGGAATGACTGGGTAGGAATAATGACTAGTGCTTCCCATGTTTTGATCACAATGGCCTGGATTCAGATTTTCAAGTTGAGTATTGTGCTTCCCTCCAGAGAACTCTAAGCTTTCTCCTCCCCTCTTGGCTGTCTTCCTGGTATTTCAAGGGAAGAGAATAGAAGCACCAGGAGTGGGTTTATGCGGATGGCTGTCACTATGACTTCAGGATGCAAGTAATCTACTAGCACCCTGTGGTCACGTGGGAGGGGAAAAGAATGGGTTGGTGCTAAAGAACCACAGACGTTAGAAGCCCTTTCCCTTAGCGTGGCTGAGGAGGAAGTCCAGGACTAACTGGGCTTTTTGGTATGGATTCAGTCTGTACCAGGTCAATACAACTTTTGTCCAGGTGTTGCTAAGACATCAAAACTATTGACGGCCTTGAACCTGATGACATTGTTGGCAGAGCCTACATGTGAGATTCACCCAATTCACACTTAATTCCAAATCTGGTTTCCATCTGTTGCTCCCCCTTCCCTCCCATCTTCCTCACCTGCTCCCTTCCCATTGGTCTGCCTACCAACCCTCAGGCGTGTGGGAGCTAGTCCTGCCTCCAAGCATTTGCTCACATCACCACTCCCACCCAGACTGCCTCTTTCATTCTCTTTGTTTCTCCCTCCTTCTCTGTTATGTCCTCTGCTTCTCTCTGTTCTATTCTTTTTTTAGGGTTCAGGTCAATCTTCTCTTTCTGTGCCAAGCATTGCTTTCCCTGGCTCTCTTTGTTTCCCAGAATGAGGTCCACATTCTCACAGCATCAGCACCCTGTGAAAGCTTGTTAGAAATGCAAAGTCTCTGGCCCCACCCTAGCTGAATCTGTCTGCAGTTTAACAAGATTTCCGGATGTCTCCTGTGAACATTAATTTTGAGAGGCACTGTTTTAAAGTACCTACTACCTGGCTCATTTGTCATGTAGCAGCTGTCTCTCCAAACAGACCTTTGGGGCCCCTTGGTTCTAGCTCTTCTGTTTCCTGAGCCATGCTCACAGCCTGATGGGTGGTGGTCTTAAAGGCCCTGAATAAAGGGCAGTTAGGCACTGAGCTTGCCTCCAGGGATTTTAATACAATTGGATCACATTCTTTTAAATGATTTCAGATGCATCTTCCTACCTAAATTCTATTGCCCTGGGGTCTCTACACCAACTAAAGCAATGGGCTTTTGTGCTTTAGAAGAAAAGGGGATTCCTCTTTGGTTGGAAAATTGAAATATTTTCTGAGTGCATTGCAAGATGATCAGTTAGATTTTCTAAGTTCCTTTATGTTCCCATTAGCACGTGAGACCTAACTAGCTTAATCATCAAACCCTATTATAAACTAAAGGACAGAGAAGATTCCAGGTACCATGCAAAGCAAAGGAATTCTGCCAGTCCACTCCAGTCTCAATGGATTATGGGAAGAAGAAATTGGAAGTAGAGAAAGAGGTCCTGGAGCAAGAAGATATTTTAGATAAATCAATGGGAAATCTGGGGGCAGAGAAGCTTTTATTTCACTTCCCATTTGTGACTGCAGAAGCACAAAAAAAACCACACTGCCACTTTGACCTGCAGGATCAGAGACCAAATGGAGACCTACCACTCCTGTGCTAAGGAGGCTTCTGCTAAGTAAGTGAACATATCTGGTATGGAAGAAATAGACCATGAGGTACATGAGCAGTGGAGAATAAGAGGACATTCAGGGGCAAGGCTGAGGTATAAAAAAAACAACTAGAGATTTTAGTAGTCAAGAGCTGATGTGTCAGTCCATGGTCATCGAAGACTAAGGGTCCTTTTTACTTTTCTTCTTTACCATCCATTGCTTTTTCCATGGGGTCCAAGATGGCTGTTCCAGCCCTAGTCATCATATCTGCATTCCAGCCAGTGGGAAGAAAAATTGAGGAGGGGCATTGTGCACCCCTAAGGATATACCCAAATTAAGTAAGTGAGTGGGTTAATAAAAGGACTGTTGACGAGAGTGAGCAGAACCAGGAAGAAAGTAACTCCTTACCTCGAACTATCACGTGAGAGAGTTGTTACCACTAGTAGGCTTGAAGGGACAAGGAGAGGAGTGGTTATCTGAATGTACACAGTGAACTGTAGCTGTCATGGAGGGCCATCATACAGGAGGCTTGGCTTCTAGTGAAGGAATACACCATGCCAACTTACAGCCTGACCCAGACAGAAAAGAGATTTGTTTTGTTTTGTTTCTTTAAGATTTTATTAATTTATTCATGAGAGACAGAGAGAGAGGCAGAGACACAGGCAGAGGGAGAAGCAGGCTCCCTGTGAGGAGCCTGATATGGGACTCAATCCCAGGTCCCCAAGATCGCAACCTGAGCCAAAGGCAGATACTCAACCACTGAGCTACCCAGGTACCCCAAGAGTTTTTTTTTTTTTTTAATGACTTTAAATCAAACTACTTAGAATGTAAATCCCTACTTAGATATATCCTGGGGACAAAAGGAACTGCAAATATGTTATCAATTCATTTGATAATCTTAGAGTTAGTGTTATCCCAAACTCTTTCCCCTTCCATCCTTCGGAGTCTCTTCTTGTCACCTTGGCTAAGCCCAAACAGAGGTCAGAGATCAAAGGAGCCCATTGATTCATTCTATAAAATTCCACATTCCAGGGCAGAGAGCATGATGGAGAAGGGTGTAGAATTGATTTGGAGGGGTGAGCATAGCATATCCAGTGTGTTTCCTCTCATTTCCATAGAACACTGAGCTTTACATGTCACTGGCTTGAATTAAGTCACATGACACATGTGTGGTTTGTTTGTTTTTTATCTGGTTGTCTCTAATGATTGCTAAATGTTAGGGTTCTCATTACCAAGAAAGGTCAGAATGGATTCGGAGAAGCAATTATCGGTCTCGGAAATGTAGGTTATTTCCTAATATAGAACTATCATGGTACATTTGTCAATCTGCTGTTTTTAAAGAAATTGACATCTTTTGTTTATTTTTTCAAATATTTTATTTATTTGAGAGAGAGAGAGATTGAGAGAGAACATGAGCAGTGGTGATGGTGTGGGGAGAGGCGGAGGGAGAAGCAGACTCCTTGCTGAGCAAGATGTCTGACACCAGACTCAATCCTAGGACCCTGGGATCATGACCTGAGCCAAAGGCAAATGCTTAACCAACTGAACCATCCAGGTGCCCCCAAAATTAACGTCTTTTAATATGACGAATATTGTTATGTTGTTAAAACCTTGCATGCTTTCCATTGGCTACTAAAGTATCCTCCCTTTGGATCTACCTAGTACTTTTTTTTTAAGAGAAGGGAGAAAGAATTAAACCATTCCCAACTAAATGGGAAATATTCTTTGGTCTGCCCGAAAGAGACCTCCTTCCCTCTGGCCCCCTGGTCATCAGAACTACTCTTTAATGGACTACCAAGTTTGATGTCCCTGTGACCATCCATCATCTTTATTCCACTGGGGTTTGCATATGGTTTAATGTGTATGAAATGTAGAATTCCTCCCACATTCCAAGAGTTCTCTGCCCTCTGTGCTGGTCCACACATCCATTTAGCATTTCTCTTCTCCTCACACCATCAAAATACAGCCTGGTGCATGTCTTTTTCCTCTTCTACTCATATTCTCCATGCGTGTTGATGTTTGTGACCTGAAAGTCACGTTAACTTCCTACCTAAAGTATGAAGTATCAGCAGGAAGCTTATAGGAAGAAACTTCATGCTCTGTTGGTGAATTTGCCACTATGAGAAATAGGAACTGATGTTCCAGAGCCTGCTATTCAGAGTCATTGGTCTTGGGCACTTGACAATCATATGTGCTGTTGTGCTGGAAATTCATCCAGTGAAATAGTTCTCCAAAGACCTTCCCTGAAGAAGGTTTGATGTAATGAGATCTCAACAAGCATGAGGAATGTATTTAGCCATTTGATAAAAAATATTTCTCTATGTCCTTTTAAAAGATACAGTTAGTAGATAGTCAGGCTTAACAATTAATATCCTGTTAAAATTAAAACTGCCACAAACCAGAACATAAATCTTATCTTAAAAGGGCTTATGTATGCATACAGAAAAAAGGAAATGAGAAAGAGATTTGTTATAGGATAGAATGACACATTTAATATGCAGCCTTAAAGTTTGGTTCCACTGACAAAAAGTCAGATATGTCTGAAACTTTTTAGACAAATTTGGCTTGGTTCACAGGAGACACAGAAAACTCAGATCACTTATCTCTAGCTTCCCCAGTGTTTAAAGAGGAGCAAAATCAACAGCAAATGCCTCAATGGAGTGTGCGTGATGAAAATTAAGTCACATTTTCTTATGGTGACGAGTGTACGCACCTGAAATCAAACTGCCACACCACATCAAAGTCAAAAACCATAAACCTGCAAAAGTGAAAATAAATTGTTTGTCCTTTCTTATTTTCTCCCAGAGACTCTATAATAAGCCATTATTTTTCTTCAACCCATGTTCCCAATTTTTGTTCCTCATATTTTCATAAATTAATAGAGGAACGTATCAGCAAGCATCTAAACTAATTTGGTCTTACAGTTGCACAGAAGATAAATAGCCAGCCAACACAAGAGTGATTTGAAAGTCATCCCACCCCCTTTTTGTATTCCCCAATGAATCATTTGACAAGATGCCACCAAAGCAGCCAGTTTAAGAGAATAGTATTAGCGTGGACACAAAAGCAAGATGCTCCGTGATGACTATTAGCCAGTGTGTCTGCCTCTCACTCAGTGAATGCATCCATTTCTAACAGTTCCTAATTATACGTGACATGTTGATATGAGGTTTGTAAATGGAAAAGGTGAATTTGACTGACCTCCTTCTAATATCACACATATAATCAATTATATAGAAGCGTATTTCAACAATACTCCTGTTTTTGCCAAGAATAGAAAAGGAGGACTAGAAATAGAACGGGGGGCAGGGCACGATGGGACAACAAATGATAAAATGTCTTGAAACTGTAAAGGAAACCACATTGTAAATAAGTCAACAGCCCATCCAAGGCCATCAGGAGAGAATAGGGAAGATGGAGAGAGGCTATTTCTAACCTCCTTGGATCTACATGACTGGTAAAAACAAAACAAAACAGAACCAAAAATTATCTTAGAAACTAAGAAAATCATAAAAAAAAACACCAGTTAATAAATTACAGATCAGTGTCCTGACCATTGTGTTATAGGACATATTAAATTTCTACAAAAGTACCTGGCAGTGGCAGATGTGGCTGGGATGGGGAGGTGGTTGTTTGGATATTGCCAGTAGACCTCATTTGACAGCATTTAAGTGTGATGATTTAAACAGACTCTCAGGTTTATTTATTTTATTTTATTCAAGTTGAGTGTCAAATTCCAATTCATCGATGTTTCAAATACTGGACTGAAGGGATGCTGAGTCACACAAATTAAACTCACAGAGGCTGTTCATTAGAAACATAATGACGATTTAATAATTTACAAGAAATAGCATAACTCTCACAAGGGGCAGATTACTCCTTTTAACCTGGAGCACCCATTTTTTTCCTATTGAAAAACCATATGAAGAGGCAAATAAAATTCAAAAGGTTGTTTCATCAATATGGAACGTTAACTAAGGAATATGGAAGTTTAATGTCATTTGAAATTGAGAATTTATGGTATCCATACTCACAACAAAGATTAACTGCAAAGGTAAGTCTCTTTTTGCCAAGACACTGAGCTTCTTTGGACATTGCCTTAGTGGCGCTCTCTCTCTCTCTCTCTCTCTTTTTCTTTTCTGTCTCTCTTTTATGATTTGTGATGACTTCCTTCCCTGTGTTTTTAACTGATGTATTAATTCTTTAGATATCATAATAAGGTTAGATAGGTATTATTGTTGTTATTGTCATTATTGTTAGTTTGCTCTTTAGACTATTTTCATTTCTTTGAAGTATCCTAAAGCACCTCACTGCTCGAAGTGTGGTTTAGGAACCAGCAGCACTGATGGAATTTGAAAGCTGGTTGGAAACACAGAATCTTGGGCCCCACCCAGACCCACTAATCCAATTGTGCATTTTAATAAGCTCTTCAGGGACTTGGGTGCACATTAAAACTTAGGATGCACTTCCCTACTTCTTGCTCTCCCTCCCTAACTCTCCTTCCATCTCTCTTCCTATGTTTGCCTTTATAGTTGGATTCAATTTAATATTGAAGTTAATCTCAGATAGATCTCTTCTCTACACTGGCCCACTATGTTTTGAATTTCTATCTTAGAACTCAAAAGAATATCTTCATTTCCAATTTTGGAGGCCTTCTCAACTGTTGCATCCAGAGAAATAAGCTCTCTGAAAACTAGGCTTGAAATTGTTTCCCACAGCCCCAAGAGTATACTGAAGACAAGCGACATACTTGAGACATCCCTAAGAATATAGTTCCATATTTGAATGAATAAACCTAAGCTCCATTACCTTTGGGTTAGTCAGGATTCTACAAGTTGAAAGTTACAGAAAAGCAACTAAAAGGATTTAGACCAACAAGAGAATTGTTCCTTCTTATAATGGCAAGGATTGGAGTTTATTTCATTGATAAAGGACCAACAAGAGACCGAGGGCGTCATATCACCAGGCTCTTGCTCATCACCTCTCATACCAGCTCTACTATATCCCTCTGAGGATGGATGTCAGCATGTAGAAATTCAGTCCTTGGCTAGCTTGCAGTCTGATTTGCTTGATAACACGAGACAAATTCTGTTCTTGATACTTGAGAGACTGGGGTTCTAATACATGCCTGATCAAAATTAACCTGCTAATTCCATTACTGCTAGAACCAACTGTGGAAAGCCAAGGAAGCCAATTATTAAAGAGGTTATTAAGGAAAAGACAGAGGAAGGAGGTAAGATTGATGGATCTGGGCTCCATCCCAGTCCTTTATTCACCTTCAAGGATTGGAGGACCCACCTAGGATTGGAGGACCCACCTAGCACTGTGCACATGATTAGTGGTCACCCAGATAGACTGTCTCTTTTTCAATTAAGTGTTATCATCTTTATGCTACTTCAGTTTATAATCCATTCACTACTTAAATTTATTTTTCTGGTGGGAGTCAAATGCATATAGCTACTCTGGCCCTTCTAAATTGTTTACAATATATTTAAGATTGAAAGCAAATGGTTTCCCATAACTTCATTCTAATCATCATATCATAGAGCTTTCTGTATTGATGTTTGTGTGTAATTCCCATGATACAATTTTTACATATGTATGAAAACAAGAACAAACCACTTTGAGGGAGAAGCTTGTCAAGTTTAATCTTGTTTCATATTTGGAGTGATGTCTCATTCAGGGACCATGAACTTGACAGTGCTATTTCTTTATACAGAAAGCTTCAGAAAGAATCATATAATAAAAGCCTAAACTTTATGAATAAAATTAAAATCAATCATCCTTGGAAGGCATTATTCAAACTGATTACTAATCAGGGCAAGTATGGAAAATGGATCCCACGGTGGATAATGTTAATGTTTTTCTTTCTTTTCTCATTCCAGTCAAATATAGCTTGCTCTTAAAAGTATTTGTCTAAGATTCAAATCGAAGTTTACACTCTGTGGTTGAGGGAAGACATTGATTTGGGGAGCTATAACATTCCTTAATTTGTCGAAGTGATGTTCTGCTCAGCCATCTTTGTGTTTGTTTGTCCTGTAGTAGGATACAAATCCTTTGAGTTACAACTCAGAGATAGTGAAAAGTATCAGCTTTCCATCATGAGGATGAGGAGCTCTAGCCCTCCCTTGACTAAAGCAGATGGTAGGGAACTTTATCCATTTGAATAGCACTCTTTAAAAATGACTGGAAAAAAAATAAAAATAAAAAATAAATAAATAAAAATGACTGGAACTCTTAGACATTCTTGGAGACTGGCTATCCCACCAAAATAATACTGAAGATTACTTCCTGAGCATTTAAAATATGTATATTAATCAGGATATAAGCAAATAGATGGTACACTGAGTAATTTAAGCAAAATTTAATAATGGGATGTTTGTTCACAACCTCCATGGTAGCTTCCCAGTTATAATATGAAACTGATTCCAATATCCAGAGGGCAGGGAAAAAAATGAAGAAAAAGGAAGGGCATTCCAGACTGGTAAGTGACAGTTTTAAAAAGCAAGAGAACTTACATACCAGGGTTGTCTTAGATGGCCACACAATTTAGTTTCTCTAAATTGCTTTTGAATACATGGATTATGCTCTTTTACCTTCAAATTTGCTCTGAGATTGAACCACATAAATTATATCACATAAACATTTCTATCTCTTCTTGAAAAGACATCTCCATCTCTCTCTTCTTCTCACTTTTCTTTCCTCCTGACTTCTCCCCTTCTTCCTACCCAATTCATCAAGGTTTTCTTTTTAAGTAGTTTTTATGGATTTATAGTCTATATAATTGCTGGGATGTTATTCTACCCACACATTTAGACAATGGTGATGAAAGAAAAGGTGTTATCTCAGATACCTGGTCCTAAATTTTTGGCTTTTGAATATTATCTGCCATCTACTGTGTGCTGTGTATTACAGTCCTAATGAATTTTGCTAAATTTTTCCTGATTCTACCTCATTTTCCCTTCTATGAACCCACCTGCTCTAATGGCCTTATCTCATCCTGAACTTGTTTCCAGTGCAAGCCCCGGACTGGACAACATCAGCAGCTCTTCTTCTCCTTTAGTCTGCATGCTTGCATTACAGTTTGTATTCATTTCCTAGGGCTGCCTTAAGAATCACCACAAAACAGATGGGTTAAATAACAGAGATTCATTCTTTTACAGTTCTGAAGGCTAGAAGCCCAATAAAGGAGTCGGCGGGCCATGGTCCCTCTGATGCCTTTAGGGAAGAATCTTTCCTACCATTTCCTAGTTTCTGGTCAGTGCCAGCAATACTTGGTGTTCCTTGTCACTCCAACTTCTACTTCCATCCTCAGTGGCCTTCTTCCCTCTGTGTTCATCTCCTCTTTATCTCTGTGTATCTGATCTTTTTTCTTTTTCAAAGATTTCATTTATTTATTTGAGAGAGAGAGAGAGTGTGCAAGGTGAGGGAGGAGCAGAAGGAGACGGGCAAGAAGATTCTACACTAAGCACATAGCCTGATGCAGGGCTTGATCTTATAACCCTGAGATCACGGCCTGAGCTGAACTCAAGAGTTGGATGCTTACCCGACTGAGCCCCATCTATATCTGCTCTTATAAGGATACTAGTAATTGGATTTAGAGACACACTACACTATTTAATATCATTCAACAAGCACATCCTTTCCATTTACCCAGAGGCCCCATGCCAGCCCAAGACTGCCAATTCCATTGAGTCTATGGCCAAGAGTCGACACAGAAGTTAGATTTGCACACTGACCCTCTGGGTTACTGCTGTTAAAATGCAATGTTAGGCATTCAGCTCACTCTGACATTTCAGCTGTGCCTTTTCCAGAAAAACATTCATTGCATGGACTGTGGAGACATATTTTGGTGTGGGGCTGCAGCAATTTGATTTGGTTGCAATAATTGGGTTTAAAGCTCACTGAGATTATCTAGGTATTCATATAGGGCACATTAATTTTAAGGCACAATCCACTTTATCCTTTTATAAACACTTCAGAAAGCATGGACAGATTTCCTTGATAATGGTTTAAACACTTCTGTCCTACCAGTAAAGTAAGAACCTAGTTCTTGAGAGTCACTCTGACTTGTGGGCACCTTTCAGTGTTTATGGCTGCCTTGTAATGCAGACTTACAGAACTAGATTGAACTCTAACACAAAGCCAGAAAAAATAGCCAAAAGGGGACTATGTAGACCCTTGAATTGAAGGTGCAAGTAAAATCCAAATTTTTAAAATTAACTTACAAATCAAAACAGAAGAGCAAAGCCCTTAGCATTTATTTATATATGATTCTTATCCGGTATATTTGATTGTGAGCAGAGGTGTCTGCTTTCTTGAATTTCCTTGAGGTATCATTACAACTTGGCTTGGGTCCCATCTTGTTGATATTTTGTGTTGATGATTGCCTTGGAAAACCACTGGGAAGATTGAGATGCCCGATATAATTTGTGTGGAGTGGTAACTAAAACAAGTAATCTCTCAAGTTTAAGACAGGGATTGCAAAATATAATGTCTCCTAAGGGCCACCAAGCAGATAACAGAAATAAAAGAGGTGAGCTGGGTGAAGGCTTTGGTGCCAGAGAGCCCAGGCCCCTGCTGCTTGGAGCAGCTGCTCATCATTTTCAGTGACTGTCACCTCACCAGAATGTTATTTTCAGTACCAGTAGAGCCAGATATTAAAAATTCTTTAAGGAAAACAAACCACTTCAACTTCTCTGTAAAATTCCTGCTTTTAAAAATGTAGATGAGTGGTTAAAGTTTTCTTTAAAAACAAAGTCCAGGTAAGATCATCATCATCATCATCATCATCACCTATAAAACCTAGCTTCTGCAAACATCCACTGACTAAATTTTCATTCCAAGATTAAAGAGGAAATACCTTTCACTGGAGGAAAAGAAAAAACCCAAACAACTTTCTATCACTTGCTATTTATTAATAATAAATCTGTGTTTTAGACAAGGAGATTTAGTTTGTACTCAAAATTCTGTCCTTTACCAACTCAAAACCCTTGAGTGAGTCATTTTCACTCTTGGGACCTAATTTTCTCATATTGGACCAAATGATTGCTGAGTGGTTCTATTGTTCTCATTTAGTCTATGATTCTGTGATCAACCGCCTTGAAGGCAAACCCGGTATCCCTTCCCTCAATATCTTTCACGGTACTGGCAGGGAGTCAACACTCAGTAGGTGTTGCTCACTGCCAGTCTAAATGTGTGAGTGAATGAATCGGTACTAACTCCATTTTTAAGATGAGTAAATTGAATCCCAGAGAGGCTAAGCAATGTATCTAACTTCTCACTGTTAAAGAGGGCAGAGCCAAGATAAAGAGTCTTCATCATTCTGTCCATGAGGTAGTCAAAGGAAAAACTCTGAACACAGAACATGAGAGATGTGCCAAATGCAAATCCCCCTTAGATTAGATGAGATTCCCAGAAGTTCAGCTTGGTCCAGCTCCTTGCCACTGGTCACTTTTTCCATAGTTGTTTATTTATTATTATTAAGATATGATTTACATACAGTAAAATCACACTGTATTAGTGTATGGTTTGGCAAATTTTGAAAACATACATTTATATAGCCATAACCAAAATCAAAACAGACAACAGTTCCATCATATATTAGATGTACATGAAATCCTTCAACAGATTCATTATTTTTCAGATGTTTTCATCTCCACGGTTTTACTTTGAGTCATTTCTATGACTGTATCTTTAAATTCACAGATATTTTCTTCTTTACTATCTAGTATATTCCATCCTGTGTATGATTCATCTCAAATTTTGTGTTTTTATATGTAGAAAGTTTAATTTGTGAATTTTAAAAAAAGATCTTCTATAGCTCTCATCATACTTATGTTTTCCCTACTTTCTTGAAATATAAATTATAGCTGTAGTAACGGTTTTAATATACTTGGTACCAATTCCATCATCTTTGTTATTTATGGGTCAGTTTTGATAAGATAATTTTTCTTCTCATTATAGGTCACATTTTCTTGCTTCTTTGAATAACTGATAATTTTTGACTGGTTGCCACATGTTTTTAATTTTACTTTGCTGCGTGCTGAATATTCTTTTATTATTATTTTTATGTATATTTTTATTGGAGTTCGATTTGCCAACATATAGTATAACACCCAGTGTTCATCCCATCGAGTGCCCCCCTCAGTGCCCGTCCCCCAGTCACTCCATCTCCCCACCCACTACCCCTTATTCGTTTCCCAGAGTTAGGAGTCTCTCATAGTCTTTTATTTAAAAATATACCTCTGAACTTTGTGCTAGGATCCAGGTAAGTACTTGGAAATTTTTGAATCATTTTGAGGCTTGCCTTTTTATTTTTTTTGGAGGGGTGGGGATGCAGTATACTTTATGGATGATGCATGACAAGATAGAGCTTCCCAAGCCCCTCCCCTTCTTTAGGAGTTCTGGAATAGGAACTGTGTAGAGGTAAGGAGATTCTCAGTGTGTTGGGGAATGAGTTGGGGCACAGACTCCCCAGCAAATAAGAGCCTCTCTTTTCTTCTTGCTCTCACTGGGGCTGGTGGTCTGTGGGCTCTTACTCCTTGGAGGCCATGTGGACTATTAGGTCCACCATCTGGTTGCTCTAGCCAAATTCATTGTCATATCCAGAAATGGGCTTGACAAAGTGGTCACTGAAGGCAATGGCTGCCCCAGGATCAATGGTGGAAGAGTGGGTGTCACTTTAAAGTCACAGGAGATAACCTGGTCCTCACTGTAGCTCAAAATGTCCTTGAGGGGGCCCTCTGATGCCTGCTTTGTTACCTTCTTGATGTCATTGTGTTTGGAAGCTTTGCTCCAGGTGGCAGGTCAGATCCATGACTGGGATGGGGATGCAGGAGGCATGCCAGTGAGCTTCCCATTCAGCTCAGGGATAACCTTGTCTACAGCCAGTAGAAGCAGGGATAATGTTCTGGGTAGCCCTTCAGCAATCATGTTGAGGCTTGCTTTTTAAGCTTTATAGAATTGGAGCAGAGGAGCCCTTATAGTGGAGCAGATTTTGATGCACTACTAAGATAATAGCCTTCCAAGGACTCTGCCCATCATCCCATGTGCCACAGTGTTTGTCTACTCTGGTTGCAGGAACAGGATCTATCCCAGATCTGTTAAGCTCCTAGATGACTCCACCTACAAATTTTCTGGGAGTCTTTCCCCCCTGGCCTCACATAGTTTCCTCACAAACATAAACTGGTTAGTATGCAGATGTGCAGAGTCATATTCCACACTGTGCTCTCTGGTACCTTAGGTGCCTGGGCCTTCAGAAATGCCCTCTCCATCTCCCAACTCAGAGAGATCTCGAGAGTATACTTGAGTTTCTCCTTTCCATGCTGGGGCCTGGAAACCATCTCCAAGCAGCAAACTGGGATAATGGTACGGCTCCTCTTCCTTGTCTCCTCTCTGAGAGACACTGAGCTCCTCCATGTGTTGTCTAATATCTGAAAAACATTTTGCATATATTTTTCTGGCTATTTATTTTTTAATAGTGTGTGTCCTGGGAGGGGGTGGGGAATAAAAATCCAGTCCTCCTTATTCCATCTTGGCAGGAAGCAGGCCATCGGTCTCTTTGTAATTTTTCCCAGCCTCTTGTTCAGCTGCTCTTGAGGGGCCTCTTCAAATGTCTCTTCTTCCTTTCTTCCCTTCACAATGCCAGCTTCAGATTTCCTTTCTTCTCATGTCATCTCCAGTTCATAAATAAGTAGGCAATGGAAATAACTTTATTATTTTATTTATAGTCAATAGCCATGGGTAATTCACTTTTTCAATTGATCTACATTGCTTATAAAATTGCCACATCAGCCCCGACTTGAGTTTCATATTGATTTATGGAGTAAATGCTCAAGTCCACGAGCTACTGGCCTGTCTCGGGTACTTCTGTGCCCCCAGTGTTTGCACTTGCTTCTTGATGCCACCTGCTGTCCTGTTCATCTCTAGGGGCTTTATGTTGCTCACATTCATTTAGATTCATTCAAGAATTATCATGAAGCACGCACTAGTCCTGTGTTAGACCCTGGGAGCACAGAGGTGAGCAAATAAGCTATTGCTCCTGTCTCCATGAACTTGACTCTATAATAAAGGGAATAAACAGTAATCAAATATTCATATGCATATCTGTAAGACAACAAGTCTAAAGACTTGAAAATGCTGAGTAAAATTGTTTTTCTTTTTTTTCTCTAAAGATTTTATTTATTTATTCATGAGAGATACAGAGAGAGAGGCAGAGACATAGGCAGAGGGAGAAGCAGGCTCCCTGTGGGGAGTCAGATATGGAACTTGATCCCAGGACCCCAGGATCACACCCTGAGCTGAAAGCAGACGCTCAACTGCTGAGCCATCCAGGCATCCCTAAAATTGTTTTTCAAACACTTCTTTTTTTAAAACCATAGCTGAGGAACTAATAAAGACAAAAAAATGACAGGCTTGATATAAAAATGGTGGGATTGCTCTGAAAGAAGCTATTGTGGGCATCAAGGCCTAGATCCCCACTGTCCTAGAAGCTGCCTTTCAACAGGCTACAAGTGAGAAGGGGACAGGAAACACACCTGGAGTTCAAGGAGGAGCCCCAGGTTGGAAGCTTTACTGACAGTGGACCCTAAGAGGTGAGCCTACAGAGTGAACCAGCCAAACTCTACTTACTCTGAGCCTACAGAGTGAACCAGCCAAACCCTACTCCCACAAGGCTCCTTCAGTTTCACCCTTTGCTGGCTCCTCCAGCAGAGCAGGAAAACAGAAACAGGCTACTCTGAGATGCATTACTACAGAGACCAGTCACCTGATACTGGTGCTTGCATTTAAATGTGAAAACATAGATTCTCGGGCCAAAAATTTAATTTGAAATATTGCTGGCAGTTCATAGATAAAATAAGTGCAAATGACTGCTTAACATTGGGCAAGATGATGAAAGATGATGAACTTTGATCATAATATAAGTACATGGAGATAGTACTTTATAGTACCGACTTGGTAAAAATACCAAAGTGCCTCTTTTTCCACTGCTGGTGAGGCTGTGGAGAAATAGATATTCTCACGTACTGCTGCTGGTCTGACAAAATGCTTTGACCCAAATGGAGAATAGCTGGTAAAATTCACACCAATCCTATTCTGGGAAATCTATTCCAAAGATATGTCAGGAAAAAAAAAATACAAATTGATGTCAGCACACGATGAAAAATTGCAGCTCGATTTGTAATAGAAAAACACTAGAAACAACCCAAATGCTCATAGAGCACTAGATGAATAAATTATTATAGTATAGTACTAACAAGTTAATTGAATACCAAAAGGTTTTTGCTATATGCCGTTTATAAGAAACATAAGAGCTTAGGATTGAAAGTAAAATTATAGCAAAAGATACATAAAGTGAAACCCAACCACAAGAAAGGGATATAAAAACATTAATTAAAGCAAAATAGAATTTGGTCAACTCTTACAAGAGATACAGATCACAGCATATTAATAAATGGTTAATTTCACCAAGAAGATATAACATATCTAACAGTATACACATAATACTACAGCTTAGAAATATGTAAATGAAAACATACAGAACCCAAGGAGAAATTGACAAATCTACCAGCATAGAACATTTTTATTTTTTTTTATATTTTATTTATTTATTCATGAGAGACAGAGAAAGACAGAGAGAGACAGAGAGGGAGAGAGACAGAGAGGCAGAGACACAGGCAGAGGGAGAAGCAGGCTCCATGCAGGGATCCTGATGTGGGACTCAATCCCGGGTTTCCAGGATAACACCCTGGGCCGAAGGCAGCCCTAAACTGCTGAGCCACCCAGGCTGCCCAGCATAGAACATTTTTAACAGCAGGTGTAATAATTACTAGATCCAACAGAGAAAAATCATAAGGATTGTGGCAGAGACAGCTACTTTCCTTTGAATATGTAGGCTTATTTTTCCTCCTTCAAATAAGTACTTTGCTATCCAGAGTAAAGACTATATTGCCCTACTTCCCCAACACCCAAGTGCAGGTGTGTGAAATGAAAAAGAGTAGAAGCCGAAAGCACACCTTCAGGGTCATGCCTTTGAAAGGAAAGGGAGAGCCATCCAGGTCCATCTTTTTCTCCCTCCAGCTGGCTGGAAGGAAGATGTAACAGCAGGAGCTGGAGATGGACCATGAGACAGAGGCCAGGTGGTGAAGGAAGAGCAACAAAATATGAGTGTGGGCCCTGGACCCCATATACACCTCGGATTGCCTTTGTGAGAACTGTCGTGTAAGAGGAACACAAACTCTTGTCTGCTTTAAGCTGCTGTTATTTTGGGTCTTTGATACAACATCTATATCATAACAAATACAGATTTAGTCCCTGGAAGTGAAGCTGCAGGAACAGAATCTAGGTGACATTTGCTGGGAAGGCACACTGTGCAGGCTTGTGAGAATGAGCGCATGGCAGGCTGAAAATCTGGGGCCTGGGGCAAATCATTTGGTAAATCTGTCTCTTCAGATACTTTGGCAGGTTTTTCACATGCTGACACAGCCTTCCCCCTCAGTTCCTTTATTTTGAATGACTTCAAGGTAGCTGCCAATAAGTTGAAGCAGAGCAGGATTGGCAGAGCACAGAGATCATTAATAAAACTCCAGAACTGTAAAACTGCTTAGATTAGTGTTTTTCAACCTTGTTCACATCATGCGCTTGGAATATAATATAATATTTGTGTAGCCCATAGAGGCACGTGAATGAGGCTACTCAGAGCCAGTGGTGACCAGCCTGCATACTCCCATCATCCAAAACACAGGCTCAAGGGAACAATATACTGGATGTATTTGTCACCTATTTGTGCCCAAACAGGATGTCCAGCACACTGCCTAAATAGCTCTTGTTTTACATAAGATTTTTAGCTGTGGTCATTCCAACATGGGACTGATCAGAAGCAAACAACCTGAGAAGGTTGCTAAGGGAGTTTGGACAAAGAAGCCACAAATCTAGTCTGCAAATATCTATGCTTGTTGACTTCTTAAGGCAATTTCCAAGCTCCCACATCTGGACAAGGAGAGATTGCCTGCAATGCCATTGTCTCAGCAGGGGGACACATTTCCTAGTAGCCATTTCATCGTGCCACTGGACACATTCAAGACAATGCTCTATTGCTTCACCCTGGATGGTGAACATCATGGTTACCTTATGAGTAGCCTTTAAACTGTACCTTTATCATCTATTCTTTTTATATGTATGATATATTTCGCAATGAAAAAAAAATTTTCATTAAAATATTTGAAAGGGCTTCAAAAGCAGTTAAAGATTTCACTGGGGGTCCAGGGAGGTGTCATTGATTATTCCCGTTAGGCCTTCTGTATCTGTAACTGATATTCATCGTGGTCATCTATTGAGTACATGAAGGATTTCCAAATAAATACTTTTGCTCTTTCTTAACATACAGTACACTGGGTTAAGAAGAGGTCAGTTTGTCCTTGGAAGTGACACTGCTTCAGAAGCTCCCAAAGCTGAGTTGAGCACCATTTTTTGCCCCAAAGCACATGTTGAGGTCATGTGGCACCCACAGAGCGACAGGCATTGGAAGAACACCCCTCCCCTAATTTGGTTCCCAGCTTCTTTGGTTAGCTCCACTGGAGTCATCTCAAAAAAGAAGACTTTTAGTCCCTAAAAAAGATAAACAGTCAGAAGAAAGCACATGGGAAATCACTGAATCAAGCATCAAGGAAAGTAAACTTAGTTCACTCAGTGTCTCTGATCCAGTAATGACTCCTTTGTGGAAAAGTTTAAAATCCCCAAATCATTTCTCGTGCTGGTGTGGAATGTGGGGCTGTATGTTCCAGTTAGCTGGCCACAAAATTCTCTTATAGTAACATGGAAACACCTGCCCTCCGTAGGGGAAGTTGGTAGAAAAGTGTATTTACTGTGAGGGAACATATTGCTGGCCAATCTGTTGAAATGAAGAGCATGTCATTAAAACAATAAAAGAAAAAGAAAATTGTATTTTATGTGGCAATTCAATTAAATGTGGTTGTGTGTGTATTTATGTAGGCTTGGGGGAATTACTGGTGCAGAAAAATAAGATGATCTATCATTTATTAAGTGCCCACTCTGTGCCCAGAATGATGCTAGGCACTTTAGACACATTATCTGTCATTTTTACAAATACTCTATGGTGTAGGCTTTATTATCCTCATTTTACATAGGGAGGCTCAGTATCTCTCCTAGATATGAGAAACAACTCTGACTTGCAGCAAAAGTTATAGAAAGAGTTGCCAGCTCCCACCCATCCTGGAGAGAGCGCTCCAAGACCTCTCCTCTGATGGTGCTTTATGAACCTGAGTCAAAAGGTAGCATCTGCTTATTCCTAAGTGACTTATCCAGCATCTTCATTAGCTTAATGGGTTGGATTTCTCCCTCGTTCTTCCCGATGTACCCTGCTGTTGCTCTTCCCACATCCCTTTTTTTCTGTGTTTGGTCCTCCTCTGTTGGGTCTAACTTCTCCTTGTACCTTGGGCCCTAGTGCAGGCTCCTTGCCTCAGTTTCCATCTGTCATTACTTTGGATGGTCCTTCATCTTCCAGTTAGAGCTTTCTGGAAGTCCTTGTATCTGGCCCTCAAAAGGATGGGTCTAGTGCCAAGGTCTTTGCTCCTTCCTCTCATCTCATTCTGTATGCACAACCCATAACATCCCTAAAGATAAAGTCCAAACACATCAAGATGGTTTATATAGCAAAAGAGTCCATTTAGATATTACTTTATTGTCTTCGGTCAAGTCTACTCTGGAGGACTCAAAAGAATGAAAAGCTAAACATTCCTTTTATTCTTCTACTGGAAGGACAACCAAGTGTCTGTCTGTCTTTTGGACTGCATGCCCTAGTAATAGTAAGGATTAAAAATTCCTTTGTTTCTTGTGGGGCCTGAGTGGCTCATTCGGTTAAGCAGCTAACTCTTGATTTTGGCTCAGGTCATGATCTCAGGGTCCTGGGATCAAGCGCAGCATTGCGCTCTGCATTCAGGGCAGAGTCTGCTTTAGGACTTTAGGATTCTCTTTCCCTCTCCCTCTCCCTCTCCCTCGCCCTCTCTCAAATAACTAAATAAATCTTCAAAAAGATCCCTTTGTTTCTCCAGAATCTCATCAAAAATACCTTTGAACACCTTTGTTTGGAAGACATGGGTCTACGTAAGAAAGAATAGAAATAAGTACTTTGAGAAAAAAAAGGATTGTGACCTAATCCTAGAAAGAACCAATTCTTGGCTTCTGTGAAAGTGGAAATACAGTATGTTGTGGGTTTCATGAATGGCAGGGGCCAGAGCTCTGCTTATATTTACAGTCATGGGCATAGCAGGACCTCAGATACATATGTGTTCTAGAATGTTACACCCCAAGCCCTGCATCTCAGGATCTATGGAAAATGTGCCTGTCTCTGCAGTGTTCATCATGGATGGAGAGATGCTACTGACCTTCACATGGAGAGAAACCCAAGCCAGAGAGTCTTGAGAGCAGCAGCTAGGAGAGATGAAACATCAGAGGTCCCTCAATCAAACTTCCTGGAATACAAATACTCCAGAATTCATGCTCACAGGAGAAGAAAGATCACAGAAATGTGACTGAGAATAGATATCCCTCAATCCTTAGGAGATCAGGACTGAGCCATCTTTTAAAATTAGAAATATAGAGAACTATGACTTTTTTTCTTAGTTCGCTAGGGTTCTGGTCCAAATTTACCTCCTCAGTTTTACCTTTTAAATTTATGAAATTTTCTTTTACCTTACTCTGGTTAAGTTAATTTTTTCAATTTTTCAGGCACACCATGAGTTTCCTTGACTCCAAAAGCCTTGCATTTATCATTACATCCGCCTGAAATGCTTCTATCTCCTCCTTCCCACCCCCAACAGGTACAAGTGTACACACACACACACACATGCATACACTGACTCGATGTGCATTCATCCTTAGGTGGACAGAAATTTGGAATGGGACCATGTGACCCTTAGACTGATGGCCAGCCTGCCTTTTTGGTTCATTTGTGTAGCTGACTAGGGATTTATTCTTGCTTAATTCTACCACTGCTAAATGCAGTGTAGCAGACTTGCACAGAAAAAATAAAATTTGTGTGTAGCCCCGATTTGGAAAGGAATAAAAGTGCTAGCAGAGTTAAAAGAATCTTACACAGAAATATGTTTCCAATCAAAGCTGAGAAATACTGCAAACCAAAAGACTGTCACTTGCCTTTTATTATAAATCTGATACACTAGCAAAGGCCTTGAATTGCTCATCTCTGGTTACAAATCCATAAAATAGTCCTCTCTGAGGAGCTATTTCAACCTTTTTTTATATAACACTCATTATAAATTAATTCTCCCTGACAACTAACTAGGGAAATATTTTAATCTAGATAGACAAAAATCATCCTCTTCTAAGAAGCCTCTGTAAATTCTATGTTCTGTTACTAGAAATGATTTCATTAAGGTTCAGGAGTGATTTGCAAACTAATGTTGTTTTGATGTGTCTAATATACAATATAGTTGCTGGGTTTATCTACTGAATTAGTTCCTCTTGGCACAAATTACATTGGGAGTAATCTTGGGGAATGATAGTGAAATTGAACCTTGTTTCATGTTTTGATTACCTGTATTATTATTACTTTCTCCCCTGAAAGACTTGAAAAAACAATTAAATTTTCCTTGGGTATAGAATGAGAGCAAATATTATTCTGCTGTGCAGACACATAAGAGTGAAATAACACAAATGTTTCAAAGAAACCAAAGACAACATGGCCCGCGGGAGGTTTGTCTTCTTGTCAGAAGCCTATAGATTAGGTTTGCTACATTAAAATCAAATAATACATATTTCAGGCGAGGGGATATTGAGAGTAGAATTATATTTCTATGTTCTACACATAAAACACCAGCAAATAATTCAGTGGTTGCTGAGGAGTTGTTTCTTTGGGTAGGGATTTTGCCAGCATGTTTTGTAGCTTTGCAATTCTCTTGAGCAAAGTGATAAAGGTGATAAATGTCTATTTTGAATTAACTCGTGTTACAGTGAAGTGCCAGTTGATCCAAGCTCTTTCCGTCATGACAATTCAAATGTATCTCTTCCTTTTTATAAAAATCTGGGCAATCCCTTCTTGCAAAGCTACACCTGACAAGAAGTACACCTCCCTGGAGATAAAAGATGGATGGGAATCATTGATTTTTGAAATGTCGTTGTCAGATTTCACTGGACACTCTGCAGTCATTCAATTGCAAAGTGGCTCCGCCACCTCCTCTGCATTCTCAACATCAATTCTATTTCAGGCTGAGTCTTTGGAACTTACCAGAAAAGGAAAGACACGGATGCTTATATCTTCCTGAATCTATTTATGAAATAGGTTTGATTATAAATAGAATGTGAATGTTATACATTTCTGATAATACATTTAATTATAAAATGTTTAAGGGCTAGGAAGGAACCAAAAGATCATCCTTCCTTGATTGTAAGGAAACTCTGGCTGCAGGAGGTGACATGACTTGCCAGTTAGTCAGTAGAAGAGCCTAAATCAGAAGTTGACATAATATATGGTATGAAATCAGTGCTCTAGTTTTCATTGACTTTAATTGAATCGGAATCTATTATTTTAGATCTTAGCTCAGAATGTAACAAAGATGACTTATCACTTGAGAGTTGCTTTAGATGACCCAGAAAGTTATCCCTGTTCAGGAGAAGAGGTAGTGTTTCTTAAATTCATACTATATGCCCATCTTTAAGCTAAGTGCTTTACATGCAGATTTTAGGTAGCTCAATCAAATATATCTTTTATCCTATTTTTTTTATTCACATGAAGAATCCAACAATCGGGAAGATTAAGAAATCTGGCCAAAGTTACCAAGCTAGTGAACAAAAGAACTGGGATTCCGACTTGGGACAATCTAACTCCAAAGCTTTTTTTAAAAAAAACACCGTGCCATAATCAAGTATTTTTATTAGCCAAGTTAAATAATTGAGTGTTCACAGAATCGGTTTAAGTAATGCCTGTCATGAAAAACAGGTTTGATAATACGAAGAGAGTTGAACTAAAAAATGCCGAGAGTAGTCTGATTTAACTTCCAGTTCTAGCAACTTGGCAAACCAAGCTAATTTATAACTCTTATGTACCACTAGTTGGAGAGCTGTATGAATTTATTTTTAATGTGGTACCCTTGAGACACTTAAGAGATCATATATACATATGCAGGTGTGTGTGTGTGTGTGTGTGTGTGTGTGTGTGAGTGTGCGCACACTTATATTTGAAATTATGACAGAGATAGAACCCATTGAGAAATAACAAGACACTGGAAAAAATAATGAGCAGGTATGGAGAAAAATCAAACTAGAATTTCTAGAAATAAAAAACATAGTAGCTTAAGCTAAAACCCCAATCAACAGGCTAATTAGCTGATTAGACGTGGAGGAAGAGAGATCTGGGCAATTTTCCAGATAGTGGCTCAGAGATCTGAAGAGTTGAAATAAATGTAAGACAGTCCAAGCACCATGGAATATGTGGTGAGAAGGTTTGACATTATCTACTAGGAGTTAAGGAGAGAACAGAGAGAATGCCTATTGGCAATACCCAACATAGTATTCAATAACCGGGATTGAATACATTTCTAGAACAGATTTAAGACATATATTTTCAGGGGGACTGCACTCAAGTTCCTAGGAGCTCAAAGAATATAAATTCACCTTGTTTTAAGGAAAGTTTTGGTCAAAGTCTACGCCAGTATTCAAATCAATTGTTTTTTTATATGGCAATAAATGAAAGGCTCATAAGCCTAAGAAAAATCATTAGTGAAAATGTTTTTTTCAACAAGTCCATTTATCCTCTTTCAAAATAACAACTAATCATCAGATATTGATTGCTTTCATTGTTTCCAAATATTACCCTCGTTGTTTCATAGTCTTCTGCTGGGATTTGTATCATTTCATTGTTTCCTGCATCTATCCAGGCAGAACAGGAGGATATTCCCTTCCAGAATTGCTGTTTTAGGAGTAACAAAGCAAAAGATATATATCTGTGATAAATATTAGTGGACATAATGTCACTAAGTGTTTCCCTCAGCAAGACTACACATATTCCAGAAAGCCTGACCGATTCCAAAACAGTGACAAGCTGTATAACTTCTAAATGAGTCAGGTGGAAATGAGACGGAAGAGAACTCAAGCCAATAGAAAAAAGGAAAGAAAGCTAAGAAAAAACATTAGTCAAAGAAAATGCAAGATAATATGGAAGAAATAAATCCAAATATACCATTAATCACAGTAAATGTCAATGAGCTAAACTTGCCATCTCTAAGATAGTCTCAGCTGGCATTAAAAAAGTACTGCTATGTTCTATTTAAAAATTTTTTTTGCTATATTCTATTTAGAGAATACATTGTGAAGATATAAGATAACAAAAAAGAAATGCAAAAGGATATACAAAGGAAGATACTAAGCACAAGTTCTTATAGGGAGTGATGGTACACACCTTCAGATAGACCACAGCCTAAGGGCAAGGAGCACATGGACAGCAGCTAAAGCAGACAAAACATCAGAGTTGTCTCATCAACTTTTCTTGAATGTCAATACTTCACAATTCATGTGCAAGAGAGAACAGGATCAAAAAAAAAAAAAGACAGAGAACAGGATCACTCTATTATTCTTTTTCCAACTTAGTTTCTCAAGTTAGATGCTTAGCTCATTAGTTTTCAATCTTCAAACTTTGTATTTTCTGATAGATGTGTATATATATATTCATATGTATATGAATATATACACATACATACATAATAAATATATATATTTATATGTGCTCTAAGTTTCCCTCTAAGTACTACCAAATCCCATGAATATTAATATGTAGTGTTTTCATTGTCATTTACTTCTAAACATTCTAATTTCCATTCTATTTTTTTTTTCATTTGAGAAGTGAAAATTTCAACTTCCTAATATTTGGGTGTGGTTCTCTTCTCATTTCTGAATTATATTTTATATTAAGGTATAAATTACATATAGTGACAAAAGAGGCATAGTCCTTCATGAAATGTATATTCTAGTAGGGTGAAATAAGTAATATACAAGTTATAAAAATAAACAAGGCAATTTCAGATAATAATACATCTATGAAGCTGATAGAGATTAGAGATTCAATATATTAACATACAAAAAGACATGGAAAGGGGTGTCTGGGTGGCATAGCTGGTTAAGCTCAGGTCATGATCTCAGGGTCCTAGGGTGGAGCCTTGCATCCAGCTGTGTGTTCAGCAGGGAGTCTGCTTATCCTTCTTCTGTCCCTCCCCCTACTAGTGTTCTCTTTCATAAATAAATAAACAAATAAATAAATTTATAAAAAGGACATAGTGCAGTTAAGCAACTTAGCTATTATTTTTATGTATTGCAAAATTATTGAACCAAATGTCTGTTTATAATGTTGCACCAATTGTAGTGACTCAATTCCAGCAGGAGCACATAACTACAAGCAGCTGAGAGCTTTCCCTTGCTCCATCGGTGACTAGAAGGCTGGAAGTGCTAGGGACTTAAGACTGCTGGGCTCAGCCCTGCATCACTGATAGATGAGAGAGAGTCAAGATGCTGGCTTTCTTGCTCCTTCGGTGAGAACAGGGTGGAAAGCATGTTCCTTAGTGTCTCCAGTAATGCCCCAGTGGGACCAAACCCCAATGGCTCATAGTGGAAACTTGCTCTATAACACACATGTTCTTGACTCTCTTCCCTTTCCCGTCTCACTTCTGCGTCCTTTAATGGTGCTCCTAAGACTTCAACCCAAAACACCAATTAATAGCTTGAAAGAGTCTAGTGTTCTGAAAGGAACAGAGTTTGAAGATGGGCTTCTTAAGCCATCGGGCTGCTGTCATAGTTTCACAATTTACTTTGCTTTTTACCAGAGATTAGAGGAATTTATTCATATTCACAAAATGAAGAATGACAGGCAAGGCAAGAAACATATTTTATCCCAGCAGAGGGTTTATGGTTCTTCATTTTACTTTTGGAAAACCCGAAACATTTTTTAAAAATAGATGTCTGTTGTCTATAAGCCACCAGTCTATGGTATTCTGTTACAGGAGCCCATACAGACCAAGACAAGGGGTTTTGTCCCAGGATCCATGGGTGTCCAAGGGGTTAGCGGTTGGAATTGAGTCGTTCAACTTGCAGATTCGATAGGCAGGTAGCGCTGCCTATTTAGGAGAGAGAGATAGGAGATCTAGGGAGATAGACATCTATATACCTACATATATTTTTTGCAACCTCTAGTCAAAATTTAACATTTCCTTCGATTGTGAAATGTAGGCAACAAACCACACAGTAGAATTGGCAGCACCTGGGACTTTATAACCTGTAAATATTATTGATGTTTCTTTTTATCACATTACAATTGTTGTGTCTTGAAATAGTTTCAGTCATCACAACTTCAAAATTATGGTAGCTCTTATTCCTGCTAAGAGCTCTTTTTATCTAATAAGTTTTATATATATATAAAGTAATATATGTATCTGTTTGAATATTTTTATGTAATTGGGGTTTTTTGAGAGTGCACATGCACAGGAATGGGGTGCAGGAGGTGTGAGGGGGAGAAGAGGGAGAGAGAGAATCTTAAGCAGGCTTCACACCCAGTGGGTAGCCCCACTCAGTGCTCCATCTTACCACCTTTAGATCATGACCTGAGTCAAAATCAAGAGTCTGATGCTTAACTGACTGAGCCACCCAGGCAACCTATAGTTATTTTTAAATATGTATTTGATATTTTTTGGAGTCCTCAGTATTTTATTTATGCATTTAAAATATTTTTTTTCTGAGTAGGGATCCATAGGCATGCCCAGACTGCCCCGAAATTGAAGGCATAGAAAAGAATAATAACACCTAATGGGCACTATTGTTAGCCATTTCCCAGATTAGGAGATGGATACACAGGAAGCCTAAGCAATTTGCCCAAAGTCAAAGAGCTGATAATGAGCAGAGCTAGGATAGCTATCCAGGTAATCTGGTTCCAGAGCTCATGACCTTAACCAAAATCTCTCTGAGATATATATATATTTTTACATTCATTCATTCATTCATTCATTCATTCATTCATTCATGAGAGACACAGAGAGGGGCAGAGACACAGGCAGAGGGAGAAGCAGGCTCCCTGCGGGGAGCCCAGTGCGGGACCCTGGGATCACACCCTGAGCCTAAGGGAAATGCTCAACTGCTGAGCCCCCCAGGTGTCCTTCCCTCTGAGATTCTATCAGAGCTCCTCTACTAGTTTACCGAGGACCTGTGGTCTCTGGGCAAGGACACCCTGGCCCCAGGCCCCACACCTGGCATAACAGCCGCATGTGCACAGTTGAACCTTCCATTGGCTTCACCTGTACCACTCTGCTCTTCTGCTTTTGTGTACTCCTGAGCCCCTCTCCACCGCTCTCTCTGTTCTTCAGCCATGCTCTGCTTCTCCATCTGACAGATCTTTCTTTTCCTTCAAGTCTTCGGACTTCTGTTTCCTGTTGCCACCTTGCAGAGGGCTTCCAGGATTAAGTACCAAGGTAAGTTCTGTTTTTCTTTTATATTTTACATGTCAGTCCTTTGTTGATTCCTAGCATTGTGAGTATTTTCTCCCAGTTTTTGGTTAATCTTTTCACCTTCTTTAACATAATCATTTGATGAGCAAAATTGTTAGTTTTAATGAGCCAAATTAATCCATCTTTTCCTTCATAGTTTGTGCTTTTTGTTTCTTAAGAAATCATTCTCTTCCTCCAAAGTAACAGAGATAATATGTGTGTAGTTCTTCCTAAAGTTTTTTTTTTTTTTTTTTTTTTTTTAATAATTAAATAATTTTAATGCAGGTCATGTGAAGAAAACCCCCATAAGCTGATTGCCCAATCACTTGGAGAGACAGGACCAATTCATCTGCAGAACGAAATAGCAAATATTGCTGTAAGGAACATGTAAGAAAAATTTGAATAGTAACACTAGACTCTCATTTCTCCAAAATCTGAAATGGTTTAGCTACTAATATTTTCCCCTCGTGTAGGATTCATCAGACGCCTCCAAGAAGTTGTGATTCAGTTATTTAGTTTCAATTTTCAGTGTGATGACCTTGTGTTACTTGTGTCCTTTAAGTACAGATTAAGAGTCAGAGCCTTTCTCCTGCCTTCTTTTCTTTAATTACTGTGATGCCACTAAAAATATGTTCACCTCTTGGGCCAAGAAACTTAGTATCTGAGTGACAGTGATTTCCACGGAGCAAGCAGTGTTCTGCTGAGTTCACTCAGCATAATACCCTCCAGTTCCATCCACGTTGAAGCAAATGGTGGGTATTTGTTGTTTCTAATGGCTGAGGAATATTCCATTGTATACATAAACCACATCTTCTTTATCCATTCCTAAAGTTTTTTACCTTTTGCCACTCACAGCTAAGCCCTTGATTCATCTGAAATCAGCTTCAGTGAGAATTGCCAAGTAGGGATTCAATTTATTTTCTATATAAATCTGAAACATTTCCTGAAAATTCCTTTGCTTTAGAATATTTAAATTACAGGATATTCTATTTCCTAGCAATAAAACAGGGGGTGTTTAATAGCGAGATAAATCCTGATACTCTGGGAAGAACATGTAATGAGTTGTGGTATAAAGGAATGTAGAAAGCACGTTTTTAGTTTATATTTTCACCAAGTATTTTCTAAAGAAGTTTCAACTGGCCAGTTAAGTACTTCAATTAAAAAGGAAAAGATGAGATATATGAAGTTGGAGCATTCTCTCCCTGCTTTGGATGCTATTACTTGAGGCAGTCTCACCTTGGCCTTATGTTCAACAACTTGGCATTTAAATTCCAGAAAATGAAACTTCTAGGAAACAAAAGATCAGAAGGAATGCATGTGCATGCCTGCCTGTGTGTTTATATTGGGATTTCTGCGTTTACATAGTATGAAGTAAGGGAGAAAATGCAGAAAGGGCTGTGTGGCACTTCATGCTGAAAAGCAGACCTCCCCCCACATCCCTGTACAATCAAAGGTGATAGGAAGAGTCCTGGTAACCATGCATGCTGGGATTGTGGCTTTTATAAACTCCATTAGTTCAGCAGGTCACCCCAATTAACCATGTCAGGTATAGGGAAAAGAAGGGGCGATGGAAGGAAGTGGGCAACTGGTAGAAATTCCTGCTGGGGGATCTGCACGTACAGCCTTAATAATTTGTGGGTAATTCTTGGCACACAGCAAGACATGTTAGGGCCTGGACTGTGGACTCAGGAATCACTACAGATGAATAAAAGGTCACAGCTGAGCATCTAGAAAGATAACTAGCTCCTAGGAGTAACTGATTATAGCTGTAACCTCCCTACTGAAGAATCAATAGCACCAGTATTTTATTCCCTTAATTGGGCTTTAATCTGAAGATGGCACAGCGAGACTTTACATTTCAAAAGAAACACAGAGGGGGGGATATCCCCTTTTTATACTTCTATAGAATGAAACAGGATGATTGCCACTCGTTCTCTTATTAGGACTCCCTAGGTACTGTGCCTGGGTCTAATTCCTAATAATACTGTAGGATAATAGTTAAGAGCTCAGACCCTGGGATCCAAATCCCGCACCCACCGTTTGTTACTTGTTTATTCTTAACCAGTGACTATCTCTATGCCTAAATTCTTTTATCTATAAAAATGGGGAGAGGGAGAAAAAAATAGGATCTACCTCGTGGAATTCTTCTAAGGGTTAGATGAGTTAATACGTGTTAAATGCATGATCAGAGCCTGATTAGTAATATTATAGAATTGCCAGATCCCACTCCTGCAAATTTCCTCTAGCATCTACGTAATCTCACAGTGCTTGCTGCTGTAGCAGACTGAGTTAAGAAAGAAAATGCTAACTGCTTTTCTTTCCCCTCCAGGAAAGGGACTGGACCTTTTGTTTCTCCAGAATGTCCTCAGAGGGGGAGTGTGGGGAAATTGTGCTCTTGTATTCAATTCTTTGATTTTTCTCCCAATGAGTAGTTTACTTCTCCACCCCATCAAATTGGCCATGTGATGCGTTTTGGAAGATACATTGTGATATATGCAACTTCCAAAGAAACCTGAAGGGTCATTTCATGGCGAGATGGTATTGCTCTTCTCATGAAGCCAGTTAGGGCCAGCCCCAACCACTTGGGTAAAGAAGCTAGGCATGACAGCCATCTCCAACATGCAGCTGACAAGAAACATGGGCAAGAAACAAACTTCTGTGTTGTGAGCCCCCTGAGAGTTTGTTCCCACAGTGTAACTTGCTGCCTGAAACAAGGGATATGGGGAAGAATGTCATTTAGGTAGAAGCAGACACCACCAGTCTGGGGAAAGAGAGAAATTATCCAAACCAGGAAAATGGTGTTTTCTCAGGAACCCACACTGACTCCTATCCTGCCATTTCTCTGCCTAGAATAGAAGATTGACCTGAGAAAAACAGCTCAATGCATCGAAGTAGGAAGAAATGTTAGCCTTATGAGCTTCTAGCCTTCTCAACTTGAGCACCCATCCTGAACGGATCAACCACGTTGAATTGTCTAGCTAATCACATCAGGAGGACCATCATAGATCTAAAGCTATTGGGCTCTCCCTGAAGGATCTAGACTGCATAAGCCTCCCGCTCCGGGGCTTTGGCCTAACCCTAATGGAAACAAGATTAGAAATTTGATTTAGAAAAGTGAACTGACGTGGTGTGTCTTGCATGCATTGGTGGTGGTCATGAGTTCACACTGGCCGTATTTGCGTGGTTCCAGAGATACCACTTCTGTTTTAGGATCTTCTTTGGAAAAAGATGAGCATTTTTTTTAAAAAACGTTAGCAAGTATATTTACTGGATATTTAAGCAATATCTCAGGGACCATGATGGCATGGGCCCTGTGGTGATGAATTTCTAACATGGCAATTTATTACTTTTGATTAATATAGTTATTATTTTATTGCTGATATCTGTATCTCATCCATTTTCTGGAGAAATCTTTGAATTACTGACCTATGTCCACCCAACTTTCCCAGCCCTTGGGGCTTACCTTTTAACTTCTGAATTGTTTTTTACATTCTACCAGGTTCTTTTCCTATTAAAATAATTCTAAATTCATTTATTCTGTAGAAACCATTAAACTATTGGTTGTATATATGAATATATTCCTAAATTGGTAAAAATTGTATGTTAATAGCAGAGTGCCACAGCGGAGAAATCACATTGACAAGAGCCAGTTCACATCAGCACAAAAACACACTATTATGTTTTTCATCTTTTATCTCTCTAATCTTTTTTTTAAAATACGTTTTTTGACACTGCTTCTGCTGAAAGCCACTCTACCATTTCGTTAACTTTCCTTTACATCAAAATACCTTTAAAAATTTGTTTATTCCTACTGTCTCCCATTCTCTTATTTCTCACTCCCACTTCATCAGGTTTTTACCTTTCACCTAACTCCACTTAAATCGCTCTTACCAAAAGTCCCTGATGGGGGGCATCTTGGTGGTTCAGTCGGTTAAGTGTCTGACTGAATTACAGGTCATGATCTCAGGGTCATGAGATCAAGCCCCACATTGGGCTCGGCACTAAATGTGGAGCCTGCTTTAGATTCTCTTTCTCTGGGATTCCTGGGTGGCTCGGCAATTGAGCATCTGCCTTTGGCTCAGGTCCTGATCCCAGGGTCTGGGATCGAGTCCCACATCAGGTTCCCTTCGAGGGGCCTGCTTCTCCCTTTGTCTGTGTCTCTGCCTGTGTGTGTGTCTCATGAATAAATAAAATCTTTAAAAAAAAAATTCTCTCTCTCCCTCTGCTCTCCCCTCCTCTCCCCCTCCCCATGTGCAAAAAAAAAAAAAAAAAAGTCATTGGTGGTCTCCAGGTTGTTTGATCTGCTAATGACCTCTCAGCCTCATCCAGTTTGAGTATTAACAGCACCTGACATCTGATTACCCCTTTTACCTGGGTCCTTAAAAACCCATTTCCTTGATTTTCCTCTTTTTCCTCCTCTCTTGCCACTAGAATGCTGCAGGCCTCAGCCTATGGGGCTCTCCTCTCCCCTTTTGGAGGATCTCATCCAGTTTTAGAATTTCAGATAACCTCTTTATGCTGATGACTCCAAAATACTCATCCTCAGCCTGGATCTTCTGCTTTAGACCTGTATAATTTAGGTCCCTTCTTAGGATGTTCGATTAGAACTCTTATACACATCTCTAATTTATCCGAAATCAAAATTCAAGTCTTTACCCATAAAATTGCTATACCTATAATCATTCCCAACTCAGAAAATGGAAATACTCTTCTTCCAGTAGCTAAGAACAAATCTCAAAGCTTCCTTTGTCTCCCTTCTATTTCAACCTGTAGCTAATCCATCAGGAAATTCAGATGGCTCTACCTTTAAAATATATCAAGAATCCAACTGCTTTCCATCACCATGGTTGTCCACCGACAACTGTCTTTGGCTTAGACAATCACTATTGCTTTCTAACTGATCTTCCTGCTTTCACTTTTGCCCTTTCCTGTAGTCATCATCCACAAAGCAGCCTTAGTTGTAGTCCTACTAAACTAAGAACAAATGATCTCATCCTTTTACTCAAAATTGCATAGTGGCTCCTTGTTTCAGAATTTAATCCAAGGTCTTAACGATATACAGCAAGTCTGGCCTATGCTCCCTGATCTCTGACTATATCAGTGTCCCACACTCCCTTATTCACTCTGCTTACTCCCCTCCTGCCTTTTCTTCACTACTTTCCAAACGCATCAGACACATTTGTGCCTCAGGGCCTTTGCACTGACTTCTCCTGATGCCTGGAATGCTTTCCCACTGAATATCTGCCTGGCTTACTCCACATTTCCCTCAGGTAGTTCCCCAAATGTCTTCTTCTCACTGAGGTTCACTGATCCTCATAAATCCAGGCCCCTCATAAATCTAACCGTGTAGCTCTCTCTGGCACTCCTGGTTTCCCTTACCCCTTTTCTTTATTTAGCCAAAGTGTTTATCCCATTCTGACATACCATACCCTGTCTCAATTACCATGTTTGTTTCTTATTGTTTGTGTTCCCTTCTGGGAATAGGAAGCCAGGAAAGTCTGTCGATTTTGTTCAGTGAGGATCTAGCATAGTACTTAGTACATGTCAGATGCTCAGTATTTGTTGAGTGAATTAATAGGGATGAATGGAGTACAGTACAGTGTGTTGGTGGTCATAGGCCAAAGCAAAGCAGCATTCCAATTGGACCCCAAAAAGTGGGGCCTTATTGTTCGGTTCAGCACTTGCATGATGCTGATGCAGACACTTCCATAAATTTTGCACGTGAGGTGCCTTGGTAACCCCACCTAATCCTGGACTTGGCCACATGTGATAAAGTCTGTTCTTTAATCAAAAATATCTGAGTAGAGAAGAATAAACACCAATGTGTATCTGAGTGAATTTAAAATTTTATCCCCTGTAAATACAAGTACATCATTTTTTTTTCTTTTTTTCATAAAGTGCTTTACTGATCATAACAGAAACAGGGAAACAAAACCATTTTCTTTTGAAGAATGCAGGGCCTTCAGGAAGAGAAAGCTAGAATTGTCATAATTTTTAAAGGTTATCTGAGTGCACTACAGAAAAGGTTGGGAAATTGTACATTAATTTTGGGAAGACATTGTACTATGATTATTTACTTGCTAAAAGTTAGACTTTTACGTTTAATTCAGTTCCATTCAATTATTAGCATTTTCCTTCTCAAAGATGCAAAGGTCAGTTAGTTATCAGGGAAACTCTTCCCAGGTGTTAATATTCAAAAGGTTGGCTGAGTGCCAGCAGGATGCAGGCCCGTCATTCATGCATCCACAGACCCTATGCCAAACCTGTAGCAGCATAAACTCTTTTATATGCAGATCATACTACTGCTGTCTGCTTGGGTTTAGAAGGTGAATTCACAGAAAAGGCCCCCAGAAGAATTTATTATGTGGCCTAGTACCTCAACCATATCTAAAATGCTGTTCTCTACTTCTTAGTGTAAAGAATTCCAAGGAGTAAAGGGAAGACTTTAGGTTTTTTCCTCCTTTGTTTGCTTGTTTTCTGTAGTGGCAACACAGCAGAGATCTGGAACCTCAGGAAGGAGCAAGCTACTCTTTACCAAATTAAAAATTCTTCTGACAGCTTTAATGTGTGTGGTTTTATCATTTTGCTTTTTATTTAGGTCACCAGCTGAAATTGGCATTTAAAATGCCATAGCAGCATTATAATTAATATTAATTATAATGGTAATTACCCAAGAGCCAGGAGTGGTGTGGGAGGAAGTACAGTGGTCCCTCTTCAGGACACTCTCCTTAAAAGCAACCTGTCACATTCCTCCCCGGTGGCCGCAGTTCAATTTAATTCAACACTTAGCGGAAGTGGACACCTCTAATGGGCAGAGCTCTGGATTCCTTTTTCAACCCCAGTCCCTCATTAGGAGGCAACCCAAGCAGCCCAAGAATACATCTTTCTCTCCATGTCTCCTGGCCCCACCTTCAACCATGCATGGATTATTTCTGTCCTTTGCAAATGACAAACCAGATCTGTAGGCTCTGAAGAGACCGTGGGCTGTTGATTTTTCTTCAAGTGTCTTCGTGGAGAGGATACCACAGAAAAAAAATACAGCAGGAACATATGTTTGTGAATGCTTTTTATATCCCAAATTGGGAAAAGGAGGAGGGCACTTAGGGATTGCAATTTACATCTGAATTATTTATTTATACATTAAACAAAAGACTCCCTGGAAGGAGTCCAACTCACACATCAGGCCAAGATGGTGAAACCAATGCTAGCACACCTTTCCTTTCTGCAGACTGTCAGGCCAGTGGGTTTGCCTCCTATCTGATCTCAGGTAAAGCCTGATTCCATGAGTTTAAGTGGGACCTAATCTTACCCCTGTGCCTAAGACACAGATCTGCAGTAAATTTGCCTTGATAGAGATTGGTTTGGCCACTTGCTAACTTCATGACTGAAGACACATGGCTTCATGACTCTAAATCTCAGTTTTCTCATCTATAAAATAGGGGGAATGATAACTCTATTTCCTATGGTTTGTCTAGGGACCAAATCTATATGGGGAATCTGGTTTAGTGCTTGGCATTAAAGATTTCTATATATATCAGCTATTATAATTTCTTATTGGTACCATGGCGTAGCTACCTTCCAGGTAATTTTCATAGAAAAAAATCCAAAATTCTGATATGTGCAGATTTCCTTGATCTCTGCTCAGTTTGGGAGGACCTAAAGCCAAGATCTAGGTGTTAGTGATTTATTCGGGGGGGGGAGGTGATCTCAGAAAACAGTCGGGGAGGGAGACGAGTCTAAAAGCAGTTCAAAACAAAACTTTATTATATAGTATACAGTTAAGTTTAGTATAGATTATGGAATAAAATCTGTTTCTCTGGAGAACCTTCACTAATACACCACCCTAACTGGGGGACCAAGGTTAATATCACTAGTCATAAGACATACTGATGTCATAAAACCCTTGACCTGAAGCATCAGGAAGGACACGATACCAGTTCTGAGGTATTCTTGCCCAAAAAAAAAATGCATAACCTCCTTCCAATGACAAGAAAACATCAGACAAACTCAAGCTGACTTTCTTTGAACTTCCAAACTCTAATAGCTCTGAGCCAGAAAACCAAGGTTTCCTTTTGAGGAAACCTGAATCCCAACGTTCAGGATCTCTTATCTTGGCCCAGGTATCATGTCTTCTGAGTTCTGCCAAAAGGATCTCAGTCTGAGATGAACCCTTTCAAGCGAATCTCTAGAGTGGTGGATCTCAGGACAGCCTCCATGCTAATGCCTCTCTTTCCCCTGCACTGCACTCAGTTTTGGGAGACTTTGGTCAAAGTAGGTCTGGAGTCTTCATTCTACACTTACTGATCATCAACTGTTTAGTTCAAACTCCATTTAGCTCCTTCCCTGGAGACCTAGTCAGCACACCAGGTAAATAAGTGGGAAGGGATCCAGACCTAGAGTCAGAGCCTACAACAATATGGGCCCTGTTATTAAATCCAACTATTTCAACTGAATTTTTGCCTTCTGGGGGATGAGTTTTAGTTGCAGGTGGGATGGTCTGTGTTTAGATTTAAAAACTACGCTACTCTCATAGCATCTTCCATTTGATCAACAGTTATTAGGAGGGTGAACCTTATCTCTCATCACAGCACAGAATTCCAGCAACACCTCTAAACTGTGTGGTTCCAGCCTGGAGATTGAGACACATCTCTAAAGCTACCTGCTGAACAGCTTACTTGGCTATGGTACAAGCCCCTCAAAATCACTATCAGTCTCCTAAAACATGCTTTTTTCCTATGTTCCCTACTCCAGGAATTAGAAATGGAGTAATCACTGACTCAGTTACCCAGGCAGAAGTTTCTTTGGAGTGGCCCCCTCCCTTGGACCTGTGTACATTCACTCACCAAGTCCTGGTGTTTCTGCTGCATATTTCTACTGCTCTCCATCTCCACTGCTACTGTCCTAGTCCACATCTCACCTGAACTAGGAGAACAGCTTCTTAATGAAACTAGACCTTCCTTCCTTCCGTCATCCTTCATTTAATAGCCATTATGGTGTGTCTCACACACAAACCTGATAGAATCTCTCCTGCTTGCATGCAGCCTCTCAATGCCCACAATTCCAAGGATCTGGCATTGCTCATCTTCTAAGCCTCATTTGATTCCACTCTTTCCCCGACAACCTGCCATCCAATTCTACTGAATCTCTTTCAGTTTATTGAATGATTCAGGCTCTGTTTCACTTAGAGCATGTTGCACAAATATCTCCTTTTCCTGAAACATTTCCCTTTGACCAACTTCTGTTCATTTTTGGTTCTCCATTTAGATGATACTTGAAGTCTGACCTTCAGATTTGAGTAGAGTCCCTTCCTGTGTACTCACAGCTGCTTCACCTCCAGTTATCACTGTACTTTTCTATAACCCCCAGTGGATTACTGGGGTAATCCTGGACGGAGGCGTGTCTGAGTTGGCATCACTTTGATGATGAGCTTATAGTACAGTGCCTCCTGCGTGGTAAGAGTTCAACAAATAGTCACTGAATGAATGAATACATGAATTGTGGAGAGCCATTGTCCATAACTCATGACTCCCTTATGTTCATCATTACCAAATATACATCCAGGCAGTCAACAACAGTATCAAGTCAAGTGCTGATTATGGAAACAGTTTCTGAGCTTAGTTCTAGGGGGCTTGACTGTTATGTAGCTGTCTTCCTCACTTTTTTCTCTTGCTTGGTAGTTTCTAAATTAAAGGTATCAGTGCTTTGTGGTACCTGGGTGGCTCAGTCATACTCATCAAAATCATCATCTGATTTTGGCTCAGGTCATGTTCTCATAATCTTAGATTGAGCCCTGTGTGGGACTCCACACTCAGTGGGGAGTCTGCTTGAGATTCTCTCTCTCATATGCTCTCTTTCTCAAAATCTTTTTAAAAAAGGTATCACTGCCTTTTTAAGTATACATAATCATTATTAATAAAGAAAATTATTAATCTATCCACCCCAAACAATACTTTTCTCTAGACTTGTTTTCCCATCCATCACTGTGATCACACTATATTGTTTTTAAAAGCATAAAAGTGCTATTCATAAACAACATTTTAATGTATTCATCATATTCTATTATTTACCCTGAAACCGTGAGCTGAAATCATTCATCTTTTGATTCAATTGTTTAATTTTCCCAGCACCATTTATTGAAGAGACTGTCTTTCTTCTAGTGGATCGTCTTTCCTCCTTTATCGTATATTAGTTGAGCATAAAGTTCAGGGTCCACTTCTGGGTTCTCTGTTCTGTTCCATTGATCTATATGTCTGTTTTTGTGCCAGTACCACACTGTCTTGATGAACACAGCTTTGTAGTACAACCTGAAATCTGGCATTGTGATGCCCCCAGATATGGTTTTCTTTTTTTAAAATTCCCCTGGCTGTTTGGGGTCTTTTCTGATTCCACACAAATCTTAAAATAATTTGTTCTAAGTCTCTGAAGAAAGTCCATGGTATTTTGATAGGGATTGCATTATACGTGTAAATTGCCCTGGGTAACATTGACATTTTCACAATATTAATTCTGCCAATCCATGAGCATGGAATATTTTTCCAACTCTTTGTGTCTTCCTCAATTTCTTTCAGAAGTGTTCTGTAGTTTTTAGGGTATATTTTGAGAACCATTTGAATGGTAAATGGTTCTCCAACCTTTTATTTTCAGGTTGTAGGTGTCCTTCTGTCTAAAATGAGTCTCTTGTAGACAGCAAATAGATGGGTCCTGTTTTTTTATCCAGTCTGAAACTCTGCGCCTTTTGATGGGGTCATTAAGCCCATTCATGTTCAGAGTTACTTGAACTTCTTCTTAAAGGGGAGTTTTAAGAGTCCCCCTTAAAATTTCTTGCAGAGCTGGTTTGGAGGTCACATATTCTTTCAGTTCCTGCCTGTCTTGGAAGCTCTTTATCTCTCCTTCCATTTTGAATGAGAGCCTTGCTGGATAAAGTATTCTTGGTTGCATGTTCTTCTCATTTAGGACCCTGAATATATCCTGCCAGCCCTTTCTGGCCTGCCAGGTCTCTGTGGAGAGGTCTGCTGTTACCCTAATATTCCTCCCCATGAAAGTCAGGGACTTCTTGTCTCTTGCTGCTTTAAGGATCTTCTCTTTATCTTTGGAATTTGCAAGCTTCACTATTAGATGTCGAGGTGTTGAACGGTTTTTATTGATTTTAGGGGGGATCTCTCTATTTCCTGGATCTGAATGCCTGTTTCCCTTCCCAGATTGGGAAAGTTTTCAGCTAGGATTTGTTCAAATACATATTCTGGCCCTCTGTCCCTTTCGGCGCCCTCGGGAACCCCAATTAAACGTAGGTTTTTCTTCCTTAGAGTGTCATTTATTTGCCTTAATCTGTCTTCATGGTTCTTTAATTGTTTATCTCTTTTTTCCTCAGTTTCCCTCTTTGCCATTAACTTGTCTTCTATGTCACTCACTCGTTCTTCCACCTCGTTAACCCTCGTCGTTAGGACTTCTAGTTTGGATTGCATCTCATTCAATTGATTTTTAATTTCTGCCTGATTGGATCTAAATTCTGCAGTCATGAAGTCTCGTGAGGCCTTAATGCTTTTTTCTAGAGCCACCAGTAGCTGTAGAATAGTGCTTCTGAATTGGCTTTCTGACATTGAAGTGTAATCCAGATTTTGTAACTCTGTGGGAGAGAGGGCTGTTTCTGATTCTTTCTTTTGAAGTGAGGTTTTCCTTCTAGTCATTTTGCTCAGTGCAGAGTGGCCAAAAACAAGTTGTATTGGAACACGGGGGAGTATCACTGGTCCCTCTAGCTGGTCTTCTGGGGGAGGGGCCTGTTGCGCTGATTCTCAGGTGTTAGCACTTGGGGGAGCTGCTCTGCCCCTGCCTGCTGCAGGGCTCAGCGGGGGTTGTTTACCCGTCAGGAGGAACAGTTGCAGTTGCTATGGCAACTCTGGAAGCCTGGATTCAGCCTCCGCAGGAACTACGGGGCTCGGGGGCTCTCGGCTCTCCGTCCGCAGGGCCTGGAGGCTCCGGGGCGGGGCCGCTGATCTGCTCAGCTCGGGGCAGGAGCGTCCTTGCTGTCCTGGGCCCTCCCGGCCTCTGCCTGTCCCGGGGGGAGGCCGGATCCTGGGCTGTGTCCCGGCGCCCTGTGCTCCGGGGCCTGTGTTGTTGGATTTGCGCTCCCGCCCCGCAGCTCCTCAATTGTTTAAACTATCTTTAGGAACATGAAAGAAAATTTAACTGCAATTAATATGAGCCTGAATTTTCAAAGAAAACTATTCTGCAATGTATTGCTCTCAGCTAGGATATTTAATGAATTAATAGTTTTCCAGAATTGCTGACCAAAGAATCCTCTGGCATTTTTTAAGAAATCAGAGTCTTGGGTCCCACCTTCTTCACTGCTGTAGAATTCCCCAAGAGGGATGTGGGATCTGTTGTGCCTTTATTTATCTCATGAGATTCCAGAGCAGTAGAATAGACACTGGGATGGGGGTTCCAGGGTCCAGAAGTCTAGTCCTCTCTAGCTCATCCTGAACTCTGACACTGTAGGAAAGCTGTTCATATCTCCAGGCCTCAAGTTTTCTTGATTGCTGATTCTGTTTCCTATGCTATCTACTCCACGGGAATGTTGACCAAATCCAAGGCAAAAATAAATAGAGATGGCTGCTTTTAAATTTACACAGCTCTACAGTGACATAAGGCATGATTAATATCAGATAAAGAGCACAAATCTATCATTTCTGTTTGTACAGTTTCATCAACAGCATCACACTCTTCTTATTCCTTTTTCAGTTATGAAGTTAAACCAATTGTAAATGCCTTTGAGTGAAATTTTAAATCAAACAGTGGTAACAACTCAGTCTAGGCAAAGCTTTCTATTTTGATAAAGTCTCAGTTTTCTCTGTCTTCTGAAAATAACATTTTGGCAAATCACTAGAATCTGCAGGAAGACTGACACCTCAGAAGGCAGGCAAGGGCCAGAAAATGGTAAGAGGCAGGCTGCAGGCAGTCAGGAAATTCTGTGCTGCTCAGTTTGGATCTGATTCTTTCCCGAAATCTATCAAACTGCTTTTGTAGTTTTTTGAAAGATTAGCCACTTTAACTTAAAAATGATATTTGAGGACACTGAAAGTACTAAAAGTGTTTAATTATTTGAGTAGTGTTTACAAGTTTTTCATACTTTCCATTTCCTATACCAACCCAGATTGGTAAATAGAGTCAATCTGATATCTGTTTTACTTATCACTCTGTTTCTCAAGTATTTGTACATGAGAACTTGCTATGGGATCAGAGAGCCCAATTGATTCAGTATTTAATCGTGTTTTTTGAGTAAAACATTAAATATTTCTATATTTCCTATTATAAAACACAGATGGAGAGAGGGAGGGAGGGAGGGAGGGAGGGAGGGAGGGAGGGAGGGAGAGATGGTGCCTTATGACCTCAGATGACCCTGGGTTCTCATGGAGGGAGCAATGCATGCATCGTCGTGGAAAGAACATAGGATTGGAAGTCAGCTAGACAATGATTGAAAGGTGAAATCTGCCCTTGCTAACTGCAGTCATTTCAAGCAAGAATGTCCCAGCCATCAGTATCCATCTTCTCATCTGTAGGATGGGAATACTAGCGCCTTGTTGGTAGAGTTGGGAGAGACAGTGTAGGTGAAGAGCTGGCATTGAAGTAGGTGTTCACAACAGATTAGTTTAGTTCTTATCACTGGAGCTGATGTTTCATGCCTTTCATGGGTCCTCTGACCTTACTAACTGTCCCTACGTGACAACTTGTGTTCTATTTTGCTGATGTGCTGACAAGATAGTGTGTTTCCCCCGCGCCCCCCCCCCTTTCATATTTCAAGCTTTTGTTTGGGATCCCAGGCTATTGTTCATCTGGGATTGCATTTCCATTCTGTTTACAGGGGAAGGGAAAGAATTATAAAATAGGTTAAAGGATCAAAAATTATAACAAAAGTCTGCACGTCACAGCCAAGAAGCAAATATCAATTGATGTAACCCAGTAGAGTGAGTCTGGCACTCAGAAATCCATTCATTTTTTTCACTCACTGTTTTCACATGAGTTGAGGGTCTGCCAGGTGTGGGATACTGTTCCAAATGTTTTAAATACTGGATGCCATTTCTAGCACTACACTTCCTTCGTTTTCGACATAATACTCCCTTTAGTTTTGTTTGGGTTGTTCCTTACATCTAGTGCCATTGTTGCCTTGGCCAGAATTACCTTGCATCTCCCCTCTTTCTTCTGCCTCTGTTTCCATCCTATTTGGGCCCCCTTTCTAGGCTATGACTTACATAATGACCTCTGTGAAGGCTTTCCGTCTGCCCCAAACCCACTTGGTCAGTCCTTCCTCTGCATGCCTCAGTTCCCAAATATGTGAAATGGAGGTAATAATTGTAACTGTCACATAGTATTGTCATCAAGATTTAATACTACAGCACATGTAAATCATTTAGCAGAGTACATGTGCCTTATTTAAACACATGGTTGTTATATTATTAATATTTTATCATTACCCCTGGCATCATTGTTGACATTGTTATTGCTTCTGGATGCCTATGGTATTTTGCTTGTGCTTTATATTTGGTGTTTGCTTTATTTTGGCTGATACTGGAGGAAACTACAGGTGTGTCTCCTCTAAGGCAGTGTGCAGTGCTTGCAGAGATCAAGGCTCTTTCCTACCTGCAGCCTCAGAGCCCTGTCCAGTACCTGGTGAAGAACAGGCACTTATTAGATACTTACTGGGGGGAGAAAAAAAAAGATTCTTTGTTTCTATACAATTTTTTAAAAAGGTGTCCTTGTTTGTGTAAATTTAGCAGTTCTCACCAGGAAAGTTGTCTTGACCATACAATGTGATTAAAAGAGGATTTTCCTTGTCTTTTTTTTTTTTTAATCAAATGTTTAATGGTAAATTGGCTTTTCTTCTTGCAAGGTAGTCCCCAGAGACCAAAGATTTACAGGAAAAAAATGTGTGATTGTGCAGACTGGAAATAGCTGGACTCTCAGCCCCTGAACTGCATCTTACCTTGGGAGTTAGGAAGGCACCTGGGGAAGCTCACTCAGGCATTGAGGTCCCTTGAGAACCAAGCAGCTCCGTGCTGTCAAACTCGGGCCTTCATGCTGGGCTGAACAGTCTTAGAAAAAAAATTGCTTGCCTGGATTCATTTTATTAAAACATCTCAGGCTTTGGAGTTTAAGTTATTTTTAAAGAGACAGCATCATGGTTAGGGGAATATTTCATGCACTAGATTGTATTTTTCTCTGCAAGCCTGACTTGAAGGGTTAGCAATTACAGTTTTAACATATTTAGTAGTAAAGGCCTGAGCCATTCTGTGTTGGCCACTTCTCTTCTGTTTGAAGATTAAGGGAGTCAGAAAAATCTGGCTCTAGCTGGAAGGGATTGTCTGTTCAGGCTTCCAGTGAAGGGCTCGCTCTCCTGGGGTTTTCTGGAGACTGATCGCCTACTGTTTGTATCTTAGGACTCAGGATTCTTATGTTTGGAAAACTTCCCTACAGATACTACTAAGGAGAAGGGCATTTTGAAGTTATGCCCTAAAGACGAACTCTTTTGAAACCTGAATGGAAAAAATTGCAATCTCAAACTTTCAAGTGTTACGAGAAGTTGGAGACTTAGATTTGCTTTTGGGGTCAAATAATTCTTTCTACAAAGTCTATTTCTATAGACTTTTGGTAGTGAAAAGGAAAAGCAAAGCAAAAAAAAAAAGTCTAATCCCATTAAAATATCAAATTTATCTTATTTGCAAAATTTAACATCTAGATATCACTTAGGTCTTTTTTTCATAAATGTAGCCTAGAGATTGCATTTCACTTGAAATTTGCTTTTGAAAGATGTTTGAGTATGCACGCACATGTGAGAGAGAGAGAGTGTTTTTGTGTTTTTACTGAAGCATATACCCACAAATAATTAGGATTGAAACCATAAAATAATAGGAAGAATTCTGGGACATAATTTCATCTTATGCCCATGGAAGAAGCATAAAGACACTGGACTTTGCTGACATTCAGTGGAATCACATATTAAAGTTGTACACCTTAGCAGCATTATTCTAAACCAAATTTCCTAGATATTGATAAATGTCCTGATACTAGTTGTTTGTGATGTGACAGAAAGTCCTCAAAGGCCTCTAGGGCAAGGCTATGGGTAACTACCAAGGAAGGGGGCGGGGTGCTGGTTTACTTTTTAATGAAAGTGGTGAGCATCTCCAAAGCCTATATCATCTCAGAAGGGGAGGGATCTGGGATGCACAGTGAGTACTCAGCAGACCTGAAGCAGTGATCCTGGGCTAGAACTTTTCTCTCTTTCTTCCCTTTTCCTCTCCCTCCTTCCCCTCCCTTCTCTGCTCTCTCTCTTTCTCTGTTTCAAAAGCATGTGGCAGACTTTCTTTACATGGAAGCAACCTCAGTGCTGGACTGTGAAGCATGACCAAGAAGGGTCATATCTAGTATCTGGGCTTGATTATCTATGAGATGTCATTCTTCCATTATGCTCAAGTTTTCACTAAAGTTTTAGCTTGGTTTGGGCAGCATAGTGTGGCCATGCTTAGCATGTTGATAAAGATGAAACCAGCTCCCCTACCCCCACCCCCACTCCTGCTCCTTAATCCCATCTTTTCAAGACCATTGTTGCAAGCTGCTGCTCAAGGAAGAATTGAAGTTTTGATAATCCATGAGATGACTGGAGCCAAAACAAGAAGTGATCCATAGCAGAGGAGAGAACAGTGACCTGAAACCATTCAGCAATCCAGGCATACCTGTTTGCCAACCAGGTGGCAAGAAATCCCTACCAAATGATTAAGAGAGTTTAGCTTGGTTTAGTCATTGAATATATTACCTTAGATGTATTACCAGCCTGTCAAAGAACTCTGCCTGCTTACTTTTGTTTATGATTAACCAGACAAGAGATAGTTTCTTTTATATGCATCTTAGACAAAATCAGCTCTCAGTAATTTTTAATAGATTTATCATTGTGTTTCTAGGAATATGGTAGGATTTTGTGCACTAGAATGATAGCATAGATAAGTATCACTCCTGTTGTTTTGGAAAATGACTAAATACTGTAGTTGAAAACAAAAAGACTGAGTGCCTCATAATAATTTCAGATAATTCCTCAAGTTTTGGCAATGAGACCTCACCCCACAGGTTTTATTGAGAGATGCCATTTTGGCAGCATGGGCAATGCCGCCACCGCTACCACCACCACCGCAGCCAACATCATGGTCAATGTGTGGCATGACTGAGAAGGTAAAACAATGTTTGGTGTTGTGGCAGCGTCCCCTTTCTTCTTCTTCCCATGGGATATGAGGGAATTTTCAAAACTGCCACTTCAGCCTCCTTGAAGATAAGAGGAAGGACTTCCAAGAAAACTACTTTTGAAGTTTGATAGTTGCTTCTGGAAAAGGGTACACCTTACTTCATAGTGGTGTGTCTTATTAACTGCTGGGCCTGGTGACCTCTCCCAGAGCAGTAGGAAAACCACTAGGGGATGTGGGATGGTGGTGTGGACAACAGTGTTCCCTGTCTCCCTGGGTTTATGGGCTGCTGTAACAAAATACTACAGACTTGGTGGCTTAAAGAACAGAAACTTATTTTCTCACACTTCTAGGGTCTGGAAGTCCAATGTCAAAGGTGTTGGCAAGGTTGGTCTCTCTTGATGCCTCTCTCCTTGGCTTGCAGATGGCTATGTCCTTACTCTGTCCTCACATGTCTTTCCTCTATGCACACATAATCCAGTTGTCTCTTCCTCTTCTTATAAGGACACCATCGTGTTGGATTAAAGCCCCACTCTACTGACCTCATTTAACCTTAATTACATCTTTAAAGGTTCTATCTCCAAAAACAGTCATGTTGGGGGTTAGGGCTTCAATATATGAATTTTAAGGAAAAAAGATTTAATCCATAACGTCACACCTTTCAAAGTTATATTTTCAAGAAGTATAAAAGATGAATCTTTCCTCATGCTTTCCAAAATTAGAGCTATAGAAGACTGATGAGCCTGGAGGCTCTAGACCACTCAGAATCTTCATAGCATAAAAAGGGGAGATTCAGGCATCAGAGGACAATAGTATAAGTGTACCAGCTGGACAACAAAGCTCTCAGAAGACCCCCACCCCCCAATCCCTAAGACGACTATTTGAGAATAGGTCCTTAGTGATCAAGATTTATTAAAAGAAATTACTAATTCTTATGTTTGTAGACAGTGAACTAGAATAACAATGATGATCATCAGAAAAGGAACATCAGTCTTGCCAGTACAGGCATGTAGGGACTTTAAATTTTTTTTTTTTTTTTTTACCCTTTTCACTCTTCTCCCTACCTATGCATCAAAGAGTAGGCACCAGGAATGGTGAAGGTGAGAGCAGAATTATGTAACCTTAGGAATAATTGAGTATGCCCAGCTGAATAAAATCTTTCATTAATAGCTCAGCAGAAAAATGTATCTTAAATTGCAAATGTAATGTGTGAGTATAAAATTTTGAGGCAGGAGCCATAAATGACATGGAAATCAGCATTATTACCATAGATAGAGCAGGAATTGGCAAACTATAACATACAAGCCAAATCCAGCCTATCACCTACTTGTATGGTCTGTCAGCCATGAATAGTTTTCTCCCCACTTTTAGATATAAAATGAAAAAGGGCAAATAGGATGTTCCATGTCTAGAATGGTAGCATGAAGGGCTCATGGACCTGTTCCTCAGAAGAGAACCATAACTGGTAAAAAAATATATATAATATTTATAAATATTAAATATATTAAGATATATAAATATATAATATATAAAATATATTTAAAATATATTTTTATTTATATATACATAAACAAAAAAATCTTTAAAGTTGCTGGAAATTATCCTAAGGGCATGGACCAAATGAATGAACATTTGTTCAAGAAAATTTACCTAAATCTCAGTTAAAACAGCAGGAATCTACAGCACTTGAGCCATTATCCACTCCCTCCTTTGTTACCCCCCAGTTCAGCCTAATGGACATTTCACTCTGAGTAACTATGACCAAGAAGACAGACTCCCTGGCTCCTCATTAACCAAGGGATACAATATCTTTCCAGAAGGTACAAGCCACTGGAATTGCTCAGTTCTTCTGGATCCAGGTTGCATGTACTAAATTCCTAAGAAATGGGGACAAGAGGTCAGGGTGCTCTTTCTCCACCAGTCTCTCTGCACACAAGGCTGAGGCTCTGTCACAGGCATAATAAGCTATTTCACCCATAAGCCAGAGGTCCCACGCTGTAAGAGACAAGCTCCCATCACCACCCGGAACCCTGTTTCCAAAGCAAGAGTGTTATTTCTTCTCCCCAGCTCTGAAACAGTGGTTCTGAGACTTGTGCAAGGAAAGAAGCAACCCATAAGAACAGAGGACTCTGAAGCTCTCCTCGAAGGAGCTGGCTTTATTTGAAACAGACTGTGAGAAAGTTCAAGCATAAGGATACTCTTGAAAACAGTGGAGATCTTGGTGATACAGGACTAAGAGGAGGCTGAAAGCTCTGTTACAGCCACAGGTTAAACCATAAGACTAGTTTACCAGAGAGAATCAAGGAAGAATATAGCTAAGAAAAACCCTCCTAGAATTGGAGCAAACTTCAAAGTCTGATATCAACATCTGTTGCTACAAGGGATCCTGAATTTAATTGGATCAGACTATGGAGCAGTTTACGCCAGGGCAAGGTCAAAGACAATAGGATGGCCAGCTGGTAATTAGTGAAGTCTAATGGCTGGGCATGATACCAGACCGGCCTGACAGCTTACCAGTGAAATCAAGAGAAGAGACCATCAAAAAGAATTTTTAAAAGGCCCCAAAATAAAAGCCCTAAAATAACTATCATCCCATATTGACTGTACACAGACCCAAGGCTATGCTGTCTAAGGAGCAACATCAGCAGCTTCACACTGGGCAGAGGGGGGGTGGTGGTGAGGAACAGACTTCTCTACAATAGCCTAGCAAAATCACTAAAATAATAAGCTAATGAGAAAAACAAGCCCTTGGCGGGGAGGATTAGTATCAAAAGTCACTGTAATATATTACCGTAAATGTCCAGTTTTCAACAAAAGGATTATTAGACTGAAAAGAACCAGGATAAATATGAGAAGCAAAGAATAAAATTACATTTTATTTGCTTTGATAATATCCTTTTTCCTTGATGTAACTGAATGGGTAAGTCCATGTTTTCCCAAGAATCTTTATGAGTACTGATTATTTTATTCATTGGGATTTGCAGGAGGGTAGGCAAGAGGAAAAAATGTTCCAAATTTGGCATTTAGGTGAAATAATTCATTTCAAGAAAGACTGTGTGTTTGAAAGGATGACTGACCTCATGTGGAAGCTGAAGTTAACCGCCTTCTGTCTTTTCATCTTTGGAATATGTCCTACTAATTGCGATGTGACTATCCCTCTTTTTCAGTGACTTTTTGGATATCATGAAATCAGAGTACCATTCATTTATCAATGAGGATCCAATAAGGGTTTTATTTGGCATATCTGTAGTTTCTGGTCACAGATCTCTTCTTGTGACCAGAGGAGGTTCTGAGGCCATTTGAATGTGCCATCTACTCATGCTTCCATCTCAGTTCTCTATTGGGGTAGAGCTGGGGCTTGGTGGTAAAGGGTGGAAGAAGGAGAAGGAAAGGGAGAGGATTAAGTCATCTTGCAAAAGTACAGATTACGAAGGGCTCTATGGCCAACATCAAATGCCAGATTATAAGGGAGGAGGAGGACACTTACTTGGACTTGTCTAAAGTCTCAGATCCTCTTTTTTAAAATTTTATTTATTCATGAGAGACACGGAGAGAGAGAGAGAGAGAGAGAGAAAGAGAAAGAGAAAGAGAGAGAGAGAGAGAGAGGCAGGCAGAGCTATAGGCAGAAGGAGAAGCAGGTCCCCTGCAGGGAGCCTGATGTGGGACTCAATCCCAGGACTCAGGGATCATGACCTGAGCCAAAGACAGATGTTCAACCACCAAGCCACCCCTTAAGTCTCAGAGTCTTAATCATAACATCTTGTAGAGGAGACATAGTGGTAACAAAGGCATCATTATAATAAACAGAGGCATACTAATAATTACATTTTCAAGGTCATGCTGCCAACCAAATAAAGAATTGGAAATGGACTTCAGACATCCGCCCACCTCCACAGACTATAATATCCTTTTTTTTATTTACCTCAAACTACCGTTCCCACCACTATGATGAATGAAGAAAGCAATAGAAACATGGAAAGGATCATCAGAGGTTAAAAAACCCAAGGAGGACACACAAGATAAAAATCCTTCCCAGTGCAGCTGTGACAACAAGCCATCTCTGCAAGTCAGTCTATAAAGTGGCTGTGATAATTCAGAGAAATTATTTAGCACTCAGGAGAACATTGCCACAGAATGATGGAGGGGTCTGGCAGGAGAAATTGTCAAAAGACTGGCATCAATCACGGTTAAGTGTGGCGTCGCGGCTGATTACGTGTACCCTGCAGCGAGCCTGCCAAAACAGATCTCTGCCACGCGGTGACACGCTGATGGGCGTCTGTGAGAATGATTGATGGGGTGGCCCCGCCGGCATCTGGGACTGGAAGGAGTGGATTGATGTTGCTGAGTGCTTTGAATGCAGAATAATTCCTTGTGATCCAGGCATTAATTCCTTGAAGCTGAATGTACACAATGAGAGGGAGGAGACATCCTGGGGCCTGACTTTTCTGTGTGAGCTTGTCCTCCTTATTTGCTAGAGACACCGAGCATTGGAATGGCCCAGGATTGGTCTAAAGCATCCCAAGAATCTGCAAAGGAAAACCTTTAGAATTTTTCTCATCAAGGCCTCGAAAATATTTATTGTTTTCTTCATACTTGAAACTCAAGAATACTAGCAACTACCACAGTTTTAGCATCATTTGTATATATATTTACATATTATTTCAGATCAAACACCTAATAAGCCTAAGAGATTATATAACAGTCCAATGAGCAGCAATGATTTAGTTTGAAACCCATTGTTTAGAACAATTAGGCTTTCCCAAAATGAGAAAACTCAGAAATAATGGTTGAGTTATAATAGAGTTCAGTTATAATAATAGTTCAATTATAATTGCTTGCTACCAAACTCCAGTCACTTCAGTTTTCCCATCGCAGGGCCAACCCTGCTTAGACCTGTCCTTGCATGTGTGAGCAAGAAAAATATGTAGCTGTTACTCACTTATTAGCTGTTCATCAGGTTTATTGGTCTAGATCACTACTGTCCAAAAGAAATAGAATGGAAGTCACAAATGCTAGTCATTTAATGTAATTTGACATTTTCTAGTAGTTGTATCTTAATAAATTTAGAAAAATATGGAATTTCTTTTAATAGTCTTTCTCTAACCCAATACATCTCAAGTTTATTTCAACCTGTGATTGGCATAAAAAGCAGTTACTCAACTTGTTTGTGCTAAGGTTCTGTACAAAGACAATCGATTTGGAACAGCCATATTTCAAGTGGTCAATAGCCATGTGCACTTAATGGGTACCATATTGGACAGCATCTTGATACTATATAGCTCTTGATGCTGAATGACTTGGTTGGCTTAACTGACCCAATTTCCTGTCTTCAGGTCAAACCTCTACTTTATCAAATCCTATGTTTATCAACTGATTTCTTTCTTTATACATTTTCTCAAAAAATTTGAGGGGAGCTGACACACCTCCAAATATCTATATCATTGACCTGTTCTTAGGTTATGATAATCTCAAACTTCTGAATCCCTGACTTCAACTTAAAGTTGGGACCCCTTTTCCTTCTGGCTCCAACCATGTAGACATTGCCCCAATGATTCTGCATGGCCCTGAGAAAACTGTAAGCTTTCTTTGTCAATTATCCTTTTTTGGTAATGTTCTCAAAGCGTAAGTAAGTGACTGAATAAATTCTTGTAAATTGAGCTTTTACCCCCAGCACCCAGACCAAGGAATCTTTTTAACATCCTGGAAGCCCCCTTCACCTTCCTCTGGTCACTGCCCCTCCAAGGTAACCACTGTCCTGACTTCTAACACCACAGACTAATTTTACCTGCATTTGATATTACATATGTGAACTCTTCTAGGGCTTACTCTTCTATCTGCTTTCTTTCAGTCACATCATATGTGTGAGATTCATACATGTTGCAGGTAGTTTTAGTGCTTTCGTTCTCATTGATGTAAAGTATTCCATTGCATGACAATATCAGAGCTTATCCATCTCCTCTACTGTTGACGGATATTTGGATTGTTCTGGTTTCTGACTACTACAAGTCAGACTGCTAGGAAGATTTCTTCACATGTCTTTTGGTAGAAAAAAGTGTGTATGTGTGCACGGATGTGCGCATGCGTGCATATGCATGTATAGAGTTGCTAGATCATAGTACATGGTGCCTATGGTAGGTAGAATGATGGCCCCCTGGAGATACCAGTTCCCGATTCCTGGAATCTATAAATTTTACCTATAATGAAAAAGGATCTTTGCAGATGTGATTAAGTTAAGGATCTTGAGATGTGGAGATTATTCTGCAGGTCCTAAATGCAATCACACATCTCCTTATCAGAGGGAGACCTCGTTCACACAGGGGAGAAGAGATATGAAGACAACAGAGATTGACATCATGCAACCACAAGGGGAAGGACCTGAGCAGTCCCCCAGCTAGAAGAGGCAAGGAATTCATTCTCTTCCAGAGCCTCCAGAGGGAGCACAGTCCTGCCAGCACCCTCAATTTCAGCCCAGTAGTACTGCTTTCAGACTTGTGGCCTTCAGAACTGCGAGATAAGTCATTTCTACTCTTTCCAACCACGAAGTTTGTGAGAATTTTTCTCAGGACCCTAATAGTGTTAATTAGTTTTCCCAATTATTGGTTATCTGCTTAAAAGAAAAGAAAAATCCTTAGTTTTCTAATTACCAACAATATTAAAATGCAAAGAATGAAATTTATAGAGCAAGGCTTAAGAGAAAACAGTTTACCTTTACTACCACCCTGTTTTTAAAAAATCAATGAGAGGGCTCAGAAGAAAAACATACTCTAAAGATAATTCGCTGAAGGATGGAGATGAAAATTTTCGTAAACTGCCTACCTTCCTCCATACAAAGTCACAAGAAATGGACTCTATTAAAAGCCAGCAAACAAAGCAAAACAAGGCTGATTAGGTGGAAACAAGAGGGATTAAATTCAGAAGAATTGCAAAATAATCCAAATTGAAATGTGGTGAGTAAAATAGCCAAGTGGCTATCTGGGAATGTTCAACCATCTTTTACAATTTTTTAATGTAAATATAAAACCATTCTAAAATTAAACAGTTAAAAAATCAGGGGGATTGTAAACACAAAATTTAAAATCATGCTATAAAATCTGGCAGGAAGTATGGAGGTTGGGATTGCTGGTGAGTGTGCCTCCAAAGGTATCCGTGCTGTTCAGCTCTTAACGATGGATGTCAAATTATGAGTATCCATTTTATCATGTTCAAAAATGTATATAATCATTAAATATATTTATGTGCTAAAAGCTATAAATAACTTTAAAGGAGTATAAAATTGTAAAGCATAATAAGAACACACAGTTGATTCAGTGAAGACCAGATCTGATGCCATAGAAGCAAAATGTGAATAAGTTTCTGTAAAAAAGTAAAAATAATTTTAAAAATATGAACCATCTCACATAGAGAAAATGCAGAGCTGGAGCCTAGAATGAATGCAGTAGCAGAACGAAATCTTCCCTGTGTTGAGTGAAGGGCAATGTATTGAACAAGCTCACTCCAGGCCAAACTAATTAAGAGACATTTCTAGATTCAGCCTGGAAAAAACTCTTGAGATACAAAGATACAGACAAAATACCTTACTGGTATTCAGGCTGAATGAAAAAAAAAAAAGAAAAAGACATTTCTTACAAAGAAATAATAATCAATTTACCACGAACTTCTTGGCAAAGTTACATTCCAGAAAATAATGGAATAACACCTGGAGTTCTAGGAGAAATGCTATGGACCAAAAATTACATGATAAGAAAAATGCCATTCTTTACAAAGACAACAGAAAGACATTCCCAGATGATAAAAAGCTCCCCAGATAGGCTGCCCACATACCTATCTTGGAAAAAAAAAAATTTACGTTATACTGTGATCAATTGACATGAGGTAAAATCAAGAACTCTGAAAATTGGGAAGTCATAATATAAAAGGGCTGAGCAATGTTGATCTTTAAAAATGTCTAGTGTTGTAAAGCTCCTTTAAAAACAATTATCTCAGGAAAAGTTATATAATGTGTAAAAACAATTTTATAACTATTACCTAGATCTTACAACCAAAATATAACCATATACATGTATCTATACCAGTGACTCCTAGTAAGACTCCCTCCTGCCAGCCCTGAGAGCACCATTGCCTAGAGCCCACTCATCCCTCCCCACCAGGACTCACAGCCTTAGAAACACCACCTGCCTCACAGACCCTCAGAAATAACCTTATTATGTTCTGTTCTTTACCTAAGTCACTTTAAGAAGCTCAGGGCATTAAGGTTATCTTTTTTCACCTGGATACTAATCCCTGTATAGCTCTGTAAATTCCTTGGACTGATTCAATCTTCCATTCTCAATTCCACAAAACCTTCCAATGTCTATCAATCCCTATATATTCATCCAGCTTTTTCCGTAATGATTTTTTACTTCTTTATTGTAACACCTGATTCTCTCCTGAAGACACTGCTCCCTATCATCCCTACTAAAGAGTAGATATTTTCTCTTCCACACCTGTCAGGGTAGATACCCTCTTCAGTATTCATCCTTTGAAGATTTTATCACTCACTAACTGTCCCTCTCTCCAGAGTCAGTCTTGTCATAATCATTGATGGTATGGATATCAGTATCTATGCAGAGCAGCTCCATAGACCTTCCTTTAAGGTTATAAATGATCTGTCTCTTCCTTGTCTGATATGGTAACCACTAGACACACATGTGCTATTGAACACTTCAAATGTGATGAGTGCAACAGAGGAACTGAAGTTTTATTTAATTTTGATTAGTTTAAATAACCATGAGTGCTAGTGGCTGTCACTTTGGGCAGCACGGATGTCAATGATAATTTCAGTAATAACTAGTACTCTCGGTTCTTTGGCATCTGTTCTTCCAAGTAGCTTGTCCTCCACACTACTTCAGGCACCTACTTTCAAACTCTAGAACATGTCATTATCAATAACTGCACCTCTTCCAAAAACTTGACATGAAATGTCCCATTCACCAACCACCACTGTCTCTCTTTACAGCTTACTTCTCTGGTACATTCATTCCAACAATGGCACACATTCACTCGGGTGTATATCTCCAGTTCCCTTGCCTCTTGCCATTTTACTGATGAGCCAAAACACTGCCTTTAATTAAATTCAGATTCTCAGCCTATTCCCATCAGCATGCTGGTGACTAAATGTAGCTGATGAAAAACACAACCATGTGACCTGTCTCACTTTCACTCCATGTCCACCAACCTCAAAAGGGCTCTTACCTCTCTTGTAATATTCCCATATTTCTGTAGTCCATTCTCTCTCTCCGAGACTGTGTCACACCCTCTCCCAGCTCCACCGACTTTTGACACCTCCTCTCATTGTTTTGATTCCCCTTGTACTGAGAAAATAGAAGTCATGAACACAGAATTTCTAGAGTACTTCCACCAACACCTCTCCCAGCCCCACCCAGCTGTCCCCAGATAGTCTGACTCTGTATCTAAGTTCCAGTGTGCTGTGGATTCCAATCACCCATAGCAATTATCCCCCAGATCTCCTGCATCATTAATATTTCCCTCTCTTCTAGATATTCTCCAGAGGAGGCAAACAAGCTGGAACACCTCTCAAATAAATAAAAGCTTTCTTTGGCTCCTATTTCCCTTCAGCTATGATCCTGTTTCTCTGTTCTTTACAGGAAGACACCACGATAGAATGGGTTACAAGTGCTATCTTCCTTTGGTCTTTCCAATTCCCTCTTGAATCTATGTTCACCAGGTCTTTGTCCATACTGCATTAACTTGAAGAGCTCAGGGAAAGGTATACAGTAGCCCCCATGTAGCAAAATTTGACTATAACACCCTAGTTCTCCTTATTCTTCACCCATCAGCAGCATTAACATAGCCATCCTACCTTCCTTCTAAGCACTTCACTTGGCTTCTAGGATTCCTCTCATTCTTGGTTCTCCTGCTATAAACACTGGTGTCTTAGTCTCCTTGCTGGTCCCTCTTCATCTCCTCCACCTCTAAACAGAAATGCAGCAGAGTTCACTCTTCTGATCTATCTATATTTATCTATTCACACACACTTACAGTAGCACACCAACGTGGTATCATGACTTTAAATATTATCCTGGTGTTGATGAATCCCCAAGTTTATTTTTCTAGCACAGAAGTTTCCCTTGAAGTCCAGATTTGCATTTCCATGGCCCACATATCAGATTGCCTGTTCAACATCTTCACAAGGATGCCTAACAGCCTGTCATTCTGTAATGCACTGAAAATCACTCCTCCCATGGTATGTACTATTTCAATCAATGGCAATCCTTTCCTGTCAGTTGTTCAGGCCAAAACCCTGAGAGGAAGTTTTGAATCCTGTCTCTTTCTCCACCTAATTTCCAAACCTCAGCAGATCCTATTTGCTGCTTTGCTTTCAAAGTTTATCTGGAATCTAAGCAGTTCTTACCATCTTGGCCACTACCCTTCTTTATCTAGATCACTGTAATAATGCCTTCCTGTCATTCTTGCCTTCTGAAATTTGCTTATAAACGTAATTATATTTTTCTTTTTTTTCCTTTCCTTTCCTTTCCTTTCCTTTCCTTTCCTTTCCTTTCCTTTCCTTTCCTTTCCTTTCTTCTTTCCATCCCCTTTATTTTACCCATTTTCCTACCCACCCCACCCCCCTTTGGCAATGACCAGTTCATTCTCCTATGTTTTTTGACTCTTTTTTCCCCTTGTTTATTTGACATAATTATACTTTTAAAACAAAAGTCAGGGATCCCTGGGTGGCGCAGCGGTTTGCCGCCTGCCTTTGGCTCAGGGCGCGATCCTGGAGACCCGGGATCGAATCCCATATCGGGCTCCCGGTGCATGGAGCCTGCTTCTCCCTCTGCCTGTGTCTCTGCCTCTCTCTCTCTCTCTGTGACTATCATAAATAAATTAATTTAAAAAAATAAAAAATAAATAAAAAAATAAAACAAAAGTCAGAGTAAAGGTCTTTGGAATGACCTTGAAGGCCCCACTCCTATCATAGGTTCTGTGACTTCATATCCTATAAATATCCCCCTAGCCTTAATCTTTACCAGCTACCTTGCCTCCTAGCTGTTCTTCAACAAAAATCCCTAGCCGCAGAATCTTTTTTCATAATTCTTTTTCCCAAGATACCCACATGGTTTGCTGCCTTTCTTCCTTCAGATCTATGCTTAAATGTTGCTTTATCATAGAGCCTTCCCTAACCACCTTCTAAATCATTTCAGCAACTCTGACCCCCTTGACACTCAATATCCCTTTTCTGCTTTATCTTCCTTCATAACACATATTACAGTCCAAGCTAACTCTAAATCTAGATTGTATCTATATCTGAGAGAGGGAAAGAGGGAAAGAGAAAGAAGTATATAGTTCTGAACACTAATTTTTTTCATACTCTATTTCCTGACATTTATTGGCAATCAATAAATGTGTCTTGAATTGATGAAGGAAAAGAAGCAATTAATGAAGGAAAGAAGGAAAGAGAAAAGGGAAATAAAAAAGCAAACTATGCTGAGATGTGGTGGGAGGAACAGGTGATATGGGGAGATGGAACAGTAAGCTAAACTTCTTAATGACTTTCACTTTGATGATAGCATTTATACTTGATTCCTACAATGAAAAGTTATTTTTAAATTGTATTTTAAAAATATTGTTACAGTGCACCTGGGTGGTGCAGTCAGTTGATTTAGGCTCAGATCATGATCTCAGGGTCATGAGATAGAGCCCCACATAGGGCTCCACACTCAGCAGAGAATCTGCTTGAGATTCTCTCTCCCTCTTCTCCCCACTGCTGACCTGTGGTTTCTTTCTCTCTAAAGTAAATAAATAAATCTTTAAAACATTTAAAAAGATAAATTAAAATACTATTGTGTTCCTAATACTAATATAACATTATTTATCAAACTATAATAAAAAGTAATAGTAACCACTAGTAGAATCTAAGAATACATATTTTTTTCACTGAAAAATATGGAAGCAAAAGAATAAAAAAGCTCCTGTAACAAAACAATTTTAATGATATAAACTCTTTATGAAGCCAAAATGATCTCTGATCAAGTAAATCCCATGATTGTTATTTAATGAAGACATACACAAAATTCAGCTATGGAAATAGGATGGATAGAGGTCTATCAGTCAAATATAATTTTAAAAAGCAGACTTTTACAATATTAATATTGAACAAAATTGAATTTAAAATAAAAGCATTAAATAGGCCAGGGAAAGTTCCTTTATGATGATAAATGACATGGTATCAGTTCTGTGATTAGGTTACTGAAGATGAGGGCTTCTGTCTTGCTGGTATTCCTTTTCTCTCTCCATCTCCAGCTCTCACACATTCTCTTTGATGATGCAAGCTGCTACATTATAAGATGGTCTGTGGAGAAGCCCAGATGGCAAGGACCTCCAAGAAGTCTCTGACCAATAGCCTACAAAGAACTGATCCTCCCTATTCAGGCCTTAAGATAATTGAGCCTTGGGGAAGACCCAGAGCCAAAGACTAAGTCACACTCAAATGCATAGACTCTATGAGATAAAAATGTTGGCCTTTTAAGCCATTATATTTTGGGCTGATTTGTTACACAGCAATAAATAATACAAGGGTCAGAAAGAAAAGACTACTTGAAATGAATAACAATGAGCATATCCTATATCAAAACCTATAGAATAGTATTATACTCTATGTTAACTAAATGGAATTTAAATTAAAACTTGAAAAAGATAAAATTTCAACTTAGGATATTAAAAAAAAATACTCGTGGAATCTAACAGTAACTGCCCAGGGAAGTGTTTGTAGTCTTTTTTTTTTTTTTCTAAAACATGATAGAATGAATGAAAATAAGGGATTTCTGAGTTTAATGCTTTAAAAGATGAAAAAGTAGACCTAAACAGGTAAACCATTTCCAAAGCTATTTGAGAGAAAAAAAGATGTATGTATATAGCATTAAGAATAAAAAAAGAGGGGGTGCCTGAGTGTCTTGGTTGGCTAAATGCCTGCTTTCGGATCAGGTCATGATCTCAGGGCCCTGGGATTGAGTCCCATATTGGCTTCCCTGCTCAGTGGGGAGTCTGCTTTTCCCTCTATCCCTTCCCCTATCCCCCTGCTCGTACTCTCTCTCTCTCTCTCTCTCTCTCTCTCATGCTCTTTCTCAAATAAATAAATAAAATCTTAAAAAAATATATAAAAGAGAACTTACAGTCACTGGGTGGTCTTAGCTGACATTGGAAGGTCCTTCTGACTATTCCTCTCCAACATAAAGAAATAGGGAAAAAGTATAGAAATCAGATGCACATGTCAAAGACCAAATCCCTCAATGTTATAAATAAAGAGGAGACAAGGCCAAGGCTATGAGTGGTAGTCAAAGCCAAATGGGTCACAGGGACAACAGAACCAAATACACAGACCAAATTCCTGAGGTTTTGATGCCTGTCTGGACACAAGAGTCTAGTTTTCAGGCTGAGTCCTCAATAGGAGGAAAATACTGAACTTCTGCATAAAATGGAAAGTGCAAAAGGCCATCCTTTCTATGAAAGTAAAGTATTTGCTCCACATGCTAGTCAATGGGTATGGCATGGAAACCTGTCATCCAATCGAACTAGAAAAAGAATCCCATACAAGGGATTGGAACTGTCTAGTCTTCTTTAAAAAAAAAAGGGGGGGGGAGAGGGGGTGTAGGAACAAGTTTGCACACTACACAATGGGAGGAAACTCCAAATTAAGAAATATACCTGTAATTGGTCCAGAGAGGGAAACTTTTTGGACCCCAGAGAAGGCAAACTCAAATGTCCCATAGTGATACCTACATAAATGAAGATTCCCTGGTCTATGCTAAGAAACAACCCTATTCTCTAGCGTGAAGGGGATCTCACAGTCAAAACTTTCAAAAGAACAGCAGTAAACTATTTACTATAGTTGAAAGTTTATGAACAATATGGATAAATCTAGACCTTAGTAACTATAAAAGAACACTCTTTAAAAGGTTTATATATGTTTATATATTATATATAATTGTACCCTGAGGTTTCTATTTCCTCCTTTATTTCTCTATTTTAAAAGTGTGTGTGTGTGTGTATGAAATTAAGAATATACTGAATATTTGCAAATGACATATCTGATAAAGGGTTAGTATCCAAAGTATATTAAGAACTTACACAACTCAACACCTAAAAAACAATCCAATTAAAAAATGAGCAAAAGACATGAACAGACATTCCTCCAAAGAAGACACACAAGTGACCAACAAACACATGAAAAGATGCTCAACATCACTGATCATCAGGGAAATTCAAAGCAAAACTACAATGAGATATCACCTCATACCTGTCAGAATGGCTAAAGTCAACAACATGAGAAACAATGGGTGATGGTAAAGATGCTGAGAAAGGGAACCCTCATGAACTGCTGGTGGAAGTGCAAACTGCTGCAGCCACTTTAGGAAACAGTATGGAGTTTCCTCAATATGCTAAAAATAGAACTGCCTTATGATCCAGCAATTATATTACTGAGTATTTATCCAAAAAGTACAAAAACTAATTCAAAGAGATATATGCCCAGCCCCATGTTTATTGCAGCATCATTTACAATGTGCTGCCAAGATATGGAAGCAGCCCATGGCCAATCAATGAATGGATAAAGAAGATGTGGTATATGTGGTGTGTGTGTAAGTGTGTGTGTGTGTGTGTGTATACATAAATATGTATGTGTATATATATATGTCTGTATATGCATATATGTATATACATGCATATGCTTGTATGTATACAAGCATACCTATGTATGCTTATGTATGTATATGCTTGTAAATATACATACAAGCATATGTATGTATATACATATATATATATACATACATATATATATACATATATATATATATATATATATGAAATATCTTTAAAGAAGTCTCTGTATAGGGCTTGAACTAATGACCTGAGATCAAGAGTCAGATGCCAAACTGACTGAGTCACCTAGGTGCCCCTGTATGGAATATTATTCAGCCACAAAAAATGAAATCTTGCCATTTTGCAACAACAATGGAGCTAGAGGATATAATGCTGAGCAAAATAAGGCAGAGAAAGACAAATACCATATGATTTTACTCCTCTGTGGAATTTAAGAAACAAAACAAATGAACAAAGGAAAAAAATGGAGACAAACCAAAAAACAGACTCTTTTTTTAAAATTTTTTTTTATTTATTTATGATAGTCACACAGAGAGAGAGAGAGGCAGAGACACAGGCAGAGGGAGAAGCAGGCTCCATGCACCGGGAGCCCGACGTGGGATTCGATCCTGGGTCTCTAGGATCGTGCCCTGGGCCAAAGGCAGGTGCCAAACCGCTGCGCCACCCAGGGATCCCAAAAAACAGACTCTTAACCGTAGAGAATAAACATATGGCTACCAGAGCGAAGGTGGATGGGGAGGATGGGTGAAATAGATCATGGGGATTAAGTCCTGTGATGAGCTTCGGGTGTTGTATGGGAGTGGTAAAGTACCATACTGCACACCTGAAACAAATATTATACTGTATGTTAATTATATTGGAATTAAAATGTTTATCAATCAAGTTATATATAGCTTATATATAAAATATTCAGAAAGGAAGGAAGAAATAAAAACTACAAGGGAATTTTCTCTTTTTTTTTAATTGATAGAATTTCTGGAAACGAAGACCAAAGACTTTGGAAAAAAAGAAACACTCATTATATGGGTTGAACAGGAGATTAGACTGCTGAAGAGAGTATTAATGAAACATTGATGATTAGAAATCACCAAGAAATCAAAAGAGATGGAAATTATCAAAGAAAATAGAGCAAATAATAAGAAGCTTACTGTAAACCTAAGAGAATTCCCAGAAAGGGAAACAAATGGAGAGGCAATAGTGAAGAGATAATACATGACTACAAGCAAATGAACTCAAAGAGGATGATTTTTAGACAGAAATCCACAGCAAATCCAGAGAGGAAACACCAGATCCAAATCCTGACAAAAACTTGGGAGGATAAAATGCAAAGAGAAGACTCATGATCTGAACAAGTAAAATTATGAGAGGACAGCAGTCTTTTCATCAGTAAAAATAGAAGAAGTCAAAGCAAGGATATCTTCACAATGATGAGTGGAAAATCCTCAATTATTTTATATTTCCACTACCAGTGTATGAATGGTTCCAATTTCTCCATATCCTGTCCAACACCTATCTTGCTTTTAAAAATATTAACAATATAGCTATCCTAGTGGGCACTAAGAAGTATATGATGGTCATTTTGATTCCTGTATCCCTAATGGCATGATGTAGAGTATCTTTTCATGTGCTTGTTGGCCAATTGTCTTCTTTGGATAAATGTATATTCAATTTATTGCCCATTTTTAAGCTGAATTCTCTGTTTTAAGATGTATTTATTTTAGAGACAGAGAGTAAGGGGGGCAAAGGCCAAGTGAGAGAGAGAACCTCATGCAGACTCCCTGCTGAGCACAGACCCTGAAGCAGGGCTCCATCTCCCAGCCTTGAGATCATGACTTGAGCTGAAATCAAGAATCAGATGCTTAACCCACTGAGCCACCCAGGCACCCCAAACTGAATTATCTTTTTATTACTGACTTGTTACAGTTCTTGTATTTTGTATACAAGTCCCTTATCAGATTTATGGCTTGCATTTATTTTCTCCCATTCTGCGTTTTTATTACTTTCTGCACAGCATCCTTCAAAGCACAGAATTTTTAAGGTTCAGATGAAATACAATGTATCAATGTTTTGCTGCTTGTGCTTTTAGTATTGTATTTGCAAAACGGTGCCTAACCCAACGTCACAACAATTTACTCCCATATTTTACTCTAAGAGTTTATAGTTTTAGCTTTTACATTTAGATGTCTGGCCCACTTTGAGTTAATTTTTGTATCCGGTGTTAGTGGTCCAGCTTCAGTCTTTTGCTTGTGGATATCCACTTGTCCCCACACTGATTGCTGAAAAGACTATTCCTTCCCCTATTGAATTGTTTGGTCACCCACATCAAAAATCAATTGGCTGTAAAAGGTGAGGGTTTATTCTGGATTCTCAATTCTATTCCATTGATCTATAGATCTGTCCTTACATCAGTACAACACTGTCTTAATTACTGTTGCTTAGTAGTAAGTTTTGGAATTGGGAAGTATGAGTTTTCCAACTTCGTTCTTTTTAAAATTGTTTTGTCTATTCTCATTCCCTTACATTTCCATGTGAATTTTAGAATTCGCTATTTCAATTTCTGCGAAGAAAAAAAAAGTCAGTTGGGAGTGTGATAGGAATTGCATCAAATCTGTAGATCATTGTGGGGAATGGTGCCATCTGAAGAATACTAAAATTCCCAATTACTGAACATGGAATGTCTCCCCTTATATGAAGGCTTTTCTTAAGATTTCAGGGCACAAGTCTTGTGCTTTTTATTGTTGTTTATTCCTAAGTATTTTATTATTTTTGATGGCTTTGTAAATGACATTTTCTTAATTTCATTTTTAGATTTTTAGATCATTCACTGTGCATAGAAATTGTTTTTTAATATTCTGTATCCTACAATCTTGTTTATTGTAATAGTTTTTAGGGGATTTCTTAAGATTTTTCTTAATAAAAAAAATCATGTCATTTGCAAATAGAGGTAACTTTACTTCTTTTCCAATCTTGAAGCTTTATTTCTTTTATCTGCTCAATTGTTCTGACTAGAACCTCCAATACAATGTTGAATAAAAGTAGGGAGAGCAAATGTCCTTGTCTTGTTCCTGATCACAGGGGGAAAGCATTCCATTTTTCACCATTAAATATAATTGTTGTTTGTGACTTTTTTCATATATAATCTTCATGATTTTTATCAGGTTCAGGAAGTTATTTTCTATTTCTATTTTGGATTTTCTCAAATGCTTTTTTCCACATCTATGTTTATTTTTTCCTTGGTTCTAATCAGGTTTTATTAAATTACTTGCTGTTGTTACATTAAATGACTTTTTACATTGAGCTAATCTTACATTCCTGAGATAAATCTCATTTGGTAATGGTGTATGATCCTTTCTATATGTTGCTAGATTCTGACTGAGATTTAGTCAGTTTTCTTGAGTGAATATTTCCTAGTTTGCTGTATGTACTAAGATAATTTATAAGGACTTTAAATTTTTGTGTTTTGTAATTTTCACTGAATTGTTTGTTTTACTGGGGAGAGGGTCCATCAAACTCTTAGTTTGTCTGTCTGTCATTCTGAAAGATTCCATTTCGTTCTTTTTTATTGTTATCTAGTATTCAGTTGTATGATATACTAAAACATTATCATTCTACTTTATGGATATTTGATTTGTTTCCAATTATTGCGATTACTATAAATTTTCTGTTCATTTCTACTGAAATAAATGTACAAAAATTCTTTAGGGTATAAATATACATATTTACCCTTATAGGATATTTGCATCTTCAGTTTTATGGAGTAAAGTCATATCACTCAATTATAAGTGATTGTCATGAGAGTTCTTGACATTACCTTCCCAACACTGAGGATTGTGAAACTTCTTAAATTTTACCAACATGGTCGGTGTAAAATGGCATTGTACTACAATTTTTGTTTTATCTGTTTGAATGCTGATGAGGTTAAGCATTTCTTTAAGCATTTAATTAAATCTTTTACTTCTGTTTTTATATCTATACCACACACTTTATATTTCTATTGGATAATTGGAATTTATTGATTTGTGCTTTCCATGTTGGAAGTCTTAAATCCTTCTCTATACCAAAGTCAAAAATGTATCCTCATACATTTGTTTCTATAAGATGAACTTTAAAATTTGATTTTTCACATTAAAATCCTTAAGCCATGTAGAATTAATTTTGGGGCATGGTGTGAGTTAGAGATTCAACTTCTTTTTTGTTTACTGTTGTTTTGCATTTCTCCTTACGGATAATTTTCTCGGTACAATGTATTAAATAATCATTTTTATTTTTTACCCATTGATCTGTAATACTGGCTTTGTGATATAGTGAGTTTACACGTATACCTAGATCTGTTTCTAGACCCTCTTATCATACCTGATTGGTCTGTCTATCCTTGAACCAATATGACACTGTATAAGTTATTATAACTTGGTAATAAAGTCTTTATAAGATGGTAGGACAAGTTTCTCTGCTTGGGTATTCCTCAAAATTGATTTGGCTATTCAGATGAGATTTTTATAAATTATATAATCATGCTGACAAGTTCTAAGAAAAATACTTTTAAATTATGACTGGAATTACATTCATTCTGTATATTGAGTTTGGGATAATCATGTCTTCCTATGCATTAATATGATTTTCCCTATCTATACATTTAAAAATATAATTTGGTGAAGGCTTTTGATTTTACTTTTTAGTTTTTGGAAATATTTTAAGTTTCCTCCTAAGTTTTTGTACTTTTGATCTTTTTCTAAGCTGTATTTTTTAAAGTCCATTTTCTAACTCTTTGTTAGAATTTAGGAATGTCATTGATTTTTACATATTGATCTTTTATCTATTAACTTTGCTAAACTCACTTATTGGTACTATTAATCAGTCTGTTTTGGTTTTCTGTGCAAATAATTATGCCAGCAAGATTAATTATAGGTTTACTTTTTTTCTTTTCCAATCCTTATGCCTTTTATTTCTTCCTCTCTCCCTTGTACTCATATGGACTAAAAGTAGTAATAGTGGACATCTTTCCTTTATTCCTGATTTTAAGGAGAATTCTTTTATTTTTTCATCATCAAGTGTGATCTTTGCTGTGAAATATTCATAGAATTTCTTTTTCAATTTAGAAAGTTCCCCTCTGTTCCCAGTTTTCCGACTGACCATTAGCAAAGGATAAAATGGTGGTTTTCAGAAGAGTTTTCTCCTTTAATCTGTCAGGGTGGTGAATTACATAACTTTTCTAACATTGAACTAATCGTTCATTCCTGAAAAAACACCAGGTCAATCATGACTTATTATCATATAATTTCTTTCTGGATTATATTTGCTGGTATTGTTATTTTATCCACATTCCTGAGTGTGATTACCTGAAATTTTGATTTCTTGCATTGCAAATTTATGCCAGCCTCACAAAATTAGAGAATTTTCCCTTTGCCCTATTCTCTAGAAGCATTTGTGTATATTTTCAATTTTTGGCCCTACAAGATTTGTTAAAACTTGCCAATATAATTTTCTAAGAAGACTTGACATTTTTGAGTCTGTTCTTTTAATGATCAGAGCAACATTTACATTTTAGATTTCTTTTTGATCCTTTATGGAAGGTGTATTTTCCCTTTGTCCGTCATGCCACAATGTATAACTTTATTTCTATAAAATTGTTCGTAATATTATTTTTTTATTTTTAAAAATTCTCTTCTCTATGCAGTTGTGACCCTTTTCATTCTTATTATCCTTGTTATCCTGTACTCCCGTCTTTTCTTGATTACTCTTGCTGGGTGTTAGCCAATCTTACTGTACTTTTCAAAGTTCTGGTCTTTGAATTCAAAGATCTGTTAGCTCTCTTGATCTCTAGTCTCCCTTCTCTACTTCATTAATTTATACTCATATTATCTTCTTTCTTCTATATTTTTTGTGTTGGTTTTGTTGTTCTCACTTCTTAAGTTGGCTTGTTAATTTTTAGCCTCTCTTGTTTTGTAATATAAGCGTTTAAGACTATCAATTTCTTTCTAAGTTCCACTTTAGTAACATCTTTCAAATTGTTTGTAAGCAGGATTTTCAATATAATTTGTTTTTTTTTTTTAAGATTTTATTTATTCACAAGAGACAGAAAGAGAGAGGCAGAGACACAGGCAGAGGGAGAAGCAGGCTCCCTGCGGGGAGCCCTATGCAGGACTCGATCCCAGGATCACAACCTGAGCCAAAGGCAGTTGCTCAACCACTGTGCCACCCAGGCGTCCCTCAGTATCATTCAGTTTTAAGAATTTTTATCTTCCATTGTGATTTACTTAAAATTTTTTATTTCTAATTATAAGAGGTGTTTAAAATTAGTTATTTTGATTCTTACTGGATATCTTTTAGATTCAGAGAGAGCTATTCTCCCATCACTCATCGAGGACAACCCTCTAGGAAATACACATCCTTTGCACTTAAAGCCCACGGGTCTTCCCTTGGCTTTTTCTAGACTGGATAAAAATCTGTCTCTCTTGCCTGGCTTTTCTCCTTTCTTGAATCTCAGTCTTGAGAGCATCTGTAACCACAAGTCTGAGGTCCCCATAGGTTTGAGCCTTTTCCACAATCTTTTATCTGACCTCTACTGCCCAGTGTCGCCATCACAGTCAAAGGCTATGCCAGAGCTCTGGCTAAGAATCCCTGGGCTTCATCCTGATGAACTTCCACCTTGGTTAATGGTTTGTACCTCTGATCTTTCTATCCTTTGAAAAGTTTTTCATCCAGCTATATTTTGCCCATTCTTCTCCATGACTCCCTGTCTTGGTTCCTGATTAACTCAGCCTCTCTAATTTCTTTCACTCTAGTTTGATATATAAAATTAGAAATGCCTATCTGCGCCCACCCCCGCCCCGTACACTTTGCACTTCAACTTATTTTTCATGGCTATTCACCAGCTACATACTTTCTGTGTCTTTATCTTTAGCCTTGATCCTAGGTTTCTATCATTTATTCCTTGCAATTCTCCATACCTTCATTCTTCTATTCTTATTCTTTCCTTTTATTTTTATTCCTTTATTCTGCATGGAAACTAAGTGCTAGAATCTTAATTTTTTTCATAATTCTAGTTTATTCTATTAGCATGTGCTAAGCACCACTTTAGCACTTTAAAAATAGTAACTCAGCTAATAGTTATTACTACCCCCAGGTTATAGTTACTATTCCTATCATCCCCATTTTATAACTGCAGTAACTGAGGCAGGGAAGGGTGAATAGATCGTTCAAGGAGAGATTGCTCGTTAAGGTAGCCCTAGGATTTGGATGCAAGTGGCCTGATTCTAATAACTCTGCTCTCAAATGCTATTCCATGGTGCCATTGTGAAGCTCTTTATTCCTACTACTCAGTGTTGTTTTCTCCCTCCCTCCTCTGAGCTCCCACTGAAACTTACTTGTTCTGCTACCATGGCACTTGAAGTAGACTGACTTTCCTATAATTTAATGTACATCTTCTATGCAAGGTTATATGCTCCCCAATGGTAGAGAATGTCCTCATTTTTTCTGTTCCCAGAACCTAGTGTCACTATCAGGTTGTACACAGAATAACCATTCAATAAGTTGAATAAAGGAAGATGTTTCATCAAGAGGCCCCTCAGAAGGCAGCAATAGTACAGGGGATAAAACCCAGGACTTTGATTCAGGAAAATAGTTAAAAATCTGGCTCTAGGGGCACTTCAGTGGCTCAGTCAGTTAAGTGTCTGACTCTTGATTTCAGCTTAGGTCATGATCTCAGGGTTGAGGGGTTGAGACCCACATCAGGCTCTGAGCTTACTCAAGTCTGTCTCTAAGATAAATGGGTAAAATCTTTAAAGACAGCCTGGCTCTGATATTTGATAGCTTATGTAAAGCTATGTGACTTGGGCAAGACACCTTACCTCCTTACCTTTGATTCTCTTAACAAAAATAGAAATAAAATCATCTCCTTCGTGTAACCTCAGTGTTTGACTCAACATAAGTTTTACATGAATTATATTCTTCATCTCTTATTCTTTCCTTTCCTTAAACTATAGGTCCATGAGTCACTCCAACATTCTTCCTTCACTTATTCTGTAAGCACAGAGCTTGTCACTTAGACTCATTTCTTCATCTCTTCCCCTTGGAACTTCATTACATGTGCCAGAGTCCATAAGCATCCCAGGAGCAGTGATTATTTCTGTATTGACCATTGATTGTTGTTCTGGACTCTGCCCCTCACTTTAGTTAGGAGAGGAACTAGGATCTCTTTCTCTTTTGGTGGATAGTTAGCGTTGACCAAAGGAGAAACTTGCATGAGATTTGGGAGACAAAGCAGTGGTCATCATTCTCAGAGAACCTTCTTTTGCAATCACCATTGTGGAAGAATGCTGAGAAACCCAGCAGGTCCCAGCTTGTCCTAACTCTCCCCTGTTCCTCATCCAGTAGTTCCTGGCCATACTGGCAAAGTGGCCATCCCAGCCCCAGATGCTTGACTCAAGGGCAGCAGTGCTCCCCTTCTTAGTCACTTTTGAGGAACAGGATACGTTCCACTTCCTCAAAGCTCCATCTTGGCCACACATGCCAAACTCTAGGTGAATTCAGTTTCTAATATTCCAACTGCTCCTTGCAGATTTTTGCTTCACCAGTTCCTCTCACATTTGAACAAGGTGTAGATACCCATGCAGTATCTCTAGCTTGTCATATGCGTGTGAGGGAGGGTAGATAGGAAGGGGGTGATACCTGGCATAGAGTAGGTGCCCCCCCAAAATATTTGTTTGATCCTTAAGATCATGGACTACATCTTAGGACTGTATTCAATATCTTTTACATTACTGGATTAGTTTATGTTAATTTTCTAAATGGCACATGGAAGAACCAGAAATGACAATGAACCCTGATAAAGAGATCAAAGGGACAAACTAACATAATCAATAGAGTTATATGACATGGGCAAGCCCCAAGAAAAGATAACGAAAATCTACAGATTCAAATAAGAACACAGGAAAAATAATCACTCCATAGTTAACACAGAATACAATTAAGGCAAGCAAAAACATTATAAAGAGATTCTTTCATATTAATGTTTTCTGAATAATGTAGAAATAAAGTTTCCATGGGTGTCATATATAGGTAGATTACATGTCAAAAGGGTCAAACTATGTCCCCTGTTTCTTATGTTGTTCTACCAGTAGATCACTTGGAAGAAAGACACCTGCAATAGGAGAATTCAGTACATTGATTCATAATTATACATGTTATAAATCTTCTGCAAATTCTATTTTAAGACTTCACTGAAGTCTTTCCTCTCTCTCTTCTTCATCTTCTTCTTCTTTTTTTTTAAATTGCAATGGTACCCACCCAGACGTTTGATCCCTGAACAAGTGTGATGTGTTCAGGAGGTACATTTAATTAAATGAGGATTTAACAGGAGCACTGGTGTGTGACTTTTCTTTTTGAACTACACAGAAAAAGGAAAGCCAAAACCTATGGTAATGTGACATTTAAGTTGCAAATTCAAACCGAAAAAAAAAAAAAAGGAAATGCTAAAGTTATGGTTGTCATAGTAATTCCAGCTAAACCACAGTACAAATAGTGTATTTCCCAAAACTCGTTTACACTACAGAGTCTTATATATCACCTATTATATCATATATTTTAATGTTACGTAGTGCATGATTCCTACTAACATATGCATTGAAATGAAAACAAAACAAGCTCTCTTTTTTTTGTTTACATATTTTGCTATGGTTCATCTACTAGAAGCTGAATCTGAAGACGGTTCCTAAATACATACTAAAATTTACAATTCTGGGTATAGTTTATTTACTATGTCTTCCTTTCCCACCACCAGAACTTGGCGTTTGGAGTAACATAGTCAACAATAAATGAGACGATCTCATCTGAATTCATCCGTATTCATTCACATCAAAACCCTCTGACTTGAAACATTAAAAAATAGACAGTTGCTGAAATCTGTAATTCCAGTTGTCTCTTTCATCATTTCTACATACCACATTACATATTGCATACCAGGTACTTTCAAGCCCCTTCCAGCCTGGATATTCTATGATTCTCCTAAGTTATAGACTTCTTTATCGAAAAATACCCCATTGCTTCTCCAATTGTTGTTCTACTTTCCCCCTGATGAATACTTTTTGAAATCTCATTTATTTTTGTAAGACAAGACAAAATTGAAACATCCCCTGGGCAACAAATAATAGCATGCATATCCTACCTTTTCTTCCCTCTGCTAAAAGTTGTGTTTGTCTTAGGGCAAAAGCTGATAGAAAAGCCTAGATTTTATGAATAGCTTGAAGGCATATTATTATAGTTCACACCTTCCGAGCTTCAAATCATCTCAGCCAATAAAGTATATAACCCTAAATACACAATTTGGGGTACATTCTATCAAACAGACCTAAGTGAGCAAGGGAAAAGATCTTTCCATTTCTCTGTTACTTTAAAGCATCATTCCAATTAAACATTTCCCTCTTCTAACAAGAGATAGATAGCAGGGCCGGGTGCTCTTAGCTTACACCAGTTCCAGCCAGCCTGCAGTTGACCTTGGCATCCTGTTTTTTCATATCACTTATCTTGGTGGATTGTAGTCCTGTTTTTATTCATCTCTCCTCCATATAGAACTCAGGGTTCAGAACTTACCCTGTCCCTCTGTTTTGCATATCACTGCACCCTGGCCCACTTCACAAAGTGAAGTACCACATAGTAAGCAAGTGTATACGTATTTGTAGAATTAATTCACTAATGATTTAGAACAGGAGAAGCCTCTGTCTCCCTAGCATAGATGCCATATTGAGTTCACATTGAGAACTTCATAAATTTTTGGTGAAGATAAGGGGAAGGCAAGTGGGAAAGAAAGCCTCTAGCAGCTGTCTGAGATGAGCAAAAAAAAAAAATTTTAAGACATCCAAGGGAGGGGACACCTGGGTGGCTCAGTGATTGAGCGTCTGCCTTCAGCTCAGGTGGTGATTTCAGGTCCCAGGATTGAGTCCCGCATCGCGCTCCTTGCAGGGAACATGCTTCTCCCTCTGCCTATGTCTCTGCCTCTCTCTGTGTTTCACATGAATAAATAAATAAAATCTTAAAAAAAAAAAAAAAGACATCCAAGGGAGGAATGCGGCTCTAGAAGAAATCACAGACATTAGTGACCACCAGAGTATTTGCTATATTAAAAATGTAGTATATTTGGCCCTGGTTTCTGAGACACTGCCCTATACCCTGAGAGTCATGGCAATGTCTAAATCCAATGTTTGTGCAGTGTTTTGCATGTCTCAGCTCATATTTGGCGAGATGTTAGGAAATGCCATTTGTCGTGTCCAGGTGTTTGGCAACATTAGGGCCATTTTGTTTTCATCTGCCCTGTGTTCTCTCCTAGTGACACATTCCACAAATTGAAAGAGCATGCCAGGAAGAGAATATACTGAGTTATCATTGTCCCCAAATACCCTGGACCAGAAGTCACCATTTCACAAAATAAGGGATCTGCAAGTGTTTGCAAATCAGGAGATAACACCTTAGGAAATCATTTCTGCTTAGTGGAGGGCCATGGAATCAAGCTAGGAGGTGGGGATAGGTGGAAAGATTATTCTTCCTTCTTTCAGAGAAATGCACATGGAACCTTAGCTTCATTTTAAGTTTGTTATAAACACATTAGATATTTCTTGTATTCCTCAGCGCTTCCTTGTTCTTCATGAATATTAACTCATTTGGTCCATATAATGGCATTACACATGTCTGTAATACTGCTCTTTGCTTGACGTATCCATCTCCCCTCCCCACTTCTACTAAATAATACCCTGGTGTGGGGGAGGTGGTAATGTGACCGGCCAAATTAGTGAAATCCCCAGCCTCCATTGCATGGCCATGTGATGAGGTTCTATCCAATGAGATATAAACAGGACTTTGGAGATGGACTGGCATTAACAAATAATACCGTGGAACAACCCAAGAGAAAACCTCTATGCTTTACTGCTTTCTCTTTCCCCTTCATTCTGCCTGGAATATGAGTACCTGTAGATACAGAAACTACCTTGAAACCAAGAGATTAAAAGTCACATATTTGCACCTTAAGGATGATGACACAAAACTAAGGAAAAAGTCTAGAAGATGGATGGTCTCTTGGAACCATTTCTCCAGCCCTGGACTGTGTACTCCTGACTTTTTGTTACTCTAGAAAAATAAACACTACTTGAATAAGCCACTGAACTCACATTTGTTGAGTGTAGATGAACTCAAATCCCCAGTAACAGAGGTAGGTACTATTTAAATCCCTGTGTTTCTAGTGCAGGAATGAGGCACAGAGATTTAGCAGCTTGCCAAGATCTCTCAGACAGGAGGTGGAGAGACTAACCTAGGAGCCTAGGCCAGTGGCTCCTGGACCCTTGCTTCCAGCATCCTGTCCTAAGCTTTTCCTCTGCTTGATTGCTACAGATCCCCAGGGCCTTTGTATATTCTTCAAACCCTCCACCAGTCACCCCACTTCCCTGGTTCCAACGTAGAGAAAGATGAGAAGGTCATTGTTCATGACAGTCCTCACAGCATCCCAACTTAAGATAAAGGAAGCTATTTCAGAAAGAAATCAGTTGTGATAGTTCTTAGAGACACATGAAAGCTTTAAACAAAGTCCTGAACTAACGGGCTGCATATCTGTTTTGCAGTGGGCTTGGACAAAATAAACTACAAGAATGAAAATGCCTTTCACTTCCAAGGGCTAAATCACTGTCACTAAGATGGTGTAGTTCTCAGGCAGTGCCTGGAGATCCAGGGTTTAGCTGTCAATCTCCAACCATCATGCTCTCAAATCTTTTCTCTCCTAGCAAAATTTTAAGAGGAGATGCAGAGGTTCTGTCTCTTGATATAAATTGTTTTAGTTGCTTATTAAATTTGGAAATGTACAACATTGAAAAGCAAAACGAATGCAAATTTTCTGCTGGCAGCCTTTCTTCCAAGAAAGTCCATAGCCCAGACAGTGGTAACTTTATAAAACAGAACATGGGAGGGGGACAACAAAGTGCTTAAAATCTGGAAATAGGTTTAATCCACCCACTGAGTTTAAGAAGCATTCCAGAGCATAGTCATTTGGCTATTTGAATGACAGCCTTTACAATGCAAATTACTCTTCTATTCAAATAGAAAATCTCTGAGCACTGGGATGAAGTTGCAGGTGCTTTTGTCAGAAACACCTTAGAGCAGCTTTTCCCAGAGGGTCCAATGGTCAAATTTAAGAAACACTGGATTTGACAATGTGCATTAGCATATTAGAGTCTTTGCTGGTTTCTGCACCACAGGCACAGGTTGAGCATTATTCAATACATCTAAATACATTTGGGGGAAATATTAATCTATACGGAAATTGGGAACATCATATCTTTACCTTATCAGGTAGATGATTACATTAACATTTTGATAATCCTCCTCCCCACTCACCCCTATTCATAAAGTCTTTAGCTGTGCAGGAACATTGAATCAATTACAGTCAATTCGTGGTTTTTGCAGATTCCTTATTTGCGAGTCTGCCTACTTGCTGGAACTTACCTGTAACCATCAAATCAATACTCAGGCACTTTTGTGGTCATTTGTAGACATGCACAAGGAAGAAAGAAATTGTCCCCCAATGTGCAGGTTATCAGCTGAGACAGAACGATGCAACACTTTCCCTTCTTGTTTTAGTTCTCGTACTAAAAACAAATGTCCTTTTTTTGCAATATACTTAGCACCACATCTTTTGCATTGTTGTGCTGTTGATGATTTAGTTTAAAATGGCTCCCAAGTATGGTGCTGAAGCGCTGTCTACTATTCTCAGGGAAGAAGCCTGTGATGTGTCTTACAGAGAATGTATGTGGTGTGCTCCATTCAGGCATTAGTTATAGTGCTTTTGGCCCATGTAATACATAGGTATATATATTATATATATACATAGGTATATATATAATAGTAATGAATCAATAATTAATACCCTAACTCTGTATTTCTCCTGTGAGCAATAGTTCAGGATTCATTAACTCAGTGTTTATGACAGCTTCATAGAGCATATCTACCAAAAACAACTGGAGTCGATCGTATCAGGTTCCTAGTTATAACTTTATATGTGATACTCCTCAGCTTCAGGACATTTTTATTTAAGAAGAACAGTGATGGAAACAAAACTAGAATTACATCACTAATGAGTAATCACTCCAGGTGGGCACCATTTTAAGTTCTTTGCCTGTATTACTTCACTGAATCCCTAGGACAACTTGGGAGGTAGGAACGCTTGAGTATCTGAATTGTGCTTGAAGAAACGAAGTACAGAGAGACTAAGCAACCTGGCCATGGTCACACAGTAAATAGCAGAGTTAGGATTTAAACCTGGGCTGACTCCAAAGCCATGCTTATAAGCATGATATTATGAAGTCTGTATAGAGCAAAGTAGTCAACAGGGTGCATTTTGGTTAAGAACTTGAACAAAATAACCAAAAACATACTGTGCAAAATGGTAAATGCCCACCTGAGGATGGTAAATAACGCTGGAGTTGTTTCCACTGAAGAGATTCCAGTGGCAAGCAATGGCATCTTGGGGCTGTTAACAGAAGTTGGATGATACTCTGGTTCTGGGCCACAGTTTTTCCTTTGGGGTTTGGATAGTTCAGTGTACCTCCATTTAGGGCAAATTTAGATCACACAAGCCTTGGAGCAAGAGAAAACCCTGTGGATCAAGACCCACTGGCAAACTCTTCTTAATCACAATGAGTGTTCTCCTGTGTTCACCTCACCTACTCAGAGCCCTAATGGGAGCCATGCAGTAGTCACAGCAGGAGTATAAAGAGGAAGAAGGGAAAACATGTTTTGTAGAGAGGGTGTGGAGAGAGGTGGATAATTGTGGAGAAAGAAAAAATGAAAACCATAACAATGAACAGGGAACCCATTTAAGTAAAGCTTCTTATGGCCTACGTAGAAGCTATTTCTCTCCTCAACCCACCTAATACATTTCTGTCCTTTCTTCAAAATTTAACTAGAATTGACATGCTAGTTGGTCTTCATGAGCCATTGCCCACTCAGATCTATCATTCTCCCCTCTCTCTGCTTTGTTGGTCTGCAGTTGGGGGAAGAAAGAACTCAGGCATTTCTTCCCCATTCCCAGAGTGACAAAATCATCCCAGTTTGCCTGGGACTTTTCTGGTTTTGGCAGAGTTCCACATCCTGGGAAACTGCTCAATGCCAGGCATACCTGGTATAGTTGGTCACCCTACTTACTTCTCCCTGCTCCAGCATTATGCCTCTGTGGTAACGGGGTCCTTCCATGACTCACTTCCTGCCAGGACACCCTCCTCCACACCTCCATGTTTCCAGTCTCACTAGGTTCTAGTTATTTTATTTCCTTACCTCATCCTGGCCCCAGAGCCATGCTCCCTATTGTCTTTTCCCTAAACCCTGTCCACACATCCATCAGCTGTCCTTTCTATGAGAGTCTCCATGTGAACAATCTGGAGTGAATTCTGCTCCTGCCATCACACTGAGTGAGGACTGCTCTCAAGACCTAATTCAGAAGTGACCTCTCCTCTTCCTCTCCTCTCCTTCTCCTCCTAGAGGCTCTTAGTATTGGATACACCCTAGTGTTCTGCATTGACTCAGCAATGCTTATTGCATAGTCATTCCTTTGTGGACAGAGACTGCCCAATACACCTCTGTGGGCCTCATAACACTTAGCACAGAGCCGGACACTTAGGGCCCAGTCATTCGGCTCACTTGTTGATGAGTAGTACATGGCTGATAATGGGGATGAATGACCCCACAGTGGGGCTTGCCATAAAGACCATATTGGCTGCTCTTTGACTCCTGCACAACTCTTTATTTTGCAGTTTTGACTAGGTTGACATGTTTTCCTCCAAATCTTAGATATGGTCCAATAAAGAGGAATTGAAGTTTGAAAGACTATATTTATTGTAGTGGGTAATGATCCCCCAAAGAGGTCACACTCTAATCCCCAGCACCTATGAAAATGTTACACTTCATGGCAAAGGAAAATTAAGGTTCCAATGAGTTGACCTTGAGATGGGGAGATTATTGTGGATAATCAAGGTGAGCCAATGTTATCATAAATTCCTTAAAAGTGAAAGAGGGAGAAGGCAGGAGGCAATATCAGAGGCTGAGAGAGACTAGGAGATGGTGTCCTTCTGGCTTTGAAGATGGAGGGGGGACCAACAGCCAAAGAATGTGGAGAACTTTCTAGAAACCAGGTAAGGTAAAGCAACCCATTCTTCCCTATAGCTTCAGAAAGAACACAGTTTGGCTGATGTCTTGTTTTTAGCCCACTGAAACCCACTTTGGACCTATGACATCCAGAACTGGAAGATAATTAATTTTAATTATTTCAGGTCACTAAGTTTATGGTAATTTGTTATAGCAGCAATGGGAAACTGATAAAGTCAGGAACCAAAAAGGAATTGTGTTCTGTTAATGCTTTGATTTCATAGCCAAATCTTACAGAATTAAGAAAAAAAAAACTTTCCCCATCATTTGAATCATGTCTTTAACTCTGAAGCAGGCATAACCAGTAATTATTTTATTTTTTTACAAGATTTATCTATTTATTTGAGAGAGAGAACAGAGAGAAAGAGAGTACAAGAGGAGAGGTAGAGCAAGAGGGAGACAAGAATAGTTCTGTTGAGCAGGGAGCCAGACTCTGGGCTCAGACATGGTGCTCAACCCCAGGACCCTGAGATCATGACTGCTTAACTGACTAAAGCAGCCCAAGTGCCCCAATAATAGAAATTTATATAAGTCTAAATTCATAGTCTTTAAAAAACACAGTTGAGAAATATCTGATGACCATTATTGTTAGATCATCGGCTTTGTAGGAAATTGTCAACTCTTCCGTATTTTTTGACCCATACATGGTTGCCTAGTGTCCCTCTTACAGATTTTTCCTCTTTAGCTTCTCTGGCTGTTTGTTGGTTGGTTTGTTTTCCTATGGCTCATCCCCAGTTAACTTGTTGATTGGATCATTAACTATTCAATTCTCCCGGGTCCACAGGATAAAGTCCAAGCTCTGGAAACTTATATTTCATCTAATCACATTCAGCTGAAGTCAATAACACACATTACCCACCCCTACTCACCTCCCCTCTCCAAAGAAGTTTTGTCTTAGGCTTTCTGGCCAGAGACGTTGCTAACCATCCTCCAACAAAGACCCAAATGTCAAAAGTACTGAGGTTGAGAAACCCGGTCTAGGTAATTAGCTAGTTTCTCTATTACTTATTTATTCATCAGTTTAAAACCAAACATTTGCTAAATTTCTATTATCCTTAGACTTCATAAAATTAGATTCAAGATACTTAGTCTTGTTGGTGAAGCAGTTATGTTAACAGTTACAGTCACTAAAAAACAAAAAGAGTGATGTAGTCACTAAACTATAAGCTCTACAAGGTCAAGGAAACACATGCTGATGTATCCCTAGCACCTCATAAATTCTCAATATTTGCTATCTGAAATAAGTATTCAATATAGAGAGATAGTCAGAAAAATCCATGGGAACTTAGAACAAATAATTTCTATCTTAAACTTACAGGGTCAGAATAAGCATCCTGAACAAGATTGTCCAGGCAAAGGGGTGGGACAGAGTGGTGAAGGGGGAGCATATTAATATTTATCAAGCATATTTTTAAATTTATACATAAATTTATCAAGCATATCTATCGATATCTTAATCGGAAAAATGTATGTGCATTGAATTCTTATGAATTTCAAATTCCAACAAATAGCTTCATAAGTAAAGAAAGTATCATAATTATTGGGTAATACACAATATTTTTGTGGTGGTAAAATTTGCTGCCATGTCCCAGATCTGCTTTGTATGTAGAATTTAATTTTTACCTGTATCCAGAACTGTAAATTTTAAAACTGAAAAGAAACACGAACAAAGACTCTGTGGCCTGTGAGACTGTATTAGGCAGTGCAAATAATGCCTTTATCTTGAGTTCCCAAAGGAGAGGAGACAGAATAGTTTATTTGAGGAAATAATGGGTAGAAATTTTCCAAATTTGGTGAAAACTAAACCTACCAATCAAGAAGTTAGTGAGCCTTAAGCAGGATAAACACAAAGAAAAATATACTAAGTAGTATTAAAGTCAAATTGTGGCAAGCTAGTAATTCTGAGTATTGAGTATCCCATTTTACTTGCTAGTCATCCATTTTCTTTCATCTGTAAAATGGGTATAATACCCAACTTTTTTTTTTTTTCAAATATTAGAAGCAAGGTATGTAAAGCAAACCCCCCTGACATGGGGGTTTTAAACAAAGGCTCAGGAATGGCCTATGTCCAAAACTCAGCTCTGCCACTGAGGGATCTTTGGCAGGTTACTGAAATGTTCTGTTTCTTGGTTTCCTCACCAGTAAAATGGTATTATAATCATCCTATGTATACCTCACAGGAATGTGAGGGTTAAATGAAATTATGAATCTGAGATAAAACAATGTCTGAAAATGGCTAGCACTAAATGAATGTCAGCCACGTTCTAGCACTGAAGTCATATCCTCATCCCTGAGCTGTGCTTGCTGCATCCCTGATGCATGGACCATGCTCCAGGCTCCTTGAGTAGAGAATGTGCTGTGCTTCAGTAGAGGGAAAAAAAAAAGGTCAAGCATCTCCCTGGGGTATAAACTTGCAAGGCCAGGCAGATTCTAGTTTTCCTTAAGATCTGTAAGACAATCTATTTTTGCAACCAGCAATTTTTTTAATCGAATTGTCTTTTAATAAAAGTTCTTTTTCTTCTTCAAAGTGTACAGAAGAAAGTTAAAAACTATCAAGTAATATTAATGCTGAAATAATGGATAAAACACCATCCCATGGAACTGATAGTCATCACTTTTGTCCTTGCCAGCTCTCAGGAGCTCCCGAAATGTAGGTGTGCTTTGAGTTCTCTGTTGGTATTCATCCATTGGGAATGTCTCATGTAAACAAACACACGGATAAAAGAGGATCACCATCCCTCTTTGCACAAGAAAAAAATGACAGCTAATTCACACAAAGGGATATCTGTCCATCATCCTGTCACCAAGATCCACCTTGCTTTGTTGAATCTGGCATCTTAGTAAAGCCCTTTTCTCTTAAAGACTAGAGTCTAATTCAGTAAGACCTTGTTTAGGGTGTTATTTTGAACTTATCATTTCATATCATCATGGGGCAAAGGGGTTTGGATCAGTATCTCTCTCCCCACTGATTTTACTGACAACATTGAGAGTCTCATCTCAGAGGAATGGAAGTAAGTGCATTTATTGACAACATCTAAATAAGAGAAGATTAGTGGTTTTGCCGAGGAAATGAAGACAACTTGACTTTTAAAAAAGCCTTTTGGAAACTGACTGCTTATAACTACGTACACTTCACACTTGGAGTTATTCCAGTTATCTCTCCAAAGTATAGGCAAACTGTCTTAGTCAACATTCTTTTGATGGCAAGTAATTGACAGCAACTCAAATGTACTTGCGGAAAAGGAATGCATCTATTGGGAAGTTAGTGAGTTCTCCTGCAGAATCCAGAAGAGACTGGGCCCTTCTGGTAACTACAACCAGAAGTAGAAAATGAACAGGAATCCAACCTTCCTCTTTTCTCAATTTTTTATCTCTTTTCTCTAAGCATGTCTTTGTTGTCTCTTTACTGGGCAGTTTTTCACCATCTCCTTGTACATGGCAGAAGGGGCTGCATTTCCAGCTCCCTTGGATTCACTTGCAGTCGGGTCCCCAGGCAGAAATTAATGAGTTACTTCTGAATCCCAACTCCAAGTTACTAGGGGTCAAGCCTACCCATGATGCTAAGATCAGATGTCTTCCAGTGGTCTTTATAAGCATGGTCAATGTGGGGACGTAGTTTGCAGGGGACAGAATTGTGTGGCACAAGCATGGGTGTCTGGACTTCATTTCTGTAATGAGTAGGGGGGTAGTTCTTAGCAAAGGGAGATATTTAACAGATATCCCCCCAAACATAAAAAGAATTGGCTTTTTTATGTAATAATATTTTACATAATAAAAAGATAATGTTTTCTCTGCAAAGAATTCAGCTCCTTTAGGGGTGCCTGGTTGGCTCAGTTGGTTGAGTGTCCAGCTTGATTTTTAGCTCAGGTTATGATCTCCAGGTTGTGGGATCGAGTGCCACATTGGGCTCCATGCTCAGCAGGTAGTCTGCTTGAGATTCTCTCCCTCTCTCTCTGCCCCCTCACTTCCACTCATGCACACACTTTCTCTAAATAAATAAAAGAATTCAACTCTTTTTTTCTCCCAGAATGACAGTGTATAAGGGAGAAGCTCAGCCTGATAGAGGCCTTGGTGTGTGGACAGGTGATGTGAAAGAGTACAGATCTAAGATCCTTAGGAAAGCACAACTTGTTCTGTCAGGGTATCCTAACTGTCCTTTACAATGGCCCAATAGCAGAGGTTTTATTTTTTTTTAAATAAAATTCTTTCTGCAGTTACTGGAAATTTGAGCCCAAACCTAAATATTAGCAAGGATAAAATTTTATCTAGAACTTTGTACTGTTTATTTTTTAAAGCATTAAAATTTATAGCTGAGCCGAAGTTGGTTTAAAGTGTAATAAAACATGGGTTATTCCCTTGAGATAATACCTTGGGAATATACAAAGAAGTTGATAAAGCCTGAAGGCATTTTCCATCTTGATGTGTTGACTTAATGATGAATTTAAACTTTCCCCACAGTATTTCTCAGAATGTCATTATGTATTTCTTGGAATTATGCATCATCTGCCTCTCTCTCAGATTTTTATCCTAAACTCATTCAGAATGGACTGGCTTTTCAGTTTCCTTGTAACTTCCCATTTTCCATAGAATCTATGATGATTCCCAGTCTCTCCTTCATGTAAATAACATTTATGTAATTTGTGTAATATCACTTATGTAAAAAAAAAAGTCCATACATTTTAGAGGCATCGACTGAAGTGTAGTGGGATATATTGTCTGATACCGAGGTCGTCTTTTTAAATACTTCAGCAAACAAAAACAAAAATGAGAAAGAGAGGTATAGATGAAGCTAATGTCAGGTTTAAATAATAGGTATATAGAGGTGTATTCCACAATTTCCTCTGCTTTTGTCGACATTGAAAAGTTTTAACAATAGTAAAATATTTAATTGTTAAAAAACATGATCTAGTTCAGTCATTTTTCTGCTGTTAGAATTCCTCCATGATACTACTGGCCATGTGTTGTTGAGCTTCTGTTTGAAAATCACCAGATGAGGGGATTCATTATTTTCTAAAGCAGCCCATTCCATGTTGGGACAACTGTGACTATTTTGCACCATGTGAACATTTACTGAGCTGACGCATCTATTACCCCAAACTTTTATTACCAACACTGGAAAAAAATGGTCAAGGTAAACTTTTTTAGAGCTATTGGAATTAACCAAAGGCTTGTAACAACCCAGAAATAGTTTGCTCAGGAAACACAATTGAATATCAGTAAGAACAACAGGAGTGTGACATTTTAACTTGCTTGATTCTCCTTTCCCCGCAATGGTTTCATAACAGCCTTAAAAACCAATAATTCCACAAGTAGCCCAGCAGCATCTGGAGGTGACAGAAAGGTGTTGAAAATCCTCCAAAGCCCTACTTCCAGAGATTTGGCATTATTGGCTCTTCCCTGGAAAACTACACTTGAGTGGCTTGTCTTTATTTGACTGACCTGACTCAGAATTCTGACCATTAACAACAGAACAGACTTTCCCCTACTGGTGTCAACTGTTTATGGTTCAGCTGCCTGAGGTAGGGATTACAGTTGAGGCAAATAGCAAGCTGACTAAAAACATTTAAGAAGCTGGAAAATGAGATGTCTATAAAGAGGTTTTGAAAATATCCCACATATTCCCAGGAATCTAGAAGACCCTACCCATGTGTAGGGCTGTGCACATGTGCCCAGAGTTGCATGCATACTTAGGAAGGACCTGAGAAGGCCTTAAACATTTATGTTTATGGCTGGTCTTGGAACTCTTCAGGCAGTATGTGAAGGGTGAGGCAGAATAGTCAACTCCCTGAGGACTGAAAGGTACTTCAATAGACAGACACACAGAACTCCTCAGCTATGGCTGGGAAATTTACAGGTTGCAGGCATTTAAGAAAATCTCTTAATCTCCAAATATTAGCTGTCCATTAAGGCAAAGATTTCAGCAACCACAGAGCACAAAGAACAGAGACTTTACAGAACTATTCCAGGAAAGTCACTACACAATAACAACAGCTGCAATAATGGTAACAAACCCCAGGGGAAATAGGAGAATCCATTTCTGGAATTGCCACATATATTGTTGAAAGCAACAAGCTTTCAACAACAAATTTAGACTAGTATGGCACCTACTAGTGCCATACTAGGATTGGGAGAGCGGTCAAGAGAAAAGCATCCCTGAGGAGGTCCAGTAGTTGGACTTATTAGTCAAAGACGCTAAGCTACCTATTAGAAATATGTTCAAACAAAACTGTAATAGAAAAAAAAATAACAGAAGAATTCTATCTCCTCAAATAGAAAATATCAATAAAGGGATAGAAATTACTTTCTATGGCAGCCTAGATGGCTCAGCGGTTTAGTGCTGACTTCAGCCCAGGGCATGATCCTGGAGACCCAAGATTGAGTTCCACATTGGGCTCCCTGCATGGAGCCTGCTTCTCCCTCTGCCTGTGTCTCTGCCTCTCTCTCTCTCTCTCTGTATGTCGAATGAATGAATGAATGAATGAATGAATGAATCTTTTTTAAAAAATATTTTCTAAAAAGAACCAAATAGCAATTCTGGAATTGAGAAGTATAATAACTTAAATGAAAAATACCACTAGAGGGACTCAGGAGAAGACTTGAGTGAGGGAAAAAAAAGAAATAATCAGCGACCTAAAGATAAATCCATTGAGATTATCCAGTCTGAGGCACAGCAAAGTATGAAGAAAACTGAACATAGCCTCAAATCTTGTAAACCCTATCACAGACATAATGGGTGTTCCAGGAATAAGGAGAGAGAAAACAAGGGATAATATTGGAAGAAAGAATGGCTGAAAACTCCTAGAATTTGGTGGTAAGTACTAATCTACACGCCCAGGAATCCTAGCACATTCTAAGGAGGATAAATCCAAAGGGAGTCACATCTAGATACATAATCAAACTGTCAAAACTCAAAGACATAGAATCTTGAAAGCAGCAGTAGAGAAACAATTCATCATGTATAAAGGATCTTCAATAGGGTTATGACAATAGTCAATAATGAATAGAACATTTATGCAGAAGATTGACAAGGAAATAGAAGACTAGAACAACACTATAAAGCAACTAGACCTAATAGATATCTATAGAACACTCCACCCAGTAACACCAGAATACACACTCTTCTCAGAATGCACATGGAGCATTCTTGGAGATAGTCCCTGTGCTAGACCATAAAACAAGTCTCATTAAATTTAAAAGGATTGATATAGTTTTTAATAAGTTTTTCTCCAACCACAATGGAGAAAATAAATCATTAATAGAAGGAAATTTGATACTTTCAAAACTATTTGGATATTAACACCTTATTGAATTACAGGTTTAAAGAAATCACAAGGGAAACTAGAAAATACTTTGAAATGAATCAAAACTAAAACTCAACAAAAGTTATAGGACCCCACTAAAATAGTGTTTAGAGGGAAATTTATAGCTGTTAAGCACCTATATTTTTTAAAAGATATCCAATCAATAACTTAGTAGCTTTCTATTTTACTTTAGAAAAGAAGCAAAGAACAATCTAAACACAAATTCACTAGAAGGAAGGAAATAATATAGATCAGAGGGGAAATATATGAAACAGGAAGTAAAACATAGAGAAGATAAGCCAAAAGTTGGTCTTTGGAAAGGTAAACACAGTAAAACTCTCATTAGTCTCATCCAGCAAAAAGAAAGAAATTCATATTACCAAAGTTAACAGTGGAAGAAAGGACATTCATAAGTAATAATATTAAAAAAAAGGACTACAAGAGAATACTGTTATATTAATCACTATTCTCCAGAGAAACAGGACGTAGATGATGATAGATAGATAAGTGAATGACTGAGTGAACAAGCATGAACTCATGCACACTAGTGATGTATTTCTGGTCCAAATTCCAGCAGGTTCATGATCTAGATATAGCTGATGTTTCGGTTCAAGCCTGAATGTCCAAAGTAAGCAAATCCATAGAGATGGAAAGTGGGCTCCAGGGTCTGAAGAGGGAGAGTTTGGGGAAAACAGGGAGGGACTACAAATCATTTTCTTTTGGAATTGATGAAAACATGCCAGAACTAAATGATGCTGATGGTTGTACAATTTTGTGAATATACTAAAACCATTTAATTGTACACTTTACAAGGGTGAATTTTATGGTTTATTTATCTCACTACACAAATTTTTGAAAGAAAGCATTACTTTAGGCACTCTGAAATTTACAGAAGAAATATAATATTTAAGTGCATATATTTAATGTATTGGATGACTGAGTAATTTATATATGTAATTATATATACATATATACACTAATATATACTTATAGACACTATATATATTTATATATAAACATGTGTATTGCCAAAGTCTTGATTGACTAAGATCTTGAATTATTTCAGATAAAAATCATTTTAAGATGCAAGGAATAAAGGATCCATATGGCAATCTTACTCTCATCTAAGACTGGTCTTCAATGTTGATTTCCTGTTAATGACACTGTATATACCTTAATACCATCTTCAAGATACTAGTGCATGGCTCTAAAGAAATTAGAAGAGTAATGAAAATACTACATTTTAGAGGCTAAACAACTTGAATAAGATATATGAGTACAAGCTCCAGTTCTACACTTTCCTTTGAATTGGGACCCAGAGAACTCCCTGTTCAACTCCTGTTATTCTGTTGGGTGACTGAATGTTTCACTTACACTATGTTGCAATTCGGGGTCCCCAAACTCAACAGGATAGAAGGAATAGTATCAAAGAATAGATAATCTAAATTAAAATAGGAGAAGATGAATGTCTGGGTGGCTCAGCCGGTTAAGCATCTGCTTTTGGCTCAGGTCATGATCCCAGGGTCCTGGGATTGAGCTTCACATCAAGCTCCCTGCTTGGCAGGGAGTCTGCTTCTCCCTCTCCCTCTGATCCTCCTCCCTCCATGCTCTCTTTCTCTCTTTTGCTCACTCTCTCTCTCAAGTAAATAAATAATTTTTTAAATGGGAGAAGAGACTAGAGTAATCAGATTTCAAGAAATTCACAGCTTTGGTTTTATGAACTTTTTAAGAACAATGAAAGAACCAACTCTAGAGCCATGTAGCTGGAAGAGCTTTCCTGGACCATCTCTTTCTCCTAAAATTATGGGGAAATATATCTCACTTAAATTTATTATTAAAAAAGTAAATAAATAAAACATGTTTTTAGACAAAGCACACCAGAAAGTATGTCTACTAAACTAATGAAAACTACAACTTAGTTGTTAAGACAGTAGATCTTAAAAGTTCTCATCACACACAAAAAAATTGTAACTGTGTGGTGATAGGTATTAACTTGTGATAATCATTTTGCAATATATACATATATAAAATAATTATGTTGTATGCCTAAAATAATACAATGTTACCTGTCAATTATATCTCATTTAAAAATCACTTAAAAAAACTCCTGTAACCTAATGTTTCAAATCCAGTGAGAAAGAGAAATATAAACTTTGAGCAATAAACATAAATCAAAAATAGAAAACACTCAGAAATGAGGTAGAGGAAGATAGAGATTTTGAAGGGAAACAGGCAGAGTTAAGGAAATAGAGGTAAAAGGAAAAATTATTTTATGAATACATATTAAGTTAGAAGGAATACACAAGAAAATAATATAACAATCCCTTAAGAGAAAAAGAAATTGGGGATAAAGGATACATTGAAAAAAAAAATAAAACTAAGGGATTAAAAACAAAAATTCACAAGAAAGCAATAGAGAAGCCAGACAAAGAAGATCCAGCTTAATTATAACAGCAACCTCCAAAGACGAAGTCTAAAGCAACAGAAAGAAACAAAGGCTTAATATTTTATAGTTCAAGGAAACTTTCTTGAAGTAAAAAATGACTTGAAATGACATATTAAATGGGACTCTGCATGCCAGAGAAAAGCTAGCCTAAAGTGGCAAAGATTAGTACATATTCTCATAAAACTACTAGACTTCAAAGAAAAAAAATATGTAAATCCTTTGGGCACCCAGCAAGTCAAAGTACCATTTATAATGGGAAGGAAATAATACATAGTATCATAAGACTTTTCAGGAAAAACTCTTAATATTACCAAAGAGTAATATACTTAAGATACTTAAGGAGAGAACAAGTAAGTTATATTTTTTATATCCAGCCAAACTGACCCTTATGTTTAAAGACATAGACCAGCTACTAAAACATGCAGGAACTCCAGGAATATTATTCGACATACCCTCCTACAACACCTTCTAGAGAACAAGCTTCAGACCAAAGGACCATTGACCCAAGGACTAGTGACTCTGCTCTGTGTGTAAGACGTGAAGCAATCCACAATTCAGGCATGTCCATCAAGAGAGGAAGGCTCTCTTGCTGCTTTGATTGTAGATTTTCACAGTTTTACCCACTTAAAAGACCTCAGCAAAGCTCACCATCACCCCCCAACCATCCTCCCTTCCTACAATGAACTGGAAATTAGAATGGAGAGTGTCCTTGCAGCCTCCCACTTGTGCTCCTTGAGGTCTAAAGCATCCCTTCCTATCTCTCCGGTGATCACTTTTTCCACTGAAAATTTAACAGATAAGCTTTCTCCAGTGAATTGCCACCTAGCTCACTGAGATCAAAATTGAAAGCTGCAACAACAGTATTGTATCTTGAACTTAATATGCCTGAAGCAGAATTATTGATTTCTACCCCTTTCAAACCTGCTCCTTCCTCAGTTTTCTCCATCTCAGTAAATGTCACCACAAAGCATCTAAATGCTTCAGCTAAAAACCTACACGATGTCCTTATTTCTCCCTTTCTCTCATCTCTGACATCCAACTCATCATGGACTCTTATTGACACTGACTACCAAATATCCCTGTCATCTATCTGCTTCTCCCAGTGCCCACAGCCATTGTCTGAGTCCAAGCTGATACTTTGTCTGCAAAGCCTCCTAGCCTGACTAGTCTTCTTGATTGTACAATAGCCTCACTGTGGTACCCTCTCCTGAGCTTCTAGATAAGTCTCAACAGCCGGTAGCATTTTACCTCACAGACCTATATCCCCAGAAGCATTCTATATGTATAAAATAAAATCCAGGGCACCTGGGTAGCTCAATAGGTTAGGTGTCTGCCTTCAGCTCAGATCATGATCCCAGGATCCTGGGATTGAGTCTTGCATCAAGCTCTCCACTCAGTGGGGGAGGCTGCTTCTCCCTCTTTCCTTGCCCCTGCTCCTTGCCTTTGCTCGTTCTCTCTCTCTCTCTCTCTCTCTCTCACACACACACACAAATAAATAAAATCTTAAAAAATAATAAAATCCAGTCCACTTACAGAGCCCCATTTCCTTAGACCCCTGCTCTCCTCTCCTGCAATTTCCCAAAATTAGATTAATTGATTATATAATTGTAGGTTTCTGGGCTTTCTGTTCTGTTCCACTGGCTTATGTGCCTATTTTTGTATCTGTACCATGCTTTTTTAATTACTACAGTTTTGTAGTATATCTTGAAATCTGGGATTGTGATATCTCAAGTCTTGTTTTCTTTTTCTTTCATTTTTTAAGCTGGCTCAATGCTGAGCAGGGCTCACGTTCAATGTGGAGCTTGAATTCAAGTTCGAAAATCTGGGTGGAGATCAAATTAGATGCTTAATGGAGTGAGCCATCCAGGCACCCTTTGTTTTTATTTTTCAAGATTGCTTTGGCTCTTTGGGGTCTTTTGTGGTTTCATGACTTTTTTTCTAGTTCTTTGAAAAGTATTGTTGGTATTTTGAAAGGGATTGCATTAAATCTATAGATTGCTTTGGGTATTTTTTTAATCTTTACAAAATCTCTGTGAAATTGGTATTACTATCATCCCCATTTTAAACATTCAGGACACTGAGATTCAGAGAAATGAAGTAACCAGTCCAAGGTGACACATTTCCTAAGTGGAGGCGTCTTGTTCAAGACCACCAGCATCTCCATCTGACTCAGTCCCCCAGATGTGCTGTGAGAATCCCAGTCCTGTACCTTATCCTGGATCTGGTCTTCTTCCTCTGGAAATTGATCTCTTTGACCTGGTATCTTTATAACTTTTTCCCGTGGTTGTTGCTTTGTGTAACATCTCAACTCTTAATTGCCAAGGGTCTGAACTAACTCTCTAATTTGTATACAACAATCCTCCTCCACCCCTAGTTCCAAGTTTCACTGAAAGCAACTATCCATGGGCTCTGAAGACTTGCCAAATGGGCTGGTTGTTTTCCATTCAGTCATTCAACAAAAATCTGGGATGCTGTGCTCCCACAATGCATATTAGAAAGTGCGTTCATATAGAAAATAAAGTCAGCTCTACACTCATGGACAAATATTTTGAGTCTCTGCAAACAAGTGGCAATATAAATGCAAGACTATTATCTTCTCCAGGAACTGAATTTGCCAAAGGAACACTACTCCTGGGACAGTGGAGGTGAGAGCAGCCATGTGAATAGAGCTCTTTACAATGTGGGCCAGTTGGAGGGAAATCATGATTATCCTTCTCAAATTTTTAACACTCTTCTACCCTATTGCCCTCCAGTCTTTTTAATGAGGCATTTGTGTATATGTGCAGGTATGTGTCTGTGTTTTCTTTTTACATTTAAAGGAAATGGCTGTGTACAATTGTATTTGTTATAAGTAGGAAAGTCAGCTGGCAAGTGATTAAGAGCTCCACAATGAGTCATAAATACTACATTTCTCATGAGGCATTTGGCACTCTGCAATGTTGTTTCCCAGATAATGTTCACATTACCTAAGGTCCTATCAGCTTATGAGCCATAGGTTAAGACCACAGTAGTGGTTGATCCCTAGGTCCTGGCAGATTATAACCTCTTATCTTCCAAGGGACAAGCACTCAGAGGACCCCCCCCCCTTATTATATCTAGCTGACAGTCTGAAAAGAGAGAGGTGTGGTTCACATGTAATTTCCCTGCTGCCTGTACCTTGCTGTCCTGTGATCTAGCCCTACTTTTGTCATCACTCTGACCTGTTTCCTAATCATTTGGCTCGGAATGCTTCCTTGACTCTCCTCGGACTCCTTATGTGGAATCCTTGACCTAACCTTTGTATGCCCCCTTGCCCTGGCAATGTGTATGCTCACCGCTGTTGCACCTGGAGCCCTGCCTGGTTATGAATCTCTGTCACCAAATTTCACCTGCCATGGTTCTTCATGCTACCCAAACAAACCCTTCTTGGCTGTCCACATTATATCCCTGATCTGTTTTTCACCTCTGCTACTCACATCTCCAGCTGAAAGGAGAAACCGTTTACTGTCTCCTGTGCCACTGTTTGAAAAGTGTGTGTGTGTGTGTGTGTGCATGTGTGGCAGGAAGGTGGTTCTTTCAGAACAGTTACTTGAGCACCCTAATGTTGAATTCTAGTTGTTTTATTTTGCATCCTTCTCTGACCCTAAACACTTAGGACCCCCTCAAAGCGCTGGGTCAAGATGGTTCAAATATAACATTATTACATACCTTGAATATTTATTCTCCTTAGCTTATGCCCTGTTGCTGAGTCTGGTGTAACCTGTAATCTACGAGCCATTCACCTTCTCCAGAACATCCAACACATCTATCTATGTCCAAACTCTAATCACAAAGAGTATCCAAATATTTTCCTATGCTCCAGGGAGATATCACAGCATTTAACACAATGTCACTCTCCTTTGCCAACTTGTGACCAGGCAAATTGAAAATGCATGGAACAGAAAAGTGATTTTGACAGCAGAGAAAAGTAAGGCTAGATAATGGAGTGGGGTAGCCAGTACTAAGAGTCTAGGCAAGAAGGTAACTCAGTGTTCACTCCACTAGGCCAATGAGGATATTGGAAGAAATTAAAGCAAATGTAAAACTGAAGGGCCAGGCCATAGGAGATCAAAATCTTGGAAAGCCAAGAGAAAGTATGGCTCAAGTGCAGAGCAAAATGGAGGTTCAAAGCCAGCTCACACAGTTGGCATGGAGGATATATTATAAAAGACAAGAAAATCCACATGCAATGAGAGTAGCAGCAGCAGGGAAGGGCCTGGGGACCAAGGCAGCCAGCTTTCTCAGACTGAACTGTCTGTATTCTCTTGCTCCATTGAAAGCTAATCTCAAGGAAACCTGGCCTGAAGACCTGAGGGGAATGATATCAGCAGATAGCAAAGGGCAGGAAAAAGGCAGTTATTCCTTTAAAGAAGGAATTCCTGCCTCCTAAAAGAAGTAATTCCTTTAAAATAACCCGGACATCAAGGAAGATAGACAGCTCTGTGTGTGTGAATATATATTACCGAAACCCAGAAGCTCATGAGCAGGTTAGATTCAGGAGATTCCTAAATCCAGGGGCTCCCTAGATTCTTCCTGAATCCACTTATCTGTATATCCAAAAGGACAATATACATGTAACCACTGTCACTATCTGTTGTTAGTGGACAGAGTAGATATAATTTTTCTCTGGGTTGTCTCCATAAAATACCAAAGTTGAAAATCCCTAAATATACAAGCCTCTTTATGAACAAAAGCAGAGTGTGGAGGGACAAAAGCCTTGCATGAAAAAATGAATGATTTGGGTACTTGGGTCTTCCTCTCCTCTCTAAAGCCACCATTGTTCAACCTCTGAGTGTCAATTAAATGCAACAAGCATGTTCTGAGGGCCCACACACTGAGCCAGGCACTGTGCTAAGCAGTGGGAGAGAGAAGGAAAAAAGTCAATTTCTACTTTCAAGGTGCTTCCAATCTAGTAGGTGAATCAGTCAAATAATTGCAAATAATTATGTCTTCCATGTTACAGGTACCCCAACAGGATGTAAGAGTCATAAAAGATTATTTGGTTTGCCATTTTTTTAAAAAAGACTTTATTAATTTATTCATGAGAGACACAGAGACAGAGGTAGAGACCTAGAAGGAGGGAGAAGCAGGCTCCCTGTGGGAGCCCAACTGGGGACTCAGTCCCAGGACTCCAGGATCACGCCCTGAGCCAAAAGCAGACCCTCAACCACTGAGCCACTCAGGCGTCCCTGGTTTGCCAATTTGAGAGAAGGTTAGAAAGAGTATTTGGGGGGGGGTTGCCTGGGTGGCTCAGTTGGTTAAGTATCTGCCTTTGGCTCGGATCATGATCCTGGAGTCCTGGGATCGAGCCCTACATGGGGCTCCCTGCTCAGCAGGGAAGCCTGCTTCTCCCTCTGCTCCTCACCCCACCTGTGAGCGCGCTCTCTCTCTCAAATAAATAAATAAAATCTTAAAAAAAGAAAAGAAAAAGGAAGCATTTGGAACAATACATGAGAAATCCATAGAACAGAGAGTTTGGGATAAAGATAGCTGATTTGATTATGTGCATTCAGTTTCATTTCCTCCTAAAACCTTCTTAAATGGCCCAAGAGAGATTTTTAAGGCATATACCCACGAGAACAAAAGAGAATGGAGGAGGAGACATCATTCACAGAACTTTGGAATCTGGAAAGCAGATAAATATAGCTAAGAATGCTAAATCCTAAACTGACAGTGGGGAAGCTAAAAAGAAAATGGATTTCTTTCATAGGACCTACCGAAGGCTCTGGAACTGATTGCCCCAACTACCTCTGGAGCTAAGCATGGTTTGGTGGTACAGAAAGCCAGAGAAAAGCGTGTTTAAGGAGGGAGAGCCTCTGATCCCTTCTACTACTCTATACAGTCAAATATTACCCCTCTCCCATCCTCTTCCTAGTGAGCATCAACCAGAGTTTCAAACTGGGAGATAACAAGCATAGTCAAGGGTGAAGGTTCAGTAGAGAAGAAGGAGAAATAAATGATTATTGACACACTGAACACTGAAAAACCCAAACTTCTTCTTTCAGTTAATTTCCAGAATGCTATCACACTGCTTGAGTTGGTCCTGCAGGATGTTGGAGAGCTTCTCTGTAAAATCTCTCTGGCCTAAAGGAAAAACCTAGAGATAATGACATGATATCTCTCCAGCTATATCCCCAGGTAGGGAGGTCCATACTCTACTAGCTTCACATTCATGCTTAGAGAGTTCAGCACAAATACTAATACATGGATATTCATGGCAACATTATTCATAATAGCTAAAAAATGGAAACCATCCAGATATCTAACAACTAATGAGTAGATGAATAAAATGTGGTATATCCATACACTGGAATATTGTTCAGCAATAAACAAGAATGCAGTAGTAATGCATGGAACAACATGAGTAAACCCTGAAAATATTATGCAAAATGAGAGAAGCCAGTCACTAAAGGCTACATACTGTATAATTCCATGTATAGAAAATGTTCAGAACAGGTAAATTGGTAGAAACAGAAAGTACATTTGTGGTTTGTAGGAATTGGAGGGAGATGGGAATGGGGAGTGGACTGCTAATGGGTAAAAGGGTTTATTTCTGGGGAAATGTAAATGTTCTATTGTTTAATACTGATGATAATACTAAAAGGTACTGAAGGATATATTATGGCATGTGAATTATATATCAACAAACCTGTTGTAAATACATATGCAGGCACTCCACACACATGCACAAAACCAAAATTTGCCAGATAATCTGAGAAAGGGTCTAACATAGGATTTCCCATTAGATATATAATGCAGGCCACAAATGCACCTTATAATTTTCTGGTAGCCACAATAAAATAAGTAAAAATTATTTTAAATATATTTTATGTATCTCAATGTATTTCTAATATTATTATAACATGTATAAATTATAAAAATATTAATGAGATATTTTTCATCCTTTTCTGCATTCTGAGTTCTCAAAGTCCAGACTATTTTTACATGTACAGCACATTGCAGTTTGGACTCTGTCCCTTTTCCATTATTCAATAATCCATGTGTGTACAGGCTACCATTGTAGAGAACATGAGTCTACCATGAATGATATAGACCAAAACGAACAAACAGAAAGAGAACAAAAAAACCTTAGAAAAAGCAGAAACTACAGGAAGACAAAAATGCTTAGAAATAAACTACTATGGGGTGCCTGGGTGGCTCAGTTAGGCAAGAATCTGGCTCTCCATTTCAGTTTAGACCATGATCTCAAGGTCAGGAAATGGAGCTACCATTGGATTCATGCTCAGCATGGAGTCTCCTTGGGATTCTCTCTCCCTTTCCTTTTGCCTCTCCCCCCCTGCTCTTACAGACCTTTCTCTCTAAATAAATAAGTAAGTAAGTAAGTAAGTAAAATCTTAAAAAGAGAAACTGACATTAAGCTCAGGGGGATAAGGGATTTGGGTTCATTAAATAAAAAATACTATTTAAAGAAAAGAAGACAAAACAAAGACTATTGGAAGTTTTAAATATGATAGAATTTAAATAGAAATGTTTAAAGATAAAATTAATGAAAACTCTTGTAGAGCAGAAGAACAGAGCTAAAACATTAGAAAAAGTAAAAAAAAAAAAAGAAAGAAAGAAAACACATCATGGAGAAGGGAGAGAATAATCAAAGAATAATTTAAAAATATTTCCCAGAACTGAAGAATTAGAGTATCCTGACCGAAAGGAAATAATAATTATTTATAAATATATAACATACAAATGTATATATGCATGTGCATATAAATACATATGTAAAACATATTAAAGATTTTTTGAACTGATTTAATTTCCTATGACCTTCAGTTAAGTCTTCATGTGATCAAAATCTTTCTGGAATGAGTTATTACAATTATTTTAAAATATTTGATCTAAACAACATTTTTAGTTTACAAGTTTTAATAAGTAAATATATAAGAAGTCAAGTTTTAATGCTAATGCTCTCCAATGAGATAAATTGGGTTACTTTTTCTTAATTTGTGTATCTGTGGATAAAAATGGCTTATTGCCAAAATGAAATAAGAGTTGCCATTGATTCTGTATCCATTGTTTTTAAAGATTTTATTTATTTAATCATGAGAGACACAGAGAGAGATGCAGAGACATAGGCAGAGGGAGCAGCAGGCTCCATGCAGGGAGCCCAATGCAGGGCTTGATCCCAGGACTCCAGGATCATGTTCTGAGCCAAAGGCAGATGCTCAATCACTGAGCCACCCAGGTGTCCCTGTATCCATTTTTTTTTTTTTACTGTGTCCATGTATTCTATCATCAAAGTGGGGTTTTTAAAAAATGATGTATCAGTTAACAATAGAATTGACTCCTTTAATTTTGTGGAATATAAAAAACTAGAAATCTGAATTGCAAAGAATAAAATTTACAAATTAAACATTTGAGTTGGCCATTCACTTTCTATATTTCAGAAAACCCAGTCTTCATCCAAATATGGGAAATTATTATTAAATTATAGTTGTCACTCTTCTAATTAAAGCTATCTTGTTTAACTATAGAGAGAATTGAGAAAAATCAAGACATTGTGGCTTTGCACACTTTTGCAATTGTGTTATTTTTTGATAAAATACTTTTATTTAATCATGAGCTTTAAATATACATCCATCAAAACCCTGGGATTACAGATGTTGTTCAGGTTATGGGAATTCTCTGCCATGTAACTTATTTAAGAAAGCTGACTTTTATTTTCTACCCATCAGCCACATAAGGCCTATATTCCATCAGGAAAAGGGTGATCCTGTTTTTTAGTTGCAGTAAGCCTAGTATTAGGTTCTTCAGGGAATGCTTTTTAACATACAATGAATAACAGACCACATCCTGCAAAATACATTACTAAAATTATTCAAGGTTAAATCTTTATAGATCCAATGTAATTAATTTATATATTCTATAATAAGTTTTTACAATTATCAATATCCTATTACTCATTTTCTACTTAGTGAAAAAATATTGCTAAAATTGCATTCTTTATGAGGCAAGAAATATGATAAAAAGGCGTAGAATTTAGTAAATGTATTTTGATGCTTGGCTTTTAGGAGTAATTAAATAAGAATTAAATTTTGTAAATTGGAAATAATGCCATTTATTTATTAGTCACTACAGCCAGACTTATATACTTAATAAGAGACATATATTGCTAAAAATTGATGATTGGCTAGCATCTACTTTTTGTTAATAGGTAATAGAAATACTAAGAATTTGGGGGAGTAGAGTAAAATAAAGATTTACTATATTCAAAGTAAACATCTCAAAACATACTTTTGATAAAATAGTAATACTAAAATAACAGAACTGAATTTTAAAGAAATTACATAAAACTTTCATTCAAGTTTTACCCACTGTCTCTTGAAAATTTATATAGTGCTAGGAAATACTCATTGTACTGACGAGAATCAGTGACACCAGACTGTACTGCCTCAGCTATTGGAAGGCATCTTTGTTTTCCGCTAATTATATGTTACAAGGAAAAGTATGGAGAAGAGCTGAAATAATTTTGATTTCAATATTTTTTAAGCTGTTTTCAGTGTTCAGAACTTTCCACCACTTTGCTTTGCTCCTATGTGACCTTCCATCAGAGCTACACAGTCTTCCAAGAAGAAGCTTCACCCATAAGAGCAATATGTACAAGACTGGAGTCCTACCAGCTAACAATGCCTTGATTGGTAGTAAATGGATCCTCCTTCTTAATACTCTTAAGTTTCCACCCCAGGGAATGTTTGTGGATCAATGAGGAGAAATGCTTTTGTGTCAAATGGGAAAAGAGGTCCTGAGAACTCAGACGCAATTTCAGCTACTAAAATTTTAGGAAGTTGAAGGTCTAAAAGTGAACATCTAAATCTGGGCCTGCACAGCCCTTGGGTGCCCCAATTTGAGACCTGCCGGCCTAGTCCAGTTTCCCATTGTGGTGTCTAAGTCCAGGTAATTGTTCTCTGTGTAGCTTTGGCTGTTTGTATGACACGTGACACACAGGGGTCCCCTCACTACTTAACCTACCAGAGGTTTTCTCCAAGAAATCTCTAGTCCAGAGGACCTCTTGCAGCCTTGACCCCCTGGAAATGGCAGTGAGTAGTTATGGCTTTTGGGCTTGGGCTAATCAGTCTTCAGAGGCCTGCTCAAGTCATCTCTGCTAAAGTACAGGAAAGGGTAGGGCCTTTCAAGCTCCTTTGGTCACAGTCACTTCCTGATTAGCACATGAGCTGAAAAATGACCCATTGTGAAAAGCCAGGATCATGCTTCCTGTGTAACACAATTAGCAAGCCCTCCAAGAAGGTCATTGTGGCATCCTAACCCCATCTTGATCACTTCTGTGAACTTCATTTACAACCTCAGAAAACCTATTTTACAAGATGTTAGTATAGGTGGTTTTAATTATTTTGCAACCTTCATCATAATTTTCAAACAGTTTAATACAAAATGTTCTATTTTTTATTCTTCAACTTTAAGAAGGAACATTAAGCATTGTTTCCATTCATTCATTCAACAGATATTTAGTAAATACTTGTGTGCCAGTCACTCATGTAAGGAATGACTTACTAAGTAAGGCATAGTAAAGAATGACTCACTCAAAGGTGAAAAGAAGATAAGATTGTAATCTATAGAGATGGAGAATAGATCAGTGGTTGCCAACGGACAGGGATGAGGGTGAGGGGGGTGCATGCCACTATAAAAGGGTAGCACAAGGGAGTCCTCTGTGGTAATAGGACAGTTCTGCAGCCAAAGGTAGTTATAATACAAAGGTCAGGGGTGCCTAGGTGGCTCAGTGATTGAGCATCTGCCTTTGGCTCAGGTCATGATCCCCAGGTCCTGGGATCAAGTCCCACATCAGGTTCCCTGGGTGGAGCCTGCTTCTCCCTCTGCCTACATCTCTGCCTCTCTCTCTGTGTCCCTCATGAATAAATAAATACAATCTTTATAAATCAATCAGTCAAACAAACAAAGGTCAGCAAGTTTTTTCTGTAAAGGACCAGACAGTAAACATTTTAAGGAAGTTATATTTAGAAAAACAATATTAGTGACGGAAATTGTTTACTCTTTAAAAAAAATTGAGGAACTTTATATAGCCATGGACAGAACCATTAGCTGTGAATCTACTACCATGCTAGAATAGAACTGGTTGGTCCTAGTAACAGAGCAAAGTAATGTATAAGTCTATGAGAAATGTGAAGGAGGAGAAAGAAGAGAACCAAAAGAGTCCAACAGGAGTGAACTCTGAATAGACTGATAAAATTGGAAGAGAAATTATTTACATTTGGGATGGCAAACTATGGCTCATGGGGCAATCTAGCCCACTGCTTGCTTTTGTAAGTAAAATTTTATTGGAACATAGCCACATCCAGTCATTTGCATATAGTCAATGGCTGTATTAGCAACACAACTGCAGGGTTAAGTAGTTGTAAACTAAGATCACACAGTATTAGGCAGCCCAGGTGGCTCAGTGGTTTAGCGCCGCCTTCAGCCCACGGCCTGATCCTGGAGTCCCAGGATATGGAGTCCCACCTCAGGCTCCCTGCATGGAGCCTGCTTCTTCCTCTGCCTGTGTCTCTTCCTCTCTCTGTGTGTGTCTCTCATGAATAAATAAATAAAATATATTTTTTAAATCATATGGTCTACAGAGCTTGAAGTATGATCTGGTTCTTTAAGAAAATGTTTGCTGACCCCTGTTTTACACTGACCTATGACTCTGTGGCTTTCTGTCATTATATGTCATTATCATGTCATTATACGTGCTTATATGTCCTCTCAGATATCATAAGCATAACATGGGAGTTATATTGAGTTCATTCACACAATAGAGTTTACTGCAGCTGTTAAAGTTTTATATAAATTCTATCTGAAATAGAGAATGTAAAAATTAATATGATGCAATTGAAGAAAAGTAATTTGAAGAAGAGTAAATGTAGCCAAAAGCCATATAAAATATAAATACTTCTGTATGCTTATAAAATAAAATACACACTTTTTATACTTACAGAATAGAGGCCATTGATATGGGTGAAGCTATCGGGCATTTTCACTCTGATTTTTACCTTTCTATATTATTTTAATTTTGTGCAGAGTGTGTCGTTTGGTGATCAGAGAAAAAAAGTTCCTGAGAAAATAAACATCAAATATTGCCAGTCTGGGGGAGGGAGATGACTCAAAAGATGGGTGTAAAGAGGCAGGCAGCATAATAAGGTAATGCTAAATTCTGAAAGTCATGCATTGGGTGCATGGAATGTTTCAAAGCAGGTGGGCATGTTGGAATGGAAAGTAAAGGAAAGAGTGGGAGAAGACTCTAGGTTATTAGGTTGGAGGAAGAAAAGAATCATTAGGTGACCTAATAGACCCAATGAAAATAAAAAAAAAAAAAAACAAATTTCAACACATACGAGATTTTAAAATATTTTGACATATTAGGTAATTGCTGTATAATATTGAATGTGAGTAAAATTTGACATCTTTAATCATAAATTTTTGAAATAAAAAGATGGCAGCTTATTCATTTGTCTTCTTTTGTTTTAATTAACTAAGTTGGCTTCCAAGACAATATGTATATTTGATTTAAATAGTAATTTCTTATTCTTTTGACTAAATTATTCTCTTCAGTACCTTTCTAAGGAGAATTTCTTGAAATGCCCCCAACAGATTATGGGTATTGTCAAGAGAATTATTTCTCAAACCACTGTTGACTTTTATGTGTGTTGCGTTCATATTCATTACCAATCATTGCATTGTTTCTATAAGAATAGTTGTTCTATTTTTTTTATTGACCTATGAGGTTGACATTGACTTCAAAATTATTTAATAAATTAGTACTGTAAGTCAGAATTTCAATTGGTTACATTGATGGTAGGCATATCAATAGGAAGCTCACCATGTAACAACTTTTGATTTGTTCTAACAGCTTATAAACTTGCACATGTTTCCATGGCAATAAATTAAGAGAACAAAAGTACTGAACTGACCTATAATATATACAGAAAGAGACTATTATTTAAGAGAAATAGAATTATTCTAATCCAGGTAAATTTCTTGAGATTAGATTTTTAATATTTATTTTCAGCCACACCCCAATATAGCTTTAAGATTGGTAAACTGTAAGCTTTAAAACTCAAGACAGTCAAATATAGACACATTAATCACTTAGAATTTCTTTTAATTTAAAGAGAGACTGGCTGAAATTTCATATAACATTTTATAAGAAGAAACATTGAAGAGAGGAATGCCTGGGTGGCTCAGTGGTTGTGTCTGCCTGCGTCAGCTCAGGGCATGATCCCGGGGTCCTGGGATCAAGTCCGCATCAGGCTTCCCACACAGAGCCTGCCTCTCCCTCTGCCTATGTCTCTGCCTCTCTCTGTGTCTCTCATGAATAAGTAAATAAAATCTAAAAAAAAAAACAAAAAAAACTTTTATAGTGGCAGGCACCCCCCTCACCCTCATCCCTGTCCCTTGGCAACCACTGATCTATTTTCCATCTCTGTAGTTTACAATCTTATCTTCTTTTCACCTTTGCATCCGCATTCCTTACTATGAGTGCCTGGCACCCAAGTATTTACTAAATATGTGTTGAATGAATGAATGAATGGAAACAATGCTCAATGTTCCTTCTTAAAGTAGAAAAATAAATAGAATATCTTGTATTAACAAACTTCTAATTGTTTGAAAATTATGATGAAGGTTGCAAAATAATTAAAACCAGCTATACTAACATCTTGTAAAAGAAAGAAAATTAAATGACCAAGAAGTCAGAATAGATTTTCTAGTTACTATTTTAGGCAAAATATGTGATTTTCTGAAATTCAGTTTCCTTATTTGAAGACACCTGAAGGATATATTCTCCATTCTTTGTCAAGTGCGTGAGGGGCAAGATAATTATGTTTGGAAGCGCTATACAAATGCCAGACTTTCTTGACTATCTACATTGATTGTGCTGAGAGATAGTCAAAATAGAATCATACAATAGAAAATTCCATACCTATTTTCTAAAATATAGAATAATAAAATTTCAGAGCTAGAAACCACCTTGGATATCCTGTAGTATTTTCTCTTCACTGTTTGAAAATGCTCCTCCATTCTTTGCTTCCAAGTCTCCACCCTGTCCTGATTTTCCCCTGTTCTGATACTCCTTCTCAGGCTCCTTTGCCTGCACATCCTCTAGGGTCAGGCTTTTTAACATTATAATTCATCCAGATTCACTCCTGGTCCCTCTTCTATTACATTATACCTTTTCCCAAGCCCTGTCACCTATCCTCATAGTTTCTGTCTCCATCTGCACACAGATATTTTCTCAGATTACATCTCAAAACCACATTTTCCCCAGCACCAACCCAACTAGCTAATTACCTACCTAATTATCCCATCGGACGTTTCCAAAAGTTCAATGATTTTCAATTTCCAAAATTGATGTCATAGTCTTCTATCCCATCTATCCCCCAGATTTGATCCTCTTCTGACATGCTTATCTTAGCACATTTCAAGCCTGGGTTACCAGCTGTACAAATCAGAACCTTAAGTATTATCTTGGTCACTTCTCTCTCCATTATTTCCCATACCTAAGAATGTACTTTTAGCCCTATACATTTTGCCTTTAAAAACTATCTCGGATCTGTTTACCCCTCTCCATCTCTACCCAGTTCCACATGACTCTCCTTTTTGCCTGAACCACTGTAAGAGCCACCCAACTCTTCTCTGGCTCCACTTTTAACCAGTCTTCCCACTGTGTCCAAAATGATACTCGTGATCTATAGTGATTTTCATGTCAACCCCCTCTTAAAATCCTTCCCCAGCCACTTTGGCTAACGACAAAAATCCTCTCCAGTAGGTTCTATGTCATTTATCCCATCTACCTGTGGAGTGCCACACAATTTCCTTTTCTCTCTAACAATCCACCCATCAGCCATTTCTTTTGAAATGCCAATCTTGGGGCCTCTGAGTGGCTCAGTTGGTTAAGTATCTGACTCTTGATTTCAGTTCAGGTCATGAGTTCAGAGTCGTGAGATCCAGCCCCACTATTGGGCTCCATGCTGGGTGTGGAGTCTGCTTAAGATTCTCTTTCCCTTTGCCCTTCCCCCACTTACACTCTCTGAAAGAAAGAAAAAGAAAGAAAGAGAGAGAGACAGAGATAGAGAAAGAAAGAAATGTCATTCTTTTTCCTGCCTTTGGGCCTGTGAATAGACTTTCTCTTTGCCTGATACTGTTGTAGCTCACCAGTTCACCCAGAAAACTCTTATTTAGCCAGCAGATTCAAACCAAATGTAATTTCCTTGTGGAAGTCTTCCTGAAGCTACTGACTAGATCATATTCTCTTTTACATGCTCGATTTGTCCTTCAGAGTACTCATCACAGGTTGTATTATGTGTTTAGTGTATGTACAAGATGCATGATTTTTCTTTTTTTATATCTGTAGTTACTGGACTGAAATATCATACAGAACCATGTCTGTGTTGTGTCCAGTGTAAACATAATTCTTGGTACTCCAGAAGTACTTCTTGAATGAGTGAAAGAGCACTTAGTTCATAATGAATCTAAACTTCCCTGGCCATCTTCTTCCCTGATGATCATTCCATATATGGTTAAACAAGATCACCATGGCAGGACATTTCACTTTTGAACACTAATAATTAAAGTATTTTTGAAGTAATAAAACCTATCTCCCCAACTTCTACCAAATATTATAGTTCTTCCCAGCAGGATAGGACTAAACAAGCTTACTCTCTTCCTATCCTTCTCCCTGAGATATTTGACAATATTTACTGTAAATTATTTGTTTCAGATGAGATCTCCATTATTTTTTCATTATTCCTTTTTGGACATGATTCCTGGGCTTCCCATAACTCTGATTGGCTTCATCTCTGGAGTGCTTAAGAGAATAGACTCCTGAATCAGATTTATGTTTGAATCTTGGTGCTGTCCTTTGCTAACTAATGAAACTTTAGCAAATTTCATAACTTGTCTGTGTTTCCATTTCTTCACTTGTAAAATGGAAATAATAATAGTATTTACCTCATAGGACTGCAGGGAGGAATAAATGAATTATTATATGCAAAGCTCTTAGACTGGTGCCTGGCAAGGCATAAGCAGTCTTCAGATACATAACATTAATAATAGCTACACACTATATAGTATGACACTATATAGTGTCAGCTATTAGCTGACTCAGTATTCAATTGGGGAAGCAGATAGGAGCTATGGGATACAGAAACTGACTTAAGAATTACCTGATTATGGGAGGATCCAGGAAATGAAGGTCAAAGGGAGCAATTGGGAAATTAGAGGAGTCACCCCATCTATCTAAAAAGGCCCAGATCACCTGACTGCTAAAAGGAGTGTCACAAAGAGGTAGCTGTGGAAACACCTATGGGAGTGGATGGTGGATCAGCATTCCAGCCTCCGGTAATGGGCTGGGGCCACCATTGCTCAGCAGGGGCAGTAGTCAGGAAGAAGAGCCAGATGCAGAGCAGGAAATGATGATAACCGGTGATCTCTAACCACATCTAACATCACAACCTTCAGAAAGCAATGGCTACACCTTGACTTGTACTATCTAAATCTAGGGGCATCTTTTTTGGATAACTCTGACTCAGAACCATATAGTGAAGAGAATGCTGGAAAATGAGTTCCATCATACTGCCGTTGCCAATAAATGACACCACACAGTAAGTGGAATTGCTGTAGTTTTACAACTTCCCTTCTAAATCTTCCAACAACAGTGGAACCCATGTAGGATATCATAGCAGAGCTACAAGTGGAACTCCTAGAGCCACCAAAATGTACATGTTTCAGGGTGGAGTGGGGTGGTCAGTCATGCCATAGTCGTTTTACATAGAACTTTCTAACATTGAAAATCTATGGCTTTCTTTACATAAACTGCCACTGAAACTCTACTGAGATCCACTGTTTGTATATTTGCTTTTTTCATAATTTACTCTCATCCAAATTACAGAATATAAATGGGGAATTGTGGTTCCACCTGTCCCAGTTGAAGTCATTTTGTTTTTTATTTATTTATTTATATTATTTATATTTTGAAGTCATTTTGTATCTTGATTCTGAGATGTAAATATTAGCTCGCCGTCCTATACTTGTTTCATATGCAAACTAACACACATGTACTGCGGGATTGGGGAATGGAAGGAGCACGGCACTGATTAAAACACATCTCTATAGCATTTCTTAAACCAATGTTCTGTGGAACATTAATTCATAAGACACTTAGGCCAAATACTGTATGCAAAGCTTTCTTCTTCATACCTCACTAACTTAGGGAAGCAGTGGGTTTAACAAAATATACAGATTGCTTTGCTTCTGATGATCCCAGAGTCTATTCAGCTAATGCATATTACATGTATGCATTATATATATAAATGAGGCTACTATTTGCCCCTTCTTCCACAGAAGAACCTTGAATGTCTAAGTAAATTGAGCAATCTCCTCCCACAACCAGTGTTGTATACCAAGGACCTAGGGAAGTGGCAATATTAGTCAAGTAAAGGAAAAAAAAGCATCTTAGTACTATAATTTATAAAACTAAGTGACCACTTATGTGGATGTATTATTCTAAATGAAAAGGTAAATTCCTATGGCCTGCTTTCTCCACCCTTGGACAAAGGAGAGGCTGGAATTCTATCTTTAAATCCTCTTTAATCTCTGCTTTAATGGTTGCCCACTTTACCCACTTACTTACTTCCTAGGATTTTGAGGATCCTTAAGTAAAATAATCTATATAAAGTGGTGAGCAGAGTTTGTGGAAGGGAATAAGTGCTCCATAAAGGAGAGCTATTTTCATGACCAATTGTTTTAATTTTCCTAATTACCTTTAAGCATCTTAAGGGCAGGGACTAAGTCTTATGTTTCTTTGTATCCTCCTAACAATTAGCACAGTGTCTGGCTCATAGTTGCCTTAATAGATATTTATTGAAGAAATGAAGTTGCTTATTTCTCAATTTGCATTGTATGCCCTTATATCCCTTGAATCCCATTTGGCTGAAGAGACAATTGCAGTTTGAAACAAACATCCGTTATCCTCAATCCAAATCCCTCTAAAAACCAACCCAAAGTATGCTAAAGCATTTGAAAACCCCTCTTAGTTATGGGTACTATCTTGGAAGACCAATTCCAAGACTCAATCAGACAACTGCTTGGAGAACAGTCTCTTTGTCTGCATTGCCATATCAACTGGAGGTTAGTGCCTTGCTGGAGTTTCAGTGAATCCTATCAATCTTAGCTTCAACTGCAGCCTTTTCTGAAGAGGGCTGCTTCTCCTTACTGTCAAATGATGCCTTGACAAGGAGAGGGTCATCCTTACTGGCATCAGATAGCAGTGAAGGTCACAATCCTACTCTGGAGCCCAGAGCATGCCTAATGCTGTCTAGCATTGTTGTCAAGCAGGAATTATGGGAACTGGAACAATGGGTGAGAAGTTTGATCCTTTAAGGGAGGCTAGAGGGGTCTCTTCAAGACAGTGCTGTCCAATAGAACATTTTACCACAAAATAAATGCTATCTGTGCTGCCCAGTGGGGTAGCCATTACCCACACATGCCCATTAAGCCTTTAAAATGTGACTGTCACAATGGAGGAATTGAATTTTTTATTTTATTCGGTATCAACTAACTTCAATTTAATTTTTTTAAAAGATTTTATTTATTCATGAGAGACACACACAGAGAGGCAGAACATAGGCAGTGGGAGAAGCAGACTCCCTGCAGGGAGCCCAGTTCAGGATTTGATCCCAGGGCCCTGGGATCACAACCTGAGCCAAAGGCAGACGCTAAACCACTGAGCCACCTGGGCACTCAACTAACTTCAATTTAAATTTTAATAGCCTTTTCCGATTGACTACTTTCACTCAGCATAATACCCTCCAGTTCCATTCACGTCGAAGCAAATAGTGGGTATTTGTCGTTTCTAATGGCTGAGTGATATTCCATTGTATACATAGACCATATCTTCTTTATCCATTCATCCTTTGATGGACACCTTTGGAAAGGGTAGTGGAAAGGGAGGTGGGCGGGGGTTGGGGTGACTGGGTGATGGGCACTGAGGGGGGCACTTGGCAGGATGAGCACTGGGTGTTATGCTAAAAGTTGGCAAATTGAACTCCAATTAAAAAAAACACATAAATTTTAATAGCCACATGAGGCTTTGGCTACTACTTTGACCCAGCAACCCAGAGCTATGGGGTATAGACCTTGAAGGATAAACAAACCTTGCTTGCTGCTCTATGCAAAATCCTCAGTTTCTTAATCTGAAAAATGAAAGTGATGAAACTAATCTGTTGTGTCATAGGATTTCTGAAGATCAAATGAGACAACAAATAGAAAAAGGAAAACCCTCTGATAAAAATGATAGAAAAAATTTGATGGCAATAAAAATAAAATTCTCTGCCAATGCAAGGCAATACAGTAAGCTACACCATAGGTAGGTAGGTGACAGCTACATAGATAAAAGACATGTACATAGAGAGAGCCTAAATGGTGATTTGCTATTTTACAAATTCAGACTTCTTGCTTCCTGCAAACCTTCATTTATATAGGTGGCGGGGGAGGTCAGGGTCATGTTCTTCTGAAGTGGCCCCTCCCAACATGTTCTGAGAGAAGGAGCTGACTCTGAAGTTGGAAACTCTCTAAAATTAGAAAGAGAGGTAGTGTGTTCTGTTGTTCGACATGAGATCTGATTGCCCATTTCTGGGAATTAAGAAAAAACCTTTTCAAAATCTCATGCAACCATGTTCCAATGAATGAGAAAAGAAAGGCAGAAGGGAGCATGGTGTGCGGGGAGCCTGGCCTGGGGCTGGCATGTGAGGTGCAGGTCTTCAAGCATGAATGTGAGATATTTGGTGTGGCATCAAATAAATGGCAGAATGGAGGCCAAAATGGGGGTGAGAGGCAGGTGACCATGTGAGAAAAGTAGAATAAGTGAGAACAAAAGCAGGAAATCTCATGCCAGAAAATGTAAGTGTGCTTGTTCATTTCAATGAGTACCTATTAGGGACTTGGACTACCTAGTCAGAAAACAGAGATCTGTGTCCTACTCACATCTCAACAATCTGGGGCAATTCAGATGATCTATGGCATTTTATCTAGAGCATCCAGAGAGTATGGTAGTGAAAAGGCATACGTGACTACTGAGCACTCAAAATGTGTCTGGTTTGAAATGAGATGAGCCACAAGTATAAAATGTACACCAGATCTCAAAGGCATAGTACAAAATATAATGTAAAATACACCATCAATAGTTCCTAATATTGACTACATGTTGCAATAATATTTTTGGTATATAGAGATAAATAAGCCATAAAATTTTACCCATTTATTTTTACAGTTTTTTAATATGGCTACTGGAAAATTTACAATTATATACATAGCTCACATTATATTTTTATTAAGTAGTACTGATTTGGAGTCAACCCAGCAGAGTTTAACTCATACTCTTCCTGGGAACGTTGGCATACTATCTGGGTGCTGATTTACTTCTGAGAGGATAGACAAACCCCCAAAAATGTCTGTAAGAGAGGTTGACCAGTAGAGCCTTTTGGAGAAAGAAGTTTAATGATTGCCCTCAAAATACCCACTTTTCCTAAAAGAGCTGCTTCTTGCTGGAAGGAGACACTAGATATCCTCTCAGCAGCAACAGACTTTTGTCTTTTCCTCTTGACTAAATTCTCTATAATATCTGAAATGGAATCTTTCCTAATGTCCCTTCCACCAAGGCTAGGAAGTTTCTTTGATCCATTAGAACTTGTGTGCATAATATATAATATATATAACATATAATATTTATACCTGAAATATACATATATATATATATGTTTACCCACACAACTCACACAAATTTCATAACCTCATATTGTAGACCATCTGTAAGAAAAGCATTTAAACTTTAGAGAACATCTTATACTTTTTCTTTCTTGTTTGTCTAAGAATCTCTGTACAATTTTGTCTCCTATCAGAAGGCTCGAACTCCAGCAAAATGTCTTGTGACTGAAGATCATTAGGTAAGAGAAAGGATTTACGGAACACTTGGTTTCTGCAGAGATCTTCATGGGTTCACTTTGTTCTGGCAGCATTCCACGTTCATATACATCCATAAAATGTACATGAGTGGAGAGAACTACTAACAAAGACAATTTTGCAGGGGGGCAATGATCCTGGCATTCTTAGGATCTTTACTCATTTGTGCCCACGGAATCAAAGCTTCCTTTATCAGGAGCTACTACCATAGCTTTCTTCTTTAACCATGGGATTCTTTGAGGTCTAAAGAAATAGTTCAACAACTAAGTTAATCATTTTGGAATGCAGCACTTTATTTGTACATGTCCACATACTTGTGCGTTATGTCCAAAGAAGGACACATCCATTCCCACTCCTAACTTGTGGCAACATGGACTGTGTGTCAGGTCGGGCTTTATCTAGAAATGTGTCTTCTAAATTCAAATGAGGTATGAAAAAATATTTCCAGTTTTTTATCTTTGGAGGCAAGACTTTTCAAACTCAGATGCTACAAATATTCTTATTCCCAATAACTCATTAATGTTTACCACTTCAAGTTTTCCAGGCTAGGGTATAAAATTTCCAGAAAGAGAACCACTGTAGATAATTAGTTACCTACTGCTGTAGATTGAATTGTGACTCCCTCCTCCCCTGCCCAACACCCCTTCAGTGTGGAATCCCTAATACTCAGTGTGATGATACTTGGGGATGGGGCCTTTGAAGTATAATTAGAGTTAAATGAGGGCATGAGAGTGGGGCCCTCCTGATGGCATAAATACCCTTTTAAAGAAAGATAGGAGAGAGCTTGCTCACCACACACTCACAAAGAAGAGGCCATGGAATCACAGAGCAAGATGCCAGCCAACTGGAAGTTAGGAAGAGAGTCCACACTAGGAACCGAATCAGCTAGAACCCTGATCTTAGACTTCCCAGCCTCCCAAACTGGGAGAAAATAAATTTTTATTGTTTAAACCACCCAGTCCATAGTATTTTGTTATGGCAGCCTGCCATAGATAGACTTGTATCTACCCTACTCCCCCTATTTTACTTGTCTCTCTCTCCATAAATATCTCTGCACTGTATCAGAAATAGATTCCCATTGCAAAGCTTAGTAACCAAAGGAATTCCAAGAATATTCAACCCAATGGCTGTATCTGGCTCTAATGATACTTGTCACCCTTTCTCCTAAAATCAAACTGCTAAATAAAAAATAAAGCCTTGAATGAGTACATTAGCTTACTTTTTCTGCTATAACACATTACCACAAACTTAGTAGCTTGAAACAACCCGAATGTATTCTCCGACAGCTCAGAAGTCCAATATTAGTCTTATAAGAATAAAATCAAGGTGCCCGCAGGGTTGTATCCTTCTGGAAGCTCCAAAGGAGACCCTGTTCCTTGCCTCTCCAGTTTCCAGAGACTGCCAGCTCTCCATAGTGTCACGCGTTGCTCCTGGGCTTGCAGCCACATCACTAGGCTCTTCCTCTCATCATCATGTCTATTCTATAGTCACATCTCCTCTGCCTGCTTTTGTAAGGATGCCAGTGATTACCTGAATCATCTAGAATATCTCTCCATTTTAAGATCCTTAATCACACATGCAAAATTCCTCTTGCCATATAAGGTAACATCTTGATTCAGACTCCCACAAATAAACACCACCACAGAAATATCACCTATTTAATTGGTGTTACATATAATTTCTAACTCTCCATTTAGCGTTACCACTGTTGATTCATTTCTCCATGTGCTATTGAGAAGGTGGCAATTTGACAGAGTTTGGAGCTTGTGACATATGAACAGTTTCCAGAGCAAACGACATTTTTCTGGGAGTAATCTCATTTCCTCATGTACTATAGAGTTTAATTTTTCAACAGCAGGGCAAGGTGGCAAAAGCGGTCTTTCTTTCTCTTGTGAAATGCATCCAATTATCCTCATTTGTGGGTGAAATGATTTTCTGTTAATAAAAAAGCACAAATTATTTTAATATATTGGATAATTTTGCAAGTTGAGAAATGTCACACCATTCAAGAGGTTTCAGATATTCTTTGACTCGGGCAAACTAGTGGGTGACTAGGAAGGAAGCCTGAGATCATCCACATATAAAGTATCCACATGGATTTAAACGTAATAGGTAAACAATAAATACTTCCTTCATAGGAAGTAGGGGGGAAGGGTAGAGTTGAAAGTTTTCTAATGAGCCTGACCTCCTTATTTTATATATAAAGAAACTAAGGCCTGGAAAGTTGATCTAAGATCATGGAGCTATAAAGACCCATTAGGTATTTCTTAATCTTCAAAGGTATGAAATATGTCTGAGTGTGGAACTAGAGAACACATTATTTCCTGTTTAGATTGGAGATTTTCCCATAATACCAACCCCCAGCCCCAGCCCCAACCACCTGCCCCACTGTGGGTGCCTTCTTATACATAAGCTCTCACATTCACTTACACTGTCCTGCAGAAGCACCAGAGTCCTGCAGAGAAGAGGGTGGGCTGCAGACAAAAAGGGAGTATAGGGACAGGCAGCCAGGCTGAGTCTACTGCAAGACCTGGCCAGCAAGTAAGATCAAATGGGGACTTTGTGAATTGACTTCCTCCTTTTTAAAAATTATTATTATTACTTTTGTAAAGATTTTATTTATTTGAGAGAGAGAAAGAGAGAGAGAGAGACTGAGAGAGAGAGAGAGAGAGAGAGGCAGAGGGAGAACTAGACTCCCTGCTGAGCAAAGAGCCTCACACAGGGCTCAACCTCAGGACCCCAAGATCATGACCTGAACGAAAGGCAGATAAGTAACCAACTGAGCCACGTAGATGCCCTGACCTACTATTTCTATTATTTCTATTTCTATTTCTATTCTATTTATATTAAATATATTTTATTTTAATTTAAATTCAATTAACCAACATATAGTACATCATTAGTTTCAGATATAGAGTTCAGTATTTCATCAGTTGCGTGGAACACCCAGTGCTCATCACATTAAGTGCCCTCCTTAATGCCCATCACCCAATTATCTCATCCCTCCAACCCCTCCCCTCTAGCAACCTCCAGTTTGTTTCCTAGAATTAAGAGTCATGGTTTGTCTCCCTCTCTGATGACTTCCCATTCAGTTTTCCCTCCCTTCCCCTATGATCTTCTGTGCTGTTTCTTATATTCCACTCATGAGTGAAGCCATATGATAATTGTCTTTCTCTGATTGACTTATTTCATTCAGCATAATACCCTCCAGTTCCATCCACGTCAATGTAAATGGTAAATCTGCATTGTTTATGCTGGCCTACTCCTTTTGATGAGATCAGGGAAGCCTCTCAATATAGTGGACCCAGGCCACATAAGTAGTTTGCAACAGTACTATCACAAGCAGAGAGACAGACTATTTCCCAAACCAGTGCTTTGCAGAGGCCATATCCATTTCTCAAGGCTTATGGGTTTGCTAATAAATGAATATCTCAAAAGCAGAATCACAGAAATTGTGTGATTTCCACTAGGTTGATATCAAAGTATTAACATTAAAAAAGGTTATAAGGTTCTCCTCAAAATAAATATAGGATGTGTGTGTGTGTGTGTATATATATATATATATATATATAATTATATGTATGTTATATAAGATCCATAATATATTATATATCATGTGTATTATTATATGTGTGATATATAATAATATAACAATAGAGCAAGTTTTTCATATGTATTAAGTATTTGTTGGCTCAAGCCAGTGTTGTCGGGGAAAGAGTCACACATTATTTTTAGTGCAATTTATTTTATTTCCTTTATCTTTTTAAAGATCTATTTATTTATTTATTTATTTATTTATTTATTTATTTGAGGGGGGCTGCAGAGAGAATCTTCAGCAGAGTCTGCGCTGGGCACAGAGCCTGATGTGGAGCTCAATCTCACCACCCTGAGATCATGACCTGAGCCAAACCAAAAGTCAGACCTTTAACTGACTACACCACCCAGGTCCCCCAAGAGTCACACATTTTAAATTATGTGGTGACAGGCTTCTGGTCATACCATCACTGTGTCTCTGTGACAGTGTGTATAATTTTGTGTGTTGTCAATATTTTGCTATGTGCCATGAGAGGCCGTAGTTATAATCAGATCCATAAAATTTTTGAAAACACGACACAGTATGCAGAAAAAAAAGTCTTAAAGAGAAGCACATCAAGCTGTTTACCATGGGTGACCTCTAAGAAAAGAAATGGGACCCGGGGGTGGGGGGCACACCTGTTACATTCTCTCTTTCATATTTGCTGATTTTCTTTTCTACAGTGGGTATAATCCTATATCCCATCTATAATTTTTAAAAAATTTAAGTTGTCTCATCAAAAACCATCTTATCTCATATATAGTCAAAAGTATGACAGAACTTAAGTCTCCCCAGGAAGGAATAATTCAGGAGATTGATATGCTGAGTACGCCAAGGAAGGAAATAAAAGGTCATCACTGCACCATACCAAAGACAAGGCAGACAATTGTACCACATTTTCTTTATTGAAAGATCCCATACATAATATTCAGATGAAGTTCATTTCTACCTTTTACTAGATCCAGATTCCCAAATAAATAAGTGAAAATATTTTAAAACACAACAATTTCTGAACAGTGTGGGATTGACAAGGGTATGGGGGGATTTGGAAGTCCTGGGCTCTAATGCCAATGTTCCTGCTTACTAGCTACAAGGCTCTTATTGGAGAGCTGCTCCGGAATGCAAACTAATGCTGTTGGTGAGGATAGAACAAGTCACTCAACTCATCCGTGGATGGAAACATCACAATCCAATTGTCAGTCCTATAATCACCGCAGTCAATTGAGTTTTGACAATTTCCAGATCATAAGCATTCTAACTAATAGGAAAAACCTGGGGCTAGAGGGGTGGGAAAGCGGGATGAGATGAAGATGGAGGTGAGGGACATCTAGGCTCAGCAGTGCTTTATGAATTTCAGCAAAACCACACCTTCCCTGCTTTCCTCACAGATGTGTAAGGGGAAATGAATGGGATCATGTGGATAAATCGCACTGCAAATTCAGAAGCATTCTGTAAATACGTTTAAAAAAATTAGGGGCACCTGGATGGCTCAGTGGTTGAGCATCTGCCTTTGGCTCCAGTCATGATCCCAGAGTCCTGAGATCAAGACCCACATTGGGTTCCCCTCTGCTTCTCCTTCTGCCTATGTCTGCCTCTCTCTCTGTGTCTCTCATGATTAAATAAATAAAATCTTTAAAAAAGTTAATGTTAACCTTATTTCCTACTTTCTATAGTTCTAATTGTTTTCAATCATGTTATTCTCTGTAGAGCTTTTGTAACCTATTCACATGCTTTTCTGGATCAAGATAACATTTTTCTGAAGATATTATTTTTTATTCCCCAAATCCCACCACCAAGTATGATAAGCTGTTATCTGGTGAAATGGGAAAAAGAACACAGTTTAGGACCTGAAAGGAAGGCCTTGGCTTCAAATCCTCATGTTGTCAGGTTAGGTGGCTCTGGGCAGCTTACCCTAAACCACAGCACCCATGAAAGAGTAAAGATTAAAGATAAAGATTGTAAAGATTAAATGGAACACTGTAAAGATTAAATGGAACAATAAGCAAAGGTGTAGTAGGTGCCTGGGAAAGGTTTGCTTCCACCCCTGTTCAAGAATCTGATAACTTAGGAAATTTCTGAGACAATCACAGGAAAATAAAGCACGTGTTCCAATGGCGGCTTCACAGCGTGGGCCTTGCATTCCAGAGCAGCGCTCAAGATGAAGAATCACTTAAAAATGATGAACAAGAGCTATTATAGGGCATAGCACTGACAGCTTCCAAAACTTTTCCCATTTGGACAAGCACTGTATCTTCTTGAGTTTAATTATGCACAATTTTGGCTCTCCTCTAAAATACAATAAGCAAATATTGGCTTCATTCTTTTTGAAGGACAAAGTCATACATCTCTATGGGAACTAAGAAAGAATTAAAGAGAAGAAAAAAACAAAAGAAATTAGGAGCTTGTCTCTTTTCCAACCCTAAACCATATTGAACAAGATTCGGTAGTCTGGTCAATAATATTGTAATAACATTGTATGGTGACAGATGGTGATGGTATGTATCATGACGAGCATTGCATATCATATAGAATCACATATTCACTATGATGCACACCTGAAACTAATATAACACTGTTGGTCAACTATACTTCAATTAAAAAAAAAAAAAAAACTCAAAAACGAATGAATGAGACTAGTAGGCATTGCTCACTGGTATATTTCATCTCAAATCTCTTAGCATCTTTAGAAGGAAAGGATGATTCAAGGTGATCTGGAGAGTATGAAATAGTCCAGGAAATGGGGTCAAGAGACCTGGGTTCTGGAAATCAACATATGATGTGATGCTGGACCACATGTTTCTCAACCAGCCATGACAGTCGATAAGCCTCCAATTTGTAGATTCAAAAATATATAGGTCCTGTTCTCACTATCCCCTTTTAAAATTCCTTTTTTGGTGGTGCTTTTTCATCTCTTCTCTTGATTACACCCAAGGCAGTCTTATACTGTGGTTTAAGCTTTGGCTGAGGCAGAATTTACCATCTGGGAGCCTTGGAAGATTAGGTAATCCCTCTTAGCCTTGGTTTTATCACCTCTAATAAAGTAAAAATAATACTACAGAGTTCACAGAGGTACTGTAAAGTTTAATAAGTCAATTAATATGAAGCCCTACATAGTGCACAGCAAATAGTAAACAAACATTAGCTATTATTTACCATTAATATTACTTCTCCAAAATATTCCTTGGGATTTCTCTTTTCTTATGATTTTACATACAGCCTGACTCACCCTGTTTAGAAATACAGTCATTTTTTTGTTTCTAAATTTAAAATAAAATATCTTTAAATGCGTATTTGTTAGGTTGGGTTTCAGGAAATGTGTCTGCTACATATGTCGCATTTGCCACCTTATTTGCTGAATTTTGACAAAGTAAGACAGTGCTCTCTGAGCTATAGAGATTAGACAGGTGATCAATTCTGTAGTATTTCAACATTCTTGTTGTAATCTTGGTTTTTTTCAGTGGCGTGAAGTGAATAAAGGTGGTTGTTTTTCTTCCATAAAACAGGATTGCTTGACAAATGGTCAATGACTTTAGCTTTCCCGCTCTAAAATATTTGGGCATACTGTTGCTATAATATACTTCAGCTGGGTAGGTTCTTGACCCTAAGCCATGCAAAATTGGCTTTGTTCTGGTTGGAATGGGCTTCTCCCAAAGAAACAACCAAACAGGAAGGTAGCCTATGTTTCTCACGCTCCCAGGTTACTTATTTGGGGGTAGGGAGTGAGGGTGTGTAGAGGACCCTCTACACACAGCCCTATTTGGCTTGTCTTTCTTTGTGAGAATTGGCAGAAGACGAAAGAGGAGATGCATGGTTTCTTTCCACTCATTAACCAAAGACTGATCCTAAATGGAGAAGGATGTGTTCCGAGATCCATTGTGTCCCCCAACTACCAACCATTAGGGAAATGTCTAACTGAGACTATTCCAGCCCCTCCAACCTAGTTCCTACCTCCTTCATGAAGCCTTCCTTGTCTCACACTCAATTTCATCCTTATTTATAGTCTTTGATAGTTGGCTTTACTGATCTCACTAAATAGTAAGCTTGGGTGAAAAGGAGCTTGTCTCTCTCCATTGTGACAAGCATGGTCCAGAATATACAATAAGTGCTCAAAACTGATCTACCCTGACATCACAGCCTATTAACCTGTGCTTTCTCAACCCAACTCATATATCCCACCAGTGGTGTCTCAGCTTTTGTCCCGACTATAAACACCGTAAGGTAATTAGGGGCTGGCTCATTCAACATTATACCCTCACAACCCAGAACAGTGCTTGACACAGTATCGTGCAATAGTCATCAATTCTATTCCATTTGAATAGAATTCTCAAGGTTGCCTTTGCCAAAAGCTCTCCTTCCTAAGCTTATCAGAAGGGTAAGAGCTCAAGCGAGCTCTTGAGTCAGGAGTCCTCAGACCACAGAGTCAAATTCTGCCTGCTACAGGTTTTTTGTAAATAAATATTCACAGAAACACAGTCATGCCCATGAGTTTATGTAGTGTCTATAGCTAGTCTCCAGCTACAAAGACAAAGTGGAGTAGTTGCAACCACATGGCTTATAAAGCCAAAAATGTTTACTGTCTGGCTCTTTATAGAACAAGCTTGCCAACCCCTGCTTGAGTCAAAACTATAGAACCTTTTAGTGGTGCATCAGTATTGAAAAGGGTAAGGAAGAGAAACTCTGAAAATTCCCAGGTACAGAAAATAATAATATTTAATGATAATTTTATAATAATAACGCTTTTTGGTATATATGGCCATATATACTTATATACATATGTAAATGCATATTTACAAAACTCTTTTACATACATAATCTCATTTGATTCTCTTAACCTCTATATGAGCTACACAGGGCAATTATGTCCCCATTTTATACATGAAGAAATAAATGAGGTGTTCTAGGGGGTAAAATATTTTTTAAAAATCGATGCCCGAGGGATCCCTGGGTGGCGCAGAGGTTTGACACCTGCCTTTGGCCTAGGGTGCGATCCTGGAGATCCGGGATCGAATCCCATGTCGGGCTCCCGGTGCATGGAGCCTGCTTCTCCCTCTGCCTATGTCTCCGCCTCTCTCTCTCTCTCTGTGACTATCATAAATAAAAAGAAATAAAAAAATTAAAAAAAAATCGATGCCCGATTGGGTCTTTCTGCAATACCCAACAACAACAACAAAATAATAGCAATAGCGCCTTCCAGCTTTATTCCTTCTTTACCATTCAGCTGGTATTGGAAGATCTCCAATGCTGGGCTCTGAAGATGGTTGCTCCATCCATTCCCATGCTGGGGCACTCTCGTCCTATAGAGTTTACTTCATTAAATCTTTGTGGGCCCCATCTGGGGCCGGATAGCCCTTGTTCCAAAATACATTTGCAGAATGAACAAAGGGTCATGAAGTCCCTTGTTTCCCCTGGAAATTTCTCAGTCTCAATGTTTTCCTCTTGGGAGAGTGAATATTGGCATTTCTTTCATGTTTTTCCAAAGGTACCCCAATTCAATATTTTATTGCAGAATGTTTATAGCTTATGGTGGCTTCTTCGCCTTCTGTAAGGTATACAGAAGGTGTCATGCATCCATTTCTGTTTGTGAAAATAGGACTGGAGCCAGAACAAAGTAAGGACAGATGTTATCACAATGTCCTCCCAGGTAAATTGTGAAAGTCTGAATGATCCCATTTCAGGAACTGTCAGCACCATGGTTCCTAGTGGTACCTAAGCCAGGAAGGGTGGGTGGTTAGCAGAATAAATATACATATTTATATATCTGATATTGTACAGGGCAAGGGATTCCTAACTGTTCCCTAGAACATGAGGTCTATTTTGCAGGGGGAATTAGACTTTTGAAGTTTCTGTGAAGCTATAGCTGCTTCAAGACTCTATTTGCAGCAAGTCTTTCTTTCTTTCCTTTCTATTCTTCCTCTCCTTTCCTGTCTTCTTCCTTTCCTCTTTTAAGTTCAAGTATACTCTGTCATCACCCCCCATCGCCTGTGAATTTGTGACTACGTTGAGGAGAACTTAGTATAAGAAGACAGATCAGAAAGTTAACGACCTTGGATTCTAGTTTGGGATGTGGTTTTAAAAAGCAGTGCGGTGTTCAGCAGGTCACAGATTCTTTCTTGGCCTCAACTTCCTCTGTTTCAAAACAATGGGGCTGTCCTAGAGGATCTTTCAGGTCCTTTGCTATGTTAAATGCAATCCGAATCATACCAAAAGTAATAGAACATGTGCTGCCACCTTTGGGTAGAAGACATAACTTTAACTGCACCAGACACAACTTTGAAACCAAAGACATTTTATGGAAACACCCCTGACCTGCAGTCTCTATCCCAATTAATATTTCTTCCATGCAATTATGATTTGTACTGGCCTCCCTTTAATGCAGAATTTCAGGCATAAACCAATACAAATTTGATTTTGATATCATATGTCTTTACATATATTAGAAGTTTTCAGCCTGAATAATGGTCTGTGGATTTTTTTTTTCATATTACAAAATTTCCATAGTTTCAGAAAGCTTGAGGTACACTAGTTTATGATACATTCTAATTACATAATTGATTAGCGAGTAATTGACCAACCCCAGAAATTCACTGTAGAGAACAAAATGTTGGCATTGGAATACAATTAATCTGGATTTAAGATTTTTGTCATTCTACTTTATAACTGTGCTCTTCGGCAAGTCACTTAACTCTTCTGTGCCTTCCCTTTGTCATTGAGGGGATTAAAAAATAATGCTGTAAAATCCTTTAGCAAAGTAGCTGACACTTAGTCAGTATACAGGAGATACTAGCAAACGGCCGTTGATGTTGAAATCAAAATGGGCTTTGAAGCCAGAAGATTGGTTTCAATCTCTCGCTGTTCCACTTACAGTTTCGTGACCTGGCATGGTTCATTGAACCTTTCTGAGCTTATTTCCTCCTCTGAATAGTGAGAATCAAGACCTTCTGGAGTTATTTGAGGTTTACATAATAGTACTTTGGACTGAAATGTATTGCCCTATCTAAAATGTGTATGCTGAAGCCCTAACCCCCAATGGGAATATATTTGGAGATAGGGTCTTTAGGAGGTAATTAAAGTTAAGTTATAAAGGTGAGGCCCTGATCCAATAAGATTAGTGTCCACATAAGAAAAGACACTAGAAAGCACTCATACTCTGTCATCCCCCACCCCTGCTTTTGCCCTTCACCTCTCTCCTCTTTTTCAGTTTCTCCTGTGCATCTGATGTACTGAGGAAGGACCAGTGTAGGCAGATTGAGGGAAATCATCCATAACAGGAGAGCGCTCACTAAACACCAACCCTGCTGGCACCTTAGTCTTTGACTTCCAGTCTCCTGAACTGTGAGAAAATATATTTCTTCTGTTTAAGCTGCCCCAGCTATGCTATTTTGTTACAGTGGCCTGTGCAGGCTAATACAGATATTGTAATTAAATGTGCAAAATCTCCCACCCGGTCTTTGAAAATGTTCCCTTTTACTTTTTTCTTCTCCCCTACATGATTAAAAAGAACATTAAAATTATTATCGTTAGCATTTTAACTCAATTCTGGGGTACCTTAGAATTAACCCAAAATAATTTCCTCGCCACCAGAAACATACTTTTGCTTGCAAACTTTCTTTGAAGTGCTGAGGTGACCTGGGACTAGACCCATTGTACTGGACTTCCCATTTGGAAATAACAATCATGGAAGAATGAGAGATCTGGGCAAGGCAAAGGGAGTTGGGCACAGTCACTGCAGCCACCTGCAGTTGGCACTTGGGAAACAGCCAAGTGGTGGAAATAGTCAATGGCACAACTAGTCAGTGGCGCCCATACTGAGGCATAGAAGCAAGCTATTGCTGTGAATAATAGGCATTTCTTTGTTCCTGACCCTAGAGTCACATGTCTTCAAATGCATTCATACAACCGGAGGAAGCTCACTTGTTAGCTTGCAAGCAGGGAGAATCACAAACCGTTCACAGCTGTGGACTCTTGTGTCATCCCTAAACACCCAACATCTGCTTATCTTGTAAAGTTTAGTTCAAATATGTCTCCTTTATAAAGACATCCTGATTCATTTTTGTTCCTATCTGTACAACAGGATAATGACAGCACTTACCTGTTTGGTTTGTTCAGGTTAAGGGAGGCAGTCTGTGTAAACTATAAGTGCTCTAAGTTACTTTCTAACTTTGTATGCTTCTAAATCATGTAGGTATATTCTTTCAACGTGTAGCTTTACTGGGAATAATAACTCCAGTTGATTAATCTAAATGGCCCTCCAATGTCTGGCACAAAGAAAGCATCAACTTTTTCAAGTAATTAATTTATTAAAAAACATGTGTTGATCACTTACTATGTCCCTGGCACTGTACTATATGTGAGTAATATATCAGGGAACAGGAACACTAAATAGAAAGCAGAGTGCACAGAATACTAAGGCAGAAGTCAGGATTCGGGGACTTGAATTTGGGAAAAGCACATGCTTATATAATTTGAATCAAAATGGGAAATTGATGTATCATATAAGGCTTAGGGTTATTACATTTAATGCTTAACTTTTTCAAAACAATCTTTTTTTTTCACTGTTGGGTATAGATGAAAAAGTAGGCTATGTAACACTTGAGTGTTTTGGGTTTTTTTAATTGAGACTCAATTAGGTTGATTTAGGTGACCTGCAACTTTCTCATTTATTCAAAAATTCTGTGCATTTGCCATCTTCCTTCTCCAAGCCAGTCTCCCACACACCGTCTTCAGCTCTTTGCACATGGAGCATGAAATCAGCTTTCTCCAGAAGACAAGTCTTCTGGTTAGCTTTGACTGGTGGACCCCACCCCTCACCAGGTTTTGGCATCTGACACTGGTAGGAAAAGTCTCAGCATTGTACATGTAGGAAGGGTGGGGGCACCCCAATGACCTCACCCTTTCATTGAATGAATAGGTCTTTTCCAGATAACAACCACTCTGAAACATGCCAGCCGGAAGGGAAAGGCCAATTTCCGAAAATCAGCAGCCCCATTGCCCATACATTCAATCAGGGACCTCAGTGCCCTGAGAAAATCCTTTGGCTCAACCATGGCTTCAGCTGCTTTATACTTTGTCATCTCCTTGAGAGATGTCTGAAAAGACAGAAACATAGCCATAATTATAGCCATATTGGCAACAACAAAAATGAGCACAGATAGGTGTCAAAGGAGATGATGATGATGATTTTGATCTTCCTTGACATGGCTCTGTATTAGAGACAACAGCAATCCTCATATTTTGCCTTTGCTTCTCCTTGCTGGGATGTTTTGCCAATTTAATTTCCTTTCTGTGTTTATTTTTTACTAACTCAATCAGCATAAAACCTAAGCAACAGTAAGCATAAGATTCTGTAAATGCAAAGTAGTCTAACAGCTCTCCAGGGAGCCACTCTCCTTCTAATATCACATGACCCAAAGGAAGGTGATGGTGGTCTAAGTGTGAGAATCCTTGTTTGTTTTCACATCCTGTGAACTGTCCTCACAATCACTTCCAAGATTACATTTCCAAACAAAGTCGCCTTTCCAAACAAGCCTGGCAGATAGATGGACTTGAAAATTATTATGGAAATCAAAATGAAATGTATTCATTAGATTTTAAGGAAATATAGTATATCAGGGTTTATAGCACATGTGGTTCTAGACTTCAGACAGATATTAGGGTGAGAAGTTGTTACCCTCACATTCAAAAACAATTTGCTCTACCTTTAAACCAACTGGATAAGATAGGACTGCAGGGTTCTGGTGCCAGCATTCTAGAAGAGTTGCATTTTCTATCTCAATGTACAGTTGGGTACATATAATTAGTCAGTAGCAAGGAGCTTCCTGCAGTCACCAGCTCTGTTTGTTTTCCAAAAATAAATGCATAACTTTCTATGAGCAAAAAGAATGTGCTCTAGTGAAACATCTTTTTATTGACGGAGATCTGCAAATGGATGCAGAAGTAATACAGGCAGCATAGGGAGGCATTCTAATGTAAAATAAGTTTTATGTTATTAAAATCATCCATTTCTCCAGCTACGTAATGAATATTCATTGATTCCATATCCTTTCTGGTATTTGGGATTGGTTTCTGAAGAAGTTGCTGTTGAAGGAATAGAGTCTCTTCCAAATCCAAAAGTTTCAGAATCAAAATGCAGCTCTCTGAAGGGGTTTCCCCACAGTGAGAGGTAGTGAGGGGGTTAGGGGGCAAAGAGTGAGAGGTCCACCTATGAGTCTTTCTGGGCCCTACCCAATCCCAGTGGGTTTACTTGAAGGTGTCCCTCCAGGCTGATAAGAGGTCAAGTTTGAGTTCAACATCTTTCCACCCCAAAGGATCCCTGCTTACCTGATGTTTATTTCTGCACTTCTTAGTATTGGGACCAAAGCCTCTCTTATCAATTGGAGATTGGTGGAAAAAATGCACAATTGCTTCATAGTGGCCTGGGTTTTACTTTAAATCCAAATCAATTTGTCAATAGACCAGTGAGAAAGACTTCTTGATCTCTTGGTCAGATCTTCCTCAGAGGCACTGGTGTTTCTGAAGCTAAAACACTGTGTTTCACCACCAAACCACCTACATGACATTGTACCCTGAGCTCCACCTCTCTGAATTTCCATTTTCCTATCTACTAAAACATCTGTCCACCCCATGATGTCAGGGATGAATAATGAGTAAGAAAGTACTTTGGTGGCTGTCAAGTGTGGTGCAACCTCAGGGACAAACCCCAGTGGTGGTGATTACAAATAGCAAGTGGTGCCACACACTCTGCCCCTAGACTGTATGCTCAGACAAGGTGAGTTTGTGTCTCCAACTTCTCACCTCATTAGAACCTAAGCTCCAGGTGGGGCACCTGGGTGGCTCAGTTAGTTAGGTGCCCCAGGTAATGATCTCAGCTCAGGTAATGATCTCAGAGTTGTGTGACTGAGCCCCATGTTGGGCTAGGGATGGAGCCTGCTTAAGATTCTCTCTCTCCATCTCCCTCTGCCCCTCCCTCCCTTCTGAAAAGTTAATTAATTTTTAAGAAAAAGAACTTAAGCTCCAGGAGCGCCAGTTCTTTTTTTTTTAAGATTTTTTTTTTAAATTTATTCATGAGAGACAGAGAGAGAGAGAGAGGCAGAGACACAGGCAGAGGGAGAAGCAGCCTCCATGCAAGGAGCCTGACATGGGACTCGATCCTGGGTCTCCAGGATCAGGCCCTGGGCTGAAGGCGACACTAAACTGCTGAGCCACTCGGACTGTCCCAAGCCACTTCTTTATGTTGTTGCTGTATCTATCACCAGGCACCCAAGAAGTATTTGTTTAATGAATAAAAAAGGGTGAATTAACAGTTCATGCATACTGCCAAGCTGTTTTCCTGCTTGCTTATTATTTAATAATAACAGCATAAGGTGCTTCATTTGCCAAAATCTTTACCAAAATTCAGCGGAAAAGCTTTATGCTAACTCTTCAGAGTGTACTTTTGAAAAATTATTGTTTGTTATGCTATGTTTTCACTGGAGTAGAGACATTATATAATAGCTTATAAACTTTGAAAAGCCAGAAATTGTGCAGTTAAGTCTTAAGTTCTTATTCTGTGGGTGAGAAAACTGGCCTCTGGTGTGGTAATGGCGGCCTCCTTAGGCTGGCAAAGGCATGCTTTGCCTCTAGGTGACACTACCTCCCCCTTCTCTCAGTGGACAGGCTGGGTGCCTGAATGCCCCCTGCCATTCTGACTTTTGCTGAATAAGGAAGGCTTTCTCTGTTGAGTCACTTAAGTGGGTGTTGTCATGTCACCCTCTAGTGGCTTCTGTCAAAGCTCCAAGAATAGGGAAGCAGAGGAAGTACATAGGGATTGGGGTCATAGGGCTGGAAACTTGCCTAGTGAGGGGAAAGACATTAAGGTAGAAGTACTGGGACACCTGGGTGGCTCAGCAGTTGAGCATCTGCCTTCGGCTCAGGGTATGATCCCAGAGTCCTGGGATCGAGTCCTACAACAGGCTCACTGCATGGAGGCTGCTTCTTCCTCTGCCTGTGTCTGTGCCTCGCTCTGTGTGTCTCTCATGAATAAATAAATAAAATCTTTAAAAAAATAAAAATGTAGGAAGTACTCACATAGCCTGGGAAACCAACTGAGTAGTCGTTATTTGTTTAGGAAATATCAGGCACCTACTATGTGCATGACTCTGGGGGTACCAGGATGATTACCACCAAGTTGATGTTGGGGTAGAAAGATAATATCGTCAAGGGGACAGAATGAATTAAAAGATGGGAATTTACTTTAGCTTGATTTTCTCACCTCCAACCAGTGTGCAACTCTAACCAGGTCCTGAAGGTATAACTATAACACATGAGTACTATTTTATCACTCATATAAGCCTTATGTATATAATTTAAATAAATACTATTTTATCACTGATATCAGCCTATAGATATATATATAATTATATAGGTATAGGAAATTATATATATATATAATTTCCAAATGGATATCTCTACCATAGTTAATATGTCCAAAACCAATTTCCTCTCCAATCCCCCTTTCTTCCTTTATGTTCTATCTCCAGAATACTCCCAGTGGTAGACCCAGGGACCTAAAAGTCAGCGTAGACTTGCCCTCACTCAGCCTTCAGTCCCAATATCCAACCAGTCACCGAATTCCATTGCTTCCACCTCTGCTCCTTCTCACCACCTCTGGTTTTCTCCTCCTTCCCTCTTCTTTCTCAGCTTCAGGGTTCAAAGGGACTCCTAACTCCCATCTCCCTGCTTTAGGATTTTTTTCTCAATGCATCCTCCACATGTTGTCAGAGAAATCATTCCAAAGTGCCTATATAATAATATCACTTCTCTTTTCAAAGCCCATTGGTGGCTCACCCTGAATTTCAGGTTAACTTTGAAAGGCACTAATTTAGCAAGCAGGGCCTTTCATGGTCTGGCCCTTGACTGCCTATCATAATTTACCTGCTATCTCTTCCTCTCATTCCCACCACTATCTACCCAGAGCACATACATGCTGTTTGTTCTTTGACCTGTCCAAATTTATTTAGTTCAGTTCTCTGAATAAAGCCTGCTCTTTTATATTGCTTGAACTTAGCACATGCAGTTCCTCTGCCCCAAATATTCTCTGATCCCTTTGGGTAATTAAAGATCGCTTACCCTTGCAAGTCCAATCAGTCTGGTCTTTGAGGAGTGTTCTTGGGCAAATAGTCTTATGGAGATGCCTTTCCTCTGGTCTCTGGTAATACTATGCTTCTAGGCCCTGGAACTGATCACACTGTCCTGGTCTGTTCCCCAGGAGTTCCTTGAAGGAATGAACAACATTTTAGCCAGTTTTCTTTTTTTTTAATATTTATTTATTTACTTATGATAGACATAGAGAGAGAGAGAGAGAGAGGCAGAGACACAGGAGGAGGGAGAAGCAGGCTCCATGCCAGGAGCCCGACGTGGGACTCGATCCCGGGACTCCAGGATCGCGCCCTGGGCCAAAGGCAGGCGCCAAACCGCTGAGCCACCCAGGGATTCCCCTTTTTTAAAAAAAAAATATTTATTTTTTAGCCAGTTTTCAATCACTAGGCCTGGTACAATGTTTGGAACAGAGTGAGTTCTCATTAAATATTTGTGAAATTAATAAATTTTAAAATGAACAAATATACAACAAATAGAAGTTTTCTATTTGAGCAAGTTAACATTAAAATCTAAAGAACGTTGGTTTTGACAATGTACTATGATTGTCTACACGTTCTCATTGGAGAAACTGGATAGAAGGTATACAGGTACCCATTGTACTATTTTTATAACTTCTTATGAATCTTGAAATATTCCAAATAAAAAAGAATTTAAAAAATAAGGAAAATAACAACTCCGTGTAGCACTTAACTTCCTATGAATTATTCAAAAATCAACATGCTTTAAAAAATTAAAATTAGTTGTTCTATTTTCTCCTAAAGAAGAATGGATAGCATCTCCTGAGAGTCTCTTAGGAAAACCTAGAAGGCATTTTGGTCATTGTCACCTACTGCTCCCCTCCTCTAGCTAGCCAGAGGCTTTGGTAATTTTTTTGTCCAGAGACAGCCCATGACACAAAAAGACTTTTCTCTCCTGTCATCTGAAGACAAGAACAAAAAATGTGTGAGCTTTTCCAACAGAACATGGTTGTGTGCTGTGTAAGCCATTGACTGCAACATTAACTTTGATGCTTTCTAGAGGAGGAGCATAGGCACGTTTTGTACTTATCACCCAGCTCCCTGTCCCAAGGGCTACATTGGGGCTCCTGGTACACCACTGCTCTCAGATTATCAAAAGGTTTTGGGATAAAAGAGGAGACCCTGGAAGCAGGGAAAGTAGGTTAGACTGGCAGCAGGTTGGATGACATTTTCACATGGTTATGTACTGGATTCCATCAGCACTGTCTGAGTCAGCTCAGACTGCTATAACAAACACCAGAGAGTGGGTAGCTTAGACAACAAACATTTATTTCTCACCAATCTGGAGGTTGGGACATTCAAGATCAAGGTGACTGCAGATTCAGTGTCTCCTGAGGACCTGCTTCCTGGTTTGTAGATGGCCGCCTTCTTGCTGTAGCCATACATGGTGAGAGAGATCATCCCTTTCCTGCCTTCTTACTAATCCCTTTCATGAGGGTTCCACCCTCACAACCCAGTTACCTCCCAATGGCCCCACCTCCAATGATTGTTGCATTGAGGATTAGGACTTCAGCACATGAATTTGGGAGGGACACAACATGTAGTCCTCAGCAATGAGCCTTCCTGCTTCTGCAATGACACATGAAAACTACCCTGGGAGACACACAGTGCAGAGCAAAGCAGAAGGCAATCCTGAGAACGGAAGCGTGATGAGAACTGTTTAAGGGAAGCATGCTTTTCCAGGAACATTTTGCTCATCTTCTCTAAGTCCTACAAGATCTTTAGGTTACTGACCTCATCTCAGAGCCCCTTCCTGGTGTCCCGGCATCCACTGTGCACAAAGAGACTGGGTGCACGCCCCTCCCTCCATGTGCTCCACCAGCTCCATGCATTTTCTCTTCTGATAGGATCTACAACACATATGAATGATAGTTACTGGGTCATCTGTCTTCTGGTTCATCTGTGATTATACTTTTGAGGGCAAGGACTACCTGTTGAATGGCCAGTGGTCTCGAGCACATAAATATCTGCTGAGAAAACAAAGTCTTGTGGGCACAGGTAAGATTCAAGGAACCAGGCTCTTCTAAATCAACAATTCTATCTGTGACCCTGAATTTTCCTGTTGATTTTATATTTTCCACTGAACTAAAAATGAACTGTTTTTGCTGGCAATATGAAATCCAACGTGTGCATTAAATCAATGGAATGTTTAGCTAAAACAAAATGAAAACAAGTATCACAATGACCCCAGGAGATTTTGATAATTCTGTGTTATTTCACAGGAAGAACACTTACCTATTGGCAGTGTGCAATGAGTTGCTAACCAACGTCCTCACCTGATGGCCTTGGACAATTATTAGGCATTCTTCCACCTGGGATGGTTCCACTGTTCAGTACAGAGTAGATAACCTCTGGTACTCTTTGGAATTCATAATTTCCCAAGTTGAGCATAACCTGCATCACTAGTACGTGCTTTATCTCCCTCTTGAAGATGAAAGCTGCTTCTGTGATGTGCTCCTACACAGAGCAGATGTTCCAGTTGACTTTATATAAACAAGCAATTCCCCCAAATCAAGACCTGTTCCCACCACTACAGTTAATTCATCTCTCCGTTAATCAACAAATGTTTCTCGAAGATCAGGCGCTGTTCCAAGCATTGAGAAGACACAGCAGTGAACAAAACAGAGAGTCCTGCCTTCAAGGAGCTGACATGATTCAAGGAGTATGATTGTCCTGGATGATAAACGTACAAATAAAATGATCAGAAATATCCAAGGTACTAGAGAAAGGATTTCCTGCTTGAAGGAAATAACAGTTGGGGCTTTTCTTTATTGAGCGGACTGGCTCAAGGCCAGAGAAAGCACTAGTTGTAAGGATTATTATTGGAAAGAATTTGTTGTAATTAGGTAAACCAAGTACTATTAACTTTGAGCTACAGGGATAAGGAAATAGAGAACTTTCTTTGAAATGGCATTGGCAGCTATGGGATTTTGCCTGTGGGCTGCAATGGGATTTAACATAAAACTGTATTATTTGGCACAAAAGAAAGTTTCCTCTCTCCCCTGTTTGTCTCCAAGGAGCAATATGAGTTATTTAATATATGTAATGAAGTAAAAACTTCACTAGTTGAAAGAAAATTAGGGCACATTTGTTTTTCTGTGTCAGTCTGACTAAAGTAACTCATTAGTGGTCAATCCCATCATAGAACCAGATACACAAGTGTGAGAGCTTGCTATAGCGTCAAAGATTGAGCTGGGTGTTCACTGTCAAGTCCCTCTACCTCCTGGTGCCATCTGGACAATTTTTGCCTTGTCTGTGCACTGCCTATGCTATCACTTACTTAAGTGGGATTCTTCTTTAAGTCACATTTTTTACATAAATTTTACTTAAAGCAAATCTGATGTCACCATGAATGTAAAAACCAATATCATTGCCGTAAATAGAACACTGTTATAAAGATCAATATAATAAATCAAGGGATACCATTATATTCTAGCTAGACAGTGTTGTCTGCTAAAGGCTCTGCTTTTTGAAGTCTTCCTTTACATTGTTAAAATGAGAAATTTGCAACTGTTAGATGGGCTTCAGAAATAGTCCAGCCTAAGATGGAGGGATCTTTCTGGAGGCCACTAGAAGGAATGCCTGAGAACTGAAAAGGAATAACTTTTCTTTCTCTGTGATTCAGTGTTATCATATCCATGCATAAACTAAAACAGGATCTCCATTCTAGGAGTGGAAGACCCTTCGTACTTTGGGAACTGTTGAACTAGATGAACTTGAGAGAGCCTTCTTGCACAATTCTTGGAGGGACACCCTCTAGTCAAAGGCAGGGTAGAAAGATGTCATTGACAGCCTATCAAAAATCATCCAATCAGCTGTCTCCTCTCCCTGCCTCACTAAAATTTCACATCCCATTTCTGTCCTCTACCTTGTGAAGGCAGATAAACTGGAAAACTCTCTTTAACAAGCCAGCAAGATAAAGGAATAGTGAAAGAAAATAAAAGGAATATCAGTTACCGACTAGGGTCTGGGTGATCCAGGACAGATGACAGAAACAGGTCTGCTGCTGAGCATGGAGTTCACATGATACCTCACATTCAGGTATTTGAAAACATCTCTTGTGGAGGCAGTATGTTGAAACTTGATAGAATATTTCACTTTTCAAGTAGATGTTTGGAATTCTATAAATAGCCCCCCACCCCTCCATCACCTTCTGTACCAGTTTACCCCTGGCCAGAATTCTTTGCTGTCACATACACACCTTGAGTCCCCTGTTTATTCTCAGGCAGATACAACTCTATCATAGGAGCAGGACACCCCTAGGATTACCAGACTGTAAAGAAGGAAAGAAGCACTGAACAGGCCTCAAATTCTTCACAAAACCGAGCAGGAAAGTTAGAACCATTCTTTTTTATTATATTTGTAAAAGCTCTCAATCTGTGTTTGTGTTGAGTGCCCGTCAGTCTTTAAAAAGTCTCCTTTTTGCTTTGTTCAAGCAGAGAATTAGTCATGATTTAATCTAAGTTCCAAAAATTAATGAATCTTTTCATCTGTTTTGTTTATGAAAGACCATTTAGTTTGGGATGCTCAAATATTATGGTTTGCCTAAATCATTCCATTAAGACAATACTTAGAATTTCGAGGATTTCAGAAAGAGAACTCCCTCTTGTGGCAAGAGCAGTTTTTGCAGCCAATCCTAGAGCTTCCGAGTTCTTTGATGCTAAATAGCTGGAAGATCTCAGGAACCTTCTCACTCTACCCATGAAGTCACTGAAATCCAGTGACTTGTCAGTGTTTCTGTCTGGTTGGTGACTGAGTCAGGTCCAGTATCCAAGTCCCCTGTCTCCTAGTCAAGAGCTTCTTCTCTCTCTTTTAGAAGTTTAAGAAATATCCTCACTGGTATGGTTTCTTCCCCTAAACTCTTCACTTCTTGCTGCCTCTGGACAGAGCTGGTGGAGATGCAGTCCTTGGTTTGGGTGGGCAACATTCTACTCCATGTGATGGCAGTTTCTTGGTGAACTTTCTCTATGAGGCAATTAACCATTTCTCAGAGATGAGCTACAAGCTACGTCCTTTACGCCTGACACTGGTTTGGACCATAAGACTCTTTTGCTCTCTTTGGGAAGAGCTACCATTGTCACCACTCAGATGCCACTGCTTATCTGGTCCTCTTCCATAGGTTTATGGCTTGTTGTGGCAATGGATAGGGCCAAACAGCACTGAGGGATACAGGAGGACACACCCACAACCCAGCTTCCTATAAGGGATAAAATTTGTAAGCACCAGAAATATGATGGAACTCTCTAGAACCCTACTACTCAAAATGTGTCCTGTGGACCAGAGCATCAGTATCACTTGGGAGTCTTCTAGAACTACAGAATCATCCCATGCTTAAAAGCACATTTTCATTTACTAGGCCAAAATTCTGTCTTTCTCACAAGCTCTCAGGTGATGGCAATGCTGCGGGCTCATAAACCACATACTGATAAGCAAGAGCCAGAGTACATTGTTACCCACCAAGTTGTAAAACACACGTCACAGCCCTGTTTGTTCTGTGACTGGGTACAACTTGAAAGTCACTTATCAAAGTAAAGAAAATTACAACCCCCTGGGTCTCATAAACTAGCGAGGAAAGCCATCCCCAACACAGCCTAATCCATACAGATTCTAGTCACCAGTGCAGAGAAAGACATTAATTCTTGGATCCCCGAATAACACTTCTTATCCTGCCCATGCTCCTTGTCTCTGAGTCTATCATATAACCTCAGACCTACAAATCAAAGAGTTTCTACTTAGAATAAGGTCCAAATCTGACAGATCTATGCACTCAGCCACTGCTATCTCCTGTGAATACCTTGTTAGGCTTCCAGGAACCATGAGATCTATTGCTAACAGGCCTTCCCAGTAAAAGCTTCCAACGGGGCTCTGCCTGCATTGACCATGAGGCAAAGAAAAACCAGGAAGTGAGGATCTGGAAAAAGAACAAAGCAGCATCAGAGAGCCTTAAGGGATGCCCACTGGGGAAAGAGGAAGCTGAACAGTCCAAAAAATACCCTGATATCACACAATGATTCTGGTGCTGTGGGAGAAAAATCACATCTGTAGTTGTTCACAATTACTTATCTTTGACTGACTTGTAGCATATAGATAAGTATTTCTCAGGCTTACAATATTTTGCATATGTTAATTATGGATCATAGCCTTGAGTTTCCCATCTATTAGAACCAGTGGAAATGATGAGACTTGAGGAAAAGCAGCTGTAATCTAGTTCTGAGTTGATTTTGTAAATGATCACTTGGAGCAAAGCAAATACCAAGACTTCCTGTCCTCACTGGATGCAGATGGGTGCCCCCCCCTCCCCCCGTCAGAGCAGCCTTCCAGCGAGGTCAGATGTGCTGGAGAACAGCCTCCCGGATGAAGCTTCGCAGGGAGCTGGTTCTCTGGGGAGGACGATGCAGGACCATGGCCATAAGGGAGTTGGAAAGAGCAGAGGCCCTTCAGAAAAGAATTCAGTAGATGGAAAGTTGACCTGCAAAGTGGATACGCCAGAGGCTCAGCCAATCCCATGCAGAGCACTGCAGCAGGGATGGCCCTTCAGAGAGATCCCAGATTGGAGCAAGGGGACAATGCATTTTTACCTGCAGAGATTGGATATGGACCGCCCCTGGGGAGGGGTGCACACTTGGATGAGGCAGCTTCCTTGAGTTGCGGCAATTCCTAGGAAGGAATCAGGTGTAAAGGGAGACTAGAGGAGCCAACAGTCTTGGCAAGGACGCTCAGGTCCTGGAGGGGTTGGGGTGGGGGAATAACCTGAGCAGCACACTGCAGGATCCACTTCAGTGACCAACTGCAAAATTTCCTCTTCTCATTCCTCAATTTTACTGAAGTCTTGGGGCTGCTGTCTTGTAGCTTTTGGGGGATTGGCCCAACAACGTAGAATTATCTGAGGCAACGTTTCAAAATGCCTACACCTGATTCCAGTTCTCTGATTGGACTGATTTCAATGTGCAGAGGACAGAGAAGAGCCCTCTCCACCTAATAGATTAGACAGTTATTCTTAAATGTGAAGGGCGATAATGTCTCTTCACACGTACGTGCAGTGGCTCAGGATTGCATTTGGCTGGCAAGACTGTGAGCTGCAAATTCCAGCCACCGCTGCTCCAAAGGGATTAATTAGAGATGTCTAAGGTGTTTAGGGGAATGAAACGGCCAACATAAACACAAAACGCTGCCACCTCAGCCGTGGTGCCATCCCCCAGCACTTTGCAGATGAGTTTTATTGGCTAGATTTTAAACGTTTGAAGCTTATAGTTTGTTTCTTTTTCGTTCTGTAGCTTGGAGTTTGTTTCTCTTTCTTCTTATTTTTGGTTCAATGTCTGCCTTTGGGTCCTTGTATAAAGGAGACTTTTATCCATCCCACCAGTTTTGGCTGAAGTACAGTGGTAGTTAGCCTTTCACAGCAGAACAAACTATAGTGGGACCTCGTTCAAATCATATTTTCCCAAATATAACAGTTATGTGCTGTAAAAATAAAATTCCATCAATGTATGCCCTCCTTTAAAATACTAACTTTATAAAGTCAGTGTTCTTAGGGTGTGCTTTTATGTGTTATGTTTTGTGGTTGTGCACATATATATGTATATACATAATTGTGCATATATATACTATGTTTTATGAAAATATTCAAATACAAAATTATAATTTTCAAAGAGAAATGTAGAGAGAATAGTTCATTTGACTCTTCCTTATCACCTAGCTTCAACGATTATCAATATGTGGCCAATTTTTTTCATAGTACCTGTAATTTCTGTCACCATTCCTCTGGCACTCCACCCCCACCCCGGGAAACCTAGATTCTTTTGAGGCATATCCCAGGCTTATCATTCCATTCATAAATCCTTCAAAAGAGATATGCTTTTTAATCCCTATCAATATTACGTTTATCAGCCCATCTCCTGGAATTGATGTGAGCCGTCAGTCTATTCCCAAAAGGAAAGACTACAGAATTATTCATTCAACAGGCAGATATTAGGCACCTAACACATGCATGTTACTTGAGATAGAAGAGAAAATTGGACATGCTATCTGTCTTCAGCAGTTTTAAGTTCGGTGTGTGTGTGCATGCGTGTGTGTGCATGTGTGCACATGTATGCACATAGGTGGGTGGGTGGGTAGGTAGCTGGAGGGAGAGGCACAAATAAGAAGGCTTAGAGTTGGCTACAATGCAGTTTGTTGCAGACAAGGGAGGGCAAAATTTGGGGAAAGGCTTTTTGCTAAAACTGATTCCTTGAGTGAATTTTGAAAATTCATCACCAAATGATGATGCACAAGGTGAAGGAAGTTCCAGGTAGTGGGAAGAACCCTGCAAAGCCCCCGACTTCTGCAGCATGTGGAAGACTTATCTACTCATTTGTTGAAATTACTGTATCCAATCAGCTCTCCAAAGGGGCCATTTGGCATCACTCTGACACTTGGCCACAGTCAACCACTCTTAACTCTAGACAGAACCTCCAAAATGAATCTAGTCTCAGAGAGAGGGCAGGTTTACTCATCTGTGACCTCTGACAACATGCACTAGCATTCATATCTGAGATCTCCTAGTCCACCTAGAAAAATTCTCAGTAGATACTGCATGGAAGGGGTTGTATGTGGATCTGGGCAAATCAGAAAGTATAAACTACACAGGGTGACTCTGTGCCATAAACCCTGCATAATATTACCCAATGGGTCTATTGGATTTGAGTATTTGTGGTATAACATGACAAAGTAGATAAATGTTAGCTGGCATGCTAAAAAAATCAATTAAATAGACTCTCTAAATGTTGAGTTATTCTTTTCTCATATGTGCTTCAGTGAAATATTGTTAAAATACTTGCAGGGAGAAATTGAAATACCACTTGATGGTATATATTTAGAGGTATTTGGGTATAGGTATTTTATAGACTATGATATTAATAAAAATATCATTTACTGAATTCCTATTCCTACTGTGAAATAACATGCTAAATACCTTTTTTATAAGTGATTTAATCATTGCAATAGACTTCTGAGGTGGATCCTAAAATTATACACATTTTACAGATAAAGATACAGACAGAAAAAGTTTAAGGAATTTACCCAAGATCATAGAAGCAGTAAATTTGGTGTTTGAACCTAGGCAGTGAGATTTCAGAATCTACAGTGCTAACACCATACAGTATATCTTCATTATAATTTTTTTAAAGATTTTATTTATTTATTCATGAGAGAGAGACAGAGACAGAGACAGAGACACAGGCAGAGGGAGAAGCAGGCTTCATGCAGGGAGCCTGACATGGGACTCGATCCTGGGTCTCCAGGATCACACCCTGGGCTGAAGGCGGCAGTAAACCGCTGAGCCACCCAGGCTGCCCCATTATAAATTTTTTTGATAGTTTGTGATTTCCATGTAGAGTCAGGCTATGCCATGGGTCATTATGACACTGTGAAATTACCTCTGTGAAAATCATTTGACTTTGATAGCTTATGACCAAAATAATGTATCTCTGTACATATTCAATACAGTATTATCTTTAATATACTCCCCAATTGGAAATGGAAACAGATTGTCCACAACAGAGTAGTGGTTATGTAGGTGTGTAGATACTATGTGTGGGGTGTGTGTTTGTGTGTGTGTGTGTGTGTGTGTAATATATCTATATGATAAGACTTTTTTGTAGCCATGAAAAGATATATTTAAAAAAATGGGGAAATAGGATATATTTTAAATATGGAAGTAAAAATAAGTTAAAATAACTAAAATTTTAAATTAGGATAAAACTACAGGTATATATATGGATGTGTGTAAGATACATAGGTATTTGATATTCATTGGATATCTCTATCTATACACATATATCTATATCTGTCTGTCTGTCTATCTATCAAGAGAGGAAAGGGAGAGAGAAGAAAGATTAAAACATATATATGCCAAGGTAGAGATTAGAGATTAATAGTGTCTTAGGATGGGGGTAGGGAGTTATGGAATTTTTTTTTTTTTACTGTTTTCTACAATAAACTTATACTGATCCAGTCAGAAAAAGGACTTTTTATTTATGAGGGTATCTACCTCTATTTTTGAGGTATTTAAAATTTTGGCTGAAAAATGTGCCATAAATATAAAAGAATCATGCATTTTTTTCAAACCGGACTCATGCTCCAAAGCTACTGATATTGGATCCTATTTTTACATTGGGAGAGGAAGAGTCAAAGAAATCTCTATATTTAAATGCCATGATCAGCATTTCTAGTCTTTTTTTTTTTTTTAGCATTTCTAGTCTTGCCTTTATCTTGGCCCATTTCTAAATGATCTTAACAAAATATAATGATATACTTTCACATAAGTCCTCTTTCTTCAAGCTCCTGAAGGTCTTTTCTTCATTGATATTTAACTGACATAGCCAGCAAAATGATCATTTAGTCCATATTTGCAGGAGGATGCATTAAAATAAAAGATTATTAGAGATTGCAAAATATTCGGTACTAAATAATGTGCTGTATGGCAGTGTTACACAGCTTTCTTCAATTTTGCATGGAGTCATACTTCCTTCCTGCATCCTCAGAACTGTCTTCTTTAAATAATGCAGTGAAGAAATTAAATAATTAAAGCTGCAGACAAGACGTGTTAAAGACTTTACACAGAAAAGGAGGAAAGAGTATGAAGAAAGAAATTCAAATTTTTAGAGAAACTTGAAACTTCCAGCACATCTGCTATTTAAGGAGCAAACCCACATGAATGAGGCCCGAAGGGATGGGGGAATGGCCATTTTTTTGTTAGGCAGGAAATTGGTGATTTTGTTGATTGTCTCATTTGAGTGAGGCCTCTGGTATCATTGATTAGATTGAGGAGTTTCAAGTAAATTTTAAATTACTTTATAGGCCTGTCAAGCATCCTTCAGAATGCTTGAGCTCATTGGAAACGTGTCCTTGTTCTCTGGTTACCTTAGAAGCCAAAAGCTGCATTTGGGGGATATTGCTGGCAGACTGGTAGCTTCTATGGGGAAGGGTCATGATATTCCATTTTTCCTACCTAGCCTTGGTTTTCTTCCTATGTTGAGGACTAGGAGATTTTTTTTTTTAATGGATTTTAAATGTCTTGGAGAACAGGCCAATTTTCCCTAATCCGATCAAGTGTCCAGATCCTCATACTTTGCTCAGAAATTGACTTTTATGCTTAAGGGAAGACACAAAGTCATAAAGATTCTCATTGGTTGAAGAGGAATTACTTGGTACTTTTCAACTTGAAGAGTTGGAAAACTTTGGTCAAAGGTATAAAATTCTTAAGGTCCCCAATAAACGGCACTGAGAAGTCCGCCAATTACTGGAATCCTATGTTACTTTTATTCTATTCAAACTCAAGCCCCGAACATAAGTTTTAAAATTTATCTCAAGCTCTATTTTCTTAATTTTAAAAAATTAATTAATTTTATTTATTTATTTATTTATTTATTTATTTGAGAGAGAGAGAGAGCAAGAGCAGGGAGAGGGAGAAGCAGACATCCATTCCCTCCCCCCCCACCCCCCGCCAAGCAGGTAACCCAATGTGGGACTCCATTCCAGGATGTGGGATCATGACCTGAGCCGAAGGCAGACACTTAACTGAGCCGCTCAGGTGCTCCTCAAGCTCTATATTCTCCATAAAATTGCCTAGACCACTCCAGTTAACATCTTTCTCATTCCCTCAATACCTCTTAGTGTCAGTACTTAGCACTGACAATCAAGCCAATTAAATAATAAGACAATAATTCAAGAGTTTCACCTTATGAAATCATGACTTCTACATTAGTCATTGAACATAGCACCTAACCCACGGTTAAAAAAACAAAATCCTACTGAGAAAATGTATAGATCTTATTGGTTTTGTTCATCAATTTATGAATTTATGAATTGGGCAGCATCCAATCTAGCAAACAGATAAAAAAGCTCTGAGGAGCCATACAAAATGAGACACTTTAATAGGCAAAAGGGAGCAAGAACAAGGAAGTTACAAGAGGCAAGAAATGATTGGTTATTGCAAGGTCACTTTCCTTTAGGGGATGGTAGGGGTCTCTTAGGCAGATAACCTAACTAATGTTGATCAGGTGATTCCTGATTGACTGGTTTAAGATTTATTTTCTGGGAAACCTGAAACTGTAATTGAGTTAAGTCTCAGTTTGTTGATGTGGGGCTTAGCATGAGTGACTGATGGACAGACAGACAGAAGTGTAGATGGATGAATGGATAGAATGACTGAATGGATGGATGCACAGATAGAAGCATCCCTATTGTTAGGGCAGTAGTTTTGAGGAATGCTATCAGAGGTAAGAACTAACTCATTCATCACATTATGGGGCCACTTCACTTTTTTAAATTACATGCCTGGTTCCTATACAGTTTGAGGCTGCAAACCATTCTCTAATTTTTGGAGTATGGGAGAGCGAATGGATGTTAATTCATCCTATGGAAAAAAAATCTAAAACACACAGCCTTTATTCATGAAGATATTCTCTGCAGTATTATTTACAACAAGGAAAAATTGGAAACAATTTAAATGTCTTACAATAGAGTTTAGTAAATTATGATGTATCAACCCAATGGAGTACCATCATTAAAATGCTAATAACAAAGACCATAGAGATATATTTATCGAATATATTCTGTGAAAAATGCAGAATGTAAAAGTGGGTATGCATAATGCCTATAACTTAATAAAGATATGGTTTTGAGACCAATATGAGGAGAGAGTACATAAATGTGAAAATAGCTATGTTTCAGCAATGGAAATGTTACTATTTTTCTTGTTCCCAAACCACTCTAAATGTTTCTCTATTATTATTATTTATGAAGATCACAGTAATGGAAGGTAACATGTGATGAATAGACAAATTGGTAGGGAACTTGGGAAAAGGGAGATATGGGAAGAAGATGGGGAAAATGTGGGGTGAAGAAACAAAATTTGCCATACGAGGAAGGAGACTCAGTTCATGGTGCATCACTCATGATGAATTTCACTTGTGTCATCTAACACCTATCCAGTTACTTTTGCATTGATTTTTTTCTGTGGTTCTCAAAGTTCTACTAATTATGTGTGTCAGCTGTGTGTGTGTGTGTGTGTGTGTGTGGTAGGTGAACATGATATTTGAAATAGCTTTATTGAAGTATAATTGATGCAAGGTGAGGGAGGGTCCAATTTTACAAATTCACCTTTGGCTATCAAGTGATTGATAACTGAAAGGCTTACAAGCCAAGCGTGTAACTGGGAGCCTTACAAGATCCTTTAGGAGCATGTCTCTTATCATGAATTCCAATAGGACTTCACAATTGCTTCTGATAAAAATAGTGACATTTCATCATCATGAGCACATTGCAGTTACATCTGCAGTTTGTAGGATCTGGATAATTAGCGAGTGAAAAGAAAATCTCTGAATTCAGTCGGGAAAGGAGAAAAGCCTTTGTAGACATAACCAATCACAGGAATGCATTCTTCCTAGAAACTCCTGGGGTGGTGTTGATTTGGATCTGCATCTGGGGACAGAATTGAGAAATAACTGGACTTTGAGGTGAAGAGAGATGAGGGGAGCCAGGAGTGGTCACTGCAGTTTGATGACAGACTCAGGAAGCCCTGAAGAAAGGCCCTTGGCTTTGAATTCTCCAGTCTCTCTTCCTCAACCAACAATATGAGAATTTTCCATGGTGAGTGACAAACAAATGCCCAGGGACAGAACAGAAGTATTTATTTTGGAGGGCTTACCTTTGTAGAGACTTTGCTGTCACTCTGGGAGGGTGAACTAGGCACAAACACAGGACTGGGGACAACTGGATTCAGCCCATGTTCTCTCAATGACCAGCTGGGGGCAACCAGGGAGAGCCTTTCAACACCATGGTGTTAAGATAAAGACAACGACATCACTTGGCATGACACTGTGAGGAGTAAATATGATAATAACCAGAAGGAACTCCAGGGAGGCTATAAAAGGCTGTACCAGTAATGCTCTATCAATAATGGTCATCATGATCATCTTTTTTTTTTAAGATTTTATTTATTTATTCATGAAAGATAGAGAGAGGCAGAGACATAGGCAGAGGGAGGATCAGGCTCCATGCAGGGAGTCTGATGTGGGACTCGATCCCAGGTCTCCAGGATCACACCCTGGGCTGAAGGCAGGCACTAAACTGCTGAGCCACCCAGGCGGCCCATGATCACCTTCTAAGTCGCAATTCATCCAATTGATGTGATGCGATCTCACCCTTACTCTACAGATTTGCCAATTTCCTCTTTTCCTTTGATCCAGATGTTTTCAGGGAATTTTCTTTGATTTGGAGAAAGGAAAAGGCCTGTTCCTGTCTAGACTCCATTTGGCAGAGAGTTTATCATTAAACATTCAGAGGGCATGACTAACACAGGAAAATTGTGGCACTTCAGGCCCCATGTTAAGTAAAGGGCTATTGGATAATAGAATATTGATTAGATAATTTGCTTCAGAGTCATTAGTTTCCACACATAACTGAACCACTTCTGAAACTTCACATCTCTCAGAACACGGGACTCCATCAGCTACCCCAGAGCTCTCCCCACTGCAGACACACACTTGGGTAGAAAAAGTGTTTTCCAAAGTGTCTAGGGTATTAAATTCAGAATGAGTTCCATGTGGATCCAATTATTTCACTTAGCCCACAATTTGGCCTTGAATATTTCACTGACCTTTGGGTGGTCAGCTTTCTACCTGTAAGTTTTAACTTTCCTTCTCTGTCTAGCATCCAGCATTCTGCTCTTATGTACTCCAAAAGTCTTAACTTCCAACATCCCTTAAGATTTTTTTCCCTAATAATGCTTAGCCCAGTTTTATAGAATGTCACTAAGTTTTGCATTGCTGACATTTTCTGCAAAATTCTTTTCATTTTTCATTTGGCTGCCAAAATGTCAACATGCAAATATCCTCTGAATTTGCCAAGTTGTATCTGTATGGACACACACACACACACACACACAAATGTATGACAAAGACTAGAATAAGAAATGATTAATGATACCGAATATATTGCTTGTTCTTTCTGCACAGGATTCAGCCCATGCTCACAGTTCAATTTGGTACCAGATCTCAAAACAATGCTCTGATTATTTTTTCTAAAGAAATAAACAGCAGTACAGCAGTATAGAGAAAGATATTTTCAGCACCCCAAACTCTAACTATGATGCATAGTATTTTCAAAAACCTGGTCTCATTTTCACTCACAGAAGGCAATATTTAGCATTTATGTGGCAAATTTGTGTGATAGTCTTATTTAGTATGTCTATGAAACAGGCTTTCACTGTTCAGACTTGGAAAAAAACTGAAGAGGGAAGCCTGTCAGGGTCTCCAGTGATTTAGTGGACTCTTCATTCTTGATTTTCTGAGAAAACAACCAAGTCATAGGACTTAAAAGAGTAGCACTTGCCAGAGTTCAGATGAGAGTCAGCTTTTTCTTTATGCAGTGTCTGGCTTTGAGCTGTCATAGGGAACTTGTAAACACAGAGCCAGGGAAATCTTATACTTTTTAAAATTGGAAAGCCCTGAAAAGCTTCCTATTGATTGTATTCCACTGCCTTTAGAGAAATAAAATTTATCACTGAATTATTAGTAAGTATGGAACAACCTTTTTGAAAATAGAACCTTGCCATTGTTCTATAAACAGAATAAGAGCTGTTCACTGGCATAAGTTTAAACCAAACTCCTTCTCTTCCTGGTAAGTAATTGCAGTGAGGTTTGGCTCTGGATTAAATTACTAATAAATACTTTTACCATGCATCTAAGGGTTAAGAGAGAGAAAAGATGTGTGTGTGTGTTTTTTTTTTCACACATTACTAAAATCTGAAGTAGGGCCAGGGAAGGTTGGCAGGGTGGTGTTTGAACACTAGGTACACAAAGGTTTTGTAGTAACTCCATCCTGCATACACCAGGGGAAGAATGAAGTTATGTCATGCACAGCGATCTAGATATACAGTTTCTGGAATATATAATAAGCATGAGGTATGTACTCATACAAGATATTTGTGAAATAATTTTGTCATAATTTATCTTGCTTCAGATAAACAAGTAAAAGTCATACTGAATATGTTTTGAATTACAATGTATCATTTGGCATCAACGAATTAGAGCTACTGCCCGGACTCAAAAAAAAAAAAAAAAAGAAAGAAAGAAAGAAAGAAAGAAATTGAATTCCTAGCGTCCATTTAACTTGGTCTTCCAAAGCAAGATCATGTTATTAAGTCGGTAGTTATTTAACTCTTGATTCTCTGAGAGGTTTAAGAATAAAAATAAAAGTCGAGAAAATGTTTTGGAAAGAAAGGTCCAGAGACATTCCAAAAAGAGCAAGTCTTGACTCCTGGAAGAGGGCTGCTACCATGGTTGGAGAGTAGATTCCTTTTGGTGGGTGAAGCTCCAATACGCAAGCCTACTGCTTTGATTTTTCCCACCCCTTCTCTACTTGCTTTTCCCTGGATTAGAGTCTGGGTGAGGAGAAGTGGCATCACATCCATCCATCATATCCATCCTAGAGGGATACTGCTCTGGGATCACAGGTAGAAGCTAGAAGGTAACAGACAGTTGGTATCCTTCACCTGCAACCTTTACACTTTGCTTCCCACTGAAAGCCTTTTGGGAACCAGCTTCTCATTGCAGGATTTAAATGTCCACAGGAGGGATCCCTGGGTGGCACAGCGGTTTGGCGCCTGCCTTTGGCTCAGGGCGCGATCCTGGAGACCGGGATCGAATCCCATATCGGGCTCCCGGTGCATGGAGCCTGCTTCTCCCTCTGCCTATGTGTCTGCCTCTCTCTCTCTCTCTCTGTGACTATCATAAATAAATAAATTAAAAAAAAATTAAAAAAAAAATGTCCACAGGAGAGGGTCAACTATGCCAATCTAAATCAACTTCAAACAGGTCAAAGATGGAGCAAAAGCCTCCTGAAATCTGGTATAGTCAGCTGTTAGCATCCTACAGATTTTGCAGTGAAGACACTATAGAGTCCTGAGATAAGTCTTGTGATAGCTCCTATGTGTCATGGATGATATTGTTAAGTGGTGGTGGTTAATCATCTACGGAAATATGGAATCAGAGATGCTAAGTCATATTTTCATTCTACTGAAAGTTATTAATCCCGGTGTGCCAGTCAGATCAACATCAATCCTAGGTTCCTAGCGCACTATCATCTTTGGTCCTTGCGGCCACTCCTTTGTTTTATTTATATTATTCATGCATCGTGAACTCATTTTCCCATGATGAGATTGCTGTCTTCCAATTTAGTTTTATATTGGCCTCAGTTTTCTTCTTTATTAAATAAAGAAGTTAGATTCTCTGATATGTAAGGTTTCTTTCAGCTCTGATGCTCTACGAATGAGATTAAGGCCTGAAATGTGTTTGGCTCAGTGCCTGGCATATTACTAGTCCTTAATAAATGGTAGTTATTATTACCATTTATTATTATCATTAAATCTGACAAATTTTCACTGCCAACTCTGAATCTGATATACTGGAAAACTGATTAGAATCTCCATAAATTTGGTGACCCTTCTCTTGAGCAGCGAAATTCTCAGTGGCATTTTTTCCGTCTCAGTCAGCTCCAAACTGTCCATTACCAATTTATTATTGATTCACAGAATTTCAGGTTAGAAGAGCCCTTAAAGGTCAATTTCCAGCAAAGGATGTAGCAGAGGAAGAAATGAGGTGTCTCATAAGGCAAACTCTTCCCAGACTAATGCTCATTTGTAGAGTTTCAAGATGAATCCTTACAGGGTTCTTGTTCACCTCTCCCACGAAACTGCCTGGATTTCTGTTCATTGCATTTCACTGAAATTTGCTTTTAAAGCCGTGAGGGACTTTGACAGAGAGGCCAGCCACTAGTGGGGCCTCATTATCAAGTAATGTATTGCTAAGTATAAGGTAGAGTAAAACTTAAAACTGCCTGATTTCCTGCCATATGGCACATTCTGGAGGAAGAGTACAGGGTCAGACTTGCAAGGCTACTCCATGCATGAAAAAGGAAGCATTTGCACAAATCTTGGATTTAGCTTCTTTGCCAATGTCAGTGATGGTTTTGCACTAACCAGGTCTATCAGTTCCTTGTTCCTTTGGCTCCTGAGCCATTGCTAACAGAGCTGATCCTGAGAACCAGCAGAGCTTAAGGTCGAGAAAGAAGATGTTTTTTTTTTTGCCATAGCTCCTGATCCTTCATGGAGGCCAAATGGCCCTAATCAAGGAGGCTAATGAGTTCATGAAGGCAGATCCCAAAGCCTTCACAGCAATGGCAGAGGGGCTTCCTTGGTCTCACTGAAGTTTAAGAATCATACTCTTCAAAAGCAAACTGGAAGGGGAGCTTACAAAAGTGATGGACAAGAAGAAGGAATCTACATTCATGTGTACGATGTGACCGATGCATGGAGTCCCAGATCTTTTTCATTTTTTGAACAGGGCTAGGATTTTCCCTTCTAAATACATATGTGTCTAAATGAAAGAATATACCCTTTGAGTAAGCTCAAAAGCTGGCCTCGGGATTGGTTTACAAAGCAGAAAAGTGGTTTGCCTGTTTCCTACCTCATTTTCCAATTCTCTCTCATGTTCAACGCAGTGAATGCTGTGTGTGCGTGCCAAGCAGGGCATGCTCATGGAAGGCAAGAGTGTTAGTTGGAAAGAAAAAGGGAAAGACACCATGGAGAAAAAAATATCAACGAGTAGTTTTGTTACTCTTAGGAAACAACCTCCAGGCCTCAAGAGACCAGGTGTAGTGATTCCTTTTCATTTCAATCAAAAGTGGAAGCCCAGGGGCAACATCGCTTTCAAAGAGAAGCATTTGTCTTTCTGGGATCCTAAACAATAATGGCCCCAGAGACCCAGAGAAAACTTCAGACTGGACTCATAAAGTACCTCGTGTGGTCTTCACAGTGGCCACCGTCCTGTGGATCATCCCCAGACAGGCTCGCCCTACCCACAGACAGCTAATGCCCGCCTCCCCTCCACCCTGCTTCTGAAAGGAAGAATGACTGATGTATACTGAGTTTGGGATTTTGACCCATCTCTTCCCATCCCATCTGAAACCTGGTAGCTACTGGAAGAGTAATCCAGTGTCCCATGGGTAGGTGCAGGTGGCCTGGGTGGCAATTAACAGTGATCTAATAGATTGTAAACTTTCTGGACTCCAGACTGGGGATGGAGGAAGTGGTGTGTGCACAGGGACTGGCCAGTAGCAAGACTGTACTGCAACTCGAAAGCCCAGCACTTATGTTTTTCCACCTGTAAATAACAATAACAACAATAGTAATAATAGTAATACTGCTTATGCTTTTCCACCTGTAAATAACGATGCCAATAATAGTACTAACAACAATGACCTCTAGAGTTAGTCAGAGGTCACTGAATTCCATTAAATCCTTTGTGCTCCATTTCCTCTCCCTCCCTCCTCCTCTTTCTTCAGTGTCCAGCACAGAGCCTGGCAAGTCAGAGGTGCTCCAGAGATGTTCCAAATCAGTCGAACAGAATAAAATATTTGTCCTTCTGCAAATGACTGACCTCTTCTGACCTTCCACATCTTCATCAGTTAAGATGGGGTGGGGTGGGGGATAATGTTATTTTCGTGAGTTTGGTTTCAAGATTAGATAACATACATGGAAGACCTTAGACAATGTTTAAAATGTCATAAAGCGATAATTTCACTTTTTTGGGTTTCATGAACTTTATGAGTTTTGAGTTTGCAGATACGGTTGAACGGCTGAGGGGAGAAAGGGAGAAAAATGGGGCCCTAGGCAGATAAAAGAATCATTATCCAAAGCTAGAGGTGTGATGGGTTAATTCATCTCAAATACATTTAACCAACGCCTTAAGAAGAAAAAGGTTGGCTGGGGAGGGGGATGGGAAAGGAGAGAAAATAAAGGGGGCGCGTGGGGGTTAGGGGTATGGTAAATACTTCTGAGGCCAGCTGAGTTATTACATCAAGGGTACATTTTCTTTTCGTGAGAGATCGTCCTGTGCCACCAAAAGAGGCAGGGAGGTGGTTCTGCAGAAACGGGGTTAATCCAAGCTCGCTCCTGCCCGGGCAGCCACAGCGCTGGAGACAGTAAAGAAGCCGGCGCAGGCCCAGGTTTCATCTGAGCTTCCTCTGTGGTCCTTTTTATATCGAAGTCTCTCGCTGTTGCAGGGCCTCGCTTGGAAAAGTTGGAAAACTTTTCCCTTGGTGGAGAGAAAGCCGCCCTCATCAGACTCCGTGGAACGAATGAATGAATGTATTCCCTTGGCCCAACGTCTCCATCCACTTTCGTTCCAGATATTCATAGAAACACCTTTCCTCAATGCTGCGACTGGAATTTTACTCCCCGGTGGCTTCGCCTCCTATCAGATGCACAGATTTCGAAAGTCAGCAGGCAACAGACTTGGCTTCGGAGCTACGGTGCTTGGGTTTTGCAAGAGTCGATGCGCGGTCCGGTCCCGCGTGGTGGCCTCTCCCGGGAGCAGGGTGTGTAACATAAACAGCTGCTGAAAAGCGTGAAGAATTAACGAAGTGAAAATCTCGAGTTATTTGTTCGGCAATTGACACGCAAGTGACCTTCCTAAATGCGGAGTCGTTTAAGGAGGTTCAGAGCCAGGATGAATGAATCTTCGGGGCGCTCGGCCGGCACCGACCCGGAGATCTCCGCCGTCTTTCGGGAAGGGGCGGTAAATCGATTCCAACGCAAGGAGGAGAGGAAGAGGAGGGGGCAGGGCCGCGGCGCCCGGAGCTCCCCTCGCAGCCCTTTGGGAAAAAGTCTCGCTTGGGCCGCCCGGGACCCTTGGAGGCTACGGCCCCGGGAAGCCGGCGGCGCTAGGACCCGGCTGGTGCCTGGCTGCGGCCGCGCTCCGGCGGGCGGAGGAGGGAGAGGAGGAGGGGGCTGTGGGAGAGGAGGGGTGTCAGGGGGGCGGGGGAGTCATTTATGCAGAGCGGGCGCTGCTGCCATTGCCACTCACACTCCCCGCGCGCCGCTCGGAGCCGGAGGGAGCGCAGGGAGCGAGCTAGCGAGCGCGCGGAGCCCGGGCCAGCAGAGGGGGCGCCCGGCCGCTGCCTGCACCGCCGCCTCCGCCGCGCTCCGGGGCCCGGGAGGAGCGAGGGCGAGGGCGAGTCGCAGAGTCGGGAGCCGAGCGGCCGAGCGGCCGAGCCCCAACTGCGGGAGGGCGCCTGCCGCGCCGCCTCCTGCGCCCGGGCCGGGGAGCCCCCGCCGCTCGCCCTGCGGGCCGGAGGGCAGGGAGCACAGGTCCCCGCAGCCCCAGGGATGGTCTAGGCGGTCCAGCCTCACCGCGAGGCTCGCCGTTCGCTCCCAGCCGGGGCTCGCCGCCTCCTGCGGATCGCCCGGGGCTGCGCGCCGCGGCGGCCGGGGGCTGCGCGCCGGGGCGGCCCAGGCCGGAGAAGTTAGTTGTGCGCGCGGCTCGTGCGCGGAGTCGGCGAGCGAGCGAGGGAGGCAGAGCGGCGCCGGGGCCATGGGCTGGGGGAGCCGCGGCTGCTGCCCGGGACGCCTGGACCTGCTGTGCGTGCTGGCGCTGCTCGGGGGCTGCCTGCTCCCCGTGTGCCGGACGCGCGTCTACACCAACCACTGGGCGGTCAAGATCGCCGGCGGCTTCCCGGAGGCCGACCGCATCGCCAGCAAGTACGGATTCATCAACATAGGACAGGTAACGACGGGCGGGCCGGGCCCCTGGCCCCGAAGCTGCCGGGGCAGGGGCAGCCTCCAGCGACTTCGCGCTTCTTGCCCCCCCGCCCCCCGCCCCGCCCGGGCAACCCCCTTCCCCCTCTTCCAGATGTGCTCTTGCAGCTGTTGCCCTAACTCTTGAGCGGTTTTCTCTCTCTTACACACACACACACTCCTCAAAGTTACTAGGGTTGGTTTTGTTTACTTTTTTTTTTTTTTCTTCCCTTTGCAAGCCGCGAGGGACAGGTAGGGTCTCTGGAAAAATCCAGAGTGTGCATGCATACCCCCGTGGTGGTTTCAGACCCTACCGGATCTTTTGACCTGGAAAATCGGAGAGGATTGGAAGCCTGAGCTCCTTTTTGGGGGGGTGGGGGGCGGTTAGAGGGGGCGAGCGCGCTCCTTGCGGTTTCCGAGAGCCAGGGTAAGGAGGAGGCGAGGAAGGGAAAGCCTTTCCGGCTCGGACCTGAATTTAGCCCAGAAAGTAGTTTGCCGCCCCCCCCCCCCCCGGGGAGAGCACCGCTGGGCGCTGGAGGCGAAGGAGGCGCGGGGACTGGAGCTGGAAGGAGGAGGGAGGCGGCGGGAGGGGGAGGGAGGGCCGGACCCGGCGTGAGCGCAGATCTGGGGAGACACCTCCCGGCTTCCTCGGCTCTCTGGGGAGATCCGAGCGGGGCCTCGCGGAGCGGGGCGGGAGAAGGAAGGTGGGCAACTCCCGAGCCCCGCTGGCTGGGTTCTGCTCGGGGGGAGCTGCAGGGCTCCCCGCGGGCAGGGGCGCGCGGGGCCCAGAGGCGGCGCCGTGGGGCGAGAGTCGGGCCGGCAGCGGGGCGCGGGGCGTTTGCGGGGTGCCGCTCCCGGGCTTTCGGCACAGCCGCCCAGCTGGGAGACGATGAATTAAACGGTGTTGCGGGGCTGATTGGGAGCGCAGCAGATTTGGAGGGACTTCCGAGCTAAACGACCCTCGCCCTCCTTCCTGTAAGAAATGAGAGCGGCAAGGGCTGCGGACACGGGTCCGAGAAAGTGACGCGATCGCCCCCCCCCAGCCCCCACCCCCCCTACTCTCACACCTCTGTGACTCACTTCTCCAGGCCTGGCCGGAGGAGGGGGCTCTGGCCAGACCTTGGCCTGACTGTGCTGGGGGTGGGCGGCGAGGGTGATGGGCACCCGCTTCTGGGACTGCTCCGGATGCACGTGCCCTGCGTGCTCTCCCGGGGTGAAGGGAAAGGAAGGGGCTGCGGGTGCCCCGGGACCGAGAGGGCACAGACGGTGGCTGGTGCTATTGCAATCCACGTCCAGGAACGAGAGCCCGAGCCCGGAGCGCTGAGCCCCGCAGCTGCCTGGGGGATGCGGCCCTGAGGGAGGGAGGCAGAGCGCCTGTCACTGCATCTGGAAGGAGATCGGGAGCGCTGGGGGCGGGGGGGCTGTTCAAAGGAGCGGGAGCCTGAGGTTTGGGGCTTTACAGGTCAAGAGGGACGACGTGTTCCTGAGAGGCCAGTCCTTTGAGGACGGAAACCAGGGCAAGGGGCAAAGTCTTTATCCACCCCCGCCACGCCCCCTACAAACACACACACACACACATACACACACATATACACACAGCTTGGTCGGTCCCTATCCAACACACACCCGGAAGCAAGAAAGGAAGAAAGGAAGGAAGGAAAAGAAAGGGAAGGGAAGGGAGCTAGATTTTGTTGCCTGAGTGCCTGTCATCTTCAGGAGAGTTCTATTCTAATGGCTTGTAAGGATCCGACTAGCTTCGTATTTCATCAGAAGGAAACAGAATCGGGATCCCTGGGTGGCACAGCGGTTTGGCGCCTGCCTTTGGCCTAGGGCGCGATCCTGGAGATCCAGGATCGAATCCCACATCGGGCTCCCGGTCCAGGGAGCCTGCTTCTCCCTCTGCCTGTGTCTCTGCCTCTTTCTCTCTCTGTAAATAAATAAAAATTAAAAAAAAGAAAAGATTAGAAGGAAACAGAATCGCTCCTCCTTTTACCTGAGCTTGAAATTGGGTGCTGGGTGTGACCCTGGAATGTAACTGGGAACCCTAACAATCAAAGGAGCCTTGTTAATTATCTTTCCAGAGGTGCATCTCCCATATAGGAGACATATTTAGAAAATAAGTTCTTGAACATACATTTTTTGGGGGTTGGGGGTAATCTGCAAAATGACCATTTGGGTGGCTGTCCCCGCCCACTCAGCAAATTGGAAACCCAAGATCCTGGAGAGGATGACCCACAGAGGGTCATCCAGCTAGATGGTGGCAAAACCATGATTCAGACCTAGGACTCTCTGGCCCAGGCCTCCTCCTGCGTGAACTCTGCCTTTTAGGGTATCTCCCCCTCCACCATCCCATAGGTGGAAAGAGGAGCAAAGTAACATCCCCAGATCCCTGATTTAGTGGCTCAGTAGACTGGGAACAAACGTTCAGTATTAATTCACAGATACTTGTTTCAAACGGACCTGGACTTCTTGACTCTGAGAAGCTTCATGACTTGCAAGAGGAGAAATACCTGTTTCTTAATGAACTCATTAAATAGAACTGAGATATTGCAGAGCCTGGCAGAGTGAGGGAGGAGATTCTGTCCCCGAACCCACTTTGAGCAAGCAGACACTGCAGTGTCGTGTGTGACTTCACCTGACTGTGTTTACAGGATGTCTTCTGATGAAGAGTGGTGGCTTTTCATTTAAAAAGTGATGCAAAGAAACTTTCTGTACAGATGACACCAAATACCATTTATTGTGGTTTTTACAATCCCAATGAAGAAATTTAGTGCTTTCAAAGGTTGCAGAGGACCCCTTGAACTGATGCCATAACAGTGTAAAAAGGTCAGCGAGCCTTACAGTGTGAAGCATTTGCTCTGTAGATCAAAGGCGGGGCGGGGGGGGGGGGGTGTGACACTATGCTAAGTCTTTGGGGTGGTGAATTGAGTTCACACATGCACTTTCCCTGCAGTGTGAGGGCCAAACATATATCTTATTCTTCTTTTACTGCCCTGACCTTTTAACACTTTAGACATCCTCTTGTTATTCTTTCTTTGCATCTCCATCCCTAAGCCAGTGGCTCTTCCATTGAGGGCAGGGACTAATTTGCAAACGTTCCTGGAATGTTCTGTCTTTACCCATTGGGCTTGGGGTCCCACCTCGTGGGTCCAGATTGGAACTGAGACCTCTTATTGCCAGTGGCAGCATTTAATACGTCGGGGGTGTTTCTGACGTCTTTAGTGCAATATTTTAGGTGAGTAAGGTAGTGAATTTTCACCACAGCTAAGGTACAGTTTGGGCTAATCAGAATTTCTGTGTGATGTTCTATATGGCCTCTTAGCACTTAGAGTCACCAGAGGTAGAAGTCTCTGGCCTCGAGAATTCCACAGAAAAAGAGTAGGTGTGCCTCTTGCATTCATGAAAAATAGGATGCGCAGAGGAACAGAAGAGCGAGCAAGCGGACAGGCAAAAAGGACATGCTTGGCTTCCTGGAAGGGAAGAATAATGAGACTTCTCTTGCTTTTGGCTACAGAGGTAGCATTATGTTTTGATAGGTTTTCCACATAATGGTAGTATTTGTGGATGGTTATGCCTTGGAAATCTGAAATGATGCCATCATCAGTAGTAGTAGTAGTTGTCGTCACGTTGGTGTGTATCCTGTTTTGCTTGGTACTAGATTGCCCTTTCTTCCCCTGCCGGCCCTGACTGCCAGGCCTCCTAGGCTCTGGGATGCCCTGCCTGTGGCCTCATGCGGATGGAAGGGAGGCCTTGGTCCTCCCTCCCAATCCCTGCTCTGACTCTCAGAACTAACAGTGTAGTGGTCAGAGGGTGGCAGTGACAGAAAGGAATGAAGACCTGACGTGGTGTTAATTGTGAACCTTTGTTTGGACTGACTCTACAAACCGGCGGGGCTTAATTTCTGGTTATTTGAACTCAGAAGGTCCCTTGTGGGGGTTGTTTGCCGTGTGCAAGAGCTGTATTTATCCTTCTGTGAATTGCATATAATCCTTGATCCCAAACTGAGATTACCGGTAGCGAAAAGCTCTCCTCAAACCATGTAACTTATCTTGAGCAAGATTCCAGAAGGATAAAGCCAGATGCAAGCAGTACTGGGGAAATATTTTACCTGGAGTTCCCATTGAAAGCAGAGACTTGGAAACTCCAGGGATGCCACTTGCAAGGTCTTTGAAAGCAGGAAAGTCAGTGAACTTAATGGAGCCCCTGTGCCTCCATCTGTAAGACGATAAATCTCTAGATAACTGAGTTGACTGTGCATTGCTCAGAACATAGTTAGGCTTGCAGAGGAAGGTTTGTTGAATCTGAATCTGAAATAAGTGAGACTCAAACTTTATTTAGATAGGGAGAAAGGAAGACTTTTTTTTTTAAACTGGGAGATGCAAAATGTGAAGATCAGGAAAATAAATTTTTAATGGCTGAGCAAAAAGCGCTAAATCAAAGCTTTGTAGACAGGGAAAATGGTTTTCCATTTCAACTAACAATATAAAATACTTTAAAAATAGTTTCTGTTGGACTCTAAACAATTCTGGCTGATTTCCCATGATGGTGCCTTCCTCCCTGCTTGATCCTTGTTGTGGTCCATTAAATATTATAGGATAAGCTCTCCGGAGATGGAAGACAGAGAAGAAAAATATCTGAGGATTGATTACCTTATAAAGCCTCTTACCTTGGTACGTTATATGAGATCGTATTTGAATTTATATTTTAATTCTGAATGTAGAGTTAGAAGCAGCATTTCCTAGGGATCTTTAGTAGGAGGAACTTTGTTCAGAGATGTGCTGAGGGCCTCCCACTCTGCTGATGAATTCTAACCTTCAAGTAATGTGGGGTGATCACAGTGCTGACAAACAGTGGCCAGTGGGTTCTGGGTGCATATGGTTGGCATTGCTAGTAGGGACGTGGCTAGCCTGCTGGGCTGAATGGGAGTGGACTGTGCTCCCCTCATTGCATTCTTAGGCATATTGTAAACAGCAAAATAAATCGATGTAGGAGTCCATCTGGCTTTGCGCAGCAGCTCTTCACACCCAAGAACTTCAGCCCTGACCCCCGCTAGCAGCTCTCACATGCTTCGTTCTCATGAGCAGGAGAACCTCGACTGTAAAACAGCAATTCAGAGGGCTTGGCCTGGTGATGGTGGATCTGTTGCATTAACCTCATAGGCCAGGAATGGCTCATATGTGGCCATTGGGATTTGGGGGTCTATTGAAAATGAAAAACTGCATTTTTATGCACCCAAAGGCAGCTGAATTTGCCTTATCACTGTCTTTCATGAGCTTATATCCAGAGGTCTTAACCTTAAAGGTCAGCCAGAGAAGCAGGGTAGTGTGCTGGGAAAGTGGCCAACGATGTCTGACTCTTTGGTTAAGGGAGGGAGTCCTGACCCAGAAACATCCCCTGGGCAGGGAGGGGTATTTGCCTTGTCTGTTCTAGTTATATGAAGCAGTGTCTGGGTTTTCCCAAGGCTGAAGTATCTCCAGGCATTGCTGTGCCTCGGGACTTTATCGCTTGGCTAATTCAGGTTGGATTCGATGACAGAGAATGACGCTTGGCTTCCTGGGTGGGGAAAAATGAATGCTTACAGACCTTCATGCCTGCTAGAATATATGTATGCAGATATATGGACGTGTGTACATCCATATGTATATATCTGTTAATTTTTATTTTTATCAAAGTTAAAGTTAAATATGCACATAATTTAGAGTGAAATTGCTCATGCAGTATTCTTACAAGTTTCAACAGATGAGATCTCTACATCTAAAGGTAGCAAGAAAGGACAATCAGTGCCAGTAAACCCTTCAGTGTGGGTTAATCCCTGCAGGAAAATGAGACCAGAAAGAGAACAAGAGTAGGAGTCAGCAAACTCAAGGGTTTTTTCTCTCATTAACCAACTTGACCCCCATTGCCTCGCTTTTCAAAGAGGGGACCCTGTTACTACTTGAGCCACCTTGTAGGGTTGAAATCCGGTGCCTAATAACGAACACGAGTATATAAAGAAAGTAAGACTAGGAAGTGTCACATGATCTACTGGGGCTCCAAGGAGATGCGAAGGCCACTAGAAGGAAAGTAAGAGAATGCCATGGTTCATGCAGGTTTCTTAGTGGAGTGACTTGAGACTTTCTAGATTCTTGTGCTTGTCCCTGGGGATCGAGTAGGGGCTGGAAGGGGAAGGGGAAGGGGAGTCAGTGTCATTGCTGATCCTCTCTTCAGAGGACAGGGATAGTTATACTTTTCCCTGAGGGCCATGGACAGAGGGTTAGGGCTGGGAGAACAGACGAGAAAATCACCCAGCTAAAGTTCCTGATCTCTGGGTCAGACAGCTTTGTTTATAAGGCATAGACAACCTGGAGGATGCAAGATGTTTTATTTGAAGAATCACAGGATGCCTGGGTGGCTCAGTGGTTGAGTCTCTGCCTTTGGCTCAGGTCATGACCCCAGGGTCCTGGGATCGAGTCCCGCATCAGGCTCCCTGCTCAGTGGGGACCCTGCTTCTCCCTCTGCCTGTGTCTCTGCTTTTCTGTCTTTCATGAATAAATAAAATCTTTTTAAAAAGTCAAAACACAGTGGTTTTTTTAATTGAAGTATAATTAACATAACAATGTTCCAGTAGTTTCAGACTTACAAAGTATTGAGTGAGCAATTGTATACATTACTCAGTGGTCACTGTGATAAGTGTGGTCACCATCTGTCAGCATACAACATTATTACAATATTATCGAGTATATTCCCTATGCTATCCTTTTGCGTTTGACTCAGATGTGAGTATGTATAGAGGAGTAATGGGAAACAAAATTGAAACATAGAAATATAGGAATACAGATGGGACTCTTCTGGGTGCAAGTGTTGAAAACCCAACCTCCTGCTGCTGAAATAAAACTAATAAACAATCAGATAAGGAAACAGGGACTCTGTTGATTAAACAGATCCGCATGCGGATCTGGTATATGTGGTTCTGAAAACAGAAACTGAATTCTTGGTGCAAACAGGGCTTACCTGATGTGTACTTTCTTCATGGCAAAACCTATCCTGACCTATACTGGGATTAATTAGGGCATTAATTTTTTTTGTCTTGTTGCAGAAATGCATTTAATGGGTTTGATTAGGAGGATGCTGTCCTTGAGGTGGGTCGAGGTGTATACAATACACTCCAGGATGTGTACTGTTGTACGTTTCTTATCTGAAGAGTTCTGAATTCTGAAATGCATCTAGATCCCAGAGTTTCTATTTTATTTTTTAAAAATATTTTATTTATTCATGAGAGACACACAGAGAGAGAGGCAGAGACACAGGCAGAGGGAGAAGCCGGCTCCCTGCAGAGAGCCTGATGCAGGGCTCAATCCCAGGACCCTGGGATCATGACCTGAGCCAAAGGCAGATGCTCAACCACTGAGCCACCTAGAGGCCCCTAGATCTAAGAGTTTTTAAAAGGTGACTGTGAGTCTGTCCAGCTGAAAGTCCGGAGGTAGTGCTAACGTCAGATATTCCTGTTTCCCTCTATTAGCTTTATTCTCACACAGGCCCTTTCTCCAAGGCAGCAAAGCTCGTACGATTCTTAGTACCCCCCTTACCTGCTATTGAAATAAACCCTGGAAAAAGACTCTAGTGCTTCCTCATAGGATTATATCTCTACTCATAGGCCACTGACTTTGTCCTCTGGGATGGCAGTATGTTGGTGAGTCACCTTGGGTCACATATCTGCCCTTGAAGTGAGGGAGATATTGACTTTTGATGGACAACTCACAACTGGGGAGAGACAGTTCCTCAAGGGAAAGGGGGTGCTGTTGCTGGGGAATGAGGGAAAGCAGAGGCAGGACAAGAATACCTCCCACTACAGATCAGGTTATATAAGGCCTTAAATGCTTGGGCTGGGGAGTTTCAACTTCATCCCATAGAACAAAGTGTTCCATTGAAGTTCCCTGAGAAGAGGTGACAGCCTGCTGACTCAACCCACATGAAGGTCTACCATGTAATATACATAAGATGTTCTCTGCTTTCAAGGAGGTGGGACATTTTTACTCATAGCTGTCATTCAGCAGGACAGATACAAGTGGGGTAACAGACAGCACAATATGGTTCAATCATTCGGCCTGGGAGGAATCTGCTGGTTGAGGTGTGCCTAAGGAGCTAGAGGAGGCAGACAGGCTGTTGTGTTGGTAAAAGTTATTGGTAATGAAGCAGAAGCTGAGCCAATGGGAAGAGAATAGCTTTGGTTTCTTGTAGCAGTGTGGATTCGGTATGGCTTGGAGACTAAGTAGAAGTGAAGGTTGAGGAGGAGGGAGAAGGTGAAGGTAACTATAAAGTGTATGGCCACAGGACCAGGAGCATGGTGGACCCATTTATAGAATTGGAGCAATCTGCAGGAGCATTTGGAGAACAAAAGGGTAGGTTCAGCCTTAGTGTTGTTGGTAGAGAGAAAGGCACACAGATAGAAATCCACTGTGCAGAAGAGATTTGGCACAGGAAAGAAGTGAAGAAAGGCACTCATCCTGTCTGTGGAAATGCATAGGATTGAGAAGGGATGCAGCATGGAGGGGGTGGAGCAGGCTGAGGATGGAGTCTTAGGGCAATGTCTCTACTTAAGGGTAAAGGGATAAAGGAGTATCGAAGAATGAGGGAGGCCTCAAAAGTAGAGCCTGGAATCCATGGGAATATGTGCTCCCTCTATAGGGTGTGCACCAGTGAAAAGAGCTGTAAAGAGAATCCAGCATATGAGAATTGAAATATGGCTTAAAGATTTGGTGATGAGGAGGTTGACTATGATCTTGATGCCAGGGCTTGGTTGGATAATGAGGAGAACTCAAGGATGTGGGACAGTAGAGGAAATGAGCACAGAAGGTTCTTACTGCACATGCCCACCTACTTGTGTTCTTTCTCTGTCTCTCATCGATGCATGGGGGCAGCTAAGCTCACAGATCTAGAACCAAAAGGGTTTGACTCCTAACACTGCTACTACTTAGTGGGGGGATCCTAGGCAAGTGTCTTAAGTTCTCTGTGCCTCAGTTTCTTCATGCGTGAAAAAGATCCAATAGTATTTCTCTCATAGAATCATTGAGAGGATTAGTTAAAAGTAGTTAAAATAGTGCTGGGCACATACTACATAGTAAGTGTCTATTATTAGATCTTGGGTTTTTTTGTTTGTTTGTTTTTAACCAAGTAACACTCAGTTTCTATCTATGGTTTCATCCTATAGTTTTCACTTAACATTGTATTGTGAGCCTTTTCCAAGGTTACTAAATAATTTTAGACAAATTTCAATGGCTGCATAATTGAAGGTATCACACTATGTTATAATTCGTGTGACTCTACTTGTATTTTGCCAGGGATAATCCTGACTTATGTATTGCCTCCATTAAGTATTTTTTAATATCCCCTTTTACTTTCAGACATGTCTGAATTTGGAAGAGAAATGATATGGTTACCCTAACTGTATGCATATTTGTGTGTGTGTGTGTGTTTAATTACATGTCGTTCCACCAGCTAGGAGCCAGAGTGATGCCTCTTTCTCGTTTGGGTCCCCAGCACCTAGCACGGTGCATGGCATCAGAGAAGCACAGTGTACACTTGAGATAGGAAACATTACATAAAGACAAATAGGTTTGGAAGGCAAGAGGAGCACTGGTGCCTTGAGTGTAACGTGGGGTGAGTGGAGTTTCCGGGGAGTTCAGGTTGAGGGGTAAAGGAACATACGTGTGGGATAGCTCAATCTCTAGTCACTGACTAGGTGAAGGTCACCTGCAGACACTGGGAAGAGTTGGGTGAGTTTGGTGTCCACGTGCTTTGGTGTTTTGATACATGTTAAGGAAATTCTGATCAGAAGCCATAAAGAAAGGATGACATGGTGCCATTTGTGACAACATGGATGGACGTAGAGGGTATTATGCTAAGTGAACTAAGTTTGGCTGAGAAAGACAAATACCATATGATCCCCTCATTCATATATGGAATTTAAAAAAACCCACCAGTGAATAAACAAACAAAAAGCAGAACCAGACTTATAAATACAGAGAATGAACTGTTGGCTGCTGGAGGGGAGGGAGTGGGGGATGGGCAAAATGGGTGAAGGGGTGAGAGACAGGAGGCTTCTAGTGATGGAATGAATAAGTCCTGGGGATGAAAGGCACAGCATGAGAAATAACAGTCAGTGGGATTGTAACAGCACTGCATGGTGACAGATGGTAGTTACACTTGTGGTGAGCATAGAATGATGTATAGACTAGTCAAATCACTACACTGCACACCTGAAATGAATATAACATCATGTCTCTACTTAAATTGGAAAAAAAAAAAGAATCAATGATGAATGACTATGGAAAGAATATAGCCAAATGGCAGTGAGATTATTTGCTGCTTGTTCTTAGTTATGGCTCAGCAAGTAGTGGTTGAATATTAATGAGCCAACAGATAAACCAAACTGTTATGGCTTTGTGCCTTGGCCACTAATGCTTAGACACCTGAGATCGGAACAGGACAGAATTTGCCAGGGTGAGAGAGAAGGGAAAAGATCTGTGGGCAGCTGCGGGTGGGCTAGGGGTAGGGGAAAATGGATCAACTAGCTCTTGAATACAAGGGGTCACACCTCTGAAGTGACACAGCACAGTGTCCAAGCTTTGAGGAGGGCAGAGGGGCCCAAATAGGGCTGGTGGACCCAAGAATGGGGTGGGCGTAGGAGCTGTGAGTACAAAATAAAAATGGAGGGCCAGTTTGTCAAGAGTGGAAGAAGTGGAGACACAGGATGGAGGCATCCCAGAGGGTGGATGTGTAATGATTGATTGATTAATTGATTGTAAGCTCCACGTTAGAGCTGTTCTGCTCTAACAGGTGGACATGCTGGTGAGCTGATTAACATTAAATAGAAAACCAGTGAAGGCCAGTGGGTTAGACAGAGTGGAGATAGTGTGGGGCTGGGATGTTGGAAGTCTTTATCAGTTTGTGTAAGATGAGGATCCCAAGTAATTGTGCTGGTGAACTCACTAGGCAGGTAAACGTGACATGTACCCCACACTGCGATTGGATAAATTTAGGTATTATCACTACTTTCTCCATTTGAGTGCTATTATTTGTACTGGAGGTCCTGGATCAGCTTAAAGGATCAGGATAGACAACTGGATGATTGCTGTCAACTCCCGAATGTATCTTTCTGTGTTTGATTTTAAAACTGAAGATTGCATGGAACGCTGATTGTAGAGGGAGGAGTGTAAACGGAGAATGTGAAACCAGAAACAGTATTTAAGGATGATTTTAAAATGGCATATACTTTGTCACATGCTGTGGTTGCCTCTACCCTAAGTTGTCATATAGCCCACTTCCCTTATAATAAATCATTATTATAATTTATTCACATGACACATATTCTGCTCTTTATAAAATATATAGAAGCTGTGTTCTGAACACGTCTTTTATGAATTCTTAGCCCAAACTGTACTGCCCTATAGGAATATACATATGTTTTTAAATATGTGTTTTAACAGTTATTTATAGATTGATCTATATTTCATATATAATATTTTTAGATTGCTCTGTGTAATGTTAGATTAATCTTGTTTGCATTTGTATGTAATCTGATAGCTAATTTAGGGTTAGCATCACAAAGGAAGCATTAAATTTCTAATTAAATCCGTGCATTATCTAAGAGGTTAATTCTGTCTTGGGAAAATTATAATGTGGGTACCATACCAGCATTGAAATTAGTTAAGATTTATTAAAAGCAAGTCCTTTCCTGCTGCCTTTCCATATATATATATATATATATATATATATATATTTTTTTTTTTTTATTTTGTACTAAGTACTTAAGGTCTGATATTTTTGTAATAAGTGCTTATGATCTGGTATTTTTCTACTCTAAGAAGCTCTTACAGCTGTAAAAATATCCCAGTCCCCTCCGTGTCACTGTTCCCAGGCTTGTACCTTGTTTTTACTAGTTGACGTTTCTCAACCAAAATAAAACTGGGCCGTGCTCGCTAGTTTGAATATAGTACAGGAAGGGGGAGACATGTCCAGGGCCTTTAATCTTGTAAGCAGATATCCAGAAGTATAAGTTTAGAAGTTTCCCGCATACTCATCCTGGGCCTGTTCTACTTGCACTTAACTAATATCTGTTTTTTTCCTGTGTCTGTGGAACCCCATTCATCAATTTCAAAGTTTTTCAAGAGAAAACTAAATTGTGGGCCACTTAGGATTTATTACAGCCCAACTTCCAGCAAAACCTTTTTTTTTTTTTTTAAAAACTGCAGGGCATCTTTCTATTTGGTTACTGCTCTTGAGCCAACTTACCAAATGCTACGTTCTTTGAATTATCGTAGGATGATATCATTGCTTTTGGGCTGGTTGGACAATTTGAGAACCAGTAGGTAAGCTCGAGACAGAAGGCAGGTGACTTGCATCCTCTGCTAGGTCCCACCCTGCCACTAATCTGCCCCACATTTAAGAGTTGGTCTCTGTCTTAAAATATTGGTTTTATTCATTGTTTTATTAACATACATAGTTATTGAAGGACACTACAAAGAAAGTACAAAGGCAAACCACACAATGGGAGAACGTATTTGCAAGCCATACTTGATAAGGGAATTAGATCCAGAATATGCACTTAGTAATAAAAAGATAGCCCAATTAATAATGAGCATGAAGAATCTGAATGGACATTTCTCCCAAGAAGATATATAAATGGGTGATAAGCACATGAAGCTATATATATATCGTCAGTGAAATTCAAATCAAAACCACAGTGTGATACTAGTTCACACTTACTTGGATGGCTATAATTGAAGAGATAGGTAATTGCAAGTGTTGGCAAAGATATGAAGTCATTCGCAGACTTGTATGTTGCTGGTAGAAATGTGAAGTGGTATAATCACTGTTGGAAAAAAAAGTCTACTCGTTCCTCAACAGGTCAACCATAGAGTTAGTATATGACCCAGCAATTCCACTCTTAGCTATATGATATGCCCAAAATAAGTGAAAACCTTTGTTCACACCAAAACTCCAAAAAGTGGAAACAACCCACATCTTGTCAACTGATGAATGGGTAAACAAATTTACAGAATTTTATTTTGCAATAAAAATGAATGAGATACTGATCCATGCTGCAATCTTGAAAACACTAGTCTAAGTAAAAAGAGCCAGTCATAAAAGGCCACAGGGAGTATGATTCTGTTTTATGAAATGTCTAGAATAGGTAAATCCATAGAGATGGAAGGTAGATTAGTGGTTACCTTGGGTGGAAGGGTTGATGGGAATAGGGTAATGGTATAGGGTTTCTTTTGGGGGTGAGAAAAAATGTTCTGAAATGAATTGTCATATTCACATAATTCTGTGAAGATACAAAAACATTGGACAGTTTATTTAAAATAGGTGAAGTGTATAGTATGTGAATTATGTCTCAAACAGCTATATTGCTGTTAAAAATAGTTATGGAGTACCCATTATGTATCATCCATTCTAATAGCCACAGTGCTACTATATTTGTCATTGATAAGGTATCTACTCACTCGGAGCTTATATTAATAGTGGGAGGAGACAAACTGTAAGTCAGTAATGAAATGAATAGAATAATATCAATTATGGTAGGTGTTGTTGGAAAGCAATGGTAGAGGTGGCAGGGAGTTCTGTAGACCATCTGGTCAGAGAGGCTCATTGAGGAGGAAACACTTGAGGCAGAGACCTGAATACTTTTTTTTAAAGATTTTATTTATTTATTTGACGGAGCCAGAGAGCACAAGCAGGGAGAGAGCCAGAGGGAGACTGAGAAGCAGGCTCCTCGCTGAGCAAGGAGCCTGAGGCAGGGCTCGATCCCAGGACCCTGAGATCATGACCCGAGTAGAAGGCAGACGCTTAATCAGCTGAACTACCCAGGTGCCTCTACGGACATGAATATTAAGGAGCCAACTACGTGGAGGTCTGGGTTGGGGTCATGTGTGTACAGAGGAGATAGCCAGTGCCAATGCTCTTGAGGAACTGAAAGCTACTGGTATAAATAGAGTCTAGTTAACAAGTGGTTGAGCTTGAGGTTGGAGAGAATGATCTTAACGCTTATTTTGGTGATGCCATTTCTGGGTTCAGAAGCCACCAGTAGCTCCCGTTTCCTACTATGTTTAAACAGATTTCTTCTTTGGGCTTTTAAAGGCCTCTACCCACTTGTCCTGAGAACTTTTTCTATCATCTTTCCTATTCTGTCCCTGACCACAGCCAAACTGGACTTCCCATTGTTCCCCAGGTATTATGCTTAATGCTTTCCTGTCTCTGTGCCAGTCTTTCCACCTGGAATATTCACCTGACCTCCTTGCTCTTCTGGGAATCCTATCTCTTCTCGAAGGCACACATCTCAATGTCACCTCTTTGCTATACCTTGCTCTGAAAGTATATGTAAAACGTAGGTATAGTTTGCACAAAATTCTCTTAAGGAATAGTGGGGTTTTTCTTTCTTTTTCCCCCCTTTTGGGGGATTTAATTATTCTGTAGCATCTCAGATAGTCTTGTTCTATATCATTAAACATCAGTCATTAAACATCAGTTGAATTCCAAAGCATTTTACAGACATGCAGTATATATAAAATGAAAAATCTAAACATTAGAGAAAAATGACAAAAGGATTCTACCCATAAAGATGACTAACAGTGTATAGTATACTCTGGAAAGGACTATGGGTAAGGAGCAGTGATTTAGAATTGATGAGTCATTTGTGTATGGATTCTAAAGTCCAGGGCTTCCTGGGACCTAGCCTAACCCTTATCTTTAAGTGTTTCAGACCTTGGCATCATTGTCATGGTCATTCTTTCTGGCTTTGACTTCCATGAAAATTCTTCGTGTGAGAGTCAGAGTACACAGTGTGATATTGTCAACTCCGCTGAGTCTCACATCATCCTACGACTGCTTCTCCATGGATGCCAGGGAACCTTGAGGACCCTGCTGGCTGTGATCATCTTCCTGGGGGTGGCAATGGAAGTCCTCTGTCTGATGGAGCATTGAGAACAGCACAGAGCGTTCCCCCAGTGAAAGAATTGGTCAGTCATAAGAGACCATTTCAGTTCACAGGCAAATTTTACTGTTTGTGTGGAATCAGGGGGAGTAGCAAAAATAAGCAGATTTGGTTCATATGAACATCCCAAAGCTCAGGATAATGTAAGCAGTAGAATCTTGTGATGGTCAAAGACTCGTGGCAGGGCTTACCTGGATTGGGTCTTTTGAAGGACCAAAGCTGGAGTTAAAGTGGCCCGAGAGGAGAGATTGCAACCTCTGGGACAAACAGACATAAAATTAAGCCCTGCAGCTTTGTCCTTAAGGAGTGGCTTCAGAAATATCCTTGGAGATAGGAAATAAACTCAAGACAAATAGAGCAAATATCCATTAGGAATTAGCTTCACTTCATTATGGAAGGAATGCTTTCTTGTTTGGGTGATATGGCTGGAAGCCAGTCTCTCAATCGAGATGGGTCTCCCTGTCTGACCTTTGCACTCTAATCAGATCGAAGCCTCAAATGACCAGTCCTTCAGGGAAAGGTGAATTATATCTTCTGGGTCAGATGAAAGGGAGATGGAAAAGCTGAGTGTTCTCATGCTGTCTGTGGTTCTAGAGTAGCCCTCTTCCCTCTCCTCAATTGCGATGCTGTTCTGTAGCTAAGCCCCTTGTTATTTCTTATATGGGCTATTGCACCAGGCCTATCCTGTCTCCATTGTCTTCTCCTTCAAAGCTTGCCACATAAGGCAGAGAGTAATTTTCTCCCTCTCCTTCTTCTCCTCCCCTATGCTAAACATAATTCAACCTAAATACTTTCCCATTCTTTGCACATAAACTGCCATGCCCTGCTTTTCTGTCCCGACTCATGTCATTCCCACTGCCTGGACACTCTCACCTGCAGCGCTCATTCTGTAAAGCCCTTCTCAGATGGTATCTCCTTGAGGGATCTTGCCTGTAGCTAAAACCTCCTTCCTTTAAATTCTCATTGAAATTTGCAAGCTTCTTTTCCCTGGTATTTGACATATTTAGATCCTATACACTGTGTGTGTGTGTGTGTGTGTGTGTGTGTGTGTGTGTGTGCGTGCACACTAGAGAGCAATCTCCTTAAAGACAGGATTTTTTTCTGGTTCATCTTTGTTTTATATATGGTGCCTGGAGGAGCGCTCTGTAGTTAAAATGCCCTCGGAAAAATATTCTGAAATGGATAAATGGCTGTGAATAAATAAAGGCAGAGGATAAATGGAAACTGCAGCAGACAGGAGTATGGCCCACTGAATATTTCTGGTTTTCCTTGCCATGTGATAGGATTGTACTTCCCTACTTTTGGTATACTTCCCTACTGTAATTTCCGCTGGCCAACGTCAAAATGTTGGAAATGGGAGCACAAGTGACATGTGTCCCATCTTTAACAGTGTGGGCGTGATTGGCTGTGATCTGCAGAACTCCATTCATTAGCCAGGGTCCTTACGGGACATGATGAACTGTACTCCCAGCCAATGCACTGTGGACAGGTAACACGAACTGGAAACAAGCCTTTGTTGTTCTAAATCACCGAGATGCATGGGTTCCTGTGTTCCTTGCTGTGGAACCTTGCTCATTCCAACTAAGGCAGAAATACACTAGCTTTTCTCCGTAGCCTTGCACACAGTATAGGCTAATGTACGCGATAGGAGGAGGAGATAACATTCTGTGATGCTCTGGATAAGATCCCTGTGACATAATAGGAAGACCTCAGTGGTCTCGTCTACATTTTGCTCATTATGCAAGTGATAATTAGATAGATTAAAAAAAATCAGAAGCCAGATATAGGTATTTCCAAATGTATGTATGCAGTTCTGTTGCTTAGAGATTTGCATTTCCTGAAAGAAAGCCTAAAGGTACCAGAGCCTAATTGCACTGAGTTGCTTCTATCTGGCCTTGCCAGCCCTTGGGATGAAGCTTGCTCCATGAGTCTAGATGTACCTGTTCAGGACCCGTAAGCCTCTTTACAAAATAGAAGGTTTGTTCTTTTCCAAGAAGATAGAAACTTAGTGCATTGCAGCTTGTCTTATTTTCCCCCAAGAAATGAAAACAACATGTTGCTTTTTTACCTCTGGTGGTTGCTTAATAAGGAACATGCTTTCTGCTTGCTGGTCACACTTGCTTGTGCCTTTTTGAGGGCACACTGTGCTTTCAGAGTTATGACACCCACTGCTGCAGAATCCACTTAAATTTGCCGCCCCATTCCGCTGGCCGTTATGCCTCAGTTGTTAGAGAACTGGCTTCCCAAACGTGGGTATCTGTGCACTTAGTGATTTATGTGATGTGGACACAGCGGGGAACATCTGAGATTTAAAATGTTATGGCCTGAATTTCCAACTGTTGAAATGAATCCAAAGCAGCAGATTTTTCTTCTTTGGCAAGACAGAATTGAAGCAACATGCAGTGATTTGGTTCGCCGATTTGCGAGCTGTTAAAAATCAGAATAACTTAAAACGAGGAGGGTAAGTGCTGCATAATGTGAAAAATATTCTAAAGGTCACATGGTTGTGCCGTCTCAGACAAGTTAAGCACCACGAAACTAGGACTATTTTGAATACACTTGAAACAGTGCATGTGAGCATGTGAATTTTTTTTTTATTTTTGCTAAAATAGTCTGTTACCAAAGTCGTCAGAATTTTACTTAGTTTCACTCTGACTTTGAAGAGAGACCAAGGTTCTAATGAACCCAGAAGGTCCTCCTTCTCCTGCCTTCTAGTCTCTCAGCCATGGAGGCCATCCCTGGCATTTACTTCCTTCACTTGAAATTTTTTTCTTTGTCTGTCTTTTAGCGTTCATTTCAAGTATTTTAGAATATCCACAGTATGCTAAGTACTCTAAGCCCTGGAGATGCAGCTGGGCACAAAAATCTCTACTTCTTGTAATTTAAATACTCCTAGAAGGAGTGTACCAGCATGCTTCAAAACAAATCACCCAAACCCAGTGGTAAGAACAAGTAATCATGATTGCTGTGAGGCTGGGAATGGACTGGTAGGTTCTTCAGTCAACTGGTGGGTCAGCCAGTTGGTTTTAGATGCCTTCACTCACCTAGTGAAGGCTGGTGCTGGGTACTGGCTTGGATTATGGGGGTATAACTGGCCATGTGCCTCCCATTACCCATCACAGGCAGGCTGGTTGCTTCTTCCTGTGGGGACAGTAAGGTACCCTTGCAGCCAGAGAGAGGAGTCCTCTTACAGTGGAAGCCCTCCTCAAATTTCTGCTGGTATCTAACTGACTGCTATTCCCTAAGTCAAAACAAGCCACATGACCAAGCCCAGCTTCAAGAGGCGGAGACATAAAGTTCCCTCCTTCGTAGGAAGAGATGCAAAGAATGTGGCCATATTTTGCAATCTACCCCTAGGGAGATTGTTGATAAACAGTTGAGTAGAAAAGCACAAGTATGTCAGTTGGCAGTAAGTGCTGTGGACAGAGAGCAGGGAAGGGGGGATGTCTGGACATTTTTTTTTTTCCAGTTATAAACAGTAGGGCTAGGGAAGTCTTCCTGGAGAAGATGACCTGAGGAAGGAGCCGGAGAAGGTGAGGTAAAGAAGTGAGCCTTACAGTTACCTGGGGGAAACACATTCTGGTAGAGGACCCAACCAGTGCAAAGCCCTGGACAGGAGAGAGCTGGATATTTTTTTTAAGATTCTATTTATTTATCTGTGAGAGAGAGAGACACACACACAGAGAGAGAGAGAGAGAGGTAGAGACACAGGCAGAGAGAGAAGCGGCTCCCTGCATAGAGTCCGATGTAGGACTCAATCCCAGAATCCTGGGATCACGACCTGAGCCAAAGGCAGACACTCAACCACTGAGCCACCCAGGAGTCCCGAGAACTAGATATGTAGAAGGAAGAGGAGGAAGAGCAGTGATGCTGCATGAGAGAGTCTGGTAGCAGATGGGCTGGGGAGGTCATGGGAGGTGAACTGGAAAGGGGAGGTCGAGTCTATAGATTGGTGCTTCTCACGTTTGTGCATTTAAGTCCCTTGGGGACCTTGTTAAAATGCAGGTTCTGATTGAGCAGGTCTGGGACCTGGGTCCCAAGGTTCTGTAGTTGTAATAAGCTCTTGTAGTTCTTTTTTTTTTTTTTTTTAAGATTTTATTTATTCATGAGAGACACAGAGAGAAAGAGAGAGGCAGAGACACAGGCAGAGGGAAACTCGATCCTGGGTCTCCAGGATCATGCCCTGGACTGAAGGGGGCACTAAACTGCTAAGCCACCCAGGCTGTCCAAGCTCTTGTAGATCTTAAGTGCTGCTGCCGCTGGCCCAAGGACCAGCCTGCAGGTCTTTACAGGCCAAGTGCAGTAAGCACTGGATTTTCTCTGAGGTGGTAGGAAGGCCATCAGACTGTTTCGAGCAGAGCCATGACCGACTCTCTGTTACGTGATGAGAGAAGGAAATATTTACATACATACAGTGCTAGGACATGGAGACATCATGCAGTCCAGTGTGGAGAAGAATGTTGTCTGAATTTAACTTGCCATAGCTTCAATCATCTGAGTGTCCTTTCTTCTCCAGCACTATGTCCTTACCCTCTGTTGGTTCATAAACACGCGTTCTATCTCTGGATACCTCTTACCCTATCCCATTCCCATATCAGCTCTCTTCTAGAACACACTGGCTCTGTCTCCTTACAGTTACCCAAATCATGTTTACAGGAGCTGTTCTATATGGCCTTTTCTTTCCCTGATCCTCGACCCTCCTGACTCAGTGGTTTTCATTCCCTGTCTACACATTCCAGTCACCTGGGATCCTACACTGAACTTAATTGGCCTTAGATGGGGTCTGGGCATCAGGTTTCTTAAATACGCAGGCAGGGTTGAGAACAACCCCTGTGCTTGGCACCTGGTATGTTGGTGGTTCCCAGAGAGCTCAGAGCTTCTCTTTTCCTGAGGAATCTATTCTCTACCCCAGTACATCCCCTCCCCTCCACCCCACCAACCAACTCTGACCTCAGCCTTCTCTCTTTTCATTACCATCAAAACCCATGAATCATTAACTCATTTTCAACCCCATTGCATTTTGATGATTCCAGCCTCAGTGGTCAGATTTTGCTAAATTACAACCTCTCTGTGTTCGAGAGGGGAATGATCTTTGTATGATACACATATACAGAGCTTCCCAAATAGGTAACTTAGAGGGTCCCATATTTGTGTGCTCTTTTTGTGTAATGGATATTGAAAGGCCATGGCCATATAATAGACATTTAATGAACCCTAGGATCTTACCTGAGAGACAGGATCCTGGAGACGATGGACTGGAAGATCATTTAGCTTGCAGGTTTGATATTTCCAAAATATCTCCCAGTGAGCCTTTACCTACAGTTTTGTGTTCTCGTTGAATTGAAATACAATGTCCGTATGAAAACTTCCATCTCATGTCTCATTACTACGCTGTTTATAGTAAGTACACTACAAATGAATATGCAGTGCACATTCTGAAACTATCTGGTGAATAGCATAGCTATATTTTTGTACTAAATAAATATGTGACATATTTTAGCATTTCTTTATTTTATAATACAACAGGCATCTTAAAATATGGAAATGGCCTGGGATCTGTCTCAGCCTTTGAGGTCCTTCTGAAACCCTATGTGATTCCTGAGAATGTTTTTTTCCCTTTGAATTCAGCCAATAGGTATATCTGTCTTATTTGAAGGTCCTGCTTGTTTTTTTTTTTAAGAAGTCATTCTTTTTTTTTTTTTTAAAGATTCTATTTATTTATTCATGAGAGACACACGCAGAGAGAGAGAAAGAGAGGCAGAGACACAGGCAGAGGGAGAAGCAGGCTCCATGCAGGGAGCCGGACGTGGGACTCGATCCCGGGTCTCCAGGATCATGCCCTGGGCTGAAGGGCGGCGCTAAACCACTGAGCCACCAGGGCTGCCCCTGCTTGTTCTTTAATGACTTTATTTTCTAATCAGAGTAGGAAATAGAGAAAAATGAAAGGCAGTGCAAAATATTATCTGTAAATTATATCACAAATTTGCTGTATCATCATGTACCCAGAATGACTTGTCTGGGCATCATTAACTTGTAACAGATTTAAACTAATTATTAACTCAACCAGATGGATTTACTTGAGGGTTACCATAAAGGGCTTTGTGATATGAGAGTATGGCAAAGTTCCATAAAGTTTATTGCTTGAATCTTGCTGGATCTAGCATTCCACTAAGGCACTGTCTTTTGTCCCCACATCACCATATTATATTTGGTTATTCCTTATAGTTGGGAAGAAAGTGTGTGGAATGGAGGTAGAGGGTGTATTAAATAATGGTAATTTGTTTATCTTGAAAGAAATGCCATTTGCAGCATTCTGTGGCTTGAGAAGAGTCCTAATAATATCTCCTAAACTGTAAATGCCCCTTAGGTGATTAAAACCATTGGGTTTTAGAGTTGTGGGCAATGTTGTGCCCACCCCCAATATAAAGATAAAAGAAACTGAGGCCCAAAGATAAGAGGCATGGGTAAAGTATTGGACTTGGAATTTAGCAGATCTGAGTTCCAGTGTCTTCAAGTTTCAATTATAAAAGGCACCCCCTGAGGCACTTAAGGCACCCGCCTTATCAGTAACGTAGAGAAACTTACTTTTCTAGTCATCTTGATCTTTTGTAGGATGTATATGCATTTCTTTAATAATTACTGCTAATTTTTTAATTATTTTTTTCTAATTTTTTTTATCAGAGACTATTTGTCTTTAGGAGATACGCATGTGGGAAAATTTAGACAAGGGAGTTTGAATATATAGGTATGTGGCATATGAACAAAGAAGCTGATTTTGGAGGCACTATTTTTTTCCCTCTAGTTCTGTGAAAATCTGTTTTACCCTTTTATTAAAATACCTTGAAGGGAAATATTAGATATTTTTTTCCTGCCTTTGATACAGCAAAATGTCAGTCCTACCATGGTGGCTGTAGAGTAGGAAGAGAAATAATTGATCTCATATCTAAAGCATGACCATCTCAGTGGGTCCCTGGAACCAGAGAACTCTTCCCTGAGGAAAGTCAGAAGTCTCATGTTGGGAAAGGTAGGTGTAGTAATCCCGTTTGCAAGTAGGAATATGGTCATGTTATAATGGGGGTGCCTTTACCAGTGACTGCAAGCTAAACTGGATGTTCTATGGCTGATCCTGACTGTATTATGGGATTTTGTTAAACTGTGCAGTGAGGTGTCAATTGCTGCATCCCTTGCATTGAGCATGTAAGTTTCTTTTTTATAGATCTCTGGAAGTTCATCACTCACAAAAACAACAGAATAGTGACATACCAGCATATCTAATGCAGCCATGGTGAGAATTGAAATTACCATGATGTATTTGAAATGGGAGTAAATGCTGTGGCTGCCCAGACCATTCTCCACCCTGGGTCTTTATCACTTTAGTTTATTGGGGCTTTAAACCTATTTCACAACTTAGCTACAGAATGTTGGCATGTTTGAACTAAGAGGGAGGAAAACTGGTGAAGCCCTGCTCTTCTTCTAAATTGCCTGCATCTGTTTGAGCAATACAAATGTAGCAATCAGGCAGTAACCAGTGTTTGGAATATTAAAATAATTCATGGATTAATTTTCAGTCCTGTGGAAGCCTCAGATAGAAAGTGAATATATATATATATATATATATATATATATTTATTATATACACTTTTTCCTCATTTATCCAGATATGAGGTATTTGTCCAGATAAGTATATTTCTTCAGTTACTGCAAAAACCTGTAAACATTGCAATGATTCTTTTGGCAAAACACTGTATTGGGTTTATCTTTTATGTCAACAGTAAGTACTTAGGAATGATAGAACAGAGATAACTTAAAACTCAATCTACTGCACCGAGTATATTTTCTTAAACATCACTTCTAACTTTCTATTTTATGGATACAAACATTTACTTGGTAGGCATAATGGTTGTTTAAACTCTCGTTTTGGGTTTATTTGACATATATTTAAGACCCAGTAAACTGCTGAGATAAAGGTCAATGGACATTTTATGGTAAGAAAAAAAATTAAAAGCTTGGTGGTTTAGCCAGGCTCAGGAATTGTTGAGATAAAGTTATTAATCCTAAAGTTAATCAGGTTGGAGTTGAACCTTTAATAAAAATTGAGAATATGACTCCAAGCACAAATTATGATATTCTTTAGCCTCCTTAGGTTTGGTATAGAATAGTGAAAATGATACTGAGCTCGGTGTCAGAAAAATCTTGTGCCTATCACTTGGTTACAGTAAAAGGTTGGGTAAATCCCTGTATTTACCTGGGCCTCGGTTGTATTATTTGGCAAATCTGGATAGTAATTCTTATTTCATGGTATTCATTCACTCACTCACTCATTTTATAAGTGCTTATTGGGCATACTGTGTGCCAAGCAATGATGAGTACAGGCAGTATCCCAGTATTTAAAAATTAGTGAGGAAATAAACAGCTTTGCCAGATAGAGAGTAACTGGGAAGTTAGCTGGGAGCTCAGAGAAGACTTTTTCTGAGGAAGTGATGTTGGAGCTCAGATCTAAAAGACAAGAATGGATTAGACAATAGGAGAATGGGAAAAAGGGAATTCCAGGGGGTTGGGGTAACAAGTGCAAATATCCTGAGGCTACATAGAAGGTCAGTGGGGTTGGAGCCCAGTGAATGAGGTGGAGGTGGTAGGAAATGGCCCTAGAAAGGTAGACAGGAGACAGATCTGATAACTCCTTATGGGCCAAATACGGACATTTTTGATTGTACTATATATGTGACAAGAAGTAACAGGCCAGTTTTACTAAGTGGTATGACATTATCTTAGTGCCCTCTATATAACCATATATGGAGAAACACTTTAAAGGTGGAAACAGCATGTGGAATATAAGCTATTGTTACATGGGATGGAAGAAGACAAACACATGTGGCCCAATGAGTTATTTATCCTGTTTATAAGGTTGTAAAATTCTTAAAATAGACAGTGGAGCTAAAACATGCAGATAATCCAAAACACCGGCATTCTTTTTTTTTAGGTTTTGGGGCCATGTGTGTGTGTGTGTGTGTGTGTGTGTGTAGGTGAGAGGCAATAGATCTACCCTGGTAGTATTTTGCTTAAGCCAGTGTTCGGATTTTGTTGCCTGTGACCCACGCATCTCCTGAAGCACTGGATGTCAACTGAGAAGTAGCATCGTATTAAATATTTGCCCCGGGGTGATTGAAAGGCCAGATAGTGCATTCATGCAAAATTATGAATTTGAAGGTTTTGAATATCATGGACAGATAATGTGACTAAAGCAGGACTCCCAAGAGGAGATGTTCATAATTTAATGGAAATAAAACCTTGTTTCATAAACAGCATATTGGGGCACCTGGATGGCTCAGCTCAGTTGGTTAAGCATCTGCCTTCGGCTCAGGTCATGATCTCAGAGTCCTGGGATATAGCCCCACATCAGGCTTCCAGCTCAGCTGGGAGCCTACTTCTCTCTCTACATCTGCCCCTGGCTTATGCTCTCTCTCTCTCTCTCTCTCTGTCTCGTCTCTATCTGTCTCAAAAAAGTAAATACATTTTTTATATTTTTTTGATAAAAAATCTTTAAAAAATTAAAAAAATAAAGTGAGCATATCTGTGGACATAATTGTGGTGATATTGGGGATGACTTAATCCTTTGTGCTTAATGAACCCTCATTCAGATGGATGAAAATAACATTTTTGCTACAAAGACATCTGTTGAGACAGCAAAACCTTTTTTCTTGAAGAGGAAAAAGACCTGATCTTTATGGCTTGAGACATTTACTGAAAATTTGGGAATTGTCGCTGATCCTTCTGTATGGGAAGCAGAAGCTAAGAAGATATAGTACATGTAAATTAGGATAGGACAGGACCCAATGGTTATTGGAGGACAACTTTTAATTTTTAATAGTTATAATTATTAACATGTATATCACTTGTGAAAATTTAAGTTCCGAAACTTAACTCACTTGGTTCTGAAATGAACTGATCTATCACAGATAACTACACCTCTTTTAGTGCTGCAAACATTATTAATGTTTTTAATTATCTTCCAGAATTGAGTTTGGATAGAATTCTACTTGAAACCTGATTTTATTGTAAACTGAGATGGGCTCTTAGTATTATTAAAAGTTACCCTTTTAATAATAAACCTAGAATTAAGCCCCTTTGTAACTATGCAGATCGGATGGCCACGTGGAAGGGCAGGTTTATACTTCATCCTGACTGTACCAGTCAAGAGAGAGAATGATGTGCTCATGTCCTTTTTAAAATGTTGCTTCATCATTAGGAGTGCCTGGGTGGCTCAGGGGGTTGAGCTTCCGAACTCTTGGTTTTAGCTCCGGTCCTGATCTCAGGGCTATGAGATCAAAGCCTGTGTTAGGATCTGAATTCAATGTGGTGTGTCTGCTGGAGGATTCTCTCACCCTCTGCCTCTCCTCTTTCTCACACGCACATGCATGTGCTGTTTCTCTAAACCAATCAATCAATCAATCTTAAAAAAAAGTTACTTCATCAGTCATGCATGGTTGCCATTTCCTTGTCTCTTCCTCTTGAGTTGGTTCAACAGGGCAATGGCTGGATTCTGTTTAGGTTGGGGTGGGGCACATCAATGTGTCTTTCTACTTAATTTATAGGTGATGCCAGTACTACTGGTCTGATGCTTCTGGTCCCAGGGCCATACTTGGAGAGTCACTGATTCATAGATTTTTACTTACTTTCAAAGCACTGGTATTAAGTGTGTGGTTAATGGCACTTAAGAGATCCTGAGCCATTTGAGCATTCTCATCTTTGTTTCTTTTTTTTTTTTAATTTTTATTTATGTATGATAGTCACACACACACAGAGAGAGAGAGAGGCAGAGACACAGGCAGAGGGAGAAGCAGGCTCCATGCACCGGGAGCCCGACGTGGGATTCGATCCCGGGTCTCCAGGATCGCGCCCTGGGCCAAAGGCAGGCACTAAACCGCTGCGCCACCCAGGGATCCCTCATCTTTGTTTCAAAATCGTCAGCCATATTTTCACAGTTTACAGTAGTTCATTTAGTACATTCAATCATATTTTGTTGTGCCTAAGTTGTCACGTTAGAGAAAAGCAGTACTTTTGTACTAAGAAGTGTTGAAATACTCCATTCCTTTGATAAAGTTTTATATCTTCTGAATAATTCTCAGGGTTGCTGTTTGCATGTTGTAATTCCAAGTGTTGAAATGGTTACTATAGCTTTAGGGAAGCGCCTCAATTGAGGAAAGTCAATTTGATGATATATTTTCACCCAGACAACTTTTAACTTTTTGCTTTTTCATTTGTATCCCCTTTCCAATAAGCTCACTTTGACCGAGCTTTTCCTTATGAACTTAAGAAATGGATCAGGTTTATTGGAATATTTGTGGGATGCCTGGGTGGCTCAGCGGTTGAGTGTCTGCCTTCGGCTCAGGGCATGATCCTGGAGTCCTGGGATCGAGTCCCACATCAGGCTCCCTGCATGGAGCCTGCTTCTCCCTCTGCCTGTGTCTCTGCCTCTGGCTCTCCTGTGTCTCTCATGAATAAATAAATAACATCTTAAAAAATATGATTTGCATATAGTAAAGTGTATGTACCGTTCTCTAAGTTTTGACAAATGCACATAGTCATGTAACCATCTTTGTAAGAACGATAAAGAACAATTTTGTCTCCTTAAAAGACTTTTGTCATACTCCTTTGAATTCAGCCTCTTACTGTTACCCCTCACTCCTGGCAACCACTAATGTATTTTCTGGTCTATATTGCCTTTTCTCGAATTTGTTATAAATAGAATAATACTGTATGCAACCTTTTGAGCCTGGCTTCTTTCCCTTGCTATAATGTATTTGAGATTCATCTCTGATTAATTAATCAGTAGGTTGGCCCTTTTTATTGATGAAAAGTGTTGTGTTGTATGGATCTACCAGTTTGTTTATCCATTCACTGGTTGTAGGACATTGAGTTGTTCCTAGTTTTCGGTGATTATGACTAAAGCCACTATAAATATTGGTGTACAAGTTTGTGTGTAAATATAATTTTTTGGTTTTCTTGGGGATTATATTTAGGAGTAGGATTTCTGGGTCATCTAGGGAGTGAATGTTTAGTTCTTGAAAAAAACTCCTAACCTGTATTTCAAGGATTCCCTGCAACTATGTATGAGCCTTACATTTACTCACATCCTCACCATCACTTGGTATTGGCATTTTTTTTCTATTATTTTCTCTATTTTAGTAGATGTATATTTATGACATCTTTAATTCCTACAACTGGCCAGTATCTGCCCACAGTGGCAGAGCCTCATGAGCTATAAAAATAGGACCCCAACCACCCATCTGCCTAGATGCAGAACTTCACATCTGGCTGGAAACCTCACCTTCTTTTCCTCTGCCATTACGTCATAGATGCAATTATTTATCCCCTGCTCTGGGCCCATTTGGGGGGGGGGTCACTACCCTGCGAGTGCTACCTCTTTCAATCCCCAGGAAGGACCAAGATGGGGACAAATGTACAAGGCATCTGTGAACAGGCATTATCCAAGATAGGGGAGAACTTCTAATATTTTTTTTTTTTAGTAAGTGGAAGTTTGTATCTTTTCATCCCCTTTATCTATTTCACCCATCTCCCACCTGCATCCCTTCTAGCAACTGCCAATTTGTTCTCTGTATTTAAGAGTTCATTTGTTTGTTTCTTGGATTCCACATATAAGTGAAATCATATGGTATGTGTCTTTCTCTGTCTCTCTTATTTTGCTTAGCATAATACCCTCTAGTTGCATCCATGTTGTGGCAAACGGCAGGCCGTATTCTTTCTTATGGCACATCTTTATGCATTCATCTATCAGTGAACACTTGGGTTGCTTCCATATCTTGGCTATCATAAATAAGACTGCACTGAACATGGGGGTGCATATGTCTTTTCGAGTTAGTGTCTTTGTTTCCTTCAGATAAATACCCAGAAGTGGAATTGCTGGATCAAATGGTGGTACTACTTTTAATTTTTTGAGGAATCTCCATACTGTTTTCCATGGTGATTGTACCAATTTACATTCCCGTGAAGAGTGCACAAAGGCTCCCTTTTCTCCATATCCCTGCTAACACTTGTTATCTCTTGTGTCTTTGATACCAGCCATTCTGACTGGTGTGAGGAGATCTCTCATTGTGGTTTTAATTTGCATTTCTCTGATGAGTGATGTTGAACATCTTTCCATGCGTCTATTGGCCATCTGTATGTCTTCCTTGGTAAGAATGTCTATTCAGATTCTCTACCCATATTTTTCTTATTAGGTTATTATTTATTTATTTATTTATTTTTTTTTTTTTTTGGTGTTGAGTTGTGTAAGTTCTTTATTTATTTTGGCTATTAACCCCTTGTCAGATATATCATTTGCAAATTCAGTAGGTTGCCTTTTTGTTTTGTTGAGGTTTTCCTTCATTGTGCAGAAGCTTTTTATTTTGATGTAATCCCAATAGTTTATTTTCGGTTTTGTTTCCCTTGCCTGAGGAGACATATCCAGAAATATGTTGCTAAGGCCGATGTCCAGGAGATCACTGCCTATGTTTTCTTTTAGCTGTTTTATGGTTTCAGGTCTTTAATCCATTTTTAGTTTATTTTTCTATATGGTGTAAGAAAGTGGTCTAATTCCATTATTTTGCATGTAGCTGTCCAGTTCTCCCAGCACTATTTGTTAAAGAGATTGTCTTCTCTGCCTTGTATATTCTTACCTCCTTTATGGTAGATTTATTGACCATATAGTTGTGGGTTTATTTCTGGGATCTCTGTTCTGTTCCATTGATCTATCGATTTTTGAGCTAGCACCATACCATTTTGTTTACTTAGCTTTGTAGTATGTTTTGAAATCTGGGATTGTGACACTTTCTAGTAAGGTTTTTTGTTTTGTTTTGTTTTTTTAATTGATGATAACAAAGCCATCAACTGTCCTGAATATACTTAGTCTCTACCACACGTTTTGAATGCTTACAGCCTTTACACTCAAAGTCTTCCTTTGTAAGAGTAAAATATATTACTTAAAATGCCATAGAGCTCAATATAGCCTCTGTTTACCAATATGATCAAACATTAGGAATTCTAAATCTGGTTATATACTAAGTACATTTTTCCAGTTTTTTTTTTTTTTTGAAGGCAAGGAGGGCTTTTGAAATAAATGAGTAAAAGAGGAAAGCATGCCAGTTACACTGGTGTTAAAGTCAAATTAATTAGAGATATTTCTCATTTAAATGTATGTTAGTTAATTACATGGGAATATCTGAATAGAGATTGCCAAACACTGAGTAATTGTTCTGTTCCTGCAGAATGAGATGGATGGATTAGAACAGTGATTTTTCACCTTGGTTGTATGCTAGAATCACCTAGAAAGCTCTTAAAAAATCCTGATACCCTGGCCTTAACTCAGATGCTTAAGTCAGAAGCTCCAGGGTGATTATTGGGGGAGCCAACATTAGTATTTTATTTAGTGCCCATATAATTCTAATGTATAATAGGAGTTGAGAGTTATTGAATCTAAAGAAAAGATTTACCATTCCAGGAGTAATTCCAGAAACATTTCCACCTATCAAAATATGTACTATTCTCTGTTTGTTTCCATATATGTGGAAATGCTTCAAGTTGCTAAGGTGATCCGTAATGAAAATAATACAGACCTAAATGCAGGCTACGTGTGCTCTCTCTCCCTCGGCCTCTCTTGGACGATTTCCTTTGTGGGTGTGCAATGTGTGTCTTACAAGCAGGTGGAATAGCTTAAATATTAAACAATAACTTCTTTTAGTTTCTCCAGAAATTACTTACAGATGGGTTTTTAAGAACTCTGTAAAAGAATAGCTTGACTATAAATAGCTGTAATGAATGTTCTTATCTAAGGAATATACAAGGATTATTTTACACGAACGACATAATTACTCATTTTGGACAAAAAGGGGATTAAAGAAAATAAAAGCCTAATGCCATTTATAGTTCATTCTTAAAGAACTGTTACAGACATCATATATGTTGGATGCTGAACCCAATCTTTAATATACTAGCATGAAAAATTATTTATAGAGTTCCTTTTGGGGAGATATTCTGATTGAGTGAAGAAGATACAACTTTCAAACTTGCAGTTGACATACTGGAGTTGTCAGAGTCAAGTCAGAAAGTTATCTGCATTTTAGTAGAGGCTTTGTTTTGTTTGCTCTATCTGTAGTGTCTTTGGATCGGTGCTTGGCACGTTGTATATACACTCAGTAAATACATTAGTGTCTCAGCAGGCTGGAAAAATATAGAGCAGAATATAGAAACTGACATTCAAGGTTCATATTTACATTGACACCTAAGAAATTAAAATATAGAGTAGAGGAGAATCACATGAAAAAAGGTTTCTGAGGACTTTTTAGTTGGCCAAGTTCATTCTGCTCAAAATATTTCAATTTTAAGCTACTTCTAATTAGAAGAACATAACCAGGAGAAGTCATGGAGTTATTATGGACTGCATCCTGGCGCTATCATACCTGGAATTGACATGTGTTAATGTTCTGGTTTCCAACTTTCCTGGGGAGGTATCATACATGTTGGCTTGTCTAAAGAAAGCAAGTCCTGGGAAGACTTGTTGCATGAGGCAAAAACAAAACAAACAAACAAACAAACAAACAAAAAACCCAAACAACTTGGATGTTCAGCCAAGAACAGGGAAGATCCAGGAGGGATGTGTTGGCTGTCTGGTTTGTAGAGGAGGGATTGACCCTTCTGGGTTGGCTCCACAGGCTAGAACCAGGACTAGCAAGTGGATTTAGGCTAATTATCTGGGAGAAGTTTCTGATAAATGGGCTACCCCAGGAAATGCAGTCCTGTATACCAGTTTGAAGGATGGATTCACATCAGCGGGCTAAGTCAGATTAAAATCCTGCTAAAGTAGGGTTTTTTGTTTTGTTTTATTGTTTTGTTTTCCAATTCTGATATTCTGTGATTTGCTTTGAGACAAGACTCATGTCTCGTGTGAATTGTGGGGCAGACCGTAGATTTCTCACCTGAAATTGGGAAAAGTTGTTGCTTACTCTGTTTTCTCCGTTTTACTTTTCCTTGGTGAAATTGTATCTATTTCTTGCTTGTTCGGGATTTGCAGTAAGATGTTTTTGATTACTCGCTCTTAAGATGAACTACGGGGACCTAGATTCTCTCACATTCTGCTGATGAGGAAGTTTTAGAATGAAATAATGAGGCCTTGTATTAGTGAGGGCAAGGAGGTGGCTCGGGGTGGGAATATTTGAGTGTGCCCATTGAATCACATACGGTGAACCAAAACCCTTTGAATGTATTTCAGGCAAGAGTCAAAGTGCTGGAGCAAAAGCTTAGATTTTTGGGATCAGACTCGGATACTTTCTTATTCAGGCATGTGACTTAGACCTTCTCCGTGTATGGACTCCATTTTCTCCTGCCTACAATTAGAATAATTCTTCCTTTGTTGGAAAGATAATGTAGGAAAACATCACTAAGTGGTAACTTTGGTGATTAGTACTGTGAGCTGCATAGTGGCTTTCAAGAAAATAAGCCATTTGCTCGTTCTCTTTTGCTGGGCAAGTGTCTTGGTTTTTCAGGATATTTTTTGTGTTTGTGTTTTTTTTTTTTTTTTTTAGGATTAACCTTGTATTAAGCTAATACAGAGCTTAGCAGAGTGCTGGGGCAGTATTCAATACTGTTCTGAGATTGATACAGTTCTTTGGGGACTGATAACTGAATACCCAGAGGGTCCTGAGAATAAGGAAATATAAATAGGCTCCAAATACCCATAGTCCAGTTTCATTTCCTTGGCTTCTTGCAGATGTCTACTGAGGGAGGTGCTGGTTCTGCCTTCTGGTAGTTTCCCCTTGCTGTTGTAGCAAATGACTACCCACTTAGTGGCTTGAAACAACACAAATGTATTATCTTACAGTCCTGGTGGCTGGAAGTCCTGACCTTAAAATGAAGATGTGTCATCAGAGTTGTGTCCCTTCTGAAGAGTCTAGAGAAGACTCATTTCCTTGCTTTTTCCAGCCTCCAAAGGCCATCTACATTGTCTGGTTTGTGGTTCTTTCTTCCTCCTTCAGAACCAGTGGCATAGCATTTTAAACTCTCTCTGTCTCTCTCTCCCTCCCTCTCTTTATTTCTCTCCCCCCACCTCTGTCTGTGCTTCCATCTCTGTCTCTGTCCTCTGCTTCCACCATCACATCTTCTGTGACTTTGCTGCCTTCCCTTTCTAAGTCCCCCTGAGATTACATTGGATCCACCCAGATAATCCAGGATAATCTCCCAATCTCAAAATCCTCAATCGGAGCTGCAAAGTCCCTTTGGCCATATCCAGTGATAATTCTTCATAGGTTCTGGGAATTGGGATGTGAGGACTATTCAACTCCTCCCATGCCTGTATATCTTAGGACATTACTCTGAAATCACACAGATGATACATCTTTCCTTGAGCACCCTGATTTAAAAAAAAAAAAATTACTATAGTGCTTTTGCTCTAGTGCCATTTTCTCAAGACTTGTCTGAAGAGCTCAAATGCTGAGCCTTGAACTTGAAGGAATTTAGGAAGAAATCACAAGTATTCTCTGAGAGATTGACTGAAACTAGAGTCTAAGAAAGATATTGTTCGTGTTATTTTGTAGCATTCCATGGCCCTGTACAATTGTATCTAAGATGAGTCATGCCAGATATTACTTGTTCAACTTGGAATGCCCTTTGAACTTGTGAAGATATGCTTTAAAGATACTTTCTCAAATGAAGATACTAATGTACGTTTCTTTTGCATCTGCTCAAAGTAGATAGAAATATCCCTAGGAGACATTCCCTCTGTGTACAGCTCTTAGGAACACTGTCTTCTGGGTAGCTGTGATTTCAATTATTTATTTATTTATTTATTTATTTATTTATTTATTTATTATTATTTATTTATTTATTTATTTTACAGAGAGAGAGACAGCATGTTAGCAGGAAGTGTGGAGAGAGAGGGAGAGAAAACCTCAAGCCGACTGCATTCACTGCAGAGGCTGATACAGGGCTCCATCCCATGACCCTGATGTCATGACTCCAAGATCACCACCTAAGTGGAAACCAAGAGTCAGACACTTAATCGACTGAGCCACTCAGGCACCCTCGGATAGCTGTGGTTTGAAATCTTCCCTTAGGAACCTTTCATTTTAAACATCTCTCAGAGTAGTTAAGAATATATGCTCTGGAGTTAGGCTAGCTGGCATCCACCTGCGCTTCACCCTTTGCCAGCTGTGTGGCCCTAGACAAATTCTTAGACTTTGTGAGCCTATGATTTTTTGCATTCCTCCATGCTGTTGCGTGATGAGGACACAGTGCAGCAGTGCTGGCCACTTAGCTCATACTCTGTAAATATTAACAATTTATCAGATTTCTACATTTACTTGACTTCTCACTTAATATTTAATGAATTCAACAGCCTTGTTATAAATATCACTTTTGTTCAGTGATTCCAAGAGGTCGCTGACTATGAAGGGACAAGGAAGGGAATTAAGAAACATAAAGGCAGACTCTGGTGAGTGAGTGGTTGTTGGTGGTAAATTCTTAATTTCCGGACATGTTTACATGTGGTGACTTCATTCCTCCAGCATTTAGTAAGCATATAGCATATGTTACGTTGTATGTTAACGTTGTGTCACAGGAAGGGTTATGCAGAAATGAGCAAGAAACTTACCCAAAGGTTTAGAGACATGCTCAGTATTCTTTGACTTCCCCACGGGCAGAGGCAATTCATTTGTTCTACACATTCGCTGGGTAAGCCTGGCACTGTTAAGAGGAGGTAAGGCTAATCCATCAGTGAGTCAAATAAAACTCCCTGCCTTTAGGGAGCTAACATTCTAATAGGGGAAGACCAATGATAGATGGGATCAATGAAAATAATATGTAATGTGTTAAATGGTGAGAAATGCTACAGGAAAAGATAAATCAAGGAAGGGGGTGTGGGGTACGCTGGAGGTCATGATGGCACTTTTAAATTGGGTGGTCAGTGAAAGCCTCCCTGAGAAGGGGACATTTGACCAAAGAATTGAAAGTAGAGAGGTTGTGACTATTTGAGATTTAGAAGAGTATTCCAGGCAGAGGAAAACCAAGTGCAGAGATCCTAAGGTTGGAGGGTTCTTGGTGACTTTATTTAAGGAAAGTGGTCATGGCCAAACTCTCTTTGGTTCTATTTTGAATGTTATGGAGTCTGGAACACAGAAGGCAAATTATTACAGTGGTTTTAATATTCTTGGGGAAGCACAAAAGAGGCATCACAGTCAGCATTTAAATGATGGAGAAGCAGTTTGAAATTGTTACTTTTTATTGCTGGGCCTTCCGCTGTATGGATATACCACAGTTTGTTTTTCCATTTACCTGTTGATGGATATTTGCAGTTTGGGGCTGTTAGTAAGAAAGCTGCTGTAAACATTTATATATGAGTTTTCCTTCAAAACAGGACTCATTTGGGGAGAAATCTGAAATGAAATGTTCTGGCTGATGAGGAGGATGTATGTTTCAAAGGAAATTACCAAACAATCTTCCAAAGATGTTGAACCATTTTATGCTCCCATTAGCATTGGGTGAGAGTTACAGTGCTCCACAATCTCATCAGAGCTTGGTATTGTCTGTCCTTTAAACTGTAGCCATTTGGGTGTGCATATAGTGCCGTTACGATTTTAATTTGCATTTGAGCATCTTTTTACATGCTTATTGGCTTTTCGTATATCTTCTTTGGTGAAATGTCTTTTCAAATTTTTGCTCCTTTAAAAAAATTTCTGGAATGGAGGTAAACAGCCTTCCAAAGGGGAGTTCAGAATTGGGGTAAATGTGTAACTCAGAGAGGGTAAGAGGGAGAACAAGGCAGACAGGTTTCATTGAGGTGACTGCAGGGCCCTTGACCTTGCTGCTTCATAATCAGGGTGACCAAATTTGATGGGGACTGCCCCAGTATAAGTATAAACAAGTACTTTGTCCCTGGAAATACCTCAGTCCTGGGAAAACCAGCATGGTTGGTCACCCTATAGAACTATGCATAAAAAATTAGCAAATTATATGCCTGGAGTTATTAGGCTGTAGGAAATTTTAGTCGCAAGCACATGTGACACTGTTTGGTGAATGAATTCAGAAAGGCCACACAGCTCCTCATTGGGGTCAAAGCCATTGTAAAATATACGTCTTCTGACTCCTAACTCTCTGCTCAGAAGTCAGTAGCTCCCTTGTGACAGAAGATTTTAGTTACACAGGGAAGTTTCCTTCTTGCTAGCAGAAAAAAACAAAAACACTCCAGTATTTGTTTTCTGACAGTGATTTATTTGGCTTCAGTTTTAATTTTCTGATCAAATTCGGTTGTTCCTGGAAGAACTAAGACATTGAGTCTTACCAGTCATTTACACCTTAGTATAAAATAGCTCATTAAAAAAAACAAAACCTTTTCTAAGAACAGTTTGGTTTGAGAAAGGGTCATTATAGGAAAATTCTGGGTTCAAGGATGAGAGGCTACCACTAAGGAAGAAAAGGCACAAATTCTTGACAGAATTGAGGACAAAAGATGAAATTTATTGGCTTAGTGTTGTCAAAGGTTGTGTTGTGAGGCAGGGAAGAGTGTTTTGTGCATGGCTGTAGAGAAAAGGAGCTTAAAAGTGTCAAGAGGGAAGGAATTACTCTCCTGCCTTTATGTGGGATTATGGAAAAGGTTGAGCATTGGCTATTCTATTGATTTTGTACTTCATATATGCCTTATGGTTTCTGATTTATTTATAAAACCTCCCCATGATAGTTATATATTGTTCCTTGTTTTAGCCCTTGTCAGCATTGGGTAACATAGAAACACAGTCATCTTTTGTTTTACATTGCCCTGGAGGAGCTGGATGGAATGTCTGCTTATAGATAATATTACTGCTCTGTTTTCATACACTGTCTTTCCTTTGAATAGCTCTCAACATGTTATGACATTTTTTTCTTGATGTTTATTAAATGCCCTCAGCATGCTCAGTGCTGTTGAAAGAATATGAAAGACACAATTCTCGCCAATAAGGGACATGCTTATTAATAGATGGGAGGCATAAACATGCTTTTAAATATATGTATATATTTAAATTAAAAAATGTGTATAACTCTGAAAGATGACCGACTGCTTTGTTTAAATGATGTAGAATGATTGAACCATAACTCCGGCAGAGTTGGTGCTTCAGTGAAGGTGGAATTAATTTTTTTTTTTTTGCCGAAATTAATCTTAATTTGATAGTCCTGTTATACTCCTGTTGGAGATTTTGAATCATCTATAGGTCTAACATACGCTATTTTAGCAGCTCAGGGATTCTGATGTCCATAGCATTCACTCCGCAGTCTTTGTCGAGAACTTATTATGTGTTGAGCCTTATAGTAGGATCTGGAATCAAACGTAAGCACGACAGGTGTATCTGTCTCATCGGAACATACAGGCATGCGGTGGGGGATGAGACATTATACAGATCAAAGTATTAACTACAGGCATATATTTCTGATTTACTTTATAAACTATAGTATTAACTAACATTCACTGTTAACGATTACTGTTTATTTTCAGAGCAGAGGGAAGCCCCTACAAATTTTAGGCAACAATAGGACCAAATTTGCATCTTGTGGCCTTTCTCTGGCTGCCGAGTAGAAAACAGATTTGAGAGAGGAGGTTGGTGTGTATGGCCCTGAGCAGACTAGAAGTGAGTGTAGTCATCGGACAGGTGGTCAGAACAGACACAGTGAGTCACCTGGGGGCCTGGGGCTCACTGGTACCTATAACCCATGACTCAGGAGGTACATAACTCAGAAGGTCTTTAAGTTGTATAAGATTGTGTAAATGTGTAGCTATTTTTTCAGAAGTTGTGATCTATCCAATTTTAGATTTAGTAGGGAGCCTACCATGGAGTCCACCAGTCATTCTACTTTGGAAGGCATGTAGTATAGACTGTTAAATAGCTTGTAGAATCAATTGAGCAAGCAAAGCTTTCAGAAACGTCCGCCAATGCCACATCACAGAATAGGTCTTTACAAGAGTTGCTACTTTGCCCTCAACAAAAAGCTGAAGAATGAGGAAGCTACTCTCTGTTGCCTCATAGTCCTCTATAATCTCTTGCTAATTTATCAGTAAAATGGGATGTGCAAAATGAATGCGCAGAAAGCTAGCGGCCAAGGCATTAAGACCTCTGCCACAACCACCGCTGAAAAGCATAAAGGCCTCCAAGAGAGTGCCCCAGGATGCTGTAGTCTACCTTTCATTGGCAGAACTTTGATCAACCTGGCTGCATAGAGTTTAGCTTTTTAGCTGTGCAGTATAGGAAAACTCACTATAAGGATGTTGGAATGGGCCCCCCTTTTAGGATGCACCACGTGACCTCACTTCACCCTGGTTCTAGACGTTCAACAGGGATTTACATTTCTTTCCCACCCCCCATACTAGCTGTGTACTTGCGGGCACTCCCAGGGCTCCAGTAACTTCACTTATCAAATTGGAGGTAATGATATTTATCTTCCAGGGTTCCTGGGGGAATTAAGTTAAATATGATAACATGTGGAAGGAGCAGCAAGATGCCTAGCACATGGCAGGCATTCAGTAAATGAGACATCAGTCCATCACTGAACACCATTCGCCAACCCTGTAGAGGAAACAGAATCCCTGAAAGGTGAAGATAAACTAGAGCTTACTGCTAGAGCGATTTAATGGGGAGGACAAATGTGGCCCTTGTACCAGGCACACAGACTTTGGAAAGCAGTTTTGTCCCTGGAAGAGTAGGTGGGGTATGAGTGTGTGTGTGTGTGTGTGTGTGTGTGAGCACTATTAATTAATTTGTTTGTTTCTTTCATTTTTAATTAGTTTTTTTTATTTTAAAAATAGTGACTATACATCAACAATGAAAAGACAGGCTCTCGTTGTAGTTCAAGTGTTCTTCCTGAAATATGCTATGCATTTAAGCATATGTGTAATACAGGTTCATTCTTTGTTCTCCTGCAAAAATTGGGTCATATTTTCTCCCTCCCTCCTTCCCTCATTCTCTCTCCCTCTTCCTCCTTCCTTCCTTCCTTCCCTTCCCTTTCTTCTTCTTTTTCTTTTCTTTTCTTTTTCTTTTTCTTTCCTACCTTGAAGATAATTCATTTTAGTTCATATAGAACCAAACACCTACCGATTATAGCTAGTTTGCATTCTTTTGCTTTATAAAATTTGCTCTAACATCCATTCTTATATATAAGTGACTGTATCTGTATAATAAATTTTTAGAAGTGGAAAGACTGGGTTAAAGTTTAGGTATAGTTTATATCTTAATTAGGTAGTTTATATCACCAAATGGTTCTCAAAACAGTTGTCCCAGGGAACGCTCTTTACCAATCCAAATAAGCTGCATTTGTGCCTGCATGCTTGCCAACAGTGCATCATTACACTTTTTGACTTTTGCCCATTAAGATGGGGAAGTTAAGAGGTAAATACTAGGGTACACCAAGAGGAATTCTGACCAAGGGATAGAGAGGTAAGGGATCAATTGCAAGATAGGAGGTGAGAGAAAATAGGACTTAAATATAAATTTAGAAGGGAAACCAGTAATCTGACTTGACCAGACAGTGCACCTGTTCCTACAACCTCCAGTCCTTATAACCACCTTTACCCATAAACATTTTTATCTGCCATTTGACTCTGATGCGCAGTCTCTGTCCACTGTTCCTCCTGTGTCCTGATCTTACAGTTGAGGAACCAAGACCCAAAATGGTTAAGTGTTGTATCTAACATCCTAAAGCAGTTAGGTCAAGACAAGGGCTCTGTTCTCCAGCTTTGTACCCAGTACGTAAGTCCAGGATTCCAGTCTTTACCAAAGAAGCCACAAAGGATCAGAATAATACCTTCAGGGTCTGTTTCATCCATATTTGAGTTTAATAGTTTAGTTGAATTCAGTTATTTCCTATAATCAAAGAGGCTCCATTACAGTTGGGTGGACATGGTCTGAAACTCACGGACATTTTTCATGCTGGTGATAGGTTCTGTATAAAGTTCTTCCTCAAAGATTTTATGCCCCTCCAAAAGAACTACTGTGTTTACCCAAGGAGCACTCTTGACAAAAGCTACATGAGATGAAAGCTCTAAGCTCCTTGGGATTTTAAGATTTTCTTATAAAGGATTACACAGCCCATTGTGAATTCTACCCTTAGTCCTCTGGAATCTTAAATTTGGCCCATAAATCCCTCCTTGAAACCCTCTTGGAGACTGAGACTAGCATCTGTGTCCTCTTCCTCATTGTTTGCTGCTGCTTCAAAGTCCCGGATCTTTTGTACATCTGAGCAGTTTCCACTTGAGTTAAAAACGTGTGACTTCAGCTTGTCAGATCTAATAATGATTAGAGATGTTCATTTAGAGCATAAAGTCTCAGAGAGGGGGTGACTCTAAAATGGCATAGAGATGGATTGATCATCCTTACTGGAGGGGATGGGATGATGATTGAGAACTGGTGGAAAGAAGAGAACTAAAACAATAAACCTTTTTCTTGGAAGAATGAAGCTGGGCCAATGACTTTTTCTTTTTTTTTTAATTTATTTTTTCTTTTTCTTTTTTTTAATTAAGAAAGCCAACTTTTGAATTGTCCCAATTGGAAAACATCCTGTTGATGGTCATTCTTTGAGGTCAGAGCCATGGTATTGGGGAAATAGCCCATTTGATGTATTTACAAAAAGAAAACAAAAGAAGTATCAGTGTCAAAGAATGGAATTTGTTAGAATTTGAGGGCTACAGTGATCTTAAAATTAACTAGCCCAATGCCCAGTTTTATAGGAATAGAAAAAGGGACAGAGTAAGTATATGGGATTTAGCCAAGAAGCCACTTCTGAACAGTGTCAGCCAGAATGAGGACCGAGCTCTTCTGTCGTCATTTGGTGTACTGTTCAATTTCCATGTATGTGACCCACATCTTATAATCTGCTGAGAGAGTATGATTATCTAGGATTTTGTTTGTTTTCCCGATAGTGGACAGTGACTTATTTTCAAAGCTATCCTGAACAGACCTGTTTTCAACTAAAGGGAGGGTAGCACAGATGAGAATATGAATTTGTCAAAGAAGTGGTTGAGATAAAGTGGATCAAACTATTTGTATAGGGGATGCTTCATTGATAGGTATGATATGTGATCTTTGTCTTGTAGACACTGCCCTCCCGCTTTTAGTTTTGCAATAAATGAATAACTGCCATGTATTTATACTGTCTGCTTAAGTCAGGAAAACAAACTAAGTAGTGTTTTCTTTGTGAATGACCAACTGCTCAGGACTTGTTTCAAATTGATGATATAAATAATCTAACAAGGTCCTTCATTGTACATTTCTCCAAGCAAACAGAATGCAGTGTGTTTTTATAACCAGATAGCTATTTGGTTTTTTTTTTCTCTTTCCCACATTTGGATATAAATGGATATAGAATTACTTAAAATGCTGCATATAAATTAAACATTAAAAGGAGATACGGAGAGGCTAAGCTGTCCCATTATAATCTTTAGTTCTGCAGTCACTGCCTCAAGGACACTCCATTTCATATCACGTGTCTTGCTTTTGAAAAGTGATCACCGAGGTTCAAGTAACATTTGAGCATCGAGGCAGCTGCATAATTTATGGACCTTGTTTTGTTGTGCATCCTCATTTTAATGAAAAACAGGGAAAACAGAAGACTCCCTTTAACTCCCATTCACTCCGTTTTGCGCTTCCCCTCCTGTCTCCACAGATCGGGGCCCTCAAGGACTACTACCACTTCTACCATAGCAGGACGATTAAAAGGTCAGTTCTCTCAAGCAGAGGAACCCACAGTTTCATTTCAATGGAACCAAAGGTAAGAAGAACCAGTTGGGTGGGGACCAAGAGGCATAAGCTTCTGCATTTTTCATTGGTAATATCACACTGGGAACCGATGACCAGCGTGAAGACTCAAATTTCAGGAGCCGTCACATCACCCTGGGGTCTAGCAGCTTGGCTTCCGCTTCAGACAAAAATAGACAATGGCTTGATTTTCACTGAGATGCCAGGATCATGTCCCACCTGGAGAACGGCCTCGGGGTATCATAAATAGGGGTTCTCATGGTGAAGGGAGGAGTGTGTGGGAGGAGAGATAGTGATTGATTTCAGAAGTACTGAAATAACACAAATACCACACCATCCTGCAGATCTGAGGTTCTAGCTGAACTCCATAGAGGGGTCTCTAACAGAGTCTTTAGGTCAGGGGTCTGGTCACCCTGAGTCCTCACAATGTCAGGTGGGACTGATAGAGCCGTGTCATTGGCAGCCCAAGGACTAGATCGTGTCTGGGATGAGAAGGGCACTGAGCACAGAAGGGATAGAAACTGGCTCCTGCTCTTGAGTTACGGCTCATCAGGTAACTTTCTTGTACGTTGTCTTTATTCCATGTCCCTTGGGGTTATTTGGCCAACATACCCCTGGGATTGCCAAGAAGGAGATATGATACATGCATGATCTCCCACTCCATCCTAGAGATGTGGGACAGCTTTAAGCTGGAATATAGGAAGCTGAAGGGCATTAGGGACCAGCAAACCAGTAACTAGCAATTAAAACTCAGGATGAGTTACACACCTGCCCTTACTAAGTTAGAGGAAAGGCATTGACTCTGAAGGGGATCTGCTTAGCCCCCCTGGATATGGCTAGTAAAGTGGGAGAGAAGGCAGCTGTACCAGCCTGCCCCAGTTCCTCTGTGGGCTCTCTGTTGATTATTTATTGATTAGGAAGGGTCCTCCCACCCATTGTGTTTTGGATTTGCCACATGAACTCATTTTCAAATAAATTGGTGAACAAGTCCCTACAAGCAAGCCTAGGAATCTCACCTAGAGATTCCACGAAAATTATATTCCTTATTAAAGCCAAAAGTCCTTATTTGAATTAATATGCAAATCAGGTTTGCAGTTTGGAGTCCTGCCCTCAGTTATGTGCCACGGTTTGCCTTGTTTAATTTGTTTCTGGAATATTATCACAGTGTTCATGATTGTGAAATGGTATCTTGGTGGTTTGAGAAAGCACATTTCTTGTAGGTCCCAATTTTCTATGACCCAATTTTGGGTTATAAGAACATCCCCTAAGACTTACACTCCAGTGGCCTGAGGATTGTATTTTTTTTCTCCCTTCATCTCTATTCAGAATTGAATGTCTCTGGAAAAGCAATCTGTTGGGATGTTCTTGAATTAGCTAAATTTTTGAAGCGAAGTCACGTTTTTCATCTGCTAAACAACTTTTTTTGAAGCTTTCTTGAACTTTGGTAATTAAAATGATTCCAATTTCATAGCTCATGTGTGTAGTCAGTGTGAATTTGAGAAACCAAGTACTAGCTGGTTTGGGAGGTAAGAACAGAATGTAATGAGGCATTGTGTTCATAATGAAGGGTTTATTGAATATGGAGCTGTTTCAGTCTTCAATGCCATCTTGGGGAATCTTGGTCTTCATTTTTTCTTTGTTTTTTAGAAATATTTATCTATTTATTTGAGAGAGAGAGAGAGAGAAGAGGGAGGGACAGATACAGAGAATCTTTAAGCAGACTCCGCTGAGTGTGGAGTCCTTCCTGGGGCTTGATCCCCCAACCCATGAGATCGTGCTCGGAGCTGAAATCAAGAGTCAGATGCTTAACCAACTGAGCCACCCAGGTGCCCCTGGTCATTTTTTTTTTTATCTCAGTGCATCAGATAGCTTATCCAGGATCCAACAGAGACCTTGGATGCTGGCACCCAGCATACCTGGAATGTATGGCCTTTTTCACCCAGTCCAGGAGAGTAGGGCCATTTTAGGATAGCTCTAGGGAACATACTCAGTTACCTTCCTCCTCAATAAAAAAAATACCCCTTGGGAAAAACAATATCTTATTCTTTATTCAGATGCCTCTTGCCCCTCATTCCCACCCAGCTATTTATACAGGAGGGCCATGATCCGACTGACTTTGCAGATGGAGCACCATGATGGGGACTGTCCACAGTTTCTTTCAGATACTTCTTATAGCTCATTCATTCATTAATTGGCCATTCCTTGAGCCTATAGTCTATGACAGGCCCTGTGGTAGGCTCTGAGGATCTGGAGCTGCAGTGGTGCGCTAAGGGAGCTCACGGCAGGCTTCCACGGTGGCTTTCAGGGAAACCCAGCACAATCCAGTGTTGGGGATGGGGAAGCAAATGGGATGGAGGTACATTACATTCCTCCTCCTTCCCCAGCTCCCTCCTCGAAAAGCTCAGGCCTAGGTGGGTCACTATTATTATTTTTTAATTTTGAAAAACTTTTTACTTGAAGAAGTCACAGAAATGTTGTGAGGAATCCCTATATAAGCTTCCTGCATTACCCAAATATTTATGTTTTACATTTTACCAGACTCACTTGATCATATTCTCTCTATAACATGTGTATGTACAAATCTTTGTATATAAGTTTTTTTCTGAAAATTTGAGAACAAATTATACACATGATGTCCCTTTGAGTATATATTTCACTGGGTATTTACTAAAATGAGAGACATTCTGTTATTATAACCAGAAGTACAAACCATTAACATTCTGGTAGAAATCTGGATATTAACATTGATTTAATATTATTATCCAGTCTACAGATTTCATTCAAGTTTTGCCAGTTGTCTCTTTTCTGGGCCAGGAACACATTTAGTTGTCATTTGTCCCATGTCCCCTTTGTAGACTGTGTCATACTTCTTTCCCCTTTTTTTTTTTCTCTTTAAACAAGTAGCACTTTTTTCTTTTTAAAGATTTATTTTAGAGAGAGAGAGAGAGAGAGCACGTACACAGGCACACTTGTGCGCACACACATAAAAGCAGGAGTAGGGGTGGAGGAAGAGAGAGACAGTCCTCAAGCAGACTCCCCATTGAGCATGGAGCCCAGGACACAGCTCCATCCGAGGACCCTGGAATCAGGACCTGAGCCGAAATCAAAAGTTGCGTGCTTAACCTACTGAGCCACCCAGGCACTCCAACAACTAGCACTCTTTTTGAAGATTATAGGCCAGTTATTTTGTAGATTATCCAATATCATGCTTAGTTCAGGTTTAGCAAGAATATCAAAGAAGTGCATCAGATCAGGATGTGCATGATATTGACTTGTTTCAGTACTCATGATTTTAACTTTGGGATCTTGGTGGTGACACATGTGGTATCTGCCAATTTTCTTTATGTTAAAATGACTAGTTTCCCCTTCCTAATGAATAAGTGTTTATGGGGAGATGCTTAGAGACCACATAAATGTGTATGGGCTGACTCTGTTTCACTCCCAGCAGACCTCATTGGGAGTGTAGAGCTAGTGTCCACATGACATTTGCTTTCTTAGGAAGATCTTCTTTTCCTCTTACTGTTGGATGTGTATGTGGTGGATGGCTTGTGTGCCACAGTGGAGCACATGTGTGATTTGGGTGATGGGACCATAGGAAATAGCTTAGTGGCAAACATTGGTGATGGATCAAAGTTATTTTTGATTGCCATTTTCTTAATAAAGGGCATACTGATCAATTGCAGGGAATACACACACAACACAGACCCTGGCTTTTACTTGCTATAGTAAATTGCATGTTTTTTTTTTTTTCCTCTGCTTTTGTTTTTATTTAGAAGGTTCTAAAGAAGGAAATGCAAAAATGACCAGGAGAGTTGTAAGAACAAGCTTCCTGGTGCTAAGAAAATGCTGTGGTCAGTTGGGGCACATGAGCTCAGAGAACCAGAATAGCCTGGTCTCCATATGTAACATTATGTTATGATTAGCTTTTTAAATGACAGAGATTCACAGACTTCTAAGACAGTGTCACTAGTACCGTAATAACAGTTTTGCAGAAAATGTTGGTACCGTATTACAGCGGTTGGACCAGTGAATCTTACAATATCCTTATCCATACCTTTCTTTTTGACTGACTAGCTTTTCTGAAAGAGATCTAAGCTAAATTTTAAAAACAACAGTTTTGAGTTAACATTCTCAGAAGCCTCTCATTAATCTGTTTAGAAATCTTTGCCAGCCCTGTAGCATTTGGTCAAGGAGGCTGTCATTTGTAGAAAGCTTTGGAATGGAAGTTCTTTTTTTTTTTTTCAAAGATCTATTTATTTATTTGAGTGAGGGTGGAAGAGGGGGGGGAGAGAGAGAGAGAGAGAGAGAGAGAGTGTGTGTGTGTGTGTGTGTGTGTGTGTGAGCAGGGGTGGGGACAGAGGGGAGAGAGAGAATCTCAGGCCGACTCCCCACTGAGTGTGGAGCTGGATGGGGACCTTGATCTCAACAGCTTGATATCACAACAACCTGAGCTGAAATCAAGATTTGGATGCTTGACTGACTGGGCCACCCAGGCGCCCCACAATGGAAATTCCTTATAGCTTTTGTGTTGCCCACACAGACACAGGCATGGGTGGAGGTCAGATTTTTCATTCTCCTCCTCCTTACCCAGAAGAGAAAAACCAGAATCCTAAGTTTCCTATTAGAGTAGATATTTAAAAATTAAAACAAAACCAACCAAACAAACAAAACCCTTGCCATTAAGTTAGGTTCTCATGTCCTGTCCATGTGTAACATACAAATACAGCTCTTTTTGCCCATTAGATTTTATCTCGAATGTTCTAGCCTTTCCATTTATTTATTTTTGTATATATATTTTTATTGGAGTTCGATTTGCCAACATAGAGTATAACACCCAGTGCTCATCCCATCAAGTGCCCCACTCAGTGCCCATCACCCAGTCATCCCATCCCCCCACCCACCTCCCTTTCCACCACTCCTTTTTCGACTCCCAGAGTTAGGAGTCTCCCATGTTTTGTCACCTTCTCTGATTTTTCCCTCTCATTTTCTCTCCTTTCCCCTATAATCCCTTTCACTATTTTTTTATATTCCCCAAATGAATGAAACTATATAATATTTGTCCTTTTCCGATTGACTTACTTCACTCAGCATAATACCCTCCAGTTCCATTCATGTTGAAGCAAATGGTGGATATTCGTCATTTCTAATGGCTGAGTAATATTCCATTGTTTTTATTTTTTCCAATACTTCTTCTGAGTTCGAGTCTGTTTATAGGTCGTTTTTTTTTCCAAATCTAGGATAGAATCACCCTCTGCCATGGAATAAGGAATAGACGCCTCTCCTGTCTGGTTTTCTCCTAAAGCTCATGTGTATCAAGCTGCCCCATCACATGGATGTGTGACACTATATATCTCATCTCATTATGAAAAATTATTCGTATGATATTATTTACTGCAGAATCATAGAATCCTTAGATGGAGACTTCTCTTTTTCCTATCCGTGCTGGCATGCTTTCCAGCATACCCTAAGAGGGTGGTGGGTTTTTTTGTTTTGTTTTTTGTTTGTTTTTAGATCTATAAGCATGCCCAGTGAAAGAGTTCAATACTGGATAAAGCAAACATTTCTATAATGAAGAGATTCAGCTTGTGGATTCTAATCTGCTGCCTATTATGTCTACCCTTTGAATCTATTTTTTCCCTTCCAGATTTATACATAACAGCTCTTTAAATACTTAAAGCCCCTTGCTTATTCTCTAGGAGCAGCAATTGTTCCTCTATAAATGTGGCCCAGAATGAAGTGCAAGCTTATATTGCTCCCAGAGATATTGCCCATTTGTTACGTTTATCCATAAGCCATTTCCTCTGAAGAGACTTTTCAAACAGAGCATTCAAGCATTGAACAGTGACAAATAAAGGGGTACAAGGAAAGGAAGGAAGAGAAAAATGGAAGTGCTTGGGTGTAGTTAGCAAGATGAGTGGGAGATAAGCCCTGGGAAAGACGACAGGAAAGCTCAGTGTCCTTACCAACCCAGGGTGGTATCTCTTGTGGCCAGAATTTGATTTTTCAGATGACTGGCATTTACTTTTTCTGCCTTAAAAAGTGAATGACCTGCGATCATGGAATGGAGTAGGTGTACAGAGGTATCTCCCTCTGCCTAGCAGCCATGTTCTCGAAGAACTGTGCAAATCCTGTTGTTTTTGGTCAAACTTAACCTCCACCCATGGGTTCATTTTGTAATTTTGGAATATTTTTTTCTTCACTTCTGATTAATCTTGAGTTGGTCCATGGGGACACCAGCACCTTCATTCCCTCTCTCTCTTAGCTCTGAGACCAGTTAGTTGTCCACATGCACCTGACCTACCAGCAGACCCTTGGAAGGGAAGAAGCCTGATTTAGTGGGAAATATATGCTCAGAAGTGTCTGAACTCCCTCTCACCTGGCTCCCAGGCATGAGTTGCAGCCCCACCTTTTTGCCGAGAAGATTCCATTCGGCTTGATTCGGCTGTGGTATTGGTTTCACCTGAGTTCAGGTGCTTCCTGTTCAGGTCATGCTCCATTTCCACTTGCCCCACCTGCCCTCATTCCAGCTGCTGCTCCTGTGAACTGTTTTCTTTGGCAGTTAATTTTCTGCTCTTTGCTTTTAAATGTGGTAATAACTTAATGGTTTGAATTTTCTTGGGGGAAGCGCAGTTTTGTAATATAATGTCTCCGGGTGGGTGCTCATCCAGCCGTGTGGGATGATCCTGAACATGTTGAGGTGGGATGACAGTAGTGGTGTCCTCTCAGGCAGTTACCCGAGTCCTTGTGTCCTTAGCTATGTCATAACCATGATCAGTATGCACATGCCTCTCAGCATCTCACCAGTGAATGACAGTTACCAAGTATCCTGAGAATGAATTCTTCTGAAAGCAGCATAGGCTTGCCTCTGACAATGTACAGGGAGGACATGGACTTGGCTGTACAGGGGCATAGCGGAGGCTATCATGTTCCAGACTACCTTCTTCACCACCTTTTCAGCTGTGAAATGCAACCATTATAGCAAAATCCTGTCTGGTTTTGGTAGCATCTCTGTGTCTTAAAAACCCTACTAGAATGCATATATTCTTTTTTTTTTAAGGTTTTATTTATTTGAGAGCTACAGAGAGAGCACCAGTGGGTTGAGGGGCAGATGGAGAGGGAGAAACAGCTGTGGGGCTCGATCCCAGGACCCTGGGATCATGACCCTAGCTGAAGGCAGATGCTTAACTGACTGAGCCACCCAGGCACCCCTAGAATGTATATATCCTAGGCAGAAGCATTTCAGCCACAAGTTTGCAACCTTTGATACATTTATGGTGGCAGGATGCCTGGATGTATGAGAAAGAAGGAGGTATGTGAATGCAGATCCCACTGTCTTCCCCACTGCCCCTTCTTTCCTGTCTCACGTCCAGGTCTTTCAGATGTCTGTATGGTCAGAAACCAGAGAGTCAGATTGTACGCTGCAGGGTTGTCTGATGGGAAGGTTTCAGTCATGACTCAAATCCCTTATAGGCAGGAGTGAATTTAAAAAAAATAAAATTCTCAGCTACTTTGGAAAGGTTGCCAAATCTTTATTAGAGAGCACTTGGCAGTATTTCATTTTCAAAGGTTATAAACTCGCATGCCTACAGTGGGAGTGCAGATAACAAGAATGAGTGAGATGGGCCAGATGTAAAATAATTGGGCAAACAGCAAAGTGGAGAACCCTTGCTGTGTGTAGGGGAGCAGCTGCCACTCTGCTGCAGCCACTAGTCATGTGGGCAAGCCGGCTCGGTTCTGCTAATTCCAAAGAACCGGCAAGTCTGAATGTCTGCATGACATTTCCTGATTTTAAATGTTGGCAAATAATTGGAAAGTTTTAAAACATTGGTGTGGGCCAAAGAAAATGTGGCCAAGAGGCATCCCAGTTTGTGACCCCTTGAGCTGTGTCTGAAGAAAGGGAAGGAGGCGTGAAAGATTCCAGCACTTCCATAACTTTCCTTGGGTCTTACCCTCACCCGAACACCAGCATTTGTTTGGTTGGTCATGCTCCCCCGAGTGGCTCAAATGTGATTTTTCTCTGTGCCTTTGTCTCCAGATTGAAATATGAGTATCTTTGGGGCATAAACAATAGGTGCAGGTCACTTGAGTTCTGTAGCAAAGTCTCAAGCTGCTGAGGACAGGATAGAGGGCTCGTTCTAGTTTCACTTGTGCTTTGCCCACTTTCCTGCTGATACCTGTAACTGTACTGGGAGAAACAGTCTTAAAAGGAAATAAAGGTCAGAGGAAACTGGGTAAGTCAGAGAAAAGAACAAGTGGCAAATGAAGTGATGGCCATGTGAAAATAAGAAAAGAGAATTGATGGGGGCAGAGTAGGGTAGCTACGGATTTTGCATAAGTCACTTCAGCCACTTGAAGGAAGGGTACAAAATGTAAAATCTGTATTTATTTTCTTAGTTTATGTAGGATTTCTGGGGGGTCAGATTCCAAAAAAGCAGATGCTGTATCTAGAAAATGTAGGGTGGTAATATTCTAGATAGGTCTTCTTAGTTCGAGTTGTTTGTTGATAGAATACCATGGTCTGGGTGGCTTATAAACAACAGAAGTTTATTTCTTATTGTCCTGGGGGCCGGGAAGTCCAAGATCAAGGTGCTGGTCGACTTGGTGTCTGGTGAGAGCTCACTTCCTGTCTCCTAGACAGCTGTCCTCCTGTTGTGTCCTCGACTTGGTGTCTGCTGAGAGCTCACTTCCTAGCTCCTAGACAGCTGTCCTCCTGTTGTGTCCTCACGTGGCAGAAGGGGCAAGGGCGATCTCTGGGGCCTCCATTATAAGGGCACTAACTCCATTCATGTGTGCTCCTCCCTCATGACCTGTTCACCTCACAAAGGCCCCACCTCCTACTACCATCCCATTGGATATTAGAGGTTTAACATCTGAATTTGGGGGGGGGGAGCACAAATGTTTAGTCTATAACAGGTCTTAAGAAGGGAATTTTATAGCCACAGGGCAGGTGAGGGAGAAATAAATAAGCAAACAATGAACGAAACCCAGTAACCAGCAACAAAAGTCAAAGCCATTTTCATTGTCTGGCTTTGAAGAGATACCATACCAATTCGTGTTATTTATTTTAATGAATGCAAGAGTAAAATAAGAAATCCAATTAGAATATCACCATTGAAAAGGCCTGATTTGTTAATAAGTGGCTTGTACATTTTATTGATTTGTGCTCAGTTCCACCAAATGTCAATCAATTCTTACAACATAAGAGGAGGAATTATGAAGTCACAGAAAGAATCTCTGAGTTTTGGTTCCAGCTCTGATCTCTGTACGGTGATCCCTTAACTCCTTTGTCTGACTCTCCCCCACAGTGGAAGATTGATCCTTGTTAGCACATGTACACCAACGATACACTTGAGAAGTGTACTGTCCTACACAATATAATGAACCGTACGTGCAAGAAAAGATCAAAGCACAGTTTAAACAAAGTAGTAAGTTGCCAATAAAATGATGTTCTATGTCTATACAGACTGATAAGGAAAGTTCTTCAAAATAAGTGATATAGAAAGAGCATATACGACATGTTCTTGTTTATGTTTTAGGTTCAAATGACAAAAAAAGGACTTGTGTCCTAGTGTATGTAATTCCATGCAGGGTAGTTTTGGAAGGATAAACAAACACCTGAAAATGACTCTTGATAGGTACCTTCCACACCGTGTGATATATTTTTTTAACTATTATAGTGCAGCTGCTTTTGTTGACATCAGCAACGCTTTGATATCTCAAGGCCTGTGGGTATATCTTCGTCCTCGTCTGATGCTACCTTGCCTTTGACATAGTGATCAATCATTTGCTCCTTCCTGAAAAGTGACTCAGTTTCTTGAGACTACATTCTTTCTGTTTTTTTCTTGCCTCTCCTACACGTTCTACTCTTGTCATTGATGGCACCCCCTCTACCTCACATACCAATTTTGGAAACCCAGGGCTCACCTTTATGCTGGTGTCTTTGCTTCAGATTTATACCTCTTCCTGTCATCTACCTGACATCTTAAATTAGATGTCTAGTAAGCATCTAAAGCAAAGTATGACACATAATACATTTATTGATTGATTGAGATTTTTAAATTATTTATTCATGAGAGACACACACACAGAGAGACAGAAACAGAGACATAGGCAGAGGAGAAGTAGGCTCCCTGTAGGGAGCCCGATGCGGTACTCAATACCAGGACCCGGGATCACAACCTGAGCCAAAGTCAGATGCTCAACCACTGGGCCACCCAGGTGTCCCATGACATATATGATACTTTTAATTCCTATGCATCACCTTTGTCCTCAACCCTTTCCTTCCTAGCAAATCATGTGCCATGATTTATCTAGTTGCTCAAGCCAAAATAGAGCAGTCTGCAAATCTCCTGCACCACCATTGGTCTTGTTAATCCCACCCATCATCTTTGACCTGGACCATAGCAAATGCCTCTATTTCCACCCTTGTTCTTCTCCACGGTTGTATTCCACTGAGCATATGCTTTTTAAGATATACAAAGATCTAATGTTTCAATGACTTTCCATTGACTTTGGAATAAAATCCAATTTTTTTTTGTAATGGTCTTCAAAGGCCATCATGATCTGGCCCCTTACTACCTCCCTGAGCTAGTTTTTGAAATGCCCTCTTTTTGCTTATTACATGTAGCTACCTTTAGGCCTCCGGACCTCTCAAAACACAACTCTTTCTCTTTTTCCCTTTGCCTGGAATGCATTTCCTTTAGGCTTTGCATGATGGATATCTTCTCATCTTTCACATATCAAAGCAAAGGTCACCCCTCCTTTGAAGAACTTCCCCCAATCCTCCTTCCTAAAGTGGACCCTCAATCTCATCTACCCAGCTACTGTCTGGCCTTGACATGTGACTTTCCTCTTTGTTACCTACCTGAATCCAAAACCATATGCTTCTTTATTTGGTTGTTGTTGGTTTTCCCCTTCCAGGATATAAACTCAGTAGAGGCAGGAGCCCCAAACATCTTGTTAATCCTGGTATTTTCTTGACTTGGCATAGTATCTGGCACATGGAAGACTATCAGTAGAAAGAATGAATGGATGATATTTTAAAATTAATTTTTATGGAAAATCAATGATGGAGACAACAATAAAACTATCATCTGTAATTTTCTCTTAATTTTGCTAGAATTTAAATCCTCTTATGGTAGCATACACAGTACTGTCTCATTTTGCCACAGACATGGGAGCAACCAGTTGGAGAAACATTCTGTTATCAGACACAATGACCGGGCATGTGATATTTGGATTCTGGTCTCAGCTCTACAACTAGCTCAGAGTTGCTATTAGTGCGTCACTCCTCATTGAGCTTATTTCACTTATAAAATCGTGGAGCAGATGAACTACTTTCTAATGTTCATTCCGATCCATTAATTACCATCTTGAACCAATGTCACTTGTGATTTTACTGCTAGTCCACATTGCCCACCACATGTGCCCTTTTCATATTCTCTTTCTAGTACATTTCCAGACTTTCTCCTTTTCTCCCTAATACTTGGAGTATTTTTTAACACATTTAGCTCTCCTCCAAGACACTATTTTACCTGAGAGAGCTGATTGTACAATTAGACTTGAGATTAACCTGGTTAGTCTTGAGGTAGGTGTAGATATTAGCTATTCAGCAATGCACATGATAAATGAGGAATAACATCACTTCTTTGTTGTCATAGTACACATCCGTCACTGATACAAGAGTTTGAGAATGAAAATGGTAGTTCTTATTACTGTTGTTCATGAATTTCAGAAGAAGGCCATTATCGAATTGCAAAACATTGTGCTTAATACAAGTTCTTCTGAAGGAAAATGGAATATCTTCTGAAATGACAACACAATAGAACAGATTTTTAAAAGCCTAGCCACGCAAATGAGAAATGAGCAATGTTTTCAGAGGGTAGTGATGGGGATGTGGGTAGGAGGTGGGAAATAGAAGAAGCCAAAAATAAAATCAGATTGAATCAAGGGTGGACACGATTAATGAAAATTGTTGGTGGACATGTAGATTCTTTTTTAATCCATTGGCAAAGCTAAGCAAGCATTTCCATATATGAGTTGTAAGGTCCAAGCTGCTATTCCGGGGGAAAAAAAAAATAAAAACAACAAATGTAAAAGACCAGCAGAGCGAGCAGTTGAGCAACAGGACTGTGTCCTTAGGACAAATTTGCTGGGCCTCAACTCAAGGGCAGCCTTTGCTTTGTTTCAGTAATGTGTCTTAAGATGTAGACATGCTTTTCAGATTTACTCTTTGAACCCATGGGCAACCCCTTTTCAACCCATTGATGCACTGAGAGAAAATGACAAAGTTGGAGATTTCTTGAAGGATCCGGAAAAAATCTGGTCCTCCCTCAATACAGGGAAAACTGAAGCTGCCTAGGAATGAGGTAGCATGAGAGAGATACCAGACTTCACCCATTTGTTAGCTTTCCCCATGGATGATTTTGAGAGCTTATTGTGTATGAGGTGCTGGGCCAGACATCAGAGATAAAACTAAAAAAGTAGATGGAGTCCTTGCCTTCAGGCAGCTTACCATCTAGTAAATCTGGAGTCCAGGCCTGAAGCCAAAATCCAAGTTTTCAGCCTTGGTTTTTATACCCATATGCTGGCAACAGTGTGAAGCTGTTAAAAGCTTTTACTAACTCATATCAAGTTTATATTTATACCTAGGGCTGCCAGAGAAAAGAACAAATTTTAATATGAGCATGACCCAAATATTGCATGGGCCATATTTACACTGAAATAAATTATTTGTTGTTCCTCTGAAATGCAAGTCTCACTAAGTGTCTCATGTTATTATTTAGTCAGTCTGGCAGCCCTAATTTGTACCTGAATCAGCTTGAGATTACAATTAGGAAAAAAAAAAAGCCTAGCGATACTAAGGCATGAGTACACATAGTGAGGCGTAGCTAAGGTCAGCGAAGACTGACCAAAATCCCAGTACAGGTAACCTCCAGCTATCTGAAAGTGGAACGTTCCAAAGAACAAAAGGGCATAAAGCCAAGAACTGGTGACCCTTCATTTACATGGAAAAAAAAAAATAGTTGAGCATTTCCAGACCTCGAAAGTAACCCCTCTCAGGCTTTTCTGCTATCTTAGGAAATGTCTCGCTCATAGATGCAGAGAATAAATGGAGATAAAGCACAGATGCTCACAGAAACAGTTCAGAGCTGCAGGGGCCAGCTTGAGGCTTAGGTGCTGAGTATAGTTCCCCCCCGGCATCCTCCCCGCCCCAAAAAAAGCTTGGCAGTGCCATGCCTGTGGCTTGGGTTGCGCACCGCCTTTATAGTGGCTCACTGCAAAGTCACTGTAGAGCTCTATTTTTTGCTTTTTTAGTCAAAGTGAAAATATGCTTTGGGATTTCTTCCAGTTAGCAAAAACAGGTACTAATGTAGGTCTTTTGCAAAAGCGAAGTGGTATAATGCAAACTTGTGAAAAGCCGGGGATACCTGTATCCCATGGCGATAGTATGTTGGGTCATTTCGATTGGTTTCCCAGCTTATCGTAGTATCTGTAATCCAGCCCTCCAGTTCTCCCCCCACCCCCACCCCACGATGATTGCATCTCTGTTGTTTAGTAGAAAGGCACACTCTTTCAGCCCCTTGTGAAACACTTCATAAACTATTCTTGATTCCAAGAGACACAGCCAATTTTTTTTTTCAGAGACTGAGCTGTGTATAACTGACCCATAAACCTCTATAATAGAATGTGTGTGTGTGTGTATGTGTGTGTGTGTGTGTGTGTGTGTGTGTGTGTTGGGGTAGAGGGTTGCTGCAGCTCACCTGGGAGCTGCCACCCCAGGGACATTTTAAATCAAAGCATCAGCCTTCTGATCAGCTCTCAGCTTTTGGATTGTGTGATTGTAAGCAAAGCAACACAATCTGTAGATGTATGGATTGGGGAAATTTCAAAGCAGTGTAGTTGTAGCAGTGCCCCTGCACAGGGGCAAGTTCCAACTTCATAGGCATAAACCCTAAACAGTGTATGGAATTAACTGACAGGAACTGGGTCAGAAGTCCAGCCTGGCACAGAATCTGAGAATGCTGAATTACTCCAAGAGGGCAAAGGTGCCCCAAGTAGTTCTGAACGGAGATAGCAAGATGAATCACCAGCCAATAAGCTGGCCTTTTTCGGTTTCATGACTCCGTAGCTCGGACCTTGGGGAGCACTGGGATTACATCGCTGGGAATGAAATTATAGACCGTTCTTCCTTCTGCCCCTGTTCCTGCATCGTGAGTGAATTCGGTGGCAGGGAATTAGGATTCTGGAAGGGTGGGTTTTCTCCTATCGTCAGTGGCTAAGTAGGCCCCATGCTCAGCCTCGTGTGTCTAATTCAAGTTTGGAGTTGAACAAACCCTGTGAAGTGACAGGCACAGCTGTGTGTTTGTGGCATCATTTACAAGCTTTGAATCTGAATAATATGTTATCGGGCGGGAAATGGGTAGTCATAAGAAAAATGATAGCTTGCATCTTTTCAAGAGTTAATGGCATATATTGTTATTAAATCCTTTAGAATCCTTGTTAGATTGTATGTATATTTTAGTTCTTTAGAATGGATTTTTTTTCCCTATTTCGTTACAGCAATTTTCAAGTGCACAGCAAAATTAGAGAATTCGAAGTGAACACTATACTTAGCATCTAGAGTCCACTATTACTTACTTCCTTTATCATATGTCTCTGCACCTGTCCATCTTTATTCATCCATTAATCCATCTAATTTTTCCAAGGCATCTGGAAGTACATTGCAGACATCCGCCTATTCCTCCTAAGTACTTCAGGTGGCGTATCATTAATATATTTATTTTCAGGCTTTTTTCTTTTGATATAAAATTTATATGCAGTGGAACTCACAGGTATTAAATACAGAGTCTTTGAGGTGTGACCAGTGCATACATGTACATAATTTGAATCCCTTGCAAGATATAAATTGTTCCCATCACCTCACAGGCTTCTCTCAAGGCGCTTTCCTTCTGGTAGGTGGTCTCCCCCTAGAGGCAGCCACTGTTTGGTTTTTCTCCCCCACCACAAATTAGCTTTGACAGGCTTATTTTTTTTAATTAAGTTATAATTTACAAAAAATAAAATTTATTTTTTATTGTGTACAGTTCTGTGAGTCTTGATAAACGTATACAGTTGTGTCACCACCACCATAGTCAAGCTCTAGAACCCTGAAAATTCATCACCACCAAAAATTCTCTTGGGTTGCTTTTTGGTTTTTTGTTTGGTTTTTGTTTGACTATTTTTTTTTTTAAATTTCTTTTTTTTTTTTTTAAATGTTTTTTCTTTATTTATTTATGATAGTCAGAGAGAGAGAGAGAGAGAGAGAGAGAGAGGCAGAGACGCAGGCAGAGGGAGAAGCAGGCTCCATCCACCGGGAGCCTGACGTGGGATTCGATCCCGGGTCTCCAGGATCGCGCCCTGGGCCAAAGGCAGGCGCCAAACCGCTGCGCCACCCAGGGATCCCTATTTTTTTAATTTAAATTCAGTTTGCCATCATATAGTATAACACTCAGTGCTCATCCCATCAAGTACCATCTTTAGGGCCTGTCAACTCTTTGTTTCCCAGAGTTAGCGGTCTCTTATGGTTTGTCTTCCTCTCTATTTTTTCCCCACTCAGTTGGGTGCCTTTATATATGTCAACCCCTGCCCCCGTCCGCAGCTCTGACAAGCACTGGTCTGTTTTCTGCCCCTTAGTGTGGCCTTTTCTAGAATGTCCTATGATTAGAATAATATAATATGTAGCTTCTTGAGTCTGGATACTTTCACTTAGCATAAATGCATCTGGGAGGTTGTGTGTGTGTCAGTGGTTTGTTCCGTTTTGTTGCTGAGTAGTATTCCACTCTGTGTCCATATCCCAGTTTATCTAGTCATCAGATGAAGGACATTTGGGTTTAATCAGGTTTCAATGATTCGGAGCAAAGCTACTATAGGAATGCCTGGGTGGTTCAATGGCTGAGCATCTGCCTTCGGCTCAGGTCGTGATCCCAAGGTTCAGGACCGAGAGCTCCCCACCGGGAGCCTGCTTCTTCTTCAGCCTATGTCTCTGCCTCTCTCTCTCTCTCTCTGTGTGTGTCTTTCATGAATAAATAAATAAATACAATCTTTTTTTAAAAAAAGGAGTAAAGCTACTATCCGCTGAATAGAATATGTTTTTAAGTCTAGAATAAGGTAGTTTTGCACTATGCAGGTTTGGTATTTATTTGTGAATTCTCAATCTACTACCAGACATAAGACAAATGCACAATCAGGGGTTGCTAGAACCCCTGATTGTATGACTTGAAGAAAATTTAGTTATCTTACTCCCATGCAATTTGCAGTTTGTAAATCTAAGTTATCAGTATGCATATCATTTCACATTTTGACTTTGGGAACCTTGAAAAACATTTCATTAACTCTTTGAATTTCATAGTTATAAATGTCTGTCTCATGGGTGATCTTTTTTTTCAAGTGGGTTTTGAGTATTTTTCTTTGCCAGGCAGGACAAATATTTTGATTTTCCAGTTTCATGTCAGGAGCAAGTATGTATAATCCATCCTTAAGTTCTGAGCACGGAAAGTAAAGATTTGATTGTGAGGAGGCAAGAAAAGTGAGGTTGAGGAAGGAAGGATATAGGAGAAGGGAGGGCTCCAAGAAGCATTAACAAGCACCAATAAATATTTCATCAGGTTGCTATGTGGCAGTGGTTATACCAGGTCAAATTGCTTAACAGTAAGTCAGGTTGATGCAGGGTTTAGTGAGCTGAGAGAATGATGAGGGGATGCATTTCACCATAGGATTGTGCTTTTGTTTTGGCCAGAGATCCTGTGCCAAATGTGAGAAGCCGCTGCCAGGTGCCTACTGGGATGAAACCTGCCTGTCTCTTCTTGCTTCCTGAATTTTCTGTGAAAGCAGAAACAATTTGGTAGTTTTATCTTATGCACGTGTGCGTGTGTGTATGTGCGTACACCCATTTATAATAGAGTTGGAGATAACCAATAAGAGTATTTGCTTTATTCGTTTACTCACTTAATTATTCAACAGAAATGTATTAAGCATCTATCAAATCCCCACACTTTGGAAACTGTAAGTCAGAATAATCAGACCTTAATAAAAAAAATAACGTGGTTTTATCATGATGATAAGAGTTTAGGCAGGGATGGAATTTTACTTAGGAGCTTCAGTAAAGCCCTGTGGGACGGAAGGAGATGGTGATGCAGGAAACTTTCTTTTCAGCATCGCACTGGAAGGTTATTAGGCTGATAATAAACCTTAAACAGTAATATAATGACATTGTAGGCCATCTACATTGTGTGGCTAAACGGTACATGCAAACATAGAGAACCAAGTGATTTTGCAACCTGCCTGGTGTACTGTTTCTAGAAACAGGCTGATTTTTTTTCTCCCACGTGAGAGCTGGTGTGCGAGTTCTGAGATTATCATCAGGAAGGCATTTGTCTTCATATGTGCGTTATTGTTCAGATTAGGGTCATCAGGCACTCGAACACTCAGCAGACGTCAATCCTCTGTCTTGGTGTTTGCAAACCTCGATGTGGCTTATGAGTTTATAAGCCCACAAAGTTGGTTAATGAGCCTCCTGGGAGGGAGGGGCAGGGCATCCTTGAACGTCTCCCTCCCCCACTTCTGGAGTTTAAAGGAAGCTGATGAAGCACCCGGGAAAACACTGTGGCACTTTATCCTTATTAGAACGATAGCTTTGTTACAAAGTTATTGAGTTACAGTGCCTTGGCTTCTTTCAAGATCAAATTTACTCATAATTGCAGCTGGTACAATGGCAATTTGTTACACTTAAAATGCTTGGCTCTCTAGCACGTCACTATTAACGAGAGTTAAGTGGGGGTTTGGCTGCATGGATCAAGTGGATTTAGCACTCAGGAAAACCAAAGGGGAATAACGTGCATGCCCCTGGAAGCGTTGCAAGCGCCACATCCAGCCAGCTCACGGGGGGTGTGGCCTAAAAAGCTGCCCTGCTCTTTGGCTTCTAGGGCTTTCTAGACAGGACACCAGATCTGTGCAGTACTTTCCAGGGAGAAGGGTAAATTTTGAGAAAGCCCACTCCACTACCACTGCTTCTACTGAAAATAAGAATAAAGATCATCATAATAAATACTTCCTGCACACTTATTACATGTCAGTTCTTTAGTCAGTAGCGGTTGCCTACACAGCTTTGAAATGCTGTCTGTTGGCACATTCTATCAGAACAATTCCTCCGTCTCTTCCTTCCTTCTTTCCCTCTTTCCTTCCATCCCCTCTCCTTTCCTCCCTTCTCTCTCTAGACCTCTTCCTTGCAAATATGTTTTAAGTTCTACACTGATTATTGAGTGCATCCTCAGGCCGACCTCTGTTGTACAGCTCTTCGTAATTCAAAATACATAATTTGAAGGAAAAACTAGTCTTTATGAAGCCTCTACTGTATGCTGAACTCTGTGTTGTGCAGTACCTGAGTGCTGTCATTTGATGTTCTTGACAAACTTTTGAGAAAGGGGCGCTTCTTTGCAGGGAGCAGACTCAGAGTAGGCCACTCACCAAAGCATTGGCTGCTCTCCTGCAAGGTGCTTTCTCCTGCCTTTGTCTGTCTTCTCTCTGACAAAGATAACAAGTACGTGGGTAAAAAGTAGTAGCTATTCAGAAAAATTGACATGATTTAGGCTGGAACCCTCAGGCATGGCTGAAAATGCTCCCTTCTAGAAGCTTCCGTCTCCCCGTCCTTAAAGCTGCTTCACCAACACACATACTTTATGGCCATTTTTAATGATTTAAGTAATTTTAAATCATTTAAAACACTTAAACTTCAGTTTGAAATTGTAAGGTTCCAGTTAATGTAGCTGTAGCGTTTAATTGGAGCTGGGATACCACTGCTTCTACTAAAAATAAAGAATAAAGATCATCATAATAAATACTTCCTGCACACTTATTACATGTCAGACCCTGTTGCAAGTGCTTTATATATACTAAACTCAGTGTTTCTCAACCTCTGCTTCATTATTGTCCCGCGAAGGAGAAAAGTATAATTTAACTTAAAATACACTAGATTAAATTGAATTTGAATTACATTTAATTTCTCCATCATGAGAAAAATGGAATACTAAGGGATACGTTTTTGTGAGGCAACATCGAGCTTCAGAGGAACACAAACCATTCTAATTTTCTAAGATTTTTTTTCCACCATCTAAGACAATATCTCTCTTGTTGAGAAGTAGGCACTCACATAATTTGATGCTCTGATAGCCCTGAGAATTAGGTGCTGTTAATTAGTCTGTCCATTTTACAGATGAGAAAACAGAGGCCTGGAGAGGTTAAGTAACCTGTTCAAGGCAATAGTTACTAATAGGTAACCACAGCTTTCAGTCTGTACTTTCTTACCCTGCTTCTTCTACCCCCCCCCCCCCAGTTATTCATACCTTGGCTACTAGCTGTGAACACAGTTTATACAGTTATATCCCCCTACCCACCCGAAATATGTTCCAAGACCCCCTCAGGTGGATGCCTGAAACTGAAGATTGTAGCAGACCCTGCATTTACTATGTTTCTTTCTATACCCATGCTAAAGCCTAACTTCTAAATTAGGCACAGTAAGAGATGAACAGTAACTAATAAAATAGAACAACTGCAACAGCATATTGTAACGAAAATTATCTGAGTGTGGTCTCTCTCTCACAAGATCTTCTTGTACCATACTCTCCCTCCTTGGGATGACCTGGATTGATAAGAGGCTATCTGGTGAGTCAAAGTGAGGTGAATGACATAGGCATTGTGACCTAGCATTAGGCTACTACTAACCTGACGATTTCTCAGAAGGGGGAGCACCTGCTCCTGGACCAGTTGTATGGGGGTGACCTCAGCCGGGGAAGGCAAAACCGTGGAGAAGCAGGCACAACTATATTCAAAAAAAAGTAATATTTGATCACAATTATGATCAAGTGTGTCTGAGTTTGTTCTTCCTGGTTCATGTGCAGTTGGATGCTGGCCCTGGCATACTCTATACTCTGTGATTCTCAGCATGGATCTTTTCCTCTTTACCCTGTCTTAGCCCTTTATGAAGTTCCTCATGATATTGTCTGCTTTAATCCTCCTGGTAGCCTGTGGGAGGGTGGGTGTCCTTTACCTTCATTTTACAGAGAAGTCGGGGAGGAGCTGTGGGCTTCAAGAAACTATAGAGAAACTACTGGCTGAGGCAAGCCATCCAGACTGGTTATGTTCCAAAGCCCACATGTCTCTTTGGCCACTTCTGGATCATCTTCCATTGCAGCCTAAGTTCTGGATGGGCTTTTGCCATCATCACATATTTGAAAATATGTCAATATCCTTCAAGTGTTTCCTTGAAATAATTCTAGATTCTAGAGTGACTTGAGCTTACCTTTTGTGAAATCGAAGTGAGTCATAGAAAGAGCTGTGCATAGTTGAAGATACAAATTGCAGAGAAGTGTTGGAACTCTGGCTAGAAGGCACTGCCGGCTGGAGATCAAGTAGAGAGGAAAACAAAATACTTTGGAACTTGGGAAGGATTACAACATAGATGCAGTTGTTGGCTTTATTTTTTTCCCTTGGTGCCTGCCTCTCATTGAGCTTCACGCCTTCCTGTATCTTTATATTTTTCTCTTAGCATCTTTGCATCGTCTTCCTCAACTGTTCTCAGATGGACTCTCAAAACCTTAATTCACAAGACGCTGTGAAAGACCACTAGTAGCTTAAGCATTATTTCTCCTCAGAGGGTTTGCAGTTTGGCACAAATTAAAGTTTAGGGGATAAACTATTAAGGGTGACAATTTAGATTCAGAGCTGGGAAATTCCTAGGAGGGCTTCCCCGAGCCCTGGGCATCCTACCTGATGGCTGTGGTCCATTCACCCTAGCGCTCTTCCTTGGTCTGTAAGTCACACCGAGTGTGGGTTTAGTGGGATTCCCCATATCTCCCCACCTTTTCCAAGATCTGAGCTCCCATGCTCAGTGAAATCTACCTCCCTCTTCTGGTTATAGTGTCTTGTTTGAATCTGGATCTTGATTCAGTCCCAACCAAAGACTATGGGCCGGGTGATGAGTGATATGGCTTGTGCTCTTGCCTCCTTGGGGTGACTGTGTTGGTGGTCTTGTGTGCCTTAGTTTCTCCATCTGTTTTAGTGGGAACGATCGTAACATTCTTGGAGATCACAGAATGGAATGTGCTGTATAAACACCAGGCAATGTTGTTACAATAAATAGCAAATTAGTGACTCTAGCTTAAATTTCCTACACTTGATGACTTGTGGGTGTACCAAAGAACCAGAAACTGTCGCTGGGGGAAAAATGCCCTTCCTCCTATCTTCTTACAAAAATAGAATTGTAGTATTTTGGCTACCCTTTGCTGGGAAATGCAGTCCTGCATCTCCCTGTGGAAGGCTGAAATGGTGTTTCCAGTCGAGTCCAGAATCCTGCTAATTAGCTGGCTTTTTGGTATCTGCCTCAGAGGTTCTAACCTGTCTAGTTTTTTGGTTTTACTCATTCTAATTTTTTTTTTTTACAAATCTCACTTTTTAAAATTTAAAATATTCTATTGAAATACACAGGAGTATTAATGCAAATAACATTTTCTGTTAGGCAAGAAGAGAAGAGACTGCCTCTGTCTTAATAGTCTTGTTTCCCCATGGAGACAATCATATACATACAGAGTAACAATTGCTTGCTGGGGGGTTGTAGGGCATGACCGCTTCTTTTCGGTAATTTTATTTTGAGAGATTCTGTTCCCATTTAGCATCCCACCGACAATCTAGGAGCACGCAAACATCTGCCTCTTTTACCTGAGAGGGAGAGAGTTTTATAAAACCAAAGAAAGAACAGTGACTCCATGCCCTGAATTCCAGATCTTAGATTGCTTTTATGTAACACAAGGTCATTTATTAGGAATAATAACATCTGTCCTGTCAATCTATCTTGGTTGTTGGAAAGTTCTAATGGGATTTAAAATTGTTTTGTAAATTCGAGATTATGTAAAAGCAGCACATTATCAGTGGTAAAGTGTAAGGTCTACGCTGAGTAAACTTACTTTGGTTTTTGTGATGCCTGGGTGAGAACAAGCCCCCGAAGCAGGCCTAGAATAAACTCAGCCTTTGACCCAGTCCGGGCTCGGTGGTACTCAGGACCTGCCCTCTGCTCACGCCTGTCTCAGTGGGAATACAAGGAGATTCAGGAGTGGAGATGAACCCAGTTTATGAGGACATTTAAGCCTACTCTGTATACTTAGCAGTGGTTTGCCCAGCCTGACTGTAAACAGCTGGAAGAAATTCTGCTTTCTGAGTATCCATGCGTATCTATGAACCACGCAGCTTGGAGACAGCTTGGTTCAGGGGAAGACATGAGCTTCAGAGGCCACTACCTAGGTAAGAATTCATGAGCTTGAATCTGTGCCTCAGTTTATGCTGTCTCGCAGGGTGGTTTTGTAGTCGAATTGAGATAATGTACATAGAATTTTCTTCCCACGGAAGAGCAGACCCTTGATTTGGAGGCAGAAGGGCTAATTCTCTTGCTCTCTTGCACTGACAGTGAACATTTGGGCATGTGATTTTAGCTCTGTGAGCAGAAGTTTCCTTCTGCATAAAATGGATATGGTAATAATAAGAACCCTTAGTGGTATGAGGATTCTGGAGGTTAATTTATGCAAAAGACATGTTGTAAACTTGAAAGAAGTCTATGAATTCATTTGTTGATCCGATGCACGCTACGCCTTTACTTTGGAGTCTGGCCCACAAGGAGTTAGCAGTCGGGAGGGCAGACAGACATAGATGCTGATGGTGACAGCGGGATGGATATGCCCCCCACATGGAGGAGCATTGAGCTGGAATATATTCCCAAGAAAGGGCAGGGGCGACCTTTGAGCCAATGCAGAAAGGATAGAAGTTGGCTGGTGGACAAGAAAATGTAAGTAGCACAAGGATGTTCTAAGGGAGAAGACTGGTAGGGTCTCAGGTGTGTGACAGGAAATGTCATTTATTTAGGCCTCATTTCATTTTTGGCTAGAGCTTAGGTATGTGTATATGGGGCAAGTGGAGTGGGGAGGGGCAAGAGAAGAGGTTGATAAGGTTGATGCCCTAGAGACCAGGTCTCAAAGCCCTGCTTATTTACTGCTGAAGAGCTTAGGCTTCATCTTGCTTGCCTCGGGGTGCCCTGTGGTATATATGAGACTGTAGAATTCCATGTTCCTTTGGAAAGGTGATGCTACTGAGTCACCAAGAGCTGTGCACACACTGTGATACCCTCCTACCGACTAAAGGATTGGCTTCTTGTTCGGTTCTCCGTGTTCACCCAGTTGGCTTCTTGTTCGGTTCTCCGTGTTCAGCAGTGGCACACATTCCAGTGGTGGCTGGTCTTGGGGCCCACACTGTGGCTGTGGGACAAACTGAGATTTTTGCCAGGTGAAACTTAAGTGTCCTTATGAGAGCCATCGCCCACTGGAGCCATGCATCAGTCAACATTCAACTTAAAAGACCATTAATTGGACATTTGCTTTGTGCATAGCTCAGCCCTGGGCTAAGTGCAGGGGAGAAACAAGAATGTAAGACAAGGTTAAAGATTCACAGTGGAGTGGTGACAATAGCTTTTTCTTGAGCACCCAGTATGGGTCTGGCATGGTTGGAAGCGCTTTAATTGTATTAAGTCATTTAAATATTCCGAAGTCCTCTGAGAGGGATGTCATAATCCCTATTCTATATAGGTTGAAATGAGCAGTTTTGCACACACGGCCAGTTTGTAGAGGAGCTGGGATTGAGGCTCACATGCCCAACAGCAAAGTCCATGCTTCAACTTCTACTTTTGGTGGATGATGGAGACAGACGTGTATATGACCAAGCATATAGAAGGCAGAGACTGGAGAGGGAAAGAGGTTTGTAGGAAGTGATTATGTAGGCTAGAGCTAGGGTCCTTTTTCAACTGTAAAATCAAAATCAAACTGACAACTCTTTGTTGCCCTTACGTTTCTTAAATCAGGTCAGAAGAATCCATCAGAACAACTGTTACATTTTAACAAGCTAGCGAGTTGGGGGAACTGAAAGGATGGGAAGGAACAGGAAACAACCAGAGGTCAGGGCAGCTCAATAGGCCAGATTTCTGTGGGCTTGAAAAAAAAATCTAAGAGATCTCCCAAAGCTCTTGGGCTGCTGATCACTGAGAGGAGATGGAAAAGAAGGAGGAGAAGGGAAAAAAGGCAATAGAAAGTATCAGAGAAAAAAAAAAAAACCTAATGTTAATATTCAGGAGAAAACAAAGAGCATGTGATCACGGGGGACAGACTACAGAAGAGCAAAAGGAAGTTTAAAATGCTAAAGGATTTTGTTAGTATAAAGGCCAGTTTATGTTTTTTTTTTTATATCACAGGGTTGTGTCTGTGAGATGTTCCCCCAAATTATATTTACAGAGGAGAAGATGGTCAGAGGTGAGCATCAGGTGCACTTGGGACCCCAGCCATGGTCTGTGCGTGAATATCCAACAGCTGTTTCCCAAGTGCCAGCTAGGGGTTTGATGCTCTGAGACTCCATGATACGGTAGAATCTAGAATCTTGAGAGTGGGAAGAGGTACAGATGACACCGGGGCCACAGGCTTGAACCGCAGTTGTGCGGGTCCAGCGGGGACATCCAGTCTCCCTGGTCAGCGATGAATAAGGAGGCTCTCTCTGCCCCAGATTGTTAGCTGCCTTTTAGGGGAAGCTGAAATATGTTCTGACCAGTTAGAATGAGAAGTGGTACGGTGCCAGAAGACTGGATCGAGCAGCAACTAATAATGACACAAAAAGAGCTGTGTGACTTGGAGGGTCCCTGATTTGACTAGTTACTGTTGCAGCCCATCTGAATCGAATCTTTGTGGTCCAGCTGAGCCCGAAGTCCAGGCCTCCCAGTTGCATCCAGGGCCTGCTCTGTGGCCTTCTGTGCCACCCCTGGCAACATGGTGGAGCTGGTGTACCCCCACATGGAAGTGACTCAGCATTGCGCTGACTGATGAGAAAGGGATTTAAGATACAGAGAAAATCCGAACAATGTAAGGCCTTTCCCAGATGCGTGTCACCCATCAGTCATTATTTTAGAATGTGTTCTTTCATTTAATTGTTCCAACCTGACTCCCCAGTACGGCAGCTACCACCCCTGTAGGGCCATTATGCCCTGGCATGTGGCTGTTACATCTGTGGCACTTGTGTCTTACTTTTACCTAATTTATTAACATTAAAATTTAAAACTTACCCTGGACTCAGGTATTAGGAAATGTTTATGTGTGTTTGATACAATTCGGATACGTGAATCTGCTCTTTCAAGGGTCAATTTTATGGGATCTCAATACAGATGAGATATTTCCAAGGAAAATTTCGTATCCAAGTTGAGGTGTGCTGTGCGAAACGTCAATCTGCTTTCAAAGACTTAGAACCAAAACATAGACCATCAAATACCTCCTTAATAATTGCCCTATTTGCTTACATGATGAAATGATTTTTTAAAAAAGATTTTGTTTATTTATTCATGAGAGACACAGAGAAAGAGGGAGAAGCAGGCTCCCTGTGGGGAGCCCGATGCAGGACTCAATCCCAGGATCCCAGGATCACAACCTGAGCCCAAGGCAGAGGCTCAACCACTGAGCCACCCAGGCGTCCCACATGATGAAATGACTATAGTTTGGGTGAACCAGGCCATAGAATATTATGAAAATTTATTTTACCTGTTTCCTTTTTTTTTTTTAAGATTTTATTTATTTATTCAGGAGAGACACATAGAGAGAGGGAGCCACAGGCAGAGGGAGAAGCAGGCTTTCTCTGGGGAGCCTGATGCGGGGCTCGATCCTAGGACCCCAGGATCATACCTTGAGCCCAAGGCAGATGCTCAACCACTGAGCCACCCAGGAGTCCCTCACCTGTTTCTTTTGCAACTTCAATGTGGCCACTGGTGAATTTACTATAAGCAAACATGTGGCTTGCATTCTCTCTTTATTGGCTAGCGCTGAGTCAGGCCTTGGCTGCCTTCAGTGTCTCCCTCGCTGCACTCTGGGCAGACAAGAGGCACGGAGGCCGTGAGGTCAATGCCCCGGGAGAGCACAGGGTTCCAGCGGGAGGATGGAGAGAAAACGATACACATAAATAATCAGCACGAGTCCAGATGAGGTAAGGCGCGGGAGCAGTTATGCAGGGGTGCTGGAGCGCTGGAGGTGAGGGTTGGGTGGGGGCGGGTACAGAGAGTGCGGTTGGGGGCGCGGCAGGTGGGGTGCTCCTAGACTGGAAGGAGGAGGGAGAGCCAGGAGAGATGGTGAGTCTTCCTCGAAGAGCCCTTTGATCTGGGCCTGGAAGCGCGGGCCTCCTGTGCGGCCTTCGCTCCCTCGGGAACACGCCCTGGGCTCCCGGGTCAGACGGAGGCTGCAGGGAAAGCTCTGGCTCGTGGGCAGGCCTGGCAAGCCGGGAGGCCCAGGGCCAGCTGGGCCAGGGACCAGGCAGCCAGCCAGCGCAGGGCGAGAGCCTGTTGGCAGACTCGTCGTCCTGGAGCCCGCTGCATGCTCGCCGCCGGGAATGTGACAGGGTGGCTCTTCCACAGCAATCCAAGCACTTTCCGTTTCGGCGACACAGTAGTCACAGCAGAGCGCGTGGCAGGTTTCAGTGGTGGCGCCGGGTGTGTGGCTGGCTCCGCTGTGCCGCCTAACTCGGGGAAGGGACGGGGCGCCCTGGGGGACACAGTCATTTTCTCTGCGCCGTGGAGGGCTCGGGGAGATCGGGAGGGGCCCGAGAACCGGCATTTGCCATGGGCACACGTGATCTGCCAGTGGCCCTATGTGTGGGTGTCAGGGAGCGGGTCAGACCCACCCCTGAGGTTGGCCGACGCTGTAAAGGGACCAGCAAGCGTGGTGAGCGGCAACAGAGTCCTAAATGGGCCTCTTGCCAGATCCCATGCGGGTCCTGTGTGGCTTCCTAAGAAACAGTGTGTGTAAGGAGGGTTCACTGGGGTGGGCTCCGGAGGCAGATCTGGTCTGCATCCTGCTTTGCCGGTTGCTAGCGGCAGGGACATGGGCACAAGAGCTGAACTTCCCTGAGTCTCAGTTTCCCTGCTTCCAAGATGCAAGGCGGCCTCCTAGGACTGTCACGGGGATTACACGATGGGATTTATATACGGTGTCCTACTCCTAGAGAGTGCCCAGCAAATCGTGGCTGTTATTATTGGTGCTATTGTCATTATTAGCCTCTCTCTCTCTTTTTGAAAAACCTTCCCGAATAAAAAGAAAGTTAAAAGAGCAGATTGGGCCATGGTTGACAGGTTAGCATTTGGGGAAACGATCCGACACGATCTTGAGAGATCACTCTCCTAACACCCCTCTGGGGAAAAGTAATACAATCCTGGCTCTTCTGGGCTCCAGACTTTGGCAAACCCATGGAAGTCACAGCTTTCCTCTGAAATTACTCTCACATTTCTAGTTCTAACAATTTACAGTGAAAATCTCCAGAGCTTTTGTGTTTAAAATGAGCGACTTGGAAGAGGAACTGTAGAGGGGCATCTTTACCTCAATCACTTTGTTGACAGTGTCTGCTACACGGAGCATCTTGACATTCAGCTTCCCGTGGTTTTGTGCCAACTTAAAGAGGCGCAGACTTCGTGCCAGGCAAGGGAGGGGCGCTCATGTAAGAGCGTTTGCTTGAGTTCATTTTTTCTTTTGGCTAAAGAAGAGTTCACTGATTGAGTATAACGTAGTGGAAAGGCATGGGCTCAGGAGCAGGTTCACACCCCAGCTCTCGTACCCTGGTGGGTAACCTTGGACACTTTGCTTAGCCTTTTGAATCTCAGTTTTCAGTCTGAGAGATGGATATTACATCCAGCCTTGTTTTTTGTTTTGTTTTTAAGATTTTATTCATTCATGAGAGATAGAGGCAGAGACATAGGCAGAGGGAGAAGCAGGCTCCTTTGGGGAGCCTGATGTAGGACTCGATCCCAGGACCCTGGGATCATGCCCTGAGCCACGCAGGTGCCCCAGCCTTGACTTTTGTTGAGAAGATTAGAGGTTATATAGGTAGAGTACCTGGGACTGACCTTGTGGACCTTGTTGACCAGATCTGAGGGTGCTGGAGGCTGCATTGTTCTCCCGTCTCAAGAGAACATGCTAAACTGCATGGGTTGGGAGGGCATGGGCCAGGATACCAGGAAAATCTAAATGCCATACGTAGGTAGGTCACATCATAACAAGGAGAAAGTCCTGTGGCAAGAATACTAACAGGTCGGGGCTCTAAGAATTCCTTATTATCACAGTGTTCTTTTCTCTCTTTTTTTTTTCTTCCTTTTTTTTTCTTTCTACCTCAAGACTATGAACACGTATTGCTTGGCTAATGTGTTTGAGAACATTGAGAATGTTGTCAGAACACTCTTCCTGACATTATCTCAATGTTCTTGAATATTTCACACACATCTTGAGATAAAAACAATGAAATAATATTTGTGTTTAGAACACAGTTGGGAAAAAAATGTCAAGAGTGGAGTGAGTTCTGGGGTGGGCAGCTCTGTCCCACCCAAAAACTGGCTGCTTTACTAAAGCCCAGATCCTGGGCTGCTTTTGCACCTGGGTTGTTTGTCCTTGATATTTGATGGTTACTAGGTGTGTGCGTGTTTACGAATGACTGAGGGAATAATGCCCACAAATACCAAAGCATGACTAATAGCAGTAGAATTTCAGTTTGATGAATGCCATTATTAATTCATGGTTCATTTCAACTTCACATATTAATTAAGTCCTTGCGGCATATCCACCATCTATGTGTAACGAGGCAATTTCCTTATAGGCCCATATTCCAAATCAGCAGTTCATTGTCAAATTATAGGAAGCTAAAAGCTTGTTTTAAATAGCACCTTTGTCTCTTCTTGCCCGCACTGGGGGGGGGGGGGGGGTTGGAGGGGAGGTCATTATTCATATTGGTTCAATTAGGCTAAAAGCCAATCCTCAAATGTTAGGCATGTAATAGTGGTCAAAAAGGAGGCCTAAGAGGAGGGAGACCTTTTTTATCACAAGAAAAGTATGACCTCACTTGGATTCAGTTTCCTTATTTGTAAAAGGAAGGGTTTGAGCTTGATGATCTTTAAGACCCCTGCCCAAGTGGCAAAGAATCTGTGATGGAACACAAGAAGTGAACCAAAGTGTACTGTTGGCCTCCGTCACATGCCTGTTGGTGACTTTTTTTTTTTTTTTTGGTAAGGCTATTCTCCCTCCTTCCTTAGGTATCTGAAGCAGAGACTAGTAGATATAGACAGTGGCTTTTTGTTTTTTAGCCACTGATTCCAGAATAGGAGGGAATTCTTGGGATGAACGATAACCTGAACTTCACAACTACCTCCCAACCCTGGCTTCTCCACAGTGATGTGGTTTGCAGTTTGGAGGCAGGATCCAGGGCTTGTTAGAGAGAGATGGCAGGGGGTACATGACATGTATAGAAACAAGGAGCCAGTCCCTGCCCTCAATGGGGTTTGCCCTATTAGGCCATTTTGGCTGCTCTTAGCTCTAAGCCCTTGTATCAGCCAGTGCATCTAGAAGTTACTCCAGAGTTAGTTGCTGTGGGGGCCTGTCAGCCAGTGCTGAGGCAGGACAGAAAAAGGCCATGGTTTCTTCACCCTGGAGGTATGTCAGAGAGAGGAGAAATCTCTCTAGAAGTCCTTATGGAAGTCAGCCGCAGCTGGTTGTTCACCAGCAGGGTGCTGGCCACTGTGCCTGTCAGGGATTGCTTACAGGAGTGATTCGAGAACAAAATCTATGACAATTGAATCATATTCTGAAGGGCATGGGGTAGCTCAGAAGTGAAAAATGACATCATGGTTGTCACTTGCCTGGACAGTGGCTTTTAAGTACCTACTTAAGATAGAGTATTTATTGGATACGCCACCCAGAAACAGACAACTCCCCATCCCAACCTTGTGGGAATGTGCTCTTGAAAAATCTCTTTTCTTGCTATAGAGTGTCATGTGTTCAGTGGTTTTACAGATTTCAATACAATTCACCTAATTACAGGTGGATCTACTCGTGTTTGAACCCCCAGTGTGTCCTTATGAGCTGTTGATAAATGTAAGACAATTTTTTTTTTCCCCAGACTGATGCGGGGGCCGGGGTGGTTTGGAAAGGAACTATTTTTTCTACCATCCCTCCACGTTGGGTCACAACAAGATGAGGTGACTAATAATGAGATAGGTCCAGGCACTCAAGCAGCGTTATAGAGTAAGTGTTGCTTTCTAGAATTAAATTTAGAGCCATCTAGTCTTGTCTCTATTTCTACACAACACATACTATGAAACCACTCATCGCTGCAAGTTCTATCTTTTATATAAAGGAAAACTAGGTCTACCCCCTTCCTGGCTTCTGGTCCTCTCGGTGTAGGTCATGGACAGTCTCAGTAGACGGGTAACCTCCAAGGGGAAGGGGGATTTTCTCTTGAGTCTTACTATAAATACAAGGTGATGGCTGTTAGCCAGAGCCCTGAAGCACCTCTGATGTGCTTTAGATGGACAGATTGTACCAACACCGCTTTCGGATTGAAGGTTCCAGGGTTTTGTATTGTTGACCCATTTCACACAGCACAGCGCAAGAACATGCTGAAGCTTCCAGAAGGTTGCAAGAAAGAACATTTTGGAGCAAGAAGGGACCAAAGGGAATCCTCTCTTGCTACGACATGTGCCCCTTGGTGTTACAGTAAGTTGACCCGCTGGGCTGTGAGTGATGGAGGGCAGAGATCAGCCTTTCTGTTAATTGCCAGCAATTAACTAAATTGTCTTTCCCTGCTCCAGGAAGTCAGGGGCTTGTTGGTGGAGTGACTGATAAAACCAGTGCCTGGCATCTGATAGGTGCTCAGAGAAGGTATGTTGAATCAAATGGATTTGAAAGTTTAGCAAGGACTGCCGGTATCAAACCAGGCTTGCAATCAGTCCCAGGAACTAGACCAATTCTCAGGAAGTGGCCTTGACTGTGAGTCTATGTTACAAAGTCCTCTACTCTTCACGTATTAACAGACAGATTAATTCACTCAGCAGGCACTTCACATCCGTTGTCAGCCAGGTAATCTGCCAAATACCACGGACACCGATACGGAAAGTCTAGTCTCTTCCTTCTAGGAGTGTGTGCGTTCATGGAGAAGGCTGGCAAACAGCTAAAATGCTTTTTACTTGTAGTTGTGGTAGGGATAAGCACAGGTGCTCAATGCTTCCCAACCATTGAAGGAAAGACCCCCTCCCTGGGAAGGTGCTAGGATGAAAGCATGTACTTACTGCAGCCCTCTGGCAAGTGCTTGCAAGGTGTAACATACAAAGGCCACACTTTATAGAAATCCCAAGGGGATGATTAGGGATCTCCGTGAGCAAGATAAGACAAAATGAGGGTCTGAGTTAGAGTTAGGCTAAGGAGATGCTGAGAAGTGGTCAGATCTGATCTTTCTCACAGAGGCAGGCTTATCAGCTCTCTTGTCATTGGTAGGGGCCATTTGAAATGGTTTGTAGGCTCTTTTGTGACCTTCTTTGTTGTGAGCTCATTCAATTACTTACCATGGACCTCATTATGTACATTACTTTTTTTAACATGGCTTTGGAAAACTCGAAGACATCAGTGTTCGTTAGAATTGTCCTACGAAGGGCCTGGAAATCCACTTTGATGACAAACCTCATGGCTGCCCCCACTGGAGTTCTGGCATCAACAGAACTTGCCTTGGTTCCAGTCTTCAAGACTACTGCTGATGACTCCATAGGAAAAATAATTGTTAAGAAGTTTATCTGCATAAAACAAACAAGGAAGATTTTTAAAACAGCTTTGTTGGTTTTTTTTTTTTTTTTTTGAAAGATTTATTTACTTGTTCATGAGAGGCAGAGACAGGCAGAGGGAGAAGCAGGCTCCCTGTGGGGAGCCTGATGTGGGACTGGATCCCAGGACCCCAGGATCACAACCTGAGCCAAAGGCAGATGCTCAACCACTGAGCTACCCAGGTGCCCCTGTGGGTTTGTTTTGTTTTGTTTTATGATCTGGGTGCCACTTCTTGAAAGTTAATGCAAATTGTCCTAACACTAGAGAAAAGGTAGGTCTAAAAATGTTCAGCGATTCCATAGAATTTTGCTAACCATGTGGGATCTCAAATCCTTTGAGACTCTTCTCTGGTTTGAAGCAGAACACTGTATTTGAGACATGGCCTACTTTGGAGGCTGGAGAGGATGGGGCCCACATCAGTGATTGGCTTTACTGCTTCACACCCCCATCCTCCCCTGTTGGCCTTGGTGGCCATGTTCTGACCCCTGGGGTCAAATCACTAATCTGATCTTAACCCTTTAAGCTTATAGGGAAGGAAATTGAAATCAAAGAGGTGACAGGGATAGATCATAACAGATTTCCTGATTTCTAGTCCAGCATGCCTTTATAAAACTTCCATGGTCAATGTCACACTCTGGTCATTTGAGACTAAACCAAAGCTTGCTGCTCTCGGGCTAATGAAACTAGTCCACTCCCCATGGGCATCGTTCGGTACACCAGTGCATTGTCATGGCAGCATGGTGGGTATTCTTGTGCCAGGAACAGTGCTAAGCATTTGACACAAATCAGCTCATTTACTCTTCAGGTTCAATTACCTTCCCCATTTTACATCTGGACGTTAAGTACCTTGTCTGAGGTTCACCTGCTTTTCTCTGGCCGAGCAAGAACCCAACTTTTAGTCAGTAACCATCATGTCTCCCTTTGTCTCCTCTTGTCAATTCCAATTAATTCAGAGCAGCTGGGTAACTAAGGATTTTAGTCACGAGTTAGATTTTTTTGTTTGCTTGTTTTTGTTTTTAATTTGGAAATTTTCAGATCTTGACCTTCATGTGCACTTAAGTTACAAGTGAAGAAGGTGCCCTTGAGGGAGAAAGGATTTCTGTCATCACTGCCAGATCTGTGCTAAGAATTCTCTTCCCCATTGAGATTTTTATTTTTCACTCATCAGACAATTCTCCTGCCATTTGTGGACTCAATGAGTGTCTTAACCCATCTTAAAGTGCTTCCTGCTGAGTAATTGAAGACCTTTGCAGAATTCCTTGCATAGATAATAAAAGCTCCAGCATTGCTCCATTTTGTGTCCTCTACACCCTCCTTCCCTCATCCTTCACCCAGGAAAGCTTCTAATACAGTTGCGGGATGAGCTTTGAGTAAGCTCCAGGCATAGAAATCTTGTAATGATCCAAGGAGGGAGAAAAAGGATGTGCTCCCCAATCTGTTTCATCAGCTGAGAGGATATTTCAGAAGGGAGCTGCTGTGCTCTGCGGCAACAGACATGAGCATGGGTTTACTTAATCAGGATGGTTTCAGGTCCCTTACTGTCCTGTGACTTGACCTCCCTGTGCCTCAGTATCCCCACTGGTAAAATGATGATCTTTTCATGGAACACGTGGGTGGTATTAAAGAAATAGTAGGTTGATTTTATTTTACAGGGAACATGAACAACAACAAAAAAATCACACAGTTGTGCTTTCTGAGTCATGAGAGCCAAGGATTTCTGGACCCGTTGGAAGTCAAAGTAGCGGAAAAGCCCACCACCACCTATGTGATTTATTCCTTAGGTCAGCAAACAACCACTTCATTGATTTCTCTTGTCTGAAAATGATATAAAATTATTTTCCTCCTCTTCCCTGTAAGAGTAACCTAGAGCTTGCTCTTCTGCTTTCCCTTACATGTGTGGGGCTGGACCATCAATTCTTCTTTCCTGTAAGAGTTGTTAATACCATCCTTCCTTCTGTAAACCCTTACTGGGTGCCTGCTCTGGCTAAGGCACAGCAGAGCTGCTGTCGGGGGCTGGAGACAGTCCGAGAGGCCACTCTTGGTCCTCCTGGACCTTCAACGAAATCAAGGCATGATCCTCAAAGTCTCTCTGCTCGTAGTGTCACTTTTTGTCCTCTGCCTTCCCTCACCTGGATACTGACTGAGCTGCTCAGTGTTCTGCAGATCAAAGTCTCTCAGGAGCATGCTCAGCAGATGCTCTTTCTCCAGTGGCCAAGACTCGGCAGGGGTTACTGGGAACTGGGGTCCAGGCCGGCTGCCACTCCAGTGCTGAGAGCCCGAATGTGCCAGAGTGGTGCTTGCTGGAGGTGGCGGGGCGGGGTGGGGGGTGCGGTGTTGCTGCCTAGAGAGAATTACTGCCAGCCCCCGGGTGCAGTAAATGCATCACATTTCCATGAACATTGACACAACAGACTCCGGGTGAGCCATCCAAAACACCCAGCAGGAAAGAAGGAAGCTTGTGGGGGGAGAGCCCCAGCTCCTGGATCTTCATGCTGAAAATGTGTCCGGTTTGATGACAGTGATGAAAATGTGTTTTCTCTCTCCTTCCTCAAGCCTTGGCCCCAGGGCTCCTGTAATTGTAGTGGGTATGAATTACGAGTTCAGAGAGAGGGAGGCGCAGTGGAGTGACTTGGCACCCCTCCACTGTGACATGCGGAGGGCCGGCGGGAGCTCCAGCCTGGGCCCTCGTGTGTCGGGGCCTGCTCCAGCTCTTTAATGCGCTCTGACCTGCGAGTTTTGTCCAGTACCACCTTGCTGGAAGTCTCATCAGTGGTTTCAGAGGTGAGGGAACAGCCCTGAAATTGAGAAAGCATTTGGTTGGCTTCAGGCGACTGGATCTAGGTGGGAATATGCCAATTTCTTTCCCGTTTGGCCCGAGGATTTTGGACAGTATTTTTCCCTGAGGCTCAAAAGCATGCTTCTCCCCCACCCTGACCAAAGTAGCTGTTTGCTGAATATTTCAGAGGGTGATGATGGTGTTTAAGAGCTGCCACAATTCCAGTGTTTTCGTTGCAAAACACCCCTGCCCTCCCTGCCAAGTATAAGATTAGAGTTCCGGAAAAAAAAAAAAAGGAATATAATAGAAACTCAAGTCAGTGACCCACTCCAAAGACCTTTCTCATTTCTCTCTGCTGCTTGGGGAGTCCACCATGGGGGTCTTCATCCAGGCTTCTCACCACTGGTGACTTCATATTACTTACTTACAGATTTTTCAGCTCGTTTCAGGTTTTAAAAATGTGGATTAACCTCAAGAGAACATGGAGCATTTATGCACACTTGGTGCATTTGCCCCTAAAATGGCATATTTATCTTCTAGCAGCAGGAGGAAGAAAAGACATTGACCTATAATCCAGCCGCCTGTTTGATTCATAGCTAGAGCTCGCCAGCATAACCATTGGTACTTTCTTGATTTTTAAGATTTGAAATCTTGACAATGAAGAGATTTAAAGAGAAAGATTAAAAATCTGAAGCTACCAGAATATTGAGCATGCTTCACACTGAAAAAAAGAATTAAATGGATGAAATGATAACTTCAGGTACCCAGTTGTGAAGTTAGGGACTCACTCTCCCACCCCCCCACTCAGATCTTTCCACCGTGATCAAAATTGTAGCAGTAGGGTCCATGGAAATTTAGAAACAAATGCCATTGTTATTTATATTTAAATAGCTAGGAGACTAAGACAGTCTGTGCAGTGGAGCTGAAATAGTCACTAGGGAAGAGTATTTCTCCCCACGTGAATAGAACTTTCATGATCATTGTGAGCCATGGAATGAAGAAGCAAGATGCTGACATAGTTTTGAGATTTAGCAGATCACCCCCATGTCCTCTGCTTGGAGAAATAATGAAAATGACTCCCATTGCTTTGCCAGCATTTGCCTCTTTTTATATTAATCTCAGCTGAATTGAACAATTTCTCCACTCTGTACAAAATAATGCTCGTCTTTGTATTCACTTGATAGGCAGGGGCACCCAGTCTCTGCAAATGCGGGTCTGGGAATATCGTGAATGACTGGAAAATAGAGTTGCAGGATTGGTCAAAGAAAACCAGAATCTGTCAAGTGATTAATACTTGGTTTTAAGGTAAAATCGTCACTCTTTGAGATGTCTCCAACTTCAGCTGTATTAAAGGCAGAATGAGATGTAACTTACTTGACATGTAGAATAGGTTTTATTCCATTGCCTTGGCTTTCAAATTGCTTAGAGGATGATTATCGAAAAACAAATACGTATAGAGTGAAGTCATGCCACTGTATTTTTAGTGCAGTGATAATCTTGATCCCAGAGTGAAGCTGGAGGGAATTATGTGCTGTCCCAGTTTAATCCCTGAATTAAGATTGCATTTAATCAAAAGTGTGAATTTAACCCCTGGTGGTATTCAAAAGAGTAGGATTAATTTTAGATACTTTAGAATTCTATTTCCTTTTAATACTTTTAAGCAATCAAAATTGTTTTCAAATTTCCTCTCATTGCTTAAATGAATTGTCCTAAAGTTGAAAATAGAAGAAATTGAAATTCAAGTTAGAATATGCAAGATTCTTTTGGTATAATCTTGCCATTTAACAAGTATTCTAATGAATTCACGTCACCAGCTTTTCCATGTGGTGGTGGGTTCTGTGTGCATGTGTGCATGCATGCGCACATACCTTTTTTTTTTTTAACAGAAATTAAATTCTGTTTTACCCTTTGGAAAGCATTTTGGCATGACTAGGAATAGGAAGCTTTTTTTTTTTCTTTGAGAGGACAAATTAAACTTGTTTCAAGAAACAAATGTATTATATTTGAGACAAATGTAAGTATTTGCCTTCAAGAGATTTTAAGAATGTTTAAAGAGTGACACATCGATGGGGAAATGAGCCTGAAATCTTCTGAGATCAGCTTTCCAAGAAAGATAAAGGTAAAACAATATATTGTCATTGAAAGTTGAGAAGAAACTGTTGCTGTTGGGTATTATTTATTGCTAGTGACCAGGATGGGCAAAGCCTTAAATTTAAATGTTTAAAAATAAACTTTCTTTTAAGTAATATGTCCTAACATTTTCTCATCAATTTGGCATCTTTTTTTCACTTATCTTTGAGTTGATTTCTAGTCATTACCTTGATCTTTCTATTTCTCCTTCCATAAATGATTTTAAAGATTTTATTTATTTATTTGAGAGAAAGAGCACGAGCACAAGCGGGGTGGGGGGCAGAGAGGGAGAGAGAGAGAATCTCAAGCAGACTCCCTGTTGAGTGTGGAGCCCAACTTGGGGCTTGATCTCATGACCCTGAGATTATGACCTGAGCCGAAATCAAGAGTCAAATGCTTAACCAACTGAGCCACCCAGGCGCTCCCATAATTGCTTGTAGGATCACACTTTGTCTGCTCTGTGTTCTGATTATGGACTAGTCCGTGACCACTAAAATGTGGGAAACACTCTGTCACTGGGACAAAGTATCACTGGCACTGCGGGATCCATCAACTTCATTTAATTTTTGGCTCTTGCAAGTTATAGAATGACTACTGGTGTCTGCAGTATTATTCCAGGTTCTCAGCATGTGTCAACTACTTAATTCTTCAGTGTTTATTCATTTTAATTGTGGACACTGTGTTTTGTTGCTTCTGAAATTTAGGCTAGGGAGGTGAGGGAAATGATCCCATCTCTAAAGATCAAAATCTATAGAGCAATATGTTCCAAGTTGGAAGTGGGGGTAGTTGTCAAACCGAGAAAGGTTCCATGCTACATTAAAAATATATAGAGTTATATATAGAAAGAACACATCCTACATTAATACCGTAACTTCCTTTTCATTGCTGGTAGCATAATCATCCTCATGCTAACATCTTTCTGTTGTTGGAAAACAAAATATCCTAATATACTTGGTAAGATTAAGTAGATACCCTTTCTTGGTATTCTTTCCAGTTTAAAATTGCCTGCTACTTTTTTAATAACTAGAAAATTTAGACATGCCTACTAAAAAATGTATCCGTGCAGCACAAAAATACTGTCCATCCATCTCCAATTATTTCTGGAGGGCCAGTGCTAACCATTGCCCTTGGTACTAGGAATACTCAGACCTAGTAGCCTCTTTCTTACGAGGAAGTGAGGGGAAACCTGCAATCAGAATACAAAGTACTAAGTCCTGCAGAGCCTCCATTTGTGTAACATAATACGTTTTGTGTCTCAACAACAATTTTACATTTTACATATGAAAATACAGAATGCCAGGATTTATGTGATTTGCTCAGAGTGGCCAGGCTAGTGATTGGTGGTCTACCAACAACTCAGGTGGCATGTTTTCCCATCTCCTTACTCTGCTTGGCCTATTAGTGGCATAGCATAAAAGAACACACACTAGATATTTCTGCATATATCCCCAGAAATAGTTTTAAAAATGTGCCTGCTTGCCACTCTGGAAAACTGTGTGGAGGTTCCTCAAAGAGTTAAAAATAGACCTGCCCTACGACCCAGCAATTGCACTGCTGGGGATTTACCCCAAAGATACAGATGCAGTGAAACGCCGGGACCCCTGCACCCCAATGTTTCTAGCAGCAATGTCCACAATAGCCAAACTGTGGAAGGAGCCTCGGTGTCCATCGAAAGATGAATGGATAAAGAAGATGTGGTTTATGTATACAATGGAATATTACTCAGCCATTAGAAATGACAAATACCCACCATTTGCTTCAACGTGGATGGAACTGGAGGGTATTATGCTGAGTGAAGTAAGTCAATCAGAGAAGGACAAACATTATATGGTCTCATTCATTTGGGGAATATAAATAATAGTGAAAGGGAATAGAAGGGAAGGGAGAAGAAATGGGTAGGAAATATCAGAAAGGGAGACAGAACATGAAAACTCCTAACTGGGAAACGAACTAGGGGTGGTGGAAGGGGAGAAGGGCAGGGGGTGGGGGTGAATGGGTGACGGGCACTGAGGGGGGCACTTGACGGGATGAGCACTGGGTGTCATTCTGTATGTTGGCAAATTGAACACCAGTAAAAAGTTTATTATTAAAAAAATGTGCCTGCTTAAATATTGTTTTTGCAAGATTTGTCCAACAACAGATACTATGTCCTTTTACTTGGAGTTGCAGAGGTGGTCAGTGATAATGTCTGAAATGGGGAGTTTAGTAACTATGACTTCTGATACCGAGTATAATGCTCTAAACCTGCTGCTACACTAAATAACAATTTAGGTCCCTATCCTTACCTTGTGCTTGAATGCTTTGTACTGGGGACACTGTCCTAGAAATCATTTGTTTCTCTGCTGTTTAGATGACATTGAACTTGTGATTTTTACTATACAACTGAAAGGTCAGAATCTGCCTCAAAGCCCCTCGCTGAACCAGTTTATAGTGAGGAGCATCTCAGGAGTACAAGTCCTAGATAATGGTACCTTGCTGAGGACCTCGTTTAGCCTTCTTTCAGCTGAGTTTGCTTCCATCAGCCAAGGAGTTGGTGGGGCTTTGGGGACATGCCCACCTAAAACTGTGTCCACTTCTAGATCATATTTTCAGTATCCAGGAGCCCAGAACTAGTTGACCAGATGTCTGGGGATCAGTTTCCATGATTCGTGAGAATCTTTTTCTTTCTCTCTCCACTGGAGGGCGCAGTGCACTACTGGTATACCCTCCCCTAGGCCTTGAGGGATCACCATAGGCGTCTGTGGCCTTTGGTTGAGCTGTAGACAAAAATACAGACATCTGGTCATTCCAGAGCTTTTGCATTAAGGACTCACGTTGCCTCTAATATTTATTTTGGGGGCATGTATAGGGCTGGGTCCTTATTATTCAGAATTCTATTAAAGTGGCCTTTCTGGCCACCTTACCTAGAATAGCCCCCTCCTTCGCAATCTCTATCACCTTGTGTTATTTGCTTTTTGTGCTATGAAAGTCTGTTATATAATCTTTTATTCATTTACATGCTGCTTATAGTTTACCTTTCACTGGAATGGAAACTGCTGGAAGGTGGGAAATTTTCTATTTTGTTCAAGGCCATCCTATAGCATCCAGAACAGTGCCTGCTGCATAGTAGATATTTTATATGATATTTTTGGAATGAATAGACACAGAAAGGGTCTTCCTTGAGTGTGGGGAGTAAATTTTACTGTGTTAATTGCTTGCAACATTTATATTTTCCTTTCACACGTCATCTTATCAGAAGTAGGGAGAAAAAAAAAACTGGGAACAAATTAGGAAATTAAATGTTTAGAAGCAATGCAAATATTAATGGAATCATTTAAGGGGTGGAACAGGACTCGAATTCTCTGGAAGTGAGTAATGCAGTTAGACCAATAATGCTATGAGTTTTCCACTGAACAAAGAAGGAGGTGAAATTGATGACGTACTTCTAAAGTTTGGTTCTGTTGGAGAAAGCCAACAAATTAAGAAATGTTACAAGAGTTAAAGTTTTTCACTTTGGCCTGTATTGTCTTCGATTACACAGTTCTGAATGTACATGCAGTATTTATTTCACAACTTTTCTTCTCACTGACCTTCCAAACCTCAGTGTGGTTCCTCGTATTCCTGGATAGATGATTCTCTAATACAAGCCTCTGAGGTTTGCAGCCATTAAATAGGATTCAAAATGCCTATCTCAAGCACATCATCAATAAAATCCTCTATCAAATAAACAGTAATGCTTATTTTATTCACAAGTAGCTGTCTGAAATTAGGAAACTCCAAACAATTGGTTTTTTTGTTTGTTTTGTTTTTTTTTTTTACTTTTTAAAGTATGAGTCAAATGAAATACCAATGTCAATATTGAATAACTCACTAATTACCAGTTACTAGCTGGAGAAAGGTTTAAAGACCACAATACCCTCCTTTAAATGCCCACTTTTGCTAGATTCTTTTGATTCGTTCACTGGTTAACTGATTTCTGCATCAGTTTTAGAAAACTTTTGGAATATGTTGGGTTTAGATTTTAGGGTTTGGGAGTGGCTTGTCAGTGGTAAGTTGTCTTAGTTGACCCTTCTCTTCCAATGAACAAGTGTACAGCCATTATGCACCTGATATAGATATATTTTAATCAAGGCAGCTCTGTGTGTTTGTTTGTTTTTTTCAAAGTCTGAGAAGAAAATGGAGGGGAGAAATCTGTACATGCTCTTTTTTCCCCTCGGTTTTGTCAGTGGTACTCAAAGATACAAAATATGGAATTCTACATATTTTATTTCCTGGCAACTGCCTCATAAGATCATGAAAACAATACTAAAATTTACTATACTCCTTTCTTAAATATTAATCTCACATCTTCATGGAATGACTTGAGATCATTTATCAACTGGAGCACCTAAGTACCTCTGTTGCGTTTAGCACAAACTTGGTATTCCCAGTCAAATCAGAGAATAGAATATATAGATAAAAATGCAAAGCTAGAAGGAGACTAGAGGACATATTTTGTCTGTTTTCTCTCACGTTAAGATAAAAAAGTCCACGAAGATTTTGCAAGGTCACATAGGTAACTGGGGGCAAATCTAACATTATAACTGATTTCTCCACATTCCAACCACTTCTTTTTGTTATTTATCCACATTTTTCTCAATACTCACCATGTTAAGACATTATACAAAGCCATCTAAAATGCTTTTTATATACTATTTTTCTCATTTCTTTAAAAACATGTATGCACATTTGGTCACATTTTAGATCATTGGATTATATGATAGTACTCAACCAATGGAACATATTAAGTTAAAAGAAATTATAAATTGTTTGTATAAGTGATATATTCATGTAATTCAAAAGTAACACAGTATGATAAGGCATGTGCTAAAGATTTCTCTCCTGTGTCTATATCCCCTATATCAAGAAGTTTTGTGTGTAATCACTTCAGAGAAATGCAAAGATCATAGTTTTCTTTATAGACTATGTCTTTCATTTCATTTCAAGCTGTATCATGGAGACTGTTCTCAGTACATAACTTAGTCACATTCTCATGTATGGTTGCGTTGTACTCCATTGTATTGATATGTCATTATTAATCCCTATCAGTATATATTCAGGTTGTCTACAGCTTGCAGTAGTATTACTAACAGTGATTTGGTGAATAGCCTTGCATGTTTACATGTATAAATAAATATGTGGGTTAAATTCCTAAAAGTAGCATTACTTCTTGTAAAATTTTTGTAGATATTGTCTAATTATGTTCCATAGAGCTGGACAGCTGTTTGTTCCCATTATCATTATATAAGAATGATTGCTGTATCATGCCCTTACTAATAGGATGTTATCTCATATTATTTGTATCTGAAAGGTAGAAAAGTGGTATCTTACTGTGGTTTTCATTTACTTTTGTCTTTATCTGCATGAGGTTAGGCATATTTTTATACATTTAAGAAACTATCTTTTCAGAGATTTCTGTACTCCTATTCTTTGCCTGTGTTCCTACTGAATTTTTCTCTTATTGACTGTAGAAACTCTTTATATATTAGGGAATTGCCTTTTGTCTGTAATAGGAGCTGGAAACATTTCCCGTTTGTCATCTGCCTTGCTTTTGAAGCTTTTTTTTTTTTTTTTTGCCATGCCAAATTTATTTTTTTATGTTGTAAAATGTGTCACTTTTTCTAAATCACTTTTTCAATTTGCATTATACTTGGATAAGCATCTCCCATTCTAAGATATTTTTTTAAATCTCCCATATTTCTCAGGGTACTTTTATGGTTTTGTTTACTTTTACATTTAAATGTCATTCATTTGGAATTGGTCCTGATGTAAGATGTTAGCATGATTTCAATTTTATTTTATTTTTCCCCAGTTGGTTGTTTTACCATCACTTATGAAGTAATCTGTTTTCCCCACATGATTTAAGGTAGCACCCTTATCATATACTATATTTGGGGTCAATTTCTTGACTTTCCATTCTATTCCATTGAAATCTGTTGACATTTGCTACCAGTATATGTTTTAATCATTAGTTTTAATATATTTTAATGTCTAAAAGGCTAGTTCCTCCCCACTGCAAGATATATTTTTAAAGTGGCACCTTAATTTTTTTAAATTTCAGCTTTATTGAGGCATAATCAACATAGAAAATTGTAAGATGTTTAAAGTGTATGTTGTGATTATTATATATATATATTTAACATTCATTACGATATATGTGTATATGTGTATATACACATATATACATTTTTTTGGCGAGAACATTTATGTTCTACTTTCTAAGCAGATTTCAATTATATGATACAGTGTTATCAACTGTCATCACCATTATGTTAGATCCTGAGATGTTACTCATTTTCCAGTTGAATGTGTACCCTTTTACCAACCTGTCTCTATTTCTGCCATTCTGCCACCCCTCAACCTCTGACAACCACTTTTTACAAGTCTGACTTTTTTTCCTAAGAGTCTGCATATAAGTGATGCCACGCAGTATTTGTCTTTCTTGTGCTATTGTAATTTGTTTTCCAAGTTTATTTATATAATAAGTTATATAATGTGTATTCATATAACTTCTTTTTTATCCTATTTCAGAAGGTTTTTAAATTGCAAAATAATGAGAGATGAGTTCAGCTGTGATTGTCTGGGGGGGGTAGGCTTCACAGAATTTTCATGTAATGTGCTTTGCTTGACACGTGGAATCGGATGAAAGAGAACATCTTTAGAAAAAGATTCTGGCAAGGGAGTTGCCCACTGTTCACTCGGACCATATAGGGAGGAGAGCTGTATTGGTAAAGGGGAGTGTCCTTAAAGCCATGCAGCACACATTTGTTGAAGTTAATGAAGTCTACTCTGAAGCTTCAAAGGTCCTGTGGTTTTTAGAGTCTGGATTAACTGTAGTTCCTTAATATATAAGAAATAGAACCTTCAGAATTTAAGCCAGTGAAGGAAAGCACACAGTTTTCCTTTTATTGTCCTGGGCTGACTAGTTTTTTGAAAATGAATTTCTAAGCATCTTTTCTATGCATTGTGGCTTCTTGGCAAAAAGTGAAATCTGTATAATGCATTACCTCCGAGCTTTTTCTCAAAGGGCTCAAGGACAGACATATGGATAATGGTTTAAATATATATATATAGTCTTTCCAGTCATAGAAATCTTCCAATCCAAGAGGTGCTTTTCCCACTTTCCAAAAAATGTAGGGCTCTATACTCATACTCCTAAAGCACCAAGACAAAATACATGATACCTGACGCTAAAAACAAAACAAAACACAATATACTTTTCTTGAATATTTCAGCCCTGTGATTGGATAGAATGACTTGTAGCCAAATCTAGAGGCCAACTTGCAGTGCCACCTTCTAGCCACCAAGCCCAGCACTTGTGTTTGGTAAAATTATAGAAGAGATGCTGTTTGGTAGGATGTTTTGTTCTATTTTAGTACCTGTAGTTCATCTAGGAAAATGGCTGTCACTTGGTTTTCTCACATACTTATCCCACATTTGTGTATACGTGTGTGCGCACGCTTATGGGAAGTATGTACTTAGAGTGGTGTTGTAGAAACAGTGATATGCTCCCCTCCCGGTATAGACTTGGTCTGATCTCCAGCAATCTGTTTGAGACCACACTGGGGGATTTGACACTTTCCAGTTTATGTACACATCTAGGTGGCAATTCACAATTGATTGGAGGCTCTGTTCGGGGGAAAAAGCCACCGCCAATATAGGATTAGTTTGGAAAGCGTTCCATCTAAACAGTTCTGCAGCCTTCTTTTTTACCAAGCGTGTGAATAGGTACTGATTTAATCGTACTGGGATATGACTCAGACAGTAATGTAAGGATTGCAAATATAATCTACATAGAATGTTCACAGATACTCCAATTAATAGAGTGATAGATGCCATTAATGTAGATAACTGCATCTTTTACTAAGTGGATAATTTTGAAATACATGCTAAATATTTCTTGGTAAAATGTAAGTCCTTCAAAGCCAAAGACTTTTTTAACTCATCTTTATATTGCCAGCAAAGTGTCTGGTGCAGAATAGACACTTAATGCTTATTGAATGAATAAGTGGGTGAATGAAACTCATTCCTTAGCAATATTATTTGAAATGAAGAGATTAAAACGTTTCCTGGAAATAGAAAAAAGTACATGCCGTGCCCATGCTTGCTGCTCCATTTTGATTGAGAAGGAAATTGATTTTCCCCTTTATTTTTAGAAACAGTCCCTTAAAAATTACCCTCTTCATTAAAAGAAATTTTACATGCATTTTAATGCCACATTAGTTTCGATGTGATTTCTAAAGAGCAGTTGCTTGAGTGAAAGAAAACACAAGATCCCTCTTAGCTTCCTGACAACCATTGTCCTGTAGTTCAAAGAAAGACACACAGTCACTCCTATCCAGTATGCACAGTTACGTGTGTTGGGGATCGGAGGGTGTAGAATGACTCAATGCCAAAGAGTCACTTAGTCTATGTTAAATAAAACAGGAGCAGGAACACCTTTAATTTTCTAGAATATTATTTTTCGTTTATTTGGCTTTTTTTCTGTACTGATAATTTTGCCTAAAATACCTGTCAGCACATGTATGATGCTTAGCTGTGATCCTAATCATAAATGGCTTTTATATTTGTTTAGGAAGCTATGTAATTCTGTCTGCCTTGTTAGTGCTGTAACCTGGAATTCACTCTTTAAATTCATCTTGCATATCAATAATCTTGTTGAGTATATTTCCTGATAGGTGAATCAGGGAAATTTATTAGTTTGGCTTTTGGCCTTAGTGCCTTGTTTATGGCTGTGCATTTTTGAGCCTGTTAATCAGTAGGCAAAAGTGATTTTGAGATCTTTATTGAATGGATGAATATGGAATCTCTAGTGGACTACAAAGTCTCCTTCCCCTCAATTTTTAATCTCTTTGTGAAGAGTAGGGGTAAATGGTAGAACAGAACATTTTAGAGTATTGTGGCTAAATTAGCAGGAGAGATCCAACAGAGAAGAACTTACTTAGGAACAAATTATAGAATGACACTAGGGCTGATACTGCATGTCAGATGCAGCATTCAAAATAGAACATGCTTAGTTTTATGTTGCTGTTATGACCTCTTAAAAAAAAAAAAACCCATATGGAGCCCTAACAGGTTACAATTCTGTATTAAACTCAGAAGTTCTCGGTTGCTTTGTTTTAGCACAAGTGGTGGCTAAATATTCAGACTTCTTCAAGCGCTGTAGGTTTGAATTTGAACTGGCATGGAGCATTTGGCTCAGGAAATTGAGTGATTTCTCCAATTTTGTACCAGAGACAGGTCTAGGGCTTTGGTTTTCTGATTCCCCAAATATTGCTGTTTCTATCACACTATGTGATAAAAAGCCATTTCTTTAAAAAAAAAAAAAAGAAAGAAAAGAAAAAACGATATTTATTGTCTGGATCTTTATAAAAAGGTTTGCTGACCCTTAATATGAGGTCAGGGTGAAAAAAATTAGTATAAAAATTAACTCATCAATTTGCAATAAATTTGTGAGTAAAATATGCTTTCCGAAGAAGCTAAAAGGTAGCATGTTGTTAAGAGATAGAGATGATGTGTCATTTAAGACTAACAAGCCCATATGCCTTGAAAATAAAGGAGAACTAGGATTCTAGAGACTCCGAGCCCCTGGACTCAGAATCAAGTTACCTGCATGAAGTCTGTGAGTTGCACAGAGTCGGCTCAGGATGGGACATGCCGCACAAACTGTCATTGATGTTGTGCTAACCCTGGTGGGACTTTGAACACTCACCAAATGTCCTTCTTCTTGGCAGGTGGAGTGGATCCAACAGCAAGTGGTAAAAAAGCGGACAAAGAGGGATTATGACTTCAGTCGTGCCCAGCCGACTTACTTCAACGATCCCAAGTGGCCAAGCATGTGGTATATGGTGAGGAGGCCTGACCTGGGGCCGTGTGGTGCAGGGGATGTCCTTGGGGTCTGGGAGGACACAGAAGCAAGGGCCAGAGACATTCTTCTGTTTCAAGACTCGCCATGTGAGATTGGTTGAAGGCACAGGATGTTTTCTGGATCTTTTTGGAGCTTTGCTCTTTGGTTCTAAGGAGAAAGAGAAGGGATTTGGGACTTATGGAATTTCCATTTGAGAGTTTACTCTGGGTAGCCTTCTAAATCTGAGCCAGAGGATAGAAAAATATACCGAGGCCCAGACAGACACCCTTAGACCTGTCAGTAATCCCGTTCCTCTCTGATATGCATTGCTTCCACCTTGAAACCCGTCTGGGTAATGGATCCTGGCTCTTGGAAATCATTGAAATGACCCTGCTGGTCATTTCATACGTGCCTGCTTACTTGAGGTAATCATTTTTAAAAACTAGGGAAAATAATTTTTTAAACCAAGGACAAAACTAGTTGGAGAGGGTGTGCCTTGTAGCTAGTTCGGTGGTTCAAGCAAAAACTTGCAGTGAGGGGAACTGCCTTAAGTGTTGGGAAGAGCAGTCCACCTCTTCCCTTGGCATTGCCTCCTTGGAAACTCTGTTTCCCCAGTCTCCGAGTTTTGCAGTGGTGATCACTGAGAACTCGGTTACTTTTCTTCATGAAATCTTCGTGTCTCCAGTTTGCTCTGTAATCTACAAAGACACTTTAATCTTCTTTGAAAGTCTCTATTGCTCACTATTGCCAGGGGGTTTTCCCCTCACCTGTTGTATTTTTTGCAATCCTGTCCCGGCTTCCTTGCACATCCATAGCATGGTGTGGACCGGTCTTATGCTTTCCTGCCTCCGTGCCTTTCATTCCTTCCTCCTGGGGGCGCTCTTCCTGCCTTTTCCCACGGCCTTAGGCGGTCACTCCCCCAGTCTTCCGGACGCATGACTGAGGCTCACTGGTCCAAGTCTCCCTGGTCTTCACCTGTCCACTCTTTCCTTCCTTGGCTGTCCCGGGCCTTCTGTCTCTACCGTGCATGGCATTCTTCCCTTGCCTCTTTGTTGTACAGCTGTTGATATTTTAATCATACTCCCCTGTTACACGGGATGAGGAGTAGGGTCCCCTGCAGAACCTGACCTAGCATGTTTCAGTGCCAGAAATTTGTGCTGATTTTGAGATGGGTGGAAGTGGCTGGCTTCTCCTCCACTTCCCTTTTCTTAGTCTTACCCAGAAATGGAAGGTTGTGGAAACCCCTCGTTTTGGACCTGAAAAGAATTTTGCATAGAGAACTCTTTCAGATGTAACAAATGAGAGAAAGAGTGAGTGTGTGTGTGCGTGCAAGCTAGAGAGCCATAAAGCTAAATTCAAATGGAGGTGGAACTCTAAATAGCCTTTCAGTAGAAATCACCTGAGGGAATGGTAAGATACTTGACAGCTGGTAAGCTCCAAGACCAAGGAAGAGTGTGTATCACATGGGAAGGCATTAGAATGAGTGTTGGGAGGACCTAAGGGGCTTTGTCCATGCTGACAAAATGATAAAAGTATAATGGGATTAAGAGAGAGGATGGAAGCAAAATCCCTTGCCACCTCTGTTCAGAAGGCCAAGGAGAGGGAGACACCTCCCCTCCCCCCCTTGCCTTACACCTGTCTCACTGAATGGTGGATATGCAGGGCAGCTTTCCCTTTCGTCACTCCAGCAGGGCAGCCTAGGCTCTAGAAGAAACCATGGCCAAAGCATTAGCACACTGGCCAGCCTGTGGAGCGAGATCTCTTCACCCCCAAGAACCATGGCTGTTTCTTTGTAAATTCCCTTTCACTATGATGAAAGGTTGATGGAAGAGCTTTTGTTTGGGGATCACTTGTTGTGTGCCAAGCAGTGGTGCTAAATAGTTTGAGTATGCTTACAATGTAGTGTGAACAAAAGTGTGTGTATGAGTATCGGTCGCTTTAAGAGTGAGGAGTCGATAGCTCCTGTTATTTAGACAACTTGCCTAAAATCACCCAGCCTGGAAGTGGTAGAGACTGCCAAACCAAGCAAGTTAATGGAGTCCATGGGAGTGACCTGGCATCCTGTCCTCACCTCACCCTTCTGCTATTTACAAACACTATCATAGGAAAAACCCTCTATTCAACCCTCTAAGGACTTCCAAACATAGAGAAATGGCTAAAATTCAAGCAGAACGGTGGGTGCCATGGAAGCCGAACAAATTATCTTGGAAAACTAGAGTGTTTCAAAGCTTCCTATGAAGTAATTGCTTTTCCCTGAACAAAAGCAATGGGAAGTCCGTTACACACCTTATGTATATCTGCCAGGAGTAATATGATAGAATGAGTACTAGTACTTCAAATCTGCCAGCCTGGATGCACATCCTCATTGCTTCACTTACTATGCCATGAGTGAATCACTTTAACTCACTTCAACTGTAAAATAAGAGTATCTGGCTCTTATATATGAGTTAGCTACTGCTGTGTAACAAATCACAGAAAATCTATTTCAAAATAATTATCTCATGGGTTCTTGGGCCAGGCATTCAGACAGGGCCCAGCAGTGATGGCTTCCCTTTCTGTGGTGTCTGGGACTTGAGCTGGATGACTCAAAGCCTTGGGTGAAGCTGGAGGATTCATTCACAAGTGGCTTAGCTATTGGCCTCACCACAGGGCTCCTGAGATGGTGTTAGCTTCCCCCAGGGCATATGATGCAAGAGATCATGTTAGAAGTGGTGATGGCTTTTATCATCTAAACTCAGAAGTCACAGACTGTTTCTTCTAGAATTTCCTATCAGTTCCATGTGCCAGCTCTGATTTAGTGTGTGAGGGGACCGTATGGTGAGGGTGTGTGCGCGAAGAGGTGTGAGGATTTTTTGGGAAGCTCGTCCCCACAACTAAATGCATTACCACATGAGAAGCCTTTAGCACAGTGCCTTTTCTGACACTAGAAAACCATTAATAAATCTTAACTGTTATTGCTCTCTGACCTTTTAATGCAATACATGCTGTTTCCTTTTGTCTGTTGTTTAAACCGCTGCTAGTCAAGGAAGGGGGGGGGATCATATATCCAGTGGGAACTCTTCAGAGCACTCTAGTGACACATCAGTGACCCAGCTGAGGCAACATACTGATTTTCTTTTTCCTTTCTCTAAGGCCTGGTCCCTGCTACAGTTTCTGAGGGCTGCTTGGCGAACCTCCATAGGGTCCTGCCTTCAACTCATTAGCCTGGGCCCCGACCTGTCATTCTATATTTATCACAGGAGAGTGGAGATTAAAGAATGGCATGAAGTGTGCCTGAGTGTCTCTTTTAATTAATTTAAAAGCTTTGCCTCTGTTGCTCCTCCCCTTGGAAACTGGTGTGTGAAACCATTATGTCTGGCCTTGGGGCTTGGGCAGTTTATCCAGGGAAATGTACATCTGCATCTACAAGAGTTGGTTATGGAGGAGACCATGGCTGTATAATTACTCCTCTGTCCTGAAATACTGTGTTCGGGCTTCCAGGAGTCAGGAGGGCCCCATCCTAAAACTAGCACTCACCTCTTGTCGCATCAACAGACTTCTCCCCTACCTAACTCTTTGTCTGGCAAAGGGGCAAGCCCTGAGGCTTGAGGAAGCCATGATTTGTGCTTCCTAAGAAGGTCAGTAAAGCAGGGGAGCTTTACTGGGCAGAGCTCAGTATGAAAGCTTGCTGGGCAAAGGACTCCTTCCAGAAGTTTCTCTGGGATCATATACGTACATCCAGCCTCTGCTCCTTGAGCTTTGGACTGTAATTCTTGCTTGCAGGTCTGCTACTTCCATTGGGAGAAGCTAAAAGCTCCTGAGTAGCTTTTTAAAACCTATCCAAGCTTGGGCTCCCCCATCAGCGATTCTTTGTTTTCGAGAGTGTGGCTCGAGTGGTGGGATTTCATTGGTGCTAACTCAGGATGGAGAAGCTCGGCAGCTAGGTAAGAATGCTGTGTTACTTAGTGCCCTGAGTCTAGTATATAGTAAATACTCAATAAATGCTCATCAAATAAATAGTTGAGTAAGCTGAATAAAAGGAAATCTGTGATGATCTCCACAGTAGACAAAATAATCCCATTTGTTGAATGCTTAGTATGTGTCAAGCATTCTGCTAGACTTCTACATGTATTATCTTAATACCAGTGTTCCAGTGAGCTGGGGACTATTAATATAGTGATTTTACACATGAGGAAATTAAAGAAAGGACAAATTAAGTAACTTGTCCAAAGTCACCCTGCTTACCAGGGACAAGCGCTGGTATTCAAACCCGGCAACTCTGACCCCATAGGCTGGACTTCTAACCTTGATGTCCATGGTATACACACTGCTAGGGGTCAGAATCATCTGGAGGGATTGCTACCCACCTCACTCACACCCCCATCCCAGATCTGGGAATTTGCATTTCTGACAGTTTCCCAATCTATGCTGATGTCAGGGTCCCAAGACCCCTTCGAGACCTCTTTGCTCTACCCTACCTCAAACATGACTTTCTATGAATACAGCTGGCTCTTGTCTTCCCATCATCAGCTGGGGCACGGAGGGGTTTTTAAACTTATGGGACACTTTAAAGCACACTTGGTCAACTTAACTTGTTTTTCTTGATCTTCTACCTTTTTCTTACATTTTCTAGTTGGGAAACTGGCAACTTTGACATGAGAAGACATTTTTACTTTGCACTGATTGAAAATACTCTTGGCTTATATATTCTTTCAAGATGCTCCACAGGCAAAGGTTATCTGACAGGAAAGGTCATGAAGATTTAGCCAAGTCTTTAGGAACTCAGTATGGCAGAAATGGTCTTAACGTACCCAGCTGGTATAATGGAACATTTTGATCCTACTAAAGAAAATTCAGTGTGACTCTAGAGACAGCAAGGCTGTAGAAGGTGCCTCTTCAAGAGTCTGGAAATGCCAATCGAACAAATTCAGGTGGTTAAATATTTAAATAAGTTATTGGAAAATAATTCAGATACACAGAAATTGTAAAGGATGCCATGGATGCCTATCCACCTCTGCCCAAATTGAGGAATAGAACACTATACTGTTGGCCCCCTGTGAGCTCTGTCCTAATAGCATCCCTTTATCCCCTACAGAGTTAGCAGATGCAGAATTTGAAGTACATGAGGGAGATCCCCTTTGTAGGCAGATGCTTCTCTTTGTGGGGAGGGTATTCAATTTGCATCAGATTAACATTATTTGAAATCATAAAACACCCATTCGTGGCTTGAATTTGACACTCGGCTCTTGACCAACAGTCTCTAGAAGACCACCTGGAAATGAAAATTGGATGAAAAATTAAATTTGATAGAAAAGGTCTTTTGTTCCTTTTTGTCATGTAAATGTTTTATTGTGTAAAGAATTTGATGGAGCATTGTACGATATCTCTTGTCTAACTTACAGAACTAATAATTTGGGGGGAAAAAGGAAAAACTAACAATTATTTTAGACAAGCCCATAGGAAAAAACTTAATTATTATTATTATTTTTTGGTTCCTGACTGATGGAAGCTCAGTTCAAAAGGGAAAAGTGAGGAAGGGCTTGTGAAATCTTACTCTTTGACTCAGACTTTAGTAGTAGGTATGACTGAATTCTGAGCGTGTTGTCTTAGCACACTAGAATTTTCTGTGATGAATATAGGGTGGCCTATTTAATATGCATTTTTCATGCCAGGCTCTAATAAATGGACTTACTTTTTTGATGTACTACCTCAAGATTTCATGAAAGCTCTCTGGGTGGCTTTTCTGAGGGGAAAAATTATATTTGTCGATCAGCAGAGTGAAAATTAGCTGAGTTCGGCTATGCATGTGGGGCATATCTGCCAAAAACTATGAACTAGCTAGGATAGTAATTGTGAAAAATGATTTTAAGCCACATGATTCTTTCTCAGCCAACTGGATGGTGTTCAGTACTCCAAGAGTTTGAGACATTGCTGTTTCTGTGGTTGGCACACATTTTCCTAATGATTTATACTGTCATTTGACTCTAATAAAATTTGGTGGAGTTTGTGGCATTATTGTCCTGGCAGCTTGGAAATCATCCTTTTAAAACACCCCATTTAGCTGGTTTAATTGAAAATGCAACATGGTGCAAATCTGCAACCATGTGGCACATCTTGATGCAAACAGGAGGTCTTCTGAGGAAGGACAGACTCCAGCCAAGCAACAAATGATGTACTGGTAGGAACTAATGGGGGCTTAGACATGATTTTGGTGTACAAAAATTTACTTCTAACTAGCTCTGTGACCTGTAGAAAGGTATTTTAGATCAACTTTAGCCCATCTGAAAAAATGAAAAATCTGGTCTGGATATATTTTCCTAAGTTCATTCGTGCTTGAACGTCCTCTAGTTCCACATCGCAAATTCAACTGGATACTGGGTCAAGAGAGACCACACACCACCAGGGGCTCATGTCTTGATTTACGGCTCAGACCCACCCCATGAGCTCCCAACTGTTATGTACCGTGCTTTGGTTTCATTAGTAGCTCAGATTCACTATGTCCCCTGTGTTGGGGGTCCCCAAGACCACCCCAGGTTTCGTGATTCATGAAGAAGGCTCACATGATTCAGCATATAGTCACATTCATGGCTATAATTTATTGCAGTGAGAGGGTACAACACAGAATCAGCAAAAAGAAAAGCCACATGGAGCAAAGTCCAGAGGAAACTAAGCATAAGCTTCCAAAAGACTTATTTCAGTGGAGTCATACAGAAAGCACTTAATTCTTCCAGCAGCAAATTGTGACACCATGTGTGAGATGTTGCCTACCAAGGAAACTCATTAGGGACTCAGGGTTCAGGGTTTTTATTGGGGATGGTTGTATAGGTACTCAGTGCCTCCCATGTACCCAAATTCCATGCTCCCTGAAGGTATTTATGCACACAATATGGTCTGTGCTAAACACTTTAGGCATAATGAAACATTTTGATGACAGAATGGTGAGAACTCTACCCAAATCCAAGTTCCCAAATGCCAGCCAAGGGCATTTAGGGGGGCCAAACACACAAGTGGCTGAGTTGAAGAATAGCTCAAGTTTTATTAAAACTTTGTGTTCACTGAACAAGTAAATTAACACCAAAGAAAAATGCTCAGAAGTATTCCCTCCCAAAAAGCAAACTGAATCCCCAGTATGGTCCATATTTGTTTTGTAGACTGGGAAATCCAGCTGAATCAAAGTTATTGTCAGGCAAATATTCATTCATTCGTTCATTCATTCCTATTTAGCAGAGATTTATTTTCTTCCCAGCATTTCAAATACTCCCAACACCAAGGATAAGATGGTCAATAAGTTGGCCACAGTACCTTCTTTAATGAAGAGTCAGTGGAACATTTTATGGGTAGAAATTTGGATTCTTTTACTTGACCAAATCAGTTGATGGTAGTCTGCAGAAGTGCCATAGCAGAACTCTGTTGCTTGCTTATTATCATGATGACTGTGAGGACTTCATGTGATTTCGCTACCCCACATGCCAGCTATGGTGGAAGTCCGTATGTTAGGAATATGAAAGTAACCTATAATTAACTAGTCAAAGTGCCAGTAATAGATGATCCACTTGAAAAAAAAATCACTTCAGATAATAGTCAACCTTGCCAGGTGCAAATTATTAGAGTCTTTATGAATTTCCTTGAGCAAGCTAGAACTTATTCCATACTGGTCACTTATCTTCTCAGCCTTCTTTTCAAAGAAGGAAAGTATGTGGGTAGTCAGGTCCTTTGGGCCCCACTCTCACCTGATGAAGGGTCTGTGAATAGAAACAAAGGTGTGTTTATCAAGATTTTAGTCAAACCTTTTCTTTCATTAGTAACTCATTTTCTGTTGGAGAGTGGGTAGCAACTGACCCTTCAGCTCCCTTCATCTGTGGTTGTCTTAACATGTTGAAGACAAGTTCTTTTTTATAGTTTCTCTGAATTCCTCACTTCTCATTTATTTTTCACCCCACGTTAGGGCTCGTTCCAGTGATGAAAGCAGTTTTGGCTTATTTTACTCCTCTCTCGGCCAATAAGTAGGATTCTCTTAGTAAGTACTCAGTAAATGTTGTTTGAAAGTGAGGAGAGAGAGTCAGTGGTTCAGTCTTCGTCTGGCGTTTTCCAAATTCATAGAACTGAGTTGGCTCTTCCGAAAGGATGATGTGCCTTCAAATGTCTTGCATTGAGAATTCAAATGTGACAATTATCAGAGGCATCCGGAATGCTGTTTTTCCTTGATCTTGGTTAGCAGTGAACGTGACTTTTACAGTAAAGTAAAAGAAATGATTCTTTGCATTGCAGGGATGAGAAGAATTGAGACGCCCCAGCTGCCTGGGGAAGAGAAAGTAATAACTGTCTTCAAATAGAATGCACACACACATCAATATGATTTTTCCAGTTTCTCAAGTGTGAGAAAATCCTTGGTAGACGGTCTCAGCCTAGGGATGGGATTCTAGGCTAGCAGTGGATAATCCAATATGCAAATAGTCCATGCTGAGAGACTCCCTGCACGACAGATGAAGGCAAATCACAGCGAGATAGGTAGATTGGAACTAGAAATTCCAGGAAGAGGATTTGATTACTTAATCGCATAGGTCAGAATCAAAATTTGGTTATAACGTGGAGGTGCTCTTTGTGATGGGAGGCGGTGTGGACAAAGAATGTGTTCACTGATTAATCTTTCCTTGATTAAAAGGAGAAGAACCTTATAAGTAATATCTTTATGCTAAGAAAAAAAGTCAGTTTGGATATGCCTATTCATATATTTAGCACAAAATTTACAGGATAGCCTTAATGACTACTTGGAAGAAATGTATCTCTCTTTTTTTTTTTTTTAATCTTTCTTAGTTTCCTGGTTAGTCGAATTTTGACCCTTCTAAAAAGCCTACTGAGATGGAAGTTCTGATCCAAACAGACTAAATTAGCATGTCTGAAGTAAAGAGAATCATGCCGAGGTAGCACAGGATTGAGTTCTTTTAATTATCTCTTTGCATGGTTTCTGGAAACCGGGTTAAATTAGTGTTTTAAGGCCTGATGTTTGGGTTTGTTACCTAGTGACAGAGAAACCATTTTTATTTTTCAAGGAACTAAAAGAACTTCACTGAGTGTCTCCACAGTAGTGAGTTAAGCATAGCAGCACTACATAAATGTGCTTTTAGATCATTCCTGATATGCTGAAGTGTTTTATATGCCTCCTCTCGTTTTGCATTCATGCCTGTACACTAAATCTCAGGCCCTTCTGCTTCGCATCCATGCACACCACATACACAAGCACACGGAAACCAGTTCTGTGAATGTTTTGGCAACTAGTGCTCTGAGTCAGGTGGTCTTTAAGAAGATACGGGGGAGGTGGGAGCTCCTAGACCACCAAATTGGAATGAGTCTGAAAAATAACCTCAGCTCATGTTCAATACCCACTTTGTAAATTTTCACTAACCAGAAGTATACTCTCCTCAGATAGCCCTTTCTTCCCATAATGAACAATTTAGTTCAAAAACACTTCCTCATACTTGATCAGAAACTTATGTCCCTGTTGCTTTATGCACTCCTAAATTCCAGGTCGAAATTCCAGGTTGAGGATCACATCTGATCCCTATTTCACCAGCTTTCACTGCAAACATTACAGGAACTGTTTGGAAATTGAAAGCAAAAGTAGAGAGAATAACATAATGAACCCCATGTCCCTATCACCCACTTCGGTAACGATCAACTCAAGGCCAATATTCATTCATTTATTGCCTCCTCTATTTGATTATCTTCAAGCAATTCATACACTTCATTTCATCCCTGAATATTACAGTATGTATCTCTGTAAGATAAGAACCATTTTTTTCCACAATACAATCATAATATCTTTTTACTTGTAAAAAATTAATAATTTCTTTATATTGTCAAATGCCCCATCTGTTTCAGATTTTCCCTATTGTCTCATAAATTTTTTCTTTGTAATTTGTTTGAGTCAAGATCCAAATGAGGCTCGTACTTTGTGATTGGTTGGTATTTCTTTTAAATTTTATTTTATAGCTTACCTCCATTTTTTTTTCTCCTTTGAAAATTTTTGGTTGAAGAATCTAGGTTACTTAGGGCTTGGTGTGGTCTAGATCTTGCTGATTGCATTTCCATGGGGTCCTTTAGCATGTTTTGTTCCTAATGTTACCACTAAGTCAATAGGTAGTAAGAGGTAAAGGCTCAATCAGATTCAAGTTCAAATTTATTTTTGAGAAGGTGAGGATGAGATAGCTCAGTACCTACTTGCTATATGTGCCTCCATCAGCAGGTACAGAGTGTCTGCTTTGTGATCTTAGTGGTTACCATCTTGTAGATCCATCAGGGTTTAGAAAATAGTGATCTTCTCTTTCTGTGATTCCTTCTTCATTTATTTGGCTGAAATGATTTGATATAAAGGGATTACCCATCAATTTTTTGCCACCATGACGTACAGTTCCTACAGTTCTTTCATTTATCAGAAGCATTCACTGAAAGCTATGAGCAAGGTTTTTTTTTTGTTTGTTTGCTTCATTACCAAGAGTGGATTTAAATATATTTCATGTATTTTATTTCATTGACATTATAAATATCTTCTTTGCAGTGAAAACCCATTTAACTGAGTTCCTAGGTCCTTTTGACGTGACCCCAATATTCTTTTTCTGTGGTATAACAAGCTGTCCCATACTCTTCATGTGTATTTCCTGTTCCAGACATGGAATCAACCATTTCTCCAAAGACCCCTTCTCCCCCTCTTTTTTTTTTTAATTTGATGTTTAGAGACAATAATAGGAGTGCTGAGATTCTCACTATTGTTGAATTAGATTTTAGGACTTTGTAGTGAACAGAGTTGGAAATGTGCATTATTATGTATAAAATATAGCAGGAGTTTACACAGATACGTCCAATTTGAAAGCTATTCTACAGTTTATTTACTCTCATTAGTCTCGCATCTGTATCTTTTCCCATGCTGACAATTCCGTTCTCAGTGACGCCAACCGAATTCCCTGCTGATTTAAATCTATTCTACCATCATAGTTGTTTTTCTTTTTTTTTTTTTATTATTAACATGTTTTAATTTATTTCACATTCTGGGTTGTCAGTGGAAGAACAGGAAATATTACAAAGACATATATTTCTCTAGCTTGTAGAGGCAATAGATGGAGAGGAGCAAAACCATCTGTTCCAGCAACCTGATGCCTGGGAATTAATATTCTATTTTGAAGGGATGAAATTAACTTCACTAGGTCTATGGACAATAGCATATAATTATTTCCCCTAATGTGCCTACTTTAGAAAAGAGTATATTAAACTTGCCATTCTTTATTAGTTTGAAAGATGAAGTAAAACAGGACTAGAAACATTTCTAATTGTAGAAGTTTGTCGAAGGAAATGAAAGATTAAAGAGATCCGTAATGATCAAACCTGATTCAATCTGGACAAGAAAAAGGGAATGTGCAATGAACAAATCATTTAAACTGGTTGTACACACTAATGAGCATTGAATTAGTTCTATCCTCCTAGGACTTAAGAACTAGGGGTTAACACAGACCGTTCAATAAAAGCATTAATTCAATGTGTAACAGAAGGGAAAATGAAGGAAAGCAACAAGAAAAGTAATTCCCACAGAAAAAAGTAAATTAGTAATGATTTTATTCATTCCGCAACGTTTATGGAGCTCCTCCTATGTATCAGACATAAGTTAACCTGCTGGGGATACAAATCTGAAAAAAGCTGTGTGCTCCATTCCCTGGCCAAGTCATAGGCAGGCTGAGCAATCACTGACTTTCTGTGTTAACAACATAGTACAGGCATGCACATGAGTACTGTGGCCCCCTGCAAGTATATTTAAGCTGTTTGATATGGAGTTATAATCTTTCATTTGATTGCCCAGATCTCAAATTTCTAATGTGGAAGTGGAAATTAAGTGATGACAATTGAGTGATGGTACATGATAGGACTTCTTTTTCGGGAGAGTGAGTGATTTCCACAGCCATTACAAAATTTAGTTCTGATGAAACACAACTTCTAAGGATTGTAAATAGATATCTCCAAAGGCAAGTGGTTTGGGATGTACTGGTTTGAACAAACTTAAAAACACTTCTTTCCTGCAGGACTTCTCAGAGCCTTTATTATCCTAATATGCTTTGTGAATTGGTGAGAGAGGGATATACATGTTAAAAAAAAAAAAGTTTCTCTAACTTGTCCTAAGAAAATATATTTTGAATGAAATGTTTCATTTGAGATTGTTTGAATTGTAAGTTATCAGAAAATTCAGTCCAGACTGTGGGAGAAGGAAAAGTGATAGAAGAGAGGGAATTGATTGGCATGTGTGACCACAGCCTGGCCCTTCTCCCTTGATCCAGGAGCTAAAGTGGCTCTCTGGGACCTGGTTCTTCCTACCACTCTACGTAGCTCTGATCCCTCCAAGTGTTGGTCTCATTCCAAGCAAGCTTTCTGCTCATTACAAGTCACCTGTCCGTAACCCCTAGTTCAAATCTAATGGAACAACGAGAGCTTTTGCTGTGATGTTCTGAGAAAAGTTCTTGGGGGTGCACACCTTGTCCATCGTGCCTTACCTCCTCCCCTATTCTGTTCTTGTTTTCTGACCAGTGAGTCTCCCCTGCCTTGTCCAACACCCTTGGGACACAGTGCCTTAGAGGGAGAGCAGGAACTAGGTAGCAAAAGTAACAAATGTGAGGCTGGAGGGAGGAAGGCAGTCTCTCCACCTCGACAGACGTCTCGGGGCATGGGTGGGCACCCTTGTCATGCATGTTCCCCGCCCAAGCAAAGGCAGCTGTTGATACAAATCCCCCACCAGACAGCTTGAAAGAAGAGACAGCTGGCCCGCCTCCTCAGCTAGGGCCCCGCGTCTAAGGGCAGTGGGTGGTCTGCGGGGCACTGGCGTGGCTTCCACTTGGCTCCCTGGTGCTGCCAGCTGCCAGCTGCCTCTCCCTGGATCGTCTGGAAGGCTGTCATTATGGCGTGTGGACTCTGCTTCATGCCCTTTGGGGTTCACTGCCAGGTACTTTTTTAAAAAAAGAAAAAAGTTGTGCTTGTAGTCGTACTTTCTCCCCAGTGGTTCATTTTGATGAACTGGCAATCTACAGATAAGTTGGAAGACTAGTAGTAACCTCTACATTTCATTCACCTGGATTTGCCAAAAGTTAATATTCTCTCTCTCACCATACACAAACACACACACACACTCACACTCTTCCTGAATTTTGAAAGTTGCAGGTATTATAAAAATGCACCCCTTAATGTTTCAGGATGCCTCTCCCAAGACTCTTTTCCCATATAACCAAAATTACCATTTTCACTTCTATGAAAGTGATCTTACCCAGTTTACTATCTTCAGATCTTCCCAGTGGTCGCCAAAAAAAAAAAAAAAAGAATATTTTTGTTCATCTATTCCTTTTGATCTGTTTGATCTGGAACTCAGAATCCTACATGGCTATTTTTTGTTACATCTCTTTCTTTCCTTTAATCTAGAAGATCCCCTTGTCCCTTTACTGGGGGTAGGAAGTGGTCTTCATGTTGATGGTTTTGATGAGTCCAGGTGGTAGTTGTAGAATAAATCACACTTGGGATTTGTTTGGTGGCTTTTTTTTTTTTTTCAGGACTATAAGGAGAAGTAAACATTTTTGGTACCAAAATCACCCAGGTGAGATGATGGCCTTTTCAGGGTTTCACGTAAGAAGTTTAGAAGTTCTATTTTTGGTGGTGTTAAATGTATTTACTAGGTTGGTTGAGGCATCGGTTAGATTGTTCCATGGTAAATCTATGTTTTGTCTCTTTAATTAATCAGAAATTTGAGGGGTAGTGTTTTGAGACTCATGAATATCATGTTGCCTGTCAACTTCTCCCCAAGATTTGAGCATACACTGGAGATTTCTGCCTAAATTGATTGCTAGATCAGTGGGTGCAGGTTGAGGATTTTCTAATCCTATGATCCCTTCTTCATTCCTCTTCCTTTTTAATATTCCCCTGAGCTCACGGATGCTTTCTAAATGTAACAACTCCTTACTGACATCATTTCTTTTTGGTTCTTAAATTGTCCCGTGTTTGGTGAGAGGGTGAGTTTTCAGGTTGACTCCTGTGTCCTTTGAAGAAGTCCCTGAGCAGGTTTGTGCTTCCCCTTATACAGTAAAACAACATATTCCCTTTGTATTTTCTCTACCTCCGACCCAGAGAGAGCCATAGCTCCAAGTAGATGGTTTCTCCTGTTGAGGAATGATATTTTGTAGTGAAAATTTTAGTAGTAAGGGTGTCATCCCTCATTCTAGGTCCCCTTTCAATGGACAGAGTATAGAGATCTGTGTCTGGAGTTCATTGTGTCACCCTGGTTGTGATGCAATAGCATATGTATATCCTCTTGTCACCCCGTTTCATATTCTTTTTTTTTTTTAAGATTTTATTAATTTATTCATGAGAGACACAGCGAGAGAGTCAGAGACACAGGCAGAGGTAGACACAGGCTCCCTAATGGGAGCCTGATTTGGGACCTGATCCCGGACCTGGATTTTTTTAATGATTTTTTTTAAATAAAACAATTTTGCTTCAGTGCAAATGTGTCAAAAAAATGTCTCATACAACTTAGCACGAACAGTTTCCACAGCCTTTCACACTGTTGAAAATTTCTTCTTGTAGTTTCTTCCTCTCCTCCTCTTTGGACACATTTTCTTTCTTTACATCCCATGTGGGGTTACCATGGTTCTACACACGGCTCCTCTGTGTATGCCACATTTCTGAATAGATACTGCCAGGGTTCGCAAGCCAGCCGTGGTGGGTACCACGTTCAGCTATCTTGCCTTGGTCCAAGACAATGATTTCATCTGCATCAACCACTGTTGACAATCTATGTGCAATGAAAATAGAAGTTCTATGTTTGACTGAATCGTGGGATCAGGTCCGGGATCATGCCCTGAGCTGAAGGCACACGCTTAACCACTGAGCCATCCAGGCGTCCCAGAGGGAGAGGGAGAGAGGGAATCTCAAGCAGGTTCAAAGCCTGACTCGGGGCTCAGTCTCACAACCCTGAGATCATGACCTGAGCAGAAACTGAGAGTCGGAGGCTCAACCCACTGAGCAACCCAGGCACCCCCCACTCCATTTCACATTCTGTCCCTTCCCTCCCACAGTGAGAATCATGGTTCTCATCAATATTAATAAATTTACTACTGTATATACAAATGGTTCTTGAATTACTTTACTGATACCACTGCCAATGACGGACTTACATAAAACCCAAGATTTCTTTTTGTTCTTAGAATAAATCCCACAGAGGCAAGAGGCAAGCTACTTGAATCAAAAGTTGCTTGAATAAATACTTTTTTTCCCTCTATGGTTTGATCATTAATTTGATAGATAGCTAGGTTAATTTATTTCTGCTCTGTTTGGTTGTAGAGCTCTGTCCCCTATCTTTGTATATTTAATTTTATTTGTTTTCTTTTGGAATATATAGAACATATGGTTCAAAGTAAAATGCATAGGATACTACACATGCATTGTTTTTCTTTTTGGTTTAATCACTTAATATACCCAGGGAATCACTCCATATTAGTTCATAGAGACCTCCCCTCCCCTCCCCTCCCCTCCCCTCCCCTCCCCCTCCCCTCCCCTCCCCTCCATACTGGCTAACCTTGTACGTATATTTCTCAGTGACATTAGGGCTTTATTTTCAGAATAAATTCCTGATTGTGAGATTGCTTAGTCAAAAGGCAGAAGCAAAGGTTAGAGTTTGCTTAACCTCCTCAGCAGGGCTAGAAGAGTCTACATTCTCATCGATGCGGTTTAAGGGGACCTCCCCTCCCACCTTACCGTACTGTCAGTTGTGATTTGGGTGGGTCTAGCAGGTGGGAAAGAGCACTTCTGTGTGTTATTTGATATTAAGATCACAATGCCTATTTGATATCATTTTCATTATATTTATATAATTTATATCATTATCATCTCTTATTCTTCAACATTGGAAAATACTCTCTTAGGAATTAGATTGTGCCTTATGAGCCAATTTTAATGTATTTTTTTAGTGGTGACCTTTAAACTTGTATATATAAATATGTACAAATATGACCAAAAAGTCTCAATTTTGTCATACTACTTTATTTTATATCTATCTCCACATGTATTTTACATACATACACATTTTTATATAATTGTGTATATACATATAAATTTTATATATGTGCATTTATATACATATATGTATGCTTCTTTATATACATGTATATGCACATATACATACATATGTATGTAATCTGTATGGTGTGACTTTTACTGTGTTTTCTTGTGGCTTATTTCTGCTCTTTTAAAATAATTTCTTCTGGCTTTGGGGAAGGTTTCTATTATTATTTTAGTGATTATTACAAATAACATTTATATCCTCTTCATTCCTTTTTTCCTCACTTAGCCTTCTATATTTAGATTGTCAGCTTTAAAGGATGTTATTCAACTCTTACCTATCATTCGGTAAGATTCATTAGCTATTCATTAACTTATTACTCATTAACTCCATTTTACCATTTCTGTTTATTCCTTCTTCCATTTTAAGTTCATTTCTCCTGCTTTATCAGAACACAGAATATATGCTTATTTTTTCTCCCTCTTTGTTCCTACCTTTGCTTTTAGTCTTAAGTTTATACTTAAATGTATTTCATGCTCATGATCAGTTCTTCTGCCACTTATGTGTTGGTTGGGTGAAGCACACCCTCTTCTACACGGCCTAGAAGGAAGGGTTTAGTATTCCCTAAGTTCTTAATTATATAAAATATATTTTGTAGCTTTAATACTTGAAGGACACTGATTGATTTTTTTTTTAACCTTGCTAGTGACTCTTTTCTCTCTCTCCCTCTTTCTTTTTTTTTCTTTGATCCAGTGGCACAGATTTTTTGTGTTTTTTTTTTTTTAATCCTTGTTTTTTTAGAGTACTGCTTTAACTCTTTTAGAGTACTTTTAAAAATTAGACAGTTATAAGCATATTGGATCTTCTTTGCCTGTTTTTTTAGTTACTTGCCCTTGGATCCTTTTGACCTCTACTTTGTTTTTTGTTCTGTTCTCTTTATATATTTATACTTTTCCTCAGTGCTCCTTTTTTTTTTTTAAAAGATTTTATTTATTTATTCATGAGAGACACAGGAGAGCCAGAGGCAGAGACACAGGCAGAGGGAGAAGCAGGCTCCATGCAGGGAGCCTGACATGGGACTCGATCCCGGGTCCCCAGGATCACACTCTGGGCTGAAGGCAGCGCTAAACTGTTGGGCCACTGGGGCTGCCTTTCCTCAGTGCTCCTAATTTAATTAATTTAATTACTATTTTTAATCTAGTTTCATTTTTTATTTCTAGGGTTTTAGTCAATACTAGTTTCACATCTTTCTGGGTTTTTTTTTTCCTGTTCATGTATGTTTTTAAATTTTTAATTTGAGCTATAGTCTCATATCTACAGGTTCTATTTTAGTGTGTTTCATTTGGGTTCAGGTGTTACAGTTTTGTTCCGTTGCAGAGTTTTGAGCAGAATTTCTATAAGCTGGGGTATTTTTGATTCACTTTATATTTTATTCCTGTAGAAACCTTGCATGGATATCTGTCTACTAGTTTCCATTCATTTTGAACTATTTTCTTAGACCATTAGTAGCAGCTGTGCAGAGAAAAAAAAATAGGAGTTCAGGTGACTAGTTAAGTTTTAGAGTTCAAGAGTGCAATGGTCTTTTGATACAGTACAGTTCATCCATTTTGATCAAGGTTTTTGGAGGGAGTTGGTCTTCTGACTCTGTGATTTTCTTTTTTCTTTTTTTTTTAACTTCTACTTTTTATCTTTTTTTTTTTTTTATCTTCTCCATCCAGTCTTCGAAGAGTGTCTTTTCCAAGTTGCTTTTTAGTGCCCAAAAGTGATGCCTTCCAAGACTGCCATTTCTGCTTCTTTGCACCTTGAGCCCTACCTGGGCTTCAGATATGTTCTTAGTATTCTACTGAAGACTGAGCTTTCTTGTTATGTGATAATTGTATCTGTGTTCTATCACTGTCTGGGCTTCTGCTGCCTCTTTATGTGTCTGCTTGGTCTCTACCTGACTATATGCATAGGAGTGGTCTCCAGAGCTGGTTCTGCTGGATTTGAACATGCTTTGGGATCCATTTTATTCTTTTATCTTAATTAGGATGTAGATTTATATTACCAATATTTTAATAATTTCTCCTATTTGATACATATATGTTTTTTGAAGGAGGCATGAAGAGATTACAATTTAAGTGGTTTTCATTATCCTATTCAAACCAGGATTAGATTCTCAGAGCTTGTTCTGGATATGAAGAAAATGGAATGCCATATTTTTCCTTCTCTTTGTATTCCTACTAAAACCATCTTAATTCTTCTTTAGGAGACCCAGATGCAATTGGTTGAACTAGGAGACATCATAAGCAATAATAGACAAATTATTATCTTTCTACAGAGTCACCTCCTATTAGACTTGTGGCACTAAAGGTTTCCGGATTTAGCTAATAAAAATATAGGAAACCTCATTAAATTTGATAAATAATAATTCAGGTAAATCATGAATAACTTTTAGTATAAGTATGTCAAATAGGGATATGTTAGAAAGGATGAGTCTGATACTGAGGGTCTTCTTCTTTTGTGAGGAAAATCCTCCCTTCTTCATCCCCTTCCTCTCTCCTTCCCTCCTTTCCTCCTTCGTGGGATACTGGTGAGGAATGTCATATGTGAAGCTGTGGCAGTTACCTTGCAACCAGAAGACACTTTCAGGGGGCAGAGGTCAGCTAAGCATGTTGGCTGAGCAGCCTCAAAGGGCCTGGTTCCTTAATGATATCATTAAGCTACTCCACCAAACTTGGAATCCTCAACTTCCTGATTCCTTGAGTAATAATTAAATACCTTTCTGACTCTGATTCATTAGATGTTCTTTTCTTTGTAGCTGAAAACATTCCAAGCTAATAGAAACTTACTCTGACTAGAAAGTAGCTGTAGGAATTTTATAGATTAAGCCCATCTTTTAACAGGAAGTTTTATTTTTTATTTGTTTTAGTTACAGGCTTCTTTTTTTGGGTGGGGGGGGGCAGTGATCTGTCCCTTTATTGTTTATTGGCCTTTTCTTCCCTCCTACTGAAAGGAGGAGAGTAAGGCTTTGTGTCCTGTCATTCGAGCAGCTGTTTGAATCTCTTCAACACCAATTCAACATCTTATAAGGTATCTTGCCACTTTCTCAACATTGGAAGTCTCTCCCCTAAATCAAAGGTGGAAACATACCATTGTTAGATGCTGGGATGTTTTGGATTGCAACTGACTGTGAAGTATTTATATTAGTTCCCCATGAAGAGCCTGCTAATTGGGTAGGTAGAAATGACAACAGATGCTCAGAAAATGGTGTTGTAGATACATAGTGTAGTCCTGGCGTGTATGTCCATGAAGAGTACAAATACTAGTGTTGAATTTAATTGATGAAACGTTCCTCCCATTAGTAAATGGGGGGAAAAAGTGACCTGTGTTGTAGGAGCAGTGTTCCAGTTTGCCCTGAATATGCCATGGTAAGAGTTACTACAGAGAAGGTTCAGTGCCCTTGTCCTGAAAATGAAGATGGACTACTATATTTATTTTAGTGCTTTCCTGGAATTCCTATTTTTCTCCAACCACAGAAATTCTGTAGGATGCTATTAAAGCAAGCTGCTTGGTTAGATTCTTGAAAGGATTCAGCCTTTTTTTTATTAGTAAGAAAAACATTTCCAATTACACTTGCTAGTGTAGGATAAAAATGACTTTGTTTTCTTGCTCATTATACTTCAGAGTCTGGAGAGAAGCTTCACCAGGTTGAAGAAGCAATCTTTTCTGTGGGTTCCTTTATTGAATAGCTCATCCAGTATATTAGAGAACCTTCATCTTTTCTGAAGCATGTACTGTTTGCCACAGTGAAAGAAGCACTAGATATGTGATTGGCCTCTCCAATCAAAATGTTTCATTTCCTTACAAGCAACTTGGTAGATTTTATACAAGTTTACGTCTTTAAGTGGACACTGAAAGCAAAGATGTTCAAGTAGATTAAGACGTATTTTTATTCCGTCTAGAAGGAACAGTATTAAAGTAGGCTTTTCAGTAGTTATCTGAGTTGATTTTGTTGATTGCCAAAGGTAAGATTGTTTTTGCTTCGCAGTAAAAACAGATTTATTTTTCTGTGGATCCATCACAGTAATAGCACATTTCACACTCTATGCTGCTGGGGGTTCTTTGACTTTAGAAATTTTTTTGTTTTGTAATTTTTATTTGAAGTGGTTTTTGTTTTGCTTTGCTTTTTTTTTTTTTAATTTTAAATGGCAATAGGTCTGGATCCTCAATTTTGCTCTAGCTTGCTCTTCTAGGTCTGGGGTTGATTATCTGATTCACATAAACATCTCTTTTCAAAACGACATTTCTGTGTTCATCGAGTAAAGGTTAGTTTAGTAATAGCAAAATTGTAAAGAACTCGAGATGCACATTTAATAACATTCCCTTGATATTATCCAAAATCTCTTCTATTTCCTCTGTTACTATTGCTATATCGTTAATTTTACTGTGTGTCTCATTTGTCTATTTCTGATCGGCCTACTCTGACTTGAATGGAAACCTAGCAAAGGCCAGACCCTGTTTTCTCATTCTGTGATGTAGACTCAGCATCCACAAAACATTTAATTAGTATTGTTTGGGATGTGAAAAACAAACTAATGGGACATAAGTGAATGAAAGAAATGTTTTGACAGCTAACAGCTATAGAGAAAAGGTGTAACATAACTGCCATTCCTGTAGCTATTATGGGATGGCATTATGACACATTAGATACATGCCCTTCAGGATGGCTGGCAGATAACTGGGACAAATACACCTTAAAATCTAAATCTTACCCATAAGGTTGAAAATTCTCCAGCTGATCATGTTCAATGATCTTCTGTTCTTCTACTAAAGAGTACATTTAGTACATTCTTACATTCCACATCACTCGAGCCTTCAGGGGCCGGCAGCCCCAGGGACATCTGCTGGCAACTGAATGGGAGGCCCTAGTGAGAACCACCTTGTCACACCGCAGCACTGTGAGCCATAGCAGTTACTGCTGTCAGCCCGTTAGATTATGGGCTAGTTTATACTGTAGGAAAAAGAAAGGGCTGACAATACAGACTCTTTATCGATCGATTGATTGATTTGATTGATTTGTTCATGAGAGACACAGAGAGAGGCAGAGACACAAGCAGAGGGAGAAGCAGGCTCCCTGTGAGGAGCCCAATGTGGGACTCGATCCCAGAACCCCGGGATCAGAACCTGAGCCTAAGGCAGATACTCAACCCTGAGCCACCCAGGTGACCAATAACAGATTTCTTGTAGAAATAAATTTATTTGAGGTAATGACTTAATAGAGGGTCTTTCAGAGACTTGAGAATGTTCAGAAAGTTGAGTCCATAATCTCCAGTCCAGAGAGAAACGAAGTTAAAGATCCAAAATGGCTGTTAGAAATTCCACATCCCATTAATTTTTATGAATCATTCCAACAGACCACCAAATCTTACTTGTCCTTTCATGGTATCTACTAGAGCGCCTTTTCTTGAGACAAAAATTAGGGGAATGAACCACTGTTAATGTTTAAGACTATTTCTGCTGCTCTATATGTTAAATTTTAACAAGTTAAGCTTGTGTTTTATTAGGAAAGTTCAGGTGGATTTTTATTCTGGAAAAGGAGGAGCTTATGTATTCGTTCTGGACATCACTTGAAGACGTGTGACTTCACTGTTGCATGGACTTGATTCTCTTGTCCTCTTCTATTCTTCTGTATTCTCTTCCTTCTATGTATCATTTTTGTGACCTGGTCTTGAATGGAAAAAATCCTGTGGGAACATCTAACTGATGGGAATTTGGGGAGCTGACTTGGGGAATTTGAAGTAGCTTTTACCACTCAGTAGTTCTACAGAGTCCTAGAAAGGGGCACATCCTTCATTAAAAATCTGACAGGAGTCTGAGTGTGGTAGGACTTGGAAGGTTACCTGCATGTGTTGTCTATTGTTTTCTTGTCTGCCCATCCTTAGTCCATCCATACATCCATACATCCACACATCTATTTAAGAAAAAACAATAACATGGTCAAACCTTCCTGCAGAATGACTGAGGGTTTGGGAAGGTCTTGTATAACTTTATCCCCATTCCTCATTATTTTTTTCAATTGCAAAATGGATTTTTTCCTCATTTGAAAAATAGCTGCCTCTGGCATTACTTTTCATGAGAATACTGTCATTCATGAAATAATATAAATGAAGAAGCATGACCTCTTAGTAAGGTTGTATTTAAGTATCTTCAAATGATATTCAGATTCTAATCTTCCCTGACCTTAAATGTCTCCAGTATTAGAGATAATTATTTTTGTTTTGCCTCAAAATTTCTTCTGTGATTTTGGAAAGATAAAAGTGGTAGGGCACTTGAATTCTGGAGTCGGTTGGTGATGCTTATCCAAACTATACGACATCCTGCTCATTTTAAGGAATGGGAAAAGCCCTGTAATCTCTTAGCTCCTCCTCCTCTTCAGATTCCTGAGATCTTGGTGGGGAAAAAAAGTAGACTGGCATTTCTGAGGCGGATTTTTTTTTTAGGATTTTATTTATTTATTTATGAGAGAGCATGAGCGAGAAAGAGAGCACACATGAGCAGGGCCAGAAGGAGAAGGAGAAGCAGACTCTACTGCTGTGCAGGGAGCCCAACACAGGGCTTGATCCCAGGACCATGGGATCATGACTTGTGCCGAAGGCAGACGCTTAACCAACTGAGCCACCGAGGCACCCCTTCTGAGCCAGATTTATGCATAGAGACCAAGAGGGTGAAGAGTTCTATGCAGGCAAAATTTTGTACACAATGTAAACAAAGGAATTACATTTTAGAAAAGAATGAGACTTGTTTCTTATTAATGTTTGCATAATTATTAAATAATGCAACTCAATTGCTTCTAAAATTCATTTTCATGAGCTCCAACATAGGAATTATTTCTTGGCTTTATAGATGCTTAGGGAAAGCATTTTAATTGAGATCACCCTTAAGTAAACACAACTTACTGATTTACTAATTGCACCATTTGGGTAGAGAGTAGTATATTATGAATCCTTGGTTCTTGATTCATAGCCAGGAAGAAAGTCATTTAGTCAAACTGAGTTTTTCCTCATCTCATGAAAGAATCTCCAGCATGAACAGAATGAAAGATAATATTACAATAGAACTGTTGACTAAAAAACAGAGAAGAGTGGAGAAGTGTTTACTTCCATCATGCCATGTGTTGTTCTACAGGAAGCCGACCTGTGCCCTGAGCTCCTCTCTGGCCAGGGGAGATTACCCACCAGTCTTGTAAGGGGATAAAAGCTCATTTGTCACTGATGTGTCTGTTCTGAGATCTTCAGCCCGGACTCCTGACCATCACCAGCGGCACATTAACATAATCAGCACCCCCAAATGAGTGTCGTCTTCTCTTCTTCTGCAATTCCTTGTGAAGCCTTCAGTCCTGCACATTTCCTATGCTGTTTCTTCAATCTTCTCACTGGCAAAGTTGAATAAGCAGCTGTGCCCTTTTAGGAACCCGTGTGCGGAGGCAAAGATTTCTAGATCCAACTTGAACCTTTCCTATTACCTGTGACCTCCGTAACATGGCTTCACTATGTAGATTATCTTCTGCATCTTCCCCACAGCTTGCTTCTGCCTTCTCTCTTCAATAAACATCAACTTACAACTTGAGTATTTTTACTGTGAACTCTAGACGTTATAAAGGCACATGATGGAGACTCCATTACTTCAAGAGTCTTGTCATTTCATTGCGAAAATAAAACCCAAATATAATCAGAGATTACTGGTGTGAGGGCAGGATAGGGTGAGCAGAGAAATACTGGGCTTTCTATGAAGGGAAGGTTTGAACTGGTACACAGCGATCCCAAAATTTGCGTTAGAATCACATTTGATACAGTCATGTATCCTCACCGCTGTTCCTCCCTGATTATACAGCCAGCCCTTCTTCTCTTCCAGGGAACTTTTGCCAACCTAATGCTCCGATTTTTTCCTACCTTTCCGGGTTTGGCCTACTTCCCTCAGACTGATAACCTCATATGTTAGTTAGCTTTTGTTGTATAAAAACCACTTTCCACACCTCGGAGGGTAAAAAAACAGCTGTTTATTAGATTGATGATTCTGCACATCCTGAGTTTGGGCTGACCTCAGCTGAGCCATTCTCTTGTTTCATGTGGGATCACTAATGCCTCCATGAGCCATTCTGGGTCAGCTGGGGGCATGGCTTTAGATGGGACAGCTTTAATCTGTTTAATGTGATCACTCATCTCATAGCTGGCCACCATGCCTTGTTCACTTGGCCACTAGGAAGGGTTGCAAGAGAAAGAGTGTGGAAGGTGTGGAACTAGAGCACTGTCACATCTATTACATTCTTAGGACAAAGTGAGTCACCAGGCCAGCCCGATCTCAAAGAGGGAAGAAATAACCTCGTAGCTCGATGGAAGGAATTCCAAGTGCCATAGGTGTAGGGAGCAGGGAGAATTGTGTCCAGTTTTGTTCTAAACACATCTGGTAATGACCCCAAATTTTGCTAAGACCATGAAATTTATAGAGTCTATGGTGCCTTAGGCATTTTTCAACTTTGAGGCAACAAACGGCACCAGACAGTGTGTTCACTGCCAGATTATGGAGTGCCTTGAGGGGTGAAGATGTTGGTGCTTTATAGACATGAAAAAGATTTGAGGTGGGAAATGGCACGCTGCCAGAATTTTAGAAAGGACTCACTTGTAGATCTGCGCAGAAAGAACTTTAGATCCACATATCTAGTTGTTACAGACTACTCCTATTTGGATGGCACTGTATTTTCCATATTTCTAAAACTAAAGTCAGTATTTTCATTCTCTAACCAAACTTCTTCTTGTGCTTCTTTTCTCAGCAAGAGATCCCATAATTTTCTTTGTAGTCCAAGCCACATGTCTCATGATTCTTGATTCTTTCTCTCGCCATACTCATTCATTGTTACTAACCACAAAGATTTAGGCTGCCTACTGTGTATCATGAACTATGCTTTCTCCTGTCCCTGCTAACCTAGACCACTATCATCTCTCCATCAGTAGAGCTGTCTCCTAATGAATTGGTGTCCAATGTTTTCCTTCAAGTTCTGTAGTACCTACCCACTGTGACTTCATATATATATAAAGTCAATATATATAATTGAAGTTCAATTTGCCAACATATAGTATAACACCCAGTGCTCATCCCATCAAGTGCCCTCCTCAGTGCCCATCACCCAGTCACCCCATACCCGGCCGGCCTCCCTTTCCATTTCCCCTTGTTCATTTCTCAGAGTTAGGAGTCTCTCATGTTTTGTCGCCACTGTGACTTCTTAAAACCAAATGTTCATTCAGTTGGCATGCAATGACCAAATTTCTACTGTGTGTTAGATTCTGGATACAGAAATCAATAGGGCAAAGTGACTTCCTTCATGGAGCTTCTCATCTGGTGTGAGAGACATGGGACGAGGAGACAAGTTCATATATAATAGGGTAGTTGTGATTTCCATGAAGAAAATGAAGTCCAAGTCATGGGTAGAGAGTGACACAGGATGCCATTCCAGACAGATGGACTAGGGAAAGCCTCTCTTGGGAGGTGACAATTGAATATCAGAGAGGGAACCCTATGGCTGTCTGAGGAAATGAAGGAGAATAGCAAGCATCAAAGTCTTGGGGTAGGAGTGGAATTGGGATGAAAAAGGGTGGTGTAGTGGAATAGAATGAGGAAGAAGTCAGGGGGATGGTTTCACATTAGGCCACAGGATGGTCTTGGTATATCATTAAAACTGTGAGGGAAAGTCATTGACACTTGAGAATGATTGGGAATTTCTTTTTAAGATTTTATTTATTTATTCATGAGAGACAGAGGCAGAGACATAGGCAGAGGGAGAAGCAAGCTCCCTGCGGGGAGCCTGATGTGGGACTCAGTCCCAGGACCCCAGGATCATGAACTGAGCTTAAGGCAGATACTCAACCGCTGAGCCACCCAGGCATCCCTGATTGGGAATGTTTATTGAGATTACATCTGATAGAGTTCACAACAATCGCTTTATTGCTAAGTGGAAAACAGACTATAGAGGGGAATAAAAGATAGTTATAGCGTGGATCACAGTGTAGCCTTGAAGATGGTGGGACGAGGTCAGGTTTAAGAGTTCTTTTGAAAGATCTGCTGACGGGTGTTTATAGAGAAGTTGAGGAGCCAGATGCTATAAACTGGTGTGGGGGACATGGAAAACCCTGGGTATGAAGGGCTTTGTAGGAGCCAGTAGGGAGAAATCAAGTGTTTTTCTTCGGAATTCAGTTGGAGATACATTTTACTTAATTTTTTTAAAGATTTTATTTATTCGAGAGAGAGAAAGGGCAGGAGGAGGAGCAGAGGAAGAGAGACAAACTCTGCACTGAGCACAGAGCCCAACACGGGCTCAATCTCAGGACTCTGAGATCATGACCTGAGCTGAAACCAAGAGTTGGATGCTCAACTGGCTGAGCCACCCAGGTGCCCCCAGTTAGAGATGCATTTTAGACATCCAAACTGTGTTAGTCCTGATCTTAAAACCCTTAAATGATTTTACATTAAATTATGCTGAAACCCAAACAAGCAAGCAAGCAGACATAGCTCATAAGTACACTTACAGTCTGGCCCCAGCGTGCGTACCTCTGCAGGCTTCTCTCTTTCCACTTTTTCTCACCCCACCACTCTCCCATCTGTACCCTCCAGTGGTACCGAACTCCTTTCGGTTCCTTTAGCGCTTGAGTTTTTTCCCGATTATTCTCTACCCTTACCCCAAGTAAGCACATCCTCCCTGCCCCTTGCTTGCCCCCTGGCTCAATCAGCTCCTGCCTGGGAGCTCTGTTGAAGTGTCACTTTTCTCAAGAGAGAGCGTGCAGCCTTTCTTTCTTGTCTTCCCCCTGATCAGGTACGTGTTCCCGCTGTACCCCCACAAACCCTCGTTACAATCCTAAGCAAGTGTTTTTGTGAAATTTCTTGCCCATCACCCAGACAAGACTGGAAGGACGTGAGCGCAGGGGGACAGCGTCCGAGCCAGGAAAGGGACCAGAATATAGGAAGATCTGGAGAAAAATCATTTTTAAACACAAGGGGATAGGTTAGAAGTGTCAGACAGGTTAGAAAGGTTAAAAAGAAGTGGATCGAGGCCAACAGCCTGAACCTCATGGCTCTGGGAAAGTGGGAGGTGACATGGAACAACTTAAAGAACAGGCTTCCATCCAGGTTTCCAGAACCTGACTGTATTTAGACCTGATGTATTTGCAAATGATGTGAGCCCTGGCAGCGCGGTGGGCTGAACACGTCAAGGGAAGCTCAGTCTCATCGTCTCGGAAATGTCCAGTGAATCTTCGAGATTCTGGTTACCCTTTAGCCACGGGGGTGGGGTTACCCTTTAGACTCCGGGGGTTTTAGCTGAAACGAGTTCTCCGAACCCTGAGACAGAACGTGTAGGAGTTCTGGAGAACAGAAAAAAAGGTTCACGGGCTTCTTGGGTTTTGCTTTGTTTGATGTGTATTTAACAATCAGTGAACTCAAAGTTTCTAATTCAGGGTCGGAAAGATGCGAAGAGGATCTTGAAATTTACAGAAGAGAGAAATGTCGTGCACTCAGCTAAATGCACCGACTGCCCAGTGAGCCTTCAGCTGTTCTGCCTCAATTCTCCTTCCATTTTTTTTAAAAAATAGATTTTATTTATTCATTCATGAGACACACAGAGAGGGGCAGAGACATAGGCAGAGGGAGAAGTAGGCGCCCTGCAGGGAGCCTGATGCGGGACTCGATCCCCGGACGCTGGGATCATGACCTGAGCCACCCAGGTGCCCTCAATTCTTCTTCTTCTCTCTCTCTCTCTCTTTTTTTTTTTTTTTTCGCAAGACCATTTTATTTACAGTGGTTTTAGCTTCACAGTAAACTTGAAGGAAGGTAGAGATTTCCTGTATGCCTCCTGCCCCAACACCTGCACAGCTGCCCACATTCTCACCATCTCCTCCCCGAGTGGTACATTTGTTACAGTTGATGAACTTACACTGATGCATAATCACCCAAGTCCATGGCTTGAATTAGGGTTCTCCCTTGGTATTGCACATTCTGTGGTTTGGGACCAATGTATAATGACATGGATCCAGTATTAGAGTATCACAAGGAGTATTTTCACCCCTCGAAAAATTCTCTATTCCACCCATCCCCAATCCCTGGCAACTACTGATCTTTCTACTCTCTTCACAGTTTTGCCTTTTCCACAGTGGCCTGTAGTTGGAATCATACCATGTGTAGCATTTTCAGATCAACTTCTTCCACTTAGTAATAACATGCATTAAAGTTTCCTCCATGGCTTTGCCTGGCTTGAGAGCTCATTTCTTTTTAATGCTGAGTAACCTACTGAAAACCATTTTGGTGGCTTCTAAGTATTGGCATTTGTGAATAAAGCTGCTGTAAATAAGCATCCATGTGCAGTTTTTTGGTGCCTGGACATAAGTTTTCAACTCCTTATGGTAAATGCCAAAGAATATAACTGTTGTTTGGCAAGAGCATGTTTAGTTTTGTGAGATACCGCCAAACAGTCTTCCAAAGTGGCTGCATGTTGCCTTCCTACCAGCAGTGAATGAGAGTTCCAATTGCTCCACATCCTCACCAGCATCTGGGAGTGTCCGTGTTCTGGATTTTGGTCAGTCTCATAGTTGTGTGGTGGCATCTCATTTTTATTCGCAGTTTTCTGCTGACTGGTCATGTGGCACATCTTTTTGCATCTTGATTTGCCATCTGTATCTCTTCTTTGACGAGGTGTCCATTAAGGTCTTTGACCCATTTTTTAATAAGATTTTTTGTTTCTTTATTCTTGAGTATAAGAGTTCTTTGTAGGTTTTGAATGTGTCCTTTATTAGATGTGTCTTTTGCAAATATTTTCATCCAGTCTGTGGCTTGTCTTCTCAGTGTCTTGATACTGTCTTTCATAGAGCAGGAGTTTTTAATTTCAGTGAAGTTCAGCTTTTCAACTATTTCTCTCATGGATTATGCCTTTGGTGTCCTATCTAAAAAGGCAAAATCATACCCAAAGTCATCTAGCTTTTCTTCTGCCATTATCTTTCAGGAATTTTAGTTTTGCATTTTATATTTAGGTCTTATATCCAATTTGAGCTAATTTTTGTGAAGAATGTAAGATCTTTGTCTAGATGCATTTGTCTTCTTGTGCATGTCCACTTGTTCCAGCACCGTTACTCTCTTTGGTACATTGTATTGCCTTTGCTCTCTTGTCAAAGATTGGTTGACGATACTTCCTCAATTTCTTTTTTATTGTTGTTGTTGTTTGTTTGTTTTTTACTTCCTCGATTTTTTAATCCTCAGTTATGAGTAGGATTTTAGGAACTGGATTTCTTTTCATTTTCCTCTGTATAGGCATATTTCATACCCCACAGCCCCTCTTCTAACATCCACTGTTTTCTGATGTTTCTTTGGTATTATGTGAGACACCCTTGAGATTTTATAACTGAGAAATGATCCACTGTCCAATTATATTATAGTAGATGTGAACCATGGTTCTGGAAGAGCTGGAATACTGGTATAAATGTGTGGAGTTGAAAAAAAAAAAAAGATGTGTGATGATTCATAGGAGGCATCTGACCAATGTAACAGAATAGTTGGACAGTGTTCTCTACTCCCACACCTCCTCCCTAGTCTCTAGACTCACAGCCACAGATGTAAAATATTCAGGTCATCCCAGCTATGCTTACAAAGGATCAATTGCCCTTTTAAGTTTGTCTGACCTACCTTTCCAGACAATGAAGAAAATCATTATTGTATTATTTTGTCGTAATCTCTCTCTCTCTCTAATTAGTATTCTCTACTAAACTATTGGGTACACTCATGCCTCCTATCACTGTGCTTTCATCAACAACAGGATTGTGGTTTCAGCAGCCATTTGTTAATGTACTTTATCTTCTTTAATCTTTATGGCTATTCTCTGCATTCAAACTACAGATCAGATTTTAAGAATGTAGGGAACTTAACAGAGTCACATAGCTGAAAAGTAGCAGAGGTAGGACTTAACTTTTCTGATTCCCCTAGCTGTAGTCATTAGTTGCTATGCTGAGTTTCATCCGATTGAAACTGGGCTTCCTTGGAATTTCTGGAAAATCTACAAATTGAATAATCAACCTTGAATAATTGGATGTTAGATCCATTTTGGCTAGGGGCATCTTTTTCTTTTTTTTTCATGTGTGTGATAACCAAGGATTTCAAGTCCCTCAAATGGACTCATAAATAAAATAGTAAATGTCTTAGGATTTCCTTAGTTTAATTGAGATGTTCAAAAATCTATGAAGTCATCTTTGGTTTTGGAGCCATAGAAACTCTATTTCATGCATCCCAAGAAGAGCAAGCACATCAGCTTATGGCCTCACAAAAGTCCAAAGTCAAATATCTCTAGGTAGCCTTGAAAAGGAAAGGCTAAAGAAAGACCTTCTCCAAATAGATGCAAAGAGAAGTGAAATGATTGTCTGAAACTATCAAGGGGACAACTAAGCCTAGGTGTATTTATTACCAGTAGTTATCTAGTCTCTAGTACTGAGAAACAGATGTCAGACCCATCAGAAAGGACAATTTCATCTTAAATGGAGCAAGGCTAACAATGGAGTGAGCCATTTCCTGTGATGGTTTCAATCTGCCTTCCAAGAGCTCATGAGTACTTATTGTTACAGATTCAGGAATTTTGCAAGTGTGATAGTTTAAGACTCACCATGATGTATTTACACCATGGAAATTCGCAAACACTACAAATAAAGGATTTTTTAAAGTTTTTTTTTTTTTTTTTTTTTTTTTTTTTTTAGTAATCTCTGTGTCCATTGTAAGCCTCAAACTCATGACCCCCAAGATCAACTATGCTCTTCTGACTGGGCCAGCCAGGCGACTCAAGGGATTTTTTTTTTTTTTTTAAGAATTGAGGGGTGCCTGCATGGCTCAGTCAGTCGAGTCTCAGATTCTTGATTTTGGCTCGAGTCATGATCTCAGGATCATGAGATCGAGCTTTGTGTTGGGTTCCACACTGTGCGGAGTCTGTTTTGGATTCTCTCTCTCCGTCTGTCCCTCCCACCTCTTCAATCAATTAATAATCTTAAAAAAAAAAAAAAAGAATTGATTTACCAGCACATCTTTGTCTATTTACCAAGTAAGTAAGCTCTCTATCAATGCAACTATGAAAATAGAAACTTTGTGATTTCCTAAAAGATGTGTTGGGGGCAGCCCAGGTGGCTCAGTGGTTTAGTGCTGCCTTCAGCTGAGGGCGTGATCCTGGAGACCCGGGATCGAGTCCCATGTCAGGCTTTCTGCAGGGAGTCTGCTTCTCCCTCTGCCTGTGTCTCTGCCTCTCTCTCTCTCTCTCTTTCTCTCTGTGTGTCTCTCAAGAATGAATAAATACAATCTTTAAAAAAATAAAATTAATTAAACTTTAAAAAAAAGTGTATTGGAATAAGTAGAATTAAGAAGAATTAGGTCCGTAAAGTCTTACTCAAGTATATTTTACCTTCTCACTTGAATGCACTGATCACCATGCTAAGGCAGGTGAGATTTGTGATTTGAATTTAACTGGTGCTATATTGTCCAATATCTACTATCTACTCCTGAATTTGCTGTGTTATGTATTAGGTCTTCCTCTAAGCTCCTTCTGTTTTAACTTTGAACAGGAGTTTCCGTAGCCCTGTGGTCTGGTGTCAGACTGCTTCTTTTTGAATCCTACTTTTAATATTTACTAGCTGTGTGAATTCTGGAAGGTTACCGAAGCTGATTAAGCCCCAATTTTTTTTATCTATTAAAAGCAGATGATAAAAGTACCTCCTTCAAACAGTTGTTCTGAGTCTTAAATGAAGCTAGACCACATAAAGTGATTAGTCTGATGCTTGGCCATGGTAAGGATCTTGTAGGTATCAGTTTCATTTCCCCTTAAGGGAATATGGATTCTGGGTTTGTTTTTGTTGTTGTTGTTGTTTTCAATTTCTTACATCTTTTGGACTCCAAATTCTACAAAGAATTTCAAATATATATACACCTTACTAAGTTGACTAGATATGTTTTTGAATTTGTTTATAAAATTTTTGAATTGTTGTGTATTCTGCATTCTTATTAACAGTGTATACTCAGAGATGCAGTCTTAGGAGCCACTGTATCGATGACAGTGAACAGTAGATATTTTCAATGTTCCGGGGCTGTTGGCAGCATATAAATTGGCAGTCCATTGAAGACCCTCAGAACTTGGAGAAGTTTAAAAAGAATGACATTGAGAGTTGCCTTGCCTCCCGTCCCCCAAGAAAAGGATGATGAGAACATAACAAAGGTGTTTATTTTTAGTATAAACTGTTCTTTCATTAAGCAAACACTGTGATGTGTTTAAAACACAAGAAAAAGAGACACACCCAGAGTGGTTTATAAGCAGAATAGATCATAACCCAGGTATGGAAAAGGCCATTTGTAGAGCCCACAGAGCAAACTCTTACAAATTACGTTCCTAAAAAAGAATAAAAGTTTTTATGGATAGGGAGACTATCCATAAAAGGGATACTATGGGACACTTAGGTGGCAATCATTGTTTCTACAGATGTATTCCATTTTGTGTTATTCCTAAATATTTAGTCACCTGTGCATAGACTATCATTGAAAATACAGTATGTTTTTCTGAACTGAAGGTGCATATATTTACTACAAATATTTGTGTTGCATATACTGTGCACATATGTGGTTTCCATCAGCTTCAGATATGCTACAAGGGTCTGACTGGCCTCTTTTGTAAATACCGGTCTATTGAGTACATATCTGGTAACACAATTCTGGAAACTAGTCTTGAGTTCCAGCTCTGGCAGATATCTTCTCAACACTGATTGACTATGTCTGAGGAAATCAGGGCTAATCTATATTCCTTTTGCCTTTGACTGATGCTGTAACATAGATTCTTGTTGAGTAAATTGAGCCCAGTTTAAAGACCGTCTCAACAAGGCAGTTAAAGAAGTGATTAACTCCTTCTTATCTTTGGTCATTGTTGACTGCCATCAGTATATTTCCATAGTCCTTGCTCTCTGGACACCTTGGGTGTATGAAACAACCACACCAGAAACCTCTTTGGCAGCCTGGACTACTTGAAATATATGCTAAAAAACCTAAGGCTCACATTCAGAATTTAGGGTTCTGGTTTAAGGGTCCTCTGACTTTATTGTTCATTTGCAGGAACACCCCAGGCCCTGATTTTTTTTTTCCTTTGACATGTTGGCTACTTGCTATATTCGATTATCCAAATGAAAGTATCAATTGGATATTTCCTCTCCTTTCCCTTCCATCTTGGCAGATGAAAAGAAAAAAAGGAGGAACAAAAATATTTAATCTGTTAGAGTCGGATTCAACAGAAGCAGAGGTGGAAGAAAGAAACCTAATTGCTTCACTTTTAACACACATGTTTTCCATAGACGGCTGGTTTTCTTCAATTTTCGTAATTACAATTTCAGGCAGCATCCCTCCACTCCAGGATGGTTATCCCATTTGTGGGTTACCCATTTCCTGTGCATTTCCTTCCTCCAGCCCACCTCTTGGCCACATTAACATTACTTCATGTCACAAACGATACCACAGGTGGCCAGAACAGGTTCTGAAAAAGGGGAAATGACATGGAAACCTGTCAAGGTTGCTTTGTGTTACATTGCAGTGTTTGGTGAGGAGAGGCCCACACTCTTGGCCAGAAAGAGACTTCTGGGAGACATAGGCATTTTGGAAATCTACACTGTTTCTTTCATGATCATCTCCATTAGCCAACTGAGCATTAGCTGACTAGGTATCTCTGACGAGGTCGGAGCAGTGCCCGTCATAGCAGTTGTGAACTTGGAAATGAGGTTGAGGCTGTGCCCTCACTTCTGGCATGTGATCAGTCAGCCCAGTATTCACTGCATTGCTCAGTTAGACTTGGTTTAATGCATGGTCTGAGAGGGGCTTACCATCAATAAAACAAAATTCACACACAAGACTCAACAGTCAACAGCAGTTCAGAAGAATTTAGCAAGTAGGAGTTGGATTGTATAGGACAGAACGTGTGTGTGTGTGTGTGTGTGTGTGTATCTGTCTTCATCTTTGAGTTCAAGGATGGGGAAGAGATAGATGCGTTGGCCAAAGGCCATAAGAAGTCTTTGTGGGAAAAAGTGTAGGTGCCTAAGCTGTGCCTGGAAAATGGGGGGACATGGGGAGAATGGAATTTGGGTTAGTGTCGTAGTAGTGTGTGTGTGTGTGTGTGTGTGTTTGTGTGTGTGTACAGGGCCTTAAATGCCAGAAAGAAGGTGAGAAAAAATACAGATGTTCGGAAAATATATAAGCCCCATCCTCTTTAAAATTGCTATTCCTTGTGGTGAAAAATGGGTACACCCTTTGTTAGAATGAATCCTCGAAACTACTCAAGTGTGTTTATGACATTCAACAAAAGGTAGTCTCATTTGGAGAATAAATTTACAGATTCATGTCAGGGGCTGTTAGAGGTATCTGTGTCTAGTTAGCTTTGGATTTTGATGGATGAAGTTTGGCATGAGCCTCAATTTATTTAGGTTGTAGTCAGAAGAAAAGCCCTGGATGGTCTGACCTCTCTTCCCCTTCTAGTTGGTTGTCATCCAGACCATTCTTTCCCTCATTCTCTGAGCTTCAGCCATGTGCTGCCTTCTTTCTCTCTCTTCAGCGTGCTGAGCCGTTCCCCGCCTTACATTACCCTGGCATTTACTGTGTCCTCTACTGAGACTTTTAGCTCTAGGCTCTTGGGCAGAGTAGCTCTTTCTCATCAGTCATCCATCAGCTCTGATTTCACTCCTTGCTACCAAAGACTCCACCTTCCCTCCCACCTAGAGTGGTATGCTCTGGTCCCTTGGCATTCGCCATCCTCTCACCCTCTTTAATTTCTTTTAAGCCAAAGGAGGGCTCTGAATGGTATTGTTTATTTGTTTATTATCTGCGTCTCCCCTTTGGAGGGGTCATTAGGACAGGAACCTTCCTGCTTACAACCACACTGCAGCATGTAGTAGGTGCTCAATAAAGTATAGGTTAGATGAGTCAATGGCGGTGGGGTCTCCATTATGCTCGGAGCCTACAAAGCTCACATTCTCCTACCCTCCTAAAGAGCTGAACTGTTACAAAACAGGAAGAAAATGGTAAGATCCAGGGTGGCCCATGTTACTGTGGCATTATGTTATAGCAGGTCTTTTTCCCTATGTTCCTCTACGATGTCTTAAGAACCTGGGAAGCAACACCACTCACCACCACTCAGAGGGCTACTTTGAAGACATGGACGTGCGGGGGGCATGGTGTGGGTTGGATGAATGCTAGTATATCATGAAGAGCTGCTGCTTTCATGCAGTTCTTGCTGTGTTTATATGTTGTAGCCCTACAGAATGAAATGACTGTACATAGCGAGCTACGATTCAGTGTCTCTCCAGCCTGCCCTCTGAATCCCTCACACACATTTCCTGTCTGGACTCGGTTCCATTCCTCCTTTCTCTTCTCCAAGTACTGCTGACCGAGTCGGCTTGCCCCCTACCTATCATGGTATGACAGCTGTGGTCAATTCATCAAAAGAAGTTTGACGGCACTGTTACTTTTTTTTTTTTTTCCTCGTTCGTGGGTTTCCCACAGTAGCACACCTCTGGCTGACACTGTCCAAAAGCTGCCTGAGTTCTCATTTTTGGCCAGCTTGGCTTCCAGATGCCTGGTTAAGAAATTATAAAGTATGCGTTCTTCAGTTGCCTGGATGGGGTTTATAAATGAAATGTTACGATGCCTTTTTATGTGTCATTGATGCATGCTAACAATAAAATGACACATCCATTATTGTGCTACTGGGATGTACTTTATTTTACTCTATTTTTCCCCCAAAGGATCTATGGTGTTAGGCAAGCGCAGAGCTAGCAGGAGATTTCTGTTCTGCTTGCCTTCCCCACGTCTCTCCTTCCCACCCTCTCCTGTTACTATGCTAGAGACCCGGGCTTCTGCTCTGCAGGCAACCACCACATTCCAATTACCTTAATCCATGATCTCGACAGCTAGGCGATTCTCCCGTCCTCTGATTATTAGTCATCTGCACCGTCTGATTCTCCCTCTTCCTTCCTTAGCACTGCAGCGACAACACGCATCCCTGCCAATCAGACATGAACATCGAAGGAGCCTGGAAGAGAGGCTACACGGGAAAGAACATCGTGGTGACCATCCTGGACGACGGCATCGAGAGAACCCACCCGGATCTGATGCAGAACTACGTGAGTGTGTGCTGTGCTCCGAACGCCTTCCCTCCTGGGAAATAAGGGAATGCCCGTCAGGATTGTCAGAACGTGGGGACCCTGCTGAGAAGTGCAGCTAACGGATACAGTAGGCTCTGAGTATTGCTTCCAATTTATAAAAAAGATGCACCGTCTGAGTACAGGAAACATGAGATGCTGCTTTCAACTTCCAGGTGCCTTTCTTTGTTCTGATGACAATAAGCAGGTGATAAGGCAGCAGAAACCCTACTATGAGCACCATCTACTCCTGATGATGACCGCCCAGCTCTGCGGTTCATCCACATACCCACACAACATGCTCCGTTTCTTTTATGGAGAAACACGTACTTAGAACTTTTCTCAAGTTCTTCTACTGGTCTTTTTCTCTTTTTTTTACTCTCCTCTTTCAAAGGATAATGATCAGCCTCCTACTAGTCCTAGGAAGCAGTCAGTTCCCTTTCTTAAGAAGGAACTGTGATTCCAGGACTCAAAGGGTGGGATGAGCCCAAGACCACAGAGCAAGTGCTGATACTCAGTACTTTCATTGCAAATCCTGGTTACCAGTCTGGTGCCCACTGCACTTTGGGGTCAGTTTCTGCCCCTTGGGCCTCTGGGTCCCCTCTACTACTGTGGTAGCCACCGCCTAGAGATGTGTTCATGATTTCTCTGAGCTCTCCTCTCCAATCTCATTCCTTCCATTGGCTTCTCCTTTCGAAGTGTGGTTGAGAGTGCCATAATTATCTCTCCATATGCCATTCTCTGTCAGCTCCAAATTTGTGTTTCCTGACACCTTGGTTCTCTCTCTAAAATATTTCTTCTTTTATCAAGAGCCTGCAATGACCCCCTGTTATCTGCAAGTGCAGTGCTGATTCCCATCGGGGCTCAGCAGAAAATTCCCTGGATCCCACTCACACCCATGTGTTCTAACATCCCCTGGGACCTTTTTTCTGGTGACAACTGTTTCCACCCAGCAACACTGATATCACTGCATGCCACTTAAACTACCATCGTTTTTACCTCCACCCCCCTCTCTTCCTTCCTGATTGCTTTCATTCCAAACTTTTGGCTGTCTTGAATGTTCCTAAATTATATTTCATGTTGGTATTGAAAAAAAAGTTGCTCTTAAAATTGGTGATTTTCTATCCGCTTACAAGTTTCCTGTCCTATCCCTAAAAATGCAAGCAGCTCGAAATCACAGTGAAGTCTACTTTGCTTCCCTTTGCGGGACTCTTATTGACTCGAAAGGAGGAAAATCATGGGTTGGGGTAGGAAGCTTTGCCCTGTGTTTTTGGGAGGCGTCCCACAGAGAATCCTGAGTTCTATAAGTGGGAAGACCACATTGCTTCAGATTTTTGTCTTCTGTATTCCAGTTTATGGTTGTTAAAGGAGTGACCTCAGCAAGCCCACCCCATCACCCTGTGCCCCAAGCTGGCAGAGAACTGTGAGGCACAAAGGACTTGCCATCCTGACGTGCCTGCTGCCTCAGTGGACATAGAGAGGCCCTGGGGAATGTTGTCCTGGACTCACTCAGAAGGGACCTGACTTTTTACTTAAGGCCAGTTTTCAGAGACAGGGATGTGATGCCTTCTTGAAATCTGATCTCTCTCTCTCTCTCTCTCTTTCTCTGTGTCTCTATCTCCTCTGGCATGGGAAGACTTGGTTTCTGGGTGGTTTCTCAACACCATGGGTGTCACTGTATGTTTGCCTCTGTGTCTCCTCTGCTCTTCCTCACCTACTGTTCCAGCGTCTCATGAAACCGTTTAGACAGAGATCACTACATTCTCTCCAATGTTCCCTTCTCATTTGCCCAGTCTCACTTATTTCATGACACTGACTCTCAAGTTAATTCTCCTGAAGAGACTCCATTTTATCTTTGCAAATAAAATACCTCCAAGCCACTTCCTTGGCACCTCAGGAACTCCCCCAGGCTCACAGTCACCCACATTTCTGACCCACAACAATCTTCTTGCACACGAACCCCCAGTGTCCCCTCACACTTGAATGTTTTCCTCACTGTCTTCTCATTGCCCATTTTGTTTCAAACATTCAGCCCCAGAAACTTCACAAATTAATTTTCTACAATGACATATTGAAACAATTTCTGCTAAATTAGATGATTTTTCCCCAAGGTTAAAAAGGGAGAGAGAAGTAACTGCAAATTCATTCCGTTCTCATTTGAACAAAACATTTGAGTGGCTGCTCTTCCCCTGCCTCCAAGCACACTCAGACATTCACAGCATAGAATTTGAGAGCTAAAAAAGAAATTTCCATTCCGTCTCCTCTTTGATAGGGTAGAAACTAGGGTCTGAAGGCTGCAATGAGGGAGCCCAGGTTTTATAAGGAACAGAACTGTGGGGACCTCTCTCCCAGCAGAGGAGTCTTTCCAGTCATACACAGTGTGGTGTTCCTGCCTACCACCACCTAGGAACATATTTGATGAAAGGCAGACAGCTTTAACCTAATTGTGATTGCATTCTTTGCCTCTTTTATTGTTCCCCCCCCCCCTTAAAAGAGAAGTGGTTCTCCAGAACCTATCTGTGTGATTAGCAGTACTGGTGCTTTGCAGTTGTCCTGATGTTGGAGCTGGTGACATGTAGAGATAAAGCACATTGGGTGGGGTCGGGGATGGGGAAGCAGATGGCCTGGGTTCCAATCATGGTTTTAGGGGCTGGTTTATTTCATGCCTTTGATCAAGGTACTTAGCCTGTGTTAGGCTTCCGTTTCCTTCCAAATAAAACTAGTCACTCATACTAGATACACACCATTCATGCTCTAGTGACCAGTATAGGGAAAGGGGAGCTGCAGGGCCACCTTAATACAGGAAGCAGGAGTTTACCTACCACCTTCATATGCCCCATGTATTTCGTTTAATTTCTCCAAACATCAGACTCTGTGTACTACGGATTATTTTCAGAAACAAGAGCCTTCGTGAGAGCTAGAAAACAAAGATTGCATTTATTTTCACTAAAACTGAAATCGGGAATTACCCTAAAGCGTCAGAAAATACAAAACATTCTAAATGAGTTCTGCCTACTGTGATATAAATTGCAGTGAGGAAGTAAGCCAGTAATTTCTTTTTGGAAATTTGGAACATCAAGAGACAGAAATGTAGAAATTTGGAAATTTTTTCACAATCACTTTTAAAAACAGACAGATCCAGCTATGGCCTCAGAGATGCTTTTGCCTCAGTTTGAAGCCTTGACAAATACAGTAAAACTTTGTTCATTATTTTGGTTGGGACAGAGGGTCATTGGGTATCAGTAAAAAGTCTGAATTACAGACTCTTTTATAGTGGATACACCATCTGAAACCAGACAGCTATTGCCTGGTATAAGTACCACCATACCTAGTATGATAAATTTCTAACACTGATTTTTAATTGGCTTGTCAGTTATTTGTGAATTATCTTCAAAAAAAATCTTTGACTTACAAGGAATTTACACACTCCAGAAATGAAGTAAGGACTAGAGAGAATCCCTGGAAAATAAATCACTTTGCTTCTAGAGAGTCCAAGAATACTTCACCGGGAATGTGGTCATTGAGGACCTCTTCAAAGGAATTGGGTGAGGGTTCAGTTCTAGGTATGAGGGAAAATGTGTTGGCAAGAATGGTCTGGGTTCTTGCTGGGTCTGTGGAGAGTATTTCTTCACCTTAAGGAGAAAAATACAACAGTGATTATTACTGAACCAGGCATCCTGACACCACTGAACCATGAATGTATTATTTAATCTAATTACTCTCTTGCAGAAATGTGTTTAAGAATGCATGAGCCTTCAGGTTAATGGCTAATTACTAAACGCCTGTCTCCTCCTCTTGCTCTCTCCTCCGTGGCCGTAGGATGCTCTAGCGAGTTGTGACGTTAATGGGAACGACCTGGACCCAATGCCTCGTTATGATGCAAGCAACGAAAACAAGTAAGGCCCAGTGAGGGTGGCTGGTGTGTGGCTGCCAAGGACTTGTGTTTTACTCTTGCTGAGGGAAGCATTTTCTTAGAACACCTTGGTAACAAAGGATCCATAAATTTGCTCCAAGATGAACAAGTATCTTTACACTGAAAGGAATAAAAAGGGTTGGTCTACATGGTAATAAAAAGCAGTGGTCTACATGGTAAGAATGGTCGCAGAGAGAACCCTGGGGAATAATGATTCAGCATTTTCATATCTTGAGGGCACAGCTGGGGAATATTGCCCCTCATCTGGGGGGCAATGGGAATATTGACACATTTTTGGGATGGAGGGCTAATGGGAAAGGCAAAACAAAGTATACCCCCAAAGAGTTACTTTATTCTGTTAAATTCAACAGATTTCATTGACTCCTGTGCTTGAGGTCTGCCAGGGACTTTCTTACATGCTGCTGCTTTTTTTTCTATTCTGTAATGATTGTGTTTTCTACTAATGTACATGAAATACCTGTAGGGTTCACCATGTACAGAACCCATTACCTTTCTATCTTCACATTCAAGAGCCATAGAAACCCATTTAACCACTTTTCCACTCTAGTTAGTACAGTAGTTTTCATGAGAGTGGATGAAAATGCACACCCATTTGATATCATGGAATATCTTAACATTCTTCACAAAGGAAATGGGAATGGCTTTTTATTTTTTTTGTTTTTTTTTTTTCTGCTTAAAATGATGCAGATTCTTTAAAGGATTAGTAGATACTTCTAATATTAGTAGATACTTCTAATCTCTAGATCACATTAGCTTTTTCCCTTTTACTGCAAAGCTCTTCCAGGATAATGCTGTGATTTAAATACTATCATTTCGATTTTTACTTACATGTTTTAGTTTGGAATTTCAGAAGTAGCAAAGAGAGGTGCTTTGCCCATTTATTACGTGCTCTTTTCAGCCTGTGTTTTTCTTTAGGGAAAAATTTCTTAGTATTATTTGATTAAGTCAGTAAGTTTAGATAAAGCCATCTGACCTAGATAATTGTGACTGCACATGGATTTTTCTTCTTTTTTTTTCCCCCTCCTTTCACCATCTACAAAGAAGACTCAAAAAAGTACATGCTGTTTGCTAATAATTCAGTTAATATTACAGATTGGATTCAATGGTGAAAGCATTAATATATAAATTGACTTAGATGGAATTTTTCAGAAACTTAAAAAAAAAAAAAAGAAAACAGGTTAGTTTCTTTCAGTTCTGGCTATTGCTGTCCAGATTATACTGTTTAAAGTTATAGTGAATTTTACACCAAGGGTTATAACGCGAAACAGTGCGAGCTCATTTATTTCACGTAATTTAAAAACCAGCCTGAAACATTGATGAAGAATCTTGAAGCTTCAATATCAAAAAGTCACCACCATTAAATGTCAACATATAGTCCATTCTGCTCTAATGTGACAGCCACCTTCCTGAAAACACTTGCGCTCTGCAAAATCTTAAGCCGCCAAGTGATAAAACAATGAGATTTGAGATCAGCACTCAAAAGCTTCGTCGCAAAATAGTAGGGACCTATTCAAAAACAATGGCTCAGTTCTGTCCATGTGAAGTGGTGATGAAATGTGTACAATTACAATAAATGCACCACTTTATCTTGAAAAACACCTAAGTTTGCTTGTGGAAGTGTGTGCACATTACATCGGCTCCTGCTCACAGGCCTGCCACTCTGTGTGCGAGAGAAAAAGGGGGGAGATAAAATATAAAGATGAAAATTTAGGAAAGGAACAAAGACTAGGGAGGAAAATGAATCAGTTGAGAGGAGAGGGAAAAATGAAAGTGGAGGACAGTCTGTGCCACCCCCGCAAGCCCCAGAATGGCCTAAAGAAGCATGGCAACTGAACAGTGACTGAAGTGGAAGGTGAGGCAGTCGAAATCAGAGAGTAGCAACAGCAGGTGTGCACAGGTATGGCTAGGAGTGGACTGTGGTGCTCCCCGGGTATGCAACTGTGTGCATGTTGTATATTCCCATGGAGCAGGGTGTGTTTTCTACACTTAGAGTTTCTAGGACAAAATTGTGCATCACACATGTAAATTCCACATCGTGCTTACCTTGTTCTCTAACACATCAATGGTGTCAGAAGAAATTTGTGTTTTCGAGGCGAACGTATAGGAGATGCTATGTGTACGATGTTATATCCATCGGTTTGATGTATTCCATCAACATTTGTAGAAAGCAAAGAGGATCAGGAGAGCTGTAGGGAAGACCAGATCATGTTAACACCCAAAGTATTTTTTGTACAGGATGTCAAGGGACAAGAGAGGCTATAGGTGGAAACCAGAAACGTATTGTACCCTGTAGGCAGTACAGTCTGAATTTACATGTGAGTTTTTACATCGAGACTCTCGGGGGCAATGGTGACTGTTTCCCAGGCCTGTCTGATGTGTGACTACCATCACTAAGCACAGATGCTGCGGTTAACATAGACAGTATTGGCTTTGATGGCTTCTTACAGGCTGCCTTTTAAAAACCATGTCCTGTGCAAGGATTCCTTTCAAACGTGCCTCTCCCCAAGACCTATCTCAAGAAGCATCGCCATGGGTCTGCTCACGCTGGCATGTTCTAGTGTGTCCTGTTTGAACCCATTCTAAGTACTGACCACGGTTCATTGAGTGCAGTGTGGGTTTGGTTATTGGAGCATGCACAGGCATTGTTCGAGATTTGTGCTTGTGTTTGTAGTCTTGACAGTGAAATATGGTGTTTCCAGAGGTACACCATCAGTATTCCCTACTTCTGCTTTATGGCATCAGATGTCCCTTTACCCCCTCTCAGGAGCGCTCCCTGATTTTTTACTTGCCAAACAAAAGCATGTATTCAGGCATTTGAGGTTAAGATATCCTCTTTGCTCATTAGACCATAATTATAGATGTGATTGATGGATCTGTCTTTAAGCTAGATAATTCTGTTTGAATGGAAATGACTTGGCATCAGGAAATTAGCAGTGAGTTTGTAGTTCAGAAGAGTTGACAGTTAGCTTTCATTCTCCTTAATTAACTTTATCATCTTTGGGTCTGAGTACTCTGAGCTTTAGTCCTTTTTTTTTTTTGTTTTGTCTTAATCTCTAAAATTATAATAATAATACTTCTAAAGGTTACCAGTAAAATGCCTAAAACCCCAAACATACAACTGAGTCTCTATTAGGTGCTGGATAATCATAATTATAGCTGTTGTTGTAATTATGTGTTCTGTTCCTCTAGCTGGTTCCTGATAAATAATTAATAATCATAATCATCTCAAAATATATGTGCATATGAACATTTCAAATTGAATGTACAAATGACTTGGAGGTCTTTATTTCTAAGATGAGAGGTTTCGGTAGGTTTTTTGCTGCTTTAGGTGGTGAAAGCTGAGACTCATTCAGTCTACAGAAAATCCGCTTTTCTTCAGTTCCTTTTACCTACCTCCTTCACCGGAGCATGAGTCTTTGAATTTGATGTAAGATAGTGAAGAGGAGGCATTTCTAATTATTGTCAGAATGGAGCAGTTCTGACAGAGGCTATGCGAATACTTCCTCTTTGTGTGATCTGACCAGTAGGCTTCAAGAGTATATCTGGAATTATGTCATGCTTAGCTACATCTGTTCATTCATTCCACAGGTATTCCCCAGGACCCTACTTTGTGAATGGCTCTGTGCTAAATGCTTGGGGGATACGAGGATGAAATAATTCAGGCTGAGAATTAATGGATTTAATTGGTAGATGACTTAAGAAGCTTTAATGCCTGATGGATTTTAGTACTATGAGAGAAATCACCCTTAAAACTCCACGCCAATCATCTCTTCTAGGCTGACATGATTATGTTTCTAGTACTAAATCTTTAGGGTGATGGAAATCACCTCGAAAGTACAGAAGTTATAAAAATTCTTTTTTTTTTTTTTTGTCACTTTTTCACATCTCCCATAACAGGGGCTAAAGAAATAGCCTTAGTAGAGGAGACCATAAAAGCTGTCCCTCCATTCAGCTTTGCCTCCATTCATAGTAGTTTGTGGAATAAAGGTGACTGCATTGTTCTAGGCTTAAAATAGAAAATGCCTCCCTACATATGAAAGAGTCTCCTGGCATTTCTCACCACTACTCCTATTTCTGAAAAAATGAATTATTGATATCTGAGTTAAAATTTTCCTTCCTCAGGTTGCTTCTGGTTAAATGTTCCCTCCATTTAAAAGTCACAGCAACATAGTTAGTAGAGGTGAGAGTATACATTATATCTTGGATGGGGGATCTGTGGGTCCAGAATCTGATTCCTTTTCCAAATGAACCAATCCATAGGTTAAAGACTCATTTTTAAAAGGAATTAATTTTGTCAGTTTTCTTTCTTATATCTATTTTTTGAAAGATTTGATGGAAGCACTTTTTTTTTTTTTTCTGGTTCTTTAGTCTCCTTGCACATGTCACTTTTGGTTTTAAGAATGTCGCCATGTTGTAGAAACCAAAGTACCTATGGCCTTCTCTTTCTAATTCCTGCAGATGAGGACTGTTTTCAGGAGATAGTGTTCAAAAGCAAAGCCAATGAATATAACCAGTGTTTTCTCACTTACAGAAAATACTGTAACTCAATTCTAAAGAAAAAAAAAGAAAACATACCTTTAGGTCTATAACGTTATCTTTAGATCTATAATCGGTAAAAGCCTTATTATATTTATTTAAATTTTTAAATTCAGGTATAATTAACATACAGTGTTATATTAGTTTCAGGTGTATGCTGTAAACGATTCAACAATTCTATACATTTCTTAGCGGTCACCAATAGAAGTGTTCTCTTAATTCCCTTTACCTATTTCACCCATCCTTCTACTCACCTTCCCTTTGGCAACCACTAGTTCTCTATATTTAAGAGTCCGTTTTTTTTTTTTTTTTGTCTCCTTTTTTCTTTGTTCTTTTGTTTCTTAAATTCCACATGAGTGAAATCATAGGTATTTTTCTTCCTCTGACTTCACTTAGCATAAGATCCTCGAGGTCCATCTAAGTTTTTGGAAATAGTAAGATTCCATTCCTTTTTATGGCTGAATTATCTTCCTGTGTGTGTGTTTGTGTGTGTGTGTGTGTGTATCATGTCTTCTTCATCCATCTGTCAGTGGATACTTGAGCTGCTTCCATATCTTTTGTAAATAATTCTTCAATAAATACAGAGGTACACATATCTTTTCAAATTTGTTTTCATTTTCTTTGTGTAAATACCCAGTAGTGCGATTATTGGATTACATGATAATCCAATAGTAATTACATTACTATTTTTAATTTTTTGAGAAACCTCCATAATAGACTCTATGGTGGTTGCACCAGTTTGCATTCCCACTATTAGTGCACAAGGGTTCCTGTTTCTCCACATCCTTGTCAACACTTGTTATTTCTTGTCTTTTTGATATTGCCATCCTGACAGGTATAAAGTGGTCTTTCATTGTAGCTTTAATTTGTATTTTCCCAATGATTTGTGATGGTGAGCATCTTTTCTTGTGTCTTTTGGACATATGTATTTCTTTTCAAAGCAATCTACAGATTTAATGCAATCCCTATCAAAATACCAAATTTTTTTCATAGAACTGAAACAATCCTAAAATTTGTGGTGAACTACCAAAAACCCCCACCAAAAAAACAAAAAAGAAAGAAGAAAGAAAGAAAAGAAATCAAGCCTCACATAGCCAAAGCAGTCTTGGAAAAGAAGAAAGCTGGAAGTATCACAATCCTAGATTTCAAGATACTCTACAAAGCCGTAGTAATCAAAACAGCATGTTATTGGCACAAAAATAGATATATAGGTCAGTGAAAGAGAATAGAGAGCCCAGAAATAAACCCTTGCTTTTATGATCCATTAGCCTATGACAGAGACAAGGATATACAGTGGGGAAAAAGAGAGTCTCTTCAACAAATGGTGTTGGGAAAACTGGACAGCTACATGCAAAAGAATGAAACTGGACCACTTTCTTACACCATACAGAAAAATAAACTCAAAGCGGCCCCACATGTGAGTCGTGAAACCAAAAAATTCCTAGACAAAAACATAGACAGTAATTTCTTTGATATCAGCCATAGTGACATTTTTCCAGGTAGGTCTCCTAAGGCAGGGGAAACAAAAGCAAAATTTAACTACTGGGTCTATCTCCAAATCAAAAGTTTTTGCACAGCAAAGGAAACTATCAGCAAAGCAAAAAGGCAATCTATTTAATGGAAGAAGATATTCGCAGGTGATATATCTAGTAAAGGGTAAATATCCAAAAAATATAAACAATGGATATACAGCTCTACACCAAAAAATAAATAAATAAATGAACCCAAAAATAAACAAATAAAAACAACTAATGAAGTTTTAAAAAAAAAAAGGCAGAGGACCTGAATAATATCTTTCCATGGAAGCCTTATTTCTTTTTTTTAATAATAAATTTATTATTTATTGGTGTTCAATTTGCCAGCATACAGAGTAACACCCAGTGCTCGTCCCATCAAGTGCCCCCCTCAGTGCCCGTCACCCATTCACCCCCACCCCCACCCTCCTCCCCTTCCACCACCCCTAGTTCATTTCCCAGAGTTAGGAGTCTTCATGTTCTGTCTCCCTTTCTGTTATTTCCTACCCATTTCTTCTCCCTTCCCTTCGATTTACTTTCACTATTATTTATATTCCCCAAATGAATGAGACCATATAATGTTTGTCCTTCTCCGATTGACTTATTTCACTCAGCATAATACCCTCCAGTACCCAGGATGTAGCTAAGCGAGTTCAGATAAAATTATCCTATAGCTAAACAGGTCAGCAAAACACCTACCAAAGAAAAGCAGAGCCAAGAATCAGTGACTGATATATTTTTCCAAATATTTCCAACATTTTTCCTTCAGTCTTTTTGCAAAATAACACTAGGATATACTACACAGTACTTACTCAATCCGTGGTTATCAAATGAATTTCTGTGACATTGACTACAATTGTACATGCTAGAGGCTTAATGCGTCTGAAACAAATAGTTGTGAAAGATATCGGACACTTTTCACATTTAGGCATACATCCTATGTCAGGGAAAGAACATACAACAAATATTTTAGAAAACCTGTTTCTTTCCTGTGGGGTCATGATGCAATACATTGAGATAAGTAACATTTTTGACCATCTTCTAGATTCTGGAAAGTGGCCCAAGTCTGGGGCCTCACACAAAGCTGGGATACAGCAGGAAAAGGCCTCTCTCTCTGCCCAGAAGCCAATGTGTGGGAAGGCCAATGGAAGGCTCAAGCAGGAGACCACTGGGATACCGAAGAGTAAAGAAGGAGTATTTATTCTCTGCCCCCTCCTTACTGGACCACTGGGGAGTAGCTGTGTACCTGAAGATCATACTTCCTGTCAGATGCCCTAAGGCTGACCTCCTGAGGGCTATCCTTTGTGGGCATCAGTAAACCACTTTTCCCCCAAGGTTCCTTAGATCTAGGGATTTTCCAGTGTTTGTGATTTAGAACACCATGCTATTCCCTATTGGTTTCCCCAAATCCTGCCCCCGTATTTATTTAAGTCTCTTGAATAAATTTTTCTCATGTTACCCAGTATAAAAAAGTCCAGTGTTTCTGTTCCACCCTGAGTGGCACAGGGTGTGTTCATTTTTAGCCTGGTGTCTTTGGTAGACTAAAAGAAAACATGTTTAGACATTTCCAAGAAAGAAAATAACTAGATTCATAGGAGTTGTGTAAATGGCTGTTTATTTTTGAATGGGGACCAGTAAATACAAAAAGTTATCTAATCTAGAATTCCTTTATACCGGTCACTTGGAAGTATTAGTTTCTATAAAACAATGCACTAATCATTCTAGAGATTAGAATCATGATAATGCAGTCTTCAGACCCCTTTTTCTTTGTTGATTTTGGTGTGTTCTCTTCCAGGATTTGGGGATATGGTCTCTTATGGCTCTCAGTAACAGTTTCAGTAAAGGGTCTGATTGATGCTATAGGTTAAAATGAGGTCTGGGTATAATTTATGCAAACCCAGTGCACTATTGACATGAATAATTGATTGTTGCTTCAATTTAAATTTCTTATTTAAAAAAACAAACTCACAAATTCCTGAGGCCTCTAAAGCAGATGAAAATTGCAGTAAGGGAAAGAGAAGTATCCTTTTTAAATAATGGATTAAGCACTTGAGCAGGGTTTCCAGACAGGTATATTTATTTTTCTTTCTATTTTTCTATTTTCCTCTTTCCTCTAACCTCCACCTTGGATCTATTTTCTCTTGTTTCTTTATACTCTGAAATACATAAAATTTGGAGCATGAAGATCTTGGAGAAGTCAGTGTGAGCAGTGCATTACATGTATCATTACAGAGCTGTAGAGAAGGCATCCAAGGACATTCAAGTGTGTTCAGCCAACAGACACTCATGTTAGATGCTGAAAGAGAAGGCAAACTCAGGAGAAAAGAGAATTAGGTTTTGTTTATCTCACTCCCTGTACAGATACTAGAAGAATAGGCTGAAAATATAATCAATCAAACTGGCTAATTGTTCATTTTAATATTAACAAGCTAATATTTAAATTTTGGTTGTCTTAATGCTCAGATCAAATGCCTTCTAAGTTAAGAGGCTAAAGTTAGAATTTCTGTTTTTTACTAGCTGAACAGGATGTCATATATTTATGTTTTAGCAATTCAGTCAATTACAGTAGAAGCCTGTTCCAGTGGACTTTAGTATATGTGTTTATTATCAATGGTAGGTGTGCATTTCGATTACAATCCTCAGTAAAAGATGGAAAGGCAGAAAATAGGTCTTTTAGGTCAGAATATATTTGATTAGTTCTCATAAAATAGGTCACCAAAGAAGGGAAGGTGAAACAGTGGGAAAAAAAAATAAAGTCCTGTTTTTGGGTGTGATCTGTGTACCAGTCCCAGCCTTGTTCCTGGTATTTGTGGCCTTCGACAAGCATCCTTATCAGAGCTTCCCTTGTCGCGTCAGTATCTCAATGTCCCTGGCTGGCTTAACCAAAAAATCTGGAAGTCTGTGGGGTTGCTACTTGACTAGATTTGAATGTAGGGTAAGCAACTGTTAATAAAATTAGCACATCTGGTTGCTTTCTCATTACTGCTCACAGCAACCCACATCCAGAGCAAAAGACTGGATGAAAGGTGGAATAAAATGCCTAATGTCACCGAGTGACAGTCAGAATTTGAGCTCATTTATTCCTGCAGCATCTATTTACCTGCATAGCTAAATTAATCTGTGGTCAAGTAGATGAGAAATTAATTCCTGTGTTGAGCGCATGCTTCAGTAACTTTACTACCTTGGGAAAACTGTAATCACCTTAATGCTGCACTGCTGTGTTTGGTAAATACTCAGTAGCTTGGCCATACCGAGTGCAGGCACTCAGAGCCCTGTTTCTACAGAGAGGGGATTGGGCCACAAAGGTTGCCAATACCTTGTGTGCTTGTGACTTTGAACAAGTAGCAGAGATCGTTTATTACAGAAAATGATTATATAGTTCTCTGACTTCACAATGGTATTCTGTGGAGATAAATGAAAGCCACCCAAATAAATCTGGAGGCTATTTATTCAGAGCTTGCTATAGCAAGGGACTCAGCCACCAGCACTTGAAGAGACCCAAGGGCAGACACAGGACTGGAAAAGCTTTATCATTAAAAAGAAGGGAGAGGAAGGAAGGAGAAAGGAAGAAATTTTGAAAAGGAAGGCTTCAGGCATGTTCTGATCAGTGGTTGGCATGGGGAAGACACAGCTAGAGTCTCTGTTCTCAAATGAATCTAGTGTAAATTAATAGCTTTATAAGAAAATTGAATGAAGACCAGATGGTTATAATGTAAATAAATGTTTTGAGAAACTATGTTAAATTGTCAAAGGTATGGATGTTATTAGTAAGGTGGTAATAATTAAGAAATAAGGTAAAGTTTAGTCTAATTCTCAGAGGGCGGGAGTTAATTTTCACATTGCTCTATATGGAGATACGGACTCTTTGAGGTTGGAATCTTATAACTGACAGACATTTTCCTGATGTCTTTGTATTTAAATGACAACCCCAGAGGGTTCTCTGCAAGATTGGGCTCTGCAAGATTCTCAGTAGGAGGGAAAGAATGAGCCCAAGGACTTGAGAAGCTTCTCCTACCTTAAGAAGGGTGTGGGGTCTTGAGGAAGGAGGTGTCCTACTTTGGGGAATTGTGGTGAATTATTCTGCACCTAATATAGCTTGAAGAAATTGAGAAGAACAGTTGACTACTGGAGATTTTCCAGCAAATTCCCCTGAATCCCTACTTTGTCTGCAGCGTGTTCTCATCACAAGCTGCCATCTCATGAATTTTAAAAAAGACTGACCTTTGTTAGGAGAGTTTACCTCTTCCTATTTTTAGATATCCCCACGCCATCTGCATATAATTTACATATGCTAGTAAATGCATCTGAATTTGCATGAATTGCAGATAGAATACCTTGTGGTGACACCCTGGGCTGAGATTAGCTGACTGCTAAAGATTTTGTCTGACCTTTTTTGCTCTTGGTTGGTTTTCCTCCTTCTGAGGTTCATCCTCACAGGGTCATACCCCCTTCCACCTCCATCCCAATTACCAAATATTGACTCATCCCCTGCCCCCCGACCCCCCGCAGCACTACTTGTATCAGATTGTTATGGATCGCTTTCTTTTTTCACCATCCTGATACCTTGGTCTTCCACTGGGTACCAGCATGATGTTGTCACCATGCAGAGGAGGCTCACATCTGCTTCCAGCAATGGGCCCAGTCTGGGTGCCAGTTTACACAGTTTGTACTAGGTGATCTGACTAGAATTTAAATTGTTCAGCAGTCTTAACTGCAACCCTTGTTGTTAATTTTATGGAACATCAAACTCTTTTGTGAAATATATTTATTTTTCTTCCTAACAGAACTAGAAGTTCCTTTAATGCTTTTCAAAATGGCAAATATATGTGGCAAAACACTGGATTATTTTTTTCTATTTCTTGCCCATCCCTCTCATGCCATCTGAGAAGGAGCTGGGGTTTGAATTGAGAAGATTAAAGAATTAGAGACCTTGACTTTGTTGAAAATGATTTTGAATAGAGACAAATGGGGTCCTCAAGTGAGGGAGCATCTCAGGACTAGCTCTACTAAAAACCATGCATTTGCCTGGTCATGCATGCTTTGAAGCATACCATTCTTGGGGCAGTAGAGGCCTCTGTTGTGACTGTAGTATTTCCCAATGCAGGGATGCCACAGCGGCTGTGGATCAACTCTTCTGTGGGTGGAATTTGTATCAAATTGTTTGGCCTCTGTGGGGAGTAATATTAGCAGCATTATCATGGTGGAACCATGTTCCACAACATGGAAGTATGGAACAAAAGACATTTGTAGGAATGTTGATTCAAATTTGTTGAAATCTCTAGCCCAAATGCAGTATGAGAAGGTATCAGGTAAGCCATTTGCAAATTATGTGGCTGTTCATTCTCTCATTTTTATGGTCATGCATACTGTTTTACATCAGTTGATTACATTTATCATCATCCAATGTCCTCATTGTGTTTCTGTGAGCTTCTGCAAGAATCCTCATTGTAAAACTCATTTCAGTTATAGGGAATACAAACTCATGTTTAATGCATCCTAGTTGGAAAAAAATACTCATAGGTTCTGTTATGTTTTATCTTTGTCTTTGGTTAGGGAGAAATTTCTTCCTATGTTGAGAAAGTAAACTTTGTGAGGGATGATACTCCTGTATTACATTCACCTGTTTTTCTTATAAGATTTATGGGTTTCTGAAATCTATGTGAATTTCACTTAGATTTCCAAGATCTATATTTGAAGTGAAATAGGGAAATGTGTATGGGGAGGGAGGTCCAAGTAACTGCTTGCTAGATAAGTTGTTTAATAAAATTGAATAATCCTTTTATACACTGAGGATATTTTGAGCAATAGCCTCTAGAACTGTGCCTAATGCAGACACATGGACAAGCACTACATGTGGTTCATTTGGGAAAAGTTGTTACTTTTTTTTCTTAAAAGATTTGATTTTTATTTATTCATGAGAGACACAGAGAGAGGCAGAGACATAGGCAGAGGGAGAAGCAGGCTCCATGCAGGGAGCCCCATGTGGGACTGGATTCCAGGACTCCAGGATCACACCCCAAGCCAAAGGCAGATGCTCAACCACTGAGCCACCCAGGCATCCCAAAGGTTGTTGTTATCATAATAATTTTTAAATTATTGTAAAATGAGCTGTATATTTGGCTTCCTATGAGTAGTTCTGTAGCTTTGGAAGCTTTGTATATGATGTGGTGGAGGAGCAGAGAACAACTTTGTCTCCCCAGAAATCCTGACTGGTTTTGCCTTGGGCTAGAAATTCAGCAGAGTCTAAATCAAGTTCAGTGGGGTCACTATATGTTTTCTATAAGAGAATGAGAAAATAGCAGATTTTCTGGTTCCCTTGACTAGCAGTAATCCTTCCAAGTCATCTCAGACCTCATCTTCTCAAACACAGAGGAACCACCTTCTAAAAATAATTATTTATATAGAACTTTAGTTCACAAAGCATGTCTACACATATTCTCATTTGAATTGTACAGTTTCATGTCGGAGAGGTAGTACATAATTGTTTTGGTGTCCCAGTATCTGAATTCTTTATGTATAGGGAATTTTCTGCCCCGGTGAAGAGCAAAGACTATTTTTCAGTATGGTGGCTGATAGTGGCAAATGTTATTAACTTGCACAGCCTCCCTTGTTCTAGTCTAGGGCCCAGGCCAAGGGATCTAGATTCTAAATCAGGAGCAGTTGTGCAGGCTAGTGACCTCAGGGCCAGGAAAACTCAATCACTTGCCCAGGTTCTCCTTCCTGTCTCACTCTTTCTCTCTCTTAACTTCTCTCTCTCTCTCTCTCTCTCTCATTCTCATTCTGTCAGCAGAGCAGCTGTGTTTTTCTTCAGTCTTAGTCTCCATGTTGGTTATTTTGTGCTTCTAATGATTCTGAGCTTCCCAATATTCTTTTAATAAACTACTTTTCTGCTTCACTCAGCAGTTATGGTAAAGAAGCTGGAATTATGTCTCATTACTTTGCCCCCTCTTTTCAGAGGAAGAAAGTAAAATTCGAGGCAGATTCACATAACTGATGAAAGTGAGTCTGGCCTCCAAACTCATGTTCTTTGTATCATGTATTATACTCTTAATTTGGAGCATGCTACTAGATATTCTTTTTTTGAATTTAATATTCATAAACAATAGGTACTTTTAAATTCATGTAAATATAGTTGATCAGAATTTAGGGCTTATTTTGTGTCCTGTAGTTTCATTTAGAAAAGACTTTGAATACGTACCCGGAGAATAGCATTTTTGCTTTGGCTATTAAAAATCAAACTATGGATATAGTTACATTGTGGAGACACTGAACATTGATCTGTCACTTAACTGATAAGGTACAGCAGTTAAACCAGTAGGCAGGATATGAACTGGAAACCATTGGCTTTTCAAAAGTATTTAATGGAACCCTCAAGTTTGTTGATGGATCTCTCAGACTGCCCAGGTGACACTCAGGCAACTATATGGAATGAGTAAAGCCCTCTATTCCTCAACTTTTTAAAATCTACACTAAAATCTATTTTGGATGGCTCAATTTCTCCCAAGATTATGTTTGAAGTAAAAAGTTCTGTTTATACAAAACAAGCCATAGTGTAACCAGTGCTACAGGCCAGCGGAGTGGGTTTAGAGAGGTTGTTCCAAGGGGTTGTGTTTGGAAGTAGGCACAAATTGTAGGGAAGGCTTACAAAGGTGGTAGAATTTGACCTGGATCTTGGAAAAGGACTGATTGAAGGCAGTAATCATTACTGAGAGTCTGTAATGGACGAATGTGTCTCTGTATTAATGAGCTCCTTATAAGCTTTGGGATGGAAGGCATCTTCTTGTTTGGCCATTTTGGTTTTTTTTTTTTCTTTTTTGTTAAAAGGAAAATCCACAAATTTATTTTCCCTAGAGCCTCTCTCGTATCTAAAACTCAAATCTGATCATGTTTGTCTTCTACCTTCAAACCCTTTATGACCAGGTCCTTACGTGTGTGCAAAGAATTTATAATAGATCCATTGTCTCTTAGCCTCACCACCTAACTCATATTGCATCACGCCCTAATTTTAACTAATCTTTTTACAGCTATCTGGAAGTAGCATGCTTCTTTTGTACTGGAGACTGGCAAATAGTAAGCACTCTTTAAGTGGTTATGTTGTTATCATTCTACCATGCTTATCAGTTATATATAAGATGTCATCTCAACGTGCACTGTGGTTATTGCTAATGTAACCCAGTTGGAGGCTGAGTATCAGTGCATCCCTGCTCTGTGGCAGTATCACTGCCCCCTTTTCACTTGAGCAAACAGGGAAGCAGAAAAGGCCATGAAATGTAAAACACAGATTTTATGGATGAAGAATCAAAAATCAGTGTCAGATATAAAGTTTTAAATGAATTTGAATACGTTCTTATTCTAATATTCCAAATTATTGCATAAAGTTGCTCTGCCACTTTTGGTTTCTATTTGTTTTAAATAACTATAAATAACTGATTGTTTCAGTAACAGGGGAAAAAAAAAAAAGCTTGTCTTTATTCCGAGTTCTTGTTGCAAGTATTTTCTGTGGCTAAAATTAAGAAGCTTCTATTTAGACTTGAAAGACAGGATGCAGTTTACACAGAAATGAAATATTGCAGATTACCTGGGGCTGTGTTCGTTAACGTCAACTGATTCTTATTCTTAGCCAACAGAAAGGAAATTATAAATTAATTAAACTTTGATTTAGGTTTCAATTTTCTTTCAGATGTTAGATGCATGCTTTTCTTGAAATAATGAGGTAAATCGAGTAGCATAACCTTTAAAAAATGTTTTCACTAAGTAATTTTAGGATGAAAAGGTGAAAATGGATGACCATGCACATGCAATTACTGATCTGTAAAACTTGAGATAATTCTGAGATTTTGAAGTTTAGTGAAAATCAGTCTCTTTCTACTTACCGACATACACACGCATCCCTACTTATTATAATTGTATTCTTATTAACTTAACGTTCATCTTAAAAATTAAGGTCAAACCTCTTAAATATTTAGCATTAAGTAGGAAAGAAATCAGAAATAATTGAACCACTTAAAGCACAACCTGAGATCTAGAATTTAGCTGAAAACTTAGAAATAATAATAATCATGAATTAGTTGCACACACTCAATAAGTAGTGATGGTTGAGGTCGGACATTTCTGCATATATTTATCTTCTAATATGAGGAGATTAAAATTAATGAGATTAGAAATAGACATGATATTTTTTAATTGGGGTTATAAGCTAGGAATAGGGAAGTGCATCTGGACAGGAGGATTATGAACATGAAAGTTTGACACAGGTAAACAAGCTGAATGATTGTAGGGATAACTTGGGGCAAGTCTTTTGTCCACTGGGAGATCTAATTGTCTTCTGCATATAAAATGGAGACAAAATTAGCTACTTTGAGTTTGCTGTGGGAATTGCAGATAATGCATTTTGAGTGCTCAGGATACCATAGGCCCTATTAGCCTATGTACTAACTGATGGTATTAGAGCTCATGTAGAGGTTTTATCACTAGGAATGCCTGGTGGCAGAGCTACAAGTCAAATGAATCATCGACACTTTTCATCCTGTTACTTGTCTGGGGGAAATTATTTCCATCCGATTTAGAACATTTATATTCTACATGTGCAAACAGTGGGAGTGGAATCTGGATTTTTTCTGGCACAGGAGGACATGGGTCTGAAATTCTCATGGAAAGATTAAATGGACCTAAGAGTTAATGGAGATCATCTCTGCTCTGTTACAGTTGGCTGTTTCAATGGTCTTTTCAAAGTCAGATTTTTATTGCAGAGTTCCAAAAAAAAAAAAAAAATGGAATACACCTTCTAAAGCTCTTCAAGAAAACTGATTATAGTACAGTCATTCTCTGTAAATCTCCATATCCTGCCTCAAGTGTTTGCTAAGAGAGTGTAGAAGAGGAACATGATCATAAATTTTGAAAGGAGTTATCAGATTTAGTTGATTACTCCAAGCTTTTCTTAATAAACAGCCCTTTAAAACTCATTTAATTTTCACAATTTATTATAGTATTTATTTATTGGGTTTGTAGAAATTCATCCTCCAAAGAATAACCAAAAAACCCCATGTACAAATACAGTAATTACTGTGACATGGGAAGAGTTGCAACAATAAACCAGTGGTGAATTGCTTACCCACATGGACATCTCTGTGTGTTCCTGAGCTTAAACTGTGCTCTTCGTCCTGATGCAAGAGAAAAGTTTTAAGGGAGTGATTATTTCAACATTCTTATTCAAAAATTTGATCTACCTTGTTTTCACCAGTTGGTGACTAGTTTCCATGGAAATAGAAATGGAATAAGCATTCCTCATTTTAGATTCTCAGCTGCCCTATGCCAACTGAGAGCTGTAAATGCCATTTGGTTAACAGCAAGGATCCAGAATTCTTCCATTTTAAAGTGGCAGAGGGAGAGGAAAAGAAAATGTTTGCCAAGTCATTTTGCTTTTCTTCCTTTGAAAAGGATACAATTTTATGATTGTCTGAGCTATTGATGGACAGTTATGAGACACGCACAATGTCAACGAGTGCCTCTTCCAGCTAATCCACTAAAATCTCTTGTCCACCTTTCACAAACTTCCTTACCTCATTGTGACTTAACTGGCCTGCAGTTACCTTCTTGGTTGTCCACCTGCTGTTCCAGTGATGAGCACAGAACAGGAGAGTGGTCAGAGTGTTGGAAAGAGACAGCCCGGGATTCTCAGTGATCTGTGACCCGAAGGGAAAAGAAAATAATCTGGTGATAGAGGGAGTGTGAGTGTGTGGGGGGGTGCAATTTACAAAATTCTCACTCATGAGAGAACGTAGGTTAATTTTGCCATAAGAACTCTCCACTACTGAGTAGTTGCCTGTAACTACTGCATTTTCTGGAAGTATTCCACGAGGAGGATAGTGAAGTGTATAACAAGTGCTTTTGCCTGGAATGTTTGCATATCAATACAGTTGTTTTCTTTTGTCTTTTTTTTTTTGAGCCTGAAAAGTTGAATCAATCTGAAGGCTAAAATAAAACGTTAGTCACACTAACCCATGATGTTTTCTTTTATATTTTAGGATGTTTCGATACTAGATCGAGAAGGAATGTGACTGTAGTTCTTAAACATCACCCAGTGTGGTTCTATGAGCACACTTCCCTTGGGACATAAGGAGTTTTTTTATGTCCCAAAGTCTAAATTTAATAAAGGAAACCAGACATAATGGCTTCCAGCCACGGGCTGCCCCTGCGTCTCTAAGTGTGGTCTCACACCTAGCCAAAGCAAGTAATGTGTCAACTAAGGAAATATGATCCTTATCCGAGGCTTGTGAAACTGCATGAATACTGCAGGGGAAATTGTCCTGATGCTGAGCATGCAGTTCAGGGCCTGACATTTGCTATTATCACGTTGTATTCATGGGGGAATATCACTCTGATAACTATTTTGGTATAAACAGCATGTTGTGTTCCCGCGTCTTGAGGAAGAAGCATTTAGGGTGTAGAAAGGAAGCTGCTTAGAATATACATTGAAGTTGAAGATTGTGAGCCAAACCAGCTATGACAGGGACTCAGTAACCTCTGTGACTGCTTGTGCTCACCCAAGAGGTGAGAGCAAGTTTCTTAGTCTCTTACTTCATCCACAGCTTTCCTGCATTGGAGAAGCAGTGCAGGAGGGACTCATTACAGAGATAAATGGGGGCTGGAGGGGAGAGAAAATATTAAAAATGAATCCACTTAAATTGAGGCCAGATTCTTGTAATGAGCGATGAAAATGGTGTTTTATTTTAAACAATAAAACCAAAATGATGAAAATAATGTAGTTTATTATCTAATGGCACATGTAGCTATAGCCATTCGTACGTCAGACAAAAATGAATCATGTTTAAAGTTGTAGTTTTTCTGGAATATTACGAAATTTGAATTTTAGTAGAGTCATAAACAGACTCAGTTTATAAGAACTTTTTTTTTCAGTTTCTAAGGGCCATTTGGAATCATTTTATTGACAAATCATTCTCATTTAAAGCCACTGTCATGTCGCCAGCCTTGTTCCATTTTTACTAAATCTCGCTCTTCTGGATTCTTCTTCAACACAGCTTTCAGATTGATTAAAGCTGTTCTGAAATTTACTGATTGCATGAAATCCTGTGTCTTTTGAATGTTCATTAGGCAATTGATTTGCTTGGTTTGCCTTGTATTGTTTGTTTGCATTTTATGTGTACGCAAAGATATAAAATTCTGGCACTGGAAGAGGATAGGGATGCTTGAATAGGCAGTAATTTCATTAGTGATGGGATCATTCTTGAGTATCTTTTGTACTTGTTTAGTTAGGAAACCTAATAATTACAATACCCTATCTTAAAAAAGAACTCATAGGCTGTGATCCAGATACCTTCAACAATGCAGCTTCTGAGCCTTCCTCTCAGGTAAGATCTCAAGTCATCGTTATTTTGTTCAGCCCTGCTAAGTACGTGCATGCCCGAGGATGTATGCATGTCCTTCTGTAAACATATAATGTGTTCACTGTTGGAAACGCTAGGACTTGGTGTCAGGAGATCTGCATTTGTGTTCTCTTGCAGTAAGCAGGTTTATTACCTTGGTGAAGTCACTTAACCCATAAGAATTTGTTTCTTACCTATAATGTGTGGATAAAGGTACATGTAATGTGTGCAAGATTATTGGAGAGAGCAAATTAAATATGTGAACCTAGGCAAGTAACACTTTCTGACAAATAATAAATAAGTGATCTCATCACCTTTATTAATTTGATGTTGGTTTGTTTGCTTTTAGAGAGGGTGCGCGTGTGTGCCTAAGCAGGGTGGGGGAGGGGCAGAGCGAGAAAGAGAGAGAATCTTCTGCAGGCTCTGTGGAGCCCAGTGCAGGCCTGGATCTCACGTGAGATCCTGTCCCCAGCCAAAAAAAACAAGAGTCAGGAGCTTCACCTGCTTAACCAACTGAGCCACCCTGGGGCCCCTGATTTGAAGTTTCAATTGCAAATTGTATTAAAATAGCATGCTTTCAAATGGAAATCATTACATCAGTGAATATGAATGATCCAATGTATTTGTTGAGGTGATTAATTTACATAAAAGAGCATTCAGTATCACATCATAGGAAGTGGAGTTAGAAAAGGTAGAAGCATATGTTTCTTGGTTCCCAAGAAGGCCTAAGTAGCTATGACTGTATTTACCCATCATGCCTAGAAACCACAGGTTGGTAAACTACTGACTGCAGATTAGATTTGCCTGGCTACTCTAAAAAAATTTTTTTTTTATTTTTTCAAAAGATTAAAAAGGGGAACAGGGAGTTATGTGACAGAGACTGTATTTGGCCCGGTAAAGCCTAGAATATTTATTCTTTGGCCCATTCAGAAGATGTTTGCCAACCCCTGGTCACTCATACAAACACTGTCATATTAAAGACCCAGTCTTTGTGCCATTCCCCAGCAAAATGTGTATATGCTAAAATGTTAAATTGATAATAAGAAATAGGATAAATCTGTGTTTGGGAGGGAGGCATTCCTTCATTGTTGGTTTTTGTACTTGCATAATTTTGAGAACCTTTCAATGTGTAAGGAAATGACCCTGCTGAACTCTTCAAAGAAAACCAGGAGCAGCTATCAGTAAATGGAAGGGCTGGCCATTGCTTGGTGTAGCTAAGCTGAAATGATGTCAGCTCAGTGAATATAAGATGTGTGAGCTACTTAATTATTCTTGAGGATGTTTTGTAGAGTGCTGGGGGCCTCTTGGACCAAGCACCACCAAACTTCTCAGACTCTCAGTGTATTGCAGGGAACACCAAGGGAGCCCTTGGATCCTAATTCTGTGGCCCCAGTTTACCTGTATTCCAGACAAACTGGGTAATGTAATAGTCACTTGTTTTAGATGTTAGTCCCTGCAAAATAAGATTTAAGTCCCCAGAAGTGTTTTGATAGTTTGTTTCTGATCTGGAAGCATCTCAAGCAAAGTGAAGTCAAACACAGATCACCTTTTGCTACCAGCCATGAACATATTTTGAGCAAAACAGCAAATATTTTTAGCCTGTTTTACAGCATATAGTTATTGAATGATATCTTTACCTGAATAGTTTAGCAAAAACAAATAGAAGCAGAACCATTAAATTGATAACTGCTAAATGAATAGAGACTTGTGAATTATTGCCTCTTATTCAGGATTTCCACACCAATGGAGTTCATTGAAACAACATTATATCATGTCTATTTTTCCCACTATTGAATCTTTAGTAACTAATTCATTCCTCAGCATGTGGTAGGTACTCAATAAATATTTGCTGAACGAATGATTCAGAAAAGTTAATTAATTATGGGGCAGTACATGGGAACAGTCTCATTATGTCTAGTTAACTAGGTCAGTATATGAATATTCATAAAATGGAAATTTACCTATATAGGAATATATGAAGTTGAAATATTGTCTATGTAGAGTACATGCTAGCATTTTGGTCTCTTGTTTTTGCTACTTTAGAATTATATGAATGAAGTGGTTTTCAGTATACATTTGGAGAAGAGAAATATGTATGGAAAGAAATAGACCACAAAAAAATCAAAATTATAATTTGATACAGGCCATTATTTCTTTCATTATCTTTATAGATCTTTCTCCAGTCTCTCGGTATATATACTCAGTATATACTTCATATTTCATGCTTTACTGAGTTTTAATTATGAAATTTTCTTCTAATTATGATGCTGCAAAATTGTAGGAAAATCAGTTCAGGTGTAAGGAGGAGAAAGTTTAGATTGCATACCAAGCATTTTCGCAAACACTGACTTCAAGCCAGAACCCTTGGAGCAGAAATCCCTATAACATCTTGTACATAAACTTTGATTAGCATGTACCTCAGTACTTGGTAATTACTTGCATAAATCATAAATCTTAACAATACCCCTCCCCCACCCCCGTCTGTGGTCATAGGTTCAATGGTGGTCAGTTGAACTCCTAGAACTCATTAGTGGTCATTAGGAGGATAAGAATATAATGTACCTATAGGCCAATATCAGCTCTTTTTTTTTTTTTAGCAAGGGTGTTCACCAGTCTCAGGCTATTTTTTCCTCCTCTTCTTTCCCCTGAGTACCCAAATGACACCTCAGTTGCACAAGAAAGAGCCATGTGAGTGGGCAGAAAAGTCACTTTGCCTTAAAAGCCCTATGCTGTCAGGAACAGTATTGTTCCTACACATAGCCTACTGCATACAGAAGGCCACAGTCAATTTCTAGTGTCTACTCTCAGAAGCCCAAAGCCAAGATTTTTCATTATGTATCCAGCCTCCTGCCCACAGACTTCCCAGTTTGTGGTAATTCACCAACCAGGGATCATTTTTACCATAAGCAGTGATCCGTGGTAGCTGACATCCCACCTTTACCAGGTATCAAGGGAAGCAGGGATGGAAAGTTAATCTGAAATAATTTTCCCATAGAAAAGGAAAAAAAAAGTTTTGTTCATCCTTTACTCAGAGTCTTTTCCACCAAGATTGTGAGTAGTACCACAGCCTCAGAATATTCAACTTTGTGTACCCCTTGCTTAGAAAAATGCTTAGGACCTAGGATGTGAATTATCTAGACTTGAGAAAGGAAGGAAGGGAGGAGGGAGGAAGGAACCAATATTGTTATCTAAAATCTTTCTGGGGAGGTACTTTGATATTTTTCAAGAAAATAGCAATATTTCTAACAGAGTTTATTCTTCACATAAAGAGTTCTGTTTTCCAGAATTATAGGTAGTACTTAACTCAGTAAAGCAGACAGATGTCCAGTAGAAAAGATGGGCATCATGTCATACCCTCCTGTTCCAAGGAAGAGTTGGAGCCTCCAGATCCACATTTATAAACTTATAAGAGAAAACGCTTGACTCCTAGCTCTCTGAGAACAGACCTAAAATGAATCAGCAAGAATGACTAATTTCTGTCTATTCATAGTCAAGGGGTAAGGGAGACAGTTTTTGCAGTATTCCATTTGTGGTAGAAAATGAGATCAGACTGTTCTCAAAGTTCTAACTACATAGAGTGAAAACTAGTAGATCTAAGTTTCAGACAGTTAACAGAACCCTCTAATAGAAGTTATGGAGTTTGAAGAGTAGAGTTAATGGGCTCTTAATAGACCCAGTGGGGAAAGAATAGCACCATGGAATCACTAGGGAATATAAACAAGCATGGGCAATCTGAATTCACAGAATTAAATTTATGTGTTACATGAAAAACCAATCAGTAAAATAAAAAAGAGGAACTGAACAGCATGATAGGTAAATCTATAGAGAACCAGTGAGCCAATAACAAGAGCCTCATTCCCTCATCATGATTAGTAGATTTCATCCACAAGGATCTCTCCTACTCTATCGCTTTGATGATGATGTTAATCTTTAAGATAAGGGAGGAGAGGAGAATTAGGCTAATAAGGAGGTGGCTAAGATCTTGGTCAAGACTATATACATACACGTGTATGTACTTGTCATGGGTTTTGGTATACTTCAGTGCATGCAGCATTGTATTTGAGAAAGCAGCAGAAGTGAGGTTAACAAACTAGGTTTTCTGATAAACCAAGCTATTTTTTCTTTGATGGATAGGCTACCATAATTAAAAATGAATTCACTTAGTAATGAATAACCTATTTTCTAGGCTGAGGCAGACAGAAGGAGAAGAAAAAAAAAAAAAAAGAGGTGTCAAAGGCCTAGGCCAAAAAGGGTAAAGAAGAGGGAAAATGATAGAGGTAAGAGGATATTTTTAGAGCAGTGAATTGGCAAGAGAAATAATAAAAAAATCTAAATGGATAAGGAAGACCTAAAGCTTTCACTATTTGCAGATGACATATTATATATAGAAAATTCTGAAGATTCCACCAAAAAATACTAAAATACTAGAACTGATTAATGAATTCAATAAGGTCTCAGAATACAAAAGTAATACAGAGGACTCAGTTTCATTTCTATGTACTAATGAAGTGGTAGAAAAAGAAATTAAGAAAATAATCCAATTTATAATTGCACCAAAAAGAATAAAATACCTAAGAATAAACTTAACTAAGGAGGTAAAAGACATGTACTCTAAAAACTATAAAAAACTGATGGAAGAAATTGAAGATGACACAAACAAATGGAAAGACACACCATACTTGTAGACTGGAAGAACCTATGTTGTTAAAATGTTCATGCTACCTAAAGCAATTTACAGATCTAAAGCAATCTAATTCTTTTCACAGAACTAGAACAAATAATCCTAAAATTTGTATGGAACCACAAAAGACCTTAAATAGTCAAAGCAATCTTAAGAGGAACAAAGCTGAAGATATCATAGTTACCACATTTCAAGATACACTACAAAACTATAGTAATTCAAAGAGTATGGTACTGGTGTAAAAATACATCAGTGGAACAGAATGGAGAGCCTAGAAATAATAAACCAATGCTTATATGGTCAATTAGTCTACAACAAAAGAGTCACGAAATAAGATGGGGAGAAGACAGTCTTTTCAACAAATGGTCTTGGGAAAACTGGACAACTTTCTTACACCATACACATAAATAAACTCAAAATGGATTAAAGACTTAAACATGAGTCCTGAAATCATAAAATTCCTAGAAGAAAACAGAGACAGTAATTTCTTTGGCATTGGGCTCAACAACAGTTCTTTAGATATGTCTCCAAAGGCAAGGGAGACAAAAGCAAAAATAAACTATTGGGACTACACCAAAACAATAAGCTTTTGTGCAATGAAGGAAACCATCAACAGAATGACAAGTCAACCTACTGAATGAGAGGATGTTTGCAAATTACATATCTGATACAGGGTTAATATCCAAAATATATAAAGAACTTACACAACTCAACACCAATAAACAAGCAAATAATCTGAGAAAATGGGCAGAAGACCTGAATAGACATTTTTTTTTCCAAAGAAGACATAAAAATGGCAGACATATGAAAAGATACTCAACATAACTCATCATCAGGGAGATGCAAATCAAAACCACAATGTGATATCACAGTATACTCGTCAGAATGGCTAAAATCAAAAAGACAAAAAATAGCAAGTATTGGCAAGGATGTGTAGAAAAACCACCAGACACTGTTGGTGGGAATGCAAATTTTTGCAGCCACTATGGAAAGCAGTATGGAAATTCCTTAAATTAAAAATGAAATTACCATATGATCTAGTGATTTCACTATTGGATATTTACCCAAAGAAAATAAAACCCTTAACTCGGAAAGATATATACTCCACTCTGTTTATTGCAAGATTATTTACAATAGCCAAGATATGGAAGCAACCTAAGTCCATCGATAGGTGGCTGGATAAAGAAGTTGTGATGTATATGTACAATGGAATACTACTTGGCCATAAAAAATGAAATTTTCCTATTTGCAACAACATGGATGGACCTAGAGGGTATTATGCTAAGCGAAATAAGTCAGAGAAAGACAAATACCATATGATTTCACTCACATGTGGAATTTAAGAAACAAAAGAACAAAAGGAAAAAGAGACAAAACCAGATTTACATTCAGAGAACAAACTGGTGGTTGCCAAGGGGAAGTGTGAGTGGCAATGAGTGAAATAGATAAAGAGAATTAAGAGTATACTTATCTTGATGAGCACTGAGAAATGTATATAATGGTTAAATCATTGTGTTAATTATACTTTGTGTATATTTAATATAACATTGTGTTAAGTATACTTCAATTTAAAAGAAGTAAAATAATTTTTAAAAGTTTATGAAAAATCTAAAGGCAGTATACTAAATACTAAAATGTCTGACTTGAATTACAACCAGTACTGCAAATAACTATAGATTCTTCAGACCCACAATGATTATTTAACTTTTAAAAGATTATAAATAAGTTGCAAAAATAGTACAAGTCCTCCATACCCTTCTTCTAGATTATCCCATTGATAGCAATTTATATAATTATAGTCAAATATCAAAACCAGGAAATTGGCATTAATAACTCTGAAAACCTTATTCAGATTTCACCAGTTTTATGTATAATCTATGTGTGTGTGTCAGACTAACTGTACCCTTAAACCTCTAAAAGAAATATTCTGCTTTTTAAAATCCTTTGTGAGTCATTTGCATGTTATCTGATGCTAACTCTTAGTAGTGGCCTATTACTAGTTAATATTATAAAATATATTTTTTGTTCTCTTGCCTACAACATATCTGTTCAACTTTGGAGTAGTTGATGAATACTGCCTTTTGTTAATTTCTTTAAATATTGTGTATCTATTGAAGACCAAGGGGAAGATTCACAATGTCTATTGCTAAGTATATGAGCTGTCAAAGTTTAAAGTTCATGCTGAAGATTCTTTCAATAATGAGTCTATCGAAGTGTCTCTGAATATCTTATTTTATATAGTTACTTGTTATTGTCTTAGTAGAGGCTGCTATGGAGTCCCATGGACTGGGTGGCTTAAACAATAAATACTTTTCATGGTTTGGGAAGCTGGAAAGTCTAAGATTCAGGTCTCAGGGAGGGCTCTCTTCCTGGCTTGCAGAAAGCTGCCTTCTTACTGTATCCACACAGGGTAGAGAGAAAGAAAGGGAGCATGCTCTCTGTTGTTTCTAATTCCATCATGGGGGTTCCACCTTTGTGACCTAATAGCTTCCCTAAAGCCCCACTCCAAATACCATCACACTGGGATTAGGATTTCAACCTATGATTGGAGGGTGGGGATGGGCACAAGGATTGAGTCTTTAGCAGTTATTTTGAATGAGTTCTGAATTCTTTCCTTGTATAATAATAAAAAAAAAAATGTAATACTAAGGAAGCCCCAGGGACTGTATATAATTGCAGTCGCTTCGGAAGCTAGTATCTTAATTGTCTCACAAAAACTAATCACCAAAAAGTGGAATGTGTGATTCTGTTTTTTACTTTTCAAAAGTTTCAATCTACCTTCCCCCCACCCCAACATGTTTCATGAGCTTTGGTAAACCTTTTCACTGAAGCAAGGGGAGCTTTCTTTCAGCTCTTCTCCCTTCTTAAGTTTTCATTTTTAAGATTCCCAGCATTTCCTCCTTCTGACTGAAGCTGAATAATTTATTCATGATACTCTATAAAATATACTGTCAAATATCCTGTCATCAGTAGTCATGAAGGAATAAAGTTGCCACTACCACATGAAATAAGTAGGGGAGCAGGCAAAGAAGTCATGAAATCTTGGCAGCCATTCAAAGACAGGGACAGGGGCCTCTCTGCCTTTTGCTGGAATGGTGAAAAGACTTCCCATCAGGATTCAGGAGAGCCATATCTAGTCTTTACCTTGACACATTTTACCTTCCAATCACCATCTGACTGAATTTTCTCATACGTCAACCTAGAGGAGTGATACCCATTTTGCTTCAGAGGGTTGAGGTGAGAATCAGTTGAGGTTATAACACTTGGGAGAAATTGATGGTGTGATGTAAACATAAGGTGGTAGTATTATCGAGAACAATGTGAACAGTGGAAAACATCAGTTCTAAGTGATATTTTGGAGAACACATCAAACACATCATTATTTCTTGTTCCTCTCCCTTTCTAAGGGTGCTTTTGAAATGGAAAGTTTTCACTTAGATTTAAACAAAACCAAAATATGCCAAAGAGAATGGGCACACCAGATGTCAAAAGGGAATAGAAACAGTGAGGGGGTAGACTGAATCCATGAACAGTTTAGGATGTTTGTTTCAAGAAAGAAATGAAATAGAAAGTAGTCTTTCTCCAACTTGTCATTGCTTGATGCATGCAAGTGTAATTTTGACTTGCAAGCAATGCAGAGGCAACCATAGGGGGTGGACCTCTTGTGTCGTGATGTCTGAAGATTCATTGCTGAGCTTACTTGTATCTTGTCTTCACATCCGCGTTAAAGCTCCAGTAAGTTAATATTTTCATCCCCACTAACTCACATGGAGGAAATAAAGTTCATGAAGCAGCGTGACCCTGGGACTAGGAGAAAGAAAGCACGAGAATACGTAAAATCAGTATTTTATAGTCAACTATGAATTCATATTCTGTACTCATTTCACTTGTGTGAGTTCGTAATATTATAGAAATGAGTAAGCAGGCAGTCTCTCATCTCATTTTCCTTCTTTTCAATCACAGACCCCAGATAAAACTTCTGGAGACCTTTAATTTCAATGGCTTATTGTTGGGAACAGATCATGTAGTAGATGAGAAAACCTGGAGTGGCCAAAGATTGTCATGATCTCTCACTCAAGATGCTCTTTAAGAGCAAAAATGGTTTATTCAAGTAAAAATTATGTAATAGAATATTTTGCACTTACTAGGGCCCTGGCAGCAATGACAATATGCTTCAGAGAATTAGTGAAGGGATGCATTATTTACTTCCTAGTTTGTCTGCACCCACTTTATTTTAGAAGAGGTCCAATTTATTTTGCCACTGGTCTAAAGATCCATTATAATTTATATCAATAGTTTACTGTCTGGGGTCTCAGAAAATAATGTGTCTTAATGATAGCATGGACACATGCAAAGAAGCTAACCAGCTGATTAATTTTCCAAGGGGCATTATGTGGAAGTTGGCCAGTAAATTAATATTTAGGCACATATGGGTCAGAATGTAATATAATGAGAATATTGTTTTCTGGACTAAAATCTACTGAAATTGTTCTCCTTATGCTGAAAATACTCTAAATCCTCATCCTCTGTTGTCTCTGGAGAAAAATACATCTGAAACAAAGACTTCTGTCTATTTTGTGACTTTTATAATTAACTGACATCACGAATATACTTAATGCTGGCCACTCTTGTTCTTTAAGAGAAGGGAGAAATTGAATCTTGTTCATATGCTTGAACAGGTCATGATGTCATGATGATATCCATTGTTCTAGGATCTATTTTAAATCCATCAAAACACTGATTCCAACTAAGATATATGACTAGTACTTTACTTGAAGTAATGATCATTGTCATCTGAAGAGAGCAGCTGTTTAAATGTAGTCAGTAATTTGGACCTTCAATTACAGCATGTTACAGTATATTATTTAACTGCTATTTAAAATCTATGCATCAATAGTAGAGTGATAACTTCCCTATTTCTCAAAAATGGTTCATCATTGCTTATGATATAGAGCAATATAGAGAAATCTTTATAAGAAATGTTTTTATGGGGCACCAGGGTTCTGGAATCAAACCCCATATTAGGCTCCCAGCTCCCCGGGAAGACTGCTTTTCCCTCTCTCTCTGCCACTCCCCTTCTTGTGTGTGCATGTGCATGCATGTGCACGCGCTCTCTCTCTCTCTCTCTCTCTGTCTCTCTCAAATAAGTGAATAAATAGAAATCTTAAAAAAAATCTTTCTGTTAACTACATTTAAAAAACATTTTTATAAGGAAATGGTCACTCTTAGGAGAATTCACTGTACATTAATGATGCACATAATATAAGCAGGGTTTTATTGAATTTTAGGAATACAGAGACAATTCTTACATTTTTAAAATATTATGGTAAAAATGATATTCAATTAAATCTCTCATACTGTAGTACATCTAAAACTCCTGGGAAAATAGTAAAGAAATTTTTAGTGCATAGTTGAGCTAATGGGACACCTAGAGTATTTCTCTGCAAAAGTTCAGATCTATGAACTAGGTAGGCAATAGCTGTACACTAGGAATTTTCCAGAGTGATCAGCCAAACCCAGCCAACCTAGAGCTGGATTTTTAAAAGCACAGGTTTAGGGACGCCTGGGTGCCTCAGTGGTTGAGGTCTGTGTTCAGCTTGAGTCATGATACTGGGATCGAGTCCCGTATCGGGCTCCCCGCAGGGAACCTGCTCTCCTTCTGCCTATGTCTCTGCCTCTATGTGTGTCTCTCATGAATAAATAAATAAAATCTTAAAAAAAAAAAAAAACCACAGGGATTGCAGTGAGGTAAGAAAAGACTTGCATAAAGCAGAAATACTGATGCATCATCCACTCCAATTTCAAAAAATTCACAAAGATAAAAGCCCAAATAACGTGACCTCCCGAGTGGACAGTTCACCCACCGCATGGGGAAAACATCACCATGAAAACAATCTAGCAGCAAAAAGAGCAGAATTAGATTGACACATCTGAGAATTATTACATACAATTCATTTATATCAAGAAATGTAGGGATGCCTGGGTAGCTCAGTGGTTGAGCATCTGCATTTGGCTCGGGGCATGGTCCCAGGATCCGGGATCGAGTCCCACATCAGGCTCCATGTGAGGAGCCTGCTTCTCCCTCTACCTGTGTCTCTGCCTTTCTCTCTCTCTGTGTCTCTCGTGAATGAATAAATAAGCCTTTTTAAAAAAATGTATGTTTTAATACATAGAATTGAAAAGTGCTTTTTAAGAAAAGAGTCTATTCAAATTAACCAGGTAGTTTGAAAAAGAACTTCAAAATATAAGTAAATAAGTTATATAAACACTTGACATGAGTAATGTAGTGAATGGATTAAATAGCAGGTTAGTCATAGCTGAAGATAAGTGAAATCTAGAACTAAGCAAATTACGTGGAGAGCAGCCTAGGGAGAGAAAGGCATGGGAAATCTGATGGTGAAATGAAAGTTTAAGGTAGCTTTCAAAGGTACTAGCTGAGACTTCTGACAATTTAAGCATTAAATTACAGGTCTAGGAATTCTAAGAAAGAATTAGAATTCTAAGAATTCTAATTCCTGACAGAACTAGATTGCCAAGATGGCTGACTTCTCAGCAGAAACAGGAGAAGCTCGAAGGCAGTGGAATGGTGTCTGACGTGCAGTTAGTCTAGAATTCTATACCCCGCAAAATTACTTTTCAAGAACAACAGTAAAATAAAGTCATTTTCTGAGGCTATAGATGAATATGGTGGATACATTTACAGAATGTTCTTCAGAAAAAAAAATCAGTGATCCCAGAAGGAGTTATGAACAATAAAAACAAATAGAGCAAAAAATATTTGTATATCTAAAGGATATTGATTATTCAAAATAGAGACACTGATGGATAGTTTCCAAAATTAAAAAATCCAAGGTATAACTATAATCATAGGGATTTCATGTGTTAAAGGGTGAATAATCACAGTTAAAACATTCTAGTCGGTACTATTTGGGAAAAACTAACAAAAAGTATTGATGACTTTAGACTTTGTGATATTAGGTATCCGTGAGCAAATAGCTACAGTAAGCATTAGCTAATAGAGTGTATGAAATCCATACTTATACAGAGTGAAAAATACAGAGATGAACATAAATATATCATGTAATGATGGATCTAGTTGCTGTAAATGGACTTATTCTTGAGTTAAGATATAGTCTAGTTCCAAAAAATGCAATTACATTCTGTTTATAACAGATACAACTGACATGAATACAAAATGTTTGACATTAAAGGAGGCAAAAAGGTATACAATTTAATAATTAACCTAGTATCATTATTTTAATTTTTTTGCAGGAATCCTATAGTTTTATTACATATTCATAAAAAGTTTCACTAGGAAGATTTAATAATGCCATTCTAAATAAAATAAAAATTTACAGAACTGCAGAAAACATGATCAAATCCACAATACAATGAACAACCTTTGTCATAAGGGACTCATAAATAACAATTGGAGAATTAAAATCAGATCCTTGTGATCCTATAGCACTTGCCTTAATTAATAATAGATGCAGTGAAGTATAAGAGCAGTGGACTCATAAAGGGAATTTGACATTTCAGGAAGAAAATAACTTACGCCATGAAGTAATATGCAATCAGAGACTAATGAAGAATCACAGTAAATTCTTGCTGGGCTCAGGGATAACATTGGGAATTCAGCTTGTAGTTTACAAAAGAAATCTTTTTTTTTCTTTTAAAATGGGATCATTTTTCTGATGATAAAAGTGGTACAGTCAAATATCAGAAGGGCAAGATAATTATGAGTGCATCAAAATTAATTGCTGTGTAGAGCAACCTAAAATTGCCATAAATAAGATGGCTGTGTTCCAAATAATACATTTGGAAATGTATATGCAACAGGTATGATGGAAAAGCAATAAGAAATTTGGGCAAAGGGCATGAAAAGGTTATTCACAAAGCAAGAAATAGAATGAGCTAATAAATATTTAGAAAGATGGACAACACCAAATGTAATCTGAGGAGATAAAAAGGGAAGCAACAATGAGATACCATTTTTCATGTCAGATTGGCAAGGATGAAAAGATTGAAAAACTCATACATAGGGGTTTATAGACATGGGTTCGTTCAGATATTTTCTCTATTTCTTATACTGTCATTTGAGTAGGCTTATGGTCTTTTTTTTGTCATGCACAAAAATTTGATGTTTTGTAATATCCATCTTGCAGGGGTTTTTCTGAGGTTTAGTTTTATGACTGTAATCTTCCGCTTACAATTTGACAGTATATCCCGTACTCTTTGACCCAGTAATTCCACCTGTAGGAATTTATCTCAAGGTATAACATTATATAAATGCTCAAGATTTTTTCATAGCCTTGTTGCTCTCAGTGAAAAACTGGGTAAATTTCCAGAAATTGAGGCGTTCTGAGAGATTATGGGGGAGGGGGGAGGGTGCCATTTAAAAGATGATGTGAGGTAATAGTAAGCTTTTAAATGACACAGGCTAATATTCACATAGGCAGATATGCATGACACTACTAAGTGATGTATCTCTGTTGTATAAACTTGTGTGTGTACCTATCCATTGTAAGCAATAATTTGTTCACAGTTGCACATATGGTAGTCATAGGTCCATGGCGAGTGTGGCTTATGCTGTAAAATAAAAAGTAATGACACAGAATTTGGGAGATCTGAGCCTTAGTCACTGTGGGACTGATTTCACCCTCTTTTATATCTCAGAGCTTCCTCAAGCACCCTCATCTCTAAAAATGAGGGCAATAGAGTGAGCCTTGGACTTCATTAGCAATGACAGATACACTGTAGTGGTTGTCATATCCCTCTTCTGCATCCAGGGCAGGTAGTAGTCATTAGTCGTAGTCTTCTTTCCCTGGCTTCAGCTGTATATACCTCTGGATTCTTCTCAACACAGATGGAGGTCAACATTTCTAAACAACTTCTACTTTGCACTTGAAACTTCTTTGCTATCCTTGCCTAGGATGACCTTAGAAGTCCTTTCAACTAAAGGCTTTTTCTAACCAAGGAACAGAGTCACTGTGGTGAGAAATAAAAGGAATATTTTGCAGAAAAACGTGTTTTCTTTTTTAAAAGCTGCATTTTTAAAAAGGTGGAAACAGGTAAAATAAATATGGATGATATATTTGCATAAATGATTTTGTATCATTTGTATAAAACAAGTATTTGTGGAATATTTAATGTTGTTTGTTTATGCAAAATCTTAGAAACCCAGTATACAAGGACAGGGCATTGTATTTTAGATGACAGATTTCGTGGGAGATACTTGATCTGTATTTAAGTTTATATAGTTTAAGAAGCAGATTCTCATATACCAACATGCTTAAATCTTAGAAGAATTGAGTACTAGTTCTTAAATTTAACTAAACTTGAGACTGGGTCACACAAACCACATTTCAAGTATCCAATAACCACAGACGACTGGTGGTTACCATATTGGATCCTGGAAGTTTAGAGAATACAAAAAAACCATAGCATTCTATTTTAGCTTTCAATGAGATTTTCTAGTTGGGAAAGCAAGATCTGAAATATATAGAGAAATATATAGATAGTAAAAAAAATATATACACACACACATATATATTTATACCTATATCTATCAATAATAGAATCCCAAATAGAATATAATAAAATATTAACAGTTTGCAGTGAACAGGCTAGTGCTACTGGGGTACAAGTTCCAGAAGCATCCACAGTTTGGTGCAGTCTTCCCCCCTATGTAGTCTGAATGATGGCAATGATGTTGTGTGTTGGTAAGAACGGAGTGTCTTACTTGAGCGAGTGTGTGTGTTCTTCCCGCAGGCATGGGACCCGCTGTGCTGGAGAAGTGGCAGCCGCAGCGAACAACTCTCACTGCACAGTCGGAATTGCTTTCAATGCCAAGATCGGAGGTATGGGAAACAAACTTGGGTAGATGTAGACCCCTTTTTGAGCTAAAGACAGGGCGGTGTTTGCAGAGTAGTGTTCAACTGTTGCGGAAAATGACCATCTTAATGTGTGTCATTAAATACAGTTAAAGGCCTTTGAAGCAGTACCCCCGCAGGGTTGCAAATCCAGACATTTCTTTCTCAAAGACAGACATGAAGAAAATGTCCAGACATGAAGATGGGGTCGTTGACATCTGTCCCAAGCTATACAATTGCTGCCTGGGTCGGAAATAACTGATCATCTAAACAAAAGCCCATAATAACTCTATGGAGAGAAACGTTTTAAAATTATGTCAGAATAGAAAATCCATTTTTTTTGTTTTTCCTTAGGTTTTACGGAAAGTTCCTTTTTTTTTTTTTTTAAGAAAGTTCCTTTTTAATTGAAATTAAGAGAGTGGTAAAAATCTTTTGTAGTCCCATAAGGTAGGAATATAGTTATTGTTAATAATTCCAGATTATGTATATGCATTATACATACATGCACACACTCAAATAGACATATGCCTGCTACAAGGACCTAACCCAGGGAATATAAATCAAGGCATTAATAGAAGCAAACTCTTTCCCATTTGTAATCATCTCCGGGTGCCACAGTAACATACAAATGAGAGGACACATTATAAGAGACAGTACAGATCCTAGTGGCTCTGAAAGTGGCCCCTGGGGGCTTCTCCTAAACAGTGTCACGAATGAACGAAGTTCCTGGTAAGCAGACTGACATCTCCAGTTTCAGTACAGAGTTGTTGCCAAGTGGTAAAGAAAATTGGATCTAAAAAAACAAAACAAAACAAAAAAACAGTCCTTTCTAGAGTAAATGTAGAGGTCTCGTAACATGAAATATTTGGGGTGTCTAGTAATGGTGCTAAGAGAAGGTTTTCTGACACTACATGGAATGTTAGTGCTCAGAACATTTGACCTCTTTCTCTCCTTTATTTCACACTGAATTCTTATAGTATGGCAGCTTGTTAACCGGTAATTAGCTGTACTCTGAGAGCATCTGCTGTGTGTCAAGGACAAGGTTCATGAAAGAGCTAAAGAAATTTTCCCTGAAGAATGATGAGGGTGCCTAAACAACCCTTCTTGCTGTCCCAGTCATGACACACACAGTCCCCCACATACAGTGACACACGTCCATATCCCCCTTATTACTCTCAGTGCTAACCCAGCGCTCACTGACCTTGAGGGGATGAAAGAAGGAACTCACAGATAAGCTGCTTGTCTAGCCAGATAGGACTTCAGCAAGAAAAATAAATGTATGGCAATGACTCACAAATGTCCTGTCATCCCCAAAACAAGAACATTGTGAATTATAAATTTAACCCCTAGACCCAAAACATGAAGGCTCAAAGTCCGATAAGGCAAAATCAACCTTTCATCTGTAAATTTGAGGAAGCAAAAATTCTTACTTGTTAATTTTTGGTCAGGAAAGGAATATTGCCCTCTAGATATGATTTCATTAAGCATTTTTTTCATGGGCTTCCATCACTTGCATGACCTAGAAACTACATTTAGATACTGTGTAGGTACTGCTACATGTTGGCATTTAGAATTACTGGTTAGATGATTCCAGGCAGTCATATAATCTGGTGTTTATTTTGGACCTCTTTGTGCAGATAAAATACAGTTGATCCTTAAACAGCACAGGTTTGAGCTGTGTGTGTCCACTTATATACAGATTTTTTTCAATGCATATAGTACAGTACTGCAAATGTATTATCTCTGTCGTGAGATTTTCTTAATAATCTTTTTTCTCTAACTTAATTATAAGAATATAATAAATAATAAATATATCATACAAAATATGTGTTCATTGACTGCATTATCAAAAAGGCTTCCAGGCAACAGTAGGCTATTAGTGGTTACATTTTTGAGGAGTCAGAGTTATACATGGATTTTTGACTGGGTGGTGGTGAGAGAGGGTTAGCACATCTAACCCTGAGTTGTTAAGGGTCAGCTGTAGTTCATTCTCTGCTTTGAAACAGCAAGAAGTAAAAACTGGAGACTATGAAGTAGTTCATCCTTTTTTCAGTAAAAATCGTGCAGATGAATTTTGAATATTCATGGCAAATTAAAGCAAACCATTGGCTGCTTAGGACCTAGTACACACAGAGTGCACCAAGTCAGGCATTCTACTCCCACAAAACAGAGTGCTGAAAAGCTTGCTAAATACAGTTTCCATTTGATAATTTTTAAAGTGACTTATTACAACCCTTGGTGTCCACATCACCTGTTCTATACATGTCCTTTAAAAATCCAGAAGCCTAGAGGAAAAGACTCGAGATAAAACAATCAGGTGCAATGTCTTTTGGGGCGCTTTGAGGAAATGCAATGTATCCTAAGTGTTGATTTCCACTGTTGTTTTGTAAATAACAAAGCATGTAGTGACCCATCTGTCACGTAGCTTAAAAAGGTTCTGCTGGGAATATGGAGGAATGTTACCAGTTGTTGAGTATTACCTGTGTCAGTGCCCATGGTCATTCCTTCTATTTTTTATGTTTATTAATCTTAGAGCTAAAAGATAAACATTTCTTTAAAGCCTTAAGAAGGTATAGTTTTCTCAAGAACATGTTTCTTTTCTACCGGAAGTCCCACCTGAGACCACACAGTATTAAAGCTGCCTGATTTGGGCTTTTATTATGTAACCCCCATGTGTTGGAGCTTAAGCAATAAAAACTTGAAATCCTGTTAGAGAACAAGGTTTATCCAAGGAGTAAATGTGGGCTATAAAGATATAATCATAAAATAATATAGCATCTTAGTGATGCTATTTAGCCTAAGCTGGAGGATCGATAGGTTTACTCAACAGTTAGATGTTCTGTTGTCGTTTTGAGTCTCCAAAATAAAAGGAAAGAAGGAAAGCCTGACATTGGACATGCAACTTATTTTTGCCTATCTTTGTCTTATTTTTTCCTATTAAGGTTAAGAATAAATTCCTGTCTGGTGGGAATATGCTTAAATGAAGATTAATGACTGAACATGGTTAAAACCCTTTGAGAATTATTTGATGTGTTACATACACAGAGAGCATTCTCATTTATTATTTGACTTATAAATAACTTGGCAAAGAAATAATGTCTTAAATTCACATCAGTCTTACCGATTAGGAGATAATATTAAATATGGAGGAAATTAGACCAACCTAACTTGGCAGCTTTCCAAATTTTGTGAGCCCGCTAAGGTCAGAATGCTGTATACCGATTAGGAACACAAGTTACCTAATGAAGAGAAATTTAGGGAAGATGGATTGCTTGAGGCACTCTCTGTCAGGTACTCTCTGAAGACAGGGATAAAGAGAAGGGCGAGATTGAGGAAACTTTAAGAAAGAGAATAATGGATAAAAGCGAATTTAAAGAAGTTTTTCTCTTTCACGTACAATGTAACTTACTTTCTCTCCAAGAAAGGTTTGGGAGGGTCTGTATTATCTTTTGCAGGGCTGGGGGGTGAAGACGCTCACTTTAATCAAGTGTGGACTAAAAAGTTTATTCTTTGCCCCCAAATATGTCTTGGGCTGTTTGGGTGTTACATAGTGAAGCCTCTATTCAAGCTAATTCCCTTCTGTCTGGAAGGGGTTCGGATGCTGGATGGAGATGTCACCGACATGGTTGAAGCGAAATCGGTTAGCTTCAATCCCCAGCACGTGCATATCTACAGTGCAAGCTGGGGCCCAGATGACGATGGCAAGACCGTGGACGGACCGGCTCCCCTCACCCGGCAAGCCTTTGAAAACGGCGTTAGAATGGTAGGTTTTAAAAGCCCCTGGGCTCATACTTTGTCGATCGGTGATGGTCTCTCGGGAAGCTATCTGTGCAACTGTGGGTTCTAGTCCTTCAGTCTAGAGGAACGGACAGAGCTGAGACAGGTATAGAAGGGGGCACTCAGGGGAGCCTGGGTGGCTCACTTGGTTAAACAGCTGACTCTGGATGTCAACTCAGGTCATAGTCTCAGGGTCCTGGGATCGAGCCCCACCGAGCAGGAAACCTGCTTGTCTTCCTCTCCCTCTGCCCAGCCCCTGCTTGCTTTCTCTGTCTCTGTCTCTCTCAAATAAATTTTAAAAGGAAGAAAGAAAGAGGCACTGAGCCTTTGGGATTGTGTGTTGAATCCGTTCTACAAATAAGCTAAGGGCTGGAGAGTTTGCCCTGATAAGAACAGAGGTACATTCAGATGCTTAGATTTGCTCAAAGGAAATGTATTCATTAATATATTAATCTTGCACTTGGAGGATTTAAATTATTTTTTTAAATATTTTATTTAAATTCAGTTTGCCAAAAAAATAAAAACTAAAAAATCAAAAAATTAAAAATATAAAAATAATTTAAAAATTAAAATAAATAAATAAATAAAATAAATAAATTCAGTTTGCCAACATACAGTATAACACCCAGTGCTCATCTTCTCTTGTGCCCTTCTTAGTGCCCATCACCCAGTTACCCCATCCCCCTACCCACCACCCCTGCTGCAACCCTCTCTTTGTTTCCCAGAGTTAGGGGTCTTTCATGGTTTGTCTTGGAGGAATAAATTCTTAGCACTGCGAGATGGAGGAGAAATGGAGATACTGAACCTCTCCGATTGGTGTTGAGGTCACCCAGCAATGCCTTTCTGGGCCTCTCCCTTTCATACTCCATTCCCTGGTTCCACTTCTGTCCCAGGACAGTATTATTGTTATGCTGGCTCCCGAGTTCCCTAACAAGGCAGCTCAACCATCATCATTTTCCTTGATTTCACTAAAAAAAATCCACTCACCACTCTTCCCCTCAAAAAAACTGACCACATAATCTAAGGTGATAAAGTGTCTCCTTCAAATAACAAATCTTAAAAAAATCCTATCTTAAAAAAAATCCTCTTATTTTAATTAAATAAAAAAATAAGGCCACAGTATTGCTTGGAATCATGGAAGGAGGAGCACCCCATTAGAAACAACTCCTTTCTGTTTCATACTTGGGGTGATTTAAAGCATGCATTTTAGTCATGATCTGGACCTATCCTCCCTTTCCTTCATTATCTCTCTTTACTCTTTTGGAATTGAAGCAAGCATATTCCACTCTTCCCATTCATTAGTGCGTGCTGCTTTCCATGCACATCCCTGCCTCATTCCCATGTCCAATGACTGTACAGCTGATTCTCTTGAACCATCAAGCCTCAGTTAAAATGCTTCTTCTCCCCAGAAGCCTTCTCACTGCCCAACCTAGAGCTAAGGGCCAACAGCCCCTCCCCTGCCCCCAGTACACTTTATGTTCTTCCTGGAGTTGCACGTAATCATTATCATATGGTGCTTTATATCAGAGCTATCCTTGCCTCTATCTTCCTCATTAAATTGTATGTCCCAAGGTAACCAAGCCTGTGCTCTGCCCATCTTTATGGGCTTTGCAAAACCCATGGAGTCCGTGGAACTCTAGTGAGTCCTCAGTAAATGTTTGTGGAATCTCATTTAATTTACTATGAATTATGCCAGCCACAGGATAGTTGTGTATTCAGCCCAGATTTGGAGCAGTGGAATGCATGCAGCTGCTTGATGTCATGTAGCAGCTGGAGTACAAATAATAATGCTTCTTCCACCTTTGTGGGATTGGTTTTGGGGTTTAAGCACAAGACTAAGCTAAGCTACCTGCTGGTTATTTTGAAATAGACTGGGAGGGAAAGTTAATGCGCTCGTTCAGGACATGCTTCCTAACTGAAAGATGGTTCAGGTTTGGTTAAGGTGTATGTTCTAGTTCTGTCAATTTTTAGCTACTAAGAGTTCTTTAAAGCTATAGAATTGTGTTTTAAATCATTTTGTCTAGAATTTACCTTTTGAGGTGTCTGAACACCAAATGAATGTATTCTAAGTGATCTGGTGATTGCATTACCGAAGCCCTGGACTATAGATGAGTATTCTCTGTGCTATCAATTGAATGGTGATTCAAGTTAAATAGATCAAAGTTAGGTCATATTTAATTTTTAAATTATATGTGTATAGCTTTTGATACAACATAAAGAATAGGCTGGAGTTTCTCATTAATATATTAGTAATTAGTAATTAGTAATCTCAATAGTGTATAGAGAATGCCCCATGTTCATAGTTGCCACTGAATCAGATGACATGAACTTATGTTTTTAAATGTATTTTTGCTAGAGAATCTTTCATTCAATGGTAATCTTAACTGGAAGTTCAACATGTAAAACAAATTAAAAATCTGGTACTTTGGTTGAAGGAGGAAAGGGTTAAGATCTTCTGAGGAAGCTATTCAAACTTATAGGAAGATTATATTTAGAAACAGTTTTGAAAAAATTACTCTGTATTCATTATTAATTACAAAAGTAACCCATGCTTATTAAAGTAAATCATAATTTTATAAAGATGAAATTAAAAATAGATTCCCCACACAATTAAGTAACCATTAAGAGTAGGGACTACACCCTTCTGCACTTCTGTGTACATTTACACAGCAGACAGGGGTCACATGGCCTGTGTGTGTGTTGCTCTTTTGTAATGGGCATTCTTCCAGGGTAATTCATAGGGATAGAACCCATTTATTATAATGTTTCAACATTTTTATAATATGGAGATATTTCCAACATTTCACTGAAGATTGTTCAAGGTTTTAAACTGAAAAAAGAAGCGGGGCAGGGGGTGGTGGTGGTGTTGAGCTATTTACTTTTAGAGATGAGGTAGTAACAAAAGAAATAACTCGTAAAAAACAATAGATTATTCTTTGGCTGGTATCATGGCACATTCAATTATGGAAATGCTGTGGTGACCTATTTAAATGTGTTTAGATCAACAGGATAGGGTTTTTATGTGTTTACTATACATAGGCTTTGGACTTAGCCAGGATTGAGTCCAGAATCTGTCATTTACTGCTCTCTGACCTGATACAGATCAAATCACCTCTGTTCCCATTTCCTCAACTAAAGTAAGGCAATAATAGTACTTACAGAGATGTTATGAGTGTTAAATGAGATAATGCATATAAAGCAATTGACACAACACCTGGAACATTACAGGTGCTCAAGAAATACATTTACCTATGGTATTTGTGTGTATGTGTATGTATATTTATAGGTATCTGTGTGTATATACATGTATATAGATTTGTATATAGTATTTGTGTGTGTATGTATACCCACACATATTTTTTTTTTCAGAGAAGAGACCATGTCCTTTGAAAAAACTTCGTATTTCTCCTCAGTCGCTCATGCTTGTCTACCATTTCTACACTACAGAATTCTAGATGATTCCACGGAGTTACCTGTAGTGGTGGATTAAAAACAATATATAGAAGTCAGCATAGACTTTCTGAGTTCTCGTATGTCATATACTTTGTTCTTCCTATGTCTGTATTCACCTCCAATTTCATTTGCCCTTAAAAGCACATCTCCATTTTGAGATAACCTCTTGATATATAGATTCATTCTACTTATCTATGTTTGCAGTCTTGAATTTAATTTATATTTTCCCAAGAGATGTCTCTCTCTAAATATCTATGAATATATAATTTAACATTTTTAAAGCGGTATATTAGTTTCCCAGGAGAAAGAAAACTTCACTTCTTTATTATCGGGCATCAAATGGCACAGTGCATTCTATATTCTTTGAGATTTTATCCTGATTTTTGTTCTTGATATACATTGTCAAATATGTAGAAAATGATTAGATGAAAACTTTATACAAAGTTAGATTATAAAGTGCAACTAAGAAATAAGTGATTTTTTGGCAGTGTAATTTAAGGAATGAAGAAATAAGTAACTACTATAATAGTTCCCTCTGGTAACTGGATGAAACCCTATGTGACAGCTTAAAGTCATTCTGGTCTACTAGAGTTTTAACTCTATCACTTACAAAAATACAGGAATTGAAATTTCTTTATTCTTTCTATAAAATTTAGTGAGCTCTCATTTTCTGTGTAATGTAGATAAAGCAATGAAGGAGACGTCTAAATTTTATATGCAACACATAAAAGTCCATACATTCTAGCAACAAGCCGGGAAACAAACCATCAAGACCACCCGCTAAAGATAAGTGTTCTAAATGAGATGAACGGGTAGGGGGGCAAAGCAGAATTGCTGTAGTTCAGGAGGATGGGGAGTCCTCTCTGAGGTGATCCATGAGTAGGAATGTAAATGGGAAAAGGCCAGTTATGTGGAAGGAATGTTTTCTGCAGAAGAAACAGCTAGAGCAAAACACCAGAGTGGAGGATGATGGGGGTTTGTTCGTTCACAGAACAAAATAGTGATTTGAGTGATGGGAGCAATGTGGACGGAAAGCAGACAGTAGGAGGTGGTTTAGAGAGGTAGTCAGGGGCCAGCCCAGCAGGGCTTTCTAAACCATGGATGGAGGCACCTGGGTGGCTCTGGTTGAGTGTTGGCCTTTGGCTCTGATCATGATCCCGGGGTCCTGGGATCGAGTCCTGCATCAGTCCCCCAGCAGGGAGCCTGCTTCTCCCTCTGCCTGTGTCTCTGCCTCTCTCTGTGTGTCTGTCATGAATAAATAAATAAAATATTTTTTAAAAAATTATAAAACATATATAAACTACAGATGGGGGTTTGCATTTTATTGCATTGCAGAAAACCCTTAGAGGTTTTCTGAGCAGTGGCCTGCAGGGACACAAAATTTTCAGAGCTTGCTGCTGTACAGGAAATGGACTCTCTGGGAGAGGGGCAGGGAGGATTCCTCCTGTGGAAGATTGAAATGGTCCAGGGAAGAGTTGGTGATAAGCCAGGGGAGGGTGGCAGCAACATCAGGACAAGTAGCGAGGGGTGTGGCAGGAGGGAAAAGCCTACGTATCAAGACAGATTTTCACAAAGGAAATATATTTTGCTCACGGAATCCAAGTATTGATCATGTCCATTCCTTCTGCTTGCTAATCAAAAAACGTAGCAAATATTGGATTTCAAAATGCTCCCTATTTGTTTACTATAAGATGAGCATTTGGTTCAGTAAAATGTAACACTCTTTTCAAAGACTAACAAAATCAGAATTGATTCAATTTATAACCTTCAGAATTAAGGTGCCAGCGTCACATTAGACGAACCTATGTTGAACAAACCGTGTTACCAGTGACAGTTTGCTCTTTTCCCCCAGAAATTGCAATTTATTTGATGCCTAGGAGCTATAAAATTAAATGCAGGAATCGGAGGTACATAATTTGAGTGGTGTACAATTGATGATGATGGATGATGATGATAGTAATAATAATAATCGTAATAATAGTAATGATACTAAAACACTTAACATTTGCCAGTCTCTTAGAGGATGGTCACTCCTCTGAGATCCAAAATAGATAACTTTGAATCTTCACGATGGTCACATAAGATAAATCCTGTTCTCACCAATTTTATAGAACACAGGTATCCGCAGAACTAAAGTCAGAATGTGAGCCTCAAAGAAATCTAATACACTACTTTGTATGTCATCATTTCCACTTGATTTGGTGCATCTGACTTCCTTGTATCGTCCGTGACCACACATCGGAGCTTTTCTCCTGTTACTGGTGAATTAATTTCTCACCTTCTACCTAAACCCACCTCCTCCATTTCCTCACTGGATGCCTTAGGTTCTCGCCTCCCTAAAGACATGGCTCGATCAGTTCTCTCTTCTCTCATCATCAACTAAACTTGCCTCTTGTCTGTCTGACTGCCATCCACCTCCTGTCAGTTCTTTCTCAGAAGAGAGAAGTGAGACTCTCTGCGGTCTTCTTCGGTTTTTCCAATTACTGATTCATTTCTTTTTTCCCCCCCTCTTTGATACCATGGTTCATACTTGTCCTCTACAAGCTCTTTTTCCATTGTCTCTTGAAGCCACTCATCAGAACCCTGACCCCTCACAGCCCAGAAGCTGTTCATGTCAAGACCACAGTGACTTTCTTATGTAAAACCCAGGGCTCTTTTCTGATCCCTCCTGGCAAGGAAAACTGCCTGCTTCTTCTGGTCCCCAATCAAATACACACGCTCCAACCCTTCAGAACCCCTCATTCTTTCTATTTAGTGTATTTTCCTATCTTGTGGATGAATTGTTTCCTCTATAAAGACCCCCAAATGGAGCGTTTTGCTCTGTGCTATATCCCAAGTATCTAAAATAGTATCTGTTTAGTGATGAGTGAACGACTGTGACTGTGTGAGTGAATTCCATGCCAGTTTGCTGCATATACTGAGTGAATTTATGTAAGGATCACACTTGCATTGTTTTTTTTATTAATAATATGGAAATGAGTTACTAACATACATGGTGTATTCTGGTGATTAATGCACACAGACTACAGGTTCAGACTCTCTAGTGGGTTTCAGTACACTTTTACCATGTTCAAGTTAATTAGCCTCTCTGAGAATCAGTTTGTTCCTCTATAAAATGGAGCTAAATGCTAGTAATTACTTTATAGGACTGTTGTGAGGATTATGTGATTAATGCCTGTAAAATATGCAGCAGAGTTTCTGGAACGCTGTAAAGTCTCTAATTATGTCTTGAGTCTTAATCATTATCACTTCTAAAAAGGCCAGGGTAATAAAAGTGAAATACTAATTAATCGTGCAGAATACTCTAAAAAGTCTTAATTGTCCAAAATTTCTAGGTTAGTGGATTAATCCATTTCATAGTTCTGAGTCATCCTTAAAGAAGGTAAATCTACAGTCTTGAGATTATTATTAAGGAATGGCCAAAATAAATGGGACAGCATATCCAAGGGAATATTTGCTGATGTCTATTCTGTAAAACACTAATTAATAAAATGCCCAAAAAGGGATGGGTGAAGGATTTTGCTATCAAGGAGACTTGAGAAACACCACTTCTTATATGCTCCCTTTCAAAACTTAAAAGCATATTAAAGGCTTTGAGAAGTTCCACAGTAAAGAACTGTGTGTAACTTGATTTACTTAATGTTCTAAACTTTAACCACAGAAAAACTTCTATTTTTGTGACTCATTTTGAATTGGTGTAAATTTAATTTCATTTTAAACTGTTTGGAATTGCTTTACAAAAGTTCAGCTAAACCTATTAGGCCTTTAGAATCAGAACATTAGAACTGGAAGCAATTTGGTTGAATGATTTTTACCGACATTTGTATTTTTTTCACTGGTTGATTTCACTATGGGTCATCCTATCTACCTTCCTAAAATGGATGATTTCTTCTTTTCCTCAGGCTAGTCATCCAGTACATCTTTCTTTCCTGTCTTACTTCCTAAAAGTCTACGGAATGTGTCCCCTTGTCCTCACAATTAGAACCAGCATCTCTCACACAGACTTGAGCCATAGCATCCTTCCAAAGCTTCCGTCCTCCTGGCTTGAGCTTCAACTTTCAATTCAGCATGAATGCTGCAGCCAAAGAAGTATTTTTTTTTTTATGTAAATCTTGTCATTTGTCTTCTCTTTAAAACTTATCACTTCTCCCTAGGACCAACAAGGAATATTCTTTTTTTTTTTTTCAACAAGGAATATTCTAAGCTTCTTAATAGGGCACAAAGGTCTCTCACAATCTTTCCAGCAATCTCAGAATCAAAATCTTGCATGTCGTCAAAGGAAAGGACCATTTATACCTTACTCTCATTCAAACTGACACGATTACATGTCCTGTCACCATGGTAAACATATGGCCTGGCTCCTTAGTTATGACTGGCAAAGCCTTCCTTTGGGGAAAACTCTTTGTTTGTCTGCCCAGGCAGTTCTAAATAGGAAAATGATTTTACAAAACAAGTAAGTCAGTTGACAGTGTTTTAGATATAAGTGACCCAAGGTTTGATATCAGAATAAGAAGCTAACTGCCTGAAGTTTTCTTTGATAGTCTTTATTCATTTTTTTTATTCCTGATTGCATTCAGGAGACATTCACTGTGTGATTATCAATATTCTAGTAGGTACTTTGCTAGGTAGTAGTGAAAGATGAGTAACACTCAGTTGTTGTGTTTGGGAAGCTCACTGTGTAATGATGAATAAATGTTCTAAATAAAGTGCCAAGCAAATTCCCCAAGACCCCTCAGTTTCTAGAATCTCGTAAGCAATAAGGACAGACTACACAGCATACAATTATAAAACTTTTGTTTTCAGTCTAGTTGCCTTACAATCCTCTTTTTTGCCCCATTTGGGTTATTAAACTTAATTAATATTGGGTGCATTTTTACATTCGTCAGCAGGCATCTCATGCATTGACAGGTTTTCACAATTTCCTGACAAGGGTATTTTATAACATCCTTCGGGAAACAAGCAAAAATTGGGACTGAATCTTTTCGGGGTTTTTTTGTAGTCAGGAAATCCTACACTCAGATTACCAGTACTTCCCTTATTATTTTACTGAGAAATATTTCTCAAGTCCCTGCTACATATCAAGCACTAATTTGGCATTTATCTTACTCTTTTATCTGGAGAAATCATGTACCTCATTGCACGTATTATAGGAGCAGATTCTAGAATTTTCTTTACTGTGCTATCTACTGGTATACTTTCAATTTCAGATCATTGTTCTTTGGGTTTTTTAGGCTTGGGGATTATCAATGAAAGCGTACCAATGTATTCATAGCAGAATCAATATCAAGGATGGGGAAACAAAATTGGGTGAAATCTGAATCATTGGCCTCTCATCTCCCTTCATTCCCATCCTCTCTCTGTTCTTCTCAGGAACTCCAGATGGAAACCAGGACATTTAATGAACATCTATACAGTGCATGCCTGGCTGTTGAGTCTTTTATGAAGTCTCTGATTAGTATATCCCCTTCCTATCATCTATTTCCTTTTCAGTTTACCAGATTTTATACCTGATTGGATATTTGGAATACTTGCTGAAAACAGAGTTGCTTTACAGTCATACACTGTCCCTTATATACACACATGTGCACATACACACATTCCTCCAATCCTTAAATTAAAGGCATATGTTCACCAGAAGGGGAGAGAAAAGGTATAATGAGCTTGTATAATAAACGCAGTAATAATAATCATAATAAAATTAACCAATTCCACTTGGGAAGAATATATTTCTGTCTGATACACATCTAGCTGTAACAGGCTTGGTACCAGTTCGCATTTTAATAAATGACAGATTGCTGTTGAATTAGTTGGCAAACGTTTTAAAACTTTGGAATGGTATATGGATAGGCAAAGATAGACAAAGGAGTTTATTTAATATTGGTTCCACTTAATCACAATTGACTTTAACTGGAGTTTGTTTAATAATCCTCCATTAGTATCTAACTATATCCTGGTGGAACTCTGTGTCCTTAGGGCTGTAACAAAGCTAAGAAGTGATTTGCCAAATGGACTCAATCTAACATTTTCCGTTTTGGAAACAGAATTGTTTGTCTTTATAAATATAAATATATATACGCGATGTGGTTTCACATTCTATAATCTTAACAAAGTTATCTGCCATCCAAGTATCAGTTTTAGATTCCTGGGTTATTGTGAACTGTGATATATTTGCATAGAAAGGAGCACTAATCTCTCCTACCCTTGTGTAAATTGCAAATGTCATTTATTTATTGTCACATTGTTTTCAGTTTTAGTTTAGAGATTGACTCTGTAAGTAGTTTATACTAACTTTAGCAAATGCCATTCTAATTCCCTCTGTTCTCCTTATGGATTAACTAGATATCAGTAGCCATCGTTTTTCTCTTTTTGCTCATTTTGTTCTATATATAGTGACATATCGGGGAGGGCATGAAGCCCTTACCATTCTAGTGTAGTCTGGATGTCATACAGGGATTGGATAGGTCAAGTTAAAGTCCGTACCAAACCTGCATTTCTGTGATTCAGAGCATAAATTTAAGAAAGGTGATAGAAATGTTCTTTAACATAACTTGGAGTGACCATGATAAAAAAGGCCACTGTGAAATAAACAAGGATAAATTGAAGTGAGTTGATAATATCAAATGATTTTAAAGTGTGTACACTTTTATAGCAGATTTTGTTCCCTTGACCTGAGCTTACAGTCCCCTCTGAAGGAGGAAAACAATCAAATTTAATATTCAGGATGGTAAACATTATGATTACTATGAATTCTAGCCACTTGGGTTAGGCATAACAATGGTCTTCATAGGATGTCACCGCCCACAGGGAGGCTTCTCCCCCTAGCCCGACCTTGCCTGCGTCCACCCCAAGCTCCGGGCTCCTGTGTTAGGTTGTCCACAAGGCTTCCCTGGTGCCCCCACCACGCATTTGGAGCCCCGGGGAAGAAAAAAAAAAAGATTTGGAAGCTGAGTCTTCGCAGAGTAGGTAACCTGACCATTAAGAAGCATGAATGTGGCTCTCCCTTGGCTACTTCTTCACCACCAGGCTGTGTGAATCCACTCCTGTCAGGTGCATCACATGGGTCTGGCTGTGCATATTCACTCTCTGCTAACGGTAGCTATAGTTATGGTCATTGAAGTGGATGCTCTCTTCTCTGAAGTCCTGGGAAACATCATTGGAGCAAACTGACTTGGCATATGCTGAACTTCACTGTATTGTCTCTTGATCCGCCTCCCTGGGCACAAGCTGTGACAATGTAGAAAGTACTGACCTGAAATTCACAGGGAGCTGGGTTGAAATCTTTTTGGTTTCCCTCCAGTGTTTTGACCCGGGTCAAGTGGCTAAGTTATCAGAGCTTCTGCTTCCCAAAGGAAAGACTGATAATGCCTATTTTGTGGAGCCGTCTGTCTTCATGACAGACAAATGCAGTGCTCAGACCTACTGCTGGTCTTCTCCTCAGAGGAAGGGCCACGCTTGATGCATCTTTAAGGACCCCAGAGTACCCGCCACAGGATCTTGTAAATAATACAAGCTTGATATCAAGTGTAATCCTAGCAGAAGTGTGATTTGCTTTCAGTGAAGTTAGGATTGTGTTTATGGGAAGAAACTGTGAAGGACTGATTTTCTTTATTTCAGAAATGTTATGGGCTGCTTCACAAAAGACCAAAGTGGTTATTTCATGGAGTTATTTCATGGCCTGTGATGTTCAGACCCACCGGTGAGCTTTGGAGAGGAACAGCTTGCTTGCTGTCTCTGAGTTGAGCTGGCAGTTGGGACCAGTCCACCATAGTGAGGCATTCTGTAAGCTAATGTAGAGAAGAATATATACCTTTCCTCTTTTTTTTTTTTTTTGAATATTTTTATTTATTTGAGAGAGCGAGCACGAGCAGGGGGAGAGGCGTAAGGAGAGGGAGAAGCAGACACCCCTACTGAGCAGGGAGTCCGCAGGATTCCAGGACCCTGGTATTATGACCTGAGCTGAAGGCAGATGCCTAACCAACTGAGCCACCCAGGCACCTTTTTTCATTACTGCTAGAGTATCCCTTGTCTCCTTTCCAAACGCCTTTCCAAATGGTATAAATTCCATTCATACCCCTGTTCATAGTAAATATTTTTTTCCTCCGTGAAAGGAATCTTTCAAATTTTACTCCTTTAACAGAAATTTAAAGGTGTGGTATCTTTCTGGGCAGTTTCATAATAGGTAATGAACATTAATATCAGCAATGTCCTCAGTTTCATAAACCTATCTCTCCTGAAACAGTCCTGAGCCTGATTTTGCTTTTGCTCTGGGATGATCCAAGATATAGAAACTTTTCTTATGTAGGTCTTCTTTTTCTCCCCAAAATGGGAATGCTGGGATAGTAGGTGTACCTGAAATGGCTGCATTGGTGCTGTTAAGTATTGACTGTGATTATTTCAGAGAGTATATAAGATTTGCATGTATTGTTATAGCTGCTTGGAATGAGGAATTGAGAAACCTAATTTGCATGTTCCTCCTCCCAGCCAGTATTCAAGATCCTAAGGTCCTGGGAAAACAACTTGAATAGAACTCCAATCATGGAGGCTGTGGGAGTGACAAGAAGTAAATCATAACTTGGATTTGCTGAGGTTCAGTGAGTCAGTAAGGAAGATAAGGCCTGAGAAAAAAAAAATGAAGGATTGACCATTATGAATTGACCATAGAGAAAATATTAATAGACAATTATTTGGGAATTGTTGATTTGGCAGGTAAGATAAGGCAGGAAGAGAAAAGTTTGTTTTGTTTTGTCCAGTACACTATTGTTAAGAAGGTTTCCCTAAACCATGTTATTATGTACTTTTAGAAACACCTCATGGCAGTACTAGTCATTGGGCATGAGCATTTCAGTCGAGGTGGGAATGGACCCATCTGGTTCTAGCTCTGCTACTAATTGGCTCTGCGACCTTCATCTCCTTAGTTTACTGATAGAGGAATTTAAAATTTCAACGTATGAACCTCTTATGTGTCCAGTTCTAAGTAATATCCATAGCTCATTATTCCACTCCGCATTTGCATTATAAAAATTCTTAAATGTACAGAATATCTAAAGGATAATAGGAATAAAATACTTCTCTTGAAAGCATATTTATTTCCATTAGTAAATGTACCTGGTTTTTAGTTCCTGCTAGATAGTCTGCCTTTTCTCCATGAAAGACTGATTTTCTTCTTGCAGTTATACTTTGCAAATAAAGTAAAAGAAATCTACACTGTTGTAATACTGTCATTGGGAGCCAAGGGTCACACCATTGTGTACTGTGGTGATAAAGTGTCAGAAGCTGTATTATGTGTACAAATCCTCAGTGTCAACCTCCTGAAGAAAAGGCAGCTCCAGGACAGGATTGGTCTTACCAGGCCTTTAGTGAGCTGAAGTTTTTGTGTTTGTTTGTTTGTTTGTTTGTTTTGTGAGTTGAAGTTCTATTGAATTTATATTCTGGCAGATAAGCAGCTCGTTTTTTAAAAATTGTTTTCTGTTTACATGATAAACATAAATATAGCTTTTTATCAGGAACCTGAGTCTAAGGGAGTTTTGCATTTACAGAATTGATTAATTTTTATGCTAGTTTTGGCCCTTTATTTATTCCAAGTGTCCTTTTAGAAAACAAATAAAGTTACCTTTAGGTTCCCTGAATTAAAGACATCATGCTGCTCATTCAGGTACTAGAACATGAACAATGTTGCAAAAAGACCCCAAATGTAGCTTATAAGTGTAAACATATTTATCATTTCGCCAGATTTGCTTGCATCTATTTTCGCCAATAGTTGATTCCATGATCACAGATTGAGTTCTCTATTCCTTCATAAAGGGAAGTTGGCTACGCTTGGTATGTTTGTGATGTGTATAAAATGGCTTTTCATTTGTGCATGGTAAAACTAATATGCTTGCTAATAACTACATCTGATATTTTCAATGTATTAAAAAACCTACAGAACATGGAAAAATGCTTAATATACATGGCTTAGCTACCAGTTGTATACACAGCAAATCAGAAGAAAGTCTGATGGGGAGTGGAAAAGGTGGGTGAGGCTGACATGGAGGGGAAGAGAGGGTGAAGTCCTATGACACAAGAAAAGGTAGGAAGACAAAAATGGGGAGAAACAGCTTACCATTCACAAAAGGCTTCTTCACCTCACTTTTAGTACTTAAAAAAAAAAATAACTGTATGTGTATTTTCAGTCTTTTTCAATCATCAACCATGCTTGGACAGGGTAAGTAGAATAGAATGAGAATAGTGAAGAGCTGCCCACGGAGTACTTTTTGTAAGTTAGTCTATGGATGTTTTGACGGTCCTTCCTCCACAAATTCAAGTTAGGGCTATATGGTAATTTGGGCAGTGGACAAGCTACAGCAGGTGTGGAAAGATTAAGAATAGCAGTGTGGGGAGGCACTGGGGCCAAAGGAAAGTTGACCATCAACAGGTGTTGCTGGAGGACACTCTTATTTGTTGGCTCTCTGTTGAAATCATCTTTGGGAAGCACTGTTAAGTATTTTCAATCCTAGAACTTTTGCTTGGAGATTAGAGGAATTAGGAGCTGATGGCTGCACTCAAATTACCAAATAAACCATCATTGATGATGGTTTGGTTTTTAAATACTTCAAATAGTCGGGTACCTGGGTGGCTCAGTGGTTGAGCGTCTGCCTTTGACTCAGATCCCAGGATCAAGTCCCCCATCAGGCTCCCTGCAAGGAGCCTGCTTCTCCCTCTGCCTGTGTCTCTGCCTCTCTGTCCCTCATGAATGAATGAATTAATTAATTAATTGATTTAAAAATACTTCAAATAGTTCCTCTGTTTTACTTAATAATCCTTAGAGCACAATAATAAAATATTCTGAGAGCAGAAGTAGAATTAAGTGAAACCTGTATACTCTTTATGTCAGACACTCTGACTTGCAGAGTAAGTAGATCATAGAAATAAGGGTTGCACGTGCATATTTTCTGGGTGAAGGAAGACACCACAGTCACGACTGACAAAGTTACCATTTTGGCGTAGGATTGTTTCTGATAAAATAGCCCTTAACCTATAGATTTCTAACCCTCAACACATCTTTTACTCTTTTACTCTTTAAGAGTATCTCACTATCTGTCTTCTTCGATTCCCTTGTGTTTTGGTGGGGAGTAGCTCACTTGATACCCTGGGTTCAAATGAGTCTCATTTACAGCTGACCCTTGAACAATGTAGAAATGAGGGACACTGACCCTCTGCAAAGTCAAAACTCCCTGTGTAACTTTTGACTCTCCCAAGACTTAACTACTTGACCAGCAGTCTTACCGATAACACACAATTACATACATTTTGTATGTTATATGTATTATATACTGTTGAATTACAATATAGTAAGCTAGAGAAAAGAAAATCGTAAGGAAGGGAAGGTACATTTACACTGTTGTACTGTATTTATATAAAAAAAAATTACATATGAGTGGATTCGTGTAGTTGTTCAAGGGTCAACTGTAATGAGTTTCCCTACCACAGTCCCCATCTTGCCCCAGTGAACTGATTAGAGAAACAAATCCCAGGCTTTCCCAAAGACATCTTACTGAATCTGCACCATGGCTGCATTCTCTTGGTGCATTCCCAAAGACTTTGTCCCACCAACTTCAACCAGAATTGTCTCCAAGGCATTGGAAGTTGTGTGACCATCTGCTTCTGATTTGTTCTCAGTTATGTATTGTATTTCTTTTTGGATTACATTTTAGATCACCTTTAAGAAGTTTTTGTTTTTATGTGAATCATCTAGCCTACTGATGATAATGCTTCAAAGCATTATTTTTTTTAAGATTTTATTTGTTTGAGAGAGAAGATGACCATACCTCTGGAGGGGCAGAGGCAGAGGGAGAGGGAGAAGCAGACTCCTCATTGAGCAGGAAACCCAGCATGGGCTCAATACCAAGACTCTGGGATCATGACCGACTGAGCCACCCAGGTGCCCCAGAGTCAAAGAGTTATTAGCTTTAAAAAGCAATATATATTTTAGAATATTGAAAGATTTTGTGGAAGTGCTACAAATACCTTTCAGAAGTGTGTTGTTGCTGTCTTGCCTATTATGTTTCTAGACCAGACCTATTTCTGCTAATGAACCTGCTCCATTAAAGAATAAGATTGATTTTGTTAAAAAGATGATTGATTTTGTTTTAAAAAAAATGAACAACTCTTTCTTCATATCTCAGCTACAAAATATTGTGGCTATCTTTGTCTTTCCTCTGCCTCTTCTGGCCTGAATCCCCTTTATCTGTGTTCGAGGTTTGGAAGAGCTTCCTTAGAGGGTGGTGCTCTTTTCTCACCAAAAGAACAAATATCGAAAAAAGATGGGGATTGGAGTGTTGTAGGGGGTTTGGTAATTGGGCACACAGGCTATGGAAGACATCGCAGATAAAGGAAAATTCCTCATCCTACCCATCATGTGTTGTATCGTCCTGTCTCTTCATGTTGGCACATACAGATACATGTCTTCTGATCAGATTTGTTGGGACCTCAGTCCCCTTTCTCCTCCAAATTCTGATGGCTTACATATTACTTAGCGTTACTCGGTTTTCTAATCTGTAAAATACATATTTTACTTGCTGGTGTTGCCCTAAATCAACCCATATTTGTGAAAGCACCAGCACAATGTCCAGCCACCTTTTTTTTTTTTTTTGTAAATTTCAGGAGTCTCTAGTCACTTATGCATGCCCCTTTAAGAATATTTTCTAGGCGACATGGGAAAGAAAGTAATATTAAAATATCAAAACCTAACTGCATTGGCTAAAGAATTATCACACCATTTTAAAGAAAGAAATTTGGTTCCATCAAACCTCAAAACCTAGCCTCAGGTGTAAGATTTAATTGGTAATGCAGCCTAAGGTAGCCTTTTCTCACCTCTGGAACCACAAGAAAATCCAGTTCCTTTCTAGCCTTTAGTTATACAATTATGGGGTATTATAAGTTGACTTTTGTAAGGCATACATGAAAAGAAACACATGTACAATTAAGTACACAATGGAAAAAAATAGCATTTGGTCAGATGGATTTTCTATGGATTTCACAAAATGTTTTGCCTTGAGTTTACCAACTTTTAACTTAGCACCCAATTTAATTGGAAGATTTTTTTTTCTTTTTTCATCCAAAGCCATATTTAAATAACCAGTTGCAATCACAATACTTAACCAAACTAGAAAATATCATTCCATACACTTTGGGAAGATATGTGCCTCAAGAGTCTTTTCTCTTTATTCTACTCTGCCCACCTTCCCTTCTCCCTACAGCCCACATTAAGATTCAATTCTGAAATTACTCTGAATTTTGGAGAAATGTCCAGATTTTCTTTTACCACATATGTTTTGATTTTTCTGAATATTGCACACTAATGGGAATCTGCTGTGCATCTGTAGTAAATAAATCTTTGAATTGTTAATTGTTTCAGATTAACCCCATAGATCTTTAGCATAGATCTTTATGGTGTTTTTAACCCACAAATTAGTTTATTTCTGGGACTTTAATCATAAACTATACACACATGCATAAAGGTCAGAATGCCTGGTGGATAGTTGGGCGGCAGCATCTATATATTCTCTCGCCTACATGGGGGGCAGGCCACCCTTTGTCTCGCCCTCTACCCTTGTATTAGTCAGCTCAGGCTGCCATAACGGAATATCAGACTGGGTTGCTTAATAGCAGAAATGTATTTTCTCAAAATCTGGACGCTGGAAGTCCGGAAGTCCATGATCAAGGTGCCAGCAGGGTTGGGTTCTGGTGATGCCCCTCTCCTCAGCTTAAGAAACTGCCACCTTCTTGCTGTATCTTCACTGTATTTAATACAGTCACATTGGGAGTTAAAGTGTCACCATAAGAGTTTAAAGGGGAGGGGACATGACATACCTTAAGAACAATGCCAGGTGTCTCCTAAGAGATTCTCCAGATCCCTTCTCCCCTTCTTTCCACAAGCAGCATGCTCAGGGATACTGATCCCCCTGGGATCTCAGGTCCTCTGTCTTCTGGGAGAGAGATGGGAGAGAAAGAGAAAGAGACTGAGGTCTTAGTACATGTTCCCCTGGCCCCTTGGGTTGGTATGTCCCCTGATTATTTCTCAACTTCTGCTAGCCTGTTTTCGGTTCCAGTGACCCCCACACCCCAGCTTCCTTCCATCCTAAGGAGGTTGGGTGGTTATCAATCTCATACTGTCCTTTGAAGTTTCCTTCACCATGGCCAGCTGTAAAATAATTCCCTCAAATTATGTTTGATAGAAGGATGTCACCTCTATCTGGAAGGACATTTCCAAGACAGTGGCAATCCACTGTTCTTTCAACCCAGTGGATCTCCAAAGGACTCCATGATAATGTTATAGTTCCTTTACAGTGGTGTCCTCTCTGGATGCTGCCATGATAGAATGATCTGTGCTCCTACTTCTGAGGGATTCCTGGTCAGGTTGGGATTTCTAGGTGGAATTTTGCATCTGAAACCTACTTCCTTCTCCCTGAGAATGCTCAGGACTATGCATGCTTTCTTTCTTTCTCATTTTAATCGTGACATCAGGTCTGGAGAGAACTTGGAAGCTGGTCTGCTCTTAGATTCTAAGACCAAACTTTAATGAAGACACTGGAGCTTTGGCTAAAAATAGTACAGCAATCACCAGCCTTCTCTTTGCCCCCCGCCCCAAAAGACTATTGTTAAGGGTTAAGGGCATAGGCTTTAGCTCCAGTTGGATTTCAAGCTCTGGCTCTGGCAGTCGTGAGCATTTCTGAGCTCCTGTTTACGCATCTGTAAAATGATGGTATAGACTTGAATTGTGCGAAATAACGTGTGTATGGTGCTTGACACATGACAAGTTTCTATAAATGTTAGTTTCTGCTGTTTTTCATACACAATGAATCTTTCGAGTGTAAAACCCTCTTAATCATAAAGTAAAAAATCTCAAGAATTGGCCCTATGTTTTCCCTCTTAAGAGGGGAATAAATATGTTTGTTTCTTTTTATAAAAATCATATATGGTCATAGAAGGATGGTATGAAAAAGAAAAAAGAAATCTTTTCTAATCTTACCAAGCAAAATAAGTTCTGTTACATTGTCACTTTACGGTAACTTTAGTCATATAACTTTATACACATTAACTTCTTTCCATGCACACGTGCGCGCACACACACAGGCCCACATACACACACATGCCCACATACGTTTTTTTTTCCTAAACTGCGACCGTATCATATCATTTTGTATCCTCCATTTATAATTATGTTGTAAACATAAAAATACCTTCTAAATACTTTAGCAAATACTCCTTTAAGATCAAGTATGTTTTAAAGATCTTTTCACCAAATTTTGTACATAGGCACACGGCCCTAATTTTGTATAGGTATATGAATGTGATCGTGCCATACGTGCTTTTTCAGTTTTATGGTTCTTAATCTATTATCTGTTACAGTGCCACTTAAACTGGGGGGGGGGGGTGTATTATATCATGTGTTCTGTTGACCTGTCAGGTAAAGCTCCAGTGTGACCATGCTTTTTGCCAACGACACAGCCCTTTGGCATGTGATAGAGAGGGTACATGTTGGTGGTGAATTGGACGCTTCCTTCTCTGGCTATGATGTTCTGTCTCTGAGGTGAGGCTATTTGAGTCAGTCACCAGAGGTTCTCAATCTGGCCATCCACACCAGAGTGAGGAATAATTCTTTCTAGATACTTACAAAGCATTGAACAAAATCCTTCATTTATGACGGCTTAGTGATTTTTGCATCCTTCTGTACATTTCATGAATATTTTGGTGAGAAACTGAAGGATGGTAAACCAGACCCAGCTGTCTGGTGGCAGTAGCATCCAGAACTTTCTCTCCTTCTCTCTTCACGAATTTTTCCCATTCCTGTGTGATCATATTGCATTTTTCCACATTGAGGACAAAAAGAAATCTATGTTCAGGTCAAATTGTGTCATAAATATTCTGTTCCTTGAGGTTTCAAGGTCAGAGACAGTTTATCAAGGATATTTCAAATTCTTTGTCGTCTCTTTTTCCTTGGCTCTTTTACCAGAAATTCCAAGACAGCATCCCAAATACTTTCCCTCCACCTGAGACCAGAAAGCCTCGAAGCAAGAAAGAGGTTTAGCCGTCACCAGCTAAAGTGAGAGTGAGACTTTGGTTCTCACTCTTTAATTACCAAAGGATAGATTTGGCCTATGTGTCATTCAATGTGACTTCTAGTTTTAAAAAGGCACAATTTCTGAGGGATTCAGCTGTCACTATTCAGAGAAATACACTTCACTTTGGTGAACTTCTCTCTTTTCTTCTGAAGATTTTATCTTATGCAACCAAATAGTTATTATGCTTCAGTACATCTATGTTCTACTTTGCTTCTTCTCCTTAATTATTTTATGACCTCAGGAAACTCGGTGAGTGTATGCCAAGTTTTCACATAAAGAATGTAACCTTATCTCCTAGCATTGTAAGAAAAGTTTCATGGATCTGGTTGAAGAAGGTATCCACCATCAAATATGTTTGGAAAAAACATCAGATTGTTCCTCCCTTAGAATTTTGCATTGAGCAATCGTTTATTAAGTTATCCAATAGGGGAACCTGTTTCATTTTGCTCAACTTAGAGTTTCCCAAGCGTACTTAATCTTGAAATTCTTTTATTTCTGTAGCTTCTATTAACATCCTTCATAATTAGTGTCCATGCCATACATAGCAGAGACATAGCTCTGGAAGGCACATAATCCCTCATTTTGCTCCTCACCAATGATGAGATCTAAGGATAAATTACATAAGGTCTCCACACCTCCTCTTGCTCATATGTCACCCGAGGAAGCATAAAAGCACCCATTTCACGTGGATAAAGAGTTCTATAATTATTATAGGTCTATAGTAATTATAGATAATACTATATAGTTGGAATATACTGATAATATTCCAACTCTGGGGTCTGGCCATATGAGTTCAAATTTTGTCCTTCCATTTCCTAGCCATATGACCTTGGGAACGTTTCTTAATTTCTGTAGCTCAAGTCTTCCTCTGTATAATGGGAACAAACCTTGTACCATTCTCAAGGGTAGTTGGAAGAGTTCAGTCTGATTCATGTAAAACAATTATAATTGTGCCTGGTCCCTGGTGGGTACTTGATGAATGTTAACCCTACTATTGTCATCATTGGTGCTCTCATTACTTCTATGGCTATGACATGTGAAAGAGATTATTTTAGGGTTTTTTTTTAATTGGGAGATAATTGACATATACTTTTATATTCATGTGTATAAAATAATGCTTTGATATTTGTATATATTGTGAAATGAGTACCACAGTGAGTCTAGTTTAACATCCCTCATGGAAAAAAAAATCCCTCATGAAGCATAGCATAGTTACATTTTTTTTTCTAGTAATGAGAACTTTTAAGATCTATTAGCAACTTTCAAATAAATAATACAGTATTATTGACTCTAGTCACTAGGCTATACATTACATCCAGATTATTTTAGTTTCTAAGAACTACTCCTCTTGGGGAACCTGGGTGGCTGAGTCAGTTGAGTGACCAACTCTTGATTTCTGCTCAGGTCATGATTTCAGGGTCATGAGATAGAGCCCTGGGTCAGGCTCCACACTCAGCATGGAGTCTATTTAAGATTCTCTCCCTCTTCTTCTGCCTCTCCCTCCTGCTCACTCTTTCTTTCTCTCTCTAAATAAAAATAATATAATAAAAGCAACTCCTCTAACCTCAAAAAAAAAAAAAACACCAGCTTAAATCCTGCATATTACTAAAACAGCACCATACCCCTCCTACAAATATTTGATGTGCCCTGTTGATAGTGATCCGCTCTGCATCTGGAGTCTATGATCTGTGTCTTCTATCATTTAACTTTTTCTGTTTCTGAACAGGGGCGGAGAGGCCTTGGCTCTGTTTTTGTCTGGGCCTCAGGAAACGGTGGAAGGAGCAAAGACCACTGTTCCTGTGATGGCTACACCAACAGCATCTACACCATCTCCATCAGCAGCACAGCCGAGAGTGGAAAGAAGCCTTGGTACTTGGAAGAGTGTTCATCCACGCTGGCCACCACATACAGCAGCGGAGAATCGTATGATAAGAAAATAGTATGTAACATTTGAGTGTCTGTCGTGGTTTATTCATTTATCTTTCACTGTGACACACAGAGGAAGAAGCATAAACTGATATGCACAAGTAATATGTGGAAATAGACGAGTAATAGATGGAAGTTAGCCAGTTGCTCAGTCCATGTATTTTTAAATGTCATTCTATTGCCAATTCATTGAAAAAGCTTGTCTGGATCAGTACATTCCAGCATTGGATGTGGTCTTAGACATGAATAAGCTTCAGTTCCTATGCACCCTGCTCTCTGTGCAGACAGCAAACTGATGAAGAGTTCAGGTCGCAGGACCAGACTACGTGTGTTTTGTTTACTGTTGAACTATTTATTGTAAGCTGGGTAACTTTAGACACATTACTTACTTTTTCTGTCTCAACACCCTTACCTATAAAGTGTGAGCATTTAGGATTATATAGCTTGTAGAGTAATTAAAAAATAATGCAGAAGTGCTTTGCACACTACTTGACCCATCAAGGAAGGTCTGGCTTTTGGGATGCCCTGTGCCTCTGATGCTAAATTCCAAACACTTTTGTGCTTTGTTCTTTTCTTGATCATAGTTTTATAAACTGTCACAGGCTGTCTTTCTCAAATGGAGCTAAGCTGCTTTGCTTGATACTTTTTAGTATTTAGCTAAGACCTTGCTCTCGAGTCTTAGAGATTCATGCAAATTTGGGTCACATCTGACATTTATGCAGCAGTGGAAATACAGGTGATAGAATATTACTCCCTTCATGTAATCCACATCCATTTGGTTCTTCTTGATTCCAGTGACTTTTTATTAGCTTCTTTAGTTACATTTTTTGTGTTGATTTAATTAGAAATCACCTACCCATATACATATCCCATCTGCCCCATCTTTCTCTAATTCCCCCCACAATAACTGGATTAAAAAAACATGTTACATGAATCCAGCTTTAAGTACCTCCATCATTCATCACTACACATAACTCTGTAATACAAAGTAAAATTTTACAAAGTAAAAAGGGAAAAAAATACAGAAATAACAAGTTTCACAGTTTCCTGGCTTTCATAATGGGAAAGTGATGTCCCATGATATTTTACCCTCGTTATGACATTGTTGTAATTTAGGACCACCCCTTCTGCTCTCAAATTTGCTTATCTCTCAGTACTCAGCATCACAGTCCACTAAAACTGAGTGGCATCTGTTAGTTCTGCACTGTAAAAATCCTGATGGAACTCTCTGGAATAAGAGTTCTCTTTCTATACCTCTCAAGTATGAAGGCAAACTGGCCATGGCTTCAAAGCAACTCTGCCCATTTACTCTCTTTTTGCTTGTGGGATGGTTGCCATCGACAGGGTATTGTGAAGTTCCATAAATGCCTTTCTTAAGAGAAATTTATGATCCAGCAGGCAAAATCTCAAAAGAGATTTTTCCGGGTCCTGGATGGGAGAACACAGTGTGGGGAGAGGGACCTCAAAATCCTTAGGTGAGATTTACTCCCTAGACTTGACCTTCCTGGGCCCTCATCGTGCTCTGATGCTGTGGTAGCTCCTGTGACACCTCCCATCCCCCAGTGACAGGTGGCAATTTAGTATTCTCCCAGGGGAGGAAAGAACGATCCATTCACTGGGTAGATCCAGTCATAGACTTCACTTTTTCCCTACTTGCTCTTTCTGATACCAGAACCTTTACTAACCCACTTTAGATATTTAACTCATACTTGTCTCTACCTTCTATTTGATCTCTGTCTCCTATTTTCACAGCAGCAATTTATTAGTAATTTTTCTCCTCCAGCTCTTAGAATCTCTTTATTTTTGCCTGAATCTCTAGATCACCATAAATGGGAGAGGAAATTTGGTAGCTGTTTCAGGGAACCTCACAGAGTCTGGGTTTGGGCATCTATAAAAGGCAAGTAGAATCCTCTCCAGCCTCATGGATTTTTGGTGGAGATGAGATGCTGGACATCTCATGAGGTCCTCATACCACACTGGTGCAAAGAGCCACTCAGGAGTGGCTGATACTACTGTCCCTGCGGTTGGGGTGGCTTTCTGCATCCTGGGAGGCCAGGCCGGCCATCTTTCCAACTGTTGAAAAGAATTGGAACTCCTTGCACCTCCATATTTCCAACCTACAAAACACTGCAAACTGTACCACCTACCCTATCAAGAAAGGCACTTTGATCGCGAACATGTTAACAGTTGAACGTGAGTAGAGTTGGCAATGACATCAGCCTCTCATGGTCCAGCTGACCCCTTTTTCCATCTAGATGTCAGAATGACAGATAATCCTGTGTTACGTCTGGGACCTCTCCTTCACCAGGCTCTGAACCACATGCCCTTGGCCCCTCGGAGATGCCCGCTTCCTGTCCGTGGCATTGTGATTGAGTGTTACAGGCATGGTGGTGTATGCCTCCCTTCGTTCTGGGGCTCTCCTCCCTTGGCCATTCATTTCCTTGTGCCATATGCAGCTTCTTTGGGAGAGCACAGTTGTCATTTCTTATTTGGAGAGCACCTTTGCGATTTGAACCAGGCAGATGCTGAGGATTCAGGAGAGAGGAAAGATATCTCTGCTTCTGGAAAAGCACTTCTGTTGAATAAATTTTACTTGTCCCCAACAGAATGTCTTTTCATGGTATGCAAACAGGAAAACCTTGCCCTGGGTTTCAAAACCAGCCAGATCTCTCTGTCTCTTGGTTTTCTGCCACTGCTATTAGTACAGCTGTGAACCTTGGTATTTCATTCATGCTCTAATAGATTCAGATCAGTGATGGCCTTGTATCTCTTTTCAGCAAATGAAGCACATCCAAAGTATCAAGATTGCTACAATAAGAAGCTCCCCTGTAAGCTAAATAGCAATCAGTTGAAATGACTGATATCCATGAAGTCATATGATCAGATCATATGTTTTCATTAATAATATTGCATACATCCTATTCTATGTAGAATATGTCATACGTTCACAGTCCTCTTAGGCCATAAATGTGGCCTTTTTTTCATTCTTCTAATTAGTGCCAGGAACTGGACTGTGCTCATTAAATGCATTGTCTCATAGTATCCTCAGAACTCTACACAGGACAACTAGGTATTGTCCTCACTTTACAGATGAAGAAACTAATGCTTAAAAGGGTAAAAGAAACCTAAGCAGTAAGTGGTAGAGCCTGGATTTCCACCAAAGTCCGAATGGAGACTCAAGCCCATCTTATAACCAGTATGTGGTCATGCTGGATACTTTTCAAGGACATCCACTATGGAGGCTCTCTGAAAGAATGGTGCTGCTCTTACCTGTTTGGGGTTCTTTTCACAATGCAGTGATTAAAACAAAAAACAGGGGATTCCTGGGTGGCTCAGCGGTTTAGCACCTGCCTTTGGCCCAGGGCACGATCCTGGAGTCCCAGGATCGAGTCCTGCATCGGGCTCCTGGCATGGAGCCTGCTTCTCCCTCTGCCTTTGTCTCTGCCTGCCTCTCTCTCTCTCTCTCTCTCTCTCTCTCTCTCTGTCTATCATGAATAAATAAATAACTAATCTTTTAAAAAATATATGTATATTTTGTAAAAATATAGATTTATTTACATGAAATTTATATAAGAATATATATGTTCTAAAATTCTATAAATATTCTATTTAGTGTATATACTAAAAGTGTAGAAATTCTAAATATATAATAAATAATAAAATATAAATAAAATAATATAAATATATAATAAAAAATATAAATATATATATTTTTGAATATATAGGTGTCCATTATTTTTCACTACTTGGCAGATTTAATTTTCATGCCATAAGATTTCATAATCCCCTAAGACCATCAGTCCTCTTGCAGAAACCTAAAGCTCTTTGCCAGTCTGGATGGCTGGTTCCTGGGGCCCAGTGTCAGCACTGAGCTCCTCCGGGTTATGCCTTTTGTGTGACGTTCAAGCCAGGGTGCTCTGTGTGACAAATGTCGTCTGTTAAGGCACTGTATCTCCAGATACCACTTCATTTACGGGGGAAGATTTTCTTTCTCACCTCCCCTAAAATTGTGGCACTCCCCTCCCCTGCCCTCTTTGATCTGCAGTTTTCTTTCTCCTGCCCTTAGAGCTGCTTAGTACATTGCATGTTTGCTGACTGTCTGTTTTGCACACTAGATTGGAAATTATGTGAGGTTGAAGTCTTTGCCTTGTTCCTTCCCAGAGCCTGAGCTGAGGAAATATTCTGTACATAAATCATGCTCAGACACGGAGAGGGATGGGAACTTCACTAGTTGTTTATATAGCTCCAGGAAGACAGGGAGATGCTCTCTCTTTAAGAGAAACTCCTTGTTCTGGAAGGTGGGTGAAAAGCAAAGGGTATTTGACAATAAAATAATTTGACCTCAGAAATTGCCCTATCACCTAGGAACCTGGCTAGGTGATAAAGCTGTACCTACAACCTTTCTTGGTGTCCAAGAGCATGAGAGATCTGTAACCCTCACTGCCTCCTGACATTTCTCCCTAGTTCTGTTTTTGGGAAATAAAGCTTCCCTCTCTTCCCCAGCCCTTCCCATCATTAAATTATCTCTTTCTTTGGGGACTCGTTCAACCTTTGCCCTTTTTCCTCTAGTAGTTTGTCTTGGAGATTGGAATATGGTGGTGATCGTATTCCTCCAGGGAGGGGTCTTGCGAGCCAAGGGTTGAGAATATATGCTCTGCTCAGCCCTCTCCTGACGTCATGTTATTTATTTGTGTTCAAAACAAACTTGCCGCCCAGGGTATCTCAGGCTTGGAACTGAGCGACCATTTCCATGTAAAGGAATTCTCTTACTGCTTGCAGGGTTCCTAAGCAGCTACACATTTTCTTTCTTTTTTTTTTTTTTCCAGAAACATCCTGCTCCCCATCCCCCGCCCCCAATCATTATTCAGGAGCAGCCACCATTTTGCACCAGGGCTGATTTCTATCATCTCTGTTTCTTCTTTTGATTTGAGATATATCATTATGTTTCAAACTGAAGACTAGCAAAGCCAGATGTCTTTAGTGTGTTTGGAAGTGGGACACATAGTCTCTTGAGAATGTTAAAAAGAAGAAAGTAAAGTTTGGTCCTGAAAAGTTCTGATTTCCATCGTGGCCAGAAGGAGAAAGTGAATGCCCACTTGCTGACCTGAGCTAGATCTCAAGGGCAGTTCCGCCATCATGACCGCCATGGCCAGTGATGGTCCGGAATGGCCACCATGGCTCTCACGGATGGCTACCCTCTGTAACCCAGCTTTTTCTCTTGCTGCCACATCAGGATTTATGCTCCACCACTTACCCAGCTCTTTAGTAGCTATGTGTCTTTAGGCAAGTTGGTCTCCCTGAGCCTCCATTTCCTGAGTTAATAATGTCGTATCTTGCACACAGAATTCCTGTGGATTTAAATGTAGTTTCATACACATACATGAGCATACACATGTGTAAGCACCTGTTGCATGTTGTCCCACTTGTTGCAAATGGTGGTAGTTTTTAAGCAGTCCAGCTTGCGGTAGCAATGGCAGTGGTGAGGGATAGCTGTACTGTAGCCCCTGGATTTTACATACGCGTATACACACATAGTTTTTATAGGTGGCTTATAAGTTTATGTGTATGAGCTGACCAAGAAGCAACCTGGCAGTCTTTCCTAATGGTTGAGGGAGTTTAAAGTGTAGAGCAAAATGAGTATGAGGGAGCTTGATACTAGTAATTCAACTTAGCCAATAAATACGCTTCTGCTCCATACCTAGCGCCAAGCTAAACATGATGGAAATGCAAAAATGATATAAGATGGCATTCTCCTCTGGTGCTAGCAACCTCACATTTGTAAGCAAAACCTTACATTTGTACTTTGCATTTACAGATTCCTATACCAACACAGGACTGGGATTTTGTGTGGACTCGTGGGTCATGATTGACTTTTATACCAGACTTTGGCTGAACACAGAAAGCATTAATTGGTCCTCCATCCTGTTTTTAATTTGCCGTGCTTAATAAATCAGCTTCTTCTATTTTGTTCATTGACACATTGAAGATTTATTTTCTGCCTTTATCCCCCCATTTCTGTGTTTGAAACAGCTTTTCTGGCACATTTCTAGTCCAAATCAAAATCCACACCAGAAACAAATTCAACCTAACAGACAGTAGAATCATTTCATGTTTTAAAAATATCTGTTCCATTGCTCTTTTAACAGATATGAGACAATATGGCACCTTCAAAATAAAACGAGATCACAAGATATCAGGGAGATAGAAACTCTTAACTGCAGGGTTGCTATGAAGATTTGTCACTCATGGCCAAAGTCAATCTGAGCTGAGGTGCCCTGGAGAATTTCCTCAACAGGCTGGAATAAAAGATCCAATCAACCCAACTAATGAAATGTGAAATAACAGGAAATAGGAGCTTAGGAGGAGAAAAACCCATGGTTCTACTCAGAGGGAGTATGACTAGACCTGAGCCACGCCCACCCGTTCTCACCAAATAAAGATGACATCCCTAACTTGGTGGAGTCCAAAAAACCATCTGCTACCCATCCTGAGACAGGCTGAACATCTAATTTGCTGATCAGGACAGCTTTGATCTGGCTCGAGGCCTGGTGTCATCTCCTGTTTCCTTCACTCTGATGGACAGAAAGGATATTTTCCTGAGCAAATCTGAGAAGTTCTGCAGAGGGAAATTCTGTTTCTGATTTGGGTTGTGAACCGAGGGAATTTGGAGGGCGTAAGATGCGCCCTTAAGACTGAAGACCAAATTTTGAGACGTGCTTTAAAAGGGCTTTATTGTTCCGTTTTCACATGTAGAACCTCCAGACTCCCTGCTCCGTGACACCGGCTGACTGGTCCACGCAACTTTGCTTTTAAATTACGCTGTCAGATCTTGCATGCATGCGTCGTGATTAATGGGGTTACCCCATGTGGTTCCAGTTTTCGGGACATCATTTTTCTTCAAGATTGCGTGCTCCTTGGTGGTCTTTGCCTTTTCATTCTAAAGATAGACCTAAAAACTCCCTGATACTGTGGCTTCTCTTAATGATGAAAGCCCTGCCTTAGATCTTTCCGGTAATTTACACCTAAATATTTCCACCAGTGACAGTAACTTCCTCTTGAAATGACCCAGCTGGAATTTCACCCTTCAAGCAGGATGAGAGGGAGGGAGGCTATTTTTGTTTCTTTTCTCTCTGTTCCTTTTTCCCTTCTACTTTCCGTCACCTTCCTGCTCCACCCCCTTTCACTCTTTCACTACTCACGTTCCATTTAGATAAAATGACTGAAAAATAAATAAGTGAGAGCCCCATGCCGATTGGGAATTCCCACAAGCTTGCCCGTATTAAAGAGCATTTAACATGTGGTTGGTGTTTGTATAGAAAAGTACAGAGCAGCTTTTTATTTAAACGTACAGCATATATGTCTCTACCTGGTGACTGTGCATGGATGAGGCATATTGCTGTTGCAGACCCGACATCATAAAGTTTTTATCACTCACGTTTGAGGTTGGCCGGAGGTAGTTATTTATTCGACTCAAAAACGTTACACGCGCTTGGGGTGTTTATTCTGGATTTGTTTCTCTGCGTCGAAAGTGTCTGGTACAGCTGAAGAATAAGCAAAAGGAGCCAAGTGGGAAGACATTGTGAAAAATCTTGAATCCAGGCACAAGTCATTGAAAAAAAGAAAATTTGGCAAAGGAATGTGACCATGAGGGTGAGGTAAAATGAGAAGAATGCAGGCAGGGCCATCTCTCAACAACAGAGGATCTGGAGACTCGGAAACAGGCTGTTTCTGGGGTGTTTATGCCTTGACTTAGGGACCAGGCCTTTGGAAAACAAGGCTACAAATCTACCCGCAATTTCAAATGAAGTAGGAGTATCTTTGCAATGATCCAGCAGTCCCACTTCTGGTTGTATATTCAAAAGAATCGAAAACAGGATTGAGAAGACATCTTTGCATCCCCATGTTCCTGCAGCAGCATTCACAACAGCCAAGGGATGGAAGCCACCCAAGTGTCTGCTGATGGATGGATGAAGAAAGAAAATGTGGTAAATACATACAATGAAATATTATGCAGCCTGAAACGAAGGAAATCCTGCCGTATGCTCCCACAAAATGAGACTCAAGGACGTTATTCTAAGTGAAATAAATCAGTCACACACACACAAAAGGGCAAATGCTATGCAATTACATTTATATGAGGTACCCAGAGTAGTTAAAGTTGTAGAAACAGAAAGTAGAATGGTATGCCCAAAGGCTGGGCAGAGGGGAAAATGGGGAGTTGTTTAATGGGTAGAGTTTTATTCACACAAGATAAAAAACGTTCTAGAGATCTGTGGTACAGTGATGTGCATGTAGCTAACAGTACTATACTGGACACTTAAATGTTAAAAGGGTAAATTTGTGTTGCGTGTTTTTTATCTCAACAACAACAAAAAAAGAAATACCTTTCATAGTCAACAATTAAAAACCCAGAAAGTTTCTTATGTACAAGTGGGTAGTGCTCTTTTTACCCAAACATCTTGCAAGCATCCAACATGGAGGTTCAGAAGATGGCGAGTTAATCAGGTCCGTTAATCAAGAAGCTTGCCAAACACACTCTCGGGGCTCTTGATCACCATTTGGTTATTCAAGAAAAAAGGGTAAGGCTTGCCTCCTGTCTCCCACCACCACGTCTTTATGGTTCTATATATTTTCGTTCATTCTGCCACTTGTGTATCAGGGACTATCTGATGGATAGTCTGGTGACACTAAAAGTGTCAAAAGGACCAGAGAAAAGACAAAACTGATGGTCCTATGTGAAACTAGGCCAGCCAGCGTGTCAATCTAGAGCCACCCCAGATAATTAAAGAGTTCATTCAGACATCCTCATAGAACCCTGAGGAAACTTTTAGGGGCTGGCTTATTTCTGAAAATTTACACAGCACTGTCTTCCTGGGAAGATCAGATTTCTCTCCAAATCAACCAATCTTGACACGCCTCTGGAAGGATACGCCTCAGAACAGCAAGACTTTGTTTTCAGCCGCCTTTATCCCCCCACACCTTTCTGATGACCTTTCACCTCAGTTTTCCTGTCTGTAAAATAGGGACAATAAGCTTGTCTTGATGCCAAAGAAAGCTTAACTACTGGTCTTCCAATAACTGCAAAGAAACCACCAGCTCCTCTCACAAGACTTGTGTGTTCCCAGCAGGAGCATCATCAGCCCCAAGGAGGCAAAAGCAGATGCTTGTTGGGGAGGATTTTTTTTTAAATCTTCAGTGTTTCACTGGTTTGCGAAATCTTATGTCAGAGTGTTTAATTTGTCTTGTTAAGGAGAATCTCGCTTTAACGTCTTTCTCCTGGGGTGGAATGATCATGAGAGAAAGGTTAATAGGCACAGCTCTTGCTGATGGGAATGTTATTCAGCCACAGCTGAAGTAAACTGGATTCAAACCAAGAGAAAAAAAATGATCTAGTCCTCACATTCCGATTTCAAAAATGGGAGAAATGGTGACTCTCCTTCTGTAATATACCGGCAGGCACTCAGTGCTGTAATCTTCCATCAACCACACTGTCTTCAAGCTTGTTTTTAGTATTCACGTTAAATCTTTGAGGAGGTCTTGGTTCATCCATGCAACGTGTCTATGGATGCTAAAAACCGGTGTTCTGTTCGGCAGAGCATGCCTTTGCTTCAACCTGTGGCTCTCCCAGTAGCTCAGTTCTGGGAGGGCAGGGGCCAGATCGTGTGCTTCTCTGCTACCAACGCCCAGCTCACTGTCTGGTTATCGGTTCATCATATCTGATTATTAAAAATGTTTGGGATAATGAAAGAACTTTAGTTTTAACTAGAGCTGGGTCTGGGGTGAAGCAAGCAAGGGATAAGGGGGGTGGGGGGCGGTAAAATTTAAAGTGACACTTGCATAACCAAGTTATGTTCCAAGCCAGAGACTTGTCCTGACCCTGGTTTTTAACAGAAGTGGAGTCCGATTTCCAAATGCTCCTCTTTTCAAAGTTGATTTACACAGGCAATTCTCTAGAAGTGATAGAGTCACAGGAGTACAAGAACAAGGAATTTAAAACAACTATTTCAACACCCCTCCATTCCACTTTGATGAGTGAATATCTTTCTACTAGCATCTGACTCACATTGACCCCAGAATCCTGAATTTTCCATTTCTGTCTTCTAGATTACTACGGATCTGAGGCAGCGCTGCACGGACAACCACACTGGGACGTCAGCCTCGGCCCCCATGGCTGCGGGCATCATCGCGCTGGCCCTGGAAGCCAAGTAAGCCTTTATCTCCCTATGTCTCCGCTGGCGACAACCCCTCATCTCAAGGACAATTTACCCACTCCCTACTATAGGATCCCTAGCACAAGAGCCCAGAGTAGAACCTTCTAAATCCCACCTTTAAAACGCCAAAGATTAGGGTTCTAAAAAGAGTTGTTTTCCCTATATTAAGAAAAAAAACACCTTTTTTTCTTTTTTGGTTTTTATATCCTTAAAAAATCAAACTGTGTAATTACTTTATTATGGAGTCATAGCTCAAGCATGCCAATTGGCTCCAACACTCTTGCCTTGTTGAGGTTTTTATTCTAGTCTGGGAATGTTCCTGGGAGTCTCAGAGCAGTTGGGGGCCCTTACCCTGCAGAACAGTGAGGCAGCTCAGATTCCATGACAATAGCGCTCCCTCTGGGGGACAGAATGTGTCAAGGTCATAGGACCGAAGCACAGAGACAGGAACAACCCATCTACTACCTTCAGTCTTAGTCAACGTGGTCAAATTCTGTGTCGGAAAAGTTCCCTTTGAAAGGCCCCTTAGATTACGAGCGGTAGGTCTCACCTCTTCTTTCTGTAAACACCAGCAGATTTTGCTGTCTTCACTCTTTGAAATAACTGATCTTAATTCTTTCAAAACCTCATACAGATCTACACTCTCTTACCTTCAATTTCAAAATTATGAAACGTCCAGAAAACTGAAAGTTCTTTTTGCACATTTGACACACAAACTCATCTGATGGCAGAGCTTGTCCTGAACTGATTTGAGGCTATTCGCAGTCCTGATTGTGAAAATTCATACATCTTACTGCAGAAATATGAATGTGTTTGGTTATGAGGTGCTGGCTCAGACCCCTACTGGAAGTTGTATGTAATATACGCTGTGGATGCTGTATCTCAAAAAAACTTTGAATTCCAAATGCGTCAAGTCCAAGGATTTTAGAAAGGGGGCTGTGGGTCTGCGCTCTGACACCCTCCTACAAGAGGATCATAAAAGCCACTGAAGTAATAACGTAAGTGTTTTTCCGAAAATAGCCTTCGGCCCCTGCCCGGGGGGGAGGAATGGAAAGCTACTCTGATTTAGTTGTACCCTTGATGTGCAACAATAGCAGGTAACAGGAAAAGAATACCAGAGTCATGACGAGACTCAGGTGCTTTGATAAGAAAGGTCCTGACTCGTCCATAGTACATTTACAGCCACCCCTCTTGAGGCAGGGAGCCTGTGTTAGGGCGATCGGGCCTTAATGTAATATGGAAAGAGCAAATTGAAAGCTTTGGAGACAGACAGAAGAACACAGCTCTGGATGTGGGCTGCCTTAGTCTGTTCAGACTGCTGCAACAAAATACCACACATAGGGCAACTTATAAACAACAAACGTTTATTTCTCATTTTGCTGGAGGCTGGAAAGTCCAAAATCAAGGCACTGGTTGATCTGGTGTCTGGTGAAAGCCCGCTTCCAGGGTGGGTCCCAGGGCAGTAGGAAGAGGCAAGGCAAGGGAGCTCTCTAGGATCTCTTAGAGGGCACTAATCCCTCTCATGAAGGCTCAACCTTCCTGATCAAATCACCCCCTAAAGGGCTCACATCCTGGTACCATCACATTGGACAGTAGGTTTCACGTATGAATTTCGTGAGGATAGAAGCATTCAGGACATAGCAGGTGTCCTCTCTCTTGCTGGCCCCTTGCCTAAGGATTGGAGCTGAGGAATATCCAGCTTCCCACAAGTATTTGTATTTCCTCCTTTTAAAAAAAAAAAAAAAAGATTTTATTTCTTTATTCATGAGAGACACAGAGAGAGAGGCAGAGACATAGGCAGAGGGAGAATCAGGCTCGCAGGACTCAGTCCCAGGACTCCAAGATCTCAACCTGAGCCAAAGGCAGATGCTCAACCACTGAGCCACCCACGTGCCCCCCGTATTTCTTCCTTTTTGATGAGGTTAAATGTTAATCATTTCAGCGTATTATACCTCTTAAATTGGTAAACGCATATTATAGCTTTTAAAGAAGTAAACATTCAGCATATTATATCCTTTAATGTAACAGAGAATAGGGCGGCCTGGGTGGCTCAGCGATTTAATGCCATCTTCAGCCCAGGGCGTGATCCTGGAGACCCGGGATCAAGTACAACGTCGGGCTCCCTGCATGGAGCCTGCTTCTCCCTCTGCCTGTGTCTCTGCCTCTCTCTCTGTGTGTCTCTCATGAATAAATAAAAAAAATCTTTAAAATAAAATAAAGTAGCAGAGAACTTGTGTTATACTTATCCTATTAAATTCTCACTTGACAACTTTTCCACTGGGCAGGTGTGACCCCAGAAGTCCATTAACTGTCTTTTTTAAGTTGGCCACTGTTGATGGGACTTTTGAAAATATATTATCTTCATCCTGAAGTTTTGGGGTTTCTCTCAGGAATATTTTCCTGTGCACAAAATATTGAAGGGGAAAAGAAAAAGTCAGGAATTTTGCCTGCACCCCTCCCAAAAAACCAGTTATAATCTCAAACTTAGCGTATATGGAACTGAATACCATATTGGGTATTGGGATATTAATATAACATAACTATATCAACAATTCTTTTGACCACTGTTTAAGCTCAAATGGAAAATCATTATTTTTGTGCCCCAAACAGCCCACTCAGTTGGGCTGATAAATTCGCTTTAGGGCTGGGAACACCCTGAAAGGCTTTACCTGTTTTCTCTTTCTTTGCATTTTGAGCATTTTTAAAGACTAAACTGTGATGGGTGGAAGGAAGCTTGCAGGATATGCTCTGCCCGGAAGAATCCACTGTATGCTAAGATTTTAAGCAGTACAGTTTGATCATGGTACCAAAGTAGATGGTCAATAATCTGATAAAATGACACAGGATAAGCCTTGCCTCTTAACTCCATGGGCTTGTTCCACAGGCCAGTCTTTGCCTGTAAGAGAAGTTGGAGGTTAAGGAAAAAGACGGCTGAATATTAAAACAGTGGGTCAGATATTGATGATAATAAACCAGGGTCAATAAGCCGTGGGCCTCCCGCATGAGTCAAATGTATCTGGAAGTAAGAAATTGTAGCAAGGAGCTCAAGTGACAGCAGGCCAAGGCTACAGTTTTGCAAGCGCTAAGTGTAAGCCTTGCAAATACACCCACTCACTCAGCAGCCCCCACTCCCCCAGAAGCTCCTCTTATACTAGTACTTCTCAGCAACACTTGGACCTTGGTATTTGGAGAATCAGCCTTTCCTCTCACAAGCTGAAAAGCCTGATCTCCAAGATACTCCCTTATAAGGAGAGAGGAGAGAGCAAGGCACCCAAGGGGCACTGCCACTACTTCAGATACGCATCCCCTGCTCAGGTGAGGCCTAGTCGGGGGGAAGAGCTGCCTGCAGGGGCTTCAGTCCCCATGTGTGGGCACGACCCAACTATCCATGCCCTAGAGGGAGGAATTCCCATTTCTCCTAATGATGCCTGATTACAGTGTCCACTCAGGGGAGGCTCCCACCTCCTGAGCTGCTCACAGCCCAATTTCTTTGCATCCCCAGGTGCTTGGCTGCATCAGTAGAACAGTACACTCTCCTCTCGAGCTTACGCTCTGCCATCCTGATTCTTCTCGCTCCCCTATGCTCTGAACTTTTCCCCCAAACAAAAAAACAAAACAAAACACCTTCTTAGGAATCTAAGAGGAAAGAAAACAAAAACAGATACAAAACATAGAAACAGATAAGCTTAAAGGGTGCAGATCTCTTATCCAAGCTCCGCAAAAGCTTGGTCATAAGTTAACTCTGCTGTGACAGCTCACAGGACACACACCCCCACTCCGAACGCCATCCTTTTTTCCCACAAGTGTGTAAGAACATATGTTGTGACAGATTCCAGAGTAGCGCACCCCAGATACTCAGGTAAAAGTATATTATACCCAAGATTGAAAGGGTTCTGGGTGCCTCTAAAAATCTACCACCTTTCCTGCTCTTCCTGGGTTTGAGCCTCTTCTCTCCAGCTGCTTCTGGCAGTCTGGTTGCAAACTTTGCCTTTTTAGTAAATAAGGCCATTTCCTCCTGCTCCCAAACCTGTTTCCTGGGCACTGAAAGCCATACATTTCTTAGCCTTCTAAACACTGTAAGCAATTTCAGAATAAGAGAAAATATTGTCATCATAAGAGAGAGGGAATAAAACTTTTGTGTTGGGATGCTTTCGTCATGTATATATTAGTTCAGAGGTTTATATTATTTCGATTATTGGGGTTTTGTGTATTTGAAAGGAATTTTTGGGTTTTTCAGCTGAGTGAAGAGGGAATTTTTATAATCAGTGATTACGAGTGAGCTAATTTTCATTTGGGCCATTGCTGTTTAAAGTGATGTCTTTTGGCATGGCATAACTCAGAGAGTTCTAATAAAATGAGTGTCCTTAAATGAAGAATGTAGTGAAACATGACTAACAGTTTTAGATAAGCAGCCTGGAACACTAGGTCACATGTATAAAGAGCTAGATTTTGACACTAGTATATATTTAGCTAGTACATCTTGACGCTAGTGTGTGTGTGTGTGTGTGTGTGTGTGTGTGTGTGTGTGTATATATATATATATATATATATATAGAGAGAGAGAGAGAGAGAGAGAGAGTGTGTGAGAGAGTACTCTAGCCCCCTGGGAAGAGAAAAGAGAGTTGCTAGCAAATGATGTTTCCTGTAAAATGCTTTATAAAATAAAGATGGAAATAACTGATGTCCATACAAATATATTGTTCAGATTCTTTTTTTTAAAGACTTAATTATTTATTTGAGAGTAAGAGAGAGCATAAGATGGGGGAAGAAGAGGCAGAGGGACAAGCAGACTCCCCACTGAGCAGGAAGCCAACTCAGGGCTGGACCCCAGGACCCTGAGATCATGACCTGAGCTGAAGGCAGATGCTTGACCACCTGAACCATCCGGGTGCCCCTACTATTCAGTTTCTTAAACTATGTTTTACTGAAAGTTTCCCTGACCTGAGTCTATAACTATTAGCAAAGAGGAGCTAGTTTAGTGGTGTCTTTTATGTGCTCAATTACCAGCATTAACTCAGAACATTCAAAATTTAAGTTTACTAAAGAAACCTTTTGACCTTAAGTTGTAAATGGTCTCTCATTGGAAATTTGAGTGATATATGTTTAGCAACCAAGAAATATTACACAGTAAATGATGAGTAAAAGGGACTGAGTCAGGTAGAAACTTCTAAAGTCCTAGATAAAGGACTTTGACAAGGAGAGTACTGACACAAAAGCATCTTCCACAAATCCTTGTTTTAAGTGACCTCAAAGTGTTTTCCTCAAATCTCATATCTCAGGGGCCTCAGGGATACCTTCCTTTGAGAACATCTAATATATCTGAACCTAACTTCTGGAAATAAGTAAATTGGGGTGACAGCTTTCATTCTATGTTGAAAATATACCTGCTTCTTCTGTATACTAGCTAGCTAGCTAGCTCCATGGGTATACATATACACACATCTCTAAGTAGGCTCATTTACTTTCTTCTTATTACCTATCTGTTCTCTCCTAATTCAAATGTCCTGTTGGAACATAACATATATTCGTATTTGTAGAACACAGGTTATAGAATGTATATGGAAAGAATATGGTACTAGGTAACTTAGTTAATTTATTGTTGTACTACAGATATTTTTATTTGTATTCTCTTCCAAATGAGTCTTAAACTCCTTGAGACTAAGGATTGTACCTTGCAGTCTTTATTTATATACATATAACAAATATCTAATGCATGGTTTTAAAAAGTTAAAGCTTTATGCTAGATGCTAAGTGAATTAAGCAGGATGTAATTCGATTATTGGTAAAACATGTCACTTGCCTTCAAAGGGAGGCAAATGTACACTAACATATATGCACAAATTATTTAAGAAAGCCAGTGACATCATTTTGGGGCAAAGGGTTTCAGAATGTGGAGGATTTGGATGAAAATAGAAATGGCCAGCCTCCATGATCCAACTTGGAACATTGACGCCATGACACTTTTATATTCTCCATGACATCTAAGCACAGCATTTTGCAAAAGGTCATTTCCAAACAAACATTAAATCAGTCCATCTAGTCCAACCTTCTTTTCTGTACCAGGAGAATAAAATGAACAGAATTGCTCAATTTCATATATTCATTATTTTTATCTTTCAGTTCCTCTAGTTGGTGTTGATTAGTGACTTCTCCTCACACTACCTCAACTCATCTCTTACCCAGTTGACTTATCGTTCCTTAGAACTGGGCTTAGTGTAGGTAAAAAGGGGACATGATGTTATTCCTTCCCTTAGCTTCCAAGAGAAGCCCCTCTACCTCTGATCTTTAGTGGAAGGGTTAATATGAAACGTGGAAAGGTCAATGCGTGAAGAATTAAAGACGTGTTGAGCCACAAGAAGATCCATACCATATGCTGTTGATTTCAGGAAAACCATCCTGAAAATTCTTTTCTCAGGAAATTAAACTTACCATCTGCATTTCTTTTAAACCTACAAAGTCCATCTATAGAAATGTTACGCAGGGAATGCCTGGGTGGCTCAGCAGTTGTGTCTGCCTTCGGCTCAGGGTATGATCCTAGAATCGTGGGATCGAGTCCCCCATGGGGCATCTTGCAAGGAGCCTGCTTCTCCCTCTGCCCGTGTCTCTGCCTCTCTCTCTGTCTCTCTCTCTGTATCTCTCATGAATAAATAAATAAATCTTTTTTAAAAAAATGTTAATGCAGTTCCCACAGATCAACCACTGTATGCTTTGGCTCTACCTTTCGTTACAACTTCTGTCTTCTGTATGTTTCCGGTGCAGGAAAAATAGGAGGAAATGCCTCAAGTATTTGAGATTCAATTCTTGTGAGAATTAATACCTATGACAGTTGAGATGGTGTCTGGAGTTTTTAATAAGCTGAGTTGAAGTCACTGATTGAGGGGCTTCAAAGTTCTAGAAGTGACCCGTCTCACAAAGAGACCACATAAGAAGGACTCGATAGACATAAACATTTCTAAATATTGGGGTTAGCATCTTAGGCCTAATATCTTGTAAACTCTTCTTATCTTTGTTTTTTTAATTAAAAACACATGTCAATATATTCCATCAGAAATTCTCCCAAGGGCCACATTCCCCTGTATGAAATGCTGCAGTGGGCGGAGAGACAAATGCATTTGGTTGTTGAGGTAAAGTAGCAGAGAACATACCAACTCTTTCCTTTTAGGAGAGTTTTGCTTCTTTTGCTGAGAACTTCAGAAGCACATGCACAAAGAGTGAGAATATAGGCACGTGTGCCCAGATTCCGTAGAATTACAAGGGTAAGGATGGAGTTAACGCACAATCCTTCCCCCTCTCCCCATACTCTCAAGAGTTTCTTGAGTGCTTCAGTGTCATAGTTTGGGCTTAGCATTTAGCTGAGGTTTCTGGCATGAAGGGTAGGGATATGTAGCATGAGGAGGGTGGGGAGACTTAAAATGTGATCAGGGAGGAAGGCTGAAAAGGTTGGTGAGGTAAAAACAGCACACATTTCCACTTGAGGCCAAGCGGACAGAGAAGGGATGTACTGTCCTGAATTATTCCCTATAGTGAAATAATTGTAACCAGACTCACAGAGCAGTTACCACGGGCCTTCTGCCAGGACTGTGCATGAAAATAGCTTTGTTATGTCTACACACACACAGACAATACACTGTGTCCTCTAGCACTTTTCGAGTTCAAATTATGTGGAAGCCAATTTTCACTGGACTCAACTTTGTACCTAACTAGTGGTTAATGGCTTAAAACAGTATAGCTTCCAGAGGTGTCCTGAACTGCTGGAAAGCCCTGGTCGGGAGGCTCCTTCACCTTGTGTTGTCTTGAGATGCAGCTCATGTTTTCTATCCCCTTCCTGAGATGGGGAAACTAAGAAAGGATGGGTAGTCGAGTCGCCCAGAGAGTGCACTGAGGACAGATAGGTGATCAGGTGATTGTTAGCTGCTTCTTTTGCTTAGCTGTATGTTCAAAAGTAATTATTCACTGAACATATTTTACTCTTATTAGTTTCATAATAAATAAAGATCACTTCTGGGCACCTGGGTGGCTCATTCGTTGAGCATCTGCCTTTGGCTCAGGTCATGATCCCAGAGTCCCGGGATCAAGTCCCCCATGGGGCTCCCCACAGGGAGCCTCTGCCTGTGTCTCTGTCTCTCTCAACAAATAAATAAAATCTTTTAAAAAGTTAAAAAATAAAGATCACTTCTTAGGAAGAGTAGTTCTCTATTCATTTGTAATCCCCAGCATTTTTCCTTATCAGGTGTCATATGTTACATTAGAAATATCTCATGGAATAAATTTCCAAGATTTGTGATTTAACCTAAGCAATATCACTTTAAGACAAAGGTGAGAAGACCTTTCTGGTGTCCTCTGGGATTTGACCCATTTTATAGTAATTATATCACTATCTATGATATGCCATCCTCTCCACCATCTTGACAAGAATTCCATCTCAAAGGACACTGGGCCTGAGAATTCTATAAGCAATGAGACCATTCTGAGAAAATAACAATGTTGGAAGCTTCTTATAGTTTAAGCCTAGAGGGAAAAAAAAAGTGTGTGAGAAGGGATTTTGGAAGGAAACTTCTTTAAAAAAAAAAAAAGATTTATGTATTTATTTAAGATAGAGACAGAGACAAAACATGAACAGTGCGAAGGGAGAAGCAGGGTTCTCACTGAGCAGGGCGCCCAATGCAAGGCTCGATCCTGAGACTCTGGGATCATGACCTGAGCTGAAAGCAGACACTTAACCGACTGAGTCACCAGGCACCACTGGAAAGAAGCTTCAAATCTCATTTTCCTCATCTCTGAAATGTGTATAAAGAGTATATGGTTTTTGGTAATATTGAGCTTATATGGAATCATTCATCCATTCAGTCGACATGTATTAATGGTCTACTAGTTGTCAGTTCCTACACTAGACACTGTAAGTTGAATGGTGGGTTGACACACATGGAATTTTTGTACTATTTGACAAGGCACTCTATAGCAAACCAAATGATGAGTACTAAGAACAACATAAACAGAATAGAATAATGAAGAGTGATTTGATGAAGGGAACCATTTTATCTAGAGTGATAATGGAGAGACCTTTTGGAGGAGGTCACATTCTAGCTGAGACCTGAAATATAAGATGGCTCACTTATTGAGAACTGGACAGAGCATTCCAGGGAGAGTAAGGGGCAAGTTGGGAAGACCACATAGTTGGAACAAGGTTTCTGGGTTTGAGAAATAGGAAGATATGCATCGGTAGTATGAGTTGAAAGTTTGGAAAAGTTTAGATCACATAGGATGTTATAGTAAGTAAGCATGATAGAGGTATGTGGAGTATTTTAAGGAGGGAGACATGATTTGATTAAAATTTTTAAAGATTATTCCAGTTTCTGCTTGGAGAACTCTTGGTGTGGGAGCAAAGCAGGTACCATTTTGGAAGCTAGTACCATAGTTCAGGAGAGATTAAGGTAGCCTGGTCAAGGTGATGATGATGGAGACAGAAGTGGATAGATTTGATGTTCATTTTGCAAGTGCAGCAAACAGGGAATGAGTTAGATAATGTGCTCTGAAGGAAAAGAAAAACTGAAGGCTGAGTTCTTGTTTCTTCATAGAGCTCTTGGCTAGATTGTGTTCCATTTGGGATTCTGAGAAAAGAAGCTTAAATACCCATAGGACTAGATCACTGGGCCTACAGGTCTTGCAACAAGACCTGTAGCCAGTAGCCAGTTCCTCCTACAATTACTGACTGTGCATTGGCTCCCCTAGCAATTTATTATGTAATTCATAGAATTCACTAAGATCATGGTTTCTATAAATGACTAAGACAATTTACATTTTTTAAAAGAGAGAAAATATAGAATATGGATTTATTTACATTATAAATTGTTCATCGGCTGCCATGTCCTTTAATTTAAATAGAGCATTAATAGCAAATTGACTTTTAGGCAGTTACCCCTAAGATTGCTTAGAAAACCTAATGAGTTAGTAGGTTTTCAAGAAGTATGTAAGTATGTAAAATTTAGTATTTAAATTTAATCTCTTGAGGGTTCGTGGATTTTATTCTTTGCCAGGAAATTTTTGTTCTTGATAGTGTCTATGGTAACACCCCAAATACTATGAAATATAATTTTTCTTGCTAAGCATAAGAGAAGCTTTTATTTTTTATCCCCAGGGCCCATTATAGTTTTGTACCATAGTTTACTAACTTCATTGCTTTAATCAAAGCATATTTTAAGTACATTCTCCAAAATGACTTACTGTATGGCTTCATCAGATATCACTGTCTTTGTATTTGAACATTCTCAGATTTCTTCCTAAACTCTATATTGAAACCCAGTTAAAACTCAACCCTGATTTATCCTCTCAGGCTGAGATTTGAGTCCATCTGGCATATGGTCAAGTGGTCTTCACCTGTAATTTTTTACCTCTAGGATATGTTTGTGTCATTTGTTCAGAAGAAGCTAATTGTTACTAGTGACACTAATATTTTTGTGGTTAGCTGATTCCAGCATTCTTTTTACTGTTTTTGAAGAATCATAATATGTTTTGCCATCAGTATGAGAGAAACATAAAGAAGAGAAGTGGAGCTGACAGATTGAAAAGCATGTCATTTCACTAGCATACAAGATTTATTCGTTCTGACCTCAACAAGTCGATTATGGCATTTGATTTGTCAAAAGCTCAAAGCAACAAATTCATAGTGAAGTAAGCTGTGATACCTCGTATACGACCTGCAAACAAAAAGAAAGATAGTTTGCATGTAGAAGATTGGCTTATTTCTTGCCATCTTGAATTTTCATTTCTCTCTTTGTGGTGATTCTGAACCTTACTGAGTGATCATAGGCATGACGAAGGTGAAGTAAAGTTTTGTATTCTTTGCATATCCCAGAAAAACAGAATTCCCTTGAAGTCTGGTAGTGTCTTTCTAACCCATAAAGTCATTGTACATCTGACTCTGATATGCTGTATATGAGACAAAAGTTTCTGCATGCCATGGGCCTCAACTGAGTGTGGAAGTAGTGCGTAAAAGTACAAATAAAATGCTGAAAAATAAAAACAGCTTTCACTGAATGCTTGCTCTGAATAGGCATTATCTCCCTATTTCAAATGTAGGAAGAGGTTTAGAAGTTTATCCAGGTGGTAAATGGTAGATCTGGAAATTGAACTCAAGGCGATGTGATGCCAGAATGCACTATTGCACTGCATCACCTTTCTGTTTAAAGAGCTATAACAAGACATGGTTAATTGCAAATGGCCGCCATGAAGTATAAGGGCCATGAGTATGGAGAAAGGGGATAAAACTTGGAATAGGGATGATTTAGGAGGACTTTATAGAAAAAGAGGGATTCAAGCTATACTCTAAGGATTATTTTTTCAGCTTTAGTATGTATGAGTCATACGGAATCTTGTTTAAAGTTGCAGGTTTTTGAGGACACCTGGCTGGCTCAGTTGGTAGAGCGTGTGACTCTTGATCTTAGAATTGTGAGTTCAGTCCCCATGTTGGGTATAGAGATTACTTAAAAATAAGATCTTTTTTTTAAAATGCAGATGTTGAAGCCCCCAAAATAGTTTGGGTAATTCAATTGCAAGTGGTCTCTAGATCACAGGAAGGAAACTCTCCCAGGCTGTGAGCCCCAGGAGCACCAAGAACAAGGTTGGGCACATAGAAGGCAATCAAATATTCATATAACAAGTGAATGAATAAGTAGCGAGAAGAAAATCTCTTAGTTATCCAAAAATATGAATAGGTATCTGGGTAGCGTAGCTATAGTTAGTGGGGTATAATGCTGACAAATTTAGTTTTAACTTTAAATGTTGACTGGTTCATTCAAGAGATACTTATTGTGTCATGCTTGTTACCATCATCTCTTTATTTTGAAACACTTTTTTTTTTTGCCATCTCAGAAATTGCAATACATCTTATGGTCACTGTTGCAACCTTTAGCATCAGAATTCTTTTTATTTTTTTTAAGATTGATTGATTGATTGATTTATGATAGAGAGAGAGAGAGGCAGAGACACAGGAGGAGGGAGAAGCAGGCTCCATGCCGGGAACCTGACGCGGGACTCAATCCCGGGACTCCAGGATCGCGTCCTGGGCCAAAGGCAGGCGCTAAACCGCTGAGCCACCCAGGGATCCCCTAGCATCAGAATTCGGATGTAACTCCATGTATGTCTGGCACCATGCTTAGAACTAGAATACAGCTATGAGCAAAGCATGTATGTTCCAAGCATTAGCTGCCAGAATGGTAGAGCAGGTTCATCCCAAATGCATATGATGCTTCGAACCTGGCCTTCAGAGAGCATGCGTTCCAGCTAAGGACAGCATAAAAGTTAATTACATCTGACATTAAGCACTATGAAAGAAAAAGTAAAACAAAGGATGATATTGTGATAGAAATTGCTCGTGGGCTAAGGGTAGGGAAGGGTGCATAATGGCAAATAAGGAAAAGATTAGGTAGGCCACCAATGAAATGATATCATTTTTGCTAAAAGTGGAGTCATAAAGTTGATCCAACTTATACTTGGTTTTTATGAGTTTTTACTGTTATTGTTTGATTGCAGCACTAACTGAGTTTCACCCTTTTTTATCCAATTGTGCTTGAAATCAAGACCAAGACTTATATAACAGAAGGCCAAATGAAAAGGAGAAATAATCCATATTTTTCTACCATTATTTAGAAACATGCCCATATATGATTAAAAATGGGGCATCACTTCAGAGTTTAAAATTGTTCATCCAGAATCTAGTCAAAGTCTTCTCTCTCTCTCTCTCTTTTTTTTTTTTTTTTTTTTTAGAGGGCGGGTAGGAGCAGAGGGAGAGGGAAGAGAATCTTAGGCTCCATGCCCAGTGTGGAACCAGATGCAGGGCTTGATCTCACAACCCTGAGATCATGACCTAAGCTGAAATTAAGAGTTGGATTCTTAACTGACTGAGCCACCCAGACACCCTTTAATTATCGATTTTTGGTGGACACACTAGTTTATCTGAAAAACTTGGTACACAGCCAGGGAATGTTGGGAGGAGGGAAGAGATTTGAGAGAAATTTAAGGCAGGCTCTCAGAGGAGCCTGCTTGTGATTTGGCTATTGGAAACCTTTATAACTGACTTGAAAGAATGTAAGAGGGAGCTTCCTGGAGAAAGCATGATCTGGGAGTGATCATATTAGTCATGCTGTATTCTTATTCACTGCTCTGAATTTAGGTGCCATTGGAAGTGACATCTAATAGCCTCATTGCCATAGCAGATGTATTCAATTTTATAATTTTCATTGTGCTAAAACTCCCCATTATAGGCAATACCATACCTGGAATAGAAAATACTTGTGATCAGTTTGTCTGAGAAATCATAACATTGGAAGTTTGCCCAGAGACCATCTGGTCTGTAGAGATGCTATTTAGCAAGAGTGTTCAAAGATCACCAGGCAGGGGAGAATAATATTGGTAAGATAATTCAGGTAATTTTTAAAATAAAGGGGTTTTTTTAGTTTAAAAAATTCTTAAGTGACTTATTTGGAAATTATGTACTATTTTGGTAAAAATATTTCTTAATTATATAAAATGATGCTGTCCTTATTTGGCAAAATTAAATTACCAGTCATCCACTGATTCCATTTGCACTAAAATATTTAATACTGAAAGATCCCAGAAGAGCAAACCCATCACCAATATTGCTAGCAATAGAACCATTTAAAAATTAGATTATTATCACTAAAATAATACATACCATTTTTTTAAAAAAAGCATGTAGAAATATAGAAACAAAGATCAAAAGCATCCCTACACAACTTTCAGCAGCTCAGCAACTGTTTTATGCTTGAATAGTACAGTAACTTCTAATACTATGAGGCCTGTTTCAAACACTCTTAATATACGCAATGTATTTATTGCAAAAATATTTCCTACTTGATTGTCTTCAATCTGCCTATCACCTTCCCTTCAGATCCTGTTGTTCCTCTTGTCCTCCCTTCTCCATTAGTTTTGTACCATCCATTTTAACCACATAATACTGTGTCCAACACAGTCAAGCAAGATTAGATTCAAGAAGATTCTAGGTCGTTGTGAGTTCTGTCTCTGTCCACTTGTTGAAAATTGGGTGTCAATCAATTCCTGAATTCTAGTAACTGATACTCAACTTGAATTTCAGAAACGTGTTTCCAAGTCACTCGAAAGGGCTGTAATGCTGCGAATCCTCTACAAATCATGTACTAATAATCATTTATGTTATTAACATTTTTCTTATTGGCATATGCTCCATATATTAGCCCTGGCCATAGTTATTACAAATATTTTATCAATTTGTCATCTACTTTCTTTTTTAAGATTTTGTTTATTTATTCATGAGAAACAGAGAGAGAGAAGGGGGGGCAGAGACACAGGCAGAAGGAGAAGCAGGCTCTATGCAGGGAGCCTGACCTGGGATTTGATCCTGGGTCTCCAGAATCAGGCCCTGGGCTGAAGGCGGTGCTAAACCTCTGAGCCACCCGGGCTGCCTGTCATCTACTTTCAAGTTTGCTTCAGATTGTTTTGGCAGAGGGGGCTTTTTTCTTTATTCTTTCATTATTATTAGTCAATTATCTGTGTTTTTTATAATAAATTTTGCAGTTAGTCATGACTCATTTTTTAGACCTTCTGGAGAATTTTATGTATGCTTAAGAAAGCTATGTATGCCTTCCCCCTAAAATGAGCCCAGGCACATGTATAATAGAGGATTTTCTGTACCCCAAAGTAACCTATGGGCCCAAGTTAAGAGCTCAGGTTAGAAAGTCTTTCCTATCTCAAAGTCTCAAATACCAACTTCCATTTTCATCTAGGGTTTTATTTCATTTTTTTAAAAGATTTTATTTATTTATTCATGAGAGACATAGAGAGAGAGAGAGAGGCAGAGACACAGGCAGAGAGAGAAGCAGGCTCCATGCAGGGAGCCCGACGTGGGACTGGATCCTGGGTCTCCAGGATCACACCCTGGGCAGAAGGTGGCTGGTGCTAAACCGCTGGGCCACCCGGGCTGCCCTTATTTCATTTTTCAGTGTTAATGTCTAACCACGTAGAATTTATTTTGGCATTCAGTATGAGGCTCTAAGTTGAATTTTTATAGAGATCCATTTACTTGATGCCATTTCTTACGTAATCTTCCTCTCCAAAAACAATTTGTTTTGCATTCCAGTCATTGAATTTATCAAGGTCTCCCTTGCGTTTTCTGTTTATTATTCTGTCTATTCTTTGACATTACATGATCATTCCACTTTTTAAATATTTTCTGAAGCATTTCTACCTGTTTATTTTTCCTGGAAAATTTTAGAACCATTTTGCCATGTTCCCCAAAACAGGCTGAATGACAATTTATGACAACTGTATGAATCTTGGCTTCTTTATAACAGTTTGTTTTCCCATTCAAGAAAATTTGCCTCTGAATTATTCAGATCTCTCTTTTATTGGCAAAATAACATTTCAGGCTTGTCTTTAGTTCCATACTTTTTTGGGTAGATTTCTTTTTTGGAATAGTAAATATTTGAATGCTTTGCTGTTACTGTTATATCATGTATAACAGAGATACTGTTTTTGTATGTTTTCTTTTCTCTAGCCCCTTTAATTCACATTGTGTTGTAACTGATTACCTTGTTTTTTGAGGGGAGGGAATATATACATGACTTTGGACTATGGTAATACTTCTCTCTGTTCATTTGAGTTTTTTCTGGGTTTGTTTTCATTTACAAACCGGTCATTATGACTGCAGGTCTTAGAGTCAGGCTGACATCAGTTCCAGTCCTGCCTCCACTCTATTACTACCTAGGTAGCCTTGAACAAGTGAAAATTATGTTTCTTGACCTCATTAAATTTTAGTTTCTTCATCTGAAATTTGGGGCAATAACCCAGAATCACCAGATTGTTGCCAGGATGAAACAGATATGGACATATGGAAAGTAGTACAAATATAGAAGCTGATATAATCATGATTAGTGTTTCTGTTATATTAGCCCACCATTTAAAATATTAAGTATCAAAAATGACAATAAGCTTTCATGTCTAGGTCCTGATTTTCTCTGGATTCTTTTTTTTTTTTTAATTTCACTTTTTGTTGATTTTGTTTTTTTCTTCATGTGGCTATGCAGCATTTTTGGTTTTACAAAGGTTTTGTTAAAAATGGAATTTGGATCTTTTCTCAGTATCTGTTGAGGTTTTTAACATTTAGTTTGCCATATTAGAATCATTTATGGGACTTATTAGAATAATAGATTTTTAATATTATTTCTTTTTATATTACAAGTGAAATTTGGTTCTTTAGTATGCAGTTGGTTTAGTATTAGAATATTTTATACATGCCTTTGTGTTTATTTTCCTAAGTGACATTTATAGTTTCTTTTTTTTTTTTCAGATTTTTATTTATTTATTTATTCATGAGAGGCACATTGAGAGAGAGAGAGAGAGAGAGAGGCAGAGGGAGAAGCAGGCTGCATCCAGGGAGCCCGATGTGGGACTTGATCCTGGGACTCCAGAATCACGCCCTGGGCTGAAGGCAGGCACTAAACTGCTGAGCCACCTAGGGATCCCCATAGTTTCTTGAACTGGATAGTGTGTATGTGTATATGTTCTATATTGTTACAGCGCCTAGCTAATATTAATTGTGTACTTATGAGATATGAGGAGAATCTCGTAAAGTGTACTTTATTTTTTTTCTCATTTATTCCTCAAATATATGGTTGCATAGGTAGTAAATGAAGAATCAAGCCTCCTAACCTAGATTGGTTTAACCTGTCTGTACTCTGCCTCTCTACCACTTCGTTGTTATCGTTGTTTTTTTATATCAAGATGTTAAATTCACAAAACAAATTGTGAAACTTTGCATCTATTCTTTCCTCTAGAGACATTTACGATTACTATCCTTGTAAGTTTGAAGGAAACCATCTGTCCCTAAAGCCTTTGAGAGGTGATCCTTTGATAAATTTTCAATCTTAATTTTTTTTCATCTATATTCTTCAGAACCAGGTCCATTTCATAAGATTTTCAAATTTATTAACTAATAATTACATATAGTTACATATATAACTGTAATATAATGGCATATTTTGTAATTTGTAGCATAATATAATTATTTTAATATATATGATATTAATATGATATATTTTATATATTATTTTCTTTGTTAGATGTTTTGTTGCTATTCTTCCTTTCAAAAGGCCAGTTCTTAGATTTGTTAATGATTAATGCTGTTTTTTTCATTAATATCTTTCCTGTTTTCCTGTGATCACTCTTCATTCTTTATTAATCTTATTGGTTGAATCATGGTTCATTTATTTTTCCTTTTACATTAGTATGATTTAAAAAGAAAAAAACCTACAGATTTACTTCTGAACACACTTTTGGCTATCATTACTTTTTAAGGATGTTTGGGCTTCCTCTTTGGTAGAATGACAATTGAGAATAATACTTTTAAGTATTAACAAACTTTGTCTCTATTGAGATTTATTATTGACCTTTTTTCCCCCACTATGCTGTGGTCAGATAATGAAGTTAGATAATCAGCCACACTAGTGGTATGTGAAGTATTGTTTTTCCTTAGGACAGTTGAGGTTTCCTTTTGGCTCAATATATCGGCAAGTAAAAAAGCTCTTTAGTTGGTGCGTGAATTCTTAAGAAAAAGAAATTATTCTTTGTAGGAGATGTTTTAATACTATTAACGTATATCTTTTATGTAAACAAATCCTTTATAGTCTTTTCCCTGAAATAAATGGATTAAATAAATTACCTGACTGGGACACCTGGGTGGCTCAGTGATTGAGTATCTGCCTTTGGCTCAGGGCATGATCCCAGGGTCCTAGGATCGAGTCCCACACTGGGATCCCTGCAGGGAGCCTGTTTCTCCCTCTGCCTGCATCTCTGCCTCTCTCTGTGTGTCTCTCATGAAAAACTAAATAAAATCTTTAAGAAAAAAATAAAATAAAATGCCTAAATAGTAGTCTGGGTCCCTCAGTTACTTCTTTTTTCTTATAGTGTTTGATCCATACATTTTGGGTTTTTTTTTTAATTTATTTTTTATTGGTGTTCAATTTACCAACATACAGAATAACACCCAGTGCTCATCCCGTCAAGTGCCCCCCTCAGTGCCTGTCACCCATTCACCCCCACCCCCCGCCCTCCTCCCCTTCCACCACCCCTAGTTCGTTTCCCAGAGTTAGGAGTCTTCATGTTCTGTCTCCCTTTCTGATATTTCCCACACATTTCTTCTCCCTTCCCTTATATTCCCTTTCACTATTATTTATATTTCCCAAATGAATGAGAACATATAATATTTGTCCTTCTCTGATTGACTTACTTCACTCAGCATAATACCCTCCAGTTCCATCCAAGTTGAAGCAAATGGTGGGTATTTGTCGTTTCTAATGGCTGAGTAATATTCCATTGTATACATAGACCACAGCTTCTTTATCCATTCATCTTTCGAGGGACACCAAGGCTCCTTCCACAGTTTGGCTATTGTGGCCATTGCTGCTAGAAACATCGGGGTGCAGTTGTCCCGGCGTTTCATTGCATCTGTATCTTTGGGGTAAATCCCCAACAGTGCAATTGCTGGGTCGTAGGGCAGGTCTATTTTTAACTCTTTGAGGAACCTCCACACAGATCAATATCAATGGAACAGAATAGAGAACCTAGAAGTGGACCCTCAACTTTATGGTCAACTAATATTCGATAAAGGAGGAAAGACGATCCACTGGAAGAAAGACAGTCTCTTCAATAAATGGTGCTGGAAAAATTGGACATCCACATGCGGAAGAATGAAACTAGACCACTCTCTTGCACCATACACAAAGATAAACTCAAAATGGATGAAAGATCTAAATGTGAGACAAGATTCCATCAAAATCCTAGAGGAGAACACAGGCAACACCCTTTTTGAACTCAGCCACAGTAACTTCTTGCAAGATACATCCATGAAGGCAAAAGAAACAAAAGCAAAAATGAACTATTGGGACTTCATCAAGATAAGAAGCTTTTGCACAGCAAAGGATACAGTCAAGAAAACTAAAAGACAACCTATAGAATGGGAGAAGATATTTGCAAATGACGTATCAGATAAAGGGCTAGTTTCCAAGATCTATAAAGAACTTATTAAACTCAACACCAAAGAAACAAACAATCCAATCATGAAATGGGCAAAAGACATGAAGAGAAATCTCACAGAGGAAGGCATAGACATGGCCAACATGCACATGAGAAAATGCTCTGCATCACTTGCCATCAGGGAAATACAAATCAAAACCACAATGAGATACCACCTCACACCAGTGAGAATGAGGAAAATTAACAAGGCGGGAAACCACAAATGTTGGAGAGGATGCGGAGAAAAGGGAACCCTCTTACACTGTTGGTGGGAATGTGAACTGGTGCAGCCACTCTGGATCCATACATTTTGATAGAAACATTTCATGCTGTTAGATATTTATTATAGACACTACCTTATCTTTCTGCTAAATTGTACTTCCTTGTCCTTTTCAGCGTCTTTTTTAAGATTTTATTTATTTTTTTCATGAGAGACACAGTTAGAAAAGCAGAGACACAGGCAGAGGGAGAAGCAGGCTCTGCAGAGAGCCCAATGAGGGACTCGATCCCAGGACCCCAGGACCCCAGAATCACAACCTGAGCCAAAGGCAGATGTTCAACCATTGAGCCCCGGGGCATCCCCTTTTCATTGTCTCTATGTCTAAAATGTTATAGTATTTCAATTAATTTTGTCATCCATACCTTTACATGTGTGTGTGTTGTGGAAAAATCTCTCCCTTTCTTTAATTTTTAGTTTCTATATTTTATTTTTTTAGGAAAAAAAAATATTTTAAAATATTTTAATAATTTTTAAATTTTAGATTTTAAATAAAGCTGATATTTAAAAATAAATATATTTTACAACAAGGGAGTTCCCCCCTTTGCCTCCTTGCTATATGAACATGGCTCACGCTAACTTTGCTGTTCCCACCTACACTTATATATCCATGTTTAATACCATAATCTGGATTTATGCAACAGGCTAATTTTTTAAAGATTGATTTTATTTATTTATTTATTTATTTATTTATTTATTTATTTATTTATTTATTTATGAGAGACAGAGAGAGAAAGAGGCAGAGACACAGGCAGAGGGAGAAGCAGCCTCCATGCAAGGAGCCTGAAGTGGGACTCAATCCAGGGACTCCAGGATCATGCCCTGGGCTGAAGGTGGTGTGAAACCACTGAGCCACCCAAACGTCCCACAACAGGCTATTTTAATTAATTTATTTCTTCCCATTATTTTTTTCTTTTTTGAAGGATTGTGTTAAGGTACTTGTTAAGTCTTCCCTCTGTGTTTATTTTTGAGCCATGGGAAGGCCTTTCATAACAACAACACGTTCTAGGGTTTTTAATTTGGACTTACATATTCATCGGCTGAAATAGATCTTAACGTTATCTGTTTGCTTTATTTTGGTTTTCAGAGCGTGTGTTTGTAGAGAGGTAGGTTGGTTGACTTTGTCAGTCCTATCAATGGGTGTCTTCTGCATTTACTCATGAAGGACAGGAGGTTAGCATAAAATTCTTAGGCTTATTTCCTTTCAGTGGTTTTAACTGTCCTTTTTCATGGGTCTCCTGAAATGAGCTTTGCAGAGAATCCTAAGGCAGAAATTCTGCTTTAATTCCTAAATAACTTTAAAAAAAATCTTATTTATTCATGAGAGACAGAGAGAGAGGCAGAGACGCAGGTAGAGGGAGAAGCAGGCTCCCTGCAGGGATCTCAACCACTGAGGCAACCAGGTGTCCCAATTCCTAAATAGCTTTTAAGATACTTTTCATTTGTGTTTGAGATTATCTATATGTACACATACACATACATATACACATATCAGGATGAGTGTAAGAGATGCAATTCTTCATATTTCCTGAAACATACTGAGTTCTTCGAGCCTACCTGGGGCATTTTTAATCAAGTGGGATTTTGATTACTAATAAAGCCTACCCTGGGAGTCTGAGAGACCTGCATGCAAATTCCTGTTCTTGTTCTCACTGTTACTGACTTTAGGATCCATATGTAACCTGTCTAAGCCTTAATTTCCACTTCCCTGTAAAGGGAAGAATAATATTATCTGCATCCTGCAGTGGTTTGTGTGCATTACTGTAAGTAAATCGTAAAGACTCAGTAGGTGTTGGTCCTCAGAGGCAGACAAAACTCCTATCTCAAAGTGGGTTTCTGTTTCCTGGCCTCCAGCTCTGTCATCTTGCATTTCCTTGTCATCTCTTCATTAGTTTCCTTAAAAAAAAAAAAATTTGTGGGGAGTTCTTATATTTGTAGTCCACGTTATTAACTCAATTTTCCATACTATCAGTTTCACAGTATCCATATCCGTTATCAATTGACTCCCTCTAATGCAAACTTTGTTTTGCTAATACTACTCTATGCTCCTTCTAGTCTTTCTCTCAATTTCTATTTTGGCATCTAAACCTGCCTTCCTTATTGCTATATTTGCTTTTCATTCACTGTCTTTTCCACAGGCTCCATATTATTTTTCATTTTTCCTGTCCCTGTACTTCCCTCTTTCTTTTTTTAAGATTTTATTTATTTATTCATGAGAGACATAGAGAGAGAGGCAGACACAGTCAGAGGGAGAAGCAGGCTTCCCGCAAGGAGCCCGATGTGGGACTCAATCCTAGGACCCTGGGATCACCACCTGAGCCAAAGGCAGATGCTCAACCACTGAGCCACCCCGGTGCCCCCTGTACTTCTAAGTACCTTTTACTTTTTTCCTTTTTCCTTCCCTTCTTCCTTCCTATGTTCCTATTTTTCCCTTTTTTTTTTTTTAATTACTCTCAATGAGAAATTCTAGCTTTAGAATGGGTGTGAGCTGTCCCCGCTCTGCTTAACATCCAAGCACAGACCTATTCAAACTTGCCCTTGAAGGATTAGATGATAGACAAAACCCTTTGGTCAATTATCAGATCCTGGCAGAGATCAGATCCAAAGTGAGGAGTGCCAGGTAAGGAGAAGTTGTTTGTTTTAAGATTTTATTTCTTTACTCATAAGAGCCACACAGAGGCAGAGACACAGGCAGAGGGAGAGCAGGCTCCCATGGAGAGCTCAATGTGGGACTCCGGGATTATGACCTGAGCTGAAGGCAAACACTTAACCATTGAGCCACCTAGGCATCCCTCTTGGTCTTTTTTTTATTAATTAAGTAAGTAAGTAACTATTTATTTATTTTTGAGAGACAAATAGCATGACTAGGGGAGGAGCAGAGGGAGAGAGAGGCAGACTCCTGCTGAGTGGGGAGCCTGATGTCAGGGGACTCCATCCCAAGACCCCAAGATCATGACGTGAGCCAAAGGCAGATACTTAACCGACTGAGCCACCCAGGTTCCCCTCTCTGTCTTTTCTTAAATGGCTACTACAGCTCCAGCCATCACGTCCACATTCAAGTAAAAGAAGGAAGGAAAGAGTGAAGGAAAATTGGGGAGTGCCTGTGTCAGGAAAGCAAAGGCTTTCTCAGAAAAGCCCAGTAGACTCCCACTTACATTTTATTACTCAGAATTCCATCTCATGTGCACACCTCCCCGCCGGGGCATCTGGGGGACATGACTTTGGTATTTCACATGTAGACTAAGAAAGGCAGTAAAAAAGAAAGGTAGAATTTACCCCCTAATTCCTGCCATAATTTCTAGGAATTGAAACTCTAAAAATAAAGATAGAACACATAGCAGAGTTAATGCTCGGGCTGCCTTGAAAATAAAAAAAAAGAGTACATGTCTAGTAGAGAATCATGTATATACTTTCTTAGGCCAGGAGTATCTTTGGTCTTTAATTCAGGGGATAGATGGGGAAGCAGGCTTAACTTTTCGGGGGTCTTTCATCACTACTTCCTCCCTCTACTTTCCTTTAAGTGACAAGCCAGCTTTGTTTTCTTAATGTAAAGTACAGAAATGTTAAACATTCTTTTGCTTATTCCAGTCACATCAGCTATAAGGTTATTTGAAATATTCTGTACAAAATACAGAATTTTTTTTCTAGATTTCTGTTAATCTTTCCCACAATGGGTATGTACAGTGCATAAGGCTTTTTAAAAATATTTTTTAAAGATTTTATTTATTTATTCATGAGAGACAAGAAAGAGGCAGAGACATAGGCAGAGGGAGAAGCAGGCTCCCTGCGGGGAACCTGATGTAGGACTCAATCCCTGGACTCCAGGATCACGTCCTGGGCCAAAGGCAGACACTCAACACTGAGCATCCCTAAAAATATTTTTTTGTTACCATTGACATCTAGTAATTAGAAAGACTGCTAGGAGTTGACATAATAAACTAGGAGTTTCTAAAATAGAATAACATTTACTTAAAATTCTAGAATCCAAAATGCATACTGATTTTCACTGAACTTTAAAAGGCAGGTTAACACTGAAAAATCCCTGTTTAAAAATATACTTCTTGATAAGCAGGTAGAAAAGCATCACTTTAATTCTTTGTATTCAGTGGGGGAAAAAATGAGAGAAAATGCTGTAACTTAGAATAATAGTAATAACAGAGATGCAGCCAAGTATTTTTGTTGCCTGTCCAAGGGTTCAACTGCTGGCTTTTGAGGTGAGAACTTTGCAAATCCCTAACCTCTAGTAGAAAAGTTTCAAAAACACTGCAGTCTAGCAGTTCACTTGAGCAAATAAGTATATACAGTCTTCATCCTAACATTTGGTACCATATGGCACTCTGATGTCCACACAAAGAACATTCCACCACCTTCTACATCACTCAGTGGCCAACTGTCAAGATATTCCCATGAGTAGAGAGAGAGGATTTGTTACAATCACAGTGGGTCAGGGCACTTGTTTCCCTAACCGGTCAGCTTGACGCCTGCACCATTGGCTCGTTAAAACCAGATCCTTTGACAGATAGTGGCATTATTATTTCCCGAGCACAAACACACTGATGTGTCAAAAATGCTAGTTTGCTTATTTGTTACAGGACCATACCATCGAAATTTAGGAATAGAAAAAAAAAACAGCTTAATTAAGTGGAGAACCATCAAAAGCTAGCAGAAACTCAATGCTAGCAGAAACTCTAGAGTGGTCCTTCTGAATTGTTTCGGGATGATAGGTTGTGCGTCCTAATAAATCACGATGGCTGTTGTCTTTGGGAGTCTGTGCCAGGCACTCTGTATGCATCACCTTGGGTTCTTGCAACCACCCTGCAGACTGTGTGGTACCACCTCTGTTGTCAGCTGAAAGAACTGAGTCCCTGAGAGGTTCAGAAAATTGTCTGGCATCATAGAAGCATCAGATAGCAGGTGATGATTTAGCCCAAGTCTTCCTGATGGCAAAGCACAGTTCTATCATTCTCATGTGACTCAGCAGTGTTTATTATTATTTTTAAGAACCAATTTAAATGAGAAATAAAAATAACGCGGATGGCAGTGTGTTCCTGCAGGACGATGTCGGTGCACTTAGAGCTGCGTACGTCTTTGGGCTGCGTCTGTCCTCCTGCTTCCTTCCCAGACTTGGGTTTCTTGCAGCCTGAGTGGGATAAGCTTGCAGGGTGGGGGCGGGGGGTGGGGAGTTCTCATCCCGTCACTTATTGTCTACTAGAAGAGATTTCAAAGATTGAGGATGAAAATGAAAGTCAGACTTGGATTCCAGGTCTCAGAGTACATGAAGAGAGAGACCTTTAGATTGGCCAATATTTATAGCCTCGGGTAATACTGTTGGAGGGAATTGCATCCATAGGGAGAAGTGGCACTGAGTTCCATTATTGTGAATTGATTTCCATGCATGTGATCTCAAGTTAGTGTACCTTTGTGTGACCATCCATCACATCGTATCCCCTAAAGGTTTAGGCAGCACGTATTTCAAGGAAATGATGACTGGGCTTACAGACACAATGCCATTTGTTTGTAAAGCCGCAGAAAACTTAATTGATGTGTTTTAGGTGTCATGGCAAATCATGCAGGTGAGCCAAGAAGTACAAAGGAAAGAAGACACTTCAGTTTAAATGGCAGAGTTTTTCTTTGTAAATTAGGGTCTGTCTTCCCTGAAGTGTGTTCAGAGACCAAGTTTCTGTACCTTTGACTTTATACTCCCTTCACGTAATGAGTGAATGGTGTATACAAGAGAGTATAATGAAAAGTTGACTTGGGTGGTCCTGAACCAATCTTCTCTTTTCTTTTATCTTTTCTACTTCCATTCAGGTATGGACAGATCATAAGTAGGTGTCCAGGGGATACCAGAACAAGTCACATTTCCAAATCTGGGGGTATTATTAACTGTGTTTTCTGTCGGTACACTCAATTTGAGGCCTGGAACTTTTGAATTCATGTAGATCACAAGGTACCACACAACAAAACAACAACCGAAACACACTCCCATTAGCAATTTATACCCTGTTTACCGTGGGACATCTGATGATCCTTCCAGCGGCTTCATTCCCTGACCAAAGAAGATGGGTTTCCTTTGTCGGATGGTCGGTATTTTATTCTTGAGTTGTCACAGACACGCATGGGGTACAGTCAGAATACTGTTTTTACCAATCTCAGAAGGCTTTAAACACCTTCTCTCTCATCTCTGTTATCCCAGCTGACAATGAATCTTTCTTCTTAATTGTTGATTTATTTAGCATCTGTACAATGACTTTAATTTTCTGGCTACTTGTTCCCTTTTCTATTTTACACAGTCGTAAGGATCATAAAACGAGACTGGTTTCGTCTCAGATTTTGTGTGGGATATTTAGTCAGTTGAGTGCTTGCTGATTGGTCGTGCAGTTTCCCCATAGGATTGCTTCTTGAAATTGCTCATCATTGCATTAGATAGAATCACTCTTGTATGTAAAGAAGATTGGCATGTTCAGGAAACAGTTTTCATTATCTGGATTTGCTATTGCTGCTCATGTTGAGAAATTTTCTGTACCAAGATGTGTAGATGTTGTCCCTTTAATCAGTTTCCTCTTAACTGCCCGTGATGCTAGATCCATTTGGGGATTTAGCGGGGAGGATTGCTTCCTGTTTCTTCTTAATAAATGCAGGTGAGTCAGTCACTCAGGTTTCAGAATTGGTCCCTGTTTTTTAAGGACTACCAAGTACCAGTTGATTTTGAACGGTTCACATATGTGCAGAACTAGCTGAGAAAACTCAGCTTTGTGTGACCGTCCATCGCATTGTATCCCCTAAGGGTTTATGCAGCACGTATTTCAAGGAAATAATGACTGAGCTTACAGACACAATGCCATTTGTTTGTAAAGCCACAGAAAACTTAATTGATGTGTTTTAGGTGTCATGACAAATCATGCAGGTGAGCCAAGAGGTACAAAGGAAACTAAAAGATGACACATATAGAACTCCCCAGAAAATCATGTATGTTTTATTGCCTTGAAATCTCTCTTGGGAGAGATTTTGTTGTGTTTTGCTTTTGAATTTAAATGCTAGCAGCTGAGCTTAGAAGCTCAACAGGAAGCACTACACAAAATGTCTTTCTTGGGATACGTCCTATTTCTAAACCTATTGTTGGGGCCATGAAATACTTTGAACTGCTCAGAACAAAAATGGAATACGAACACCAGGTAGTGATCGTGTCATTAATTATCCTGGTTTTTTGCTGCTGGAAATGAGACGTGTTTGAGATGGGGTTCAGATGAGCTCCGCTCATTGGAGAAGTGTTAACCCAACCAGACTACAAACTACATCAGAGCATGAACATGTCAAGCAAGGTGGCAAGTTCAAAACCATAATGCTAAATAATCTAATGTTATGATCTACAGTATAAGCATATGATACTCTCTTATAAAAATAAGATGATATTTCCTAGTTCAATAGCTTTCCATTTATCTTTGATAGAGTGTGCCAAAGTTAAGCTGTCAGGACCTAAACCCCAAATTAAGACTTGAGAATCGTCTGAATTCTATGGCAAACAAAACTCAACCGAGTTAAAAGACACAGTACAGGTACAAAAATGGTGTGACTATGAGGACATGACATGCCACACTTGGCTTCCTGATCCAGTTGTCAAAGAACTACCTGGTAAACCACTATGTATGTGTTCATTCCACTTTTGTGGGTCCATCTGGAAATGGTGTTAAATAGTGAGTGATAACAGGATCTTCAGCCAGCCAGGTGTTGCTGGTTTGAATTGTAACTCTACCACTAACTACCTGTATGTACTCGAGTTACCGTGTGTAACTCAATCTGCTTATCCTCTGTGGAATGGGAATAAAAATATTCATATAATGGATTTGTTTTTGTTTTTTTAAGGATTTATTTTATTTTATTTTATTTTATTTTATTTTATTTTATTTTATTTATTCTTGAGAGAGAGAAAGAATGAGCATGAGCCAGGGCGGGGGTCGCGGGGGTGGGCAGAGGGAGAAGCAGGCTCCCTACCAAGTAGGCAGCTGGATGCAGAGCTCCATCCCAGGACCCTGGGATCATGACCTGAGCTGAAGGCATACACTTAACCAACTGAGCCACCCAGGTGCCCCTCCTGTGATGTTTAAGATTGCACAGTATATATAATGCATGTACAACATGCAATACCTGGCCCTGACCAAGTGCTCATTTAATGTTGGTTATTAATTTGAAGTCCCTAAAGGATGCAAAACTTCCTAACAGGAAAAGACGACACATATAGAACTCCTCAGAAAATCATGTATGTTTTATTGCCTTGAAAGCTCATAGCTAGCTAGCCACATTTAGCAGGGATTTATAAATGTTACCCTTTTAGTATACATTGTTGTTTAAAGGTAATTGTTGGGGATCCCTGGGTGGCTCAGCGGTTTAGCGCCTGCCTTTGGCCTGGGGCGTGATCCTGGAGTCCCAGGATCAAGTCCCACATCGGGCTCCCTGCATGGAGCCTGCTTCTCCCTCTGCCTGTGTCTCTGCCTCTCTCTTTCTGTGTGTGTCTCATGAATAAATAAATAAAATCTTAAAAAAACATAAAGATAATTGTCAATAATTTCAGGTAGAAACCTAAGGGGTATGTGGCCTAAATCCTTGTGGCTTTTCATGGGCTCAACGGTCTCCAGGCTCAGAATTGAGAGAAATAACTCTTTTCCCAAAGGTCAGTTATGCTTGTGGCCTCTTGATTGTTGTTTGCCCCCAAAGATCTCTGCGCTGTCTTCTGTTCTTGGAGGTGAGAGGGGTCTTGATGTTCAGAAGCCAGTGGAATGTGGCTCCAGGGTAATTGGCAGAAGGGGGTAGGCTGTAGGGGTTCCTACTTCACCACTGTGGCCTGCAAAGTTCCCAGAACAGGGATCATATAGCCTTCTCTTTGCTTTCACTCTGTATATGACATACTAGAAGTTTCATAGTCTGACTTCTTAACTTTTGCAGCATCCCTGACAGCATAAATACAAATAGGTCATACAATGTGAATCAGACTCCCCCAGCAATACAAGCCCTCTCAGGACACTAGCAGATTAACCTATGGCTATTTCCTGAGCTAATCATTAGTTACCCTCCCACAGGTAGAAACACCACTGATTGCAAAATCCCTTGGTTTCCCATGTTAACTTCCTCACTTCATTTTGGTGAAATTCAGGAAATTTTGAAATTAAATGATTTCTGAAATTGTGCATTATCAAATGTCAGAGTAAAATTACCTGAACACCTCCTCCTTTCCATGCATAGTTTCAATTTCCTGAAGCTAATTTCATCCTTCTAATTACAAGTACTCCAAGAAGAACTAGTTTTTACAACCCGGCATGAGAGCAAGTAACTCCTGTTCTTCAGGCTGACTTGCATGCAGGAGGCTTCCTGAATCTGCCTGAATACAGCTGCTTATGGCATGAGATAAATGTTCCCTGTTCTGTTGTCATCGTCATCATCATCATCATCACCACCACCACTATTATATTTTTAGTGCTAAGGGTCAGTAGGGAAATGGTCTCTCAATGGTCAGAACTTGATGTTTCTGAAAGAATCTTGCCCTGGTGATAGGTACCATAGGAAACTTGCTTCATTTCTTTTTTTTTTTTTTTCCATGAAGAGTAATATTTAAAATGTGAATGTTCTAGCTGTGTGTTAAATGTTATTTTAAACTCACTAGGTTAACTTAGACATATGTATCAAATCCAAGTATACTTTCAGGTGTCTTGCTGTTTGCTTGTGAAAAAAAAAAAATACATGCATGTCCATTTGAGAGGATCCTGCTGTACCATACGTCAAGAGGCTGGAAAATCTTGCCAGGCTGAGCTTTTTTGTTATTGCTTTTGCCTCTCACCCAAATAACTGCATGGAGAAAGAGAAAGGAAATTAGCGTTACACCTCAGGCAGATCAGGAAAAGCATCTTATGGTCACCCTAGTGTTCAGAATTATCCTTTGACGCTTTTCCTAATTTTTCTGACCATGGTGCGACAAGTCTACTGAATTATTATGTGGATTCAATATCCATCAACCAAGGGCCAAATCATGCTATTTGTTTTAGAAATAAAACTTACCTACCTCCTGGGCCCATCACGCAATCTCCTTCTCTATCTCCAGAGTTTCATGCGTTATCAGGTTCCTAACAAAGTGTTGTGTAAAACAAAACAGAAATAACTGTTTTCCTTCTTATATTTTTAAAACGCATGAAGTTGGGTTTTAATTTCCTTAGTATAAGTCATTGTGTGAATGCAACCTTACAAAATAGTCTACATCCAATCTTGTCCCCCTGAAAACTTTGGAAATGGCAGTACTGTCTCTTTTATTTTTAATCTGAGGGCTTAGCAAAAAGGTGTCAAAACTCTATAGCACGTTTCTCTCCCTGTCTCCTTCATATTCAAGCCACCAAATGGGATCTGTGGCTCAAAACGTAGCAGACTGTTGTACTCTCTACCACTTCTTGATAGCTTATTTTGCACCAGGAGCTGGGTTAAGGACTTGACATCACTTTGATTCAATCAGTACAATGGAGTAAAGTAGATGTTAACATCCACATGCTAAATGGGGAACCTGAAACCCTGAGAAGCCAATTTCACAAAAGTAGGAAATGAAAAGGCCAGAATCTGCTCACTGGGCCCTCTCTGTCAGGGAGGCTACTCTCAAAACCATGTATGAGGCGAGTGTAATGGGAAAACATAGTATAAATATGCAGCTCCATTATTGAAAATTAGCTATGATTAAGATACCAAGTTTTCCCTCTGCCTGGGAGATGCCAACCTCCATATATGTGCGTATGAGGGGCCACAGGAGCTACCACATGCTCTTGTCACAGCTCAAAGAAGGTAGCAAATCATCGTTCCCCTCCCCTCAATGTTCTGAACCAGCCTTGGCAAATATCCTTCTAAAAGGAAGGTGAAAGACAAGAAACAGAGTAACTATCCAAGCTGCATGATAACTGCCATATTTCCTAATTAAGTAAAAGGTTGTCACACCTGACATTCAAGACTGAAATGAAGAGGTTTCTTGATTAGAATTCTGTGCGTGCTTTGAGTCAAATGCCTTCCAGTATATACATACTCTTTGAAAGAGAACAAAAGTCCGTGCACATGGATTTGTCTTCTATATGTTCATGAATCGTATTGCAGTTCTCCAAAGAAAGGAACTTCTACTCAATGTCTTTGTGCTCTTCAGTGCTAACAGTCACAAGACATAGGTATCCAGTAATTTAATAACTACTTATTGCAGACTAAGGGTACTCCCATAGCCGTGTCTTGGAGCCCAGCTTTGGGCCCTGTCCCGAATTCTCTTTCTGTGAGAACACTGACACTGGGGACTCAGTTCAGCTGAGGCTTTTTCCATATCCCATACATATACGCAGAATGCTGAGTTCTCTGTTAAATGAAAATCAATTGGCTGGCTATACAGCTGGACAAGGAAGTTCCAGAAGACTTCAGTTGTGACTTGAGCTTATCGTAATTTTCAGATGCTGATGCCCGATTTTACACAAAGGATGACCAGGCCAGATTTGGGAGCCATTTTGTTGAGGAAACTGGAAATCCTCACCCTTCTAAAAACAGCTAACTAATGCCACATTATTTCCTAAATTTAAGGTTACATTTTCTGCCTCCCTCAGATTGACGTCACTTCTCCACGTTAAGAACCAGAGCGGCATTTGGCATTTGTTCACCCCAAACCCAAATCACTGACCCTTTGTTTTTAGTACTTTGCCATTTTGCTTTTGCTTTTTTAATTTGCTTGTGACTCTCTGCTTCCCCCATCTTTTTTTTTTTTTGGTACAATGATTCTTACCTTGTCTTTCCCCAGTCCGTTTCTGACCTGGAGAGACGTGCAGCATGTTATTGTCAGGACTTCCCGTGCAGGACATTTGAACGCTAATGACTGGAAAACCAATGCTGCTGGTTTTAAGGGTGAGAACTTCTTTCATATTCTGTCACAGGCAAAATATTTTTATTTTTCCCCCATTTTAAATGGAGAGCAGGAAGTAGAACCCCTCAAAAGAAACCTAAAGTCGTGTGCTGACACACAAAGAGCTTGCTCTTTTAGTAAATAAAAGGCAGACTGATTTTTTTAAATTCAAGCAACACATAAAAGGCAGAATTCCTTGGCTTCCCACATCATAGGTCAATTTCTTAAAAGACAACCAACTTCCAAGTATAGTCGACCTATGGGGCTTCTAATTAGTGTGTTATTGCTGTCATTGGTTATCTGAGTGGTGTTTGTAACAATGTATGTAAAACTTTCTCATCTTCTATAGTGATGACATCCATTTCAATAATAACTGGTATATTTTGTTCACTGTCAGTTTCTAGGCCATGCTTTCTCTACATTTTGTTTTTTTTTAAACTTCCACAAACAGCTAACTCTAAGATATTATATAAGTTAAAAGTTCTTATGAAGCTTTATAACATAGAGTATACACTTATGCACAATATATCCTAAGTGCTCTTTTTTCCCATGACTGAGGATTATAGTTCCCTCAAACTGTCTTACTAATGGTGGCCATTTTGTTTGTCATCATCCATAACATACAGTATAATAAAAAAATAATTTTATAAAGCAGATGTCCTAAATTTTAATCCTTTAAATAACCAAGATTACTCTCGGTCGTATCTGCAGACTTTAAATTTATTCTCAAATAATGTTGGTACCATTATGGGTAAAAAAAAGTAATGCAATAGGGAATGTCTACTTAAAAATTGAGGTACTGGTCCTCAGATCCTTAGTAACATGTTGAATAATCCTGGGCAAGTCATTTAATTATTCTAGGCCCTACCTTCTCCAACTTGAACATTTTAGAAACTGAATAATATTATCTACGTGCAATTTCTTAAATATGATTTTAATATGTCTTTAGTGAATTATATCCCATGTATGCAAATATCCATACATAAAATGTAATTTAAAAATTATTTGCAATTATAGTCTCATGCTTAGCCAAAACCTATAAATATACCAGATAATCAGTGCCATATAAAATATTTCTTTGGTTAGCATCTTCAATGAAGGCTTCACTCTATTTTTAGAAAAAGTCTCTCTCTGCTTTTGAGTAGTATCAGACACCTCTCCATATTCGTAAATTATGTAATACAGCAGTGTTCGATGAGCTTTTAATCTAAAGAGTCATAAATACTTGTTGAGATCACATTTCCTGAAGCCCAAATCAAGACACTCAACCTCAAAATAGCAATTGTTATGCGCGGCATCCAAAATATGTGAAATTTCAGTTGTAAAAAATCCAAGATGTACTTTGCCATAGATGTGCTTCAGTCTGATTAGCCTCTGCACCCTCCCAGCTCTTACGATCTAAATCCATGAGGCTGGGATGTAGATCTGGGGAAGGGGAAGAAGGGACCAAAACATAACCTTGGCTGGTTCAGGGCTGCAGTGAACTTTTTAGCAGAAGGTTCACAGACTAAGTACATTGACCTCCATGAAGCTGGGGAATCAACTTTAACCCAAATAAAAGTCTTAGTTTTACTGATTCCTTTTTGGCAAGTTAAAAAGAGCAAATGGTTCTAATAAAAAAAATAAAAATAAAAATTAAAAAACGTAGCTCTTTTGAAAACCTCTGTTGGTTTTGGAGAGGGGGAAACAGAGGATTTAGACTAACTCTCCAGATCCAACCCTGAGTCTGAAGGGGGCTATACAGCACTCTGGCAAGGAGGAAAGAGAGTTTTACTATTGCACGTGGCATTATTTAGTATAATATTTCACTCTTCTCTTAGATTGCTGCCAAGAGTAACAATTAAAGTTCGCTTTTTCATAGATGAATTACCCTGAATGGTCTGGACTCCCAGTGGAATTGTTTTGTAATTTTGTTGATGGCAAGCCCCATATTTCATCTAAACATGGTCATAATAAGAATAATTTTTTAAAGACCTATATTCTTCCCTACCCTAAGCATTACCATCCCCTCCCTAGTGTCCTACAAATAAAAGTGATTAAGGCAGAGGCTCGCAGGAGAAGCCATGTGCTTTGGGGAAGGAGAGGATGCAGGTCACCGGGATTGAACAGAGACGGGTGACTTTTTATGAAATAAGAACTGAACAAACAAAAAAAAATAGCTAACTTTTGGAAGGGTTTCGTGCAATGAGAGCTCAGCGAGAGCTCATATTTTAAATTAGGTCAGCCAGCTTTTGCAGGCCTCCCTTAACAGGAACACATGGCCAAACATTTTTCCTTAGACAGGAGAAGACTGCAAACAGGAGCATGTAGCCATGGCCCCTCTCCCTCTTCTATGCAACTTAGTCCTGACCCTGCATGAGGTGTGTGCCTGAAATGAATCTGAGAGCATCTCTGCTTCCCTGGGCTTGCTCTTGTGCCCTAATGTTGAGCAATTTAACTTGTTTAAAGTGTTTAGGAAAAAAAACCCAAAAACCTGAGAATAGTTTCACAGATGGCTTGGTAGGTGCTCTTCCGCATTGGGGATGTCAATATCAACAAAAGAATTTCCTTTTCATGAGGTAAAGCAGAAGCAGCAAGGGTAGCAACCAATTCAGTATTGGGATCTTGTCATCGAGAGACTTTATAGTCATCACTGATCGTGTCCCAGAAGCCAACACCCTCAAGAACAATTTCTCACCAGACCCTGCCAAGTCCTTACATTTCTGCATGCAGTGCCCTTGCATTTCTTCAGGCATACCCATATGCAGTACCTCCCAGGCAGAGAGTAGAACCAGATGATCTAGCAGCTAGACTGATGTGGGCTTCTCCACGAGGCCTACTCGATGCATTCTAATCCACATGTGTTATGGACCTGGAAAATGCAAGAGATTCCCTCCAGCAGCAGCTGCTGGCTTCCTATTGACTGGCACAGGCAGGCTCTCATTCAGACAAGGAGGTTGGCCTTGAAAAACCAAAGAATGTGGCGCTCTGCTGACTCATCTGTGTGTTTCTGAGAGTAGGATTACCCTGGAGTTGCATACTGATGAGCTGGGTGCACAGAGTTTTCTCCTCCTTTTTCTGTGTTCTCATTATAGGAACATGCAATAAACAATCAGATAGTACAATTAGCTCACAGTGAAAGGAGCCCCCAAACTGGAAGCTGCTCATCAATATTTTTATGCTAATGGCATCTTAATTTTTAACAATTTTAACTGAACTAAGATGATATTCTCTTGCTACTTTGTAAATAATAATATAGTTGAAAGGTCTTTTGCAGAAGATCCATTTTTCAAGGTAAACATTATTTGTTGTTCATTGTGTAAATAATTTTGGCAAAATTTCATACGCCTTTTGACTTTAAACTTCCTCCAAAGATAGTTTCCTTAAAAATAAATGGAATAAATACCATGCACTTATTAAAGAATCTCCTTGAGGTTATTCATGAGGGTAGGAAAGTATTTGTATGAGGCCAGATGAACAGATGTGATATTTGCCACTAGAGAACTGAAATCCAAATTCCCGGATTTTGCTGCCCATCAGCATTTGCAATGCCGGGAGATGACTTTGGCATTAAATCGTTTATGTGGGTTTTCCAATGTTATTTCCTTCTCCTTTGATGCCTTCCCTTCGTCTTATGAAAAGTCTTCTCTGTTGTTTTTCTTTTCTATGCTTTTTAATCCCCCCCTCCATGCTTCTTAAGATGGACAAATCAGCTGTAGAAGCAAGGGCTTTTTGCCATTTGGGTGTTTTTCTTCACAGAATTTAATTTATGCAGTCTCTTCATTTATTTATTTACAAACACTTCCTGAGCACCTTCAGCATGCCAGCCCAACACATGTTGAAGTGCGCCCAGAAAGGGAAAGCAAAAGGAAATGGGGGGGCATGGCATTGCCTAATCTGATCTGGCCACAGTATGATTTACATACAGAAACAGAATTTTACACTGCACTTTTCTTCCCTTCTGTCAAGCCCAAACGATCTGCCAGGTCATGTTTATAAAACATGTCAATGCAAACCTCCCTGGTCATCTAAAATGCAGCCTAACCTCAGCAGGAAAAGGCATCTGAGGTAGTGACCATCTATTGTGACGAGTCACAGATATTTTGACCAGTTCTGTTTGTGCATAGAGGATCCATGAACCAACTCAGCCATGCTGAGGACTTTCATTGTGCATTCTTCTAGATTCCATGGCTCTTATCATGTCCAGAAGCACTGAGCTCTTTGTGATTATTCCCCTCCATTCTACTGTTCCCATCTGTGGAACCTGCAAATCCACCACACCTATCCCCTCAGTGGCCTGGGCTGTACTCTGCAGACTGACCCTCCTCTTCCCCCACCCCTGCCCCCCACCCCAGGAGTTCTTACCTCTGGTTTGCTGGCGGAAGCAGTTACAAGTGCAATTGAATGCATGCAACATCGGTGCTCTAGCTTTTTTCAAAGTGTCTGTATTTGGATGATATGACTGTATACAGTTAAACTCTCTTAAATTTAGGAACAGGAATAGACATCAGATAATAAATTAGGACCTTCTGTCATCTTTACTAGGCGAAAGAATGAAAAAAATGTCATTGAAAATCAAAAATGACAACTAAGTGAGCGAGGTTACCACGCCTTCCATTTCACTGCCCTCCCAGACTATGTAAGTCTCTCTTTTTCTACCAGCATGTTGCTGAAACCTCCCCATCCCCACTGACTCTTTCTTTGACCACCACTAAACTACTAGATTTTTTTTTTTAATTTCTAACTGATTTCCCACCATGGGAAAACAATTGACAGTCTAACATGACTTCTTAGCCTCCAAGGCCCTAACTTTTAATAACCTTTATTACCTTTAATTGCCATCATTTTATTTCCACTGGTAGGGCTGGTAATTTTAAGATGTTCCAATATATTTTTAATACCTACCTGTCTTGCTTTCAGTTTGTAACACGTATTAAAAAGAATTAGAAGTGCTGAAACCATTAAGCATGCCATGTGTTGAATTGAAACTAAAGGTTTTGAAATGTATTTTTTTTTTGAGTGTATGAAGTGATATCTGATGTATTACCGTTTGAAAGGGTAAAGCTATATTTTATGTTATTATTTCACTGCACAAATAATAGTTCATCTTTGCCACTTAGCATGCTGATGTGATGTTGGTAGCGTTGATTAAAGCTACATAATTGGTAATCTGCACATCATGTTTTTGAAGAAAGGTCAAAGTGAAATGTTATTCACCTGGTCAGTGTCGGGGCTAGTATTAGAATCAGTTGCTTGATTCCAGGCCCCGTCCTATCCATAGAAATAAGTCATTGAGTTCTTCTCTTTCAATGCAAAGAAAAAGGGAAGTAAATATATTTGATTCTATTGAATAAAATGTGCCTATTGGAAATGCTACCTGATTTTCTTTCAAGATTCCATGTTTTATACTACTGTACTCTTTGAACTCAATTTCATTTAATATGTATTAACATAAAACCTTTCCTTTTGCTATTTACTGACCATTGAATACATGGACTTATTTTCTTGCTCATTTACAAAAAAAGATGTGAATCACATAATTTACGGATTTTATCTTTATCCATTTGTCTGGTGGATGATTTATCTAAATATCTACCTGAGAACAGTACTATAGAACCCCTGACAGCAAACAGCTTGATCACTGCTTAATCTAGAGTCCTGTATCCAGAATATCTACTTGTCCTATAAGAAAGAATGTTCCATTCATACTTCCTAAATATGTGAGGTTTAAAAATGCCTTCTACCAATGAAAAATGTTGTTTCCTCCATGTTGATCTTTGACTGAATGGTAGCATTAGGTTTGTTAGACTTTGGGGGTGTTTTGTTCAGTTGTGTTTTGCCTTTTCATGTTTAAGTTTTAAATGTATGTTTCACACTTAAAATCCATCTTCAAAATGGAATTAAAATGATAGTTGCTCTAAGTGACTGTTATCTCTATACCAGATATAAGTATTTAATGAAAGGAATTATGTGTGGAGTAGTTTTGTGGCTTTGCCACAATCTTAAGAACATTTAAATCTAGTAGACAGTCTGTTATTGATATTTTCTGTGGCCTTTGAGGAAGCCAATTAAAGTTTTTGTATCTTGGTGTTTTAGAATGTGGGTAACTCCTACCAAACATAATGAGAAGGCTGAGTTGAATGAAAATGCTTTGAAAATGGAAAATACCAAACATAAAAAGAGTCTTTTTTAAAAATGGTCTTAAATGTATATTTTTATGTCACAGCTTCCTGCTCCTGGAAGTGAGGATAAAAATATGGAACTATGTTGTGAATTAGAATGCTGTTTGGAGTTGAAATTTATTAATCTTGAGTAGGGTGAGAAAAAACATATACTAAGGACTTTGTAATAAAATCATCACTAATACATCATAATCACATATCGATATGACTATAGTATAATCGTATATCAAACACAGCCATACTTAAATTCTTTTCTGCAATTTAGTTTTAATGTTTAAATGTCACCATGGCTTCAACCTACTAAACATTAACAGGTGTAATTAATTGCTTCAACATAGGAACTAATGATAGAAATCTGAACTGATTGTAACTATCAATGTCCTACTGACTCTTGAGTCATTAAAATACAGTACGTAAGCTGTGAGCATAAAATATTATTTTTAACAATATGCAGAAGCTTGTAGACTTCAGAGAGAGTTGATGTCTCTCTTTGTGTAATTACTTGATGAAAATCAATTTCACTAATTCTAATGAGGCTGGAGTTCCCCAGGTATTTTTAAAAGTCTTCCTTTCAGCATATGAGTTTGTCTATTACCGGTAGCAAATCTTGGTATTTTGTGGTTACAACTGATATTTTAGGCGAAGATAAAAATCATCAAGTCCTAAACCTGGTGATTACAGAGGGTAATCAACCAGGGGCAATGCCATTTTCAGGGCAAAAGTGTATTGTGACTAAAAAGTAATGAAATGGATTTCTGTGAAGCTCTAATAATTGGATTCTGAATTCAGTTACAAAATAAGATACCCTAAAAGGCTTTAAGCCAAGACTGCCTTATCAGAATACATATACACATACAGACACAGTCTCTTACAAAAGCTTTTAAAATTCAACAGTCATTTTCTTTTTGAGCGTTTTGTGTTTATTTAAAACAAAACAAAAAACTCACTCAACAGAGTGCCTCAGAACCTGGGCTCTGAAGTCAAACAGTCTGGGATTGATTCTTAGCTGTATTATATAGACAAATAAATAGTATATCCAGTAATCTGTATACATTCTTAATCCACATGACTGGAGTAAGTTTATATATGATAAAGAAAAAAACACCATTTTAAGTGTACGAATGTATACACCCATGTAACTATCACTACAGTCAAGGATAGAACATTTCCATCACCCCAGAAAGGTCTTTTGTGCTCTTGTCATCCCCAATACCACCAGTCCCGCCACTGCCAATCCTAGCCAATGCAATTAGTATACTTCTGTAGCTATGGATTATATTGTCTTTTGTAGACTTTCATATAAGTAGAATTTTTTAGGAGTGGCTTCTTCCTCTCCATATAATATTTTTGAAGTCCTTCTAAATCATTAGGTCTATTAGGAATTCATTACTTTTTATTGCTAAGTGATATTCCACCATGGGAATATACCACTGTGTATTGACTCATTCACTTTTTCATGGATGACTTTGTTGTTTCTGGTCCAGGGTTGTGAGTTAAACTGGTATGAGTATTCATGTACAAGCCTGGGTGTGGGCAGACACAGCTTTGTAAACAGTAGACAGTCAGAAAAAGACTAAACAGACCCGAAGAACGATGAGCAAGCTAAATGGCTAACCACGTGTGTAGAGCATCAGGCAAGTCAGGCAACTTAGATAAAGATTTGGTCAGGGAACGGGTGGGAAGCCATCATAGCTGGCATAGGTGGCAAAGGCAAGGCTGAGAAAAGCAGTATTATATACAGAATTTGGCAACATTCTTCATTCATAGTATGCACGTGAGTGAAACTGTCACCTGCATGTCATGCATCATTCTCACTTTTAATATCTAATAAAGTTAATATTCTTGGTTAAGATTTTTGTACGATCAAAATTGAGCATATATGTGCATGAATGTGCATAGAGCTGTGGGTAGCTTAGAGATGAAACTAGCTCCCCTATCGCTTTCAGTTAATAGACGCACTACTTTATATTCACCTATTTCTTGTAACACCTCCATTCTCGCCTTTTTAGTATAATTTGAGTTATTGTTTTCATTTGTCAGTGATTTTAGTTGATGATTCTGATTAAAGGGTTAACTTTCTTGTGTGCTCCGTTTTTCTCTAAGACTACTTGGATTTCAATAAATGGGCTCAAAAGTATTGAGAAAAAGCATAATCTGCTGATCGTTAATGAGTTATACTAATGCTACATATGTAAACTTGATCAGAAGCATAAATAACTAGAAGAGGGTGGAAGATGTTGGAGAATTTGGGTTACCCCTGGGAACTGAAGCTGGTCTGAAGTAGGTTCTAGGATGGCTACTCAGTTTACCCAGATGTCCCTTAATTTTGTTTATTTGCATTTCTCGGATGATTGGGGATTAAAACTGTATGAAACTGCCATGGGGAAAGCAACAGTCAGAGAGAAGGAAAAGGACCCAGTGTGTAGAAAGGGCATCATTTGAAAGATGCTTTGGAGCTACTGCAGTAGTTTGAGAAAGTAAGTTGGTAATAGTAATGACTTTTGAGCAAATTGATTTTAGATGCCTATCTGATGTCAGAAAGAGTTTATTTCTGAAACTGATGGTGTGAATCCATTGCTCCTATGATATGTCCTACAAAATGACATGTAGGTAAGAGACAGACTTGCTAAAATGGATGTGAATTCTTCTATGGTGATCGTTTTATATTATCTTAGTATGCAATTGTATATTCCTGACCTTAGAGGCTGTGACATTCAGTGAAATTTCTGATCATCTCTTGCCTTCCTTCCGAATGAGGAGTGTTCTAGAGTTAAGATATGTAATCATCTTTGCTAAATTCTTTTTCTTTTTTTAAAGAAGAGAAAAAATTCTTTTTGAAATGACTCTTTAATAAACCCAGGGCAAAAGGTGTGGTGACAAGATTGCTCCTTGAAAAATGTCAGGCCAGAAATTGTGCTTTGAGAAGGCTTTACACATTCTCTTTGATCAAAGTCTTTTCACTGGTCATTCTCATTCACCATGACCTTCAGAAAGCCACTTAACTTCCGATGTTTGAATTATTTTTCATATGCAATTATAGTCTGTATTTGCCATGTAGCTTTGCAGAAATTTAAACATAGCAAGCAACATAAAATCTGGGCTAGCCTCTTGAGTTGCTCTTAGATGGATGCAGCTTGTGTGACAGAAGCATTGACAGTTTATAAATGACTTTTTCTCTTCCTTAAAGTTTACATTAATTTTTTTTCTTTGCCGCGAAGCAAACTTAGAATTGTCTATGATCCTAGGAAACTGCATTGCTTATTTGCACCCACCAGAGGCTACCACTATATGCTTTCTTAATGTACTGTGCAAGATGGTTTTGTCTGGAAATCATTTGCTTCTTTTCATGTTGTATCCTCAGAAGTATCCTCAGAACTAAGGCAGAAGATATGTGTTTAGCTTTGTTCTAGAATTTGATATTGTGCATCTCAGAATTCCCTGCTGGGTTCCAGCCACATTTGGCTAAGGAATCAGAGCAGATAGCTAAAAATGCAAGAAATATCTAAGATTGTGTGATGGGACTGCCATCGTTGGTTGCACAGGTTATTAACTGTGCTAGAGGGCCACAGTGAGGGGTTGGGTGGGAGATTGAAATCCAGCCTGTGATCCACTCTCCTAGCCATGTGCCCCGGAGTGGGACAAGCCCCCCGCCACCCCCCCGCCCTCAGAGAAAGAGGTACCTTTTTCTAGTTCACGGAGATCCCACATGGGCAACCCTGTTGCACAAAATTCTGCTGTAATTTCTCTCAGGATTGTCGAAGGCATGAATATCTTTTCAAAGATACCTACCCAGAGATGGTTTTGTTCATTTTAACCTTCACCTGTTGCTTCAACCTTGACATTCACAAAGCCTTCATTAGCAAACTAGCTCAGTGTTACTAGAGTCAAATAGAGTCTTCCAGTGTCTGGGATGATTTCATCACAGCTCTCGAGACAGAGTTCGAAGTAAAATCTTAGAATTTTAAGTGAGTGTGAGTGCCAAGTCCAAATCTATTATTCTTTTCACAGTCTTTTTACATTCTCTCATTTTTTGCGACCAACAATGATTGATGCCTCATGAATTCAAATGTATAATCATTTGGGGCCAGTAGAAGATTTATATTTGGGGTGAAGAGTCCTTTTGAATATTGACATGCACGGGCTGCCTGAGCACAGACATAAAGCAGTGATGAAGGCTTTATTCGAAGCTTCTGCGATTATCATCAAGCTGTCATGTGAAGGTACTCCCCATCTTTTCTACCACCTGTGGAATAGAGTTTTCAATGCGAAAGGAGCAGTGTGACTGAGGTGCACGGGAGAAATTCTGATTGGAATTTGTACATGCACAACAGCTTGGACTCTGACCTCAGTATTCCCAGCACAGACTGCAGCACCAACTCTGTCCCCACTCAGGGGCGGGGGGGTGGGGGGCTCAAACTTGGTGTCACCACACTGAGTTAATGGTAAATGGCAGCCTCAGCCATGAAAACTGATTCAGGATCGATAAAGGAGCCCGAATGAATAAGAGGGAAAAAGGGCCTTCTGATGAATCTTTTTAAATTACGGTTTTATTTAGTAAAGATGGTGGAGCCCATCCTTCTTTTTTTCTCTCTCTGGAGAGATCTTGGTGCCAACACCTGCAATATAAACCAGATCTAAAGTCTCAGAAGGAGATCCTGAAAATGAATCGTGCCCTAGTTCTATGCAGAACTTCCTAAGGCCACTGCATCCAGCAAGGTATGGTTACACGCCAGGCGGTTGCTTTGTAGAATCCATCTGGATACATCTTCTATGAAATAAATAGATCCAGACATTTTTTTTCCTTAAAATCTCAATTTAAACTCTTTACACATGTTCACATCTTGCTAGCCTTAGGCATTTCAAAGCAATTAAACTTCTATCACACATCCTGATAATGGCTTCAACAGGCTTCGTTTTATGGTATTATACCAGAAGACAGGGTACACCCTAAAGTTTCCAGAGTCATCTTTGAAAGAGCCAGAGAAGAAGGGTGTTGTGATCGCTGCTGGATGTTAACAAATGCAAAGTTGTTCTTTGCCACTCAATGCCATTCTTCCACCCACACATGCCTCGTTAGCTCTAATTTTTAAAAAATGGTCTAGGCTTGAATATAAAATATTTTTTCGTGTGAATAATATCTTCACACTCAGAGAAAATCCCTGATAGAAATGACTGAGGAAGGTCACCCTCAGCAAGAACAGGGAAAACGGTTATGGGCCAGATGTTAACTTTCCTTCCAAAACCCCACATACATCTTTTTCTGCACAGGATATTTTAATGAGCCTTGAAGAAGCAAGCAGTTTTCATGCAGCTGATTTGCAAAAGGCAAAGAGGATAAAACTGCCGCCGTGTTCGCTTGTGGTTTATAAACTTTTGAAATGTGTCCACTCCCCTTATCATCTCGTTATTCTGAGGACAGTGCTTGATTTGAGAAATTAGTTGCCAGAAATACTGGGTGTCTTATAGACAACAGTGATCGATGGATGCATGCATGATGCAAAGAGATTCTGAACACTTGGGATCGAGTCCGTGTGACTTTGGGCAAGTTCCTTTAATGTTTATGAGGCTTATTTTTTCAGCTGTAAAATCTGAATAATACTATCTTGCCAATAGGACTGTTGTAAAGATTTCATTAGCTAATACATAATAAAATGCATATGTAAGATATTATTTTTACCTTCCATATAAAATTTCTTCTGGGCGTCTTATTTGGGGAAACATGTTTGATACATTAAATGTACTCCAACTATAGAGACAGTAAGATTAGATAAAATAGATAGATTTAAATGCATTAAATAGAACCTTTAGAGCATTTACTATTTTCAACATTGCAATTCAGCTTGATTTTGTATCTCATCTCAGTCAAACCTGGATTCTGGCCTAGGAATGAATAGACTTTAACTCCTTGAGTAACGTGCATCCAAAGAAGAAACTATCTAGAACAACCAGTGCTCGATGAGTCAGGGATATGTATAGGTTAATTCGGAATGATTCTCTTCTGAAAATATCTCTATAAGGGAAGCAAAAATTGTGTGATGATCCCCATGAAAAGGCATTAGCAGGGTATATTGTACAGCCAATTTTGATTTCTTATGCTACTGGCATAAGGGAAGGGTCTTTAAGAATCCACCTCCAAAGACCCAGACCCCATGTTGAAGATGCCAGCCTAATTAACCAGGCTTTATTAACTGGGGTTGCAGGAGAGATGCCAGCCCCGACACCCTCAGGAAGCGGCTCTCATGACGGGGTCCCTGGACCAACATCAGTATTACCTGGGACCTTGTTAGAAATGCAAATTCTGGGCCTTAATTTCTTCATTGTTTTTTTTAATCATATTTAAGTAGAGTTGGCACACAATGTTGCATTATTTTCAGGTGGACAGCATAGTGATTCAGCTTCTCTATACATTATACTGTGCTCACCACAAGTGCACCTGTCACCATACACGATTACAGTGTCACTGATCGTGTTCCCTGTGCTGTGCCCTTTGTTACTGTGACTTATTCGTCCCATCACTGGGAGCCCATACTGCCCACTCCTCTTCATGTATGTGCCCATCTCTCCACCCCCCTTCCCTGGCAATCATGTTCTCTGTATTTATAGGTCTGATTCCACTTGTTTGTTCATACATTTGTTTTTTTAGATTCCACATATGAGTGAAATCGTATGGTGTTTGTCTTTTTAAGCCTGATTACTTCACTTAGCATCAAACTATCCATGTTGTCAAATGGCAAGATCTCAGCCTTTTTATGGCTGTGTAATACTCTGGAGTTTGCATGCATCTGTGTGTGTATGTGTGTGCGCACGTGCGTATATGTACCACATCTTCCTTATCTAACCATCTATCCGTGGACACTTGGGTTCCTTCTATCATTTCACTATTGTAAATAATGCTGCAGTAAAAGTAAACATATGGGTGCATATATTTTTTCAAAGTAGTATTTTTTCCTTTCTTTGGATCATACACAGTGGTGGATTTACTAGATCATGTGGTATTTCTATTTTTTAAATTTTTTAGGAGCCTCCATACTATTTTCCACAGCAGCTGCACCATTTTTCTGTCCTGCCAGTAGTACACAAGGGTTCCTTTTTCTCTACATCCTTGCCAACACTTGTTGTTTCTTGTGTTTTTTTATTTTAGCCAATCTGACAGGTATAAGGTGATCTCATTGTGGATTTTGTTTTGCAATTTCCTGATGATGAGTGATGTTAAGCTTCTTTCCATGTGTCCTCTTGGCCATCTGCATGTCTTCTTTGGAAAAGAATTTTCTATTCAGGTCTTTTGTTCATTTTTGAATTGGATAGTATGGCATTTTTTGGTGTTGAGTTGTAGAAGTTCTTTATATTGGACATTACTTTAAAACCACTAATCAATGGGACCAAGCAGCCTGTGCTTGCATAAGTCCTCTGGGTGATTCTAATGCTCACACAAGTCCAGGAACCACCGACCCAAGTCCTCTGCCACATGTAGTGAATTACCTTCTTTTCTGTGCATTTAAGTGGTGCTAATCAAGCACTAGCCTTAGAAAAAGTGAAAACCTAAAGTCTCAAGTCATTTCTTTTTCCTTAGTTTGAGGAGGGAATCCCAGGTTTGAAAGGTGCCCTCAAAAAATAATTAGATTAAAATAAAAAACTCATCCCTTAAAAAATAATTAGATTAAAATAAAAACTTAAAACAACAACAACATAAAAACCATCTTATCCCTTGTCAGTCACTTGGCCCTTTGCACCGAGCTGCACTCATTCTTCTGTCAACCGGACCATAACTCTGTTTTCAAACTTTGTATCCCGCCCCCGCCCCTGCCATCTTGGAAGGAGAAAACATTTTCCATCTCCTACTGCCTTAGGTAGGTCCTCCCTTCTACAACTAAAAATTCCCAGCAAGTAGTCTGAATTAGCTGCTTCCGTTTGCTTACTGTTGAGCCCCGCTGTAATTCTCTGCAATCTTGTTTCCACTTTCCACCTTTGAAGTGAAATTACTCTGAGATTTTCAGCCATCTCCTGCTTGCCAAATAAGAAGCTTCTTGTTTTTGTGTATGATCTCCTGCTTTTGATCTACCCACTCCAGATCTCTTTCCTTGCCTTTTGTGATGCAAAGATAAGCCCTCCCTCTCTGACACTAGTGATCCCTTCCTTTACCTTAGCCATTTCCCTAAGGTCTGTTGCTTGAAGAATTCTAGAGGGAGCTTGCACACTCCTCGCCCTCTCCCCACACCCTCCCTCTCACTGCCTCTTGATTCCTCAGCTTTTCCCCCCACGTCTCTGCCTTCCTTTCAGTTATGAGTAGCACCTTCTTATTAGTGATACTCAGTGCTACGTCATCAATGTTGGCTTCATCCATTACCAATCTAGAATCTCTGCTCAGGGCTCCCCCTATGTCATTGTGAACTCAAAACTCCTGGAACAGGATCTGTCAGTCATCTTTTTTACTAAATAGCTTCTCCCTAAAATATACCTCTGTCATCAGGGGCTACTCTTCTCTACATCATCCTGTTCACCATCTGCCCTCTCTCTCTCCTCAGTCTCCCATGATGTGTGAGTTGTGAAATTTCATTGCACCCTCCTTAGCTGACCTTTTGTTTCATTCACCATGTCCATAACCCAGTTTATGATCCCTCATGCCTGCAGTGTAGAAATAACCAGTTCCGTACTTGCTTGCTTCCTTTCCTTTCATATGCTGTATCCCAATGCCAGATCCCTCCTTCTAGAATATCAATTAAATTATGTCATTTCCTTGATCATTGGCTACTCACTGCCTGAGGTAGAAATCCACCCAAGGGATTCCAGGGCCACACAGCTTTCCTGAGGAAGCCACCACTCCAAATATCCTGCTTTCATTGCTTTGCCCCAGATAAACATCCATGAATCTAAATCTTTTAAGAAGCAACTCGAAAAAAAAAAAAAAAAAAGCAACTTGAGTCTTTTTCTTCTAAAAGAATGCATGGTCCTCATTAATGGCCTATTTTTCTGAGAGTTTTTCTGAGAATACAGGAATATTATTTATTGGTCTCCCAAGCTTAAAAATTATTTGAGCTTTATGTAAATGAAAAGGAACGATCATGAGAAGCCTTACACAGTATTTGAAACCTAGAAGGATAAGTATTAACTTTCTTCCCAATGAGATGGTGACATTCCCATTGCAAGGAATAACTTTAATTTAGTGGTTAAATGTGAAAACACATTCACTGGGAATAAACATCAACCAGAATTTCTGTTCCTTCCTTCTGTGAGAATTTAAGGACAAAGCAAACGTAAGGGAAAATTAAATGAAGAGTTACCTAAAAATAATATGTAAGTGATTCACAAATAAGAATTTTGGCTACTGGTTCACTCAAGATCCCAGGCTAGTAATTATTTGCTCAAGTTACACACCAAGAAGATCTAGGCTGGTGAGCTGATAAATGGTCAGTCTAATCTTCAATTAGCTGTTACCCAAAGTCCCTTGTAGTATGTTTTAGATCTTATTTTCAACTCTGTCCAAACAATCTTAGTTTCCTAAAAACAAGCACAGTTGTGATCTGATAGACCCTGAGATGTATGACTAGCTTCCCAAGCTGCTAAAATGTTTTTCTACCTTCATTCAAGAAATACTAGTCAATTACCTTAAGCAAATTACTTGCTTATTATAATCATGTTAGAATATGGTTTCTTAGAATAGAAAGAGACCCCTGAGAGAAGGCTGGCATATCTTCCTATCTTAACTCCTTAAATTAAAAAAAAATCCATATATTTTTACATATGCATGTAGAATATAATACATCGTGTAATATATGCCCGTATGTAATGAAATACATTGCACATGGAGAAGCGCTCACCAGTGTTTTCCTAAGCTCTTCTTATTTCGTCTGGGTAATGATGAGCCTGTCAGACTCCCTGCAGCTGCTGACCAAACCCATCCCAAGGGGAGCTTTGAAGTGCAGACCCCGCAGACAGCCAGGTAGCAGTGTCTGGAAACTTTCCACATGCAAGACCTCAGTATGGCTGGTGACTGCTGGCATGTTCGGATCTGGCTGGAGTTGCTGGGAGCGCCTGAGATTTTAGGAAGAGCTAGGGAAAAATAAAAACAAACCATGCAGAATAAGGCAGGTGTCGGCTCTGTTTTCCTGCCCTAGGGGAGTCTGCATCCTGCACCAGGAGACAGAAATCATGGTAACTGTTGCTCTGACTTGCTAAGAAGCTTATGTGCCTTTCACACTGAAACCTAAAAGGGTACATAAGGAAGAGATTGATGTCAGAGAAACGGATTAAGGAAAGGGAAGAAATGGGTGATTCTGGAAGCATCCTCCTTCCATCTGTCCGAGATATTTAAGTGTAGAAATGCTAACATAGGAGGACAGAAGAGCATTACTTTCCATTTTTCATCCTTAGGAATCTTACATTTTATGTTTTCCTATTTAACTATTTATTTTTGCTTGACAAGGGCCGTACTGATTCAGCGGGCAACCTAAGGCAAGTGTCACAGGCCCTCTCCTGTTTCACTCCCTCCTCCTCGTCCTCGCATTTGGCTTGGTTTGATTAACTGGTTCAGGAGGCACAGGGTCCCTGGTGGGAGCAGTCATTTCAGAGCAGGTGGTTTAGTGCCGTGAGGATCAAAGAACCCAAAGGTACAGGCCTCTGACAGCTGCAGGACCTCTTTGATCTTGAGTTGGAGTCTCTACCCACACAGATCAAGCAGTCCCCCCTCAAGAAAGGAATTTGCGTAACTACCTTTTAGTCTGGTGGTTTACTTACAGGTAGATGAGAATAGCAACAGCTTGATTGATGGCAGAGGACACCCCACAATCGTGGTTGGCTCGCAGTTCCACGGCAGTCTGCTCTCACCCCCTTATTTCCTGCCATGTTTACCACTAATGCCCATCCCCTGCTGACCACTCACCCCACACACCACCCACTCCAGGGCTGCTGGTTTCCTCCTCACCCCAGTAAACCACACACAGACCTGGTGATTATTTAACCAGGAGGCTGCATCCTGGCCCCTGGAATGTTCTCCTGGTCTCTCTGCCTCGTTGAAAACTTTAAAACTTGTCACGCACCAAAGCACAATCCAAATACCACCCTTCCCTCTTGGGTCATCTCACCTGGCTCCAAATTTCAGCTCAGCATTTCTAATAATCAAATAATGGAGCCTAATTTATCAACCACGTTTCCTATGTTGGTGATTATGTGCATTGTAACAAATACAGGTATAAGTCCAAGCTGCTGTATATCCTGTAGTCACTCAATTATTGGTATTAAAAGATGCAAGTGCTCAAAGACGTAAAAAACAAACTTTTTTAACCAATCAAGTCCTTTATTATATCCTTCAGAGTCTCATGAACTTTCCATTCGGTGTAATATTAAAAAGAAAAAAGAAAGAAAGAAAAAAACTTTAAAACAGCTGGCTCCAGGGGTACCTGGGTGGCTCAGATGGTTAAGCATCTGCCTTCCACTCAGGTCATGATCCCAAGGTCCTAGGATAGAGTCCCACATCGGGCTCCTTGCTCAGTGGGGAATCTGCTTCTCTCTGTCCCCTGCTAGTGAACTAACTCTGTCTCTCTCTCTGTCTCTCTCTCTCTCTTTCTGTCAAAATAAAGTTAAGAAAATCTTAAAAAAAAAAAATAGCTGTCTCCAGTAAGGATATTCCACTAAAAAGACATAAAAGCATCCCAAATTTCCCTTGGTTATAGCTTCCTGTGCTTGGGAACTTTATTTTTTTTTTTTTCCTGCTGAGCTTCCTAGCTTTTCTCTAGAACCGTTCAGGCCTCCTAGCTAGAGCTATTGTATTAAGTGTATCTGCTTCCAAACTATGCAGTCATTTCCTTACGTGCTTAACGATTAGCTTCCCTCAGCACTTCTGGTCTCATCACAAAGTGGAAATACACCTGCTGGAGAACATTATCTATTTCCCTGCCTTCTCTCATTCATCTAGCTGGCCCAAGCAGGGAAGCCTTCAGATTCCTTGGAATAAAAACTAGCTGTAGTTCTGGCACCAGACAATTCCACTTTTCTCCGCTTATCTGCATAAACAGTCATGCAGCCTAATGAGGCAAATATAATGTTATTCAAGTATTCAGATTCCCTTCTTCAGCTTGCCCAGCATCATTCTACTTTCTGAAATATACTTCAGTAAATTTCAAGATCTTTAATTACTCTGTAAACCTAGTTTGTTCCCTTGATAGCTTTCTAAATATTGATTTTTGAATCTTAATTAATGTGCAAACTATAATTGTTTGCTGCCCACATTCATAGAAATGAAATTCAGTTTGAGCTGCTTGGTTTCCTCCTCACACCGTTATCTTCATAGAGTTTTGCATAGTACTCATGGCTTGCACAGAGACAGTTCTACTTGATCATCATAAAGTTATTTTCAGGCTCAGGTTTTGCTCTGAGCTTGACATGAGAAATGTGCATAAATAAAACTAATTTAGGTATGGATGGCCATAGTACAAGGAGTTGTTTGCCTGGTATATTTGCTACAATCATAATTTTTTTAAATGTGAATATTGGCTCTCTACTCAAATTTGGTGCGTTAATGAAGACTTCATAGAAGTTGGTAATAAAAAGGACAGAACTCCAGATTTCCCTTGTAATTCTCATGTAAACACTGTATGCCACTTGGTGAATTAAATTTCTCCTGTCAGTTGCATTCATTCACTTCACAAATCCATACAGAAGCACTACTCTTAGCTAGGTGCTCTGCAGCCACTCATGAGCATTCCCACTTCCTGAGGCCCCTCATGGTGACAGTGTGATGGCCAAGATGACTTGACCCAGATAGTCACCAAAAGAAAGGTCTGTTTCTGAATTTATAGGTCATTTTAGAGTAAAAAAAAAAACTTTGTATAATATTTAAAAAATTATGTCAATTATATTTTTGAAAAAATATTCATGCTTCTCAACTGTTTAATGGGTATTTCCCTGGATGGCATCATATTTTAAAAGAGTTTCCCTTCCTAACACATTCATTGTGTGATTATTTTCTCAGTATTTACTAAAAGCCAAACAAATAATTGCCAGTCAGAATACATGGAGTTGAAATATTGCTGTCAGCAGCCCCCTCCATAAAAAGATATAAATTTACTTTCTTTTTTTCTTAGGCTATGATTTGGACAAATAATTTCCGGTATTTTAAAATACTAAAAATCTCCATGACTGACTGAATAGCCTTTACTGATCTAATCTAATTCCTTCATTTATTAATGTTCTATTAATATGATGTTTTTTTTTTCCATTGACCTGCCAGTTTGTAGTTTAACTGGAACTCAGCCTCTTTTCTGAACATCTACTTAGAGTGTTGCATGAATGGACGTTGTCTCTGGAGGGTAGGAATTGACTCTGAAAAGGAAACAAATTTATGACCTTCATAAAGACTCGAGGTGCTTTTCTGCTTAACTCAAGTGGTGGTTTCTCGGGCCTGAAGTGTTTGTTGTATTTGATGACTCGAGGTGTTAATTTATGTCCTAATGGATGTTAGGTCGACAGTTACTGGGGATTGAGGCAGCAGCAAGTACAGTTGAACCAAAGTCCAGGCAGCCCTTGTGTTGTCCGCCCCCTCCCTGCCAAGTCCCCACCCAGCCTCTTCCCTTACTTGCCAGTCAAATCTTTCCTCTTTTTCCCCTAAACTGAGATCAAATGGTAAGTTGTGCTGGTTTAAAACCACTTGACTCGGGATCCCTGGGTGGCGCAGTGGTTTAGCGCCAGTCTTTGGCCCAGGGCGCGATCCTGGAGACCCGGGATCGAATCCCACGTCAGGCTCCCGGTGCATGGAGCCTGCTTCTCCCTCTGCCTGTGTCTCTGCCTCTCTCTCTCTCTCTCTGTGACTGTCATAAATAAAATTAAAAAAAAAAAGTTTAAAAAATAAATAAAATAAAACCACTTGACTCTAGTGTGGGGATACTCCGGTACTGTGCAGAGTTAGAGAGCCTGGCCTAGCATATAGCATGTTTGGCAAGAATTTCAGTTCCTCTAGGAAAAACAGTGCCTTGGAATGTCCATGATGAAATGATACAGGTCATTGCCTATATAGATAGCTAAGTGATAAGCGAGAACCTGGGATTTCCATGAACTTGCGTAAAAGATCTCTACAATTCGGTTTCCTTAAGCCCACGCTTGACATTTCTCCTGTAACACATGGATCACTCTGACTCTCTTTTAACTAAGGAGGTGAAATTGCCTCGCATCATGTCCTGTAACTACAACTACATATACAGAGTTATTAATACAGACCCGTTAGTATATATTACCAATTTGTGATGAGGTTATTTGTGATGAGTTTTGCTTTCTTCATTCTTTTCTGGATGTATTTCCAGGTTTTCACAATGCATATACATTTCTTTTTAATCAAGAAATAATCATTTATAAAAGAAGTTACAAAAGTACATATATAAGAATCCCACATATATTCTTGCAATACCTAAGAAGGTTTATTCAGTTTCATTCAGAATATCCTGTCTGGCTGAGTACCTGATACTATAATAATGAACCCTTACATTTGTATAGGTCTTGATGAAGATTTTCTCACATGGGACAAATTATAATACTTAATCAACTTAGTAATGGTGACAGGACAGACAATCATATCACAAGGAAATTAGGGATTAACTATTTTATCTTGTTTGTCAAGAATTATGTAATTGGCAAATTTCAGAAATAAAGCAGTATTTCTGAATCCTAACAGTTTTCTTTTTTATATGCAATCATCTTTTTCCCCCATATGTATAAAGTTCTACTAAATCCCATGAAACATAGGAGGAAATATAAGCCCTAGTTCCTGCCATCAAGCCATTTAAAATATATTTGGGGTAAAAAGATGTGTGCTGATGGAATTAATTAGCAATTCAATTAATGACACAAATAAAAAGTGCAGTGTGTAATACAGCACCTGGCATAGAGAAGGCACTCAAAAAATACTGGATGGATGCATGGATGGGTGAATGGATGGCTAGATGGCTAGATGGGCAGAAGAGTGGATGGACTGACAAATTTATTAGAGTTACAGGGACTAGAAAAGAGAAAAGTTCATTCATGACAGATGGCATTTCAGTAAATGTCTAGTGAGTGACTTTTATTGGTCAGAGGATATTTCAAGGAGAAGATAGACTAGCTAAGCCTTCCAGAAAGTTCCAGGTATAGAATGTATTGCATAGAGCAATAAGGAGGGAATTCTAGGCCAAGGTCTCAGCATGAACAAAAGCAGTGAGGCAGAAAGAGCAAGGTGTGACTGGGAACTGTAGAGGAATGAGCTTTCTAAAGCACAGGTTCTGGTGAAGAAGTTGTTTTGCAGGTCGGATGGGACTATATTATACAACGTCTTGAATTTCAGGCTGAAGTATTTAAATAATCCATCAGCCTGGCAGCTACAGACATTTTCATGTAAAATAATGTTATAAGGAAAATATTTTAGGCAACAGATCTGGTAGCAATATGATTTTGTGTTAAAAAAGATAAAGCTATGGGCAGTCCAGGTGGCTCAGCGGTTTAGCACCGCCTTCAGCCCAGGGCCTGATCCAGGAGACCCAGGATTGAGTCCCACGTCGGGCTCCCTGCATGGGGCCTGCTTCTCCCTCTGCCTGTGTCTCTGCCTCTTTCTCTGTCTCTATGTCTCATGGATAAATAAAATATTTAAAACAAAAAAAAAAAAGATATGAGTTTCATATAGGGTGGAGATTTTTAACTATTCACTGAGATTTTAATGTATTTCTTTTAAAAGAACAACACGTGGATATTGCTGTATCATCATTAAAATATTCGTATATGTACTTGAAATTTCTGAGGCGGTTATTGTCAAATTCAAATTTCGATCAATAGATATTCTTGCTGAGAACCAAAAGATTACAACATTCAAAGACAGTGGCATAAAGGTGTCGAGGCCTCCAAATATTGCATGCATAAAGTTTAATCAATTTTTCACATACTGGAGGAAAAGTAATAATTTCTGTCTTCTGAGATATTCGGCCTAACTCCTGGATATGTCAGAAAGCTGATATTTCTTGCATGTACATTCTTGTTGTGCTAGGGGAGGGTAGAATACACTGTCACTTCTCTTTAAACCTATTAATTATCTTACAAAATTGATGATGTCATCACTTGAAGTGGTTAACAGTAAAGCCTTGGAGCAAAACTATGCAGGTCAGAATCCAGCTCAACCACTGAACTGCTACTCGGTCTTAGGTTTCTATCTGTTCCTCAGCATTCTGTTCTCCTGAATGATGATCATAAATGGCACTAACATCTTAAGATCATGGAGAGGGACGGTCCAGCACCTGCCACGTAGTAAGAATTCATAAGTGATAGTCATGTTCCTAGTCCTGATACATAATCACTGAATAATATATAGCCATTTTATTTTCTTGTTAGGTTTGTTCACTTGCGTGATTTTGTTTTTGCTTTTCAATCATTGCTAGAAAGAAAGCAAGGATCCCAGAGGGATGTGTCTGGCCTCCCTGCTGAGTGAAAGCAGACCTCAACATATAGAGCTTAGGTTTCTCCTAACCTCCATGAAGCTGACCAGCCTCTTGCCTTCCATAGTGAGCCACCTCTATGGTTTTGGACTGATGGATGCAGAAGCCATGGTGATGGAAGCGGAGAAATGGACCACCGTTCCCCAGCAGCGCGTGTGTGTGGAGAGCACGGACCGGCAAATCAAGTAATGTTCACTGCAAGCAGACAGCCAAAGGATGCCCTGAAAGGGATCAGGCCCCCACAAGTGCTCGAGACAGGCCTTTGTTGTACATGGAAGCTGAAAGCTTGTGTAGTTTTCCTTTTTTTTTTTTTTCCATAGTGCAATTATAACATCCTAATAGAATGTCTAGGATGCTAAGCTGTTAAATCTACATAATAGGACCCAAGGATCCTTAAAAGCATCTCTTAGCAGAGGATTTGGAGGACCCTTGCAGATGGGCATTCTTAAGGTTTCTGCTCAGCCAATATTTCTTTTTAATGGTTTCAAGTATTCTTCTCCCTTATTCAGCAACTCCAAAAAGCTAAGCTTTATATTCTGGAAACTGAGTACATAACCTATAATTACAAATTATTTTTTCAACATAATATGTAAAAATAACAATACGTTGGAAATATAAAATGGACAGAAAATAAGAAGTAGGGGACACAGTTTTCCTGTGGTTCAATGACAGTCTCAGAGACTGAAAGTCAAGCTTTGACTATGAAGAGAGAGAGGAAGAGTCACCATAGGAACAGAAAAAAATTAAAAAATAACTTCAGGCAGTCTCTGAGGTGAGAAACAAATCAGACACACACACACACACACACACACACACACACACACACACACACACTTGAACCAATGTCAGCGTGACTGGAGCCCAGTGTTCAGGAGGGACCTTGGCATGAAACGAAGCTAGTGAAGAAGCCAGGAATGTTCAGGCAAGAGGAAGAGTGTGCCCATGGGTAATAGAGCAAGGAAATGGTAGACCAGGGATTTGAACCAAGGTCATGGTCATCCCCAGGCCTTCCCCCTACCACTGTACCCTCTACCGGTGGTCCAAAAAATATATCCCGTAGATCAGCAACATCACTGTCCCCGGGGTTCTTGGGTGAAATGCAAATTCTTGGAGCCCACCTCAGCCTTACTGAATCAGACATCATGGGCAGGGGCTTAGCCCTCTGTCTTAACAAGGTGGTACCCTCAAGTTCCATAGCTACTCCCTGCATGAAGATAAAAGAACTTTAATTCCTATTCTCTCACATCTTTCCCACTAATAACCCAGGTTAATCCTTGAAGTGGCCTTGGGTGATAGCACTGTGTCAGTTAGTATCCAGCAACCAGCCACCTGCATGTCACTGTGTAATCCTTCCAGGCCCGCAGGTCCACCCAGCCCAACCCCATTGTGTGCTATGCTCACACTCTGTTCTCTCTGTTGCAGGACGATTCGCCCCAACAGCGCAGTGCGCTCCATCTACAAAGCTTCGGGCTGTTCTGATAACCCCAACCACCACGTCAACTACCTGGAGCACGTAGTTGTGCGCATAACCATCACCCATCCCAGGAGGGGAGACCTGGCCATCTACCTGACCTCGCCCTCAGGAACCAGGTCCCAGCTTTTGGCCAACAGGTACTGTGATGGCCTCTGGCCACCAGTGCATAGAGGTGACACCAACACTCAGCTGTTGTGGAAGGTAGAAAGTGTCAGCTGCTCCTTACATGCTAAGAACCAACTAAGGGTGCACTTAGATGGGACAAGATGGGACAGTGCAAGCTCTTACTGCTCATACATAGATGAAGGAGTGCAGAGGTGCCCGGGTGGCTCAGTTGATTGTCTGACTCTTGATTTCGGTTCAGGTCATGATCTCAGAGTCGTGAGACCAAGTCCTAGGTTGAGCTCCACGATCAGTGGGGAGTCTGCTGGAGATTCTCTCTCTCTCCTTCTGTCCCTCCCCCTGCCACAGCCAATCAATCAATCAACCCGTTCTCTTTAAAAAATGAGTGTCAAACTGCCTAGAACCTGTAGGCACAAATAGTATCACTTTTACTACTTGGATAATATTGCAAGGATGCCACAGAAAACTTGAAAGCCACCTGTTGTTCTTTATCGTGACAAAAATGCAGAGCACTAACTCCTTAGTCCTCTGAGATTCTCTCCTCTGCCCTTAATTAAGTGGCTGCTGATGTTTGTTACAGATTAACTGGATTCTCTTGCCCAGGTCTTGTTCAATGTTAGAGGAAGTTCTGTTCTAAAACAGATGTGGGCAATTTTTTTTTCTGCAAAAAGCCAGTTAGTAAATATTTTGTGCTTTCCAGGCCATATTTCTGTGGCAACTATTCACCTCTGCCTCAGAGCGCAAAAGCCCCTAGGCAGTGTGAATGAATGGGCATGCCTGCTTTCCAATAAAACTTTATTTACAGAAACAGGCAGCAGGCTGGATTTGGTTTGAGGGATGACTGGAATTGGCTGACCCCTATTGGAAAGGTTGGCCCTTTAGTCTTCTTTGCTCTAGAGGGTACTCAGTTTCTCTTCTTAGCCTCCTGCCTTCTCTCGGCTCCCTCCAGACACTGGCCCGGGTTGTAACTGTATTGCCAAGATCCTACTGTTTATTTATTAATGAGAGACACACAGAGAGAGACAGAGACATAGGCAGAGGGAGAAGTAGACTCCTTGAGGTGAACCCGATGTGGGACTCGATCCCAGGACTCCGGGATCAAGCCCTGAGCCAAAGGCAGGTGCTCAACCACTGAGCCACTCAGGCATCCCTGCTCCGTAGGTTTTTGAATGGTTGGGAGCATGGGCAGCAGGTGCTTGCCAAAAAGTGGGACCAGAATGGGGAAATGCAGGTTGTCTTAAACGCTTTGTCCCCTCTATGGTTCGAAGATATAAACCACAGCCAGAGGCCTAGAAGCTTCTTTAATTTGATTTTTTTTTTCTACAAGATGAACATTTAATGGAAGCAAAAGTCATCTCATGAATGGCATATATAGTCCAAATGAAAGCCAACCTTCTATGCAGACATAGCCACCTGCCCACACAGCCTGGGGACTGCGGCCATGGTGGTCTTTGTTAGGACTAACAACAAGGCAGCAGGGTGGAGAGGCTGTGGTTGTGGAAAGGCCAGGGGCCAATGCAAACCTGCAGAACCAGAAATGAGCAAGTGCCAGTTGCTTTGCAAAATCCCCAACATCATCTCTAGGACTGTGAGGAAAAACGGAGAGCAGTTGCATTTCTGGATGGTAGTGACTGGGGGAACAGACTCTGAAATCTGTAATTACATTTTACTTCTCTGCTTGGAAGATGTGTGTTCCTTAAAACCTAAAGTCCTCCATCAGGGCGTGGGAAAATGTGGGCTTAGTGCTCTATGAAGCGCAGCTTTGCCAGAATAAGTGGATGCAGGTGCAAAGAAGGGAAGGCTGCTTTGGCATCAGATCACTGGCTGTGCCACCCATGCCCTCCTCCCTCCACAAACAGGGGTCTCAGCTGCTACCTGCCAGATAATTGCCGCTACCTGCCAGATGCTTCTTTCCAGCAGGCAAGGCCTTCAGATGCACAATTACGTGATTACGGGGTCACACCAGCTGTTGCTACTGCAGCGAGAAAAGACCTTTTTCTCTGTTCTTTCATTTTCTTTGCCTTTATTCATCTGCATTAAACTTGAAAGAGAATCCAGGTGAAACACGGAGGCGCAGAGGTTTGCTGCACGCATGTGGGGCCGATGTCGTTCCAGCCTCCTCTGTTAGAGAGAAAACAGTCCCTTCCCATTTGCTGTGGGCTTGGAAAGCTCAGAGCGCTCAGACTTTCTGGGCTTTTCATGCATATTTCAGTATTTGTTGTTGGCTTCCCCCCAGGAATGACTTTGGTGAGCAGACTTGTAAATAGGGAAGTCCTGGACCCTGTCACAGAATTCAGTGGATGACGGTGACACTGGCTTCCACCTGACACACATTCTTAGCAGCGGACAAAGTGCCCACCCCAACAGGGCTGCTTGACTTGTACCAGAGAAAAGAAGCAGGTATTTCAGATGCTCAGTGACCAGGAGTCCTAAAGTTTACCTCAGTCTCCGCCATCCAGGAGACCCCCTAGGAATAAAGTTGCCACCTGGAGTGTGTCTTCTCTGTCTGGGACATTTCCTTAGAGGGCTGTTCTTTTGCATGTGTTCCATCTCAGTCCTGAAAATAAGTAGCCACCCCAAGGAGGTGGGCAGACTGGAGTGGCCAAGGGCTGGAGACACCCAAGAGATGTAAAGGTTGTCATGAACTCGTTTGTCCATGGTTCCCCATATACATCACTCAGAGCAGCTGTTTCCTGGGTGCACCCGGTCCCAAAAGCTGGCTCCCCCGCCCTTGCCTGGCTTGATGCTAGGAGCATCCCTTCTCCCGACAGTTATGGAAAGACAGTTTCTTTTGGCATTTTTCTCCTCCTGGCACGTTCTGAAGCTTTCCTTTGATGAGAGGAAATCTCTACTCGGAACCCTTTAGTCTCTGACCTAGTAAGCAGGGAGTTTTGCATCCCCTCACCATGGCCCTGTCTCAAGGCCCATTCCCTGGATTGGGAGCCGAGGACAAGAAGCATAGAAGACAGGTAGGGACAGGCTGATGAAGGGAAGATCTGCTTCCCTCCTGGGGTCCTTCATGCCGGTTTGAAAGGCAATGAGACTTCCTCAAGGAGCGGTGAATAGGTCAAGTTTGGGAAGGAAATAGTGTGTCAGAGATTATTAATGAGAGCCATAAATGGTTGCCCTGTTGGATGCTTATCTTTCTTTCAAAGAAGTAAAGATTTCTAAGGAGGACCACTTACGAAGTTTCTTCACCACAGGAGGTTCCTTAGTGGAGGGGTCATTTGAGATGAAGGGGTAGAGCCAAGGTGGCCAAGCACTGTCCCCACGCCATCTCTCCTACTCCAAGGGATTGTTTCAGTGTTGTTTATTCCCCCACCACGCAGCAGTTCCTTGGGATTCGATTTTCTGCAAGGTCGCTGAACACTTGGCCAGTGTGGGCCGTCTGGAACCCCTCAGGGCCTCCCTGCCCCTGCTGACACAGGGCACTTGCTGGAACTCCCGCGGAGAACAGCTGTTGGGGGAAGAACGTTTACCCAAGCATCTGCAGGTGCTGAGCCCTGGAAGGCACTCAGCCGAGTTCAGATCCAGTCGAACTTGAGCCTACCCCATTAGCCCAGCATGCGAGCACCCCTGGCAAGCCAGGTTGATAATTTAGTGGGTGGGAGCGCTGAGTACACAAAGCAGTCCTGCAATGGGCAAATAGGTTAGTCTCTTCTAATCCCTTTGTTTTCTCCTGCCCTCCCAAGCCTCCCGGTCCTCCTCTTGGCCTGCACACCCTGCCTAACAAAAAAGCTAAACCAGATAATCAGCACAAATGATTTACTTCTGGGGAGCCTCTGGAGGTCTCACATTAGCAGTGGGGGGGCAGTGCTTTAGGTGGGCTTAGGTTCCTTTAAAATGTTTTCAGACAAGGACAACTTCAGGTGGAGGCCTTTTTTTTTTTTTTTTTTTTTTAAATACCACCACATATTCAAATTCTGCCTGTGGAAATGTTTTCAGACAAAAGCTTGCTTCATCAGATTCTTCCTTCAGCTGCATTTGTTAGAATTATGAAAGCTATCTTTCTCCCCCTGAATCTCCCCTTCCTCCCCCAACCCTGGCCCCAGTCAGTGAGTTTTAGATTTAGTGTAGCTGTATTGGCTCTCTGTTCCAAGTTTTGGCTTCTAACTGAAAGCCGAAACTTTGCCTTTCTTTCTAAATTTAATTACAGATGAATATCTCTGCTTCTAATTATGGTCTCAAGTAGAGAGAAGGTACCCTTTCGAGTCTGCAGAACCTATAGGCTTCTATAATTAACTCTGTTTAAATGTAGTGTTTATATTTGAGTCATTTTTGTTGCTGCCCAAATGTTCAGTGACTATTGACATTTGTAAAGGGTCACGTATATAAGTGCGTTTGTGGCTTGCAGTAAAAATGACACTTCTGCAGTGGAAATTTTACATTCCAGTAAGGACTCACCGTAAGAACCCTCTTCCTCTCTCCCAAAGAAGGTACGGCCTTTGGAGTTGGAGCTGGGTTTGTCTTGACTTCACCAATTTTTGTGTTTAACTCTGAAAAGTGATTCATCCAGAAAACAGATGCCGCAGCGTCTGCCTCACACGGTTGTCACAAGCATTGAATAAGATCACATATGGCAAGTCCGTAGCACCGCTTCTGGAACACACAGTAAGCACTTAATAAGTGCTAACCCTTATTTACACAGTGCTTCTCAAAGCACCTGTTGAATGACTCCATCAGACACAGATGGCTGGGCCCCTCTCCCAGAGTCTGATTCTGTAGGTCTGGGTGAGGTCCATGAATTTGCATTTCTAAGAAGCTCGCAGGTGATGCTGAAGCTGCCTGTCCATAGACCGCATTTTCAATAGCACCGATTTAAAAGATCACCCAACTTTTCAGACACATTCTTGTTATTTTCGTGTCCTCAAAAGACTTGGAAGCAGAACGCTGCTGGGTGCTGTGCAAATAATTTACAAAGGAGTCTGTAATCTAAAACAGATACTTAGATAAAAGCCATCCACTCCTAAATCTGCAAGATTACGTGCAGACATCATAGATCCACAAGAAGGAATGCGTTTCGGGCTTGATCAGTAAGTAGTATGCAGGTTGAAAGTTGTTTTTTTTTTAATCATCTTTTTAGGTATTCTAAACCTGTAGAAGTAGTATCTCTCTCTCAACCTTTCTTAAAGAAGTAATTTCAATTGGGAGTGGGAGAGACAGAAAAACTTAATAGTGTGTTTTAAATACCCTATTTCAGAAGCAAATCATTTGAAACTTGCAAAAGCCAAACAGCTCGAGAAAATCAAAAACGGAATTACAATTAAGCCAAATAAGCGCTTCGAGCATTCCGTGAGTTCTACGTTGAATTGCGATAAAGCGCTAAGAAGAAAATAATAATTAAGAATCTTAGAGAGAGAGGAAAAAAAAAAAGGAAACTTCCAAAAATATCTGTCTAAAGTCTAATTCTGTAGTGAACATAAATACTGTTTGGGGAGTAGTAGATGATTCTAAAATTAAGATCCACTTAGAATTTTCGAAATAATTATATGATAACACATAGCTGTCAGTACTTATAAAATGTCTTGTTATTTAGTTGCCATAACACCACTGAAGAATGCTGCAGCCTTGATACATTGGCTAGACTCTTTAAGTGAAAGGGGGAAGAAAGCTTATACTAATTATATGAGTTATTTCCTGAGTTAATTCCTCAAAAGGATGTGCTACACTTAATGGCAGTCTTTTCTACCAGGCTTCATCCGAAGTAATTTATTTGAAAACCGCTCACAGGGATAGGGCTGTGGGGCACCATTTTAATAACTGGATGCATAATTTGTGCTACCGCAGGCATATATCATTTCATCGAGCACATGATTATGAAGTCAACTTTGACAGGCAGGGTTTCTTTCGCTGCAACAGGAGATGCGGATCGGGCATGGAGTTAATTACTCCAGCTTCCCACACACTGGCCCTGCTCTATTGACATTTTATCCATGCTAATAATGTTGGCATGTATCGGGTTTCTTCACTGTTGGCACAGCACTGACGTTCAGGCTGGGCATTGGACTTTTTAGTTGATAAATGGGAGACCACACAATTAGAATCTCTTTAGCTGGCGTCCAGTGGTTTGACACTTGCTTGTCTCAAGCAAGTGTGTTGCTCTGCAACACAAATCGAATCTACTACCAGCATTACCTTTTGTGACATACAGATGAGGCAGGGTGGTTCAATGTCACGGGGCCAAAACTAGGGAAGGGTTTAAGTGCTGAATCAGAAGAAAATAAAGAACGGGGGTGAGATTAGAAACGTGAATGGCCAACAGCAATCAGTGTCTATTTCTTTCCCCATCAACTCTTTTAGCAAAATGCAATGATCGTGTTTGGCTGCATTTTTAATTCCTCTCCTCAACTTTTATGTCCACATGAAATTAATGAGCATTCAGCTCTGCATAAAGGGAAGAGACCGGGGTGAGAAACTGCTTAGCCAGATAGACAAAGCCCGTTTATATTCGGGCTTTGAAACACTTATTTGAATGCCGATTATGGATATTTCTTCTTGGCACCCAGTTTATATTTAATTTGGGTTCCAAATGTGATTTGAAAGTGATTGGCAGCAGTGGACTGGTTTCAAAGGTGGACAGGAAAGGGTGGAAGGGGAGAAACACAGGGTCCGCTAATCCAACAGTCAAATAATTGACCCATGAGTAATTAGAAGTTGGCTGGGGTTGTGGAAACAAGGCTGCCCCTCATGTGATGGCAGCCTCAAGTCTCCTTTGTAGTTTCTGGATGTGAGGCAATGAGCCAGAGGTTCTGTCTAAACTGTTTGGGAATTGCTTTTAAGTCCGGCACTCTTGGAAAGGTATTCTGCGACAAGTTGTCGCTTCAGTGCCCTCAAATGGCACAATGGCTTCAGCAAACTGGAGCCTAAATCAGACGTCTGTGGGCTGAGAAATGGTTCTAGATTGGTTTCTGCCTCCACTCATTTCTATGTCAACATGCTCCCTTTTTGGGATGTCTGAGAGGAAGGGCTCTTTGAAAAACCCCCTCCTCCCCCCCCCATTACTGTTTCTCCTTTTCATCCAGTACCCTCACCCTCTGGGTTTACGTGAAGGACTCTGTGTGTAAGGTGTGTAAGTCAGTTACATGAGCCAGCAATTTCTTCTTGGCCGAGTCCAGTGTTAAGCCATAAGCTATGAAACAATCCCCATTGTGGTAGTACATGAATTATAGGATCTCCACAAAATGTATTGTCCCTAATCTAGTGGAGTTCTCTTACACTGAAGAGACATTCGTGTAAGGAGCCACTATTTCCATCTCTGTTACCGTGAGGGAAAGCTACCGCATCCAGTATGGTTCTCATTGAAATGCCGCACTCCTCTGATCAGAACTAACCCTTACAGATAGTATACAGATATCCTAAAATGAGAAAAAGGGGCTTCTCATTCACAGAAGCTTTGAAAATCACCTCCTACCATTAACCTCATTATGGAAATTTAAAAAACATACTAGAATATCCCAACGATCTCAGATGTTCTCCTGTAAAGAGATCTGTTCCACTCTAACAGCCTTTCTCAAATGTTCCCATACTTTCCAGCCATGGGACACTTTTGAGAATGCTGATAAGTACTTGCCCTTTTTCTTCTTCTAAGGGCTGAGGTAGAGGTGATTTTCTTGTTTATTATGTTTCTCTAGGGAAAACTGCCAAGTGGCCACCATTTACCTAATACGCTCCAGTTGTGCCATCCAACCCGTCAGTTTCAGGATCCAGCTGGCATTTTAGAGGGATCCTCAAACATATTGATAGAATGCTTTTGTATGTAAAAAAAAAATTGAATTCTGGTATATTAAATTATAAGGAAATTAAACTGGTTATTTTTGGTTTTAGAAGGGCGCTTTGTCTCCCAATGGGAAAGATATACAAAGAACCTCAGATTATAACCACCCGTTTGGTGAGCATGAAATTAAAGCAAGAAGAGTTGATTGCATGTTCTGAATAGCCATCAACATCGAGTTGCCATGAACTTTGTCTTTACCGAAGGACAGATAGGTCCCGGTAATGGGATGGTTGCTCCTAAGACTACTAGAGATATTTTTGTCTCTCTGTTTACAGCACTAGCTCTCAAATTCTTCCTCTTGTTCTATTATTTTTTTTTCAATAAAACTAATAGATGCACATAATTTTAAGTACTCTAAAAAGAAAAATCTGTCTCTTGCCCCATCTTTTACTTTTTTAACTTCTGTGTCCCATCTCTATAGAAATCATTTTTTTTTAAATAGGTTCTACACCCAGCATGGGGCTTGAACTCATGCCCCCAAGATTGAGAGGTGCATGTTCTACCGACTAAGCCAGCCAGGCAGCCCTGTATAGAAATCTTTTGAATATTTCTTTGGGTAGTCCGACCTATATAATGTGCCTATATAAATGATGTGCCTCTTTTTTCATGTGCTTGTTTAATACGTTATCTGTCGACCTCTCTTTATTCTTAATGAGGATTCTGGTTTTTTTTAATTTTCTTCATATTTTATGTACCTCAGGATTACATCAGATGAAACAAATAATTCTAGCTATTTCAAACAGAAATAGATTTTGTCTAGAGAATTAGGAGCTTATAAAAATCACAGGAAGAGCTAGAAGAGCAGAATGTAGGCTGGAGTTCCAGGCATGACTCCCTGAACTGGTTACGATTAGTGGGCAGGCTCTTTTTACTAAGGCATAATTTACATACAATACAATTCACTTTTTAATATGAGTAATTTAACGAGCTTTGACAAATATTGTATAACCATACACCATTATTCTCAAGATATAAAAAAGTTCTATCACCCCAGAACTTCCATCATGCCCCATCCTCCCTCCCAGTCCTTGGCAACCACCGATCTGTTTCTGTTTATGTCACCTTTTCTAGAATGTCTTTTGTGTCTGATTTCTTTCATTTAGCTTAAACTCTTTTGAAATTAATTCATATTTTTGCATGTATTAGCAGTTCCATAGTTTTTATTACTGGGTGGTACTTCGTTGTATCAGTATGCCAGAACTTGTTTACCCATTCACTAGTTGAGGGATGTTTGAGTTGATGATGATGATGAATAAAGCTGCTGTGAACATTCATGTGGAGTTCTTTGTGTGAGCATATGTTTTCACTTCTCGGGTAAATATCTGGGAGGGGGATTGTTGAGTTACATGGTAAGAACTACCACACTGTTTTCAGAGCAGCTGTACCATTTTGCATTCCCATTAGCAGTGTAAGAGATTTTCAGTTGCTCCACATGTCTAACCCTCGGTACTATCAGTCTCATGGGTAGAGTCATAGCCTGGTTTTCCTGATAGCCAAACCTTTACCACTTCCAGATTTGCCGTTACAAGGCCACCCTCATGCCTGTTTGCCTGTGGTAGAACGATGATAACAATGATACATGTTTGGGTCTACTAACATCCAGGAGGAAGACAGCCTCCAGTGCTGAGCTGAACATGCTGATGGATACAAAAAGATCATTGATCATGGTCTTGACTTGACCTTCACTGGATTCTAAGTAACATACAAAACAATGCCTTATGATTCTCTCTCAGGCTTTTTGATCATTCTATGGAAGGATTTAAAAATTGGGAGTTCATGACCATTCATTGCTGGGGAGAACGAGCCACCGGTGACTGGATCCTTGAAGTGTACGATACACCCTCCCAGCTGAGGAACTTCAAGACTCCAGGTAAGAACTCCCTTTTCTATTGTTTGGTTTACTCTGCAGAAACCAATGATGGAATATATTTTGGCCTGGAAGTGTTTTTGCATTTATATATCAACATCATTCTTTTTCTAAAGATTTTATTTATCCATGAGAGGTACAGAGAGAGAGGCAGAGACATAAGCAGAGGGAGAAGCAGGCTTCCCACTGGAAGCCCAATGTGGGACTCGATCCCAGGATCACAACCTGAACCAAAGGCAGACGCTCAACCACTGAGCCACCCAGGTGCCCCAACATCACCCTTTTTCATGTGATCCCGTGCTTTGAGTTATCTGCAGATATTCCAGTTCTCAGCATCACCATTTGAGAGGTAATAATTGAAGGATTAAATAATAAATGTTTAGGTGTAAGCACAGGATAAAACGTGGCAGCTGTTAATTGATGTTTCAGAGTATATGATCCACATCTCTAACCAGCTTCTCTGATAAGCAAACCAGCCTTGTCTACCTGCAGTGGGTTAAATTGCTTGGTCATGAGAAGAGGCAGTTCCCTTAATTATCTGTTTCTCTGAGTTTATTCTAAAAATTAATTTTCAGTACTCACAAGACATTGAGCTTGGCCTGTGCCAGTTTAACTGGTTACCAATAAAGAAAATGAATGGTGGTAATCTGCCCCATGTGAGCCGAAGAGAAGGAAAAAGATGTTTTCTAGAAAAGTAAAACATGGAAATTACCACATTAGCAAAAGCATATGGTCTCTCTCTTTCTTCATGCTAATACATAAAGCTTGTTTGTAACACAAAGTAAGAGAAAGTACAAATGTAGCGTGCGGCAGGAGACTGAACAGGTTTTCACAGCAACCTGTGTTGTTTGCGATGGAGCCTACGTAGTACTTGGCTCAATGGCAGGTGATCTGTTTGACAACCACCCCAGCTCCCATTCAGCTGTGGATACATCTTCAACCATCTAATAAATTCATGCTTCTCAGTGCTCTCTCTGTGGCAGCCCATCTGCAGAAGATCCAAGCCTGAGAACATTTTCAGATTGACATCCAATTCAAGCCCTCTCCTGATCACAGAATTAATTAAGTCAGACATTCTGTGATCCACTGTATATTATTCAGATACTGTGGACTGTGCAGGGCAAAGGAGGAACACAGGAATGGATCATGCATTTGCCATATTTTTGACCCCCCAGTCAGGGAAAGTTACTCATTCTGAGAGATCGTCTTTGGCCCACATCTGGCCATCTCTTCTCCCTAATTCTGTGAGGTGGTTCATCTGTGTTGCCACAGCCGACCCACACTCAGGGAGGTTAAAACCAGCATGGCAGCAAGGTCGCAGTGAATCGGGATAAAGGATTTCTTAAAAAGTAGCCAGGTCCAGCTCATCTCCAGCATGCCTCAGGAATATAACAGTTGCCTAAATGTGATCCAGAAATCGAATGTTTGTCCACAAGGCAGGGTGGATAGAAAACATTAGAATAAACTAGACCGTGGTCTCTAGACACTTGAATTGGTTCATCATCCACTTAGTCCCCAGGAACATCCCCTCCCGTCTCTTCCTCTTTCCAGACCAGGCTCATTGCTCGTGTGATAGGGATATACTGGGTTGTGACCCTCAGGGGCACTCATGGTGACATGGGTGTGCTGCCCAACCCCAGTTGATCCATCAGCAAGTGGCACTTCAGGGGTCTTACATCTCAAGAGATCCCAGGGAAATAATCACTGTCCAAATGTGGCAGTTGTATACCAGGGGGTGGGGGTTGGCCTGGGGGTGCAGCCTAAGGTACAGACATAGAGGCACACTGTTGAGAATATAAGACAGTTACAGAACTGACTGAAAGTGACTTTTCTTTATTATCACCATGCACCAGCAATTCTAAAGAATGTCAATGGTAAAGTGCTCCTTCCCACAAGAGCAAACTACCCCTAGGGGCGAACTCACGGTAGACCTGGTATTTATTTGCAAGGGTCAGGGGCCACAAATATCAGTCTCTCTGCCCTCTAGGAGTTCGGAGTCTCTCCAGAGTTTATGATGATCATCTGTGTGAGAGACTCTCAGCAGGAGCCCAGATAATCTAAGGAGAAGCCAATGCTGTGCAAGAGGCAACTAGATTATCTGTGTAATGTGTATATGTTCCTGTGTAATCCCAGTCACCTCTAGCCATTTTACAGATGTCCTTTTATGCCATAAGAGAGATATCCTAATGCTATTAGGGGTCTGGGGTCAGTAGGCTTTAATAGATTCACACAGTGTTTGAATATCCTTCCTTCAGCCAATCTTCCAGTTTAGGGTTAGTCACAACGTTGAAAAGGAACTTCTACTTCTGTGTGTGTGTATGTTTCTGTCACTGTTCCTGTGGTGTACATTCCTATGTAAGGTTTTTCTCTCTAATTGGGGATTTCTTTAATAAGCTACTAGAAATTCAATTGGAGATGTAGAATTTTCGAGCCTGATGAAATGGTAGACTCATTCCCAAGTGTAGAGGTTCCTGATATCAGACTGAGCTGATACTTCTTTATTGTTTCTTCCCATTTGTTTATTGCTAAAATACATACTAAGGATTTTTTTTAAATTGAAGTACAGTTGACACAAAATGCTACATGAGTTTCAGGTGTACAGCATGGTGATTTGACAATTCTTTGTGTTATGCTGTGTTCATACAAGTGTGACTACCATCTGCACCATACCGTTGACTCTATTCCCTGTGCTGTGCTTTTCATCCCTGTGATTTGTTCATTCCGTAACCCTAAGGCTGAATCTCCCACTCCCCTCCACTGATGTTTCTCATCCTTCCATCCCTTTCCTCTCTGGCAATGACCAGTTCATTCTCTGTATTTATGAGTGAAATTGTATGGTATTTGCTATTCTCTGTTTCACTTATCTCACCCAGCATCATCCCTTCTAGGCTCGGCCGTGTTGTCACAAATGGCAAGATCTCATTCCTTTTTATGGCTGAGTAATACTCCAGTGTGTGTGTATCTATATATATAGATATAAATATAGATATATCATATTTTCTTTATCCATTCATCTATTGTTGCTTCTACATCTTGGCTATTGTAAATGCCACAGTACACATAGGGGTGCATATACTTTTTAAAAATATTATTATTTTTATTTATTTATTTATTATTTATTTATTTATTATTTATTATTGAAAGCACTAGTGTGGGGGAGAGTCAGAGGGAGAGAGAGCAGTTCAAGCAGACTTCCCATTGAACACGGAGCCCAACATGAGGCTCAATGCCAGGGCCCTGAGGCCATGACCTGAGCCATAATTAAGAGTCCAATGCTCAACCGACTACACCACCCTGGTGCCCCTACATCTATCTTTTTGAATCAGTGCTTTTGATTTTTTGGGTAAGTATCCAGTTAGTGAAATTACTGGATCATAGGATATTTCTACTTTTAATTATCTAAGGAGCCTCCAACCTGTTTTCCAGAGTGGCTGAACTAGTTTGCATTCCTACCAACAATATATGAGAGTTCCTTTTTCTCCACATCCTCAATAACACTTGTTATATCTGTCTTTTTTATTTTAGCCAATCTGATTGGTGTGACGTGATATCCCACTGTAGTTTTGATTTGGATTTCCCTGATGATTAGTGATGTTAAGCATCTTTTTGTATATCTATTGGACATATCTGTGTCTTTGGGGAACTGTCTATCCAGGTTCTCTGCCCATTTTTCATCGGATTATTTAGTTTTTTTATGTTGGGCTGTAAAAATTCTTTATACATTTTGGATATTAACCCCTTATCAGATATTTCCTTTGCAAATATTTTCTTTTCACTAGGTTGCTGTTTTGTTTTGTTAATGGTTTCCTTTACTGTACAAAAGCTTTTTATGTGGGTGTCGTCCCAATAGTGTATTTTTACTGTTGTTTCTTTTACCTGAAGAGACCTATCCATAAGTATGTTGCTAAGGGCAATGTTTAAGAAATTATTGGCTTTGTTTTCTTTTAGAATATTTATGGCTTCAGGTCTCACATTTAGGTCTTTCATCTATGTGGGGTTTATTTTTGTATATGGTGTAAGAAAGTGACACAGTTTCATATTTTTGCATGCAGCTGTTCAGTTTTCCCAGCGCAATTTATTGAAGAGGCTTTTTCCCATTATATATTCTTGACTTCTTTGTGGTAGATTGACTTTATAAGTTTGGGTTTATTTCTGGGCTCTCTGTTCACTTCCAGTGATCTCTGTGTCTCTTTGTGCCATATTCTTTTGACTGTTGTACTATTTTGATTACTATAGCTTTGTAGAAGATCTTGAAATCTGGGATTGTGATGCTTCAGCTTTGTTCTTCTTTCTCAAGAGTGTATTGGCTATTCAGGGTCTTTGGTAGCTTCACACAAATTTTAGTATTATCTGTATGGCCATTTTAAAATTATTCTAATCCATGAGCATAGACCATTTTGCCATTTGTTTGATCATCTTCAGTTTCTTTCATCGATGTCTTAGGTTTTTAGACTACGAATCTTTCACCTTCTATGTTAAGTTTATTCCTAGGTGTTTTATTCTTTGTGGTACAATTATAAATGGGATGGTTTTCTTAATTTCTCTTTCTGCTACTTCATTATTAGTGTATAGAAAGGCAACATATTTATGAATATTAATTTTGTATCCTGCAACATTATGGAATTCATTTATTCTAGGGTTTTTGATGGAGTCTTTAGGATTTTGTATCTATAATATGATGCCATCTGCAAATAGTGACAGTTTTACTTCTTCCTTACCAATTTGGATGTCTTTTATTTCTTTTCCTTATCTGTTTGCTACAGCTAAAACATCCACTACCATGTTGACTAGAATTGACAAAAGTGGGGATTTTTGTCTTGTTTCTGATCTTAGAGGAAAAGTCTCAGGTTTTCACCGTTGAGTATGACATTAGCTATGGATTTGTCCTGTGGCCTTTATTATGTTGAGGTATGACCTTCTAACCCCATTTTGTTGAGAGTTTTTATTATGAATAAGTGTCGAATTTTGTCAAATGCTTGTTCTGCATCTACAGAGACCGTCATAGGATTCTTATCCTTTACTTTATTAATGTGGTATAGCACGTTGATTGATTTGTAGATACTAAACCACCATTGTATCCTCAGAATAAATCCCACTATGAATGTCCTTTTAATGTGTTAATGAATTTGGTTTGCTAATATTTTGTTGAGGATTTTTGAATCTGTGTTCATCAGGGATTTTGGCCTGTAGTTTTCTGTTTTTGTAGTGTTTTTGCCTGGTTTTGGTATCAGGGTAATACTAGTCTAATAGAATCCTTCCTTCCTCTTCTATTTCTTGTTTAAATGTTTGGTGGAATTCACCTGTGAAACATCTAGTCCTGGACTTTGTTGTTTAGGAGACTTTTTTTTTTTTTTGGCTGATTCAATTTCGTTACTAGTAATTGATATGTTCAGATTTTCTATTTCTTCCTGACTCCATTTTGAAAGATTGTATGCTTGTAGGAATTTATCCATTTCTTCTAGGTTTTTCAATTTGTTGGCATATACTCTTTCATAGTAGTCTCCTATAACCCTTTGTATTTCTGTGATGCCAGTTCTTACTTACCTTTCATTTCTGATTTTATTTGGGTCCTCCCTTAATTTTTCTGGATGAGTCTGGATAAAGGTTTATCAATTTTGTTTATCTTTTCAAAGAACCATCTCTTGGTTTCACTGAATTTTTTATTGTTTATTCAGTCTCTGTTTAATTTATTTATACTGTGATCTTTATTATCTCCTTCCTTCTACTAACTTTGGGCTTTGTTCTTCTTTTTGGTGTAAGGTTAGATTGTGTACTTAAAATTTTTCATGTTTGTTGAGGTAGGCTGTTGAGGTTGACTTATGGTGCCATAAAATTCCCTCTGAAAATTGCTTTCTTTGTTTCCCAAAGATTTGGGATCACTATGTTTTCATTTACATTTATCTCAGGTATTTTTTATTAGGCCATTGGTTGATTAGTAGCATGTCATTAGCATCCATGTGTTTGTGGGGTTTTCTCCTACTTTTATTCTTGTAATTGATTTCTAGTTTCATACTGTTGTGGTCACAAAAGATGCTTGTTTTGAGACATATTTTATGGCTTAACATGTGCTCCATCCTGGGAGAATGTTCCATGTACACTTGAAAAGAATGTATATTCTGTTGGTTTTGACAGTCTACTCTGTATAACTGTTAGGTCTATCTGATCTGATGTGTTGTTCAAGACAACTTTTTCCTTATTGATTTTCTGTTTGGATGATCTATCCATTAGTGTAAGTCTGGTGTTGAAGTCCTCTATATCATTGTATTACTGTCAATTTATTCCTTTATGTCTTTTTGCTTTGTGAATTTTGTTGCTCCAATGTTGTACATAGATATTTACAATTATTATATCCTCGTCTTCCTTTGTCTCTTACTATAGTCTTTGTGATTAAAGTATTTTTTGTCTAATAGACTATTTTTGTTTTATTTTTTCCTGCTTTCATTTGCATGGAATATCTTTGCATACCTTCATTTTCAATATATATGTGCCTTTAAGTCTGAAGTGAGTCTCTTGTGGGCAGCATATAGATGTGTCTTGGTTTTTTATTCATTCCACTACCCTCTGTATTTTGATTTTAAGTATTTAGACCATTTACATCTAAAGTAATTTATCAATAGGCATGTACTCATTGCCATTTTACTAATTGTTTTCTGGTTGTTTTTGTAGTTCTTGTTTTATTCTTTTTTCTTGTGATTGATGACTATTGTGTTATGCTTGACTTTCTATTTTTTGTGTATCTATTGAAGGCTTTTAGTTGGTGTTTACCATGGAGTTTATGTATAACATCTGAAGTATATAGCAATCTATATTAAATTGACAATAACTTAAGTTTGAACACATTCTAAAAGAACTCCATTTATATGACCCACCTCCACATTTTTGCATATATTTTCATATTTTACATCTCTTTTTTTATGATTCCCCTTAACTATTTTTTTTACACATAATTGACTTTACTATTTTTGTCTTTTAATCTCTATACTGGCTCCATAAGTGATTGTGCTACTACCTTTACTGTATGTTTGTTTCTACTCATGAAATTTTTCCCTTCCATAATTTTCTTCTAATTGTGGCCTTTTTTTTTTTTTTCAAGTAAGAAGTCCTTTTTAACATTTCTTGTAAGACTACTTTAATGGTGATGAACTCCTTTAACTTTTGTTTGGGAAACTCTTTATTTCACCTTCAATTCTGAATGATAGTCTTCCAGATAAAGTATTTTTGGTTGTAGGTTTTGGCTCCCCCCCCCCCTTTTAGCACTTCAGATATATCATGCCACTTTCTTCTGGTCTGCAAAGTTTCTGCTGAAAAATAAGCAGAAAGCCTAATGGGGTTTACCTTGTGCGTAACTAATTGTTTCTCTCTTGCTCTTTTTTTTTTTTTTTTAGAAATTTTTTTAAAGATTTTATTTATTTATTCACAAGAGACAGAGAGAGAGAGAGAGAGAGAGACAGGCAGAGGGAGAAGCATGTTCCATGCAGGGAGCCCCACGTGGGACTCCATCCTAGGTCTCCAGGATCATGCCCTGGGCTGAAGGCAGCGCTAAACTGCTGAGCCACCCGGGCTGCCCTCTCTTGCTCTTTTAATATTCTCTCTTTATCTTTAATCTTTGCCATTTTAATTGCTATCTGTCTTGGTGTGAATTTCATTGGATTTGTCTTATTTTGAACTCTGCTTCTTAAAACTGGATATCTGTTTCCTTCCCGAGGATAGGGAAATTTTCAGCTATTATTTCTTCAGATGAGTTTGCTGCCACTTTTCCCTCTGGGAACCCCATAACATGAATGGTTGTTCACTTTATGTTGTCCTAGAGGTCCCTTAGCCTATCCTCATTCTTAATTTTTTGTTTTCTTTCCCTGTTCAGCTCAGATGCTTTCCATTACCCTGTCTTTCAGATAACTGATCTATTCTTTTATGTCCTCTAATCTGTTGATTCCCTATAGTATATTTTTAATTTCAGTTAATATGTGTTCTTTAACTCTGATTGTTTTTTCTATATATTTTCTATTTCTTTGTTGAATTCTGAGCTCTTCCACTCTTGTCATTAGTCCACAAAGCATCTTTATGACCATTATTTTCAACTGTTTATCAAGTATATTGCTCATTTACATTTAATTTAGTTCTTTGAGGTATGTCTGTTCTTTCATTCTTTTCATTTGTCTACTCATTTTGCTTGGCTTTCTGTGTTTGTTTCTAAGAATTAGAACAGCTACTTAAACTAGAAGAAATAATCTTGTATGATCATCCCCTGTGTTGACTGTATGTGTCTAGTGACTTTAGGTGACTGCCTAGGGGTCCCAGGTCACTCCATGCTGGGGCCACCCTGGTGGGATGGCATAGGCTGGGTCAGGGTGGTCCTGAGGGAATCTGTGCAAAGGGCACTGTAGTCTGACAGATGAAGCTAAAGTGGGTGCAAGCCAGGGGATCACAGAACTCTCTGTGCAGAGGGTATCTTGGCAAGATAGCTAATGCTGAAATGGACAAGGGGGACTGAGGAAATCCCAGTTCTCTCCACACAGATGGTGCCTCAACAGAGCAGCTGAAACCAAAGTACATATAAGCCAGGGGGTTTTGGGGCTCTTTGTGCTTTTGTGCTGCAGGCACCTTGGGAGGACAGTTGAAGCTGAAGTCGATGCAAGCTCCATCTAGAGCCAAAGAAGGCTCAGGCCAGAAGATCCTGGGGCACCTTGCACTGGGGGATCCTGGCAAGTTGTGAACCAACTTGTGGGTTTAGAGTATTCTTGGATGCTTTGCAAAGGCGTCACCTTGCTGAGATGGCTAGAGCTATAGTGAGCACTGACCTGGGTGTCCCAGTGTGCACCATGCTGGGACTGCCTTGGTAGCTGATGTGGGCTAGGGGATCAGGACTCATGGAGGTAGTAACTGTCTAGGACACCCAGACCATATTCCTGTCTACACTATCGAGGTTGAAGAGGAATGTAAACCATGCCACTCACCAGCCCCTCTGAGGCAGAGAGAATTCCAGTAGCTCCCCACCATTTGGCTGAATTCCAGTCAGATCCTTTATATTCTAGTTCCTATTTTCCAGTAGCTCCCCACCATTTGGCTGAATTCCAGTCAGATCCTTTATATTCTAGTTCCTATTTTAAGTGTGTGTGTGTGTGTGTGTGTGTGTGTGTGTGTGTGTGTGTTTGTGTTTCTGTACCCCAGGGCTTTGGAGGTCAGTGTGGACTAAGGGCCCAGAACTCACTGAGGCAACAGGATAGCCTTGACTTCAGACCCTGCTCCCCTCTGTGCTTTCAAGGTGGAAGAGGATTGTAAACTGTGGCACTCATAGCCCCTCCATCCTGGAGCTATCTCCAACAGCTGCTCCCACCATTCAGTAGAGTTCTAGGGCTGGATATTTTGTGTTCTGGTTATCTTTTTAAACTGCTGCAGTTCACAGTGTTGAAAGAGGAGAAATTCCCTTCATTACTGTGTCTCAATCTTTCTTGCCATTCTCTATATGGTCTATCTTTTCTTGTTCTTGACATGTTGACTCAGGCTCAGTTTTACTTCTGGAGGAATTGTTCTATACGTAGATATATATTTGCTCTGTCTATGGAGGAGGTAAGTTTAGGGTCTTCTGCATCACCATCTTGAACCAGAGATCCACAGTAAAGATTTTTTGAAGGATTTTTTCAATTGTTAGCTTTGTTTTGTTACCCATTAGACCTATCTTGGGTTTTCGTTCTTGGGCAGATTGCATTCATGTACCAACATAGATTTTTGTCATTCTGTTTTCACAGAACAATTTCTTAACAGAAAGTTGCATCATTGACTGCTAAATCTCCTAAGTAATTTAGCAAATGGAAAACATGATAAGGGAAACATGGCCCAAATATGGCAGTACTTGATGTGAATTGTGGCAGATTCTGAGGAAATAAGATTACATAATAAGTGAAACATAAAGAGATGAATTGCCTGACAAGTATGCTGCCAGTGGGCTTATGAGACATTTCAGAAATGACACAAATAGCAATAATCAACTATGAGTCAGCATTCTTCCAAGTCCTACACAAGGATAAACTTTAGATCCAAACTGATCTTAAGTTAAAGAGCCAGATTTTAGGGTGACTGATGGATGGGATTTCCTTTATTGCCCTTGTATTATATGCTCCATCTGTATACCTGAAAGTTGCCAACATACAAGTGAGATCACATAGTATTTGTCTTTGATATTTCAGTTCACAGAAGGCCCTCAAGATGCATCCATGTTTTCACAAATGGCAATATTCCCTTCCTTTTTATGGCTGAATATTATTCTACTGCATTATTACCACTGGTAAAAATACCACATTTTTATTCTTTATCCATCAAGGACACATAGGTTGTTTCCATATCTTTGACTATTGTAAGTAACGCTGCATTGAACATGGGAGTACATAGATTTTTCTAAGTTAATACTTTTGTTTTCTTCCTATAATTACCCAGAAGTAGAATGGCTGACTCATATAATAGTTCTGTTGCTTTGGAAAACCTCCATACTGTTTTCCATCAGAGCTCCACTGATTTATATTCTCACCAAGAGTGTTCCCTTTGCTCCACTTCTTCACCAGCACTTGTTATTTCTTGTCTTTTTTTGTAATAGCCATTCTAATAGGTGTAAGGTGATATTGTGGTTTTGATTTGCATTGCCCTAATTGATGGATGTTGAACACCTTTTCACATGCCTATTGATTATGTATATGTCTTCTTTGGAAAAATGTCTAGTCATATTCCCTACCCATGTTTTAATCAGATTATTTTTCTGATATTCAGTTGTAGGAGTTCTTTATATGTTTTGGAGATTAAACTCTGATGAGGTATGTGATTTGCAGATATTCTTTCCTATTCAGTAGGTTGTTGGTTGCCTTTTCATCTTTTTGATGGTTTCCTTTGCTGTGCAGTCTTTTACAGTTTTATATAGTCTGACTTCTTTATTCTCCTTTCTTTGTCTTTTTAATTGGTCTGATCCAAAAAAATTATCACCAAGACTGATGGCAAGGAGCTTACCACCTATGTTTTTTTCCAGGAGTTTTATGGTTTCAGGTCTTATGTTCAAATCTTTAATTCATGTTGAGTTAGGTGGATTTCTTTTTTAAGATTCTTTTTTAATTTATTTGAGAGAGAGTGAGTGAGCATGAGCTGGAGGGAGGGGCAGAGGGAGAAGGACAAGCAGATTCCATACTGAACAGAGAGCCTGAGGCAGGGGCTCAATCTCAGACGCCTGGGATCATGACCTGAGCCACGGATCAAGTCCTGCAATGGGCTCTCCACAGGGAGGCTGCTTCTCTCTCTGCCTATGTCTCTGCCTCTGTGTCTCTCTCATGAATAAATAAATAAAATCTTAAAAAAATATTTGGTAGAATTGACCAGAGAAGATATAGTTCTGGTCATTTCCTTGTTGGGAGGTTTTTTATTACTGATCCAATCTCTACCGGTAATTTGTTCAGATTTTCTATTTCTTAATGATTCAGTCTTAGTGAGTTGTATAGGTCTAACAATTTATCCATTTCTTCTAGGTTGTTTATTTTAGTTATAACCTCACGTCTTTTTTTTTTTTTTTTTTTGAGACTGAGAGAGAGAGAATGAGCTGCTTGGAGTGGGAGGGGGGCAGAGGGTGAGAGAGAATCAACCAAGCTCCACGCCCAGCATGGGGCTTGATCTCACCACCCTGAGATCATGACCTGAGCTGAAATCAAGAGTCAAACTTTTAACTGTGCCACCCCGGTGCCCCTCTCGCTTTCATTTCTAATTTTGATTCTCTCTCTTCTTCTGGGTGAATTTAAATATAGATCTGTCAATTTTGTTTACAGTCCTATGTTCCTAGTAAACATAAGTTCTGCTGACCACTAGTGCCAGCAACCTAGGGTGTCCCCTGGGATGCAGCCATAAAAATGTGGGTGCTGGATAAAGGGTATAGTTTCCTTCTGGGAGATACTAGTGAGTTGAAGCAAGTCTGAGGGAGAGAGCAAAGATGGTACTCAACAGCCTCTGCCTTGGGAGAGTATTTCAGTAGGCCCCTAGCTGTATGTTAAGGTAAGGAAAAAAGCCTCTTTCACAGAAAATCAGTGCTTTTCAATTGGCTGCCCCACACTGAGCCTTGGAGTGGGTGGGTCCACCCATGGAAGCTCTTTAAAAACTAGTCAGTTCACTATAGCTTTGTGGGTCTCAAAGTCTATTAGTTTTCAAAGCGAGATGGTTTGGGGAGCTCATCTCAGGCACAAGTATTCAAAGTTGGGGCACCCAATATGGAGTTCAAATCTTTTGCTTTTTTGAGAGAAACTTGGGATTTTGAATCCTGATTCAGGGTCACAGGACCAGGGATGGGGTTTATTCCAAGATTGTGTCTCAGCCTCTCTTACCTGCTTTCGCCGGGGGTGGGGGGGGATGCCTACCATGTAGGAGCCACTCAACTACTATTGGTTTTCTTTTGGGTTTTTTTTTTTTAAGATTTTATTTTTATTTATTCATGAGAGACATAGAGAGAAAAGCAGAGACGTAGACAGAGGGAGAAGCAGGTTCCTTGCAGGGAGCCCGATGTGGGCCTTGATCCCAGAACCCTGGGATCACGCCCTGAGCCAAAGGCAGACGCTCAACCACAGAGCCACCCAAGTGCCCTGGTTTTGCTTTTTCAGAGGAAATTGTTCCCTGTGTAGCTGTAGATTCAGTGAGTCCCTAGGAAGAGGTGGGTTCAGAATCTTCCTACATTGTCCTCAACCCCCCAGATGGGTTTTAATAGCAGTCTGTCTTAGTGCCTTTATGAGTATTATCAGCATCTATGCCTGTTCCCTCATCTATATATTGAGAATTCAAGTACGTACCTCCCAACTGTTGAAATGGCTTAGCTGACACCTCAAGTTCACCATTCTCAGGACTGTGGCAGAACCCTTGCCCTAACCGTGTCTGGACTCTCTGTATTTGGCTAAGTGGAAGAGGGACTTTCAGGGAGGCCTGCTTCCTATCAGCATACTTCCGCCTTTATAATGGTTTTATCTTAATCACTTCTGTGTATGGTTGATTCTTTATGTAAATCTTATTAAGCTTAATCACCTGTAAGTAGTTTTTCTTTCTTTAGCTTTACAAAACTAAATAAGGACTAAAGCAAAATGTTCTTTGAGAGCCTTCTCTGCAAAGGAGTTAGAACACTTGCCTCATGTCTCAAGGCACCATTGACCAGAAAATGCTTTACTGTAGCATTCTGCAGGGGTGGAAATACTGTATATTTGTGGCCACTAGCCACATATGGCTATTGAGCACTTAAAATGTGGTTAGTATGACTGAGGACCTCAATTTTTAAATTTTAGTTAATTTAAATACCCAAAGGTATCTAGGGGCTATCACTGGACAGCTCAGGTCTATAGCATAAATAGTGATGTATCCTTAAAATTAAATGACCAGTTCAGTCAGTTGGAACAAAATGGTTGTCTTCTTAAACAAGTCAGATTACATCAATTTTTTTTAATTCAAATAAGGTATTTATATCCAGAAAAACAACAGCCTCTGCAAAATTAAATATCCATACCTTGAAATTTCAGTCTTTGGTCCAACTGAGAGGTGTTCATGTCTCAGTCTCCCTATAAATGCTGGTTAAATTAAGGCTTATCTTATAGTTGGTGCTCAGTAAACATGTGATATGTGAATTGTTAATTCTGCAACTGGTAGAAAATGTGTGTTTCTAGCTATGTGCCTCATGCAATGCTTCATATGAATATGCTTGCCCCAATTCTTCTACTGTTGTTTTTTCTTAGATGAGAAGGAGTTAAAGAAATTGTAAAGTTAAAGAATGACTGTGTGGTCATGCTATGATTTCATTATTGTTTCTCAAGGGAAATTGAAAGAATGGTCTTTGGTCCTCTATGGCACCTCCGTGCAGCCATACTCACCAACCAACGAGTTTCCTAAAGTAGAACGTGTCCGCTATAGCCGAGTCGAAGACCCCACGGATGACTATGGCACAGAGGATTATGCAGGTGAGTTGGCTTCCACCAGGGACATGAGCTAAGGAAAGAACTCTTGTGCATCACCTCACCATGCAGAGATCAACTTCTACCCATATTCTAATAGATTTTCTTCCATCTTCTTTTCTATCCCCCCAAATATTTGCATGTGTATATTCAGAAAACTGTGTTTTTTCTTCAAATCTAAAAGCATACTATATAGAGTTTTCATATCATTTTTCTTTCTCTTGTGGTTAAGAGCATATTTCCCTGTTGTCACATATCCTCACAACAGATATTTAAAGGACAGCATAATAGTCCATCCTATGATTGTACTATATTTAATACATAATCTGGGATTTGTAGTTGCTTAGAGTTTTTACACTATTTTAAATAAGGTTTGGATGAACATCATTATTTTATCAGTCTTTATGTCTTTAATTATTTCTGTACAACGGAGTTCTGAGAACTACAGTATCAAAGGAAATAAACAGTTCGAGGGCTTGGACAATTTGGTCACATTCCTTTCCCAAAAAGATGTACCAGTCTATGCTGTGACCAGCTGTGCATTTATTATACTCATTCCTGCCAAAATTGGAAAGAAAAAAGTAAAAAAATAAAATTAATTTTTATAGCTTTATTAAAAAATTATTTTTCCTCTATAGTTCTAGGAATTAAACATAATCACATTTTACCTATTTTTCTATTCAAATTAACACCAATTCTCTTATCTATTTATAAGAACTCTGTATTTTATTGTCTCACATTTTTCTATATAGTAGTTCCCCTTTATCCACAGTTTCATCCCCCTAACCTAAGTTTTCCTAGTAGTATTACTACTACTACTCAGTAGCATCCCATTGTTAAGGGTAAGGAAGCCAGTGATCCTCCATCTGATAGATCATCAGGTCATTAGCAGCTTAATGCTACATTACCATACCCACATCATTTCCCTTACTTTGTCTCACCATATAGGCATTGTATCGTCTCACATTGTCACAAGAAGCACCATACAAGATATATAGACTACATTCACATCCTTTTATTGTAGTGTATTGATTTAATTGTTCTATATTGTTAGCTTCTTACTGTGCCTAGTTTAAAAATTAAACATAGTATCAAGCATCCATTGAGGTTCTTGGAACATATCCCCCACAGATAAGTTGGGGGAGGAACAATGTTTGCTGAAAACATTTTCTCAGTTATTGCTTGCTTCCAAAATGTAGCTTTTGTGTTGTTTTAATGGAAAAAGAAAATTGGAGGGTAGGGTTATAGTTTCAGATCTCACTTGCTCTCCTTAAAAAAAAAAAAAAAAAAAAAAAAGTTTTATTCTTTAAAATCAACTAAGTATCCATATCCATTTTTTTCTAATCTCTGATTTTTACATTTGTTAATCCATATGGAACTTACTTTGGTTTATGAGACATAGGATGAAATATGTCTTTATTTTTGAAAGAGACTAACATTATTGACTGGATTATCATCCCTTCTTTTACTAGCTTAGGATCTTCCCTTTTTTTTTTTTTTTTAATATTTTATTTGAGAGGGAGAAGCAGACTCCCCACTCAGCAGAAAGCCTGACACAGGGTCCAGTCCCAGGACCCAGGATCATGACCTGAGCCAAAGGCAGAGGCTTAACTGACTGAGCCACCCAGATACCCCAGGAGCTTTCCTTTATAACAATAGAATAAATTCTGTTGAACATCTTCTTGTTTTCATAACAATTCTTAAGTCCGCTTATAAAGATCACATTGGAATTTAACATGAATTTACACGCAACCTCATAGGAAGAATTATTTAGGTGAGAATTGTTTTTACAATATATACTCTTTCCATCCAAAACACAGATCATGTCCCCTAAAATTTTATTGAAATCTTTTAATTTTTTGTTGTATTCTTCTCAGTGTTATTCCTATTTATTTTGGGGTCTTGTTGCTATTATAATGGTAAAGATGCCATATTTTCCAACTAGTATATGCTGGTATCCAGGAAATCTATTGGTGGTTGCATCTTTATCTTCTAACTGGCCATTCTGCTCAACCTTCCAGTTATTATGTTTAATAGTTGATTTTCTGGAGCAGTTTAGGTATTATACCCATATCATCTGCAATGTTTTTTTTTCCTACTTCGAAGTATAGCTCTGGATTTCTGTCTCATTGCATTGACTCACTCAAAGGAACATTCAGTTCTCCTGGGATACGATATAATACTTAATGAACAAAGCTGCTCCCAAGAGAAAACTATTTGTAAATAGCAATTTAATGTGCCTTTAGATGAGAATTGTATTCTTTTTCTAGATACTAAAGTACTTCATTAATCACCCTAACAGAATATCTTAAACATGCACATGGTTGCTTTTATTCTAAACAGGTAGTATCCTAGAGGCCATCATAAGCTTGAATAATTTAAACCAGTTGAGCCAACCAGAGCTTGACTGTGTTAGATTTTGTCTTACTTGGTTTTGAGCTTGTAATATTACTATTCACCTTATAACTAGCAAACCATTTCATCTTCTCTGATAGGAGAAAGGGTATCCACAAACATAAACTGAGCATAATAATAACCTGTTGCTGTATGCCTTATGCTATGTTTCCAATCCACATTTTGATAATGTTAAAATTCTGAACAAATGGTTACATATCCCTGTGGTTTTTCTCATTACATCTCCGAAATGTCCACACGGACACTTGTGTGAGAACAAAGACAATTATTCCATTATTACCCTGCAACCTAAAATGCTCAACTGCATCTGGGACAGTTTAAGATTACAAAAGAAATAGCACAGCATGTGAACTTGCCATACGGAGCCCTTTGGCACGTATAAAGAATAAGTTGGGGGGGGTTAACTGCAGAAATCATCTGGTGAAAATTTAGGGCCACCCATGATTCCTTTTCTTCAGAGCTGTGATTTTCACCTTCATGAAGAAGTCAGCTTGGCTGAAGGGACAGATGGTATCAGCATAAGCAGATCCCTCTACTGTTTCATCAAATTCCAGGGGCCATAGGACCCACGGCTGGCTGGGCATCAACCCTTACATACAGAGACACCCTCTCCTGCTGTATCACAGCAGAGAGCTAAAAGGTCCCAAGTTACAGTCACTGTGGAATTTACTTTAGAGGTCTGCTTTAAGGCTTGGAGAACAAGGAGAGAAACAGTGCTGTCACATGACTTGTGATTCATTGGAAGTATATCTATCTCCAGTCTGCATTCATTTTGAAAGCTCATCACTAGTACCTCATTTACTTCCCCTGTGTAGGGGATGTGGACTAAGAAGAGGGACCCATGTTAATCCTTGTGCTCCTATCTATATGATTCTGGACAAGCCACTCTAACTCTTGGAAAGTGTGTTTTCACACTGCATAAATGAGGGTGTTTGAATACAATATTTTTGTCTAAGTCATTCCTCCCAGGTTCTACCATTTTATGTTCTGGCTCAGTAACTGTAGAACAGAGTCTTGTAATGACTAAAGGAGGTTAAGGTTTAACAGTAAATCCTTTTGATTCAAATAATTATGGATCAGACATTTCTGACCTGTCAACTTACTGTTTGTACATTCTGTGCAGTATGTTTATTGCTAGTTAAAATCATGTGAGTTTTCCACAGCAAAGAGCTCCAAGATTATAAGACCCAATGTCCTAAGATATGGAGAACGAGGGAAAAGAGAGTTCAAGCAAGCAAAAGCTCTAGCCCATGTAATTAGAAGGCTTTTCATCAATTATAAAAATCTCCATCTTTCTGGCATTTTTTCTTCCTGCCTGTGCATTCTCCCTAACTCCATACCAAAGAATATGTCATGAGAGATTAGCAACCATCATCCTATAGGTCTGGAATTCCTTAAGCTTGCTTGCATTTTTAAAAATTTATGTCTAGTTGTCTTTTGTGGAGTTGCCCACTGGTCTGTGGGCAGGACACAATTTTAAATCTATTATCTGTGCCTGAAGTACCTGCTTTGTAATCCAAGACCAGATACTGATAAGCTTGCGCCAGATGCCATAATGATGTTTCTTGCTGGCTATAGCATCTCAGAGGTATTCAGTGGTTTTAATGACCTTGGGCAAGCCAGACAATCTGGTCCAGGCTTTGAATAATAAACTTTTTCTCTTTTCTGTCAACAGCTTAACTTCTCATTTTTTATAAATCCAACATTTTTATCATTATGCATATTTAATTGCAGTCAGTTGCTTTTTGCTACAATGGCATTGTTCATTTGAATTCTGAGATATTTGTTATCTCCCACAAGGCAGCCATATGTGCTTTTTTTTGAAAACCGGGCCATGACTGGATTTACATTCTTGATACTTAGTAATTGAGGTTTTCCCCCAGAAGTCAAGAGTGCGTCTCCATGCTTACAGCCATGTTATAGAAACTTTTACTGCCTAAGGAAGAAAAAAAGTCTAATTTATACCAAATTCAAAGTAAAACTGACCTGCTTTAAAATTGTTTTTTCTAAGTGTTGTTTTAAATTTTTTATTTTTTTGAAAAGGTCCCTGTGACCCTGAGTGTAGTGAGGTTGGCTGTGACGGGCCAGGACCAGACCACTGCAATGACTGTTTGAACTACTACTACAAGCTGAAAAACAACACCAGGTAAGGAGGAGCCTGATCCGATCCCTGTAGCATGCCCTGGGTGTTCCCACGGGTGTGCTGGAGCCGTATCTGCTAATGTTCTCCCACCAGGACCAAAGCACAGAAAAGATGATGCTGCACTAGCCCACCACCTCCTGGTGTCATTCCAAATGCTGAAACCAATACTGAGTCATAGAACAGAAAATGTACCTATAGGCTATCAAGCTGCAGCTGTCTTATCTCACATTTGGAAGGGCAGTGGGGAGGAACCAGCTCCACATAGGACAGGTCTTCCCCTCTAGACTTTTCCATTCCATGGACGTCTGATGCTAGAGCTAGGTTTGCTTTTCATGAAACTCAGCATACAGCCCAGTGACTGCTTTCCCACATTCCCGTGTGGCAGAGGTGCCAGGCCTTGCTTATCCTCACTCTTCCATGCTGGGCAGTGAGGTGGACCTGCTGGGACACCGTTAACTCTAAGCCCCTGACTTGTGCCCCAAGTTGTGCAAATCTGTCCACAGGGAGGACCCTGGGACAGTGATGGCAAGTCAGAGACTATCTGCCCCAGGCCTCTCTCACAGCCCTACCCCCTCTTTGTCCCCCTTCAGGAAAAACTTACTATAGTAGCTGACCTGCAGAGAGTCCACACTTCAGTCATCCAGACAGACCCAGACATGTTCTAGTTCCTGTTTACATCCATGCTGGAATTTCAGTGCCTTAAAGGAAGGGCCCTTGGCTCCTGCAGGATCTCTCATCGCCTAGACCCGCAAAATGCCTGACATTTTCCTTGGTACTCAGTAAATATTTGTTGAATGAATAAACAAAGTGCTGTCCTTCAGTTATGGACAAACAATTTATTTAAGTTTATTGTAACCAACCAAGTTTATTTACATCAAGTTAGACAATAGCACACGGGATCCATATGACAACACACAAAAACAGAAGTGACCCCTCATTAGCAACCTTTTTGTATAAAATCAGAGTTCCCACATAGTTTCCCTTCAATCCCAGGCCACAACCTTCCTCTTAAGACTCAGTTTTTAAACATCATCCCCTTTAATGAAGAGCTGGACCCAAACCGGAATTGGTTCAGACTAAGACATGCCTGACTTAGTGGACTTGGTATGGTGGATGTGGCTGCCTTGCTACTTCAGTGCCCTACACAGGAAAAGGCTTCAACCAACAGAATTTGGCTCTTCAGATATGGTGTTACTTTCATGGTTTATAAAGGATTTTGAGATGTTAGACTGCTGTTGGTTGAGTGCCTCCAATAGTGCTGAAGACTCCATCTCTGGTGATGCTGCCTTTCTTTCTTATCATTCCGCAATGCAGAATCTGTGTCTCCAGCTGCCCCTCTGGCCACTACCATGCTGACAAGAAGCGATGCAGAAAGTGTGCCCTCAACTGTGAGTCCTGCTTTGGGAGCCATGCTGACCAATGCCTGTCCTGTAAATATGGATACTTCCTAAATGAAGAAATCAACAGTTGTGTTATCCACTGCCCTGATGGATCATACCCGGACACCAGTGAGTTGATTTCAAATATTTGGGTTTTAGAGAGGAAATGTAAGGTTTTCATTTAAGTGACATGAGGAGAGAAAGTGTGGCCTTGGTTATATCAAACAGGATCTAACCAGTTTTTACAAGAACATGTTAGAATTGTAAAAATGAATTTATAACAATTTTTGTAAAAAAATAATTTATGTAAAAATGCTTGTAACTGTCAGGAAGTTCTCAAGTCCATCCCTAGATTCAGTGATTTGCTAGGAGGACACACAAGACTTATTATATAGTTGTACTCATAAGCTCTTAGCTACTAAGTAAAGTCAGGAAAAGGAGCATAGGACAAAGTCAACAGAAAACCAACACTAGCTTCTAAGAGTTCTCTCCCAGAAATCCTCCAGCAACAGTTGGTCACAACACGTGTGAAATGTGGTCTACCAGGAAACTTCCTTAGAGTCTCAATGGCCGGGGTTGTGGTCATGAAGACACCCTCTGCCTGGCACATACCAAAATTCCAGGCTCCTAGAAGGAAAGCAAATGTTCAGCATAAAGCATATTGTTTGTACATTTTAGGCACCATGATCCTCTCTGGTCAGGGTGATGGAAACCCTAAACCATCCTGAAATCCGAGTTCCCAGATACTAGCCCTGGGCCAACTCTATAAGAACACTTTCAAAAGATAGCAGCCAAGCCTGTTCCTTTCTACATACTAACCAAAGGAACCAGGCCTGGACCATATCAGTGTGTACTTCTCAAGAAGTTTAGAAAACATGACTTTCATGTAGACGTGTGTCAAAGACTACTAATGCTGGGCCATTAATGGGGAAATCTACAAAGTGATCGATGGATTCAAAGACTACCAGGTGTTACTGTCCACTAGGAAAGGCAAAATGAAACCCGTTTCCTGAATTTGAGACAAAACTGAGTAACTTCCAGAGAGATCTGAGAAGATAGAATAGGAGGATCCTGAACTCACCTTGTCCCTCAGACACATGGAGATAACAGCTACATTTGTAAAACGCTGAAAGCCACCTGAAGACTAGAAGAACAGACCTGCCGCAGTTAACTGTACAGAGAAGGCCACTTTGAAAAGGGCAGGAAGGAGGGAGACATAGTTGGAAACCAAACCCCTGGTTCACTAACTACTACCAGGAGGGAAATCACAAGCATGGAGAAGGAAGTTGAATCCCCACAATGTCTGGCTTTAGAAAACAGGAGATATTGACTCCAGTGGGGCTTAGTTCTAGGAGAGCCTGAAGGCAATAGGAAACTGAGTCCCCATCACCCTTAAAGATCCAGCATACTAAATAACTCAGCCAAACCAGTACAGAGGCAGCAGTTTGATATGAAGGAGACATATTGACTAATCTGCCAATATATCTGACAGAGATGTACAGAATATTTCACTAGAAACAGAAGTGCAGGTGCATGCTATTCCTCTCCCCCTCTCCAAGCCCTAGATAGCTGGATGTTTGTGAGAGGTAGTTAACACTCATTATCTACTTTGCTGTAGCTGTGTGCCCTTCCTGTCCAACTCAACTCAGCAATCCTCCCTTCAAACTGGCTTGTGCCCCAACATATCTACTTTGAAGGTGTCTCTTCAGAGTAACTCATGCCATAGGGAGGGAGGAGACAAGCTCACATAATACCACACTTGCAGTCCCTGCAGTGGAACCTCATAGTTGGCTATGCAAGACGTAAGGCCTGCCATTCAGGGTACCTGTGGTTCTGTCAGAAGGACAACTGCAGACAGCTAAACTTACTGCTGGCCCAACTCTCTAAGCCTATCATTGCTTCAGACAGGCCTCAACCTACCCAAGACACCATCCACAAAGTGGATCATTGTGGCTGGCTGGGATGAAGGTAGTTGCAACTTAGTCACAATATGGGAGCACAGAGAGCCCACACAGGGGACACACCCAGGAATGTCTGGTTCTGGTAACCAGTGGGGGGGTTGCACTGTAGAACACCTCAGTACCTCTTTCACAAGGCCACTACTTTCAAGACCAGGAGACATAGCTGACTGTCCTACTACATTAAAAAATATATATATACATATACAGGGACAGAATGAGGAGACAGGAATATATGGCAAATGAAATGGAAATAAAAAATATGCCTGATAAAGAACTCAAAGTAATGTTCACTGAGATACTAGATTTGAGAAAAGAGCAGTGGATCTCAGTGAGACCTTCAACAAAGAGAAAGAAAATGTAAACAAAACAAAACTGATGAATTTCAGAATTGAAATAAAAATAAATGGAATCAAAGTAGATCAGAAGAAGCAGTACAGATCAGTAATGTAGAAGACAAGGTAATAGAAAACAACCCAATCCAGCTGAACAACAAGAAAAAAGAGTAAAAACTGAGAATAGATTAAGGGAACTCTGGAGCACCATCAAGCATAGTAAGTGCACATTATAGGGGTCCCAGAAGGAGAAGAGAGAGAAAAAAGGGGCAAAAAACTTATTTGAAGAAATAATAGCTAAAAGCTTCCTTAACTTGGGAAAGAAGCAAACATTCAGGTCCAGGAAGAACAACAAACCCCTAACAAGATGAACCCAAAGAAATTCAAACCAAGACACACAATAATTAAAATGGCAAAGGTAGTGATAAAGAGAGAATTTTAAAAGCAGCAAGAGAGAAGCAAAAAGGTATATACAAGGGAAACCCAATAAGGCTATCAGTTGATTTTTCAGCAGAAACTTTGCAGGCCAGAGGAGAGTAGCATGCTAAATTCAAACAAAAAAACCTACAACCAAGAATACTCTACCCAGAAAGGATATCATTCAAAACAGAGGAAAAGTGTTTTCTTGACAAAGAGAAGTTAAAAGATTTCATCCCACCAACTCAGCCTTAAATGTTAAAGGAAATTATTTAAGTGAAAAGAATAGGCCATCACTAGAAAAAAAGTAAAAGGAAAAAAATTTACAGGTAGATGCAAACAGAGTAAAGATAGATTAATCCCTTATAAAGCCAGTGTAGAGTTTAAAACACAAAGTAGTGCAAAATATCTAGAAAAATTAGTCAAGGGAGACACAAAATAACAAAATGTAAAATAAAACATCACATACATAAAACATGGAGTTTTACAATGTGTTTGAACATAAGCAACCATCAACTCAGTATATAACCCAATGATAACCACAAATTAGAAGCCTGTAATATACACAAAAAATAAAGGAATCCAACCATATCACTAAGGCAAATCATCAACCCACAAGGAAAGATAGCAAGAGAAAAATGAAGAAATCAAGAAGAACTATAAAAACCACCAGAATACAATTAACAAAATGGCAATAAGTACCTATGATAATTACTTTAAATGTAAACAAACTAAATGCTCCAATCAAAAGATATACAGTGAATGAGTCAGAAAATAATATTGATCTATATGCTGCCTACAAGAAATCCACTTCAGACTTAACACATACAGACTGAAAGTGAAGGGATGAAAAAACATGCAAATGGAATGCAAAAAAAAAAAAAAAAACACACAAAAAACAGCAGCTCGGGTAGCAATACACTTTCTTTTCAAGTGCACATGAAATATTCTCTGGGATACATAACATTTTAGGCCATAAAATAAGTCTCACTTATTTTTGAAGATTGAAATCATATCAAGTATGTTTCCTTAAATGATATGAAAGTAGAAATCAAGAGAAAAATGGGAAAAAATACACAGAGGTTAAACAACAAGCTACTAATTAACCAGTGGGTCAGTGAAAACAAAAGATGAAATAAAAAAATGTATGGAGACAAATGAAGACAACAATCCAAAATCTTTGGGAATCAGCAAAATCAGTTCTAAGAGGGAAATTGATAGTGCTATAGGCGTACCTCAAGAAACAAGGAAAATATTGTATAATGAACCTAGCCTTACACTTAAAGGAACTAAAAAAAGAACAGAGTCCAAAGCTGGTAGAAAGAAAAAGTAGAGATCAGTGAAACCAAGACCTGGTTCTTTGAAAAGATAAACTGATAAATCTTTGAGTCTTTCTTTTCTTGATAAGTCTGGCTAAAGTCAGAAATACAAAGAATTATAAGAAAATGTTGAAAAATATCTGCCAACCTATTGGACAATCTGGAAGAAATGGATTAATTCCAAGAAACATACAATTTTCCAAAAACTAAATCAAGAAGACACAGAAAATCTGAACAAATTACTAGTAATGAAATTGAATCAGCAGTCAAAAACTCCCAGCAAACCAAAATCAAGGACCAGATGTATTCACAAGTGAATTCTACAAAACACTTAAATAAAAGCTAATACCTATCCTTCTCAAATTATTCCCCCAAAAACCCAGAAAACTTGTAAATTCATCTATGAGGCCAGCATTACTTTGATCCTAGAGTCAGACAAAGATATCATATAAGAAGAAAACTACAAGCCAGTATCGCTGATGAACACAGATGCAAAAATCCTCAACAATAGTACATTTAAAAAATCATTTAGCATGATCAAGTGGAATTTATTCCAGAGATGCAAGTGTGGTTCAATATTCACAAATCAATATATCACATAAACAAGAGGAAGGATAAAAAAAACATGATCATCTCAACAGATGCAGAAAAAGCATTTGACAAACTACAACACCGATTCATGTTAAAACTTCTCCACAACGTAGGGTTAGAGGGGACATACTTCAACATTACTAAAGCCATCTATGACGAATCCACAATGGACATCATACACAATAATGAAAAGTGAGAACTCTTCCTCTAAGATCAAAAACAAGACAAAGATGTCCACTCTCACCACTTTTATTCAACATAATATTAGATCCTAGCTGTAGCAATCGCATAAGAAAAAGAAAAGACATCCAAATTGGTAAGGAAGAAGTAAAAAAAAAAAAAAGCACTATTTGCAGATGACATGATACTATACATAGAAAATGCTAAAGACTTCACCAAAAACCTAGTGAAATTGATAAATGAATTCAGTGAAGTTTCAGGATACAAAATTAATATACAGAAATCTGTTGCATTTCTATATACTAATAATGAAGTAGCAGAAAGAGAAATTAAGAAGACAATCCCATTTGTAATTGCACCAAAAAGAATAAAATACCTATAAATAAATTTAATCAAGGAAGTGAAAGACCTGTATTTTGAAAACTATAAGACACTGATGAAAGAAATTGAAGATGACATGAACAAGTAGAAAGATACACCATGTTCATGGATTGGAAGAATATGGCTAAGGTCTTCATACTACCCAGAGTAATTTACAGATTCATTGCAATCCCTGTCAAAATACCAAGAGCATTTTTTCACAGAACTACAAAAAATAATCCTAATCCTAAAACCTGTATGGAACCACAAAAGACCCTGAATAGCCAAAGCAATCTTGAGAAAGAAGAACAAAAGCTGAAGGTATTACAATCCCAGATTTCAAGATTTACTACAAAGGTAATCAAAACGGCATAGTGCTGGCATAAAAATAGACACATAGATCAACAGAACAAGATAGAAACCCCAGAAATAAACCAACATCTATTTGGTCAGTTAATCTATGACAAAGGAAGCAAGCATATAAAATGAAGAAAAGACCATCTCTTCAACAAATGGTGCTGGGAAAATTGGACAGCTGCCTGCCAAAGAATGAAACAGGGCCACTTTCTTACACCACACAGAAACTCAACAGGGATTAAAGAACTAAATGTGAGACCTTTTATGAAAACATAAGCATTGATCTCTTGAAAGGTACTCTTAGCAACATATTAATGGATATGTCCTTCAGGCACAAGAAACAACAGCAAAAATACACTGTATTGGGACTTCACCAAAATGAAAAGCTTTTTCACAGTAAAAGAAACCAACAAAATAAAAAGGCAACCTAATGAATAGGAAAAGATATTTGCAAATGTATCGATAAGGGCTTAATATCTAAAATATATAAAGAACTTATACAACTCAACACCAAAAATACAGTGCAATTTTTTAAAAAATGAGCAGAGGATCTGAATAGACATTTTCCAAAGAAGACAGACAGATGGCCAACAGATGTGTGAAAAGGTGTTCAGCATCACTAATCATCAGGGAAATGCAAACCAAAACCACAATGAGATATTCCCCCACACTTGAGAATGGCTCTCAAGAACTTGACACCAGTCAAGAAACAAGAAATTGTAACAAGTGTTGGCGAGGATGTAAAGAAAAGAGAACCCTCACACACTGCAGTGGGAATGTAAATTGGTGCAACCACTGTGGAAAACAGTAGGGAGTTTCCTCAAAATTCTAGAAATACCACATAATCTAGTAATCCCACTACTGAGTATTTGCCCAAAGAATACAAAAATGCTAATTAAAAAAGATTTATGTACCCGTATGTTTATTGAAACATTATTTACAATAGCCAAGGTATTCAAGAAACCCAAGTGATAATTTTTAGATGAACACACACACACACACACACACACACACACACAATGGAGTATTATTCAGCCATTAAAAAGAATAAAATCTTGCTATCTGCAACAACATAAATGGAGCTAGAGATTATAATGCTAAGTAAAATAAGTCACTCAGAGAAAGACAAATGCCATAGGATTTCACTCACTTGTGGAATTTAAAAAACAAATGATCAAGGAAAAAAGAGACAAACCAAGAAATAGACTCTTAAATATAGAGAACAAACTGATGGCAACACCAGCGGAAAAGTGGGTGGAGGATGGGTGAGTTAGGTGATGGAGATTAAGGAATACACTTGCGATGAGCACTAGGTGTTATATGGAAGTGTTGAATCACTATATTATATACCTGAAACTACTCTAACACTGTATTAACTACACTGGAATTAAAAACGTGTTAAAAAATAATAAATTTGCTATCTGAAGGAAAAACATGTGTCTGTATGTACATGTGTGTATGCGCACACATGCACACACACTCAGCCATACAAGAAAGTGAGATCTTGCCATTTGTGACAACATGGATGACCTAGAGAGTGTTATGCTAAGTGAAATAAATCAGACTGAGAAAGACAAATTTCATATGATTTAACTTGTACATGGAAGCTAACAAAAAAAAAAAAAAAAAAAGACCCTTAAATACAGGGAATTTGCCAGAGCAGAGGTGGTTGCCAGAGCAGAGGTGGCTGGGGGGATTGGCAAAAAAAGATGGAGGTACAAATTTCCAGTTATAAAATAAGTAAGTGGTGGAAATGAAAAGCACAGCTAGGGAAAATGGTCAATAATATTGTAATAGCATCGTGTGGTAACAGATGTGGCTTACACTTACCGTGGTGAACACTGAGTAATATATAGAATCATCAAATCTATATATTCTATATTGGCAACTAATATAACATTGTAGATTAATTGTACTTCAATTAAAAAATGAAGAGACTGTCTTTTTCCAGTGGATAGTCTTTCCTCCTTTTTCGAATATTAGTTGACCATAAAGTTGAGGGTCCACTTCTGGATTCTCTATTCTGTTCCATTGATCTATGTATCTGTTTTTGTGCCAGTACGACACTGTCTTGATGACCACAGCTTTGTAGTACAACCTGAAATCTGGCATCGTGATGCCCCCAGATATGGTTTTCTTTTTTAATAGTCCCCCTGGCTATTCGGGGTCTTTTCTGATTCCACACAAATCTTAAAATAATTTAAAAAATGAATAATTTCCTACCTGGCAATACAAATAGAGCTTGGGGGTGGGGGGAGTATCCACGCAGACATCATTTGCAATGTTACCAAACAAAAATCTATAAATTAACATGTCACTTCAGGGAGTTGGGTCCTAATCAGTCATCATTAGGAAACAGACAAAGGTACATTCCTTGGAGAATTATGTAATCCTTGGGTACTCGTACCTGTTAGAGCTCTGGTAGGGCCATTTTATTTCTGAATTCTCATAATTTGTCTTAGTAAATATCACACCATCATAGTGAGGACACTGATGCTTCCTGTTTCGGCACAACCTAAGATAGAAGAAAACCCAAGCTCAAATGAACAAGAGTTGTTTTTAAGAAATCAGGCAAGAATTTTGAAATGTATACTGTTGCTTCTTAAGAAATCAAAGTCCCTTGACCCAAAGGCAGGCATTTCTCCCCAAGGCAGTCGAAGTCTCTCAGCTTACCCTGTAGAACCATGGGTAGGATTTTCTTGTAGTTTCTTTTTCTCCCAGATTTGGAACACTAAGCTACCACCTGATAGAGAAAGGAAAGATAAGAGTGGGGAGGGAGCCTGAGGGATCCCCAGAAATAAGTAGTATTTCTTGAAAAAAAAATTCAAAATTCTATCAAGAAGGCTGAATCTTGGAAAAGGAATTTGTTTCGAGATGGTGTATAAAAGGGTCAAGATAATAGAATTATTTGTTACCCCAGAGCCTGGGAGGTAGGTAGTGAAGGAAGGGTGTTCAACCAATGGCTTTGCTGATAGTAGTCTCTGCCTCTCTCTCTCCTTGTGTGTGACTGACTTTTGTTATATTTTCCTCCTAAAATGAGTCTGTTGACATAAAACGTAGTGACTAGTAATAATTACTGCCAACACATTTACAAGTTCATATAGTTCCCTTGAGTAATTTCATTAACCCCTGAAGACAAGCTGAGAGAACTTGGCATCATTGTAATATTTATTCAATAAGTGGGAGAACAGACTCTGAACTTGCCCCCTAGAGATGCTAAAAGCAGAATTCAAAACTAGGTCCTCTGACCTCAGATCCTAAGCCATGTCCAGAAGTCTCAATGGCATAGTGAAGGGAAGACCATGTGAAGGCTATCATAAGATTATAAAGAACTTCATATTTCTTGGCGGGGGTGCACCCCAAGGAGGTCCTTACAGGAATCCATTAGGATTCCTTACAGGAATCCCATTAAAGCAGTGTTTCTCTGTGGAATGTTGAAGAACACCAACATTTAAAGAGTAGATGGAGAGAAAGAAACTTATGAACAAAGCTTCATTCAAACCTAACACGTATGTGGTTATAATCCATTTGCATCTCAGAGAAGGTATCGAGTATCCAGAAGAATTTGGTCTCAGTGATGTAACAAGTCAATATTTTTCATTATAGAATAGGTATGCATTTGCCCTGTTTTCCCCAATGGGGATCAGTCTTTGGTATTAAATGGGAGAGCCATATTCAGAGGTATTTGTTTTAATCCAGTATATTTCTATTCTCCAGAATACAGATATATCTGAACTATAATTAATAACATATCAATGGCACAGCCACTATAAAGTACATGACACTATTCTTGACAATGCAAGAAATAAATGGTCAGCCCTTAACCTGCAGTCTTAAATGTAGATTCCCTTTTCTGGTCTAGTTCGTCAGAGTGGTCCTACAAGCTGTGAGTATGGGGGGCCCGGGGAAAGCCTTCCTTTCCATTCCACAGCCTCCACACTGCTTCTCAACCCTCACATAGTAGTCTTGCCCCAGCTTATTTGTCAGTGTGATTCTCAGTGTTGGCAGTTAGGAAATTCTGCTTGGGACAAAGCAGAAGAAGAAGGGGGAGAAAGGTCAATCAACCATTCAACAAAGAATTAAAGACGAGTTCCCTCATCTGCAAAATGGTAGAGATGTCAGGCATTTCCCACATTTCCCAGTGCTGCAGTTCCTAACTCTGTTTGCTTTGCTGAGAAGTGATAGCCAATGTTCAATGTGGGGGCTGTTCCCAAAACGTTCTGCTCAAGGCCAGGTATGTATACCATCGTGTATGTTAGCAAACATTAGAATGTCTCCGCCTCCTTTTATGGAATTCAACTGACCAACTGATTTATAACCTTGTTACTTTTTTGTGTATGCGTTTTGTTGTTTGTTTTTAACAGAGAAAAATCTTTGCCGGAAATGCAGTGAAAACTGCAAGACGTGTACTGAATTCCACAACTGTACAGAATGTAGGGATGGGTTAAGGTAAGAAAGTGAAGGATCTTGTCAAGTCCTACAGCCCAGGGAGCTTCTCAATGTAAATAAAATATGTAAATGAATTATCCTCTTACCATCACCTTGGTTTGACTCCCATTCCAACATTTGATTGCTATTTGCATTATCTTTACCATTATATGTGAGAAATTGGATGCCATCTTGGCTAAGAGAGGTTTATAAACCAAATAAAATTTCCTTCAGGAAAGATGGATCAGATATAAGAAAATAAAAATGGCTATTTGAGAGGCTTTCTTGGTGCTTTATGACCGGCAGTGCCCCTGTCAAGGATTACTGTTTGGGTAATACCAATGAATTATATTTAATCCTCTTGATTCATTCCTTTGATGGTCGGAAACTCTTCCCTTATCTTTATTATTTCTCTCCATATAGCCAATCATTCTCTTATCTTAAGTACCTCAGGCTTGGTTCCATTATGCTGTGGTATGCACATAGATTTAACACCTGGAGATGTTTTTCTTGACTGGATGACTTGCTCATTACTGAAGCCAGATAGCTGACAGATTCTGCAGGAGAACAACACAGGGCTCAAATGAACTAGGTAGCCTCTTGATATCCACAGAGAAAGTCAGACCATCCTCTGTTGGGCAAGGAGTTGGACTCTGAATTTACAAAGAGCCGGAAATCTGCTGCACTCAATCTTTTTAAGTCTTGAAAATGTCTCTGTTTCCACCTTTGATTGGAGAGGTGAAGTGGGCAGGCTCCAGGCAGGTGATTCTTCATATTAATTAATACCAGAACATCAGAGGGCACCTGGGTGGCTCAATGGTTGACTGCCTGTGGCCGAGTCTTGATCTTAGGGTCCTAGGTGAGTCTCCCATTAGGCTCCCAGCAGGGAGTCTGCTTCTCCCTCTGCCTGTCTCTGCCTCTCTATCTCTCATGAATGAATAAATAAAATCTTAAAAAAAAAATCAGAACATCAGGGCCACTGGTTGGCTCAGTTGGTTGAGCTTCTGCCTTCAGCTCAGGTCAAGATCTCAGGGTCCTGGAATCAAGCCCTGGTTCAGGCTCCTTGCTTAGTGGGGAGTCTGCTTCTACTTCTCTCTCTGCCCCTCCCTCCACTTGTGCATACTCTTCTCTTTCTCTTTCAAATAAGTAAAATCTTAAAAATATATATCTCAGGATATCATTTTCATTTAGATTGTCTTGTGGGTTTTTTCATAAGTGCATTCAGTATTAATTTGCTTAGCACCTTTCATCTTAAGATTTTCAATCTTAATATCAGTCTTCTTTTTGGAGGAGCAGATTGTTTTTTTTAATAAAAAGAAGGGAGACAAGATAGACGGGGGCTCAAACTGTTTTCTGCTAATCAGCTATGGGATCAAACACATAACTGGCCCATGAGAAATGAAAGATGATTTATGATTATTTTCTATATGGTTATACCCTTGCACAACTCAGGGGTTAGAGACCCCATCCTCCTACAGTTGAAAATCACATATTACTTTTAATTCCTTAAGTTACTCTTAACTATATAACTACCAATTACTACTGTTGACCAGAAGTCTTACAAATAACAGTCAACTAACATATATTTTGTGTTACGTATATTATATACTATATTCTTACAATAAAGTAAGCCTAGAGAAGAGAAAATATTGGGAAAATTATAAGGAAAATATATTTAGAGCACTGTACTTTATCGAAAATAATCCACTTATAAATGGGCTCGTGCAGTTCAAACACATGTTGTTCAAGAGCCAAATCAACTGTATTTCTTAGGGAACATTTTACTGAGTAAGTTAACCAGCACTCCCAATAGAAATACAAGAACCACGTATGTTCATTTTAAATATGGCAGTAGCCACATTAAAAGAAGTAAAAAGATAAGGGTGAAATTGTTTAAAATATTAACCAAAAAATAAAATAATAAAAAAATAAAATATTAACCAAATATATTCAAAATATTATCATTTCAACATGTAATCAATATAAAAGACCTAGCAAGATATTTTGCATTCTTTTTTGTTGTCATACCAAGTCTTTGAAATCTGGTATGCCTTTTACCTCTAAAGTGCATGGAACATCTCAACTTGGAACAGTAGTGTTTGATAAGAAATACTTGATTTCTATTTAGATCTTTACAAAGTTTAGTCAAAGTAGATTTTACGTAGCCAGGGTGTTCCAGACTTACTCAGAATTTGGCCAGTCATTGAGCCAAGGGCCAATTTGTAAGAGTTAGACTGAAATTAATTAAAACTAAATAAAGTTTAAAATTCCATTCTTGCGCCACACTAACCACATTTGAAGTGCTCGGGAGTCACTGGGGCTCAAGTATGTGGGACAGCACAGTTCTGACCTAGCCAATTTATCACAGAAAGAACCCAGGTGTCCACCCTACCAGGCCAGTTAGCCACTCCACCATTGTGTTTTGGAAGCAGAGGCAGGATTCAGAGTGTACATGGTGCCTGCTCTGTTGCACGGCCCACTTACATCCATTCCTTCCTCACACAGCACAGCCTCTGTCTCATGCTGAATACATTCCAATCTCAGAAGGAATGTCCTTTATTAGGAAAACTGGGAAGCTTTAAAAAAAAAAAAAAAACTTTGATAAGTTTTTTAGGTGGTCCAATTTCCTCCCACGAAAGGATCCATTTAATGCAATGTCCTTTTTCCAATTCTACAGAAAGGGATTTTCTTTTATTGACTTTTTAAGTGACATCTGTCCCTGGCCAGTAAGATCTGTGAATGGAGTACATTTTGAGTTATGCTGCCCTCCATCTCTTTGAGATTGCCTGTCTTTTCCTTGCAGGCTTTGAGGGTCGATCATTTTGGCCTCAAGAGACCTGAAAGTTTTTTAATAGTGGCTAAGAACAAAGAAAAGATACATACACATCAAATTGGATGGAAGTAGGTTAAAATGTTAACAAACCTGTTTGGGATCCTTAATTACCTGTTTATTTTCTTTCCAATAGGGAAAAATAAATTTTCCTTCTCCAAGTTAGTGTGATCCAAATACAAAGCACACTCAAATAAGATGTGAATTGGAGCAATACCAAGAGTCTAAGAGAATAAAAACCATTTGACCCTGTTGCTTAGATACCCATCTTGTAGAATCCTCTATCTGGTGATACAGAATTACAAGTGCTAACCTATAGTTCCAATCACACTACTGATTCAGTGACCAATATTTGTATATTAAAGGTCATAATTTCTATGTTTTTTTTTAATTTTAAGAATCAATCTGTACACTATGAAAGCTATCACAATTGATAGAAATTAGAAGAGAGAAAAAATGTGCATTCCTCATTCAGCATTCTGGCAACTACAATAGATACCAAGAGTGCTAAATGGAGAAAATATGGTATAGAGAACACCTGGGAACAATAATACAATTAAGAAGAGTTGGAGTGTTTGGGGATTCAGCAGTATAGATAGGGTCATTTTACTAAATTATTCACTGGAATTCAAAAGAAATCAGGAAATAGAGGCAACATGTATTACAGTTGTGTTGTTTTGATGGCAGCCAGTAGGACAACAAAGACCAGAAATAAAAATAAAAACAAAAATAGCTACTCCTGGGAGTGTAGGCTAGCCAGAGATCACTGTGCCCTTCATTGAGTTGTAATTCATTTTTACCATGTATTCCTATAATTAGAAAACAACTTTGAGATTTATTATATAGTAGGTCTGGATTTCACCATTGTCAGATGTATATGTTAGGTAATGAGTTTTGTCAATAAATTACTGTTAAGAGCATCCGGGTAGTTAAGTTGGGGAACAAAGAAGGGATGTGCCAGCCAGCCGGACAATGAAGAAGAACACCCACAAGGCTTGCAGCACATGCTACAAACCACAGCCATCATTATAGGCATCAGGAAGGATAAAAAGAAGGGAAGGGGACCATTTCCCCAGCTTTGAAGCTTTGCCAAGCCCCTGGTCTCGGGGAGGAGCTGTATTTGTTGCATATGGAGTTGGGGAGTCATTACCTCGTCACCTTGATCACAGTGTCTGTGTCTGTGTCTTCAGCCTGCAGGGATCCCGGTGTTCCATCACCTGTGAGGATGGGCAGTACTTCAATGGCCAGGACTGTCAGCCCTGCCACCGCTTCTGCGCCACCTGTGCTGGTACCTAGTCCCCCAGCCCTGTTGTTCATTCCCTTGGCTCTCGTTTGGCTTGTGTGGCTTTGTTTTTAGCCATCGCTCATACAAACCCACCAGATACTTGTAAAGTAAATGCTGGAGAAATCCTCTTCTCCCCCAATACCCATGCACGTATTCTCGTAGAGTCAGTCATGTGCACTGGGTCCTTGTTGAGACACTTAAACATTCCCAGTGAGGTCTCCTCCTCTTGCCAAAGAGATACAGTGCTTTTGGAAAATGGGTCCAGTTTAAAATGGGAGCAGCCCCCCTCCCCCAGAATGTAAGAAAAAAGCACTAATAGGAAATGGGGACTCTTAACATGACATTTTCACCAGCCACACAAGGAGCAGCACCTTGTGCAAGCTTTTCTGAGATTTTGTTTCTGTTTCTTGCATTTGTCTTGCATTTAAGGGCCAGGCGCTGATGGGTGTATTAACTGCACGGAAGGCTACTTCATGGAGGATGGGAGATGCGTGCAGAGCTGTAGTCTCAGCTACTACTTTGACCACTCTTCAGAGAACGGATACAAATCCTGCAAAAAGTAAGTGGATCAGCCCCCTCAGCCCTAGCACTTGATCACCAAGTTCCTTATTTGACCCCCTCCGTAAATAATACAAAACAATTATTACTGAGGAAGTAAGTTTCCACATTTTACCTGTGGATACTGCCCTGCAGCTTTAACCCAACCTACCTTGAATATTTTTGGGGTTTTGTCTCAGGAGCACTTTAAAACCTTGAAAGTAATATTTCTGTTTCAAGGACTGCGTTCCATTTATTTTTTTTATTTTTATTTTTATTTATGATAGTCACACACACAGAGAGAGAGAGAGAGAGAGGCAGAGACATAGGCAGAGGGAGAAGCAGGCTCCATGCACCAGGAGCCCGACATGGGATTCGATCCCAGGTCTCCATGATCGCGCCCTGGGCCAAAGGCAGGCGCTAAACCGCTGCGCCACCCAGGGATCCCTCGTTCCCCCATTTAAAATCAGTCTACCTGCTGGATTTTCTTTAATGTTGCCAAACATAGCAAGTTTGGTAGGAAGAGGTTTCTGTGTCATCTTCAAAGGGAAAATTAAGTTTAAAGCATTATTAAGAGGTTGATAGCAAACATCTTTTCTTGCACACAATGTGTGAAAGCATGAATTATACCTTTTCCCATAGATGTGATGCTAGCTGTTTGACATGCAACGGTCCAGGCTTCAAGAACTGTACGAGCTGCCTCAGTGGGTATCTCCTAGACTTAGGGACATGTCAGATGGGAGCCATCTGCAAGGACGGTGAGTACAAACTGTTCATTTTGATCCTCTGAGCAAAGGGTCCTCTTTTTACGTTAAGATCAAATATATTTCCACTGAAAGAAACTATCAAGCATGAGTCAGATAGAACATGCCCAGTATCTTGTTAGAGCTCATTCATCTTGAATTCACATCCTCAGTGGGTTTGGGTTTTGGTTTATTTCTTTTAATTAAAAGGAGAAATAAATTATCTACCATTCCACCGGCAAAAATGGCACTAGTTATGTGGGTTTTTTTTTTTTTAATTAACAGACTTTGGTTTTTTTTTTTTTAATTTAGAGGTTTAGGCTCACAGCAAAATTAAGCAGAAAGTACAGAGATGCCATATATGCCCTGACTGCCCCCCCACCACAGCGCATGCGCGTGCACATGCACGCACGCACGCACACACACACACACACCCTCACCATCTCCCACTTTCAGCCTCCTACACCAAAGTGGTTACATTTGTTATAATCAGTAAACCTTCACCGACTCATCATTATCTCCCAAAGTCCATGGTTTACATTAACGTTCACTCTTGGTGTTGAACATTCTATGGATTTGGACAAATGTATAAGGGTATGAATCCCTAATGGTAGTTCCATACAGAACACTTTCATGTCCCTAAAAATCCTCTCTACCTTTTCCTCCCTCCCTGCCCCCTAATTTTTTTTTTTTACTGTCTCCATAGATTTGCCTTTTCCAGAACGTTATGTAGTTGGAATGTAATATGCAATCTTTTCCAATTAGTTTTTTCATGTATTTCTTTCCCATCCTTTGCCATATGTACTATTGACCAGGCTTTTTAGACATCATGCACATGGAGGTTTGTATCCTGCTATTTGTACTCATCATTAGACATAAGCATCCTTGTCTACAAAGTCCCCAGAACCTTCATTTTTAATTGCAGCATAATATTCTATCATGTGAAGATGCCAGTTTATTGCCACTCCTTTTATTGGGATTACTCAAAATTTTGACATGTAAATTATACTCAGATGGTACCTGAATCTTTCATTAAACCTGAAAGGCAAGGAATTAATGATAGACCTAAGTGTAGAACTGAAGACTTCTAATTCTAAACATTAATCCATTTACCTTTTCTTTGCACATGTGGCTCTCAACCAAAATGCCAGGACCATACACCTTCCCTGAAGATTCATAGTAAATTGGTCTTGGGGTGCTATCTAAGTGTGGATATTTTTAGAAGCTTCTGAAGTGTTTCTAATGTGCATCCAGATTTGGGAATCTCTGGCTTACTCCATTCCCCCTGACAACTTGGCAAATCCAAGTTCTCTCAATTTTCTACCCTCAGCTTCCCCATTTATAAATAAATGAATTTAAGTTATTCCAACTTTAACATTTTGTGAACTTTGACCCTTGGTATAATTCACACAGAAGGGTCCGTGAAATGTGAGCCTGAACTTTATGCAGACATGTACCTTAGTAACATAAAAAGAAATCATTTCAAACCATTGTTGTTTTTAAATATCCTTGGATTGTTATGAAAGGAGAATAATAAAGTCTGCATTTGGAACAGTCTTCCTGGACAAGGGCACTTCCCTTTTTTTATTCTTTGTTTTCCTCTGAATGGGAAGAAGAGGAAATTTCACAAGAGGTAGAACTGCTCTGGGAGAATATGGATTCAGGAGTCAGAATATGGTCATTCATTCCTAGGCTCCAGGTCTCAGGCAGGTGATAAACTTTTCTGGGCCTCACTTCCTTCAGCTGTAAAAATGAGTAGACGAATCCTATTGACCTTGTATGGTTATTCTAAAACTTCCTATGCGAAATTTCAAAAAGATGTCTGAAAGAACTGGGCACACGATGGCTCATGTAGATCATTTATGGTCTCATTTCTACAGAGTATCATAGCTGACTTTGCATTTTTATGGTTTCTTGGCTGTAGGGTTGATCTAGCAGGGATGGCACAGACCCACTCAGGCTCTGTTCTCACCGTATAACATGGGCATAGAGGGTTGGGGTGATGGCCATCCAGGGACCATGGAAATAACACTTTTTACTTAAAAATATGGTTCCCCAATAGCTGGATCTGACCAGACTTTTTAAATTAATAACAAAACAAAGGAGTATTTTTCTAAACTCAGAAGATCCACAATCACTTGAAATTTTCACCCATAGCACTTGATGCCAGGCATGGCCACGTTGGTGATATTTTAACTGTGATATTTCTCTAAACCATGGTAAATGTGGGATGAGTTATGCCAGATGGCACTTTGGTAGAAGTGGAGTGTCCAGGAATGTGGGCAAGAGTAGAAAATGAAGAACCATAATTTGTAATGCGTCCATTTTAGGTCAGCTAAATAATGAGATCACTTATGGCTCACCAGGCTTTTCAGATCACATAGCAATTACATTTATGGGTTTGTAATTTATTCTCTTTCAACGAGTCATATTTCAATGATTCTAAGACATACCTTTTTTTTAACATTTTAACATCTCTGAAATCAGATGCATCTTATAATTTATGGCAGCTCACAATCACTTGTCCAGGAGCTTAATATGACATACTGTCATTGCCTGTGACTTAGTCACAGAGCTGTCTAGTCCACTGAGTAACCACATGGTTACTACTTCTTGTGTTGAACTTATAGTTCAAAATAGCTTCAAAAAATTGTTTAATCTTCAAAGGAAGAGTTTCTGTATAATTACCAAAACAAAACAGCCTGTTATATAACTAATGCTTAACTAATATTTCCATAAGCACAAAGTTAATATTCTAATTGAGGAGACTATTGTGTCACCATGTAGTAAGAAGCATGAAGCATGTTTTTTCTTGATGCCACTTAAAATAGTGATGCATCTTAAATCCAGTGTCTTGGACTCAATGAAATATAGTATAAATGACTGTATACTCTCTGCTCTAGGTAATCCTGAGAAGACAAGTTCCTTGCTTATATTATTATTGATTTCTAATTTATTCTTTTTTCAAATCTTTTTTTCCTTTCATAAATGGACACCAATCACATTTACCACTGGACCGCAATCTCTCTCCTTGAAAAACAATGCTGTTGACTGAAATCACTTTGGGTGGACCAAATTTCCTCCTTGTTGACTGCTCCTCAATGATCTCTTCCAATCCCCCAATCTGCCTCTCTGGCCAATCAAAACCTTCTTCCGTGTGTACATCATGCTGCTCTCGTCCTCAACTCCCTCTCTGTCTTGCTGACTTCCTGGAAAAGCAACGGAAGAGTCCTGGGCCGAAGGAGGCTTCTGTATGCTAGTGAAAAAGAACAATCTGTGCCAGCGGAAGGTTCTTCAACAACTTTGCTGCAAAACATGTACATTCCAAGGCTGAGCGGCCATCCTAGATTTCTTTGTTCCTGTAGACTTATAGATTACTCCATATTATTATTAAAAAGAAAAAAAAACAAGCAAAAAAAAAAAAGCAAGCCACCTCTCTCTTTTTTGCTCTCTTTTTCTCTCTCTCTCAAATTTGTACAGGGAGATGGTGAACTGTTTTGTCAGAACTTAAATGGAAAAAAAAATAAACCTACAACAAGCCTACCTTTTATAACTGGGTGTTTAGTGCTAAACAGCCAGAACCACAGAGACAGTATTGTATGACCAAAGCATTTGATGCCAAAATTTGACGTTAAAGTAATGATTTGATTTCCTGCCCTGGTTTTGAAGGTCCATTTTTTTCCCCTTTGCATTTACTTGCTTGTTTCCCCTTTGAGATGCCTAAAAATATCTTTCAAAAACATCACAAGAGCAGACATAGATCAAAATCAAAGAGAAAGCTCTTGCATCTGTCATTTTTCATGCTTGAGTCCACTGTTGGGGAAATGGCAGAAAAGTGGACCTAAGGGCATTAAGAACATCCCGCAGAGTTGTATTCAGGGTTGTTTGTCTTAGTTTTTCACAGTTGAACATTGATCCTTTCCACACATAATTTACTTCATGCATTATGTGCTGGTTTTGGCATTATACTCACTTGATAAGTCTGCTCCACTGGTTTCATCAGATAGACTTGCTGCTACTGGCTTTGGCTTTGCAGATTGGGTTATTTTACACACAGCTGGTCAAATGGGATCACTCTGCATAGTCAGATTGGTGATGGACAGAATACAAAGTTACACAAAATAACTGGGACTGATCCAGCTCCCCTGAAATCCAGAGTGTTCACTTTGTAGATCCTGCACGATCTCCTGGTGCTATATGGCCATTATCCCCATAGCACTTTTTTTTAAGGCCATCAAAAATTCCATTTGTTGTGATGGGAAGCATTTTGGATATGATGCGGGAAATTTCTTCTTGGAGTCAATAGCTTCTAAAAGGTCCTGTATTTTTTAAGAAATGGAATTATTTAATATTTAAGCTTGTGCCCAAGTTGGCCAAGCAATGTTTTTCAATGGTGCTTATTAGAAGTTTTATTTTGTCATTTTAAGAAAATAAAACTGGAAATTGAACATGGGTGGCATGATTGTACCCTCCTGGTTTTGTTATTTCCCATTCTTCTGTCCCTCTATAACCGTGCTATGATACATCTGTCCACTGGATGTCAATGAGATCGTCTGTTTTCTTGGAAATATCCTCACCGGTTTTCTATACAGCTCTTAAAAACATCCTGAAATCTAGCAGACTGAATTATGTAAAAACTATTTTGGATCAGTGGTTAGAAATGATGCCTGATAGATCTTTTTACCAATTCTGAGTTTCTCTATTTAGGGGAGGATAGATTCATATCAAGTTTCTTCAATTTTCATATCAGAGCCCCATTGGTGACCTCATTTGCTTTGGAGTGGTCAGCCATCTTGCAGGCTTTATGATTTGAGAGCCTCACTTCCAAGATGTCACTAGCCTCACAGCCAAGAACAAGGGTGATATCAACATAGATTATTTGAGGAAGGAACTGAGAAGTGGATGCTAAGGTCCCCATCCAAACAACAAGCTAGTGAAAGTCCTACCTTGAAAATATTCATTCCTAGACATCAAAGTTAATGTCTGACCTAAGGTGAATAATTATAGTCTAATGATCTTCTTAATGGCATTATAGTGATACTGAGTCACATAATGATTTATAAGTGACTAGGAAATCAGTTGATTTTACTGAGCAACTTGTTTTCCTAACACTGCATGCCCTTCTGACCTGAAGAAAGTAAATTAATCCAGATTATGACAGATAGTGTCTCACATTTAAAGGCACAATCTCTAAACGGACAAATGTAAGTGCAAGCCTAAAGCAAGGTCAAGCAGATGGCAAAACCAGATTTGCCTGCAAAGGAATCCATTTTACTGAACCTGCCCATACTATTTGAGGCACAAAGTTACTGTGATAGAAAATATTAAAATGATGTCTGTATTTTTAGACAAATAACCATTAATATGACAGCCAAATTCATTGGGGTCTACCAATGTGTGTTCCATTTCCCACCAACCATGCAGGCGCACATCATGGAAATACTGGTTTAACTACTAGTGTGTTACTGCCTCGTTTATCTACAGAATATTATTAACTAGAACATAATGCTTTCAAAGTTTAAGTTAATGTTATATATTATGTATAAATATATATATTCATAATGAGATATATGTAATGGATAGTACAAAGTTTGGAGACTTAACAAATGCTCTAACCTTCTAGAGACAAAAGTCCTATCTTCTGTTTCCTTTTATCTTTTTATTTTTAATTAGTGATCCACTGTTAAATCCAAATCCACTTTTACTGAAAAATACTGTACATGTGTAAAATGTTCAGTTGTTTTTTTGTAAAATATAGTAGAATGGTTGTAATTGATACTGGCCAAAATCAATGTTATTCCATATTTTATTTTTTCTATTAAATTAACCTAAGTTCCTGTTTATCTGATCTGTTCATACCCATGTGTAAATATCTCCTTAAGGGTGAGATAAGGAGAAACTTCTGTTTCCACATAGAGGCTGGATATGAAGAAAAGGATGGAAATGGACAGAGCATCTAAATAAAGTTGGAAAGGAAAGGATGAGCAGAGGAAGAAGTTGAAAAGGAGAGACAAAGTAACAGCAGTATGAGAAAGGAAGAAGTTAGTTAGACTTGGTCCTGAAGGATTTATATCCCATTTAAGAAAGCAAGTGAATTTTAAAAATCTATAAAAGCTCGGCACACTGTTTAGCAGATCATGCAGATGCCAGCCCCAGAGACTGGGCCATCGGGGCTTTTTTCCCTGGGCTTCCCCCAACACACATCCCCTGGGATATGGACTACTGCACACTCACTAGGGTGTATGAAGGAGTGGAGGCCAAGGGACAGTGCATGAGGAGGTCGGGAGCATTGGAGCGTTGAAAGGGGAAAAGACTTTGTTCAATTTGCTGCTGTCTTGTGTAAAATTGACAGTGGCTGAAGCCCTGAATATCTAGAAGGTAACTTGGTCTAAATTAAATCTCCAGTACATGCCACAGATTGGGACTGTAAGGTTAGCAAAGAACCACCATGGATTATAGATCCTCATGAACCCTGAATGAGATGCAGGCACTGGCTTTGAAGGTCTAATGCCCTACCTTTTGGGAAGAGAAATGAGAATCAGTGAAAGCAAATTGAACTTCAACTAGGATTAAAGATCTAGGGATACAAAATGATGTAAGAGAGAACCTCTGCTGCCATGAAATCTCATTATGAGGATGGGGGGACAGGGCGGGGAACTGATTTTATTGAACACTTAGTACATCATGCACAATGTGGGAATACAGAGTATATGCACACTAATGAAAATTCTCTTAATTCTCACAAAAACTCTAAAGTAGAGGTATGCTCTACTTTACAAATTTACATTACCTTCTGTTTATAAACAAGAGAACTGAGGCAGATGGGCTTGGAATAAATTGGGATTATGTAACCAGACAGAACAATAGAAAAAATTTAACAGTAAGACAACATTAGCGAATTTCAGGAACTAGGATTGGTCCTGGAGCTATGGCTGAGGCTTAACTAAGGTGGGACAAGAGAAGAAAGACTATACCAGCAAACTTGCTATAGAAGAGAGTTCGGGGAATCAAGTCAATTGGATGGTTTTGTCAAACTGCTACAAAGAACAGTATTCAACGTTGAATGGATTAGTCAGGAAGGATCTACATTTCTGTGCTTTCCAAAAGATGAATAGTCCCAACCTCAGTGCCCATATCTGTGGCAGACCTTGCTAATCACCAGCATCCATCTGTGGATGGATCAGACTTGCCTCACTTTTCACCCCAGTGTTAAGGGGCTTATTGCCTGCTGCTGACCTCTTCTATCAGACTCACTGTTTTCCACTCAGCACTCTACTCTTCATTTTGAGGAACCTGCCAACTGAGTGCAAGGAAATATCAGGCAGCTAACATATAAGTAGGCAGGTATTCTTAACTGCTTTCATATCCTCATTCAGCTTCATGCAAAGAGCAATAACATACAGCAGCTTGATAAATATGAAGAAAATTGGAGGCAACTTTAAACTATGGCCTAGCCAGCTCAACAGTCCCTCCTTCCACCCTCTAACACAAAATGGTAGAGGAAACTCAAAGGTCATCCACAGCTTGACCTCACCTGGCCCAAGCTGGCCCCTGGACCCCAAATCAGTATGTATCAATGGCAGAAAGTGTAAACCTGCTTCTAGTTGACAGCCCTGTCCAAATGTTATTTTTGTTGCAAACCCATAAAATCGGAAGTTCTCGGCAGTATCCTTTGGAGCCATTGACAAAGGGAGCGGGGCATAGCCAAGATGGACTGAATTTCACTGTGGCTCATTGGAGCTACTTGGCACCAGAGGTGGGGCTGTAATGCACATAATCATGTCTCCTCTTCATCATGAGAGGTGAAGATCTGGCCCAGAGTCAATTCTTGGACAAAAAGGATGCAGGTATGCAGCATCACAAAGTCTCAGAGGGCCAGCCTGGGACCTGGCACCTGGGAATGCCAGCAGTTCCTTTCCACTCTAACTTCAAAGGACTTAGAAGGAGGTTTTTCATATTACTGAAGCATCTTCTTGCAAGGTCTCCTCTCAACAGGAGGCAATTTGGAAGGGCAATTGCTTTTCCAAAGCCTGGTATCAGGCAAAAAAGTAGGGATTTTTTGCATCCCTACTTTGAAAAATTGCCAGAAACATTTGCTCAGGCCTAAAATGTATAATTTTTTTTAATTTTAGGAAAGAATACATTTTTTAAGAATATGATATTTTAAGACTGACAGAGTTTTACTAAAATGGCTTTAATCTGGCCCACAGAAACTCAAAGGCCTGTAGAGATTAACGTCTTGTTGCAAGATTTACAGCTAGTAAAGGGTGTGGTAGGGACTGGAGCCCTCAACATCAATCTTCTGCACAACACTGCCTCCTTCTGAAGAATGCCAGAGAAAAAAACAAGTCCATATGACACATGCCACAAGGCAAAGTTAAGAGCCCTTTCTCAATTGCAGGTAGAAGACACGCTGGATCCCTAGACTTGGCTTTTTCTCTTTAAGCTCAACTTAATTGCTTCCATAAATAGTAAGTCCCTGTCATATTAGAAGCTCTGAGGTTGTTCTTGTCCTCTACAAGCTGATAGTCTAATGGGGGGATGGCACAGACACAAAAACACAGGATTGTAAAATGAATCTATTTAAGTGCCTTTCAAAGGGCATAAAAATATTGTGGGGCAGTCTGAAGCAGCAAGCTCACTTTACCAATTAAGTGCTAAAGTTTCCATATCCTTACTAGGAGCTTCCTAAAGGCTTCCAAAAATACTGTGCTTCATTAAAAATCGTTACCTCTGAAATGTGCAAAATCAGATGATATTTTAATATCTACAGAATGCAACATGTCAAACTAGTCAATTGCAACTCAGCTCTTAAGGAACCACCTATAATTAAATTTAATGTAGGATAAAGGTTAATTTTAATATGTTTGACATGATGTGGGACCTACAGAGGCAGGAGAACCTAGGATCTGTTGGGATCTTAATATAACTCTGCAGAGGAGGCAGAAATTCACTATTCACGCTGGGAGTGGGGAATATATTCCTGAACTCTTCCCTCAAGATTTCTACCTATAGTTCCAAATAGCTACATGACATTTCCCTTCAGATAGCTAACAGGCATTTCAAAATTAACCTGTCCAAAAGAGACTCCAGACTCCTCTGATAATAATAAATATTATCTCCAAGTATCTCCTACCCCATAAATGGCATTACACCCCAGCCACCCAGTTGCTTAAATCCAAATCCTAGTAACTCTTCTTTTTTTGCCCCAAATCCAATCCATTAGCAGAGTCCCCTTAACCAAATCTCCACAATAAATTTCTAAATGGTCCAACAGTTGTAATTCTGGGTTAAGCGACCATCATCTCCATCTAGAACTACTGCAGGAGCCTCCAACTAGGCCTCCTCTTCTGTCCTGCCCCACTGTCACAGGGATAGCAGAGCGCTATTACCAAATTGGACAAACTACAATTTGTGGAAAAATTCTTGGAAACATACAACCTACCAAGAATCATGAAGAAACAGAAGATCTGAACAGACCAATTATTAGCAAGAGATTGAATCAGTAATCAAAAGCCTCCCTACAAAGAAAACTACATGTCCAGGACTGCTTTAAGGATTAATTCTACCAAATGTTTAAAGATTTAGTAATAATTCTTTTCTAACTCTTCCTAAAAGTAGAAGAGGAGGGAATATTTCCAAACTCATTTTATGAAACCAGAATTACCCTGATAACAAATCAGATAAGAAATCCATAGAAAGGAAACTTCAGGATAATATCCCTGATGACACAGATGCAAGAATCCTCATCAAAATATTAGCAAACTGGATTCAACAACACATTAAAAAGATCATACACCATGATCAAGTGGGATTTATTTTAGGGATGCAAGTAGGACTTAACATCTACAAATCAATTCATGTGATTCACCACATTAACAAAGAATAAAAAAAACATCACTTCAATGTATGCATAAAAAGCATTCAACAAAATTCAACATGCATTCTTAAAAAAAACTTTCTACAAAGTGAGTATAGAAGGAACATACCTCAACATAATAAAGTTCGTATATGACAAGCCCTCAGCTAACATCATATGCAGCATCGCAAAGCTGAAAACTTTTTCCTCTAAAATCAAGAATAAGACAGGATACTCACTCTCATCACTTTTTCCAACATGGTATTAGAAATTCTAGCCAGAGCAATTAGGCAAGAAAAATAAATAAAAGGCATTCAATTGGAAAGGAATAAGTAAAACTGCCACTATTTTCAAATAACATGGATTGAAAACCCTAAAGACTCCGCTCCAAAAACTTTTGGAACTAAGAGCCAAATTCAGCAAAGTTGCAATATACAAAATCAATACACAAAAATATGTTGCATTATTATACCAGTAATGAAGGCAGTTCATTACTGGTATGAATCTTATTTACAACTGCCTCAAAAAGAATAAAACCTGTAGAAATGAATTCTACCAAGAATTATACACTGAAAACTATAAAACATTGATGAAAGAAATTAAAGATGGCACCAATAAATGGAAAGCTATTCTGTGCTCATAGATAGGAAGAATATTGTTAAAATGACCATACTACCTAAAGCAATGTAAAGATTCAGTGCAATCCCTATCAAATTCCAATGGCACTTTTCACAGAACTAGAACAAGCAATCCTAAAATTGGTATGAAAACACAAAAGACTCCAAATAGACAAAGAAATCTTGAGAAAGAACACAGCTGGAGGCATCGTGCTCCCTGACTTCAAACTACATTACAAAACTATAGTAAATAAAACAGTATTGCATTTCCATAAAAGGCAGACATAGATCAATGGAACAGAAGAAAGAGAACCCAGAAATAAACCCACACCTATAAGGTCAATTATATGCTGACAAGAGGCCAAAGAATATGCCATGGAGAAAGGACAGTCTCCTCAATAAACGATATTGGGAAAACTAGATAGTCACATACAAAATAATAAAATGGACCACTATCTCACACCATAAAAAAAAAACTCAAAATGGATTAAAGATTTTAATGAATGTAAGACCTGAAACAATAAAACTCCAAGAAGAAAAATTGGTAAGCTCTTTGTCAATGGTCTGAGCAATGATTTTTTTAATCTAACACCAAAAGTAAAGGTAACAAAAACAATAGATAAATAAGTGGAACTACATCAAACTAAAAATCTTCTGCATAGCAAAGGAAACCATCAACAAAATGAAAAACAACCTACTAATGAGAGAAAATATTTGCAAATTGTATATGTGATAAGGGGTTAATATATAAAAATATTATTATTTTTTAAAAGATTTATTTAGTCATGAGAGACACAGAGAGAGAGAAAGAGAGAGAGAGAAGCAGAGACACAGGCAGAGGGAGAAGCAAGCTCCATGCAGGGAGCCCGATGTGGGATTCAATCCCAGGACTCCAGGATCATGCCCTGGGCCGAAGGCAGGTGCTAAATCGCTGGGCCACCGAGGGATCCCCTATATACAAATATTAAATCATTAGGCTGTATACCTGAAACTAATATGTCAATTAAATCTCAAAACATTCAAAAAAAATTTTATTATAAAAAACTAGTACAATTACACCAGATCTACTCAGTCAGAATATGCACTTTTGCAAGATGCCAAGATGATCTGTGAGCACATCAGTTAAGTTTAAGAAGCCCTGTCACAGATGGATACTTCTTTCCTGAATTTGAGAAGCCTTCTCTTGATTTACTCAAAGCCATTACTGCAAACTTCATATTCTTAAATAGTGGACATCCAAGAATTAAGAAGCTGAGTACCAGTCTTTGGCTGGCCATTAACTAGGAGAGCTGAGGCAAGTTAGTAGCACTTTAAGTTTAAAAAGGTAACTAATGAGCAGCTAGAGTGTTCTGATCCCCAGGCTGTAAGCCTGATAACCAGAGCTATTATGCTGAAGATGTAAATTGGCTATTTGTTTGCAGGCTCCCAACACTGGCTTTCAGCAGTTGATCAGATAACAAAGCCTGTCCATAGATGCTTAAATAACCCAGCTATCTCTCAACGAAATATTAACAACTGAATTCAACAATACATTAAAAGGATCATATACCATGATCAAGTAGGATTTGTTCCAGAGATACAAGGATGGCTCAATATCCACAAAATCAATATGACACACCACATTAATAAAAAAAAAAACATAATAAAAATCATGTGATCATTTCAATAGATGCAGAAAAATCAATTGATAAAATTCAACATCTGTTCATAATAAAAACAATGTGGATATAGAGGGACAGTTTCTCAACAAAATAAAGGCAATATCTAATAAACCCACAGCTAACATTATACTCAACAATGAGAAGCTAAAAGCTTCCTCTAAGATCAAAAACAAGACAAGAATGCTTACTCTTACCACTTATATTCAACATAGTATTAGAAGTCCTTGCCACAGCAATCAGCCAAGAAATGAAAGGCATCTAAATTGGGAAAGAAGTAGCAAAACTGTCACTATTTGCAGATGACATAATAGCATATACAGGAGACCCTAAAGACTCCACCAACAAAAAACTGTTAGAACTAATGAATCCACTAAAGCTACAGGATATGAAATTAATATTCAGGAGCTTGTTACATTTCTATACAATAATAATAAAGTAGCAGGAGAAATGAAGAAAACAATCCCAGTATTAAGGAGTACACTTGTGATGAGCACCAAGTGTTGTATGGAAGTACTGAACACCAGAATCTAATATTACAGCATATGTTGACCAATTGGAATGAAAATAAATTTAAAAATCCCATATCAAACAGAATAAAATACCTGAAAATAAGTTTAACTATGGAGGTAAAAGACCTGTACTCTGAAGACTATGAAATACTGGTTTAAAAAATTGAAAGATACAAATAAATGGAAAAATATACCATGTGCATGGATTGAAAGAATACTGCTAAAATGACCATACTATACAAAGCAATCTATGGCTTAAAAGCAATCCCTAACAAAATACTCATAGCATTTTTTACAGAACTAGAACAAATAATCCTAAAATTTGTATGGAACCATGAAAGACCATGCTCTCTTTAAGAGAGCAACTCAGTCTTGAGAAAGAACAACAATGTTGGAGGCATCACACTTCCTGATTTCAAACTATACTGTACAGTTATAGTACTCAAAATGATCCAGTATTGGCACACAAATTGACACACAAATCAATGGAATAGAATTGAAAGTCCAGAAATAAATCCACACCTCATACAGTCAATTAACCTATGACAAAGGAGGCAAGAATATACAATGAGGAAAAGACAGTCTCTTTAATAAATGGTATTGGGAAAACAGGACAGCTACGTGAAAAAGAATAAAACTGTACACTTTCTTATACTATATACAAAAAAAATTCAAAATGGATTGAACACTTAAATATAAGACCAGAAACCATAAAACCCCTGGAAGAAAACATAGGCAGTAAATTCAACATCAGTTTTAGCAATATTTTTTGTGTGCCTGTCTCCTCACGCAAGAACAACAAAAGCAAAAATAAATAAATGGAAGTACATCAAACTAAAAAGCCTTTACACAGTGAAGGAAACCATCAAGAAAACAAAACAAAGCAAAGCCCAACTTGCTTAATGGGAGAAGATATTTGCAAATGATCTAACCAATAAGGGGTTAATATCAAAACTATATTAAGAATTCATACAAATCAATAGTCCACCCCCAAAAAATACAATTTAAAAACGGGCAGAGGACCTGAATAAACATTTCTCCAAAAAAGAACTCACAGATGGCCAAGATGAAAACATGCTCAACACCACTAATCATCAGGGATATGCAAATCAAAACTATAATGAAATAAACCTCACACCTGCCAGAATGGCTATTATCAAAAAGACAATAACAAGTATTAGTGAGATGTGGATAAAAGAGAAGCCTCATGCAGCACTGATGGGAGTGCAAAATGGTTCAGTCATTGTGGAAAATGGTATGGAGGTTCCTCAAAAAATTAAAAATACAACTATCAGATGATCCAGCAATTTCACTTCTGGGTCTTTACCTGAAGAAGAGGAAAACACTAACTTGCAAAGATATATGCATTTCTGTGTTTATTGCAGCATTATTTAAAATTGCCAAGATATGAAACCAATGTAAGTCTCCATTGATGGATAAATGGATAAAGAAAATGTAATATAAATATACAAGGGAATATTACTCAGCCATAAAAAGAATGAAATCTTGCCATTTCAGACAACAGGGATGGACATAGAGGAAATCATGCTAAGTGAAAAAAGAGAAAAATAAATACTGTATGATTTCACTTATTTATGAAATTTTAAAAAACAAAACAAACAGAGTCAAATATAGAAAACAATCTGGTGGTTGCCAGAGGGAAAGGGGGGGTGAGAATGGGTAAAATAGGGGAAGGGGATTAAAAGGTGCAAAATAGTTATAAAATAGTTATAAATTGTCACAAGGATGTAGGTACACAGGATAGGGAATATAGCAAGAATATTGTAACAATTTTGCCCAGTGACAGATAGTAACTAGATTTATGGTAGGGATCCCTTGGTAATGTATATAAATGTTGAATCACTATGTTTTACACCTGAAACTAAGATGATATTGTATGTCAACTACACTTCAATCTAAAAACAAATAGCCAGCTCACCAGTAAGCTCTGCCTTAGTGCCATTTGTACTCACTGTGATGGATTCACTCTGTCCTTATGACCATTTTCCATACCTGTTCTCTTAAATAAGAGCTGTAATTAGCCACAGTTTTGAAAGATGGGCAACTATGAGCCTTATCCTTCTCTGCTTCCCTATTGCGTACTCAGATTTATCAATGGGAGTCATGATACTGTGATAGTGTCGTAGGGTGACAGATGGGAGCTACACTTGTGGTGAGCACAGCATAACCTATAGATTTGTGGAATCACTATGCTGTACACCTGCAACTAATGCAACGTAGTGTGTCAACTATGCTTCAATTTAAAAAAAAGTATTTACCATTTCCTGATCACCTACTTTCAGTCAGGCATTGCACTATGCCTTCTGTGTTCATTACTTAGCAAATGCGGTGTGGTTGTCCCCCTCTTCAAGGTCAGCAATCAGAGGACTAGAGTGGTCAATTGCTCTCTTCCTGCCATATGATTGGTCACATCTTTTGGCTCTGATTCCAGCCTTCTTCCTCCAGCAGTGCAGCTGCCCCTGTTCCTGTTCTTTCTGAATCCCAGCCTTCCAAGTCCTCCTGGCCAGTAGATCTCCCACTGTTGTCCCTGTCCTTTAAGGCAGTTAAGAGTGGAGACCAGCTTGAACCTAGGATAATTTACTGTATGTTTCCATCCATGTCTAACTAAAGGAGTCTCTATCCATTTTTTTCCCAAGAGATAGTTCAATACCAGAGATATTTACAACATAAGAGATAGTTATAATCATAGACCCCAGTGGGAGGCTCCCTGGATTCAAATCATAATTCTGTCAGGTACTAGCTGTGTGATCTTAGGAAATACACTTAATCTCTCTGTGCCTCTGATTCCTCATTTGTAAATGGGGATAATAACAATCTCTCTGATCTAGGGATGTTGTGAGGATGGACTTAAAATTACTAAAGCACTTAGAAGAGTACCTGTGTGTTTTAGACACAATATGTGTTATTATTATTGCCTAAGCCCCAAGCTGGACTCATCCCTGATCCTTTCTTTTTGTCCTGCAACTCATCCATCACCAAATCCTGTTAAATTTAACTCTTGAATAGATTTTCCCTCCAACCCCTCCATTAGCACACAAGGTTAGCTGCTATCATAACTTGCCTAAAGCAATCTGCAAACAATTCTCCTGCACCCTCTAGGGCCCCTGGCTTTCCAAAGCAGCCAAAGTGGTATTTTCAAAATGCAAATAGGATCACAATACTCTTCTGCTGAACTCTGTTGCTTTTTGGGTAAATACAGGACCATATAAGGTCTGTAAGATCCTGAAAGTTCTCCCATGCACAGCCCCATTCTCAATTTCTTCTCTTCTTCTCCCCATCTCCTTCTCCTGCTCCTCCTTCCCCCTCTCCCTCCTATTCCCTTCCTCAACTCCCTCTCCCTATTTCCCTGTCTCCCCTCTGTTCACTCTGGTCTTTCTGTCCTTCACATTGCCAACCCTCTTCTCACGTGCAATCTCTGCAGGGGTTCTGTCCCTACTCCCACCCTCCATGCCCAGTTAGCTCCTCCCTCAAACTGCTAGAGTCACAGTTTTGCATTTGATTCTGTGATTATTAATCTGGGTGGCTCAGTGAGTTAAGCCTCCAACTCTTGATTTTAGCTCAGGTCATGATCTTAGGCCCACATCGGGATCTGCACTCAGCAGGGAGTCAGCTTGAGATTCTCTCTCCCTGTCCCTCTTCCTCTGCCCCTCCATAACTCATGTGCCTGCATACGAACTCTCTCTCAAAGAAAAAAAAATGTCTATCTCCTACCCCAAACTGTAAGCTCCATGAGGGCAGGAACTACATTTGCTTTTTCACACCCACTGTAACCTCATACTTGGTACTTACTGGCACATAATATTTGCTCCTTTGTTAGTTTATGAATGAATGAAAGAATGAATGGATGGATGAAAATACTATGGCACAACGTAAAGGCAGGGTAAGTAAGGCCATGGAGCTTCTGTGGGGTTTGACTCTGGTTTGGGGATACAGAAGACAAGACTAAATTATGTAAGATCAAAAACTCAGTGGCTGGCTGGATAACTGTGGAGCAGATGTAACCTTTACCTGGACGTTGTGAATGATGTTGGAAGCAGCTGAGTGAGCACAGAGGAACAACTCGAAGCAAAACACAGTCTTTCTTCATTCTCCTTTCTATTTTTGTAGGGCTACTTCCTAGAAAGATTTTATCTTGAGATTCTTTATCCCCCAACAAAATATATACACCTCAGTTTACTACTATCCCACTACTAGGTTAGACCTTGCTGCCCTTTGCTTTTAATCAGCCAGCCACCTCTACCCTCTAGCTCTGTGGGAGTAAAACACCATGATTGAGAATGGAGACCCACTTAGACCGTGTGAGGAGGTAGCCAAACATTCACAGACCAGAAGGACCTTCCAGGAATGGATTGGGGCGATGTGACCTCTGATACCTGTGCCAGAAAAGAACCTCATAAATACACCATCCAGGAATGCCCAAGGTCACTAAGTCCTTCATGAGTCTGGGAGAACACAGAGGCCTAAAACCCTCACCCAGAATCTAATTCAGGCCCTGCCCCATTCTGTGATCAGTATTCTCTAGGCCTCTCATCACTGAAGTTCATTATCTGGTGTATAAGCTCCAAGAACACAGGAACCTTGTCTAGCCCCAAGAATTCCAGTTATAGGCAGGTGCTTTAAAAATGTAGCTATGATGTTAACAGAAACAATATCAGTCCCCTTTTGTTGTCTCAGGCTAACTAACAGACAACTCTAAAGTAGATGAGAGATGATGTTTATTTGACTCTTTCTAAGTGTTTCAGGCCAAACTCATAAACCACACCACACAGTCAGAATTTCTGACTCTGTGCTGGATTCCTCTTCCTCCCTCTGACGCCCTCCATCAAAAGGCCTTATGTCACAGCCACTGTTCAGGATGGCAGATCTGGTATGTCCTTGCACCATGTACATTGGCCATTTGCTACTGCTCATGCTAAGCAGTAACTCAGAAAACCAAGCAGCCTGAGCCTGGGCCAACATGGCCATCATCCTTCCAAAGGACTCCAAGAGGAACAGCATAGAACAGTGCTTTTCCAACTTGAGAAGCCTCACAATCACCTAAAGAGGTTGTTCAAATGCAAATTCCTGCTCCCTGTCCCCACCCCAGAATGTCTTATTCAGTAAGTTCAAGATGAAAGCAGAGAATTTACCTAATAAATTCTCAGGTCTTGCTAATGCTGCTGGTCCCACTCGGAGAACCACAGCACTGATGTTAGGCGCAGACTTAGCAATTAAACTAGAGGAATGTAGATTCTCATCCCAGCTCAGCCACTTACCTTATAACCTTGGATAAATTCCTTAATTTCTCTAATCCTCATTTTCCTCCTCTGAAAGTAATAATGACACCATTGCTGAGCATTCAAAAAGAGGATGCAAGGTGCTACACGTGAGTACAGACAGAGAGAATCCCTTTCCCTGTCCCATTCACAGCCCCCCCTCTCCCAGGGCTTCCGGATGCTCCATGTGGCTCTCCCTGGCAGGGCTGCTGTGAAACATTTGGGTGGTAGGCAGGGCACAGTGAATTCAGCTTCCAGCTACCTATGTCCAGGAGTGTCTTACCTACATGGGCAATACTAAGGTAAGCATCAGGTGCTCCTCAGGCCCTGTCACAAACAGGTAACAAAGCTATTGTTCAATACTTTTCCTGCAAGAAGTATCCCATGTGGTTTTCTGCCCTGAGACTGAGAAGTTAAATGACACATCCAAAACCACACAATTAGTAAAAGCAGAGCTCCCAAGTCAGGATGATACATCTTCTATTCCTAACATTTTGAATCTTGGTATATATTAGTCTCTATAGCTGCTGTAACAGAGGACCACAACGTGGACACTTAAAAACAATACATGTGTATTCTCCTACAGTTCTGGAGGTCAGAAGCAGGCAACAGGTCTCACTGGGTAGAAATCAGGGTGTCAGTAGAACCACCCTCCAGAGAGTAAAAGAGAGAACATTTCCTTGGCTCTCAATGTCTAACGCTGTTTGCCTTCCATTCCTTGGCTTGCGACCCCTTCACCTTCAAAGTCAACATTAGCATCTATAGAGCACTCTCTACTGAGGTCACTACATTGCTTTCTTCTGTAGCAAATTCTCCCTCTACCTCTTTCAAGGATACTTGGGTCTGCCTTGATAATCCAGTGTAACCTCCCCCCTCAAAATCTTTAGTTTAATCACATCTGCAAAAAGTCCCTTCTACTGCACATAATATAACATTCACAGGTCCCAGAGATGAGGAATTGGCTATCTTTGGGAGCCCTTATTTAGCATACCATACTTAAGAGACTGGGTAATCCTCTGAGCCACCAGTTTTCATTAGAAAAATAGAAATAATAATATACCTTCATGAGAAGTTGCCATATGGTACACTTTAAATTACTAAAGAAATGTACATTGGATTGTTAAATGCTTCCTGCTATTCTTTTGTTACACTAATTCATTAAGTCTATTCATCTACTCAGCTTTTATATAACACTTACCATGTGCCAGGTACTGTGTTAGTCACATGGAATATAATGTAATGAGGAACTCTACCTGTATGGGATTTATACTGTGATCAAGACATACATTCTAAAGAGAAAATGCCCTGATGTTCTTTGAAAAGAAGGGCAAGGAAATGTTCTTATAGGCATGTCACAGAGTAGTAGTCTGTCCTCGGGATAGGAGGCAGGATAGAGCTAGGGGAAGAGACTGGAAAGGGACAGGAAGGTGCAAAATAACCTAGAACACCTGGAAAGTGCCAGAAGTTTCTCCCTGTTGCAGCCCTGGGTGCAAGGAGCTGCAGCAGAGGGTGAGAGAGATAAGCTAACAATGGAGCCCAGGGTTAACTGTGAATTGCCCACTGTACCATGTAAAGGATGTGGATATTGTTTTGTGCTCAGGGAGCCCCTAAAAATTTTAGGCAGCCCCCTTGATATTCCATCTCCTGTGGATATGGGGGCTCCTAGCAGGAACGCCTGAAAGCTCCAGCCTCCTGACAGATACCAAATTTGGCAGAGTTCTCTGTGACATGGTACGGGTTGAAGTACCTCTTGCCTTTTCTTCCTTACTGAGACCTGTTGTGGATTATATTTTTGGAATTTTATTTTTAGAGTCTCTCATTATGGTGAGCCATTATCTCCCCTAGAATCTCTGTTAGTCTCATATTTAAACCATTAATTCCTAAAATTATTTTTATACCCTTGGATCCCATTTAACGCCCTATCCTGTGGTTCTTTTTGAGAAAGTTCAAAAGATAAATTCACTGTTATTAGTACATTAGGTACAGCACAATCATTGTGATTGCCCATGTACTATATTTTTTCAACCTGAATGGTTTTGCTGACTGGTGGTAAGGGAGATGTGAATTTAGTGGAGAATGCCCGCTTTCCTACACACAGAATCCCCGGTCTGCTTCACCCCTTCACTTTATCTCCCAAAACACAGCACCCTTCTCTAATATGCTTTTGTCTATTGGTATCATTCTCTCCACAAACTTTAATAAATTGGCAATGCACTTCTGTGCTGGAAAGACATTTTGCATTAAAAATTGGATTCACAGCAGGCAATCTGCCTGGGGAGCACATGTCTAGGAAAGCAGTCATTTTTAACTAAGGATATTACAAGCCTAGATAGAATAGGGCTTGTGTACTCCGAAGCACAAATGTCTATCCTACTGGAAGCAAAATTACTGTACTGCATGTTGGTAATTAACCTTGTCAACTAACTTTCAGAATGACTCCAGCCTAATCACACACTCTCTTCTGGGGTTCTACTGTTATAGTTTCTGGATTCTATTATACTCTACTACTTACAACCTGCATTCCCATTGTCACTCCTTACCAGCACTTTGATTTCCTTGTTCTTTCCTGCCCCAACCCCCCATGGTTCATATTAACTTTTACCCAAACTATATAAAATGTACTCATGTACTCATTTATTTATCATTTACTCTCTCCTGTGCTGTAATATAAGCTCCACCAGAGAGGAGATCTGTGTTTTGCCCTCTATTGTATCTCAAATAGCTGGAATAGTGCCTGGTGTGTAGTAGGTGTTCAACCATCGTGCTGAATGGGTGGCTCAGTGGGTTGGGTGACTGACTCTTGATTTTGGCTCAGGTCATGATCTCAGGGTCCTGGAATTCAGCCCTATGCTGGACTCAGCACTCAGCAGGGAGTCTCCTTGGGGATTCCCTCTCCTTCCACCCCTCCTCCTGCTCACATACTCTTGCTAAAATAAATCGTCCAAAAATAATTACACTGAGCATTAATGAATACATTTCCATGGAGATATCAGCTACCTGGTGACTCTTTTGCATCCCTAACTCCAAACATGTCCATCTATTAATTCACCAAAATGTTTTGATCACTTCTTCACATGGCAACTAGGAGTCCAGATCATGGGAAATTATTCCTGATCTCAAAGAACACCTAGATCCATGGAGGAGATACATGTGGGCAGAAATACCAGTTGATGTGTAGAATTAAAAATATGTACAAAGCACAGAAAAAAATCAATTTGCCTGCATAATAGTGTGATATGAAAGATTCAGAGAAAGCTCATATCAGAGGCAGCTTTGAGTTATAAAGGATAAGTAGTTTTCTGGGAGAACAGAGAAGGAAGTAGATACAAACCAAATGGATATTCTAAGTGAGAAAGTACAGGATGCACATGGAGAATTGGAAATCCCTTGGGAATGCCAGAGCCTGGCCAGGTATCTCAGTTGTCTCCCACTCCCCAACCAGACTTCAGACAAAGATGCAAGTACAAAGGTTTATTTGGGAGATGAAAGACGATGCCAGGCATAGAGTGAGAAGGTGAAATCAGAAAGAAAAGGCAGCCAGTAAAAGTTATACTGTCAAGCCAGCTACCATGGAGGTGACAAGAACACAGTTCTGAGAGGAATCTCAGGAAAAGGTTATAAAACACAGGTCTCAGGGCACCTGAGTGGCACAATCAGTTAAGTGCCTGACTTGGTTTTGGCTCAGTCATGAACTCAGTGTCGTGGGATCAAGCCCCAGGTCGGGCTCCATGTTTAGCATGGAATCTGCTTGAGATCCTCTCTCCCTCTCCCTCTGCCTCTGCTCCTCCTGCTCTTGTTCTAATAAATCTTTATTAAAAAAAAAAAGAACATAGTCCTCCATTATCTCACTGAAGGGGCAAGGGAGCTGTGGTCTTCAATCACCAAATCCCCATCACTGGCTGAAGAAAACTTCTAGGAGTCAGAAATCTACTTCTTCTGGCCTTCCATGTGTATCCATTAGGCTTCTGAGGGACTGAAGAAGGTCTCACTCTCTTAGAAGCAGATGCTCTCCCCTGGAAACTGGTTTCTACACACCGACATGGGAGAGCCAAAGGATGTGTGCCAGGCACCAAAGGGTCTGCTTTGGTGAGACCAAGCAGAACAGCAGGGAATAGGCTAGAAATGGAAGCAACGCACCAAATTTGAAGACACTTGTTAGTCATTCTTTGGAGCTTCATTTTGTATTGAGGGAGCAGGACTGGAAGATCTTAGGTGAAAGAGTAGTACAAAGTTTGACTTGGAGAAAAATCATCCTGGTTATAGAGAGGACAGAATGGGAATGGGATGGCTAGAGCAGCTAATGAGTCCAGGAGACCAACATGGAAGATAAATCTCCACTTGAAATAGGAGAGACTTGGGATCCCTGGGTGGCTCAGTGGATGAGTGCCTGCCTTCGTTTGGCTCAGAGCATGATCCTGGAGTCCCAGGATCGAATCCCACATCGGGTTCCCTGCATGGAGCCTGCTTCTCCCTCTGCCTGTGTCTCTGCTTTTCTCTCTCTCTCTTCTCTCTCTCTCTGTCACTCATGAATAAATAAAAATCTTAAAAAAAAGAAATAGGAGAGACTGCTAGAATTCAGGGGTGGTGCTGGAGACAGGGAAGAGACAACAGAACTCAGATGTTCAGATGATAGAGTTGGCAGAAATCGTGAGATTAGACGTAGGGGAGAATGGAGCTGAGGATCAGTTCTCTACACTGGCTCTCCTGAGTGGACGGTTGGAAGCACTCCCTGAGATGGGTAGTATAGAAGGAGTACAATTACTGAAGGAAGGTGCTTCGGCTTGTGGAGCATGTGGTGTTGGAGGTACTTGCGAAGTATTCACGCATAGAGGCTGGTGGGCCATGAATGCAGGCTTATTGAATTCAGGAGACTGATCTGGACTGTGAAAAGCTATTTTCAAATATCCACTTTATGGAAGATATTTGAAGACAGGGAAGCAGAAGAAATTTCAGAATAAACAACTAGACATTTACCATAGGAGTCCATTAAATGTTACTTCACCACCCTTCTAGTACAAATTCCTTTGCCAACCTAGAGATAGCATCATTATCGATGGTCTCTGAGTATTGCTTTGCCTTTATTTCTCTTTACATATTCCCACAATGATGCTTTCCCCCCACCCTCAGCATAGTTGGATAGAAAGGAAGAGTAAGACAAGTTGTATGATTTGGGGCAAGTTGTTTAAATGCTATGATTGGCTTCTTCATCTGGGGAAGGGGGCCTCCTAGGTGGAGACCAGCTTGTCTGATGGTCAATTGAAGAAACTTTCTAGAAAGATGGACTTTCCAAAGCTTGCTTGCTCTCCTGAACACAAAAAGTTATCAAACTCAAGCCCTTACCTCACTAGGCACTTAGCCTGGTTGGTAAAAGGTCACTCCTCACTGAAACTGGAAGCACCAGCATGCACCTTTAACCCCGATACCAGTTCATCCTTTACCTAAGACTTGGTTCCTTAGTGAAGAAACAGCTTTCAGAATGTGATGAAAATGCAAAGCAGGCAGCTGAAACCACTGTGATAAGAGCCCTTTTTGACAATGTGCCTCCCTTCAGCATAGGTTTTACGTCCAAGGGTCTACAAATGCTTGGCTTTTCTGCCAAACAGGCATCCTGGCCAAGAATAGGACAGTCCCTCGGTAGGAACACATAGGTGATGACATTTCTTTCACCATCTTGGCATCTCAACAGGACACTCTAACCAGTGACAGTGCAGCAAGCACCCTGTTGTTTATGGCACTGCTCTGGGCAGGATGGGCTGTGAGCGCCTGCGCTACGTTGCAGCCTAACCGACTGGGCATCAGAGAGGGAGCATGACCACCCAATATAGAGCGGGCCTGAAGAACGGCCACTGTCAAAACAGTGCCTGTGTCATGGGTGTAAACCTAAGAGCTATGCCAGGAGCCGCAGATTCAAAACATCTGCCAGATCATCAGTCAGCTTCCCTCCCCTTTTCAGACCACCAATATCACCATCATCTCTTTCCTCACTCAAGCTCAAGGCCATGGATCGGACTCCTTTTCTACTCATCTCCTCTACACAGCCATCAGGTTACAGGTCATCATCATAGGTCAGGCGCAGCCTGTGCTGAGTGCTTACAGACGCCTTTCGTTGCCACACCTTCCTGAGGCAGGACTGTATTTATGATATTTATGCCATTTTGCGGTTATGGAAACGAGGGTTGGAGAAGGAGCCCCAAATCACAGTGCTGGGAAGTAGTAGAGCTGGAATTGGGATCCAGCTTTCTCTGGCACTCAACTGTACTCGGCTCCCTTCTGTGGAGCATAAAAGTCATGTGTTCTTTTCCTTTAGGAGGCATTTTGAAGTTTCTAAAACATTGTCACAAGCATATTGTCTGATCATCCAAACAGACCAGAGTATAAGGCAGGACATGTATTGTCCTCATTGTCACAGAAGTCACAACTCACGTAGAGTTCACCTGACTTGCTCAAGGCCAGCCCAGCTGAGCCTTGGACTCGGTTTCTGACTTGTTTTACTATTCCCATACATATCATGCTTTTCACTCAGAGCAGCTGTTTCTTTCTTTTGAAATGACCATTGTACAAAATTCCCTAGGAGGCCAATTTTGGCCTTATACCAAGACCTTTCAGAGACAGTTCTCCAAAAGCAGAAAGGAGAGATAGTGAGTTCTCCATGACTCTCCATTTTTATACAAACACTGAGCAGTCACTAGACTAGAGTATCATTGAGACAATTAAGCCTGATCCCTGGGAGAGGAGAAAAGGAAGCAGCTAGAGCAGACAAGCTCTAAAACCTGTCCCTCCCCCAAGATCCTGGGACTGTTTTGTGGGAACCACCCTGTCCTGACCATGTTGGTCACTGGAGCTCCATCCCCTCACTTTGGCCTACTGAGGCCATCTCCTAGCTGACTTCCCAGCTGTCCCTTCCAATTCATCCAGCTTGACTTGACCAGGGTGATCTGCCAAATTCGTTCCCATCACTGACTTTCTTCTAAAACCTTCAATGGCTCCCTTTGGCCATCCACACCCACTTGATACATCCTTGTCTGATGTTCCATGACCTATCTACAGCCTCTATCCAAACTCATTTTTCATTTGCTCAAACTCTGTTTCTGCTTGTCAATCCAATCATTTGCCTGGGTCAAGACATCATGCTTATTTCAGCCTCAAATCCTTTGTTCTACTCTCCTAAAACATTTTCTACTTTCCCCTTGACCACCTAACCACATCCATTTTTTTCAGACCCAAGTCAGTTTCATTTCAGTAAAAAAAACTTTAATGAATTTCTCCCCCCAAAACACAAATCAAGTCTAAGAACAATTTTCTACTCATGCAGCAAAGCCATGGGGACCCCGAAATGAACAAGAAATGGCCCTGTCCTCTGGGAAGACTGCAATCAGAACCAGCTGTTCTATGCAACCATTAGATTTTAAGCACTTGATTCTATATCAGTTTATGTACCTGGTTATGTGAGCTGATTCTGTCTCCTGAAGGGCTCATGCTGAGCTCTTCTAACACAGCTTCCAAAAAGTGGAAGGCAAGCAATAGTTATGGATTGTATGATTGAGGGGTCTAGGACTGCATGTTTTGAACTTATCCTCATATTCACTCAGACACACACACATACCACCAATTATTTGGATTTCCAGCAATGCTGAAGGTGCACACAACACCTGAAATCAGACAGACTTGGAATCAAACCCCATCACCACCACTTTCTGGGGAAAAGGATTGCAGCAAATCCTGGTTAGAGGAATAGAGTCTTACCTCATGAGTTTAGGTCCCAGCTCGGCCATCAGAATAATCTTTCATTTAGTAATTCATTGCCTCAACTTTTTTTCACAGAAAAATGAGGCACACAGTGGTCCACAATGCCCCCTTCCTCCCCATAGGATTATTATTTTAAGGAGTGAGTACATCTGTGTAAAGCATTCAGGACAATTTGTAGCATAGGAGTGTCACTAGTACTAGCTATTCTGATTAGTACTAATTCAGTGACCTTGAGCAAATGACAAATTTTCTGGGCCTCCCTTTTCTCATCCTTAAAATGACAACAGTCCTCATCACCATAAACTGCTCAGAGAATTAAATGTGGAAGCACTGAGAAAGCACCTAGCTTTGCCTGAAAAGATTCCCCTATCTTTAACTCAAGGCCTGGGCTTCTAATGCCCCCGCTACACTGCAAGGAGCTCTTCCTCCTGCCTCTTCTTCTTTTAGCAACTGCACCTGCCCATCATCTGTGCTACTGTAGTAAGTGCTTATTTTGTTTTCATCCCATAGAAAATGGGCCCCTTACAAATTCATCTTTAGAAAATTACAATCTAATTACACTGAATGATTGCATAAGCAAAAGACCATTCAAGTTCCCAGAGCACACAGGCAGCTCTTCTGCAGCCAGTCCCTGCCCATTCTGGCAAACTGAACAGCAGGAGAGAAGAATCAGCCCTCTCCGGGAAAGGTTTGGGGCCCCAGGCACATCACACTGTGTAAAATCAGGTTAAGATGAGTATCAAGAGCAACCTTGAAAGCAAAAAGGAGTCAAAGCAGGTCAGGCAGCCCCTGCAGGGAGTTTGGGAAGAGGAGGAGAGCCTGACTCACCAGTTCTGCCTGCAGGGATCTGGGAGCCCAGTTGCCAGGGAGTTTCGGGCTTTTTGAGCTCTGGACATTGAACCCCGCCTTGTTGCCTGGCGGCTCTGAACCTGAGCCAAGGGCTGGGCTCTAAAGGCCCAGGACACACTAAAATGGGGCCCAGACTTTTGCCTTGACTGCATGTTCCCTAGAAATGTTGAAGAGTCCCCATCCCCTAGACAGCAAGGTAACCGGCGCAGGAAGGTGCTACAGTCCCTTAGGGAAATGCCAAGGATCTGCTCACGGTGGGCCTGGCAGGAGAGTAGAGGTTAGGCCAAAGGGGCAAGACTTCATACTGACCTCCTCAAGTACTTAGATCTCTGCCTTCCAGCCATTTATTTGGCTCTTCTCTCAGAGGAGCTGAATTGTTCTCGAGGCTCCTGTAGACTTCCTAGAGCTGTTGGTTTCTGGCGGAATGCAAAGGGTTTTTGCAATGTCCTCCTCCATTCTCTGCAGGACTTCTCTGAGTAGGTTGAGAGGGCAAGTTCTCAGGTCTATATGAGGGAGGGATGCACAGGCTGTAATTTCACTGCAGACCCTGGCTCTCTGAGATGTATTTGGGGCACAGGGATGCATGTTGGACTTCTAAAGGAGATAGCAAGGCATTAAGGTACAAGGTAAGACAAGGGCACGTTGAGTCATATCATTCTGGAATGTTCTGACAGGGCCAAAACCCTCTTGTGATATTAATAATGCCTAAGGGATATCTCTTAGATTCATGTTGAGGTTGTGCAAATTAATTCACAATCAAAAAAAAAATTCACTATCAATCCCTGACCACTGTGTTAAGAGCCGATTAAAGACCAGTTAAAGTCACAGGAAATTTTAAGTTATTCCTAATAAATGTCCCCAAAAGGCAACAAGAGGTATAATATTGGGCAACAGAAGAACAGCTGACCTGCCTTTGCAGTCAAATATTGGTTTGGGGTGCCTACAGTTTTTTAGCAAGTTAATAGTTCTAGAGTTGTGGATTTAGGGTGGATAGTGAAAGGGCAGAGGGTTGCCATTTCCCTGAACGGAACAGACTGCACTTTGATGCTAATCATACAGGACCACACCTGTTGAGTTGTTAAAAGTTAATATAATGGTTAATAAACTTGTTGGAGTCTATTCTTCTAAGTGGTCCCTGAACAGTGGTAGAGGAAGGAAATCTTTTCTAGATACTTTTGTATCTACCATGTAAGTTCTAAGCTAATCACAGTAGAAAAAAGGACACTACTGCCTGCTCTTAAGGCAAGTAAAAAAACAGGGAGCTACAAAGTTTGGGGCAACTGAACTTTATACAGATGAAGAAAGGCCAAATAAATTTTTCAAAGCCACCTATACAGTAAGAAGTGAGTTGAGGCTGGTTGGCTCTAAAGGTTTTTTCATTTTCTTTTGCTGCTTATCTAAGGGACCTGGTTGTGCCCACAGCTATAGTAACAGTAGTAACAGCTAACTTTTACTGAGCACTTACTGTGTGCTGGTGTCCGTCAAAGTACATTTCACATATCAATGTATTTAGCCCTTCCGACAATTTTATGACACAACTGTGATTATTTCCATTTTAGAGATGAGTTGACTGATGTTATATTACTTGTGAAAGGTGTAAACTTTTACAACTTTTAAAAAGTTGTAACTTTTTTACAACTTGCACAAGGCAGCCCTAAAGATTCAACTCAAGGACATCTGGTGCCAGGTACATGCACTTCACCTGTATCACATTTCTCCCTCAAGTGGGGAGAGGGATGACTCATAGTCATCTAAGCACACAGGGGGAATGAGAGGAATCTTTTAGGCATGGAGGGGAACATTCTGTCTATGGCAGGGCCCAGTGAGATTTCAGTCCTGGATTCCATGTGCTGGACACAGAATCTAAAGCTCTATTAAAATGCAAACTGTGTAGAAGAAGGTTGGTAGGCAGGAAGCACCTGAGACTCTTTGTCTCTGACAACTAGGGATTAGGGAGATCCTTTCCTCACGGTTTCTCCACCCACCTCCTCCCCACACCCAGAACACACACACTCACAACCAAACAACGCTGCCCGTTTTCATTTTCATCTGTTTATGAGCTCCACCCTCCCTGAGACAGAAAGGAAATTGTGATTTGTCCCAAAGCCCTGCAAGTGAGGAAGCATAGTCCATCCAGAGCACCTCACCTAAAGGAGAAGCAGGAAGTCAGTCCTAGCATGGTACCAGCTCCACAACAGGACCAGGAACCTCACGTTGTGCACCTGACTCTGAAATTCAGCCTGGAAGTAGTCATCTTCTGTGCCCGGCTCACAGAGGTCCACCTACTTCTGACAAAGTTGTACCTCAACAGCCTGGAAAGAGCACAGTTGTGGCTCCAGGGCCCTGGAAATGCTGACACTCTTTGCTCTGATGCAGGCAGGCTGTCTCCAAAGGGCTGCTTATCAAGATTAACTTGCATGGGTGGCAACTTGTAGCTGAATTGCTTTGAGAGGTTGTGGTTCTCGATACACAGGGCCAGTAATTGTGGTTGCCCCATTGCTCCACCATGTGCAGCCAATATAGTTTTCAAGTTCTTTTGAGGGGGAAGGTGGGTAGGTAAGGCACAATTTGGGATCCAGGCAGACAAGGGTTTGAACCATCATTCAAAGAGATAACATTTTGACATTTCAATTCCTTATTTGGTCAAATGAGGTTGACAGCCCTACCGCATGTTATTATTGGAGGTGGAATGCGATAACACACTAAAGTATTGAGAATCATCACTAATATTCTGAAATACACTGTGCTAGGTGCTTAGGTCCACTTTCTCATTTGATCCTTACCAAATTCTATAAGAGACAATCCACAATAGAAGAAGAATGTCAGGGAAATCTGTGACTTGATTAATGTCAGACAGCTGGAAGAGGAAGCCCAAATCAAACCCAGGTGGGGATGAGTCCAAAATGTGGGGATGATTCAAAAAATGTATTTCTCCAACCCAGTGCTTCCTACAGTGCTGGTACCCAATGGAACAAAAACTTTGGTTCCCTCTTTTTATGTCCACACTTGGGCTTTTTAAAGAGCACAATTCGGTTACTCCCAGTAAAACATACAGCATCTTAAATAATCAAATGCTTACCCAGTCACTAATGGGCTGAGGTGTCCTGGGGGCTGTGCTCCACTCAGACCTGTCACTAGGCCAACCAATGGATCCCTTAGAAGGCAGCATTCACTGCCTGTGAGTGGGCAGCAGTAATGATGACCCAATAAAACACTGAATGTCAATTACCAGCTACAGCGCACATGAAGCCCTAGGTCTTGGAATGCAAATTCCTTCTCTTTCCAGGAGCTTCTTCTTTTCTCTTAATTAATGATTAGGCTGCAATGTTTTAGACCAGCTGGCTGGGCTTGAGGAAAGACTAAGGGAGTGTGGGAGAAGAAAGGTGAAGCCAGCAACTTCCAGAGGCCTGTGGCTAAACTAGTAGAGAAGGAGGGTAATTTGAGGATGTTCCCTCCTCTGGGATGGGGGTGGGGAACAGCAGCAGTGCTTTGAAGGATTTAAGAGCAAGTAATAAATGAGAGGTTAGGGAAGCTCTTTTGGTTCACCATAGAAATGAAAGTGGATGATAACAAGTCTCATCCTTATGCCTGTGTTGCAGGACTCCTACCACCAGAGACCATTTTGATGGTTTTCAGCTCTTCAGGAAAGCCTTTGGGCTTTATCTGATCTGATCTGCATGCTAGGACCCTTGTTGAGTTTAAGAGTGTCAGGAATGCTCAATGGTTCTGAGAATTTCAACTGCCATCCTTCATTGCTTCCAGAGGGGAGGATGTGAGACAGCCCTTCGGGCTCCATAGCACGGTGCTCACTGGGGTGCACACAGGAGCTCTGCCCACAGCCTGTCCTTCCAAGTCATTCACATTCTCAGTTAGTGGGTTTCACATCTCACCCAATTGGGACCTGCCTCAGGTAATCAGTGACGTTTTCCAAAAGATGGTCACCTACTTCTGTCACTGTGTATTGAACCCCCAAATCCCCTCACTGTGAACAAATCAGATGCTGTACAGTTTCCCCATGAAAATGGTCCCACTTCAGCCACAAATGGTGGGAGTTTTGGGGGGAATAGCATCAAACCTGAGCAGTAGGGGGATTGAGAGCACTAGAGAACCTACAGAAATTCTAAGTTCACTTGCAGGAATAACAAAGACAGAACACTAAATAAAGATAATGGCAAGACAATTTTATACACCTCTGATGGGCAACAAATGGATTTCCATCTACCATACTGTTTTTATAGGAAAGTATTCATGACTCCACAGATTGGATGATAAGCTTTGTTTAATTGCCGTTAATAACCACACCCATGTCTTTTGTCCCCTCTTGTGTCTGGTTTTGCAACCAACTGTTCAGTGTCTTTTTAATTTAGGCATCCTTAAGCTAGGACTTAGAAGGACTTTTCACAAAAATAGAGGTAATGCAAAATTCTCTTAATTGAGGAAAAGATATATAGGAACCAATCCATTCATACTAGATTTCCATATACATTGGAATACCAGAGAGAAGTTGCTACAAGTCTGGTTATAAACTATTTCTGAGGAGTCAGTTTATTTTGTTTTTTGACAGCAGTTAAGTAGTATAGAAAATCCCCAGCAGAGCCCCAGCTCATTATTTTATTCACTCAAAAAAACCATTTTGGGTTTCCTCTTAGGAGCTTCTAACCTAGTGGAAACAACAAACTGCTTGTAAAATCTCAGTCTGATAAACGGAATTGCCTTTTAATAAATAGTGGACATTTTATCAGAGAAAATAAATTTGGAGGGTATATTCAATCATTGAGTAAATCTGCTTTGCGCAATATGCGTGCTCTAAGTTCATTTGTTTTCACAGTGAATTCCTTTTTTTTTTTTTTTTCACAGTGCATTCCTTTTTGATTCCCTTACCTCACCAAATGGTTTAGATGGGGCTTGTGCTCAAGTTCTTTCTTTTTATAAATAGCAAAGTGCCTTGGAACACCCAAAAGGGAAATGAATCCACACCAAGGAAATACTGCAGAAAGAGCATGGGCTCAGGTTCAGACATACCTGGCCCAACTCTGCACTTACCTAGTTGCATTAATTTATGCAAGATTTTCATCTCTTTGATTTTCATCTGTTTCTCATTTATAAAAGGGCTGTTGTCTGGATTAAACAGTACATAGAACAGCACTTTGTAATATACTAGGTGTCAATGAATAAGAACTTGTGTGATTGCTACATCACCACTATGTTCAGGTGTGTTGGCCAAGACTTCACTTTGGATACATTTTTTTTTAAGCAGCCTGACTGTGGTCAGGGACCAAAGAGTGGTGGAAACAAAAAGGATCAACTCTTATTAATTCCTTGCTCTTTGGACAATATGCAGGCAGGAGGAAACCAAACATTTGCAAGTGTGTTAGAGCCACAAATTATAATCCACCCTTTTTGCAGAGGTGCCAACCCATGGGCGGTGCCAGAGTAGCATTTCAGAGCATCTGCAAAACCACCCGGATGAATGCCAACACCTGAGAATAAAAAAAGCAATGGGACAAGGAAGTATACCTCCTGTCAATCAGAAAAGCTTGGAGGGGATGGAAAGTCCTGTTAAGAGGACAAAATAGAAAAGCAGTGACCCCCAGACACCACCAGATCTCTCCTTCTAGCTGCTTGATATTTATTCTGCATTTGTAGTCCTCAATGGAAAACAAACAACAGTAACAAATTAAGGAAACAGCAGTGTCCCATCAGTCAGATGTCTCCATTTTCATGAGCTTTATCCATTTATCTATTGATCTCCATTATCACAGGATGTCTCCCAAGATTCAGCTCAACAAACTGGCTCCCCAAGATGGTTGGTGCTCTTTGGACTCATCCCCAAAGGGCAGACAAGCCTGAGTTTTTTTGTTAAGATTAGGTATTGACCTGCTACAGAACAAACTCAGTGTTTAGATTTATTGGGGGGGGGGGTGTATATGAGATAAAATGTATTATTTTAACCATTATTAGTGTATAATTCTGTGACATTAATTACATTCACCTTGTAACACAACCAACACCATTATTCATCTGTCTCCAGAACTTTTCCATCTTCCCCAACTGAAACCACATACCCATTAACAACAATTCCATTTTCCCCCCTCCCCTTAGTCCCTGACAACCTCCATTCTACCTTCTTTCCCTCTGAATCTGACTACTCCAGGCACTTTATTTTTTTTTTATTTTTTTCCAGGCACTTTATATAAATGGAATCATACAACATTTGCTCTTTTGTGACTGGTTTATTTCACTTAGCATAACATTTTTAAGGTTCATCCAGGTTGTAGCATGTTTCAGAATTTCCTTCCTTTTGAAGGCAGAATAATTGTGTAGACTTATAAGTAAAAGCTGCTGTGGTCTCACTCTATGGCCTCATATTTTGAGCCTTGCTATAAAATGTCACACTCAACAAGGCTTTAAAAACTGAATTATTTCATTAGTATATAACTTGAAAGCTACTGAGTATTTATTATAGCTGGTGAAAAGTAATAAATGTATGGATTTCTTTTCATGACAACTGTCTTCACACAACAGTATCTTAAGTTGGAAACTAGGTATTGGCATCCTTGCAAAGAAACAGTGTTCCTTGATTAGCCCTTGTGGTTGTAGAGTCATTCAGGAAAGTTACACTCTATGACTCCTGGCATCTGAGTGATAAAGCACATATATAGAAGACTACATATAATTCAGTATCCCAAGGTTGCTCACTGAAATAACCAGTCTAAAACAAATGACTGATTTCCCATCAAATGTTCTTTCCATCTTCTCTTACTAATCACCCTTGGTAAAAAGTTGTTTCACACTCACATCATTATCTACTTATGTGTTTATTAATTTATTTAGACTCTATATGTGTGTATAATATACATATCTGCTTAAATGCTACTACAAATTTGACCCAAATCAATAAAGGATATTACAAAGTGTAAAAGAAAGCATAGCATTTCTGCAGGAAAAATGGAAGTTCTCCTGGTCATGTCTGCCTAAAAATTATTATGTGAGTCTCAATCATACTTGGTAGCTGTGGATGATATAATAAATGTTTACATATTCTGGGTGATTTCATAGACTTTACTTATAACTTAGATCTGTAAACATGAACACATTGTGTAATGTTAACAAGAGGTAGACCAAGCACAGCAAGCCACTTACTGGTAAATTTTTCAATTGACAAGTACTAATTTTAAGCTATGTCATCAGCTTTTGAGACATCACCTCTCTCCGTGAGACACCACTTCCTTCATGTCCTTTGAACTATTATAGGATGAGATGAGAAAGGAACTAAAAGGGAAATGAAATTTTTTTGATCACAGTAGAAAGATAATTTGGGCTGAATAATAGATGAAGACTCCAGAAGGAAGAGCTTGTAGGATGAAGTGGAGAACAAAATATTGGCCCCTGAAGTCTGTGCTAAAAGTGATTTTTTCCAAGAATTTTGTATATCACGCCTGTCATAAACATTTAGTTTCATTGTGCAATGAAGACAGATGACAAGAGTTTGCTGCTCCAGGAACCAGGAAAAAAAATTTAAAAAAACTTCACTATATCCTTTGAATCTGCCTTTTTTTGGTTTCAGATGTGCAGTGGAAAACTTGTGCCTGCATGGGCTGGGGTTGGGGACATTTGTTTATGTAACTAATTGGACATCTGCATAATTATGGAAATCGGAGCAGGTCCCTCTATTCTCATCCGTTCCAAAGCTAGGACTTGCTCTAGAGTTAAGAGGCATGCAGGCTTGAGAGAGGTGTACAGCTTAGCTGTCCTACACTGACTCACTTACATCAGCCTCAAGGTTATGAGGGTTTTCTTCATTTTGTGTCCAAATGGTAGGAGGGAAAAACATGTTTTCAGAGTCGGTTATCAGGGAAGAAAAGTGCTTGGGAAGGTCTTGGGTTAGGGAGAACTTTTGTAGATCAGAGGATGACGGGAGATGTGAAGAAATGATTGAAGACAAAGAGACTGTTAGAGAACTATCCTGAAAAGAATATCCAGAGCATTAAATGGACAGCCAACAATGACCAGGAGCAACGTACCTTCCATAGAGAGGAGACAAATGAACAATCTCAGAAAAGAGACAAATTTTGGCATTGAGAAAAAGAATGCTGGAGAAACTCCGTACCTTATCAGCAAATTAGGTAGTGAGGTCACCTTCTGAAAAAGAATGAGTAGAACTTGAGTTTTGGGAAGTTTAGGCCTAGCCCCAGTAAGAAAGGCAAGAGGCAACTGGACTGATGAGTGAAAGGGTGATCCAGCAGGGTGGGCTAAAGTCAGAGTGGGTGTTTTGGAGGTGTTATTTGAAATCTCAAAAATGGGGCTATTTCAGGTGATGATTATATCTAAGGTGTACTTTCTGAGTGCCCATAGAGGCCAGTACAGTTGAGCAGATCAGGTACAAAGCCAAGGTATCAGTGCCACCTACTGGCTTATGGAAGCCAATGAGGAGGCAAAGAAGATACAGAGAATCTAAAATGTTCCCAGTACTATCTGAATAACACTTGCTTGACCTAGCCATGTATCCTCTGTGATTACAAAGGACACTTCAGGTATAGATATGGAATCACTCTCAGGACCATCTAAATAGCATTCGATTTAGCAGAGCAAGGTGCATTTAGCTTAAATCCTACCCTAACAGGGGATCTAAGACACCATGGAGATTAAGGTAGATGGATATCAGGAGTTAGGAAAACCAAACCACTGTGTCCGTTCCTATTGGCATGCACACCAAGGCAAAGTAACAGTCATTGCTTCTAGGTCTAGCAGAGAGTCAGGTGTATGCCCTTGCTTTTCTGTTCTAATCTAGACTCCCCAAGGAAGTCAGAGTCTCCTGGTTAGTATTTGAATTACTTCTTTACAAATCATTCTCCAAAATCTTTGAGAACCCAAGAGCAGGATCTTTTCAGTTTGTATATCTCTAAATTTCACCTGGTACCTAGTGTACTGCTGTTCAAAAAATATCCATGGAATGAATGAATGAAGAATCTATGATCCTACGTTTCTCTAGAGTACACTTTCTTTGGGGTTCAAAGCTTCTGCATAACCATCTTTCAGTCCTGTCCCGCTCAGCACACACCTTTTGAAAGATATATAGCTGTCATCCAACTTCATAACAACAAATTATCAGCATTGGCAATGTAGGCAAGATCTACTTCTTCCTACCAGGTCTTTCGAGGTCCTCTGCTCTTTATCTTGTTAATGTCTGGACTGAAAATTACTGCTCAGTTGGTTGTGGCAAAGGTCACACTGTGACAAAAATGGAAGAGATTACAACAAAGGCAATAATTAAGAAGTAGAATGGGGAACCTGAATAAATAAAAGACTGCATAAATATGATGCCTATATTGAGTGGCAGTGTTAACTTGAAATCTCCCACTCCTACTAGAGAGAAGTTCTAGCCTTTTTCTGCCTTGGAAACCAAGCTTTTTTTCTGATTACCAAGAATGCATCCAGTCCATTCTAATTCCTTTTTGTGAATTAATAAAAGGCATCCCCTACAGAAGCAGAGGCAGCCAACACCAGAGTGCATGGCTTGGTGAGGTGACCCTGGACTGGATTTCTGCCTCTACTTGATCACTGGGCCAGTCACCTTGTGCAGTGAGCAATTTACTCATCTACATTCTTTGCCTCCGTTGGGTACAGTTTTGGGCCTCAGGCTCCTGGGAGTCGCTCCCAAGCTAAAAACCATGGTTTCATTCTAAAAGTTATATATTAGACTCCCTGGCAACAACTTGGAAGACAAAGAAAAGCAGAGTCTAGAATACACAGGGTGTGCCACCCTTAGGTAATTGCATTGCTCTGAATATGTACTTTCCCCTTTAGTTAACAAAACTAATAGAATAACGCTACATTAAAGGCTTTTTCTGTATGTAAGGATAAACTCCTACCTCTTCATTTTCATTTTTGTGGTTTAGCGCAAGGGAAAGATTTATGTATATAAGGTTTACCTCACCCAACTGCACTAGTTCAGTAAAACAACGGGACAATGCAGAGGGGTGGATTTCCCTCCATTTCTCACCAATCAAGTCTATGTTTCCATGCTTCAAAGCAACTGCAATAAATCAGGCAGCAAATCTTAGAGTTTCAGTAAGATGACCTGGTTAAACCATGGGTAAGTAAGTACTATCTCAATATTCTAGCTGGATCTCAGATTGGTAATGTTCAGGCATACTTTCATGGGGTGGGGTGATTCTGCTGAAATCTGAAACTATATTTTCTGAGCATGATCAGTTTCCAAACCATACAGAGTGGCCCTTTGGATCATACTGATGAAACTTGTTGATTTCTTTAGGACAATGGGAGGAGAGGACATGTGTAGTAGGAGTAGAGGGTTGAATTCAATGAGTAGAGACCCATCATTGGTTTTTATCACTGGATTATCACCTTCAAAGAGGTTAGCCTGACTCTACTATCTTTACTATGAAAGTAATTTCTTAAATGTTCATAAAGAGCTCATGAGGCTGGACTTGCTTCTGTAGAAAGGCCTCCTAGGGAAAGATAAACCTTCCAATTAAATGAAGAATTCTCTGGCTATCTCTTCACTGTTAGTTTAGTTATTCTTTCAGGACAAGAGGCAGCTCACATCTGTCAAATGTTAGGCAAGCTTAGACACCCCCTCTGAACTAGTAACAATACCCTCAGAATTGTGGGTGGGTCCTGCTTGTTGCTTGGCTTGAACCAAGGCTATAACTGGGGTCTCTGAGGTCCAAGAACCCTCAACCTTTAGCAGGAAAATCAGAAAGAGATCAGTAAAGGGGTCCTGTAAAAAGCCCCCCTTGGCCTCTCTCTACTTATAAAATCTGTAACACATGTTGACTAGATCCAAAATTATGTCATTGCCTCATAACTTTTTGAGGATCCAACTTCCAAGGCCCTTGGGAGAAGAGCAGTTGTTATTGGAAGGTCAGGATTTAGGACCGACAACTGAAGCCATTCAAGGTCTCCTCGCTGTGTTATTTCCATTGCTTTCAGGCAGCCACAGAGAGATCTGGCTGCTCTCAGACTGACAGCCCAAGCAGCACTGCCATGTAGAAATGAAGTAAACAATTGGATTTTTTCCCTAGGAGAATACAATGATGAGCATGGCCACTGCCAGATCTGTGAAGCCTCGTGTGCCACGTGCTGGGGGCCAACTCAGGAAGACTGCACTAGCTGCCCCATCACAAGGTAAGTGGCCTCTCAGTATCTCCTGTGGTTGGGAGCTCATGGGTGGCAGTATGGAGAGCAGAGGTGTTCACCACCTTAAAGACATCACCTTGGTCCTGCAGAGAAAAAGAACCAAACTCCTACCCATAACACAAAAACGTACCATGATCTGGCCACCACTCACCTCTATAGCATCTTCTCCCCGTGATGCCCTATACCCTCTGCAAGAATCAGTTTCCTGGACATTAGAGGGACTTTCTCATCAATGAAAATAATGGTGCCTTTGATGCCTGCAATTGTATCCCCTCTCACACACCCATCATCTCCATCTGCTTATCAAATATCTACTCATATTTCTAGAGTCAGTTCAAGGGTGAACTGTTCTAAGAGGACATTTTGGCCTCTTCCCAGGATTAACCTTCTCTTTGTTCCTCTGTGCTCTGTATAAATTTCCATAAGAGCACCTGTGACATTTTAAAACATCAATTTACAAATCTCTATATGGCTATAAAGGGGCTATATTACTATGAGCCCCTTGAAATACTCATCTTTTTATTTCCATTACCTATCACAGCACAAGGAAAATAGTAGGTATCCAATAAATGTTTGGTAGCCGAATGAATGGGGAAATAACAAGTATCTGAAAGGAATGAGAATTTGCTAATACACTGGGAATTTCTTTTTTTTTTTCTTTTTTTTTTTTTTTTTTACACTGGGAATTTCTAGCATAGAGAGTTGGAGGCCTGTTGCATTTTTAGTCAACACTCCTCTGATTGGAGCACTTAATATTTGCTGGCTGACTGAATGTTTGAATGAATAGCCCCATCACTGCTCTGCTAGATACACAGGAAACAGTCTCTCTCAAGACCAGTACGATGAGGCTGCTTCAGTGGCAGATGAATCTCTAGGATAGACACTGCCTCTGCTTTGTACAACATTCTTTTCATCTAATTCTTCCTCAGGACTCTAATATCCTGAGCAGGAACTGTGGTTGTATTTGTCTCCCTGTTCCCATTACCCCACAGTGATCAATGCATAGTAATAATTCAAGAAATGATAAAGTGTGTAATTGAAATCATGGGCTTGGCTCTCCAAATAGCTCCCTCAGGAAGAGAAAGAAGAAAGGAAGAGATGGAGGGAGGAAGGGAGATGGACACCAAAGAACAGTCTTAAGAATTGGCCATGCCAGCTGTGGTAACATTTTCCCAGTGTCTGTTTTAGATATCTATGCCTCTAAATATTGGATTTGCAAAGCAGCTTCAGAACATACTCTTAGTTGCAAACATCATTCTGAATATGAGTCCTGTTTCTCCTAACTCCTCACCATATCAACAATAAAGTTCTACTGCATGTTTGGACATCTTTGAACTAAGGGAACTTATTAGCATTTGTTTACTAAGGCAGCTACCATCATCCAGTGTATATTGCAGAAGTCATGATTGTCCCAGCCTCATCAAAAATGAGAAAAAAAAAACCTCTGTTACTATAAGCAGCCATTAACAAAATTGAAGCCCATTGGTACACAAAGACCAGAGATATAGTTCCTGGGCCATTGAAGAAGTATAACTGGCTTAAGCAGCTCATGATTTACCTTTTATTTTATATTTATTTATTTATTTATTTATTTATTTATTTATTTATTTTATGATTTACCTTTTAAAGAAAGCATGTTCATGGATCTTGAACTCATGTGTCCTCCTAAGGAAATCTTATTTCCTAAAAAGAATTTTCTTCTCATTTCTCTGAGTGCTCTGTTTCACTAATCTCTCTTCCTTGATGAAATTTACTTGCAAATATGTCCAAGAAAGGGCACCATATCATGGCAACTACCTGACTTTTAAAATTTTATTTATTTATTTATTTTATTGGAGTTCAATTTGCCAACATATAGAATAACACCCAGTGCTCATCCCATCAAGTGCCTCCCTCAGTGCCCCCTGACTTTTTAATCTGCATCTTCCCCTCAACCCCTAGAACAGGGTTGAGAAGATGAGGAATTAAAACTATTTTGAAAGATGCTGGTGTTGACCTATTTGTTCTTAAAAGGGCAGCAAAGTATTTTTCTTAAGTATTTTCCAAAGCATTTTCTTGAGTGGAGTCAGATCCATTTCCTTGAGTGGAATCAGATGGTCTTGCACCTGCTTTAGGTCCAACTCTGAGTTAGGTGCAAGGTCTATGAATTTTTATAGGTAGCTTAGGAAGTCAAGGTCAAGATATGGCGAAGCACTAAGGGACAAGCAAAGGTGGGACAGCTTTAATACCCTAGGCCTGAAGCAAAAACTGCAACCCAGAAGAGGGGATGCCCGATAGAAACTGGAGTTGTAGGGGACACATCCACTCCAGAACCATGGAAGAAGAAAGCAGAATTGCAGCTCCAGGAGGAATAAATACCCCCAACCTGTCTCTCAGATCTGCTGGCATTTTCCCTGTCTCAAACTAACGAGGCCAGGGATCCCTGGGTGGCACAGCGGTTTAGCGCCTGCCTTTGGCCCAGGGCGCGATCCTGGAGACCCGGGATCGAGTCCCACGTCGGGCTCCCGGTGCATGGAGCCTGCTTCTCCCTCTGCCTGTGTCTCTGCCTCTCTCTCTGTGTGTGACTGTCATAAATATATAAAAAATTAAAAAAAAAAAAAACTAACGAGGCCAATGGGAAACACCACTTACAAGTGAGGGAAGTAAGCATGGGGAGGCATTTTCTAGTGGGCACATTTCAAGGACACAGCAGGACAGAGAGTGACAATAAATGGATCTGCAGCAAGGATAAGGAGACAGAATAACTGGGTCAGTTGGTTTGTCTGAGTTTCTTCTGAGTCTTAAGCTTTTGAATATCTCTAGTCCTATAAGAAAAAAAATCATCTCTAAAAGAGTTTTTATCTAGGAAAAGAGTGTTCATATTTAACTTATAGGTTTACTTCAAAATAATATGGGAGGGAAGTAAATCGGTGGGGATATAAATAAGATTGGCCACATACTGAAATTGTTGCAGCTGAAAGATGAGTACAGGGAACAGGGTACTGTTGTATCTTGTATATGTGTTTATTTTGTGTATATTTAATTTTTTCCTTAATAAGATTTTTAAAAAATAATGTAACCCTGAACTTGTTTTACAGAAAATCAAACTTTAGGAAGCTTTCTCTTTGTATTCTAGTTCTCTCTTTACATTTCCGTAAATCCTTGGGTTTAGCTCCTTAGAGACAATTAAAAACTTGGAGGAAGCAAGAGGTTCCTTTGGCACTGCTATCTAACATGCATAGCCCTGCTATGCCATGATCTTCATGGTCCTCGTGGTCCTCATGGTCTTCCTGGCCCACGCTGGTTTCCCAACCCAGTCATAGAGTCAATGAACTCTATGACTAAAAGCATTAGATTAAAAGCATTAGAAGCACCTCTGTTCTGACCCACCCTCAAATGTTTTATTTGATCTATTTCAATGAAGTCAGGAGAGAAAAAGACTTTTTGCCAGATTTCATTCTGTTTTATTTATTTTTTTTCATTCTGTTTTAATATTAAAGTACTAAGCCATTAAATTTTGTGCCTTGTGATGGCTTATTTAGGCCAAAACAACAATCAGCAGAGGATCCACTAACCCTGACTTGCCTTCTCTTCTGTTCCAGTTTGTATCACACACACACACACACACACACACACACACACACTGGGATGTCTAGAAAATTTAGTGCCAATGTTGAGAACATTACCACTGTCCAGCTCTTTAGCACTTGATATTGCTGACTTCTTCCTTTCCATAAGCCCTGTTGGAACTGGAATGGTTCATTGCTTATGAAAAGGCAAAGAGCATGCATAACTTGGGGGAAGAAATGCCTCCCCTGCAGAGATTAGCTTTTCCAATTTCTCAGAAGTCCAGACTGGATGACTAGCAATCCTAAAGATGGCTAGAGTTGGCTTTATAGGAAATTGTCCTCAATCCCATGGAGCCTAGAGCAAAGCATCTATCCTCTTCCACTAGGGAAGATATGTTAGTGTCAGTGGAAATCAAGTCACTTGAAATTTCTCAAGTTCCTTAGCAATTTTCCTAGAGGGGGATAAGCATGCAGGGGATGATGTAATTCAGTGCCTTTACCAAAGCATGACTGTGTTCCTTCTCTTTCTTGAGCTCTACAAAGAATCACATTCTTACAAAAAACAATGTACTTCACCTATGCTTTCCTTAGGGTAGATATGAAGGGAGGTGGTTTAAAGCACAATTATGTGCTTGATATTTTCTTAAAAATCAAGCACTCAAGTAAGAAAGGCAGCCCCATCCATATATAAACACAAAAGTATTACACCATCGGCTTCACCCCCCAGTCTGCCACCGCCACTTTGTGGATGCTTCTAAATGGTTCCCATCAGTGAGAGTATTAGATCACCTCTCCCAAGAGAAATGATTTCCCCCCTAAACAAATTCATCTCTTCCTATAAAAGGCAAAAGTGATGATACACTTTTCATTCCCTTTTCAACTGAATTTAGAGGGAAAATAAGGAGCCCTCACAATAAACATTCCCATTCTTCCTTCCAGCAGAGCATCTATCTAGTAGCTTCCTTGTTTAGAGACCTCAGAAAGCTTTTACGCAGTTTTTTTTTTTTAAAGGGCAATTTTTGTTTTTTTAACTAGTCACATCCAAATGATTCCTTGAAAAATCTCCTAGCTCAGAAACCGGAGCCAGGGTGGGGCTGGGATATTCCCAGTTGGCATTAGTGCCATCAACTAAAAGTCTGGGCTGGGAGCACAGCCTTCTCATTATACACCATGGCACAGGGGATCTGTTTTGACATGGACAACCAGATGTGCATACGTGTCTGCTTAGGGCTGGGACTCCACGCTCTGCAGTGGGCCAAAAGGATTGTTCACTCCAGTGGAGCTTGATGTGGTGACCAGAACCTGAAGGGCAGAGAATGCAAGAATGAGGTGGCTGTCTGTCTTATGTTGTTGGCTTTAATCCCATAGTTTCCAACAGATGCAAATGACACAGACTTTCAGGGTGTGGAGACAAGACGGAAGATAGCAAGCAGCATAGTCTTCAGGTTGCCTTGCTCCCGTTCCAACTTCCTCCAACCCTGTGACTGAAATGGCCCATCCCCAGTTCAGGGCTGGCTCTGAACAATGGGATTCAGACATGCCAGTGCACCTCAGGCCTACATCTGACCTTCTATGGGATATCCAGGTTGGGTGGAGAGAAGTGGTAGAGAGAGAAAGGAGCCCTACCTTTGCTGACAGGCCCTCTGCTCTCTCAGGCCTGGATGCCAACATTATGCCCTTGGGGACATATGTATGCTACATGGTCAGTTAGCCTCACAACTGATATGATCACTACTACTATAGGGAAACTCGAACAGACCCAATTTGGCACCACCTGTGTTAACTTGGAATTCATTTAGCAAATTCCACAGTAATCCATACAATCAGTGAGCAGAAGGCAGAACAGCAGTTCTCAAAATGTGTTCCCTCGACCAGCAGCATGAGCATCACCCAGGAACTTAAAAAATACAAATTCTCAGCTCTCTCCCCCAAAGACTTGCTGAATTAGAAACTCTGGAGGTGGAGATCCACAGCTCACTTCATCTATCTGCATTACCTATCGGACTTTTAGACTTGGTAAACATTTTGTATATTTCTGAGCAAAGTTCTTGGGTATGATTTACTTACTCACATTTGTTCTTGGGACTACTTTGCAAGGATGAAAAGAAGCAAAACTATGAACATGTTAGCAATAACATTATGATACGTATTTTATGTGTATAAAATCAAAGGTTTTAGAAGCCCACACACTAACTCATCTGGGGTGTCCTTGTGGGTGTTTGCAAGAGAGATTAAATAAGTTGGTACTTTATACATCAGGAAGCACTTGCAAAAATGATGCTCAAAATCAGAGTATACAGGTTACTCGCCATATGTACAGGGCAAGTTTATAAGTAGTATGCGAGCTACAGGACAGTGCTTCATTCTATCCTTTTGAGAGCCCTTGATGTTGACATTTCCCTTGTAAAGTGTACACCTGCTGATAACCAAAGGAAGAATATTTTCTCCAAGGCCTCTGGATTCAGAGACCTATTTAGTGTCTTGAAAGCTTAAAGACCTCCATCTGACTGTGGACTATGTTTGGCTAGGGCCCACAATATGGGTTTAATCCCTGCAGGCACTGGTTAGTTTATTTGGAATCAGAATCAAGACTGCATCCTGAGCCAGTTTCTGGCACGCCTGCTGTTGGGTCCAAACCTTGGGCCAAGGATGGGTACGTGACTAATAGTCCACATGTTCTAAGATGATCAGTCCCAGACATCCTCCTGGTTTCTGGAACAACGAAATCAAGTCTGTGCAGTGAAACATGAACACCACATGTTCCAATACTTACAGCCATTCCAGAAAGTCACCCTTACAAACTCTGAAATCTGCTCTTCCTCTAGGATTCTTGACAAAGGCCGCTGTGTTTTCAAATGTCCCTCCGGGAAATTTGAATTTCAGAACCAATGCCATCTATGCCATTATACCTGCCAAGAATGCCAAGGAAATGAGCCTTCCAACTGCACTTCCTGTGGAGTAGGTGAGGAAGTCTGGCTGTTCTCTTCTTCCTTTCTTCAAACCTGTTCCCCCACTGGTTTGACTCAGAAGCTTCAACTCTGGGGACAAGGAGTTGATATCAGACAGCTGTTCACTGGAGAGTGTGTATAACCTTGAAATTTCTGCTTCTTGTCAGGAAACGAATTCACATTATTGCAGGCACAGACTCACTGCCCCTAAGGAGTTGAGAGAGAAGCTAAGAGATGTCTTTATGGAGAAGGAGAAAGAAAGGTCATTCAGACATGATGTCAGACATGTGACTGTCAGTAAAGCTAAGATTTGTTGAGGCGAAAGTGAAAAGCGAGGATGTTAAGGGAGACACATTCAGTCTTTAAGAGAACTATTGAAATAGAAGCTGTGTCAAGGTCTCCTCAGCCCTGAGCTATGCCTTTTAGAAGTTGTCAGAGCCCTCCTGTAGGAACAAAGGAATTGTTTCAATACAAAAATATTACTTTTTGTCTCAGCTTTAACAAGTCAAGGTTCTGCTGTCATTGGATTATACTCCATGATCTCAAATGTCCTCTGCAGTTTGACCCTTGAATCCCTTTCCAACCTCCCCTCATATGTATGTCCCCCACTTTGAGCTCATGTGGGTCAGATTCATATTTTATTTGATATTTTTAACACTTGAGCCAAATTTAAAAATTGGGGAACTACAAAGAAAAACCTTGGTGGTTTGTTTTTTTGTTTGTTTTTGTTTTATCCAGTTTTGTTTTCGTTTTATCCTGTTTTGTTTTCTCTGCTTTTAAGATTATGAAAATGAAATGAGGGTAAATGAGATAAAATAATAAAGCACTTAAACAGGGCTGGGCACATAAGAAGTACTCAATAAATATTCACTACTACCTTTACTACTGCTACTACTACCACTGTTATTGTTTGTACCTACTTGCTCCTGTGGGCATGTGAATCTCTCTAGCTCAAAGCTGCCCATGATCAAGGTATCTAAGTTAACTCCTTTAAACAGTCATGTATTTTAAATACCAAGACCATCCATATCTGTTTTTTAAACTCAAATTGTAATACCCAAAGTGGTTCAAATAATAAAGCCATGTCTGAACAATACAAGTGGGATTTGAGAATACTTCCTCTGATATCTGAACCTATCACTGTTAATTTTTATATTGTTGATCCAGTTGGATATGTTAGAAAAAAAGGAATATTGCTAAGTATTAATGCACTTAGCCACTCGTGCATTCATGCAACAAATCTCCATTTAAAACTCAGGATATACTCAGCATATGCTGGGCTGTTCTAAGCTTCTGGATCCTGAGGTGATATATGGGGGTATAGAGAATGGACAGCAGCTGCTGAATGGAAAAGGGAGTAGCTTCTCACTGTTCTCCTCAAATCTTCCTGCCTATATCTGAGAAGTTTGGTCCCCTGATAAATAGGATCTTTTCTGAATGGGTCTTGGTGGAAATGGGGTTTGCTAGGGTTTCATAAAGCATCTGAGAAGAACACGGCTTGGAAGGTTGACCCTTGTGTGGTGCCAAGATTCCATGTTCCACCAGAGCAGGGGTTTGTGCTGCATATCAACCTGTGGGTGTAGAATCTCCAACTGTGCATTACATCCTCCCATACCCTCTCTTTCCCTTAAAGGTTAATGTTCTTCCAACTCAGACTTGGAGAGGGCAGACACTTTTTTGCACCACCCTCTGGAAGTCCTCTTTACTTGCATTGTCCCATGGGAACAAACCAGTAGACTTTCTGGTTTGAAATCACAAAAAAGAAAGAGCTTCAGAGCCCATAATCCAAGGGTGTAAATTTTAAATTGGATTTGAACTAGGGGCTTAATTACGGACATATATCAGGTTAGATAATTTGAGAGTGCCAAGTTTATGGACACAAAAATACTTGAATGTCAGCAATTTCGTGTCGTTCGATCTATTGTACTGATGTTAAGATTCTGCACTTGCAACATGGGGTTAGTGATATCTTCATCCACAGGTTCAGCTGCCTTGCACCTTGAAGGTCAATGGTTCTGGATCTTCATGTGGTATATCACGAGTGAACACTAGTGCCAGTTATTTTGGGTAACATAGGTCAGCTATTCTGCAGAGGCAGGAGCATATGGGAGGCTTGATACAGAGAAGATGGATACACACTCAACACAAACAAAAACTGCAGTAGGATGAGGGTTACACATCTTGTTAATCTTGTTTTATGTACATATAAACTGATTATAATCCTTTTTCATTAATTGTGAGTTTATAATTGGTTAGAATTTTCTATTCCCTCCACAAGCAAATTCCCATAGTCTCATATTCAACATATTGCTAATTCTTTCCATGTAGTCTCCAATCCTGACAGAAGCTCAGGACATTCAAAAAACCATTTAAGGAGTCAAAAAGGTGTGCTTGGTCTAGCACTTCGATATGCTGTCATGGTAGGAGTTGGCAACAATGCAAAAATTCAGACTTTTGGACAGTTAATACAAGCGTGTGATTTTGATAACAGAATTCAAAATCATCTAAAAGACTGCACTCTTACAAAGGTGGTTCTATCAGTAAGCATTTGTTTATTCTCATAGGGTCTCTATAGCTCCCAAGCCTGAGAGCTTCCACAGATACCTAAAGGAGCCCTTGGGAAAGCTAAACACTTTTTGACTCATATTTATCCACAGAGTGTGGTTTTTGCTTTTGCAGTGACATCCCAGATGGTAGTCTCTACTCACTCAGATACAAAATATTCAAAAATTATTCCCTGCAAGGAAAACTTTTCAACCATAAGTGTGTGTGTGTGTGTGTGTGTGTGTGTATATATATATTCTACTTTTTGTTAAATGCATTCTTATATTCCTGATCCCCTAGCAGACAAAACACTTTGTTACATCTTTTCTTTTTAATAAAATATCTTAGGCTGTATTAGCTACACAGTTAATTTTGTACATTTTACTTGTTTTTGTTGCCCCTCTATCTGTTCAGACAACCAGGGCCAGGAGCGCTTCCTATATCAGGGGGAATGTTGGGAGAGCTGCCCAGCAGGCCACTATCCTGCCGAGGGGCACACCTGCCGACCCTGCTCAGACAACTGTGAGCTTTGCCACAGTGCACACATCTGTATACGATGCATGAGTGGCTACTTCATAGTGCCCACCAACCATACCTGCCAGAAGCTGCAGTGTGGACAAGGTAAGGCTGCTATGGTCCATTGTCTTATACCAGGAGGTAGTATGAGGAGCTAGCCCCCTGGATGGAGATTTGAACTGACCTCTTGGCTTTAACTTTGGCACCTGGGATGACTTCATGTGACCGTATGTCCAGTGGGGACAGTGATGGCTTTTCTTCTCTCTTCCTCCACATATCATCCTCTGGGTCTCTTCACATTCAAGAGACATAGGAATTCAGCTAATCACAGAGAAATTAATATTGAATGAAGGGTTTGTGGGCAGGGTATAGTGGAGAGAAAATAAAATTAGAATCTGAAGGTCCTGACCAACAATTTTCTCCTTTCCAGTTACTAGTTATGAGACCCATGCAATATCAATCTAATTTCTCTATGCCTTTTTTTCTTCATGTGTGAAAGGGTGAGATTGCACCAAGATGGTTGCTGTGAAAAGTCAATGAAATAAGCCTACCTAAAGCTACTGGAAAATATTAAATGTTGCAAATCATATGTGTTATTGCTATTCCCCAATTCCTTATCTTACATGGAAAAAGGGAGATTAAAAAACAAAGCTTATAGTTTTTGTTCTTTTCCATGTAAGACTTTCTCTGATCTGTATAAGAATTATGCCTGGTCTGGTGCTAAAAAGAGTTACAAGATGTTTCTAGAATAATTAAGAGACACATTCCTTTTTCTGCTTTATGTTTACTAATGTTGCATAGGATTTAAAATTTAAAACAATAATTTCAGAAGGCAGATTTAAAGACAGAATCTGTTCATTTATATACCCAATTCCACATTCCCAGAAGCAGAACTTATTTATTTTTTTTTAGAACTTATTTTCTTAATAAATAAAATCTACCAGCTTGATGTCAAAACTAGTTGCATGGCATATAGTCCAACTTGTTTTATTTGTACCAATCAAGCTGATCCAATCTATTAAATTAATGGAAAGAGATAAGAAGAAGAATTCAAGGTGGTGGTGTAAAAAGACTTTGAACTCATCTCCTCCTACAGATACAACAATTTTATAGCTACATGAAGAATAATTTTCCCCAAAAAAGGACATGAAAAATAGATAAACAACACCTCTACAACAAAAGATAAAAGAGACACATCAAGGGGCACCTGGGTGATTCAATTGGTTAAGCACTCAACACTTGGTTTTGGCTCAGGTCATGGTCTCATGGTCATGAGATCAAGCCCTACATCAGGCTCCATGCTAAGTGTGGACTCTGCTTCAGATTCCCTCTCCCTCCCCCTCTGCTCCTCCACCTACTCACATGCACTCTCTTTCTCTCTAAAATAAGTAAAATATTTTTTTAAAAAAAGAGAGAGACACATCAAGACACAGAAAAAATATACAAAGAAATTGTGGCTAAAAATGTCTTTAATCTGGGGACGGAAACAGACATTTAGGCCCCAGAATCCCAGAGAGTTCCAAATACGATGAAGCCAAAGAGAACCACACCAAGATATACAATTAAAATGGTAAAAATTAAAAAGAGAATCTCAAATGCAGGTACAGAAAAACTATTTAATATACAAGGGAAAACTCATAAGCCTATTAGCAAATTTTTCAGCAGAAACTTTATAGGCAGGCTAGAAAGGAGTGGTGTGACATATTCAAACTGCTGAAAGCAAAAAATTTCCAACCAGTTATACAAGGGAAAAAAATAAAAGGCATTCAAATTAAAAATGAAGAACTAAAACTGTCACTATTTGCAGACTACATGATACTATATATAGAAAACCCTAAAAATTCAATAAAAAGAAACTGATAGAATAAATGAATTCAGTAAAGTTGTAGGATAAAAAATCAATACATAGAAATCTGTGGCATTCTATACATTAATAACAAACTATCAGAAAAAGAAATTAAGAAAACTTAAGTGCAGTTACAATTGTAACTGTAAAATTCAATCAGAATCAAATATCTAGGGGAAAAAAATCCAACCAAGAAGAGAAAAGACCTGTACACTGAAAACTATAAGACTGTGATGAAATAAATCGAAGACATAAATTCTGTGTTCATGAATTGGAAGAATTAATACTATTAAAATGCCCATACTAAAAAAAAAAAAAATGCCCATACTACCCAAAGCAATCTATAGATTGAATATAATTCCTATCAAAATTTCAATGGCAGATTTCATAGAACTTAAATAAATAAATAAATTTAAAACTTATATGGAACCACAAAAGATACTGAATAGCCAGAGTGATCTTAAGAAAGAACAAAAAAACTGGAGGTATCATAACCCTTTTTTTGAACTATATTACAAAGCTATAGTAATCAAAATAGATGGTACTGACACGCACAAAAAACCGACATATAGATCTATAGAACAGAATTGAGAGCCCCAAAATAAACCCACACATATATGGACAATTAACTTATGACAAAAGAGCCAAGAACATAGTGGAGAAAGGATAGTCTTTAATAAATGATGCTGAGAGAACTTGTGAGCTACAAACAAAAGAAGGAATGTGGACCACTTTATTACACTATACACAAAATTTAACTCAAAACGGATTAAAGACTTGAATTTAAGACGTGAAACCATAGCATTCCTAGAGGAAGATGTAAATAGTAAGTTCTTTGATACCAGTCTTAACAATGGTTTTACGAATCACACCCCAAAGGCAAGAGAAAAAGAAACAAAAATAAGCAAATGGGACTACATCAAATTAAAAAGGTTTTGCACAGCAAAGGAAAATGATTATCAAAACAAAAAGCCCATCTACTGAATGGGAGAAGATATTTGCAAGTCATATGCATCCAATAGAGGGTTAATATTCAAAATATATAAGGAACTAATACAACTCAAGACAAAGAACAAATAAACCAATTTAAAAATGGGCAGAGTCTGAGGAGATACTTGTCCAAAGACAACAGACAGATGGCCAATGAGGACATGAAAAGATGTTCAGCATCACTAAATTTTCAGAGAAACATAAATCAAAACCACAATGAGATATCGCCTCATAACTGTTAGAATGGCTATTATCAAAAAGACAAGAAATAACAAGTGCTGGAGAGAATGCAGAAAAAAAGAAAACCTCGTACACTGTTAGTGGAAATGTAAATTGATGTAGTCACTATGGAAAACATAGGGATATTCCTCAAAAAATTAAGAATAAAACTATCATATGATTCAGTTACTCCACTACAAGGTTTTTATCTGAAAAATAGGAGAACACTAATTTGAAAACATATATGCATCCCTGTGTTCATCGCTCCAATTTTTACAAAAGCCAAAAAACTGAAACAATCTAAATGTTCACCAACAGGTGAATGAAATAAATTAGCGCCGCCTTCAGCCCAGGGTGTGATCCTGGAGACCCGGGATGGAGCCCCATGTCGGGCTCCCTTCATGGAGCCTGCTTCTCCCTCGGCCTGTGTCTCTGCCTCTCTCTCTCTCTCTCTCTCTCTCTCTCTCTCTCTCTCTCTGTCTCTCATTAATAAATAAATAAAAACTTAAAAAAAAAGAATAAAATGTTGCCATTCACAATATGGATGGACTATGAGAGCATTATGCTAGGGGAATACGTCAGGAGAAAGACAAATACCCTATGATTTCACTCACACATAGAATCTAAGAAACAAAACAAACTCATAGTACAGAGAACAGACTGGTGGTTGAGAGAAGGAAGCATGGCGATGGGAGAAAGGGCTGAAGAGGGCCAATTATAGGGTAATGGATGGTAACTGGATTTTTCAGAATGATTACTTTGCAGTATATACAGATATCAAATTATGATGTATACCTGAAACACATAATTTAAAAATACATTAAAAAAGAATATTTAGAAAACAAAAATGTGATCTTGAAAACATTAAAATATATATATAGAAGAAAAACAGGGGCACCTGCGTGGCTCAGTCGATTAAGCATCAGACTCTTGGTTTTGGCTCAGGTCAAGATCTTATGGGTCTGAGATTGAACCCATGTTGGGTTCCATTCTCAGCTAGGAGTCTGGATTCTCTCGTTCTGCCCTCCCCCAACTCATGTGCACGTTCTGGCTCTCTCTCCCTCTCTCTCTCTCTCTCTCTTTCTCTTGCTGTCTCAAATAAATAAATAAATATTTAAAAACAATCATAGAGGCCACCTAAGTGGCTTAGTTAGTTAAGCATCTAACTTAGCTCAGGTCATGATTCCTGGGTCCAGGGATTAAGCCTCATATTGGGCTTTCTGCTCAGCAGGAAGTGTGCTTCTCTCTCTCTCTCTCTCTCTCTCTCTCTTTCTCTCTCCTTCTCTCTCCCTTGCCCCTCAGCCCCTACTCGTTCTCTCTCTCTCTCCCAAATACATAAAATATTTTTTAAATTTTTTCAAAAATTAAAAAAACAATTACAGAAGAATGGAAATGAAGAAGGGGTAGAAAGATAAAAACTTAAAAATGACTGAGATACTAGAACCAAAAGAAAAAGTAGAAAATGAAGAAGAGGGAAAAAAATTAAGAGTCAACCCAGGAATTCAAATGATGTAGGTTTTTCAAAGAGTGAACAGCAAAAGCAGAATAGAGAACATTAACAAAGAAATAATCCAGAAAATTTCCCCAGAACTGAAAGGCATGAACTTCTACGTTGAACAAGCCTTCTGCATGCCAGCATAATGGATTTTTAAAAGACACACATCAAGACATATCACTGTAAGAATTTGGAAAATAGATTTTTTTCTGCAAAAGGAAAATCTTAGAAACTCCTACTTCCTGTAGCAGGAAATAGCAGGTTATACAAGAGGGATTGGCTATCAGAGTGACATTGAACTTCCCAACAATACTGGAAACTAAAATATAAAAATGGAACAAAAACTTCAAACTTTTGAGAAAAGAAATTATTTTTCTTTTTAATCCTAAATTCAGTCAAGCCATGAGTCATGTGTGAGGGTAGAAATATTTTCAATCATGTAAGCTTTCCAAAGCTTTAACTCCCATGTATCCTTTCTTGGGAAAATTACTTGTAGAGGATATGTTCCACCAAAAATCAGAACAAGAAATTAGAAAACATAAAGTCCAGAAAATGGGACATCCAAAGGAGGAGAGGGATGAAAGGAATCCTCAGGATGACAGTAAACAAGATAGTAATCCAATAGCTGCAAGATTTCTACTTGTGATACAGTTGAGGATGAATTAAGAACAGATATTGAGAAAACAAAGATGCCAGAAAATAGTAGCACAAGAGAAAACAATAAAGTGTATAAAAACCCCAATGTCATCAGAATATGAATAATAATAGTATAATCATTACAACATAAATACTGAATATTAATCTAGCAAAATTTATAATTTGGGAGGATGAAAAGTATGTCTGTGTTTGTTGGGATTGTGGTGAAACAAAGCGAATCTTGACCACTACAGATAATGCAGAAGAATAAAATCAAGAGGTAGCATCATAAACATGTTATTTAGAGATTCAGGGGTAAAAACTACAAGAAACAGCTAAAATAATTAAAATTTGTTGTCTCTGAGAAAAGGGAAAGGGAAGAAAATAAGCTGCATACCAATATAGTTTCATAGCAATGAATGTGTCTCCACTTAGCAAAAATGAATTGTTTCTCATTCCTCTTGTATAGGTCAAATCCAAGACCCAGACTATGAAGAGTGCGTGCCTTGTGAAGAAGGATGTCTGGGATGCAGTTTGGGTATGCCACCTTTCTTTGTTGCCTAAAGAATTTAAATAGCCTTTTTTTTTTCTTTCTTCCCACACAACGTAATTTTTTCAACAGGAATTTGTCATCACTGGTGTCACCACTGATACCCATTAAGTAGGCTCACTCCCATGCAAACAGGGTCGTGGTGAGAGATGCTCCCTTTTGAGACAAAGGAGAGGTCACTTATCTTCATGAAACCCACGTTTAGGAAAGTACAGGCATCTTTTCCTCCAGTTGTTGGTAATCTGGCAGGGGATACCCTCCGCAACCATCTTTCCAGTTGCATAGGATGTGGCCTCTCCTTGGCTTCTCAATGTCACAAATATGGAGATGATGGTAGGAGACAGTGGTAGAAGAAAGAAGCTCAAAGGCAAAGAAATGCCTAGTTAATCTAACTCATCTGGCATGTGATTCAGAAACCTCCAACTTTGGGAGTTTTCCTTTGCAGAAATGGCTCCACTGGTTGAAGCCTAAGACAACCCTTGAGAAGAAAGCAATGTGCTGACAATGAGTTGAGATCCCCACCATAAAAAAAAAAAAAAAAAACAAAAAAAAAAAAACTGTCTTTGTCAGTCTTCCACATAATTCTCTAATTCAAATCACTGATCTCTTTCTCCCCATGTATACCTGCTTTTCTGTGGATAGGAGGAAAGGGACAGTCTGTACCATACAAAACCACTGGATTGGATGTAAAATGAAATATAGAGAGGCCACCAGATTCCAAGAATGTATCTTAATGCAAATTTAGTCAAGATATTTAAAATAATTAGCATTTGGATCTGTAGATCTTTGAAAGGAAACCCAACGTAAATTAAAGATTGATGGAGTTATTTCTATTTATGGAGTTTCTCTATTATTGGTTAACTCCTCCTTCTAAAACTTTAATGTGCACACAAATCCCATGGGAGATTTGCAAAATGCAAATTCACAGATCTAGGTAGGGCCTGAGAATTACATTTCTAATAAGCTGCCTGGTGAAGCCAAGGCTTCATCAAACACTCATGAGGTTGCAAGAGGTCAGGCTATGCCAGGATTAAGTAGACTTTTTATTGGCTTTACCTAATGAATTTCCTTGAATTCTTAAATGTTATACATGAATTATAATTTATCTGATGGCTGGAACGGGTTCTCTCTGCCCTACCTGGAAATAATATATTTTCTATAGTATCTGTAACTACAAAACAGAGGTTTTAGGAACTTGAATACCATTCTCCCATTATCTTCCACTATGAAATGGGGCATATGTTACTGGAAAATAAAATATAATAAAGAAATCACACTCAAGAAGTGTGACATTTAGAGTTAAGTGTTAACATTTAGAGTAAGCGATTTAAGGGTAAAATGTGAATTTTCTGGGAAGCAAAAATAGACCAAAACATAAGCAATAAAAGTACTAAAATTGAAAAGATAAGCAAATTCTAATGTATTTTGTAAAGTTATAGGAGGTGGTATTTCTTTCATGGAGCAAGGATAAATGTCTTGACTATCTTGATTTCACATTTTGCCTATTTCAAACTATATTTCCCCATCAGATTTCATATTCCAGCTAGTTTTTGTGGTCTCCTTTTGCACCTTGGCTCTTATTATATGTTATGTGACCATGCTAGCACCTTTGTGTATCACAGAGAAGGGTGTGATTATGTCTGTGTATGTGTGTGTGCACACCTGCCTGTCTGTAAAATCATAAAACTTGCAAACAGTGACAAGCATGATCACTAGGGATCTACATTGTGCCCACCCTTCCCTTAGCTGATCTGGCTACAGATGAGACCAGGGGTAGCCACTGGAAAATAAAATCCATATCAGATATAAGCCATCTGGGGACTCAAAATCCCAAAGAATCAACCTATAAAAAGAGGTAAACTAGAAAGTTTGATTCACTCTGCAAAGAGCTATTGAAATATTTAGTTCACTCACTCTTTGAAGAAATTTAAACGGTCTACAGTGTGTTGATGCTCACTGGGGCACTGGGAATATAAAGTTGATGTGGCTGTGATCCTACTATAAGGGCCTCTCTGGCTGTTAACAAGTGACACACCTGGAACTAAATCTTTTACAGGGCAACTTGCCAGAATGGAGAGAGGTACAATGTTCAGTGAGATCACAGGAAAAGGACTGGAATATTCTAAATGTTGCCAGTTTCTCCTTTTAAATTAGAAATTTTATTTTAATTTATAAAGTCTCTATATGTTGGACCTTGTATATTTTTATATTGCCCTGGCTGAATTCAATTATCACCTTATCTTTGGAGTCTTTGTTGATATTTGCAATTGAGTTAAATCTCTTTTCTTGCTTCCCCTTGTTTGTAGGCCAATGATAAAACTTTTTACAGCTGATCTGTGTAATATTTGGTGCATACCTATCTTTCTGCCTGGACACTAAACTACTTAGAATAAACTCTATGACTTATGCACTGTGCTGTCAAAAGAACTAGCAGCAGGCCTAGGATATAATAAATGTACAATAGATGTATGATGTATAATGTTCATTGAATTGAATTTGAGAGTTGCTGAAACTTAAAATGGAGATGCACGGCTCAAGATACCCAGGGATCTAGATATGATGTTTTCTCTATTCAAACTTTAATGGGCCAAGAAGAGTAAATAAATCATGTGATGTAGAAATAAATAATTATTCATAAAATATTAGAACTAGAAGGGAGATTTGAAAGGGACCCGGTTTATTGGATTTCATATTTTTAATAAGATACAAACATAAATGTTAAAAGATATAAATAATTTACCATAGATTTTCCTAAGGTTCTTCTTATGAGAAGGGACATCATCCTTTAGAAAGAAAGAGCTCCATTTTCTTCCATTTTAATAATGTAGATTCATCTTTAAACCTGAGCTAGATAACCTCTAGAAGAGTTACAGAAAAGTGAAATCAGTTGCTTTGACACATTTTTTTCTACACCATGTAATGATTAGTTGTTGGAAATAGTGACATTTTTTCTGAGGTTTTTTATTGCTTTCCAGATATTTAGTGCAACTATAGATTAAGATTTTTTTACACCCAATAAAAAAGAACTCAAATTCCAGATTGATCTTGTCTAGGTCCTCGGTGGGGTTATTTATTATTCTGAGGAAAACTTTACCAGAAAGAGGAGATAAAAGGAAACAAAATTAAAAAGTGGCTGTTGTATTTTGAGGAAAATATTGAATTTGCTATTCTAGGATAAAACAAAGATGTTTTTATTATTATGGGGTTAGATTTCTCTTTTTTTATTGAGATATAATTGACATAGAAAATTAGTTTCAGGTGTACAAATAATGATTCAAAGTTTATATACATTGTAGAGTGATCACCACAAGAAGTCTAGTTAATAGCTGTCACCTTAGAGTTACAGATTTTTTTCTTGTGATGAGAACTTTTACAATCAACTGTCTTAGCAACTTCAAATATACAGTGCAGTATTATTAACTATAGTCATCATGCTGCACATTATATCCTCAGGATTTATTTCTTTTATAAGTAGAAGTTTGTATCTTTTGACATCCTTCACCCTCTGCCTCTGGTGACCACCAATTTGTTCTCCCTTGGATTTCTTTTCTTTATTAGTCTGAACAAACAGATAGCATTTTATATATTGCCATCTTGTTCCAAGATGATTGGATGCAACATCCTTTTTCATTGTAGCTAGTATCTTGAATGGAAATTTTAACTAAGATAAATCAAAGTTTTTGAAATTATCTCTCTTCATTAATTGAGAGAATAAGTAAATGGACTCACTTTTACTTAATGTGTTGAGGTGCCTTTTTGGTTTTAATTTAAAGGGTGTAATAAGGGATCCCTGGGTGGCGCAGCGGTTTGGTGCCTGCCTTTGGCCCAGGGCGGGATCCTGGAGACCCGGGATCGAATCCCACGTCGGGCTCCCGGTGCATGGAGCCTGCTTCTCTCTCTGCCTGTGTCTCTGCCTCTCTCTCTCTCATTCTATGTGACTATCATAAATAAATAAAAATTTAAAAAAAATTTAAAAAAATAAAATAAAATAAAGGGTGTAATAATAGGTATGACACCTGATTATAGCCAAAGACTTAGGGCCTATACTTACAACTCCACTGACTTAATAATTGATTTTAATCAAATTACTAAGATGTGCTTACTTCCTTACCTTGTCAATAAAATAAATGTCAATATGCCTTTATCTTGCTTAAAAGTAGGTGATAAAATTCCATTAATTTTTGCTCATTTAAATGGCTTAAGTCCCTACTCTTGGGAGAAAATATACACAAATTGAAAAACTTTAAGTACTTGCAATAAAAGAAAAAGGCAATAAGGGTCAAACTGGACCAAAAATAGAAGAGGAAGGAAATCTCCCAAATTCACTATATGAGATAAGTATTACCCTGATACCCAAATCAGACAAGATACCACAGAAAAACAAAAAAAGAAAACTAATGCCCATTCTCCTTGATGAGTATAGCTACAAAAATCCTCAACAAAGTTGTAGCAAACTGAACTCAACAATATTTTCAAAGGATCAAGTAGGATTTATTCTGAGGTTGCAAGAATAGCTCAATATTCATAAATCAATCAACGTGATAGTAACATTAACAAAATGAAAGATTAAAAAACATGATCATCTCAATAGATGCAGAAAAATCATGAGACAAAATTCAATATCCATTCATGATAAAAACTCTCAACAGGATAGGTTAAGAGGGAACATATCTCAACATAATAAAGGCTATATATGAAAAACTCGCAGCTAATATCATACTCAATGCTGAAAACTGAAAACTTTTCCTCTAAGATAAGGAACAAGACAAGAATGTCCATTCCTAATCTATAGATTCAGGGCACTGGGAATGAAACAGTGAGCATCAACACATTGGAAACCATCTCTAGTACTAGAAATCCTAGCCTCAATGATAAGACAAGAAAAATAAATAGAACGTATCCAAATCATGAAGAAGTAAAACTGTCACTATTTGCAGATAACATAACACTATATATACACAAAACTCTAAAGACTCCACCAAATAAAACCTGAGAGAACAAATGAATGCAGTAAAGTTGCAGGATATATAAAATCAATATACAGAAATCTGTTGTATTTTTATACACTAATAACAAAGTAGCAGATAGATAAATTAAGAAAACAATCCAATTTATAACTGCATCAAAAAATAAAATACCTAGGAATAAATTTAACTGAATAGGTGAAAGACCTATACTCTGAAAACTATAAGACAGTGATGAAAGAAAGTGAAGAGGACATAAATAAATGGAAGATATTCCATGCTCATGAACTGGAAAAGTTAACACTGTTAAAATATCCATAGTATGTAAAATAATCTATAGATTCAGTGCAATCCCTATCAAAATACCAAATAGTATTTTTAACAAAACTAAAACAAGTAATCTTAAAATTTGTATGGAACCACAAAGAACACAAATAGCCAAAGTAATCATGAAAAAAAAAAAAAAAAGAAAGCTAGAGGTATCATGCTCCCTGATTTCAAGATATGCCACAAAGATATGATAATCAAAACAGTATGGTACTGGCATAAAAACAGACCCAGAGATTAACAGAACAGAATAGAGAGCCCAGAAATAAATTGACACCTATATGGACAATTAATCTATGACAAAGGAGGCAAAAACACAATGGGGAGGTCTCTTCAACAAATGGTGGTGGGAAAAACTGGACAGCTACATGCAACAGAATGAAAGTAGAACACTTTCTTAACACCATACATAAAAGTAAACTCAGGACACCAGTAGTGGAGCATCTACCTTCAGCTCAAAGTGTGCTCACAGCATCCCAGCATCCAGTCCCACATCAGGCTCCCCAGAGGGAGCCTGCTTCTCCCTCTGCCTGTGTCTCTGCCTCTGTCTCTGTGTCTCTCTGCCTGTGTCTCTACCTCTCTGTGTGTCTCTCATGAATAAATAAATAAAATCTTAAAAAAAAACCCTCAAAATTGGTTAAAGACCCGAATCCACAAAACTCCTAAAAGAAAGTATAGGCAGTAGTCTCTTTGATACTAGCCTTAGCAAAATATTTATGGATATACCTCCTGAGACAAGGGGAACAAAAGCAAAAATAAACTATTGGCAGTACACCAAAATGAAAAGATTTTGCACAGCAAAGGAAACCATCAATAAAATGAAAAGACAACCTGCTGAATGGGAGAAGATATTTGCAAATCACACACATCCAATAGTGTTAAAATCCAAAATATATAAAGGACTTATACAACTCAACACCAAAAAAATCCCAAAACAATCTGGTTAGAAAATGGGCAGAGCACATGAATAGATATTTTTCTAAAGAAGACATATAGATGGCAAACAGACACATGAAAATAAGCTCAACATGACTAATTACTAAAGATAAGCAAATTAAAATTAATGAGATATTACCTATGCCTGTCAGAATGGCTATAATCAAAAAGACAAGAATTAACAAATGTCGGTGAGGATGTGGAGAAAAAGGAACCCTTGGGCACTTTTGTAAGAGTGTAAATTGTTATGGCCATGGTGGAAAACAGTATGGAGTTTCCTCAAAAAATTAAAAATAGAACTACCATATGATCCAGTAATTTCATTATTATTTATGCAAAGAAGATGAGAACACTGATTTATAAAGACATATGCACCCATATGTTTATTGCAGCATTACTTGCTATAGCCAAAATATGGAAGCAACCCATGTCCATCAGTAGATAAATAGATAAAGAAGGTGAGGTGTATACAAACATGCTCACATGCACATGCACGATGAGATATTATTCAGCCATAAAAAAACATGAGCTCTTGCCATTTGTCACCATGGACCTATAGGACCTATACATGGACCTAGAGGATATCATGCTAAGTGAAAAAAGTCTGAGACAGACAAATATCTTAATGATTTTACTTACGTGTGGAACCTAAAAAACAAAACAAACAAATAAAAACAGATTCATAAATACAGAGAACAGATCAATGGTTGGAAGAGAGAAGGAGGGTAGGGAGTGAGCAAAACAGGTAAAGGGGATTAAGAGGTATAAACTTCCAGTTATACAATAAATAATCACAGAGATAGAAAGTACAGCTAGGGGGATCCCTGGGTGGCACAGCGGTTTGGCGCCTGCCTTTGGCCCAGGGCGCGATCCTGGAGACCCAGGATCGAATCCCACATCGGGCTCCCGGTGCATGGAGCCTGCTTCTCCCTCTGCCTATGTCTCTGCCTCTCTCTTTCTCTCTCTGTGACTATCATAAATAAATAAGAATTTTAAAAAAATTTTAGAAAGTACAGCTAGGGAATACAGCTAATAATATTGTAATAACATTGTATAGTGACAGATGGTGACTACCCTTATGTCATTGTGAGCATTATGTAATGTATAGATTTTAAAATCACTGTGTTATGCTCCTGAATATTGTATATCAACTGTACTTAATAATAAACATTTTTTACAAGATAAAGCTCAAATAAATTAAGTGCTAAATAAGGAGACCAACATCTGTAGCAATAGAATTTAGAAAAGGAGGGAACCTCTGGGCACTGAAATGGTCAATGAAAGTTTCCAAGAGGATGGGTGTTGGAATTTGCATGGACTTTAAACAGATAAGAAGGCAGAGCTACATTATGGAGTGGCTTTCAAATCAGAAAACAGAGGGGAAAAAAAGGTCCAGAGGGAAGAATTTTTCCCATGGATTGTAGGACACTCAGTGTACCTGTTTTGCAGAAGGAATACAGTATATCCCTCCTCCCACCACCACCCTATCCACAGATTCACTTTCTGTGGTTTCAGTTTGTCACAGTCAACTGAGGTCCAATAGCAGGGAATCCACCTTTTGACGTATTGTCAGAAGTCAGTAGTAGTCTAAGACCACGTCACAATGCCTTTGTCATTCACCTCACTTCATCTCATCACGTGGTATTTTATCATCACAAGAAGGGTGAGTACAGTACAATAAACATTTTTGAGAGAGGAAAACCACACTCACATAACTTATTATATGTTATATGTATATGTTATTATAGTTATTCTTAGTGTTGTTAATCTCTTCCTGTGCCTAATTTATAAATTAAACTTTATTACAGTTATGTACATATAGGAAAGAACATAGTATATATATATATATATATATATATATATATATATATATATATATATATTGCTTGGTTTTATCCATGGTTTCAGGCAGCCATAGGAGTCTTGGAACATATACCCTACAGATAAGAGGGAAGTACTATAAAGTAAATATAAGAGAAAAAACAAAGAAGTTTAGAGAACAGGTGGAAAACCGTATCTTGAATTCTGGTTGAGTAAGTTTTAAAGTATACTGTGGCTAAAAGGGAATAATTAAAAGTTCTTTTAAAAGAGAGAGAATGTTTTGAAAAGGTGTTTTAAGAAGATTAACTTAGCAACTGTGTTAACTACAGCCAGGATAATTGAAAGGAAGAATGGCAGTAGGCAGAGAAATCAGCCAATTATCAGAAATCTGGGTATGAAGTAACAGGAGCCTGATCTAAGGTAACAGCCAGGAAATTATGAAGAAAGAGCTAGGTTTTAAGAGCTAGATGCAACAAATGGCTCTTGAGCATAAGAAAAAATGCTTAACCTTGTTCATTTTGTGGGTAATGCAAATTAAAACCACCATGACATACCATTTCTCACCTGTCAGGTTGGCAAAAATTTATAAGCTTACAATGCACTGTATAGGCAAGGCTGTAGGGAAACAAACACTCTTATTTATTACTCTTATTATTAGAAAGATAGAATCTTACAACTACTGTTGAAGGAGATTTTGGCAGTATATAACACAATTACATATGCATTTATCCTTACCCTATGGCATCTCTTCTAGGAATTTACCCTGAAGATGCACATCCACACATTCAAAACAGCACGTTCACTGTGTTACTCTTTGTAGCATTATCTGTGGTAGTTAATCACTGGAAACATCCTAAGTGCTCACTCATGGAAGACTGGTTGAATAAAATAAGGTACACATACACTGGGGAGTGCTGTGTGGCCATGAAAAGAAAAAAGATCCATACGAATTGTTAGTGATTTCACAAAGTACTGCTATGTAGAAGGCAAGGAGAAAAAAAAAACCATACACAGTATTCTACCTTTTGGATATACTTGTGAGCTTATATACATTTTTTTTGTTTATTTTTGAATAAACCAGAAGAGGTGAAGGAGATGGGAAGAAAGCTACTCTAGATATATCTTTGTACAGAGTTTTCATTGGAATCATTGTAAGGGTTTCTATATTCATAGGAAATGACATACTAATTAGTGTGAATGGTCCCCACTGGCCACTTTGGGATAATTTGATTGTCAAAACATGGATGATAAAGAATCACAATTCAATTAATAACAATAATCCATGCATCAATAATGATGTTTAAAGACGAGAGAAAGGAAAAAGGAGGGAAAATAAAGGGGATGGCTTTTTACAACAGTGTTAGCTGGCATGTATGCAAGGAAAGAAGTAGGTTATCATTTTATACCCCCTAGTGTATTGACTCAAAAGAAAGTCATCAGTGGGTGAAAAACTGGGAACACAATAATTGTGGAGACTCAGAGTACTTCATAGTTAATGACAATGGGGGGGGATTTGCTGGTTACTAACTTAAGTTATTACACTTCATATCATAAATTCCATCCAACTTGATACCATGTGTTTCCTGATGTGATACGTTAACAAGTACACAACATTACCTAGTATCCTTGACAACATTACACAACATTATCTAGTATCCTATTATCCTTGTCTAAACCAATGATTCCCAACTAGAGATGATTATGACCCCGGGGACATTTGTCAGTGTTTTGAGACATTTTTGGTTGTCACGCCTAGGGCGTTGTTACTTGCATCTAGTGTGCAAAGGTCAAGGATGCTTCTAAACATTCTATAATACACAGGATGGCCTCAACAACAAAAAATCATCTGGTCTAAAATGTCAATCCTGAGGTTGAGAAACTCGTATTTAGCCTGAGGAGCACTACAAGATAAATCCAGAATGTGAGATATCTATAAGACAACTGACCCACACTCCTAAAACAAAACAAAACAAAACAAAAACAAAAAAGGGAGTCAATCAAGAGAATAAAGAGCTAAAACAACTAAAAACAAGTGTAAATATTTGTTGGAGATTGGATTTTTAAAGTTTTAAAAAATATTTGGGGGACAATTAAGAATATTTGAATATAAATGAATAATATTGAATTAATATTTCTGCAGCTGTGGCAATTGTGCTGTATTAAATAGCAGCTGTTCCTTTGTTTAGGAGATGGATGGAAAAGTATTTAGGGATGAAATGTCATGATGCCTACAACTTATTTTCAAATAGGGTTCAGGGGGAAGAAAGATCTAGCTGAAGCATACAAAGTTGTTCATTGCACTATTTCAGCCATTTTGTAGCTTAAAAATTGTTTTAAGCTGGAGGAATAAAAGTACTTCATGCTCTCAGCTGAGAGGATACAGAGGCAAAGACATCCAAATAGCAATAAGTATACCACAGGTCCAGATCTTGATTTCCTAACCCAATTCTCCAAAAAAGACACCAAGGCTCATGGAGAACTGATGATTCTGGGACTGGGCAGGAAATACAGATGAGCCTACGGCATCTTGGAGTGACAGAAAGTAAGGAAATGCTCCAAGAAAGAAAAACACCACGGTGTAGAAGGTATATCAAAGGGACATGGAAAGGAACTAGAAGTGTTCCCAATAGCCAAGGCAGGAACAATTTGAGCAATAATATAAATAAAATAGTATTAGCCAACAATAAAATAAAATTTCTTAAGTTTATATTTATATAAATAAGTCAATGGTTGAATAAATAAGTAAATGGAGAAGAGAGATGAATCTTCAGTGCAGAAGAATTCCAAGTAACTTATTTAGCACTCCTCCCTCCAGGAAGTGGGGCATAACCCTCACCCCTTAAGTGTAGATTTCATGTAGTGACCTCCAAGAGCACACTTTGAAAGGGAGAGGGGAAAGAACTTTATAGAAAATATCTGACAAGCACTACCTCAACCAGGTGATCAGGTCAACACCAAGAGTGTTATACTAATAGCACATACCCAGGGTATCTGGGTGGTTCAGTCAGTTGAGCATCTGACTCTTGGTTTTGGCTCAGGTCATGATCTCAGGGTTATGGACTCAAGGCCTGCATCAGGCTCCATGCTCAGTATGGAGTCTGCTTGTCCCTCTCCCTCTGCTCTTCCCCCTGCTCATGTGCTCTTTTTCTCTCTCTCTCAATATCTCTTTCTTTCTCGAATAGATAGATAAAATCTTTAAAAAAAAAAAAAAACAACACATACCCTTGATATGATGATATGATGTCATGAGAATGGCACTTCACTCCTGTGGTCTTCTACCCCAAAACCCATAACCCCAGTCTGATCATGAGAAAAACATGACAAATCACAATAGAGAATACTTTGTGAAATACCTGATTAGCACTCCTCAAATCTGTCAAGATCATCAAACAGATCAGGTCTGAGAAACTGTCACAGACAAGCAAAGACTACAGAGATATGACAATTAAATTCAACATGGTATCCTGGAGAGGATCCTGGGATAGAAAAAGACACGAGCTAAAAGCTAAGGAAATCTGAATACATTATGGACTTCAGTTAATAATAATTATGTCATCATAATAAAGGGCATGAGAATTATTTGGGGTTTTGGAAGTGTTCTCTATCTTGACTGCTAGGGGTGATTATATGGCTATACATTTGTCAAAATTCATAGAACTATACACCTAAAAAGGACAAATATTACACTATGAAAATATTTCAAGAAATCTGACTTAAAAAGTGTAATGTTACAGTAAACTATTAATCCTCCTCTTTCTTGTCCCTACATGGCTTAACGTAATAATAACCTAACTGTTTTAGCACTTACTGCACACTCTACTAATGTTTCAGGTGCTATACTGAGTTCCTTAAGTATATTACCTCTTTTAACTCTAAGGAGTATATGTCATTGTTGTTCACATCTTGCAGATGAAGAAATTAAGCTTAGAACAGTGAAGCAACTTGCATAAAGTCACAGGGCTGCTAACTACTAAAAGTAGGAATTGATTCTACAAAGCCCAAGACCAAAACCTGTGTGTTTGACAACTACTCTATTATACCACTGAATGTTCTTCCCTTCTAATTCTAGAGAAAAGAGCATTATGCTTTATGGAATCATAAAAAGATAAAAGAAAATTTTACTTCCTGCCCCCTTCCTCAGGTCTACACACAATAACCATTGTACTTCATTGGGCTACAGCTTTATATCCAATGACATGACTGAATTTACCAGGCAAACAGTGAAACTGTTGATAATAGCCATGCAAATTGATTTGGGGTCATGGTTCACCTGAAGCTGTCAGCCTTAAGGACATACATCTGGAATGTTCTGACACTAGGCAGAGCAGACAGGGGAATCCATAACAGAAAGTAGGCAGACATGCTCTCAATTAGCTCTGGATTCCCCCACTGCCCTTATAGGGGTATGATTGGCAGGAAATAACCCTCTCTCCTCCACATGAATATGAGGTGAACTCTCCCCACTCTGTATCATATTAAATTCAAGTTTCAGGTCCAGGAATTAGAGAACCAATCTCATTGAAGCTTGCTACTCTATCGTTGTATGAAGGAGTGAGACCTCGTTCATAGAAGAAATGAACATCTGAGACAAGTTCACATTTTAGTTTTCCAGTGGGGCAAACATACAGAGTTTCAAATCAGATATCGTGATCACAGATCTCTATTTATTTCACTACGCAGATCTTCCACTGGAACTTTTCCAAAAACTTTTGGGGAGGGGGGGAACCAGTATCAAACAGTTTGGGTACCTTCCAAACCAAAGGCATCACTCTCTAGCCAGGCAACCTTAGTGTATGACTTGGATGGTTATACCTGAACTCCATGGACAGTTCAGGATCTCTCTTCTTTAAATGGCCAAACGTGGGGATCCCTGGGTGGCTCAGCAGTTTAGTGCCTGCCTTCAGCCCAGGGCATGATCCTGGAGTCCCAGGATCAAGTCCCACATCAGGATCCCTGCATGGAGCCTGCTTCTCCCTCTGCCTGTGTCTCTGCCTCTCTCTCTCTCTCTCTCTCTGTCTTTCTCTGTCTCTCATGAATAAATAAATAAAATCTTAAATAAATAAATAAATAAATAAATAAATAAAATAAATGGCCAAACAAAAGCCAGCTTCAGAAGAAGGATTAGAATCTAAATGCACTGTCACCAGTTTGCTGAAGAAAGGAGAAACAAGCAAGCTCCATTAGAGAGTGATTTATTAAAACAACATAAACTGCTTGTCTTTTTCATTAGAGCCTTCCTCTCCCTTCATTTTCTAAATGAAAACTCATTTCAAAGATGAGGGTTTTGAAAAAAGAAAACCTTAGGGGCACCTGTGTGGCTCACTCAGTTGAGCGCCCAACTCTTGGTTTTGAGACAGGTCATGATCTCAGGATCATGAGATTGAGCTCCCTATCAGTCTCCTAGCTCAGAGGGAATCTGCATGCCCCACCAGCTCCCCCTCTGCTCTACCCCACTCACTCTCTCTCAAATGAATAAATAAAATCTTAAAAAAGAAAAAGAAAAACTTAAAAAGGGGGGACCAAAAGTTGGAAGAATTTGCAGAAATTCTGCAGTGTCATGGTCACTTAGTCATCCTGGCTTTCTTCATAAATTCACTTAGCAAATATTTATTACATGCTTTTGTGCTTTCTGCCATCCCATCACTTGTTCAGTTTATTCCACAAATAATAGGACCGAATAACCTAGTATTTATCAAGCATCATCATTCACCAGCACACTACTAAACACTAAATGTTAGATGATATGTCCTCACATCTACAATCTAATGATGTTTTCAGATGGAGAAACTGAGGATTAGGGAAGTCTTGAAACTCGATCCATTTTATGAGTGTAGGTAGTAACAGAATGATTAGATGGTCAGCCCTAAGCAACTTGCGCATAACTTTGTTTACTGTGTTGACTTAGAAGCTCTTTGTCACATGTACACACTAGGATCGGCAGGGTTGTGCCCTGATACCATATGACCCCCAAATCTCAGGAGCCTGAAAACAACAAAGGTGTTTGTTCACTTGTGCTATGTCCCCATTGTGGGTCAGTTAGGAGCTCTGCTCTTCATGGTCCTCGACCCAGTGCTCAAGTTGATGGAGTACTCATTACCTTGTCATGGCAAAGGAAAGTACATTGGCTCTTAAAGCTTTCCCCAAGATGTGACACTTGTAACAACTGCTCACATTTATTTTGGCCAAAGCGAGTCATGTGGCCATGACTGAGCTCACAGGATGGGGAAATGCAATCTTCCTACATAAAGAGAGGAACTAATACCACGAATGTCTTATGCCATTCTCACCATGGTGATGACTGGGACTGTTACTGGTGTATGCCGAGGTCTCACGTCATATGTTTGTGCGTGAAATTGTCTCAAACATGTGCCCGCTGTGTTTTACTGATTGCTGTCTTATGCCCCTCTGACCTTGCCTATTATCCTCCTTTGGCAGTGTCTCACTTTTTCCTTCTATCAAAAGAATTCTTCTGAAGAAGTTGCTATTTCTTTTTTAACTGATGGAGTCTCCCAAAGTATGCTCTCTCTCACTTCTCTGATCCCTTGGCGGCTGAAGAATCAAAAAAAAAGGACCAGTGATAAATGACATGTGGTCAGTGGGTGGTGAACTGTCAGCTGAAAGAACCTTGACCTTTCTTTACCCCACTCTTTCAAATCCCTGTTGTGAGAATAACAATAAGCTAGTACCCTTGCCTTTATCTGCTGCCCAAGGAATGTGTCCATATGAGCCCAGTCTTGGGAATTTGGACAACTTTCTTTCATTTTTAAAATTTTGGTTCAAGAAATATTTGCTAAGCATCTACATCAGGCTAAGATGGGGATATGAAAGAGAGTAAAGCATGTTCTCTACTCTCAAAGGGCTCACATGTAAATGGAGAAGGCCAGTGGTTCTCAGCCCTAGATGCACATTCAAATTCCCTGAGGGAGAGGTAAAATGCAATGCTGGAACCCACTCCCAATGTTTCTGATTTCATCGGTCTGGGGTAAGTCTCAGGCATCAGTGTTTTTTGAAAACTCCCCAAGTGATTCTAATATGCAATCAGAGTTGATTAAGATGGGTATACACAAACCGCTGATTAAGATGGGCATAGAAACACATAATTTCAACATGTTTAGAATACTTTGTTGAGAATGGAAGCTGAAGCAGAGGTAGATTTATTATAATAATTATAACTTATTGTCAACTTCATGTTAGGTGCTCAGCTACGTAGGCACTTTGCAAGCATGATATTTATTTAATCCTCCATATGATCCTCTCTGTTCGAAATCCTTACCTCCATTTTATAGATGAGAGCACCAAGACCCAGGGAGTTTTTGTAATTTGCCCAAGGTCACAGAGCTAGCCAGGTTTAGAGCCAAATTCAAATCTAGGACTGTATGGCTCGAGACCCACAGAACATCCAAATAATTTGCTCTTTTTTTCAGAGTAGACTGTACTTATACACCATTTTTCTAAAGAATATAAACGACAGTCATGGAAAGGTCAACCTGCCATATTTGTTTCATTCTTTGTTACTCTCCTATGCTCTATAGCTGTGCCCTGTGAAGTTTCCCTTTGCTCCCTGTCCTATGTTCAAGTTCACATTCTTATGGCTACGGGGGAGAAGAAAATAGTGGCGAGGTATTCTAAGTTCAATTCTAGAGCAATGAGCTCACCATCTTGGCTCCTGGTGTTATTACATTGTTTTCCCCCAGAGCCGGGTATAATCAAAATTCCTCCTACTTGTTGTGTAACTGACCTGCAAAGTTGAGCTGCAAGCCAAGGCTGTCTGGATCACGTATGCTTGTACAAAGAGAACTGAGCCAAGTACTTCCAAAACAAACCTAGTGAAACAAAAGCATAGAGTGTGGCCGAGCACAATATATAGGGCAGAGGGGTTCAGAAGACCGTCTGCCATTCCTGAGAGCAATGTGGGGTTTGTGGCATTAAACTTCCAGTGACTGGGGGCAGGGGCATTTGGGCTGATGGAATGGACTTCACTTTTACAGAAGTATCTAGAAACCAGTGAGAGCATCTCTTTCACATGCTTAAGAGCAAAAAGTTGGAAAAACGTTGTCAAATTACTTTCTTTTGGTGAAATATTTTTTATTTTTCTAAAATCCCTCAGCAACCAAGATCTCAGCCTGTGTCTATCAAGTTCAAAACAAAAGTAAAAGTGAGACCAACAATAATGACTAGAACTTTGGAAGATTGGGTCCAACTTGATTTTGTGGAATTGTAAAAAATGGAGTCTGAAATCTTAGTATCTATTTACCTCCATCCTTCCTCTACCACAGTGAAAATCTTTGGGCAAGTCGTATACTCTTTGGTTTCTTAATTCCATTCTGTTTTATGAAAGAAACCATCTGTAAGTTGCCTTCCTTCTACCTTCTAGTATGGCTCTAGAGATTATAATGAAAACTAAAAGAGACTCATAATTCAAGTTCTTTAAAAGACAGAAACCAAGAGGCTCTGTTATTACCAAAATAAAATTTTATTTGCTCTCTCTCTCTCCATTTCCACCCATTTTCTTTCCTATCATATCTGCCATTATTAAGAGGCCTGTTGGTATATCTGAGGCCACACATCTAACTTGTGTGCCACTGTATCATAAGCACTTAGTATAGCGCTTAACGCTGGGTAGGCATCCAGCAAACATGTAGCGTCTGAGCCTGTTGTTAGGGGGCTTCATTTCACCCAATGTCCCATCCCCCTATGCCACTGCCACATAGCCACTTCAAATCCTTTACCAGATGGTAGGAAGAGCTTCAAGCTCCACTGGTTGAAGAGAAAAAAAAAATTGATGTAAGCCACAGAGCAGACACCAGAATAGAGAGAAGCTGAGTGTGGGTGAGGAGCATCTGCATATTGATACCCAGCTGCTCAAAAGGCAAGTCTCCAACTAAGAGTTAGGCCAACAGTGAATGTCAGTAAATTGCCTCTGCACCTCTAGAGTCTGAAATTCCAGCCTTCCAAAAGTCAGCGGGAGTGTAATTTGGTATGAGTCCAGACTCATCCTTTCCATGAAGTCTCCCTGCAACTCCCACCAGACAAACCTTGGCTGCAGCCCTACCGACAGCCTTCAGCACGGCTTCCAGCACCATGGGCCAATCCAGGGTGTGAGCAGCAGAATGGGGACCAAACAGCACAGCATGCTGGAGGAGGCAGAGGGCTCAGGGAAAGGGTCTGGGCAGGGCAATGTCTCATTTACCAGCCCTTGGCTAAGTATCCAGAGTCAAAGTATTGGAAGGCAGGGGGTATCCAGGCTGACATCTCCAAATACTAGTCATGTTCCCACTGGTGATGTTACTGGGTCAATCAAGCTTTTTATCCTCCCAGCTGTGCCCAAGGCCATCTGTAGCAGCCAACTTTTTTTTTTTCTAAATCTTTTCCATAAAAACTATGCTCCAACTATCCATAAACTATCCACCACTAGGTGAGACATGTGAGTAATGTTTTGTGTGAACCAGGCAGGCAATGAAGAGATATCTCACCAGGGCCATCAGGGTTTGGGATGCCCATTAGGGTACTTGGAGAGCAGAATTTCTGACTGAGAAGCACCCCCACCCCACCCACCCCACCCTGCATTCAAACAGATCACCAGCACAAGCAAATCCAAGAATAGCATTGCCTCCAGAGGGGTAACATGTATAATTTGGGGATGCAAAGGGTGGAATATTAGAGTAGAAAAGTTTCTCAGTCTCTCCAACTTCTAATTTGGACCAGAACGAGCTGACAGCTTGATTTATCACCATGATAGAACTTTATGCCCTAAAATAATTGCTAGAAACCCGGATGTTCCACTAGAAAAATAAATCAACCTAAATTGTGGTCGCCTTATTACCATGTCCCCAACATTTCAGTGATGACATTGAGCCTTTGGGTGAGGTCTGAAGGTGAGACCTACAAGAAAAAGGAGGTTGTTTCGAAGAGATGCTTATTGGAAAGCCCAGTACAATCGTGCTAGCTGTCCAAGCCAATTGTAAAATTGCAGATTTATTATGTTTAGCAGAATGCAGCCTGTACATTTGAAATATTATCCACATGACCTGGCTTCTACTTAGAAATCTTCCATGAATTGAAACAAGTGAATTAGGGAGGCCTCTTGCCTTTAGCACTGATGGGTCTGTGGGAGGTGAATCAAGAACCATTTATAGTAGTGATAAAATACTATATTTAAGGCTGTAAAATTTTGGCATACAAGGTCTCGGTTCAGAAGTAAATTCATTTTATGTGCTCAGCAAAGGAGCAACTGAGAAGTTTTATAAATGGGAAGTTTGACCTACTGAAATTTCAAACATAAAATCTGTCAATTATTCCTTGGGACTAAGGATAGTATTTACCCCCCTTGAATGTTAAAATGCAAATCAGAACCATGAAGTCAGTGACAGCATAACTTTACCATGGTATGTGTGGCTAATGACAGTTGCCCAAAGCCATTGTCCAACTGTCCTCTTATGTGCCCAAATCTGGATCAATGGGATGGGTCACTTGGGAATCTAGCAACTCACTGGGAAAAAGCTTCAGAACCCTGTCCAATGAACAAATACAAAATCTGATGGGGCATTCTGCTTTTGCATTGCCAAGGAGCCAGTGATCTTTTCCTTGGGAATTCCATGGCTCAAGCTAGAACTGTTACATATTGCTTGACAACCGACAGATGTGTGCTTTAATCAAAAGAGCCTTACAAATGTAATCTCTTCCACATCTCTGACCTCATCACTGACCTCTCCCCCTCACTCTCCAGACACACAGGAGGGCCCTGATCTGGATTGCTTCTAGCCTATTCTTGCTCCCAGACCCTGCACTAGCTGTTGTTGCTCCTTGACCTAAAATCTCTTCTTGAGACATTAAATTAATGGGGCTGGTTCTTTCCCATCATCACATCTCAGTTCAAATATCAGCTGTAAGAGGCTTCCATCCCCTCAGTACCCAATCCATAGGAAGCAGCATCTCATTCTCTCTCCCTCCTTCTCTCCTCCTCCCCTGACCTCGCAGTCCCCACATACACATACACACATCATTCACCTTATTTTAATTCAGGCAGATCATATACAATGATCTGATATTTTATTTTTTATTTTTATTTTATTATTATTATTTTTAATGATCTGATATTTTAATTGTTTTATTTACTTTTAAAACTTACTATAATTCTTCCTTCACTAAAATATAACTCCTGGGCAGGCAGAAACTTTGTTTCATTTGTATAACAGTACCTATAATCCTGTCTACCCCAAATTAGATGCTCAATACATGATTTTTGAATGAATAAAGAAACAGACTCCTACCAGGTCCACTGTGGTGCACAGTTTGAAAGAGCCCTTGGAGAGGGTGGAAGAGCCAGTCTCCAGTCTCAGACTCACTTCAGGCAAATCATTCCAACTTGTCTCTGGACCTCACATACTAATCTGGAAGCAGAGAGATGGGATGGGATTGGTGGTCTGGTAGCTCCATTCTCTGAAATCATCTACTATATCTGAATTTAGCCAAAGAGGCTTGCCTGTCATCTTAAATAACATTTTAAATGCTCAAGTTAAATAAACCCCTATGAATAAACCTATGAATATGTTCCCTTAACAGCAAAAGGAATTCAAAGATGTGATTAAGGCTAAATATCTTAAGAGGGCTATATTATCCTGGGTTATTGAGATGGGCCAGAGCTAAGCATATGAGTCCTTGAAAATAAAGAAGCTTTCCAGCCGCAGTCAGAGAGAGAGATGAGAGAGCAGAAATCCATCACTTCTAGTTTTAGGCTCCCTCCCCTAAGCTGAATGCAGGGGCATCAAAAGGCCAGAATAACCCTTTGTGGACAGCCAACCACAACATGGTTCTCAGTCCTACAACCACAAGGAAATGAATTCTGCCAACAACTCGAATGACCGAAGAGACCATCCTTTTGCTAGAGCCCCCAGAAAGGAACCCAGCCTGTGACGGCTCTGATTTTAGCTCACTGAGTCCTGCAGTGGACTTCTGACACACACACTGTAGCACAGGACATCTGTAATGTTTTAAGCTGTTCATGGTGTGGTAATTTGTTATAACAGCAATAGAAAACTGTTACACTATTTAAAATACATAACAAAGTGAATAGCACATGGTAAGGATTCAACAAACACCAATATTTCTTAGGAACATTATTATTTTTTTAAGATCTTATTTATTTATTCATGAGAGACACAGAGAGAGGCAGAGACACAGGAAGAGAGAGAAGCAGGCTCCCTACGGGGATCCTGATGAAAGACTCAATCCCAAAACCCTGGGATCACGACCTGAGTCAAAGGCAGATGCTCAACCATTGAGCCACCCAGGTTCCCCTTCTATAAACATTATTAATGGCATAATTATTAATATTGTTTACAATCTCAAAAAATCTCTTTCTGCCTTGACGCTGAGCTCTGAATTCTGAAACTCTTTGTCCTGTCTCTCCTGGAATAGCTCCCTTTTAACTGTCTTGGGGAATCTGTCACCAGCTTCATGGACTGAGTGTTGTGCTGTAATGAAATGAGAGGAAATTTCCTGAAAAATAAAACCAATGGTGCCAATGAGACTCACTAGTGAGCAATAGCTAGCTAGGGAATACTTCGGGATAGGACACCTGAAAAGGACACCACGTGACCTATGAGCAGTTTGGCTGGGAACACTTAACCTGAATGTAAACAAGGGGAAATACCAAGCAAATGCCAAAGGAGAAACATACTATAAAAAAGGACATGTTGCCTTTTTAAAATGTCAGTGTTGCAAAAGACAAAGACGAGCCAAGGAGTTGTTCCAGATTAGAGAAGATCAAACAGACCAGGGGACTAAATGCAATATGTGATCCTAGAATTGGGCCAATTGAAAAAAATATGGAATATAGACATCAGATTATATAAATGTATATATTAACATTAAATTTCTGGAAGTTGATGGCTGCACTGTGATTACACAAGAGAAAGTTCTTATTCTTAGGAAATAGGCACTAAAATATTTAGGGGTAAAGAGCTACAATGGATGCATCTGACTTTGAATGACTCATAAAAATAAAAATAAAAAAAATAAAAACAAATGCAGAGTGAGAGCAAGTGTGCAAATGATACAGCAAATGGGATGAAAAGTTAATTGGCGAATGTGAGTAAAGGGTAAATTGTTTCATTCTTCCAGCTTTTCTGTAAGTTTGAAGTTATCATCAAATAAAGTGATAAAAGAGAAATCAGTCGAGTTTGCCATCCAGTAAAGAGAAGGAACCGTCAACACATAATGCCCATTCAAGCTACATGTTTTCTTCCAATTTGTCATTCCATCTGAACCTATCTTATTATGACCACCTGTGTTTTCAAATGCATAGCTTCCAAAATTAGCCTAAGACAGAAAATGTTCTCAAGCTTCCCTGTAGGCATATTAAATATAAGTCCTGGTCAATGAAAGTACAATTTTCAAATAATCCACTCCTTTTAGATGTGATAGTTCCAAGACACTGGACCGCTAGCATAGTGCTGAGAAATATTCATGTCATAGGCAAAATAAGCATATTTCCCCGAATAGGTGGCAAGGCTGTCAGCAGAAGTGTTAGATGAATGAAGTAAATGGTTCATTGTAAAAAGTAATTGCACGTACTCACACGTAGACATAATTGACAACAAGGGGCCCAGAGAAGGGATCGTGGTGGCTTACGTAATCACAGGTATGTCAGAATGTTCCTAAGTGTGTGCCTATTTAATTCTTATTACAAATAAGTCCTTCCACCTTTTATAGTGTTGGTAAAGCACACTGATGTCTGTGGCAACATTTTTGTAGAAACCGAATCCTGTTCCCTTCTGTTCATGTAACTGAAGTATGCGAGCATTTGAGCTTTCTGTGGTCAAGCTGGTCCCCCTACCATCAGGGCCAAAATTTTTAGAAAATGCTAGAGATTCCCAAAATGTATCGGTGCTTGGGAAAATTGCCTCATCGCCAACAACGAAGACTCCCACACTTAGGCACCCATGTGTGCATCTAGCATTTGATAATGTCTCATTCAATAGTGTCTCAAGAGCCAGGAATGAAAATGACAGTGGAAGAAACACAGCATTCTCATCCATGTAATTTGTGACCATTAGAAAAATTGGGAGACTCTCTTTCATTGAATCCCTTTGGACTAACAACATAGCCCATCTGGAGCATAAAAGCTCTAAACCTAGAGAAAAGAAATAGCACAGATGAGCAGCTTCCGTGCACTTTCTGCATTCAGTGGAGCTAATAAGGAAAAACGCTGAATTACGATGATTACCCATGCCTTGAAAATAGCTTATCACCTGCCAATATGAATGGAGGCCCCTGCAGGGCTGCGAAATGACAGGAAGAACAATGGCCCTAGAGACAGAATCTCTGGAGTGTCAGAGAGAGGAATCTCAGCTGACTGCAGAATGGTCAGCCGAACGAAATGGAGCTCTTATTCTAAGTGGACCCTGCAAAGCAGTCCTCGGGTGTTCCTATGCCATGGAGAAGAAAAATAGAGGAGTTTCGCGGAACAATCAGGCCCATAAAATGTGAAATGAAGGGAAGACGTAGCCAGCAATTATCCAAAGAACCAGACTAGATACCCAGCCGATCTCAGTTATATCATGGTGGGACAGAGCACTCCCCAAATTTGGCAGATAATCATCAACTTGCTTTTTACTTTGTGTTATTGTGTAGACTTAATCATACTGTGAAATCTCCCTTGTTTTCAGACCTAAGTGCCCCTGGAATGCTGTTCGAGTGGTCACATGAGGTTCATTAGGAAGAGGAGCTTGGCTTTGCAGGGATTGGGTGTTCGGCTCTTCCATGGAATCTTTTCTTTGTCATCACAAAGCTCCTGTGTGAAGGCCATTGTAGGCGCTACCGTAGAGCAGTGTTTCCAGCCCTGCAATCCCACCCCCCACCCCCAAGATATAATGTCTCAGTGGTCGCCTGTCTCATTGGTCGCCTGTCTCATTGGCAGGTGCTAAGCTTTTATTTTTATTATGATAATGGCTTCATTTCCCCATGAATCTTTTAGATTAAGTATTACCACAGCCTGAGGTCCTTTATGGCCAACTTTTCATTTTAGTTCCTGCAGCATCCAAACAACCAGGATTTGTTTATTAATTTTTGTTCTCTTCACAAATGGCTACCAGGAGAAGGGGCTCTCCAAAATTTGAAGAGTATTACCTTTGTGTTCAGTAATTTATTGCCCACCCTCACAAAACCTACATACATGCTTGTAGGAATACACACACACACACACACACACACACACAAACGCTTACACTATAGGCATAGCATTGTGCTAACACAGGGTTGGTAGGTGTATAGACTCCCTTTGTGCTGGAGACCAGGACATGTGCCATTTATTAATTGGTGAGCAAGGAACATAAAAATGTTTCTAATGTTTCACTACCTTCTAGATAGATCAGTGTTGTGCTTATAGTACTGCTTCCAACATTATTTCATCCTTTTCTTAATTTTTAGCCCTCAGATCAATCTGCTGCATTCAAAGCATCTTGAAAAGCTGCCACTTTTTGGAAAATGTGCTCCGAGGGTCTCTCTCCTTTCTTCTTGCCCATCCTATCTCATGCATATGCACGTATGCACACTCTGCACCTGGCGATGTGTTTCTCTGTACCTGAAAAATAGTGCCCTTCTTATTGTAAATAACACACTGAGCATCTTTCAAAATGCTCAGAGTGACAAGAGTTGGTGTGACATTTACCTGCGGAGATCTATACAGTTCTTGGTCATAGCTGAAAACGTATTTCCTGAGTACTTAGTGTGTACTCCACTCTGTAGGAGAAAAAGAAACTATAACACAGGGTTTTGAGCTTCCACAAACTTAACACACCAGGCTAGTGGTCAGTGACTTAGATTTAGTATTCAAGTTACCACCAATGATCGTTTGGTTTTGGTCAAGTCCTGAAAACTCTAGATCTCAAAATCTATTTTTAAAAGGGGGGAGGTAAGGAGGTAGAAATTGAACAAATCAAGGGTCTGAAATTCAAATACCTAGTGGTACTAAGCAGGTAGCAGGATCAGGTGGCCAGCTGGGGACTCAGACCCACTGGGGAATACCCACCTAGGAGCTGTCTGCAGCTCAGCCAGTCAAGTGCTACAGGCAGAACTTCAAGTATCCAAACTTTCTTGAGAAATCTTTTGACTTCTTTGAACAGAGTACGGGTCAACATAGTGCTCGCCAACAAAACATATTAGTTAGCAGCTTCTGGCCTACAGACACACTCAGGTCCTTCTTTCTTATTTTATATGCTGTCTGGAGTCACCCAACAATTGGCATGCAAACCAAGTATTCAGAAGAGCGTATGGACCTGGGAAAGAGGGTCACTGAGTCCCTCAGGCCATCAAAATGATTACAAATTTTGCTCATCACTCATCACTGTTTCAGCAGGTCCAAGAGTTACTAATGAAAATCCAGATGGGACTACTGACTTTTGAGAAGGAGAAGTTGTTTAGAAAGAACAATTAAAGGACACAAAACTCAATTTTTAGCTGTAAAGAGCCCTTCTGGCCGATGGCCTGTGTAAGGAAGAGGAAGCAGAAGGGTTCTGTACAATCTACCAAACTGACTCTGGAGACTCAGCAAAAGCTTCCATAGCTGTTAGAAATAAAAGCACAGAAGTACAGAGAAAGGAACAATTGAAACACACCTAGGAGTCCAGAGAAGCCATCAAATAACCCAGAAGAGAAAACGTGTAGCAGTGAAGAAAGCACCAAACACAGCAAAACTCTCAGATCAAGGGAAACATTTTTGAAGACAACCATTTTCAAAATCTGTGAAGTTTTAAAGAGGTAGGATAATAGTCAAAGGCTCCAAATCTAGGGGGAAGGATAGACTCTCTGGTTGGTGCCTCCTGATTAATGAGTAAAAAGTGATCCAGTTGCTATAGCAACTTGAAGATACACAAAAGAAAACATCATTTCTTTAAAATATTCCTGATGATGAATAGGTAGAGTTTTTAAAAATATCTTTTTTAAAATGTAAGAGGCTCCTTCTCCACCACCCCCCACCACCCCTGCCCCGTAAGAGCACATCACAGAAGATGGCTGTTTGTTTGCTTCCCCAGATAACCGGACTTGTTTACACAAGCCTTAGTTTGCTTACACAAACCAGCAATTTGGGCAAAAAGTAATGACCAGAAAATATGTCTGTTGGAGAATAAATTGTTTTTCAGCAGTTTTGTTTCTGTTTAGGCAGCAAGGGAGACAAATGTATGTTGTCTTGGTTTTCTTTTTCCTAACAATATATTTTGTTGGAGTTTCCTTGGATGCTGAGAATGTGAAATGCACCTAAGCAGAGTCAGGAAATGAAAGGTTAGGCTTTCTGTAGCCTTCTCTTGTTGTCTAAATGGACAAGTAATAAAAAAATATGACCTCGGTGGGACTGCACACCCAGTCCCTTAGCCTTCTCCAGCTTGGCTCCTGCTGCCCCGGACACTTATTTCAGTATCCAAAAGGATTGTTCTGTTTTGCTCCAGGCTGTTCAACTTTGGCAGAATATCCTAAATAGATTGGAGATTCCAAGCAAGGTCTCGAAATGAAAACTGTAATGATAAAATATCCTGGGGACCCCTTCTGTAGGTGGTGGAAGGCTCTTAATTGAATGATTTGGGTAAATGGTTGGTACGAAGCCCAGCTAAGTGTCCCAAGGCCCATGGTCTGGCCAGTCTTTAGCCAATGCTGCGATGTGGGCTTTTGCTAATCAGAGGAGGGGTCAATGATCTTGAGTAGGATGGTAAGGCTGCATAATATGGTCTTTTAGAGTGGGTGATTAAATATTTTTGAGCAAGGATATGTATTCAGTGTGGAGGGGTTAGGGAAATCATTTGGAGTTCATAGGAATGGAAGTTTCCAAGTCTGTGTTTGTTCTGTAGGATAGTGGACAAGGGACTGAGGTCCCTTGGGGCTCAGCTTACTCATCCTTAAAATGAGGAAGTTGGACCACCATCAATTCAGCGAGCATATGCTACATGTCATCATCTCTCACCTGTGTCCCCAAAAGCCCCTACTCCTGAGTGATATGGCTCAGAATATAAAACCACTCAGCTGCTTGAGCCCAAATTGTAGGATACTCCATTTCTCCCTCTCTCATTCTCTCTCTCTCTCTCTCTCTCTCTCTCTCTCTCATTGTCTGAGCTTTGTTAAAAAGAACTCTTTCCAAGATTGAGACCCAAGAGAACGCAAAGACTGGGGAAGAAGGGGCTGAGGTGGCATATATAGAAAAAGACCAAAGTATCAATTTGAGTACTTCTGAAGCTAACATGGTGAATTAGATATGTGAACAGTAAGCTTCCTAACCCTCCCTGCCCTGCATCCAACTTGCCAGACACACAAAATTCTTTCAAATTTACTAAGCATAGAGAATAAAGCATTCCTCTTTCCATTAAAAAGAAGTAGGTGAATTAGAAAGGACTAGAAGCTATCTCCCCAATATGCAAGGATCAAAGCAGAAACATGGGGGAAGATGCTGTTTGTAAATTCTCATTGTATCACTGTATTAATTTCCCAAGGTGCTGTAACAAAGTACCTCAAACAAAGTGGCTTAAAACAATAAACAGATACCTCATTCTCAGTATTCTAGAGGTCAGAAGTCCAAAATCAAGGAGTCAGAAGGATTGAGTGCTTCTGGAGGCTCTAAGGGAGGATCCTTCCTCACCTCTCTCTAGCTTCTGGTGGTTGCCAACAATCCCTGGCATTCCTTGGCTTACAGCTGCAACACTCCAATCTCTGCCTTGACGGTCTCATTACTGTCTTCCTTCTGTGTCTATCCGTCTGTCTTCACCTGACCTTCCTCTATGGACAGCAATCATTGGAATTAGCACCCCCTCACCCCAATCCAGTGTGACTTGATCTTAATGTCTTTGTACCTACAAAGACCCTATTTCCAAATAAGGTCATATTCATGGCTACCAGAGTTTAGGACTTGAACCTACTGTTTTGGAGGACGTAACTCAATCCACAGCAGTCACCAAGTCATTTCCACTTCCCACATATATTTCATTTCTCCACTTTGATCCGTCTCCACTACTTCATTTTAGGCTACCCACATATCCTACCTGGATAATGCAATCATCATCTTCTCACTGATCTCTGTTCTTCTTTTCTTTCACTCTTGAAATCCATTCTCTATGCCACAATAACCATGTTCTTTCTAAAATTGAAACCTGATCGTTACAATGACCTACAAATCTAAAATGATTTCCCATGGCTTTGAACAAATCTGTTACGTGACATAGGAGCTTCTTCATGACCCAGCTTCCTATCTCTTCTGTCTTCTTTTCCTTGTTTCTTCTTGCTTTCTCATTACTCTAGCTACCCTAAACTCTTGGCAATTTATTTTGTACTTCTTCTATTCTTTTATTTAAAATCCTGTGTGTTTTTAAGGAGAGGGCAACCAGGCTGTATTCTGGTAATATCTTGCCCCTCCCTCTGTAGTTTCTTCAATGGGAGACTCATGAGCCATTTTACTAGAGGAATCATCTCCATACATTTAGTAGAAATACCTCTCTACCTTCAGGTATTTCTACATGGCAAGAATTTTGCCCTCTGTCCTTCAAATTCATTTTTCAAACTCATGAAGCCTTCACTTCCTTCAGGAACCATTTCATAACCGTACTCCCCTCCCCCAAAACACACACCCTGCTTTAGGTATCACCCTATTTTCTTCTTAGTCAATTGTTCACAATCCCATTAGTAACACTACATAGCATTCATGGCAATATCTTTCTCCTTGCTGCATTCCCCCCTACACCCTGACCTCCCTATCATACTAGGAATTAGTTAGTCATTATCTTAGCCCTAGTGAATAGTAGGACTGAAAATATACTTGTGAAAGAAACCATAACATGCGGACATAACACACAGCACTAGGGCTGCTGAGATGAGTAAGATATATTTACTGACAATGCGGACCATTCACCATTCACCACACCCCAACTTGATCATAGCTATAGCAGCAGTACTAAGTTTATTGGAAGTTCAAACAAAACAAAACGCTCATTCTCTCAGAAGAACTACAGAACTCAAAAGAAACAAATAGGGGCAACTTAACTCAGTTGGTTAAGTGCCTGCCTTATTAATACGTGTCTAATATATACATATGGTTAGTTTTGGGGACTAATGGTTGGTATCTTTTAACAATTCTGGAAAACTCTCAGGCATTCTTATTTTTCCTTTTGTTTGAATACTGCCTCTTCACCACTCTTTCTTTTTGAAACTAGGATATATCAAAACTTCTCATCCTAACCTCCTTGTATCTTACTGCTCTTTCCTGTTTTCTACCTTTTTGTCCTTCTGAATTTTCTCTTTTCTATCTATCTTTGAGATCATTCATTCTCCTTCTGCTATGCCTAATCTATAGTTTGATATGTCCACCGAGTTTTAATTTTGAATTTTTATGTCTTCCACGTATAAAGATTATATTTGCTTCTTTTCCAAACTGATTACTTTTCTATTTTCAAGATGTTATTTTTTTTTCTTTAAAAATATTAAACAGGGCAGCCCAGGTGGCTCAGCGGTTTAGTGCCACCTTCAGCCTAGGGCTTGATCCAGGAGACCTGGGATCAAGTCCCACATCAGGCACCCTGCATGGAGCCTGCTTCTTCCTCTGCCTGTGTCTCTGCCTCTCTCCCTCATGAATAAATAAATAAAATCTTTTTTAAAAATAAATAAAAATATTAAACATTTGGTGACACCTGGGTGGCTCAGTCTGTTAAGTGTCTGCCTTCAGCTCAGGGTCCTGGGATCGAGCCCCATGTTGGGTTCCCTGCTCAATGGGGAGCCTGCTTCTCCCTCTCCCACTGCCCCTTCCCATGGCTCGTGCTCTCTCTTTCACTATCTCAAACAAATTTTAAAAAATCTTTTTTAAAAAATTAAACAATTGCTATTTTTATATTCTGTGTCATATCATTTCAAGATCAGTGGTCTCTGTGGGTCTGATTGTGATGTCTGTTATTTCTGACACATTTCTCTCAGAGTGCCTCATTTTCTTGTTTTTAAAATGTGACCAATTTCCTTGAAAATTTACCTACAAGAATACTTTGCGATCTTGTTAAGATTATATTTCTCTAGAGAGGATTTGCATTTGCTTCCACTAATTGCCTTGGGACACTATCTACTTAGGACTACTTTAAATTGAATTTTCGTTTTGAGATGTTCCTGAACACATAGATAACACGAATTCAGATATGTGAGATCCAGCTTACAGTTAGACATTCTCAGAGGAGGTTTTGTTGTTGCTTTTTCATCTATCCAATGTCAGTGCTAAGTCTGGGATGATGTTTTTTGCTGTCCCCTTCTTCTGGCAATTTTATTTTTCATTCATCCTTACACTGAAACTGTAATCCTTTGGTTCCCATTTCAGTCTTGTATTTTACCTGGCAAGAATAACTCTCACAAAAATGCTCTAAATTTTTCTATTAAAAAAGAGAGATAAAGCTTAATTAAGTGGTAAGAGAGAAAGAGAATCATGATGTGGTTTCTTTCAGGCCCTAAGCAAATATTTCTGTGGTATACTAGATTAGAGATTTATCTATTCTATATTTTGCCACATTGTGGTTTCTTCTCTAATTAGCTTTACTAATTACCATCTCCTCATCAAACTCCTTAAGGGTAGGGATTGCATTTCTTGTCAGTATATACTCCTTATAATCACCAAAGCAGCGTATGGACTCTCATACAGGATCTGTTAAGTATTTGTTTATTGTTCCTACATCCATCCCTTGCTGAATGTTCCTCCTTTCCACCCAAGCACTCAAGCCAAAGCCAAGGGGCCATCCAACTTCCTCACCTCCCACATCATATGACCTGATCTCCTCAATTTGTATCTTTTTAGTTTCTCTCAAATCTGCTTTATTTTAATTACTGCAGCTGTAGTCTGAGTTTATGCCTAACCATTTCTCCTACAGTATTTTCCTTAAGAGTGTTTCTCAAATGTGTTACATAGAATCCTAGTTTTATGAGATTTAATGGATATAACCATTTGCACCGTTAAAGAAGTCATTTTCCATGCAGCATGCACAATGATCATTTTAAGAAAATCAGATCACATCAGATATTTTTTATAAATTTTCTCATGGTTCCTCTTTACTTTTAGATTGAATGCAAACCTCTTAAGCCTGGCCTAGAAGATGATATTTGATCTGATCCTGCCTATGACCTTGGCCTCATCTCCTGACTCTCTCTCTTTCTCTTTATCCACTGTAGCCCCAATGGCCTTCTCAATGTCCCTTGGACAGAGGAAGCTTTCTTAGCCTCTATCTGAAACACTACCCTCAGAACCCACATGGCTATCTCCTTGTTCCCATTCTGATCTCCACTCAAATGTCAATTCCTGAAAGGCTCTCTCCCCAGCAAACCTATCCAAATTAAGACCTCTTATCTCCATTCTAATCTCATCACTCTCTAACCTTTTATCCAAATTTATGTACTTATTTACTTGTTTTTCTTCTTCTTTCAATGCATATTTTTGGAGCTTCTGCTACATGCCAGGCAACACTCACAGCACCGAGGTACAAGAAAACAAAGCAAAACCACCTGTCCTCATGAAGCCTGCATTTTATTGGCTGTTTTGTGCATTTATTGGAGACTTACATTTAGTTTACATTATAATAATTATCTAATTTTCCTTTTATTGTCTATTTTCCCTCTAAAATGTAAGCTTCAGAATGATGGAATAAGTGAATGAACAAACAGTTGTAGTGAACGATCCTCATAGGCACTCAGCTGTGTATATTATTAATCCATCACTTCCACCTGTTGGTTAGTTGGTTGAGAGAGGATTGGAAATCTAGAAACAGTTTGCCTATTATGATAGTCTACTGTTGGAACCAGGGGACATGGTAAAGACTAGAGTCCGATAGAGAACTGAGCCCTCTTTTAGCAAACATTTGTAGACAATGATTTAGATTATTTATTCTGGTCTCTCTACTACTGTGTCCCTCCAGGGGGTTGTACCCCATTGTCAGCTGTACTATTTACATTATTGCCAATTCAAATATTTACTCATTGTCCTTGGACACCGGTGAGGACAAAATGATTGAAAATCATCAACAGTCCCCCTAAGTACTTTGTATCCCAGCACCACTGAACCTTCCAGAAAAATCTTGTTTTGGCAAAGCTGATCAAAGGTCCATTTTGTATGTGAGTGTTTTTGAAGCAATCTGAAGCAATTCTGAGTGACAAGGCCTATCCGAATTACATACTTTTTAGTGCTATTTGGGGCTTATAATTAGTTGCACTCTATGGGCATATAAATCTCTTACCCAGTCATTATTTTTGAATGGAATGAAGAACGCCAGTGCCTCTCCTACAGATTTGTATAGCACCATCCAATAACTAAGTACACATTTACTCGGGGAGAATATGCATTATTGACAACATGCTTAATTAACTTCCAAAACAATTTAAGTATTGGCTGCTTGTGGGAACAGTAGTACATCTCAGTAGGGGATGGACACTCTGCTGATGCGCCAACAAGGCCGCAGGTGCTCATAAAGAGAACAGTTTAAGAATGCTTGGCCCAAGTGGCAGTGTCTTATCCAGTCTTGAGGCAGAGCCAAGAATAACCCCACTTCCTGGTGCTCTGTCTCATTTACAGAATCCTATCAGAAACACATTTCAAATTAAAAGTGAATTTTTAAAAAGAAGTCTATATAAACATCTGCCATGGTTTTAACCAAACCTCATGGAAGGTCTGTCTTGTCCTGGCGATACAGACTTAGGAATTGCTGAGAAACAAAATGGAAATATGAAAAAGTAGAAGTGTGTCAAAAAGGGACAGAAAATGAAGACTGTGACCAAAAGACCAGTTCTCTGGGGAGAGAGGTCTTTGGAGAAGACTGTTTCCAAACATGTGGCATAAATGATTCCTGGAACTCATAACATGAGCATGCACTTTCTTTCCTTAATATATTTCTTTTTCTAACTAATTCCATAGCACACATTTATGAGGAAAATATAGAAACATGTATGTAGATATATACACACACACATACATAAAATCAGAAATAATTACTATTAACACTAGCTTTTTCTTATGATTTTTGATAGTCATATCTGTACATGCAGATAGATATGCATACATATTATATACATATCTAGATGTGGATTATCATCCTTATTCACATAGCCTACCATGAAAATGTTTCCATGTCATTAAATATCCTCGAGAAACAAAATTTTAATGTATAAGTGTATCATACTTTTCTAAAGTATTCTCATCAGATGAATTTTCATGTTGTCTTTCATAGGACATAATCACTGGTTATTTAAATCTAGAAGGTTTTCTCTGGAGAACACATTTACGTACAAAAGCTGTGGAGGGCAATGGGAGGGTGAGAAAAGTGGAATCTAGTCAGATCATTCAAATATGCTCATTTACATCTATCTTTTCAACTTATTTCCCAACCCCAAAATGCTAGGTGAACAAGTTAATTAGAATCATAGAGTCTGTCTATAAATATGGAAGGGCTGAAAGTCTAGTGGAGGAAGTCCTTATACACATGAGATGTGTGAACCCATCAGAGAACCATACCTTCTGGTTGCTACTTTAAAGAATCAAGTGTAAAACATATTTCTGGAAAATTAGTATATGAATTTATGACCTCAGGTGTGGCATTCTGTTAGGTATGGCCTAAGTCACTCATCTCTGAATAGAAATATGCAAGACAGCCCACTGACCTGCAGAAAAAGACAGGACTTGTATTTACAATCATTTTGTTATTACATTTTCTATTTTATTCTTCTACTATATATTTTTTAAAATGTAAAACATTCATGCACTAGCACACAAATAATTCATACACACACATATGTACATTGCAGGCATATGCTAAATTTTTTAACTAATGAGGTGATCAGTCAAAACAGTATGGATATTATTACTTTAGATTCTGGAATTAGGGAACTTAAAGAGTATTGTGGGGCTAGAAACCTATGAAGAATGGACGAAGCATCAGTTTGGCCCACTACTTTGCTTTAGTGTGAGAAGCACTCGGAAGGCAAACACAGGCCCAAGTACGGTCGAGTCTGGAATACAGGCGATTGGAACTGGGAAGGTAACTAAGCCAAAAGGTTGAAGTCATGTGGGAAAAGCAAGCATCTAGGGATGATGAATTACAATAAAGCAGGTGCTGCTTTATGGAACGCTTACAGGTGTGGCCTAAGAGGTCAAAGCCAAAGGAGCCTAATGAGTCTAGGACACCTGAGGAAGGACTGAAGTAGGGAAGAACCTGGAAGCCTCTCAAGAGCATAAATTTAACGTGTCCGTAGTCTATCATCCTGGGGCAGTAATAGTCGGTCTGTGCAGTAAAGGACTACAGAACTGACAAGTTTCAACGGGCAGTGGTAAGGAGGCCTGGCTACCATGGGGTCTGGATGGAAATCCAGAAGCCTGAAAATAAATCTTGAAAGACAAACTATGCTGACCTTAACTTTTCCCCACAGTTTTGCAGAGGCAATTCCACTCAGCCAATATACCTGATCCATGGCTAATTCTGGCATATCCAGATATTATAATGATAAAGGGCTATTCTTTAAATTAGAAAAAAAGAATGTCTCCTTTGTCTCCTTCAAGTGAAAAATGAATATACAATAATTTAGAAAACCAAATTAGAATAATTTTAGCTTCTATGTATCTTTAATTATGTGACTCCCAAGTTTATGTAAACCATAAGCAACACATTCTTCTTCTCTGGACATTTTGACAATTTGGCTCCATTTCAAGTTTAAAATACCACTTTTCCAATGCATTTTGTGAGTTAGATGTACGTAACTCCTTTTTTTTTTTAAAGATTTTATTTATTTATTCATGAGACACACACACACACAGAGAGAGAGAGAGAGAGAGAGAGAGAGAGGCAAAGGGAGAAGCAGGCTCCATGCAGGGAGCCCGATGTGGGACTCGATCCTAGGACTCCCGGATCACACCCTGGGCCAAAAGGCAGGTGCTAAACCGCTGAGCCACCCAGGCATCCCTGATATATATAACTCCTAATGTAGCCCTGATCCATCCGTATACAAGGATGAAGCCTATAGGTATTACTGAGAACAAAATGGCAGAGGGTGTAAGTTGACCACAGGGTGAAGGTGACAGCAGCAGTCAACATCTCCATGAGAAGGATGACTTTTCCATGAGCCCCAGCACTGACAAAGCTAAGGAAACTATGGAAAAGTGACACAAAGGATCACAAAGACCTCTCCAAAGAGAGGGGACATCGTAGTCCTGCCCACCCCACCCCATAGAAACTCTTTCTACAATAGAAAGAGTTCTCTCAGTAAAGTAGGCTGTATCTCCATCATGACAAGGCATCTGCTCATACATTCTCCTTAGTGGGGATGTGAGCAGCTGGAAGCCAGTAACTGTTTCTGAAGGCTTTTTTTCCCCAAATGTGTGAGGTTCTCTCCGAATTCTGACTGAACTTGCCCCATGTCCCTTCAAACTGTGTTCTCTCAGCTCAAAAGTTTGACAGCACCAAGTAAGCAGAGCTATTTAAACATTTAAACTTTGGATACCACCACCAAGACAGTCCATGATTCTAGCTTGTTTAGACTCTTCCACCCCCAGCTCCCAAACACACACACACACACACACACACACACACACACACACACACCACTACAAGCCAGGAAAATTCATCTTTCTCCTTAAGCCAACCCTCCTTACCATCCAAATGCCAATTTGACTTAGAGTCAACTTCTAGGTTTGGGACTGTTACCTTTCCTTAATCCCATAACAGCTGCTTCTCAGTGGTCAAGCTAAATCCATTTAGCTTATGTCTGACTTGTGGATCTTCTGGGGTGGAAAATTTTTTTAAATAATTCTTATTCTTCAGAATAGCCAGTAATAATGAGAAAGACTAATGGGCATTCATAAGCTGTTATAAGACATACTTCCTGTACTATGCATTATTCATTTATGCAAACTATTGTGAAGGTACCAAATTCACTGTGCATCTGGGCTGGAAAGGTCCCTGGACTCAAGATTACATTGGTATGCACATTTCTGAGGCTTGGTTCTGTTTAACATTTTCATCAGTGACCTGCTTAAAGGAGCAGAGAGCAAACTCATTAAATTCCTAGATGGGAGGGATGGCCAGAACATTAGAGAACAGGATTAGAATTTCCCCAGCCCTTGCCAAATTAGCAAAACTGTCAGAGTCAAATATGTTCATCGGGGACAGGCAGGGAAAAGTAAGCTGCCCAACTGTGAGCTGAGTAGTAGCAGCTTATTTAGGAATAGAACTGAAAAGAATGCAGATGCAAGCATAGACTTGTAGCAGGAAATAAACTTACCCAGTGGAACCACTAGTGTTCTCTGGGGCATTTGTATCCCACCTTAAAATGGATTCAGATCCCCAAACAATGGATTATAGATGCATAAAGCCCCCTCTACACACTCTCAGGAATTCTAAGAATTTCGGTGTGCTTTTCTTTTTCATGGTACCTCTAGCGTCAGATTCCTTATATCACTTAATTAGCCTGCTTTATGGTTCATTTCTCTGTCCAGCTCTGGTCGCCCTATAACAAACCATGTCACCATCTAACAGACACGAAAACCATTTCCCTACAGTAAGCATATCATGGTCTCCTGCATTACATGGTCTGGCTATGTCCTTGGCTGTCTTGACTCTTGTTCAATCCTTCCTATATAAGGGGCATGGCTGGATCTGGCCCCAGTGTGGATCATACATTGCCAAACCCCGCTAGACTCATTTTCAGAATTTTTAACTTTAGAAGAGTCTTAGCAACCATCTTCTCCAACCAGATCATTTTGTACCTGCAGAAATCAGAGCCCACAAAGCAGAGCAACATTTATGCAAGTTCACAAGGCAGTTAAGCCAGGGGTAAAACTTCAAACTAGAAACAGATAGCCCAGTTCCCAGGCCAGTACCCTCTCCACTGCATCATCACTAGGCTATTTCTAGAATGTCCTATCAATCCCTGGATAAGTGGCAGAGCCTCTCATAGAAATTTTTTCACAACAACTTTTGGTGTAATACATTAGCCATATGATGTGTCATATGCAATAGTATTGCCTTGCAACATCCCTAGGAGAACCCGAGATGGACATTTGGCTAAAGATTTGAGTGAGGGACAGACTTTGTGAAAACCAAAATAGAGTCTAGAGTAGATTAGAAAGGAAAGCAGTGCACAAAGTTCACAGGACATAATTTTGTTTGGTTTAAGTAAAGTTAAAGGTCGCATACAATCTTCACATTCTAAAGAGGAGTAATTATTTTTTCCATCTCCTATTGGAATGAAAAGCGCAGAACTGGAATATCACAGAAACTTAACTGGAGGTAGCTCTGTGAGTCACAGGAATTGCAGGGCCAGCCAACGGAAATTATAGAATTCCCTTAATAATTGGATTGGGAATTGGCATCTTTCAGGGAGGGTTATAACGAAGGGAAATAGACTGAATTAGTGATTCTCAAAGCCCTTTCTCTCTCATTAAGTCCCCAAAAGCTGTAGGAAAGAGTCCCTTCTCTGACCCAAAAGGGACACATTGAATCATTGTACTTAATGAGAACAGGACAGTAATGTAAGCCTCTTCAAGAGGTTTGTGAAGTACCCAACACAAAGTAGATACTGTATTGGAAAAAAATAATTGTCCAGGTTTCAAAGGAGCCTCCCAGATCACAATCCCTCACATTGCCAGGCATTTAGGGTAGCTCATGGAAAACCTACCATTCAGAGTAGGAAGCCCATAGCCCCTTCCAAATACACATGTGTGGATGTTTGATGCCTTTCCCTCAGTAGAAGCCAGGAGATGCTTCATGAGGATGGTTCCTACTCTGCAATTTGAAGACCTAGGAGCTTGAGACTATACTTCTTGGAAATCAGGGCCAACTCTTCACGAGAACTCTTATTTGACTAGCTTTGATAAAGCTAAGTCATAGCATACATCTTGTTACTAATTAAAAATGGTATAATCTGTGCGAATATCATTTCTGGACAGTGCCTTTCATGAAACATCCCATAAGATTGTTGGTCTCAAGCCACGACTTCTCCAAAGCCCATTTTTCCAAATGATGGACTCTTGGTAATTATTATGTTTCATTATTATAATTTTCTTCTAGATGATCCAGGAACGTGTACATCATGCACTACGGGGTATTACATGTAAGTCTGGCATTTTTTTTCATGGCACTAACTTTTCTGCAGTTTAAGCATTACTGACTTAATCCTAAATCCAGTGATTAAAGCAAAGAGGCCGTGCAGCCTGAAGCGACTCTGCCCTGTCAGGCTATTAATGAACAATTCTTGGATTTAGCAATAAGAGCCCAGCTGTTTTCTCGCCTCAAAAGGAGGCCCTCTTTTTCTTGGTCCTGGAAGTCACCCAACCTGACACTGGTGTCTAGGAATCCTGCCATGGGTTACCAGGATTCAGACCTTGCTATTCATGGACAAACTTTAACAATATACCCAACCCCACGCAAGCTATTTCCAAATGTTTGCTTGGAGATCTTGTCCTTAACAGGAGTCAGAAAGTCCAGGATGAAAGCAGGTGCTTTATGAGCTCTGAATCATCTTCTGGGTAATGAGACACATGGACCACTAGGTTAAAGGAAACACAGATAATAATCATTCCCAGAGGTCTCCAATTCAACGCTACAAGTAAAAGATGGTAGGTCTCAACATCACCTCCCCTTCCTATCTTAGTCTACCTCCTAGGGCACACTGGTGCCTATCTTGGGAGAAAAGATAAGAAGGCAGAGGAGAAGAAAAGGAAGGCCTAAATAATGCATAAGCTGCATAATTCCTCCCTGTCATGCTAGGAACAGGGGAGTTTTATGGTAAACTCATCCACCAGTTATTCTCTTCACCTTTCCACAAATGTTGCTAGGGACACGGGATTGATGTTACTTTCCAGAGGAAGAAACTGAAGGTCAGAGAGGCTGTGGGTTTCCTCATGTTGTACCACAAGCCAGTGGGCGGGGGGGGTCCAGGTTTAGGTCGCCTCAACTTTAGTGGGCTGGGTCCTCCTGTCACCACACTGCCTTTCACCTCTATCACATCAAGATTCAAAAAGAATCAGTTAGCCTTATCATTACCTAAGCGTATAGTTGTCATTCAACTCTTGTAGAGTAGCCTGTTCCCTTCTACATTAACTAGGTCTACATCTCCACATTCTTGACCTACTGATTTAATTTACTGCTCCATTTAAACAGGGGAGGAAGGATGGAGAAGAGGCCCCCAAACTTAATTATTATAAGGTAGTACAGATGAAAGTAAATGAGCAGAAAGCAATCTGTCAGCATTTACCCAGCACACAGCCCGCCACAGACCACCTGGGGCAGAGACCAACAGCAGAAATGCAAACATTCTTTGGTGAGGTCACATGGTTGGGGGCACAGAATATTTCTCGAAGAATGAAGAAAGGAGAATTTAGACTCAAATAGTGACGACACAGAAGTGGATGACAGAAAGAAAAAAGTGGGTGAGGAGTTCCTCCATCCTGGTTCTTCTTCACTGCATCCCTCCAGCCTAACTGCACACTTCCTCATGTTGACATGAGAGCACACCCCTCGAACATGCATCCACTTCCCCTGTCACCCGGGAGCATCCCCTTCAACCTTGGAGCCAGCCCTGCTCCTGCGTGCTGCTGGCCACTAATGAGCAGGTTCCAGAAAACCCCTTGAGAGACGAACACACTGAAAGAACGTGCCCAGTATCACTGAGAGTAAAACATGAGATACTTGTTTCAAGAAACATGCATTTATAACCCTTTAGAAGGTTTAGTAACTCTGAAGATAGCGAATAAAACACTATATAATAGAAGTTGTTAGTGAAGAAATAAAAACTTTCCTCAGATACCTTGTCATTGCTCTGAAATTCATCAAAGGGCAAAGATCAGCTTGATTCCACTCCCCCTTCACATGAGCCTGTAATTCAACCGAGTCTGAAATACAACACTTAGAATGTAGAATAAGAAGGGATAATATGCATAAAAATATAAATACGTACAAGCTAAGACACTTCCTTCTTAATATTAATAATCTAGCTGTAAAAAATCATAATAATAAATAATCTAGTTGTAGACATTTTGGTATGTTACTTGAACTCAACACTGAGCCGTTTCCTAGTGTTTGCATGGAGACCTTGTCCCTATCAGGAGTCAGAAAATCCAGGATGAAGGCAGGTACTTTATGAGCTCTGAATCATCCCCTGAATTCAACTCTACAAGTCAAAGATGGTAGGTCTCAATATCACCTCCCCTTCCTATTGCCATGTGACAAAAGCACACAAGCTATTCAAATCCCAGGTAAGGCTTTAACTCCCTATGGGTCTTTGAGTACTTAACCTTGAGACTCAGTTCCCTTAACCAGAAATTCAAGACGAGTAATAGCCACCATATGGGAATTGCATGGAAGTTGAAATGAGGCCTTAATGCAAAATCCATACTCCATAAATGAATATTAGTACCCTTTCCTTCTCCCCAGCCTCTTCACAGCTGATGGGTGAAGGGTCCTCAGGGTCCAGAGGAAGGTGGTTCATGACTTGCTTAGTGACCATACATAGACCAAGACAAAGTTTTTGCCTTTGAAACCCAAATATCTATACCTGTTAAAAAATGATGTGTAGACAAATGTAAGGATTAAATTAAATTAAATTGTGGTGGTTGAGAGAAATACATCAACATAGCTCATGGAAGAAACTCCATCTCTTCCTCCCTAGGTTTGACCACCACTGTTATAAAACCTGTCCTGAGAAGACCTACAGTGAAGAATTTGAATGTAAAGCATGTGATACCAACTGTAGCAACTGTGACCAGCATGAGTGCTACTGGTGTGAAGAGGGCTTCTTTCTCCTGGGTAAGCCCGAGAATGGCATAGCACAAAGGAAGAAGAAGGCTCCCAAGCCCCATCCAGAAATAAGAGCACTTGCTTGATTGGTTTCAGACTTTTCCTATGCCTCTTGTCCAAGGATGGATTTTAATTTGGTTTGAAAATAAACATTAGCCAGGACTACTTCCTTCTGCTTTTATTACTGAAGCAGAGTTCCTAGTTCACTAATTAATTTCAAACATCTCCAAGCTGATGGAAACAAGAGTGAAGGGGGTGGGTGGTGGGAACATTGAAGATAAATGCCTTGGAATGAATCACCTGGAATATTCAGAACCATGACTCTTGCCTTGAGACTCAATCCACGCTATATATTCCTAAGCACTGTAAAAGTTAAACAGGATCCTTTGTCTTCGGTTTTGGGCAATCCCAGATGGTTAGGAAAGAAACACACTAGGAGTCTTCCAGTCAAGGGACTAACAGTCCAGTGCTCTTGAATGTTTGCAGGAGAAGATGGTGCGGCGGACAGCCCACATTGATCCCCAGCAGTTCTGCACAGAGATTCATTTTATTTGTTCTCTTCCTAAGCCCTAAGAATTTAAAGCTCTTTACTCTATGCTCTTAACCCCTTAGCCCCTTGAGCAAACTTAAATGTTTGGTTGAAAGAGGACTGAAATATTGGATTTAGGACACATTTCTTGGTTGAAATAGGCTTATGTCATTTTGGTTTCTATAAAAACAAACTCAAACAAAAAATTGGTCCTGAGATTCCCCTCAGCCTTGCATGGAGCACCAAGCCAAGCTGGCAGGGACTCACCCTCATGCCCCCTCTCTGTTCTCATGCAGGTGGCACTTGTGTGAGGAGATGTGGCCCTGGCTTCTATGGCAACCCGGAAGTGGGAGAATGTGAGCCCTGCCACCCGGCCTGCAAGAGCTGCGTTGGCCTCGGCCCCCACCAGTGCAGCAGCTGTCAGGAAGGACTGCAGCTGCAGCATGGGACGTGTGTGGGTCCTGCCCAGCCCCACGTGGAAGGCAAATTCTGGAATGGTATGTGCCTCCCAAGAAAGAGAGAGGTAGAGTATGAGCAGGTGTCTGGCTACCTTCTCTGCCTGCCTTCTCCCACCTTAACACTTGCTTTTGGGATATCCCAGAGACAAAGGCAGGGCAGTGAACCAAAGCTCAGAGTGGGAATCCAGTTTGGGCAGGATTGGGTAGGAGGCTGTGGTTGGTTGGCATCTGACCTGGTGGGAAACCCAAGCACACCTTTCGGTTGGTATGGCCAGGGAGTGCCTATCCGGTGGAGGAGACCTCGGAGCAGGTAAGGAGAGAACTGTAGGGGAATGGCCCAATGACCATTGTCTCAAAGATTTCAGAGTAGCTTTGATCCAAGGGAAAGGAAAACGACTGGCAAGGGTGGGCTTTTTCAGCTGGGCAAGGAAGAATCACTCTAAAGTACTAGATCTTAAGCTGAGGCAGCTAATCTGGCTGGCTGATTAGAACTTAGCATCATTCAAGGTTGCCTTTTAAAAGCTCCCCTCCAAGCGTGCCTGGGTGGCTCAGTTGATTAAGCATGTAATTCTTGATTTTGGCTCAGGTCATGATCTCCAGGTCATGAAATTGAGCCTCGAGTCCGGCTCTACGTTCAGTGGGGAGTCTGCTTGAGTGTCTCTCTCTCCCTTCCTCTTCCCTCTGCCCCTCCCCTGTCTTTCAAATAAAATAAAAGTCTTCCTCCAGTTGCAGATAAGGAAAGTGGGGATTTTTGATGGGGGCAGGAGGAAGGGTGTGGAAGCTTGCAATATAATAGTAAAGGCTCATGCATGTTCTTTCCTACCTGCATCTTCAATACTGACCTCCTCACACAGGAGCTTCAGTCACAGGCTTCCTTGCAAAGAAGCTACAAACTCCAATGACCTCTCTGCAAGGTAGTTACAAACTCCAATTACCTCTCTGTGTCTCCGGTGGTTAAATAACAAAACCTGCTGGAAAAAATCTGACTCACATTCTATGCAGAGATGCTCATGAAAACAAGGGATGCTCTCCCGTTTGATTTCAAGGCAAGGATTTGTTTTTTAAAAAAAAGGTCATTTCAGTGCAGCAGCAGAGGAGGTCTGCCCAGGATGAGTCTTCAATGGGCTGGGGAGACAGATAGATCCCAGGCAGGAGAAAGGCTCTTGCTGGATTTCAGAGGAGGGACATCCATGGCGACTATCCACCACGACAGTGTCACCATGTGTGACTTAAAGGAAAAGCAGCTCAGAGACCATCACAAACCCAGCAGCCAAGGGCCACGGAGAACATGGGCCAGTTTCAGAGACATAGCTGGGAAGACAATCATTCAATCCAGATTGGGATATCTTCTGTGAATTATAACTGGACCCAAATGCTGAAAACGAGTTTGTCTGGCATTCAGGCATTTAAGAGGCAGTGCAAGCCAAGAGGAAAATAGTCTGGTGCTGTGTTTCTAGCTCAGAACATCTGTATTTTATCTGGCATCCAGATGATGAAAAGGTCCAGGGAGCCAAGAGTCAGAGCAGATTTGATTCCCCAAATGATTACACATCCCTTTCAACTGGACTACGCACTTTGCAAGCAGAAATCAAGCCTTGATTGTTCCCCTTTGTCAGAGCACCACACCCACCCCTCTGCATTTTCTAGTGTCAAAATATAGTGTTTTTGAAGAAAGGAAGGAGTTAGTCCATTTGGGGATCCAGCACTAATAAGGGATTTGGGAAGCAGATGAGAATGTTTCTCATGGCTGGACAAAAGCAATAAAGTCAATGACATGGATGTACTTTTCTATGATCTAGGAAATCAGACATGCAGACTATTAACAGTGAGGAAAAACTGTTTCTTCACTGAGCAAGGTAAGGAGGTAGCTCAGCTACCCCAGCAGAATTTAGACACCACTGAGGTAGATAGTAAGTGGAAATGCACTCCTTCAAGTCCTGGGTGTATTTGAGCCAATGCCTACATCTTACTCCTGACTTCTCTTAAAACAAAACAAAACAAAACAAAACAAAGTTGAGGCTGTAATAGGAGGGCAGAAGGTTCCAGAAAACAGGCACTAATTAGCCACACCTTTAAAATGATGCTAAGCAGGTTGCAGTCATCATGGGTCAACTCAGAGGGAGCTCCAACAATGTATAGAACAGTTATAAAAGAATATAGCTGCCTATGTGCTCTCAGCAAGGTATTGTGGTTTTCAACACAGTTGCAGATCCATGTAGAAAAGGTGAAATGGGACAAACTTCAGTCCATTCCTCCACCCACATGGCTTCCCAGTGGAAACAATAAGATCTTGTTTGCATCCAGAGACTGCAACCGCCCCCATCATCTGTGCCAGCATGTGTTGGGGAAATAGCCTTGAAATAAAAATCCAACTAGATTTCACTGAACCCCTCTCTCAGTGAGGTGGCTACTTACAATGAGAGGACCATCATTCTTTGTAATTACACACGCTGTGGGAATACCTCCCATCCCAACCCAAGGATGGAGCTTTCCCCACATGTTGGCCATGCCTGGTAAATCCTCCAGCCAAGACAAAGGAATCTCCAAAGATGGCCGCCCAACTCTGTTCTCCTGCCAGCAAAGAATCCCTTGCATGGAAGCATAGATGCCTACTGGATCCCCTGTCTTAGTCACAATCTATTGTGAAGATTACTCAGCCCTCTGTCCCTGCATGACAGCAGAACCAACATTAAATAGGCTGCTAAAGGCTTTAGCAGTGACTCAGGCATCACAGAGCAACCATTGGTGAAAACGTTCGGGTGTGGCACGCCCCAGATTCGGCTGCTTTCCTGAAACCATTGTTGGGAATGGAAACAGTTTACCCTATTACTGTTAAATCATGTGGATTTTCTTAAGTGGTTTCCCCCTGGTAGTGCCGGGAAGTCCCAGAAATAATTCCTGCACATTTCCTCTACCCACCTATTTCCATCATCGATTAAAACCTTGTTTGTCACAGGCTCCAATTACATATTATGATGATAGTTTAATCTACAAAATACAGACATGGCAAATTAACTTTTTATCTTTGACCACATCCTAACAATTTCTCACTAGACTGTCTTTTGATCTTAATTCCTATGCCCAGAGGAAGCCTAGAATTCCAGAATCAGTCACAACACTGAGAGCCACATGTAAATAATAAATCTCAATGGTGGGGAGATATGTTGCCTGTGAGCAACTGAATCTTAGAGAACTTTTTTTAAATTTTTTTTTAATTTATGATAGTCACACAGAGAGAGAGAGGCAGAGACACAGGCAGAGGGAGAAGCAGGCTCCATGCACCGGGAGCCCGACGTGGGATTCGATCCCGGGTCTCCAGGATCGCGCCCGGGCCAAAGGCAGGCGCCAAACCGCTGCGCCACCCAGGGATCCCGAATCTTAGAGAACTTTAAGAATGCCACAAAAATCTGATTTTTAGAAGGACTTTGTAGATCTCTCTATATCTATATCTATCTATCTATCTATCTATCTGGTTGCCTCACTTAGAAATAAGAACATTATTTTTACTTAATTAACAAACCAGAACTCAGTGAAGAAAACCCATGACCCTGGATGAGTAAATAATTACCTGTGGCCCACTGGATCCAGGAAGGAACCACCTGTCTCCACTTGCACTGATTGTTAAATATCCAGGAATTTCACTGGGGGATCACTAAACCACTGGTAGGTTGACATCCATTATGGTGAGAGTATTTACACCACAGAAATTGGCAAACACTACAAATCAAGTTTTTTGTTTTATTTTCCAAAAAGTCATATTACACCACTGCTTTGACCTCTTTCCCAACTATTTTAAAATCCTAATTAAATCACTAAAAAGTCTCTCTAGTGCATGTAGGTTTTAGAGTTCAGCGTACCAGAATTCAAATCCTGGCTCTCTTCTTTACTAACTGTGTGACTTTGAACACGTTACTCATCTTGTCCGAATCCCTCACCCATAAAATAGGAACATGGAACTATTTCAGCCAAGGTCATCTGAGAATTAAATGAGAGAACACACAGAAAGCTCCCAGGACAGAATAAGACACAATAAAAGTTATACTGCTCCCCAACCCTTTAACCTGACCCTGTCTTCACACAGGAAACACTAGTTCACTTTTAAAACAATCTTCCCTGTCATGAGAAAGCAAGTAATTTGGGGAGGCTAGGTCAGGGAAAAAATAGTTCCAGAAAGAAGGCAGCAAATAATGGTCAGCTGGGATGCCTAAGAGCCAAGCAGAGTCTTGACTTAATAATGTGTATAAAGATATCAATAACAGAGTTATTTATAATAACCAAAAAAAGAGGGGGATGGAGCAATCTAAAAATGTAACAAAAGAAAAAATTAAGTGAATTACGGTTCATGCAAATACATAAACAATTAAAAATACAGTGTATGAAGAATTTTAATAGCAAAAATGCCTATAAAATAATATCAAATGCAAAATGGTCAGTATGGTATTTGCAGAAGACGTAGATGATTACATGCACACATCCATGTGTAATTATACACTCACATTCAATATGAAGATGGGAAACCTACGGGCTGAAGAACACATCTCTGGCACTTCTGAGTGGTAAGGTGAGAGGCGAAACTGACCTTTATCTTTCTTGCATTAAAAAAATAAAACACTTTATTTTGTTTTTTGTTTGTTTGTTTGTTTTTAATAAAAAAAGAGCCTGTGCCCACTGCAAGTCCATCTTTGGTGAAGAGCCTGCCACAGAAGCCACGGCGGAAGTTTCAAATCAAAAGAGGTAACAGGGAAGTAGGGAGAAGACAATCGCACTGAATCAAAAACCTTTGTGATATAGAAACTAACCCAAGAAGCTGGGCTACAAGGAGGAAATGGGGTGCAGAATTCCTAAAAGGAAAACAGAAAGAGGTGGTGACCACAACGTAGGCACTCAAAGGCCAAAGACTGGGAGGAAATTCAGCAATGGAGCTTTCTGGAGCATTTAAGAGAATTCCTGATGTGCTGAGTGGTTATCTCTGGGAGAGGCTATCAAGAGAAAGAGAAGGCTCTGGTCCTGCAGCTCTATAAGAATAGGCTGGAAGAGCGCTTTTTGCCTTCCCTGTCACTGTAGTGTTATTTGGAAGAGCTGAGATTGGAAAAAACAAATAAACACTAAGTGGTCACCAAGAGTTCTCAGTTAGAAAAATGAACTATGATACATCCATGCAATGGAACAATATGGAGTCATAAAGAAGAATGAGGGGGTTCTTTATATAGCCATAGAGAATGGGCCCGAAAATACATTACAAAAAAAAAAAAAAAAAAGGCAATGTGATAAACAGTGTGAATAGATATAGTTTATATGAAAAAGACGGAGAGGTACTTCACGATATATTCCCTTTATTCGGTTTTTAAACTGTGTTAGTATTGCTTATTTAAAACAAAGTTTTTAAAAATAAAACTTCTGTTTTATATGGTTTAGCTATAGTCGTTTCTGAAGAAGAGACACTACATTTTCCTGGTCAGGGTAATTTTTTTTTCTTTGAGGTCTTGTCCAGTCCAGAATTTCTGGAGTGGAAAAAGAAAAAAAAAAGAAAAGAAAAGAAAAGAAAAACTATGCTCAAGGTCAAATTTTACTTGTTGTGATTAAATCACTAATCTTTTATGAAAAAAGTCCCTGTCTGGCAGGGACAATCCATTGCCGCACGTAATTGCTGTTAACTGTGTGTACAGATCTCCCTCTAGTGGTAGCATGCAGGCATTACAGAATTTTATAACCAACGTTTCACAGTAAAATACCAAATTGCCAGAATGTGAGACGTATGTAATTATAAACACATGCATATATGTAGATATATACATTATATTTAACAAAAACTGAGAAAGTTCATTAAAATCTCATATCTTTGTAAATAAAAAAGTTTAGTATAAAAATGATAAATTCAATACCTGGAGGGAGAAAAATTTGGCCATTGGCCTCAATATACAATACTAAAGATTTTCAAGGTGTCTGATAAGTATTATTTTGCTATTATTTTTTTAAGAACTCCTCTCAGACATGAAGTATCTTGTTTTTCATTCCATTGAAATATAATTGACATGTAACATTGGGCGGGCTTAACGTGTGTGATGTGATGATTTGATGTATATATATGGTAAAATGATTACCACAGTAGTGTTAACATTACCTTGTGTGTGTGCGTGTGCGTGCGTGTGTGTGTTTGTGTGTGTGTGGTGAGAACTTTTAAGAGCTACTCTCTCAGCAACTTTCACATATACAAGAGTATTAGCTATAGACATCATGCTGGATGTTACAGCCCCAGCACTTTTTCATCTTATAACTGGAAGTCTGTACCTTTTGGTGTCCTTTCATCCATTCCTCTGACCCCTACCCCTACCCTACCCAGGGCCACCACCAATCTACTCTAGGAGTTTGGGTTCTTTTTAGGTTCCACACAGAAGCGAAATCACAGAGTATTTGTCTTTCTTGCTCTGACGTGTTTCACTTAGCATAATGCTCAAGATTTATCCATTTGTTGCAAATGGCAAAATCTCCTTTTTTATGGCTAAATAGTGTTTCTTTGTATACATATACCACATCTTCCTTATGCATTCATCCACCGATGGACACTTAGGTGGTTTCCATGTCTTGACTATTGCAGTGAACATGGGAGTACAGGTACCTCTTGAGGACTATGATTTCATTTCCTTCAATTATTTACACAAAAGTGGAATTGCTGGTTTAAAAGGCCTTCGGGAAGACACTAGGTCCTGTGGAGATTCCCGCTGTCTCTTGTGAGGTTCCTATGCCTGGTACTGCTGTGCACAAGGCTAATTGAACTCTTCCCAGCTCCCACAAGGGACCGTTCACCAGTGACTCAGTCTTCTGGAAAACCAGGGTATATTTCTTTCTCCAGACTAGAAAGAGAACTGACACTTAGCATGGCAGGATGGTCATTGATGTTTATCTGTCTATATCTACACCCACACCAATCTGTCTACCTACCTACCCCTAGTTTTCTCTGTGGCAAATCTCTGCAGCTAATTAACCAAGCCTTCAGAGAAACCAAGCAATGCCCCCTGGTGTCACTCCATATTGAATGGAGGGAAAAGAGAACTCAAGTCCAAGGCTGGGAAATGGGGAGGTAGGGTAACCTCAGAGGAAACTGGCAGGAAGGAAGCAGAAGGTCTAGCATTTACTGTGCCGCTGTGTGTGCGTGTTACACACACTGTTTCATTCAGTTCCCACGACAGTTCTGTAAGGGAACCACCATTTGCTCTCATTCTAGAGGCATGGAAAATAGGACTCTCTGAGTTTAATTACCGTATCCATGGTTACCCTCCTGTAAGCGGCACAGCTGGGCTCTGAAGGCAGGTGTGACTACAGAACCAACTGTGTCAGACTGACTCTCAGGAGAAGCAGGAAGGAGTGGGAAGCGAGAGAGGGAGGGAAGGAAGGGAGAGGGATGGGGAGATGCCAACAAGAACAATTGACTGAGGGTCAGGGTCATTCATATCACACATCCTGAGCTAGAACTTCTTTTTCAAATTTTCTCCTGTGAGACTCATGCTGATTCCAAGCAGCTCCAGAGATTCAGTCAAGATCTCATGTACTCACTGAGTGATGCCACTAAGGCTAGTCTGTAGCTCTTTGACATTGTCCTGTGGACTTGCTGACTCTCTGGAAAAGCCTGGCCACCTAATGCTCTCAAGTTGGGGGTGGGGTAAGGCAGAAAAGAACACCTCTAGTGTTTCCCAGGTTAATGGTGCCTTGACCTGGGATGGCCTACAGATCACCTGATCGACCAGAAAGCTCACAGGTGGCTCCATTATGTGAATGTTTAATGATGATTTAGAAGGAGATAAATTTAAGTTTGCATTCCACAGTGGCTACTCTGAAGAACGCAGAAACCCAAACATCGACCGATTATGAAACCTGGTTCCAAAGAACAAGAAAAAAGGGGGGGGGGGGCGTGCAGAGAGGAAGGAAAGAAAAAGTTACTCTACAAAAGACACAATGAATTCTGTTATCATCTTGGAGTGAAGAGAAATGGTCACCTAAGAATCTTGAGAAGTGATGACCTTTAACTAGAAAATTCTTTCATGCATGCATACACACAGCACACACTCCTACAGATTTCTAATATATGAAAGAAGGAACACCGGTTAGTTCAAACAGCCTCCTTGTATTTAAGGCTATCCTGTCACTGGACGTTTGCAAACAATGTCTTGATAATCCATTGGAAGAAAGAGAAAAAATAAATGAATTAAGTCTACCGTGCAGGTAATGAGCAGGTACCAGTGTTGAACCAATGCAAAATTGAAGAGGTTCTATTCAGGGCAGGAAGGAAGATTACACATGAGATCCTTTCCAACATGTTAATACAATGTATGAACCTGTTCAAAGGACACTGACTTCTGGTTTCTGTCCCTACACAGACATTTTAAGAGAACACCAGCCATGTCATCCTTCTTGTAAAACCTGTGGTGAATCTGCAACCCAGTGCACTTCATGTCCAAAAGGTCAGTGTGGAATATGCCAAGAGGTGGCAGTGGCCAAGCCAATTCACTGTCTCTCATGTACATCAGCATCATTATGTAAAAGGTTTGCAGGATTTGATCGAGTCTCCTCACTGTTCCTGTCACACTAGATACCCTGGAAAAATGCAGGGACCCAAAGAGTGACCTCTAATAAAAACTGATTTTCAGGGGCACCTTTCAGTTTGTGGAGCATGCAACTCTTGATCTTGGGCTTGTAAGTTCAAGCCCCATGTTGGGTGTAGAGATTACTTAAAAATAAAATATTTAAAAAAAAAAACCTAAAAGCAACTGGCTTTCAAAAGAAAAAGAAAAAAAAGAAGAAAAGAAAAGAAAAGAAAAATGTTAATGTTCTTATCCAAAGGCGTGATGAACTTATCTGTTGATTTGGCCACAGATTTTGTTAGGGTCTCTGGGTACCTGACATTTCTAGGGGTTCCACTACTCTTTAAAGCACATTAGCCAAAACAAGAGAACTTAGGGTAGAGACTCCAGGGGAGGGTAAATACCCTACCCATTCTTCCCTTCTTCATTTCTGAATTTAGAGGAGGAAAAAAAAAAAACAAACTCAAGTACAACCTAACAGCTCAACAGATGAACTGCTTCATCCTCTATAATAACAAAACATCAGAAACAACTTCCCTGAATTCAGGAGGTATTTTATTAACATCACTATTGAGAATTTAAGAATTAAAAGTGACCATTAAAGTGGTCATTGTGTGGGAATGTGCAATGTACATAGTGGGATGGGAGGCAAAACCGTTTAAAAGTATGAAATATAGAAGTTTACAAACAGAAATTGAAGGAATTTTCTTGGGATTTTGGAGTCGAGGGTGATTTTAAAATCATTTTCCTCAATAATGATGTTACCCCATTTTTTTTCCAATTAAAAATGAAGATCCAGATGGGCATAAGCAGGGGCACATGATGTGATGAGCACTGGGTGTGATGAGCAATTGATAAATTATTGAACACAGCATCCTGAAACTAATGATATGCTATATGTTGGCTACTTGAATTTAAATAAATAAGTAATAAAAATAAAAAGATAAAAAGATGGACTGTCCACTCCAGGTGGCGTTGGATGGAAGAGTTGCTTCTATGTTAGTGTCGAGCGGGAGAGGCTTTGGGGAAGCAGAATAGACACCATTGAGCCGCACAGGGGTAACTGCCTTACAGGAAGACAGGCGATGGTGTGAATAACCCAAATGGGCAAAGGGAGGCCCCAGAGGGACCTACACCAACACCAGTAGGAAAGTAAAAGAAACAAGGCAAAAGCCTCCCACTGTCTATTTCTTTTCTGGAGATTTAACTCACTGTGGAAGACTGAGCATCACTAATAAATACTTTGGTTTGCTGGAATTAAGTGTTCCCCATATGTAGGCCTTTGGAGAGGTTTAAAACAGCAGTTGTGAGCATCTGTTCTCTGCATGGACGTGTGCGCCGTTGGACCAGGCACACGATGACCGTCTGCTCTGCCTCCTTCCCTGGGTTTCTAGGCACCTATCTGCTGGCCCAAGCCTGTGTCTCCTCCTGTCCCGAAGGCACCTGGCCCTCGGCGAGGAATGGCAGGTGTGAGAACTGTACCGAGGACTGCGCATCCTGCTCCGGAGCCAATCTTTGCAGAAAGTGCCAGACTTGGCCAGACTTCCCTGTCTTCCTCCACGAAGGCAGGTGCTACACCACGTGCCCTGAGTAAGTTTCCCTCTTCCTTCCACGTCCCACTCGGGTTCCTCCTCCTACGGTACTTTTACAGCGATTCCTTCTGGCACCAAAGACCTCCTCCCCTCCCTGGTTACAGAGCCTCTGGAAGTGTCCCCTCGTGCCTCTGACATCACCATGCGCCACAGCAGCCAAAACGTACATAAGGCCAGATGCACGCTTCTCCCTGGTGGCTCTTATATGTACGTGTTTTTTACTTTTGTGAAAGTATGCTCTTTTTCCACCTGGTGTTTATGATCAAAGAGTTGTCTTTGAGGCTGTGGACACATGAATCTCTCTTTAAATGGTTACAGTAGGTGAGGTGTGAGGTGTGAATAATAAATATAGAATAATACCTGGTTAATTATTTATTGATTTCTCGTGGTTTCCTCAGTCCTCTGGTTTGTAATGCCTTTCTCTTCCCCTGAATGCTTCCACCTCCAGGGGTTAAAAAAAAAGAAGTGGGAACAGCAAATGGAAAAGTGTGTCACGAAACTTTTCAGTGACAAGCAGCAGAAATTCTAAGAAGGATGACTGAGACAATGTGGGGTTTATTATCTCATATAACAAAAGTTTAAAATCCAGCATTGGTTACATCAGTGGCCAACACTTCATTAAACACCCACAGTCTTTCCATTTTGCTCTTGTATCTTTCTTAGCTTGCCCTCCCCTGAGCCACGCTGTCTGCCCCGTCTCCAAACCTCACCGCCCTACTCTGCAACAACCAGAGACTCTCCTCTGTCTCTTTTTTAAAAGGAAGGAAAGCTTCCTCTGACTTCCCTTCACATCTCATTAGCCAGAATGCATCACTTACATCTGGCAAGAAGGATGGAAATAGAAGGATCAGTTTAGGCTACACAAGATTCACTCCTAAACACTCAAATAATATCAGAACACTGACAGCCAGGAAGACTGGAAAGAGGGAGGCAAGAAAGGAGTTTGGAGGGGTGATCAACAGAATCTGTCTTAAGGAATTCGAAATTTCATTTGCTCACCAATGAAAAGAGTTTGATGTTAGATCACTCTACAAGATCTATCTCAGTCGTGGCTAGAGATAGATCATCAGTATCTGTATCTGCTTCTGCTTATATAGATCCTGTAGGGTACAAACATAAGTCAGGGTACTCAAGAAGCTTCCAATCTAGTGTAGAAACCAAGCATATTCAGTTCAATTCTGCAGATAAATATTTAGCATAAGAATCGATAGTAGAAGCTAAGTTAAGTTAACTGAAAGAAGTCAGAGCCTGCAAAAGGCTTAGAGTCCAGTAGGGGAGACTTACATCAATCAGTGTCATACTTCTTAGGGCCTAGATAACACAAAGGGCTAAGAACTTCCAAGAGAAAGGAAGCCACTTAAAACCAGGTACTTATTGAGTGCTTGTGCTGTCCAGGCACAGGGCTAAGGGCTCCAAATGTACGAGACCATTAATCTCACAAGAATCCTCTTATCCAGATACTACTGTTTTCTGCCATTTGAGGGAAGAGGTAGCATGCCAGCATCACACAACAAATATGTGGTTTGGTTAGGATTTTAACCCAAATCTCCCTAGCACTCAAGCCCATGTGCTTAGTCATTATACAATGCCAACTTCTCATCTAACTGGGGTTTCTTTTTTTTAAGAATAGCTTTTTTGAAATACAATTCACATACCATGGAATTCACTCATACAAAGTGTATAATTCAATGGTTTTTGGTATATTCACAGAATTGTGCAGCATCAACATGTTTAATTTTAAAATATTTTCATCACCCCAAAAAGAAACTCCCAATTTCCCCCATCCCTAAGCAACCACTAATTTACTTTCTCTATATAGATTTGCTTATTCCTTGACATTTCATACAAATAGAATCCTACAAAAGGGGATCTTTGAGGCTGCTTTCTTTTACATAGCATATTTCCTCGGTACCTCCCTACCTGGGTATCTGGATTTTCAGATACCAATACTGGTGAATAGCTCTTTCCTTTTTAAGATTTTTATTTATGCATTTGAGAGAGAGAGAGTGAGGGAGAGCATGCATGTGCATGCAAGGGGGGAGAGGGAGAAGGAGACAGAAAGGAAGAATCTCAAATACACTCCAAGCTGAGCAGAGAGGTCAACCCCATGACCCTATGATCATGATCTGATCTGAAACCAAGAGTTAGATGTTTAACCACCTGAGCCACCCAGGCACCCCTGGTGAATAGCTCTTGAAGGATTTTCTCAGGGAAAAAATGTAGGGGAATGGAAGGAAAAGTTTAGAGTAAGAGAACCCAGGGAGATGAGGAAGGATGCTGTAAGACAGAGTCAGGGAACTCCCAGCCCTGCTGCTCCAGCAACCACATTCTAGCTGCAGCAAAGTTAGCCAAGACATGATAGTAAAACAAAGGTGAAGGTCAATAATCTATGTCCCAAAGTCAATCTCTGCCTCTTCGTTTACCTTTGCCATGGTGGCAATTTAATCATAACCACCCTTCACCAACTCTATCTTGGATTCTTTGAATGTTATAGGAATAGACAATGCAGTAAAGTGAAGAAGGAAGAGCAGCATTTTGCCTTCCTCCAATGAGTTGATTACTCAACACTTCTCCAAATCTGGATCAAGCCACTCTTCTGAAGCAATAGGAGAGTATGCAGATACACAGTAACCAAAAATTGTTGTGTTTTCTGAGCAGTAGGGAAGCTACTAACAGGTCTGAAAGTCCTGCAGACTACAGAGTCATGAGCAAGTGTTCCCCTGCTTTGGGTAGCTTTGTTACTGTAGGTCCCCTACATTTGTGTTTACAGAAAAAAACAGGGAAGATAAAGTCTGAGAAACATATAATATCCAGTTTGGCTTCATAGCTTCATTGCTATTTCTGAAAAATCACCCTTTTGGGTGTGATCCCCCATAAACCAGCAGTAATATTTGTAACAGGAACATAACCTGCAATGAAATGGTACCCAAATGTTCAGAATTACTTCTAAGTCAGGGTGCCTGGCGGGCTCAGTCAGAAGAGTATGTGACTCTTGATCCCCAGGTCATGAGTTAGAGCCCCAAGTGGGATGTAGAGATTACTTAAGTAAATAAAATTTTTAAAAAAATTACCATGTCAGCATTAGTGACCACCACTTTTTCAAATATGGTATATGTTCATAAAAAAGAAAAGTTTAAGTAGTAACATACATCATTATAGTGATTGTTTAAAAGGTAACAAAAAAAAGTGTGCTCAAATTCACCAAATGTGAAAGATATGAAGCTCTGATAGAAGAAAAATACAGTCTTACTTTAAGTGCTGGCAGTCACTGTCATAGGTGTCTATAAAAGTGTCTGGAGGTGAAGCTCCAGAACTATTCAGCTTTTGTTACATATATTTGTCTGGGCTGAAAAACTTCAGTCTAGAGTACTTTGAAATTAACAATTTAAGGCAAGTGGCCATTTCTTCTCAAAAGAAATATTATTTTTCTTCTTAACTAAACAATGAAATAAAATATTAACAAAAAAAGTTTTGTAAATGCAGGGAGAAGACAGGAGGGCAGATCACTGGGAAGATCTGTGTGATGTGAGATGTTGGGGTACCGGAGCAAATGGTCAAGAAAGAATTCTTGAGACATCTTCGGTGCAAAAAAAGGTGGTTTTATTAAAGCACAGGGACAAGACCTGTGGGCAGAAAGAGCCATACTGGAGTCGTAAGGAATGGATACTCATATATTTTCAAGTTGGAAGGGGGTTAGGGAGAGTATAAGTCTCTAAGGATTCAGAAGCAAGGACCTTGAGGGGCTAGCTGTTGTTGGGGAAAACTCACTTACTCCTGTCTAGTAAAACCTTAGTCCTGGAAGCCCTTCAGATGTAGATCAGTGGGCCTTATGTTTGGGGGATGATTGCTAACATGTATCTTGAAGAGGAGGGTGGAGTGTGGGGAGAAAGGAAGTTTCCAAAGGAATTTTACAGAAGCCTGCAGGTTGAGCTAATGTCAAGCTAAGGTTGCCTTGGACCTCCAGCAAAGTATTGACATTGATGCAGCTGAGGTCCTGGAGAAAATTCACTCTGCCTGTCCAAGTACTTGTCAATGGGCTGTAAGTTATCAGGAAATTTAATTATTTCCCCTATATTTCTTTTACCTTTGTTCTCCATAACATGTGTAGAGAAAGCTGCTTTCAGAAAGTGAAGAACCTTATGGCTGCCTCCTGACAAGTTTCTGGGATTGACATATTTTTTAGTTAGCAATAGTCTTCAATATTTTTGTATTGTGCTTTAACATTAGAAGTGGATAAAATGTTATGCTAGTAGGGAAAGAATCACTAAACAAACCATTGAAAAAAATAATATCCATTTGAGTCTTTTTCATATCAAATCACGTGGACATTTTTCTATTTCTCGTCATTCTTCCATGTTTTAGACCCTTGTGAATATCCTGACTCACCCTGATTAGCCAGGATAAATTTTCTATTTAAATCAACAGATTAGCAAACTTGATCCCATGCACTTCATATTTTTTTTCTCTTTTTTGCCTGAATCCATTCCTTTTATTTGAGCATACTGTAGGACATGCACAGACTCTCCTAGGAGAAGAATCTGGAAAAGGTTTCTTAGCGCTACATCTTTACAAATTCTTACTCAAACTGTTTGTGTTTGGTATCCAGAAACAAATCTGCAGAGACCTTGACTAGGCGTAGTGCTGAAAATTCCCCAGAGGTCAAGTAACATCACGTGGCCCAAAGCCTCCAATCTCTTGGCCTTCGGGGGGGTCAGTGCCCCCTTCTAAAACTACAGGGGGTGGCCAGTCCCACCCTGAGTCCTTCCTTTCCAGAAAGGATGATGAATAACAAGGACAATGATGAATAACAAGGACATTCCTACCACTTGGGAAATTCTACAAATTCAGAGGTTCACTAGGGAGGAAAGCCAGACCTTTCCTGGGGTGGAGTCAAATCCCTCCACACACACAGAAACAATGAATCCTCCAAATTCTCATTCAGGTAGAAGACATGATAGCTTTGAGAATGCACTAAATCCACCTACCTTCAAATTTCTCAAATTTAATCAAACTTTTATTGGGTGTGTAAAGTATTTCTATCCACTGTCTCGCCAAATTCATTTTTAACAGATTGCCTTGATTGGACACAGCAGTGGTGTCTTTGTTCTCCATCATGGTCCAAAAAAACCTAAGATACTACTGGATAGGGGAGCCTGCTTGTAGCTTTCATCCAGATACTATTTGGTTCCCCCTCTTCTCCTAAACTGCTTCATTTTCAATTTTTCTTTCTTAAAACTACATTAGGTATGTAACCTTTATTCACCCCTGTCCTATATCTTCCTGATACATTCAGTTTATTTTTGTTTACTGAATAAATAGAAGAATGGCTAAAAGAATGATTGAACAGATGTGAATGAGTTCATTAAAACATCAAGACGTCATATAGGATTGCTTATTGGCATGGATTCAAAAAGGACTCTAGTAGGCTGAGTAATTGGCTACAGTTCTTCACCCCTCCAAGTCCCCGTGCCCTCTGCTTGTCACTTTGCAGCAAGACACAGAATGGATTTCTCTGACACTTGACTTTGGGCCGGGTTGATTTGCTCTAGCCAACAGGATATTAGCAGAAGGGAAGCAGAGGCTTAAAACCTGTTTGCCTGGATGAACCTGCCTTCTTGTGCTCTGTTCTGGCTAAGAGAAGAATGTGCTCCAGTAGGTCCCTATGCTAGGGAAGATAAAGGGACATGAAGAAGACCTGGGTCCATTGTGTATCGCAGGGCGAAGCCTCCTTCCCCTGGAGTACATGCCTGAGCTCTCCCTGTACAATGACATATGCCTCGTTGAGCACAAGCTCAGCCTAGATCTGCCTTCCCACAGATGCACGGGTGATGAGTTTTGGGGTGTTTTGTCACACAGCACTATTACGGCAATAGCTGACAAACAGGTTGAAAATTATAGGAAACAATTGGAACAGATACCTAGAACATCAGAAGTCCATATTCTCTACACTGGTTTATGATTTTCCTGTTTTGCAAGCTCTAGCTTTTCCTTCAGCTTTCTTCCTCAAAGAAATTGTTTATATTTCCTTCATCTTTGATATATTTGAAAAGGTTGAGGCTTTCATATGTACTATGTTCACCAATCAGTGAGAGATGTCTATGGCATGATAATGTAATCATTCAGAGGTATAATATACATATAGACATCAGAATCCACCTTGAAGAAAGTCAGTCACATAAATATATACTCCACTGACAGCTACTGTAAATACATTTGATGTTGTGTGCTAATGTTGTGTGTGTGTGTTTAAAAGAAGCCACCAGAGGTTGGATGAGAGCATCGGAAAGCAAAAGCAGTTCCAATTTTATAGGGCATTAAACCTTTGGAGCTTTTTAAAAACAACTTCTTAACCTAATTATGAATGATCATTTTATATTAAGTACTAAATTCAGTAATTTATTAAATTAAAATTTTTCATTAAAAATGCATTAAAAGCATCTTCTACTCTAACATAAGGCTCTAATTAAAAAAGAAAAGAAATTAGGAGATAAAATGGGAACCCGGAAGATAGCCAAACTCTACGCAAATTAACACAAATTGTCTTTAAACAAACCAAATTCACAAGGATAATGCCTGTACCTTTCCTTTTTCTCCTCCCAGATTTGATTTCTAACTGCTCTTTCTTGGGAAGTCTGATGGCCTCATTCGGTCCCACAATAGCAATAGTCCCTCTAGTTTTTTCTTCAAGTCCCAAATCCTGTGCCACCAAGCATGACTCATTTCCCTAGTTGGAAAGCTTCTCCAGGTGTGCTCTGTCCTCCACACAGGGGCTTCTACGCAGCAGACAGTACGTGTATGCCCTGTAGCTCTCCTTGCAGAACATGTGAAGGAAATGCCACCAACTGCCACTCTTGCCAAGGAAGCCTCATCCTGCACCAGGGAGCATGCTGGGAAGCCTGCCCTGAGAGGCACGTGGCCATGGAGGGGGTGTGCAAGCATTGCCCTGAGATGTGTCAGGACTGCATCCATGAGAAAACATGCAAAGGTACCTGGGAGCATCCCAGGGGAGAGTGTGGCTCTCACAAACCACCCTCCCTGGGGACTGATGATCTGAGCTGGGTGGGGAGGGTGCCCATGCAGAATGGAGAGAACCAGTCTCCCTACCTTTACTGAAATATAACCACCTCTGTGCACATCACTGAGGAAATCAAAGATGAGTTTAATGCCTTCCCATATAGATTCTTCAAGCCAAGACAAATGCAAACCCCTTTGCTGCATGATTTCTTCCGCACAGGTGTACTGAGCACTTAGGAGTGTGCCACTCACCATCCCAGCTGCTAGAGATAAAAATAAGAACCCAAAGTTCCTGCCTCTTTGAGCCCAAAATCTTATAGAAGAGGCTGATATTAATGGAACACAGAGGTAGCTAGAGAATTGCCACTGTCACAAAAGATACGAAAGAAAAGTTCAGGTGACAGAATAGCACTCTGGCTAGGAATTCTTTTTTCTGGTATTATCTCCAAGAAGGGCTAATTTCCTTTCCAGAGCAAGATTCATTTAACTGGTGCTGTTCTATCGAAAGGATTCTCTTGGTGTGACTGAGTATGTTTTCTTGGTTTCCCTCAAGAGAATGAATACAAATGAAAGAAACCCACAATGCATTCCTCACACTGAGCAACCATGTCTATGTCACTGACCTACCCTATCATTGAATGAAAATTTAACTAATGCAAGGATTTTTAAACCACTTTTGGATTGAATAGAGCAAGTTTTCTGGGTCGTCAACAATACCTCCAGCACCTCAGCCATAGCTGGTCTGCCACAGCACTGCATTTTTTTTTTTTTTTTTTTTACACCTCCAAGGGGCAGATCGTTTCAGGCTGTAAACCCAGCGCCACATCATCAGGCCACCCTATGTGGTCTTCTCTCCCAAAGCTTAGAGAGGTCATGGGGCACGTACATGAAACACTCAGAACAAAGGAGCCGGTGTGGTCCGGACAGGCCAGCCCACTACAAAAGGAATGAATTCCTTTCTCCTGTGTCCTGGGGGTAACTTGCTGCATCCTCTTTCCCCTAGAATGTATGCCTCAATCGTTCCTGTACAAGGATATGTGTCATCAATCCTGTCCCCAAAGCTTCTATGCGGACTTAGGCCAGTGTGTCCCCTGCCACGAAGACTGTCTGGAGTGTAGTGGCCCCTCAGCCGATGACTGTGACCTCTGTGCTGAGCCCTCCTTGGTTTTCTATGATGGACAGTGTTTGGACGAGTGCCCAGTGGGAACTTACTATGAAAAAGAGACTAAGGATTGCAGAGGTAAAGACTCGCGGGGGCATGGCCAAGCATCCCAGGGAGCCTGACACAACTGTGGGTTTCTGCTGAGATGAAGCAGGTGCTGGGGTTTGCAGGGTTCCAGCTCCAAAGCTGTCATCCCATCCATTTCCCTCCTGCTCAAGAAAGCAGACTTTGAATCTGCCCTAATTTATTATTTACTTTTAACATGAATCATTCACAAGCTTTGACCACGTAACTTTTCTTAATAACACATCAGACTGACCCTCCTCACAAAAGGGGCTCTGAACTACTGATCAAAAAGAATTCTCATGTGAAGTTTCACAGCAGAGATGAGCCTTCACAAGTCACCCAAAATGGAAGATTTTTTTTTTTTCTTAAAACTTGAAGCCACTTTACAGCAGCATGAGGTGAGCTGTGCCACAGAGGATTTTCTTGGTGTGTCTTGAGTCACTCATGGATCTGTTCCCCTCCATGGCTCCTTATGTGCTTTGGCAGCTCCTGCCCTGAGGACCCTGGGGACCCATACGCCCCCCTACCCCCCAGCAGGTCAACCCCTCCCTGCTCAAGCAGGGATCTGCCCTTGTTCCTGATGTTTGGCCTAGGTATCAACTGTTTGCCTCAGAACAGGAAAAATACAGTAAGTGGTCTATTGTCAGAATTCGCAAAACAAATGAATCATCCTGGGTGAACTTCTCCCAGAGTTTCCTGAAAACTGGAGTTTCCTGGAGTTTCACTCCAGCTAGGCAGCCAGTAGTAACCTGGCCCCGTGTTGCCATTCGGCAAGCACTGCTTAGATGTACACAGGTGGTCCCAACAGCAGCAGGAGCTTGAGGGTGCACCCATGTGGCAAGAGAGACCCCAGGCCCCCCATGTCCCAGGACAAACTCAGAGAAATTATTTTTTCTTTTCTTTCTTTTTTTAAGACTTTTTGTTTATGTATTCATGAGAGACACAGAGAGAGAGTCAGAGACACAGGCAGAGGGAGAAGCAGGCTCCCTGCAGGGAGCCTGACACGGGACTCGATTCCAGGACCCCGGGATCATGACCTGAGCCGAAGGCAGACACTCAACCACTGAGCCACCTAGGTGTCCCAGGAAAATGTTTTTCATATCACGGGACATGAAGATGTAGCGGACTCCTGACAGCTTTCTACTCTAGCCTGATGATCTGGCGTGTTTTTACGTATGGCACTCTAGTGTCCATGTTCCAGCTGAAAGAGCATGGACTAGAACATGGGCAGAAGATGGGGTGGGAGAGGGCTTGGGGCCAGAGAAGTTTAGTGGCTCGGTCAAAGACCTGAGAAGCCATCGTGCCTATGCTTGAGCAGGAAAAAAGGGTCGATTTCTGGTCTTTCTCTGGTGTTCAGCAACAAAGGGAACTGGCCGTACCGAGAACTTTGCAGGCCTCACAGTACATGTACATGTACTTGACTTACCTGTCCTAATTTTCTCACTAAGAAAGGCCCCTGATCTCCATCCCTGGTTGTCCATTAGAATCACCTGGGAAGCTTCAAAAAACAGGAAAATACAACTGTACAGATGCCTGGGCTCCCCTCAGGCCAGCTCAGCTGTTGGGAACTAACTTGAGAGCTCTCCCAGCAAGGCTATGTATGGCTCCTTCACCAGTCCAAAGGCAGGCTGAGGGGAGCTGGTACTGGAAGAAACAGGGTGACTATTGGACTTTCCAGAGAGAAGAAACAAAGGTCTGACCTGAAAAATTAAGATTTGGATAGGTGTAGAGAAGCATCTGGAACCAAGCAGAATCTCCTCTAAGAAACACAAGGGCTTGGGATCCATTTAGATCATCCAGATTATCTTCTATGAGGGAGCATAGGCACCTCTGAGAATCCTACTGGGGGTTCTCAAGGCACTGTCCCAAAGCACTGGGGCAGAAACAGCAAGAGCTCTGATTAAGCTCCTGGGTTCACCCTCTAATGCTGGGCCTTCCACAGCCAAGACACTTAACAACTTCAGCCTCAATTTGCTGATCTAGATAAAATGAGATGACAATAATGCCATGTGTCTGCTCATTCAGTGAGCACTTACTGGGGGCCTACTATGTGCTGTGTGCTCCTCCGGGCCTGGGGAAAAGCAGGAGGCAATACAGACAGAACACAGCAGGGAAGACAGACCCCAAAAAAGGCAAGTCAAAAGGAAAAGAAAGGCAGGGCAGGAGAACAGGAAGTTGGCCAACATGGAGTTGAAATCAGAGAGAAGGCAGCCTGAAGACATCATTGAAAAATAAAAGGAAGGGCATCCGGGTGGCTCAGCGGTTGAGCGATGGCCTTTGGCTCAGGGTGTGATCCTGGGGTCCTGGGATTGAGTCCTGCATTAGGTTCCTCTTGGGAAGCCTGCTTCTCCCTCTGCCTATGTCTCTGCCTCTCTGTGTGTGTGTCTGTCATGAATAAATAAATAAAATCCTTTTAAAAGAAAAGGATAAAAAAGAAAAACAGAAGGAAATAAACTGCACCTTTATTCTAGGCAGAGGGAACAGCAATTGCTAAAATTCCCAGGATAAATGAATGGTTTTGTTTTTATTTGCCTAACAAAAATTTACTGAGCACCTGCTACATGCCAGGCCCCCTCACAGGGGACTGTGCGCTCATCAATGAATACAAAAGAGGCTTTTTTTTTTGATCAACAGATAATTATAATACACCCCAACAATTGTTATGTTAGTATTAAGCTGCAGGGGTTCTGAGAGGTCAGTGGAAGACCATAGCGTAAGAGTTACAGGGTGAGCAGGCCACAAACCAGCTTATTATTTTGTTGCAGTTTTGGTAACTACACTGAGTCCAGTATTTCTGGATGGTGCAAGAAGGGGCTCCCTAGATAGTATAGAGAATGTGCAATGGCCATCTTCCTTCTCATTTGACCAGAATGCTCTACCCAGAGCCCCAGAGCTCTACCCAACTGGTGGCCCCATGTCCTTGACCTGGAACCCTAGAAATCTCTGAAACAGAGGAGGAAGGAATGGAAACACACCTTCCAGCAGGGACCCCAGCCCTCTCTCACTAGCTCTTCTGCTCTCACTGTGCCAACAGATTGCCACAAGTCCTGCCAGACCTGCTTGTCATCTGGGACGTGCATCACCTGTCAGGAAGGCCTGCAGGTCAACAGCCACGGGACCTGCATGCCTCACAAGGAATGCACCCACTCTGAGTACTGGGATGTGCAGGCTCTGAAATGCAAGCCCTGCCATGCTAAGTGCTTCCGCTGCACTGGGCCCACAGAGGAACAGTGTCACTCCTGCCCAAGGGACAGCCTTCTTCTCAGTGAGTTACCTTTCCTCGGCTGCGGGCTGGCTCTTTCTTTCCCTCCAGCTGCAAAACTGGTGCCCAGGAGGTATTTGGTATCTTTCTAATTTTTCACTTTATATTTGGAAAATTTTCAAACCTACAGAAAAAACAAAAATACAAAGAACATCACACATGTACCCTTCACCCACTCTGCCCACCCCTCATCTTGTACCCCATTTACTCAATCACTAGCTTATTCTTGCTCTCTCTCAATCTCCAATAAATATTTTCCCGATCATCTGAGGATGTGACCTACACATTGTGGCTCCTTTAGCTTTAATACTTTGGTCTGTATTTCCTAAAAATAGGGATGCTTTTTTACATAGCCATGGTACAGTTGTCGATGCAAGTGAATTTAACATCACTACTTTACTATATCATCTCTTTTATAAGTGTGGCAATTCCCCCTTGGAACAGGAGCCAGTTTCCAACCAGGTATTGCTCTCTGAAGCCCCCCTTAATCTGAAACATTTCCACAGACAGTTTTTCTACATCATATCAACATTTTAGAAGAATATGGTCCCTGTCCGTCCATTGGAGCCTGTGTGAGGCTGCCCACAGCTGCATGGAGATGATGCATTCTCAGCCAGAATACTTCAACAGGGATGCTAGCTGTGGTCATCTGTTCAGAGTGCTGTCCAATGTCTCCATTACTTAGTTACTATGTTCCCTTGGATTAATAAGCAGTCGGTGGAGAGACACTTTACAAACATGCGGGTACTCAGCCCCTCATCAGAATTTCCCCCGGCTTTTGCAACCAGTGATTAATAAATCTTCTGAAGTCTGGCATGGTCTGAGGCTGGCCACCTCCAGCAGATCATATTTGAAGGTTATCTCTGATGTGAAGCAATGCCCTCAGGTTTCCAGGAATACCATGATTAGGCTTCACACAGGCATGTGAGAAAGAAAATGAAGCAAAATTCACTCAGCCAGAAGAAGGAGTAGTGGAGGAGCATGAGGAGCAGGGGGCGGGGAGACAAATATGCCCAAGATCTGGAAAGTGTTAGCATCTATCTCCCCAACCCAGGAGACCTGAGAAGCAAGATACTCACAGGGACATCGTCTCCTTCCTCCTGCATCCACCACTCCCACCATGGTTCACAGAGGGGAGCACAGAGAGGAGGTTTGGGAGACACATGTCATACCTGATATCAAGGCAGACTCTTTTCCTTCCTTGGCAGACACCACCTGCGTGCAGGACTGCCCCGAGGGCTACTACGCTGATGAGGACACCCACCAGTGTGTCCCCTGCCACAACTCCTGTAGGACATGTGAAGGGAGACGCAGCACACAGTGCCTCTCCTGCCAGCCAGGCTTATTCCAACTGGAAAAGGAGTGCCTCCTCTACTGCAGGGAAGGGTAAGGTGCTCCACACTCGTTTCCCAAAACCACTCTAGACAGCACTCTTGGCAAACTCATTTGGCCGACGAGGAAGTTAAATTCTACAACACCAGACTGAAGTCTCGGTGCTACTAAGAAATGAAGAGGAGAGTCCAACTGAGGTCTAATGGTCCCTAAAGGATATCAGCTCTACTGACTGGCTGGCTCAGTCAGTAGAGCACGCAACTCTTGATTTTGGGGTCATGAGTTTGAGCCTCACGTTGGATGTAGAGATTCTTAAATAAATATCTTAAAAAAAAAAAAAGGATTTCAGCTAGTTCATATAATGAATGAGGACAGAAGAGAGGCAGAGTGACCCAGTGAGATAACATTAAGGGTCGATTATCAAGTCAGAATCACGTGTCAAACTTCACTACTAATTTGAAGGTACAGGAGATCACAAGACAGAGGCAAAGCACTCTTCCCTTAGAGAAGTCTAAGACTATACATGTAGTTTCTTTCTCTTCTGCGTTAGGATTTGTTCCGATCAGATTTAATAGGTGAAGTCTAAGTAATGTATGTGGGCACTGATTTTACAAAGGGAAAAATTTCAGTTAAATATTCCCACTTATACTCCTGGGATCCAGCCCCACATCAAGCTCTCTGCTCAAAAGAGTCTACTTTTCCCTCTCCCTCTGCCCACCCCCATTCATGTTCTCTCTCACTTTCTCTCAAATAAATAACAAATCTTAAAAACCAAACAAATCTTAAAATACAAAAAGGAATGGATTTTTCCCATAGATTTCTTACCAAGAAAGTTAAAAGCACCTGAAAAAAAAAAAAACCTCTTATTTTTCATACATATTACTGCAACACACAGCACAAAGTCACACACCTCACCCCTCAAAAACAGCAGCCAAATTGATCCATGAAGAAAGGGTCCTACCCAACAAGGGAGGGAGATGGGGCCACCTCGGTTAGCTTTTATCTTCATTCCAGAAAATGCCTGAAAAGATCTGGATCCAATAAAAGTAATCTCCATCTCCTTCAAATCAAGTCATTAAATACTCTTTACACAAAAGGGTATAATCCTGTGATCTAAATAGACTGTGGACCACGGAATTAAGAAGACAATTGTTCCGTTGTGAAGTGTGTGAAATTACCCACTGAGAAGAGAGGCACAGGTTGCCATAAATCTCTTTAATGGGGAACAAATGGGATATCAATGAGGTATAAGTGGAAATATTTAATAGAAATGGTTCCTCTTATAAAATCAATGTTCCTCTTGCACCGCATCAACTTCGTATGGTAAATCTCTTTGCCTTAAAAAGGCAGGTAAATGATCCTCTGAACCCTTTACCCACACACATAATTATCTTTTACCACAGAGCAAGTTTTGGAAGCCTCCAATTAATGTTTGCGCTTGTGCACAAAATCTGATTCAAGGTATGGAGGCTCTGGAGATTGCATTGCCACATCACACAAGTCATCGAAGGAAGAAGTGGTGTTGTACTCTTTTAATCATGCCTAGTCCACTCTCCACTGTCTTGTCCTCTGATAATTCTTAAGACCTATGGTGTATTAAAAAAGTAAAATGGTGTATTAATAAGCTCTCTTCCCCACAGTCCCTACTAATGCTTTTCATCTTAAAAACAACTTATCACATTAGTAACTTTAGTAAAGAACATGTACGCTGCTTTGGAGTTTACAAAGAATTTCTACTCAGAATATATTTTTATTTTTTTTCAGAATATATTTTTAAACTATGATTTGGTTCTCCAACAATCCTCAGAGATTGATTTATTCTCCCCATTTTACAGATGAGAAACTTGAGGCTCAAGGAACTTAAGTGACTTGCCCAAAGTCACAAGGCCACTAATACATAGTAGGGCCACGAGGGGAAATCAGATCTTCTGACTTCAAGCCCATGTATTCTCTGTGTGGGAAAATGTGGGTTTCTACCTTTTCCGGTGGCTCTCTTTTGGACCTTCTGTTCTGTGGTCTTTATCAGCTCTTCAGTTCGTGATTGATGTTTTCTTTGTCCTCCCTTCATCACCCTGTCTCTTACTGATTGACTGGGCAATAATTGCTTCTTACCTAACTGCAGAAGGAAAAGCAAGGCCTGATTTGCCACAAGCCAGGCCACTGAAGTACAAGAGCCCTCGCTCAGGTCAGTGACAGGTGGCTAGGTAGAGGCAGGCTCAGCACTACCTAGCCAGGGTTTTAGCTTCCAACAAATTAGAAGAAATGAAATAAATTCTAAGGAAACTAATGTAGCAAATAGTTTCACATCAGAGAAGCCAAGGGCAAACCTTCCAGTTTCTAGGATAGTTTAAGTGTCCAGAGATGCCAAGAAGCATCAGATGACCCATGGAAGCTCATCTTTGCCAATGATTTCTTTTCTCTCTTCTATCTTACTGGAAATTTTTTTTTTACTTACTTTGCCCTGCTTTGTTATAGCAGGTATGTAACAGATATGCTCAAATCACAGTAGCCTGCTTCACAAGCTTGACATTAAGCCAACCGTTTAAATTCTCTGAGCCTCCTTTGTAAAATAGGGATTGGGTTTGCTTTTAGATTTAATCATATGATTCATAATTATCACTAATATGTGCTACTTATAATGAACCCAGCACGGTTCTAACAATTTTCTCAATAATAACTTACTTAATTTTAGCTACTAACATTAGCCTCATATTACAGACTTGAGGCACAGGGACGTTGTGTGACTTGCCCGGGGTCGCACAGCTCGTAAGTGGAATTGCTTGGCTTTGACTCCATGCAGTTACTACACTGTCTTGATGACCCCAGCTTTGTAGTACAACCTGAAATCTGGCATTGTGATGCCCCCAGCTCTGGTTTTCTTTTGTAATATTCCCCTGGCTATTCGGGGTCTTTTCTGGTTCCACACAAATCTTAAGATTATTTGCTCCAACTCTCTGAAGAAAGTCCATGGTATTTTGATAGGGATTGCATTAAATGTGTAAATTGCCCTGGGTAGCATTGACATTTTCACAATATTAATTCTTCCAATCCATGAGCATGGAATATTTTCCATCTCTTTGTGTCTTCCTCAATTTCTTTCAGAAGTGTTCTGTAGTTTTTAGGGTATAGATCCTTTACCTCTTTGGTTAGGTTTATTCCTAGGTATCTTATGCTTTTGGGTGCAATTGTAAATGGGACTGACTCCTTAATTTCTCTTTCTTCAGTCTCATTGTGAGTGTATACGAATGCCACTGATTTCTGGTCATTGATTTTTGTATCCTGCCACACTGCCGAATTGCTGTATGAGTTCTAGCAATCTTGGGGTGGAGTCTTTGGGTTTTCTATGTACAGTATCATATCATCTACAAAGAGGGAGAGTTTGACTTCTTTGCCAATTTGAATGCCTTTTATTTCTTTTTGTTGCCTCATTGCTGAGGCTAGGACTTCTAGTACTATGTTGAATAGCAATGGTGAGAGTGGACATCCCTGTCATGTTCCTGATCTTAGGGGAAAGGCTCCCAGTGTTTCCCCATTGAGAATGATATTTGCTGTGGGCTTTTTGTAGATGGCTTTTAAGATGCTGAGGAATGTTCTCTCTATAGAGTTTCTCTATAAAACTCTCTGAAGAGTTTTGATCAGGAATGGATGCTGTATTTTGTCAAATGTTTTCTCTGTATCTACTGAGAGGATCAAATGGTTCTTGTGTTTTCTCTTGTTGATATGCTCTATCACACTGATTGCTTTACACATGTTGAACTAGCCTTGCATCCCAGGGATAAATCCCACTTGGTCATGGTGAATAATCCTCTTAATGTACTGTTGGATCCTTGTTGAGAATTTTTGCACCTGTGTTCATCAGGGATATTGGTCTATAATTCTCCTTTTTGGTAGGGTCTTTGGTTTTGGAATCAAGGTGATGCTGGCCTCATAAAACGAGTTTGGAAGTATTCTGTCTCTTTCTATCTTTTGGAACAGCTTTAGTAGAAGAGGTATTGTTTCTTCCCAGAATTCCCCTGGGAAGCCATCTGGCCCTGGACTGTTGTGTCTTGGGAGGTTTTTGATGACTGCTTCAATTTCATCCCTGGCTATTGGCCTTTTCAGGTTTTCTATTTCTTCCTGTTCCAGTTTTGGTAATTTGTGGTTTTCCAGAAATGCGTCCATTTCTTCTAGATTGCCTCATTTATTGGCGTATAATATACGGCTCATATGTTTTTAAAATCGTTTGTATTTCCTTGGTATTGGTTTGATCTCTCCTCTTTCATTCGTGATTTTATTAATTAGATCTTTTTTGTTTTTAATGAGGCTGGCTAATGGTTTATCTATCTTATTATTCTTTCAAAGAACCAACTCCTGGTTTTGTTGATCTGTTCTACAGTTCTTCTGTTCTCTATTTCATTGAGTTCTGCTCAAATCTTTATTAATTCTCTTCTTCTGTTGGGTGTAGGTTTTATTTGCTGTTCTTTCTCCAGTTCCTTTAGGTGCAAGGTTAACTTGTGTATTTGAGGTTTTTCCAGTTTTTTGAGGGATGCTTGTATTGTGATGTATTTCCTTCTCAGGACTGCTTTTGCTGTATCCCCAAGATTTTGAACAGTTGTATCTTATTCTCGTTAGTTTCCATGAATCTTTTTAATTCTTCTCTAATTTCCTGGTTGACCCTTTCATCTTTTAGCAGGATGGTCTTTAACCTCCACGTGTTTTTTTATTATTATTATTTTATTGATGAGAGAGAGAGAGAGGCAGAGACACAGGCAAAGGGAGAAGCAGGCTCCATGCAGTGAGCCTGATGTGGGACCCGATCCCAGGTCTCCAAGATCATACCCCGGGCCGAAGGTGGCACCAAACCACTGGGCCATCAGGGCTGTCCACATGTTTGAATTTCTTCCGAATTTCTTCCAAATTTCTTCTTGTGATTGAGTTCTAGTTTCAAAGCTTTATGATCTGAAAATATGCAGGGGACAATCCCAATCTTTTGGTATGGGTTAAGACCTGATTTGTGACCCAGTATGTGGTCTATTCTGGAGAAAGTTCCATGTGCACTTGAGAAGAATGTATATTCAGTTGCGTTTGGATGTAAAGTTCTGTAAATATCTGTGAAATCCATCTGGTTTAAAGCTCTTGTTTCTTTGGAGATGTTGTGCTTAGAATAGCTGTCATTTGTAGAAAGTGCCGTGTTAAAATCTCCCAGTATAAGTGTATTATTATTGAAATATGTCTTAACTTTGGTTATTAATTGATTGATATACTTGGCCGCTCCCACATTGGGGGCATAAATATTCTTGATTGTTAGGTCCTCTTGTTGGAAAGATCCTTTAAGTGTCCCTCTTCATCTCTTACTACAGTCTTTTGGGTAAACTTTATCTGTTATGAGGATTGCTACCCCTGCTTTCTTTTGAGGACAATCTGAATGGTAAATGGTTCTCCAACCTTTTATTTTCAGGCTGTAGTTGTCCTTAGGTCTAAAATGAGTCTCTTATAGACAGCAAATAGATGGGTCTTGCTTTTTTATCCAGTCTGAAACTCTGCGCCTTTTGATGGGATCATTAAGCCCATTCACGTTCAGAGTTACTATTGAAAGATATGAATTTAGTGTCCTCATAATACCTATTCAGTCCCTGTTTTTGTGGGTTATTTCTTTGGGTGTCCTCTTTCTTTTACAGAGTTCCCCTTAATATTTCTTGCAGAGCTGGTTTGATGGTCACATATTCTTTCAGTTTCTGCTTATCTTGGAGGCTCTTTATCTCTCCTTCTATTCTGAATGAGAGCCTTGCTGGATAAAGTATTCTTGGCTGCATGTTCTTCTCATCTAGGACCCTGAATATATCCTGCCAGCCCTTTCTGGCCTGCCAGGTCTCTGTGGAGAGGTCTGCTGTTAATCTAGTATTTCTCCCCATAAAGGTTAGGGATCTCTTGTCTCTTGCTGCTTTAAGGATTTTCTCTTTATCTTTGGAATTTGCAAATTTCGCTATTAGATGTCAAGGTGTTGAATGGTTTTTCTTGATTTTAGCAGGGGGATCTCTCTATCTCCTGGATCTGAATGCCTGTTTCCCTCCCCAAGTTAGGGAAGTTCTCAGCTATAATTTGTTCAAATACACTTTCTGGTCCTCTGTCCCTTTTGGCGCCCTCTGGAACCCCAATTAAATGTAGATTTTTCCTTCTGAGGCTGTCATTTATTTCCCTTAACCTTTCCTCATAATCTTTTAATTATTTTTCTCTTTTTTCCTCAGCTTCCTTCCTTGCCATCAACTTGTCTTCTATGTCACTCACTCTTTCTTCTACCTCATTAACCCTTATCGTTAGGACCTCCAGTTTGGATTGCATCTCATTTAATTGATTTTTTTAAGATTTATTTATTTATGATAGAGAGAGAGAGAGAGAGAGAGAGAGAGGCAGAGACACAGGAGGAGGGAGAAGCAGGCTCCATGCCGGAAGCCCAACGTGGGACTCCAGGATCACACATTGCCAAAGGCAGGCGCTAAACCACTGAGCCACCCAGGGATCCCCCATTTAATTGATTTTTAATTTTGGCCTGATTAGATCTAAATTCTGCAGTCATGAAGTCTCTTGAATCCTTTATGCATTTTTCCAGAGCCACCAGTAGCTTTATAATTGTGCTTCTGAATTGGCTTTCTGACATCGAACTTCAATTAAAATTCTGTAACTCTGTGGGAGACAGTACTGTTTCTGATTCTTTCTTGTGTGGTGAGTTCTCTTTCTAGTCATTTTGCTCAGTGCAGAGTGGCTAAAAACAAGTTTTCCTGGAAAAAGGAAGGGAAAAAAAAGAGAAGAAAGAAAAATAAAAAACAAATAAAAACAAAAAACAAGGAGGGGTATCCTCTGGTTCTATATACTGTAAATCCCTCGACTTTCCCCGGAGCTTTCTAGCGCTGCTCAGCTAAGAACTTGCTCTTCCCCTGTCCTTCCAGCTGGTCTTCAGGGGAGGGGCCTGCTGTGCTGATTCTCAGGTGTGTGCACCTGGGGGAGATGCCCGCCCCCTGCCAGGTGCAGGGCTCAGTGGGAGCTGTTTATCCTGTGAGGCCCCTGCTCCCTGGTTGCCCCGCCCCTCCCAGGCACAGGGTGACACCAGGAGGAACAACCACACTGGCGGAGGTCAGCTCTCCAGCCCATGAGTCAACTCCTGCAGGAACTACCACACCTCCCAGTCTGCACAGGCCTGGATGCTCCGGGGCGAGGCGCTGACCTGCACAGCTCCGGGCGGCCTGAAGGTGACAGGAGGTCCTCGCTGTCCTGTGCCCTCCCCGCCTCCGCCTGTCCCAGGGGAGCGCCAGATCCTGGGCTGTGTCCCCGGCGCCCTGGGCTCCGGGGCCTGCGCCGCCGCCTGCGCTGCTCCCGGGGCCCCGCCGGGCGCTGCAGCCCTTTAGGGAGCTCGGTCTGCGCGGTGCGGTGCGCTCTCCCCCGGGCGCCCCTCCTCTGTTAGTGACCCCGGGAACCTGGGGGCTCCACTGCCCCTCCTGGGATCCTGCCCAAGTTCCCTGCGAGCGCCTTTCCATCCGGGAAGATTGTTAAAGTTCCTGCTTCTCCCGGCCTGGGCTTTCCTGTCCTGGGGGCTCTCGCGGCCCCCCTTAGCCCGCCCCTCCCCCACTGGAGTCTTTTTAATTTCTTTTATTTTTTCCACCTTCCTACCTTGATAGAAGCGCGAACTCTTCTCTCTGTAGCGTTCCAGATGTTCTCTCTTTAAATCTCAGGCCGAAGTCGTAGGTTTTCAGGATGACTTGAAAGTTATCTAGGGAAGTTGGTGGGGCCAGGTGACCCGGGGACCCTACTCCTCCGCGATCTTGCCTTCTCCCACCACACCCAACTTAAGAGCAAAGCCCCGGGTTCATTCTTTGCTTCCCCGCTCGGTTTCAGGTATTACGCAGAAATCTCCACTGGACGGTGCGAGAGGTGCAGCAAGAGCTGCAAGGCATGCCAGGGCCCGGGGCCCACCGACTGCCTGTCCTGCGATACATTTTTCTTTCTGCTCCGCTCCGAGGGAGAGTGTCACCCCACCTGCCCAGAGCATTACTACGCGGAGCAAAAAACCAAGACATGTGAGAGATGCCACCCAACCTGCGACAAATGCGAAGGTGAGGGCGTATCTGTCATTTTGCATATATGAATGGAAAAATAGGATTCCTTCGCGCTTGGTCCGCCTTTTTCCATCACCTGTAGGGCTTTCTCTGGCTTGCCAATCCAGCCAGTCGCCCCCAGCATCAGCTGCATCCTCTGTTCGGGCTCATCTGCATCTGCCCTCCACCGTGGGCTGCCCTGCGCTATACTACTCTCTTCAGACCCTCCCATCCGCAGGCTTCATCTCCCCCAAGACGTGTTTCCCACCTGCTCTGTCCTCCTCTACTTGTTGAACTTGGAATCTGTCTAGGGAGTTTTATTTTTCTCATTTCAACAACTGCTTAAGATGTCTGTCTCCAGCTCTCCTGAGCTCCATTCTTACTTTCCTGATACCTACTTTTCTGTCCCAGAGAACTCTTCAATCAACATGTCCCAGAGTAAACACAATCTGGGCTTCCTCTGATAGTCACTCTTTCTGTCAATGGACCTGCTCTCCAACACTTACATAGTAAGTGCTCATTAAGTGTTTGCTGAATGAATGAATGAACCCGAGATAAACAAATCCCAGTCTTTTTTCAGATTGGAAATTTTTCAGTTATTAGATCTCCAAATGTTGCTTTTCCACCCTTTCCTCTATTCTCCTTTGCTGGAATTCCTTATTTAACATTACTCAGACTTTCCTGATCTCTAGGTCTCCTACCTGCTGTTTTGTTTTTATTTCTTTCACTCTCTATAGTTTATACTAGGTTAATTCTTCAGTGCTTTATTCCATTTCTCCAATTTGTTCTCTGTGTTTAGTCTAACGTTCAGCCCATCTATCATTTTAGTTTTATTTAAATGATTTACTTTTAAATTATTTCTTTTTATATCCCTATCTTTTTGTTTCACATCTTCCCATTTGTTTTTTCTTATTTATCATTTCTTTATAGATATCATGACTTCATTTATTCTTTGAATACCTTCAACATACTGATTTTTAAAACTTTGTCAAATTTCTCTATAAAATTGAGGGATACCTGGGTGGCTCAGTCGGTTAAGCATCTGCCTTCTGCTCAGGGCATGATCCCAGGGCCCTGGGGTTGAGACTGTTCAGTGGGGAGTCTGCTTGTCCTTCTCCCTCTGCCCCTCACCCCTGCTTGTGCTCTCTCTTGCGTGCATTCTGCTCTCTCTTAAATAAATAGAAATCTTTTTTAAAATTCTCTATAAAATTGGTATTTTTTAAAGTAAATTCATGTTATAATTGTTGTGTTTGTCATCTTAATGTTCATTTTTTCCATATACTTTGGATTTTTGGCCTTACGTTCTTTTTGAATGAAAAATTTCATCTCTCTCTCTCTCTCTCTCTCCCTCTCTCTCTCTCCCTTTATCCTTACTCCTGTCAGTCTAGCAGTTTTTTGGTTAACACTACCCCTGCCTCCCACCCTGAAACGCAGTCCAGAAACAGAACATCTCAGCATTCCTGAAGGGGATACTGACAACAGTGCAGATGCCATCAGCAATGCAACTGGCAGTCCCTCTCTTTACTTTGTAGTATCACTGCCTTATTTCAAACTCATATCTCCCCTTACTTGAGTTATTCACCAATCTCTAGTTGGTCTTCTTGCTTCCAGTATTAGCCATTCTGTAACCAACTAGTCCTCCATTATGTTCTCAGATTGATCCTTCTATGTGACAAAAAAACATAATAATATTTCTCTGCTTAAAAATGACTCTCCAACAGGGGCTCCTAAGTGGCTCAGTTGGTTAAGCATCCAACTCTTGGTTTTGGCTTAGGATCTGATCTCAGGGTCCCGGGATTAAGCGCGACATCAGGCTCCACACTCAGTACAGAGTCTGCTTATCTCTCCCCCTGCTGCTCCCCCATGCTTGTTTAAATTCTCTTTCTCAAATAAATGATAAATCTTTAAAAAAAAAGTGACTCTCCATTGATTTTTGGATAGAATCTTAACTTAGTAACTCTGCATATGAAGTTCTTCATCTAGGACTCACCTCACCCCTCACCACTTCCTCCACCACCTTCTATAACCAGGTATAATCAGTTACTGCAAATTTGAGCAAACCTTGCCCTTTCTCCTTCCTGAATACTTTCTCCAGCCTGATTTGCCTGGCTACCTCTTTCTAATCCATTACTCAGCACTTCCTCTACAAAACCTTCCTTATTCCCTCTGTTCTGTGTTCCTTTAGTACTCTGCATTCATTAATCTACTTATGTATTCAACAAATCTTTACAGTATGGCCCAGACAATGATTCAGCTGTGAACAAGGCAGTCAGGTCTCTGGAGTCCAGAGGGCATATTTTATGTTATTTATTCTTTATCTCTCTCTGTGTGTCTAAACTGAGGTCCTCAAAGGCACAAATTAATATGTCTCACTTACCTTTGTGTCTCTAGCACTTAGCACAGACATAGGGGTAGGCAGTGGTGGCAGGCAGTGGCGCCAAGGACACCTTCAGGAAACAGTGGTGGTGCCGAGTGGGGAGCTCCTGCTGGGCTAAGGCAGCAGCTACCACAGTCCAAGACACATCTAGGATGGTGGCGTTCTGTCTTCTGTCAGCCTCTGTCTCAGGCCCATCATGAAGGTGACCATCAACATGGCCCTCCACAGCTGAAGCAGCCAAGGAAGTGATGAAAAGTCTTACGACCATGGTGCACGATCACTAGGTCTCCACCCTGCAGATTTCTAAAAGCACCATGGACTTCATCCACTTGGAAGGCAAGGTAGACAAGAATCTGGTCACCTCTTTCCTGGCCTGCCTCCATGGCAAGGTCATTAAGCTTGGTGACTTCCTCCAAGTCAATGCATGCCGCCAAGTTCAAAATCAATTTCCTCACATGCCAGGGAACTCTTTCTTCCATGACGAAAAGGATGAGAATGAAATGCTACCCAGAGAGAGGCCAGGCATCTGTCACTTGGAGGGGGCTGCCCTGCAAATTATTTGCCCTGAGGAGTCAGCTCAGCAAGTTGGTCATGGTCAAAGTGCTTGATAAGTCAGGGGAAATATGGAACATGGACATCCCCATGCTGGACCCCCCAGTGGGAGGAGACGACAGGCCAGAACTTCCACACCTCCAATTTCTGGAACACTTGAACTTCCAAGCCAAGGTTGCAAACTGCAAGTACATACATGGGCTTCATCCACGCCCTGAGTGCCCTGTGCCGCCAAAGGTCGTGTAGAAAGGCAAGGAGTGCCAGGCAATTGCCACTACATAAGGTTTCTCTTGATTCTGGGCACCTGGTGGCTCAGCCAATTAAGTGTCTGCCTTCAGCTCAGGTAGGGTGCTGGGATTGAGGCCCACTTTGGGCTCCCTGCTCCGTGGAGAGTTTGTTTCTCCCTCTCCTTCTGCCTTCCCCCCCCTCCCACTCATGTTCTCTATCTCAAATAAATACATAAAATCTTTAAAAAAAAGTTTCTCTGACTCCAAACACCTGAGTGATGCCTCACTGAGGAAATAACAGCTTGAGAGGCTTCAGGAACTGGAACAGCCAAGAAGATAAAAGCACCAAGAGGAGGAGCAGAGAACAGGGCCAAGGAAAAGAAAAAAACAGGAAGAATTGGAGAGAGAAAGAAAAAGAGAGGAGGAGCTTCCCAAGAAGGAACGGAAGCAGAGGGGCCGTGAATTCTTTCCGAATCAGAAAAAGCCCAAGAAGCTACAAGCAGAAGAGCAGAAAAAGCTACAAGAGGAAGTGATGCTGGAAGAGTAGGAGCTGCTGCTCAGAGGAACCTGAGTCCATGGGGTTCATTGCAGGGCTGCTGGGCTGAGCCAGGACACCTGCCCGCAGGGCGTGGTTGGTCTTGGTCTTGATATTTAGCTCCAGAACCACCTGTTCCTGCTTGGGGCTGCCACCTGTGCGTTTCTCTGAAACATGGAGTCAGTGTCACGACCCACCTCCCCACTTTCCTCGGCTGGTATAACCATAACAAAAAAAAAAAAAATAAGTCTAAATACCAAGAAGGAAAAAAAAGCTGGAGAGAGTCCTCAATATTTTTTTATTATTTTAGAATGACTATCAATGACATAAACATTATATTATTCTTAGCTGCAAAATGCTCAGACTAGTGGACAATGTAAACTAGCCTGGGAGTGGTAACACGCTATTCATACCAGCCCTAGAATTTCTTCTGAGTAACTCCCAACATGGTGTACCAGCACCATCCAACTAAAACATAATACAAACCATACACACATTTAAATCTTTTCCAGTGGTCACATTTTAAAGAACAAAAATAAGTAAAATAAATTTTAATAATATATGTATTTAGGCAATATATCCACAAAATAATCATTTGAACCTGTAATCAGCATAAAAACTAAGAATTTTTTTAAAGATTTTATTTATTTATTCATGAGAGAGGCAGAGACATAGGCAGAGGGAGAAGCAGGCGCTTCAAGGGGAGCCCGACGTGGGACTCAATCCCTGGACCGGGGAGCCGGGATCACACCCTGAGCCAAAGGCAGACGCTCAACCACTGAGCCACCAGGCATCCCAAAGCTGAGAGGTTTTTTAATACAAAATCTTTGAAATCCGATGTTTATTTTACATGTACAGCACGACTCAAGCTGTACTAGCCACATTTCCAAGGCTCAATAGCCACACGTGGCTGGTGGCTCCTGCACTGGACAGCACATGAGTAATTTAGAGTAATGGTTTCAGATGGCATTTTAGCAGCGGTCCATCTTCTTCAGATGAAACCTTAAGCTGAATGCTATTGTGTAAATTGACGAGAGCAGGGCAGCCCAGATTGGAGCGTGGAGCACAGTTGGAATCTCAAGAGCCCCACTTCAAATCCGCTCATGGGCCCCCGCCGCATACCACTTACAGGCAGTCCTTGAGGCAAGTCCACAAAAACTCTGCCACACAGTGGCTCCCACCCTCCCCCATCTGCAGTTGACTCCAATCTTTGAAAAAGGGCCTTCTGAAAAATCTTGCATTAAGTAACCATTCATTTGTGTTGTCTTCTTTTTATTCCAGGGGCACCTATAGTTGCTGCTCAAAATTTCTAACCAGAATAAGATAAATGAAAGAATACATTGAATGGGGGGTTGGAGTGGGCGTGGGGTAAGAGGGTGGTGGAAAGTTGGCATTATCACTGGCCATATCATAGTAAATACGGTATTGGCTTTCCATTAGATTTTAGATTTTTTTTTATATATCATCATTACTAGACGTGTGGGGCCTTTATTCTAACTAGGATTGCCAGATAAAACACTCTGCTTTGATGTGCTAAATCTGACAACCCTAATCCCAATGCCCTAGGGCAGTGCAGTGGGCTGGAGCCCTTGAGTTTTTAATTAAGACCAGGCAACCATCATTAGGTAAATTAGTGTCTCAACCTCAGCCGGCCAAAACAGAACACTAGCTTTATAAGATTTTTTTTTTTTTTAGGGATTATAGAAATTATTAGTGATCTTGTCAGCACAGTTTGAAAAACTATAAATTTTTTTAAGTAGGTTTGAGATTTCCTTGGTGGATTAAGGGAATTCTGAGGATTCTCACTCCCAGAAGCTCATCAACAAATGCAGACAATGAAATACTATTCAGTGCTAAAAAGAGAAAAAGAAAGCTAAAACATTAGCTGTCATATTAAGAAATGAGGATGCACAAAATTTCCAGGAGAAAATTTAGCAAGCTAAATAAGCAATTTACCAACTAGATTTATTTCATTCACATTTGACTGTCCAATGGTATTTATAATAATAATAATAATAATTAATAATAATAATAATAATAATAATAATAGGGCAGCCCTGGTGGCTCAGTGGTTTAGCGCTGCCTGCAGCCCAGGGTGTGATCCTGGAGACCCAGGATCAAGTCCCACGTCGGGCTCCCTGCATGGAGCCTGCTTCTCTCTCTGCCTGTGTCTCTGCCTCTCTCTCTCTTTCTCTGTCTCTCATGAATAAATAAATAAAATCTTTTAAGAAAAAAAATAATAATAAATATGTCAAAGCACTGAACAGGTCAGGGTGGGGATAAAGCCAAATATTACCTTTGTATGCAGTTGGTTCCTCCATAATTAGCTCATTCCTTACCTTTACACATTTAACTTTTTATTTATCCTCCTCACAAAACTGTTTGAAATAAAAATCAAAGCTGGTAGCCAACCTTCCTATGTCTTTCCAGCTTCCTCTTCCTGTGTGGAATGACACCATGGATGTCCCCAGGGGTTGTTCTGCAGTGCTGAACTCATCCCGCAGGGGTTAGTTCCAGGAAAAACTAATAGTTGAATTCTCAATTCTGAGGAAATTTCAAAACAATCTTTTTAGGTCGCACGGTTCTTGCAGATCCTTAGAAGCAATGATAAACATAGCTTGTTAAACTTGGAATAGAAAACAGTCTGAAAATTAACAAACTGCCTTTAGCAAAAGGATCTGTACCCTCAGTGTACAGATTTTGCAATAAGTCAATATAGGACATGTAACTGGTGACATGTAGGGCCTTTGGGGATCACTCAGGATATAAGCTTCAGATGAATTGCTGCTCGTCTTCTGTAAAATAGAAGCAATCTTAAGACACAAATACTGTGATCTAATCTTTTTACTACTTTTTTTCTGATTTTTTTCTACTCCGTATTTTTCTTCATTAAAAAAAAAATCTTTTGTATTTAAAAAAATTGAAATAAGACACCTAAGCTATATTTCAGAAGAATGTAGGTTAGGAAAAGGAAAGAAGAAAGAAGGAGGGGAAGATTGATTCTTTTATCAAAAACCACAATATGTTCCAGAACATGTAAGAATTTCTCTATGAAGCTAGAGGTAAGATAAAAATAGAATGATTTTCTCAGATTTCTAACTATACTATACATCTATAGTAATAAAAATGGTATGGTACTGGCACAATAATAGACACATAGATTAATGGAACCTCGAAATAAACTGATGCTTACATAGTTAATCTGTAACAAAGGAGGCAAGAATATTCAGTGGGGAAGAGAGAGAGTGTCTTCAATAAATGGGTTGGGAAAAACTGGACAGCCACGTGCCAAAGAGTAAAACTGGACTACTTTCTTACACTCTACACAAAAATAAACTCGAAATGGCTTACAGGCTTAAAGGTAAGATCTGAAACCATAAAACTCCTAAAAGAAAACACAGAGAAAACTCTTGAACATCACAATATTTATCAGCAACATGTATTAGCAGTATTTTTCTGGATCTGTCTTCTCAGGGAAGGGGAACAAAAGCAAAAAATAAATAATTGGAACTACATCAAACTAAAAAGCTTTTGCACAGCAAAGGAAACTATCAACAAAAGGACAACCTACTGAATGGAAGAAGATACTTGCAAATGATATATCTGATAAGGGGTTAACATCCAAAATATATAAAGAACTCATACAACTTAACAAAAAGATAATCTGATAGCAAAATGGGCAGAGATCTGGAATACATATTTTTCTGAAGAAGACATACAGATGGCCTGTAGTCACGTGAAAAGATATTCAACGTTATTACTCATCAAGAAAATGAAAATCAAAACCACAATGAGAAATCTACCTTAGACTGGTCAGAATGACTAGTACCAAAGAGGCTAAGAAATGTCAGGTATTGGTGAGGATGTAGAGAAAGGGGAGCCCTTGTGCACGATTAGTAGGAATGTTTCATGTTCTACTATGGAAAACAGTATGGAGATTTGCCAAAAAATAAAAAATTGAAATACCAAAGGATGCATTATTTTCACTTCTGGGTATTTATCTGAAGAAAATGCACACACTAATGTGAAAAGATATATGCATTTTAAGTTTATAGCAGCATTCTACAATAGCCAAATTATGGAAGCAACCCAAGTGTCCATCAGTAGATGAATGGCTAAAGAAGATGTGGTATATTTATACAATGGAATGTTACTTAACCATAAAAAAGAATGAAATCTTGTCATTCACAACAACATGGATGGACCTAGAGGGTACTATGCTAAGTGAAATAAGTCAGACAGGGAAAGACCAATATCACATGATTTCACTTTATGTGGAATCCAAAAAAAAAAAAAAAAAACCAAGATAAATGAACAAATAAGTATACAGAGAACAAACAGGTGGTTGCCAGAGGGCAGCGGGGTGGGAGGAGGAGTACAATAGTGAAGTGCATTAGGAGGTATAAACTTCCAGTTATAAAATAAGTAGGTCACAGAGATGGAAAGTACAACATGGGGAATATAGTCAATAATATTGTAATAACTTTGTGTGGTGACAGATGGTAACAATACTTAGCATGGTGGGCACTTCGTAATGTACATAATTGTTGAATCACTGATGTATAGCTGAGACTAATATAATATTGTATGTCAACTACACTTTGATTTAAAACTTAAAAATAATAAAATGGCTTTATTATAAAATTTGTATCACTACAAGCAGCTCCCAATCTAAAAAGCAATTGGATAATAAAGGTTTATTCTCTAAACTGTTGTTCAGAGCTCAGAATTTTTCTTCCATAGAAACATCATAAATGATTGAGTTCATAGATTAGACATGAAAAGTTGATTTAACTCCATAGTGATTGTGAAGGTCAAGATTCCTGGATCTACTTCAAATGCAACTAACGACTCTGTACAATATTCTTCTGATGGGAAAACCTATATCAAGTTCCAACTCACAATACCAGACACACTCCATGCCCCCCGTCTATCTCCCTGCTCGTTTTGAAATTCTCAGCAAAAACACCAGGACCTTCCTAAGGGAATGGTTGAGAATTCAGGTCTCCTGTCTCAAAACCCTCTCTAGAAGTATCCCTTAATATCTGGGCAAAAGGTAATGCTTGGGTCAATCATTCTTGGGGTCTCTCAATTAGGAGTAGGATATTACCACCACAAACACAGAGCCTGTAGATTCAGACCTCCTCTATATAATGGGTCATAAGATGTTAAGGCAGATAGTATGACTGAAAGAGCATTGGACTGTGGGTCAACAAATCTGAATTTGATTCTTGACCATTACCTATGTAACCTTAAATGGATAACTTGACATATCTGGGCCTTATTTTTCATTTATTTTAAAAAAATAATAGGGGAACCTGAGTGCCTCAGTCAGGTAAGCATCTGATTCTTGATTTCAGCTCAGGTGGTCTTAGGGTTGTGAGATCGAGCACTGTGTGGGGCTCCACACTGGGCATGGATCCTGCTTGAGGTTCTTTCTCTCCCTCTCCCTTTGCCCCTACCCACCTCTCTACCTCTAAATAAATAAATAAATAAATAAATAAATAAATAAATAAATAAATAACAGCATTCCAATTTTTGAAAAGAAAGTTTCTAGCTTTCAAGAGAATTTCAAAGGAATCTGTCACCACAACCACCACCCTCCCCAAATTAAGAACAACTGGACAAACTGATCTGCTAAATTCTCTTAGCCCTGGCATTTTAAATTCTAAGTCTGGTATTTCTTTTTCTTTTTCTTTTTTTTTTTTAAGTCTGGTATTTCTTAGAGACTGCCTAACCATGATTTTCTCACCGAATGAGTATTGGGACCCTCCAAATCATCTGGTATCATTCTGTTCCTCTATATTAGTAAAACAATAAGCAGAATGACAAAAGTTTTATAAGCTTTCCACATGATTTCTCATTTTCTGAAAATCTTTCTTTTTGCTGTCATAAAAGATCTATTCCTTCCAAACCCTCAATTTCCAAATGGGAATTTACATTGATTGACTAATTGGATAATTTCTAGGTCTTCACTCGGTGTCCTGGAGACTTCCCCCTCCCCCATCTCCTCAATCAATCATCCTTCTACTTCAATTTTCTTGACATAGTCCTTGCTCCTAAGAGTTTTGAACCCAAGACAGAGGTTGAAATCTAACGTCAGCCCTCATAATTTAGAATCTTTTTCTTTTTTTCTTTCTTTCTTTCAGGAAAAGGAGCATGGAATTGCTTATCCTGCGTGTGGAGTTACCACCTAATGGGAGGAATCTGTGCCTCAGACTGTCTGGTGGGGGAATACAGAGTGGGAAAGGTACAGAGAGCTGGACATGGTGTGCCTTCCTCTATTTCTGCAGAGGCATGGGAGCTAGTTTTGGCCTGTCATTCTGGGCAAAGTCAAAAAGTCCTAAAATTCCTACACTTGCTCTAGTTTTATAATCTTCTACCTCTGCATCATGGAATAATGGTGCTACCCACCAGTGGCCTCAATTTCAGTCAAAGGAAGTGAGATGACCTGAGATAAATAATGGAGAAATTAGATGAAAAGGACCTCAGATTTACCTTTACATTCATTGCTCATGATCTTAGAAGTCCTGTTAGGAACACTACATCAGAATTAAGAAGTTTAGGAGTGCCTGGGGGCTCAGTGGGTTAAGCATCCAACTCTTCATTTCTGCTCAGATTATGATCTCAGGGTCTTGGGATTGAGCCCATGTCAGGCTCTGTGCTCAGCATGGAGTTTGCTTGAGATTCTTTCTCTCTCTTCCTCTGCCCTTCCCCCACTCAAGCTTGCTCTCTCTCTCTCGCTTTCTCTCTCTCTTTCAAATAAATAAATCGAAGAAGAAGAAGAAGAGAAGAAGAAGAGAGAAGAAGAAGAAGAATAAGAAGAAGAAGAAGAAGAAGAAGAAGAAGAAGGAAGAAATATCTTCTCTCCTACCCCTCTGCTGTCTGACCTGAAAAGCCTGAATAATGTCAGAACTACACAACTGCTGTTGATCTTTCATTTCCTGCCCCCCTGCATGGTGTACTAAGAGAGATATTGCTTGATTTCCTTGCCTAGAAACCATGGATATTCTGAGTTCACTAACTTCTTGTGTTTCCAAACTTTAGAAATTAAGTAAATCTCGCCATGGTGAAATTAACATGATCCAACATATTCACATTAGGAGTTCTCATTAAATCCTTACACTTTGGAGAAACTGAGGATCAGAAAGATTAAATAATTGCTAAAGATCACATGAGTAGTAAGTAACAAAGCTGGTATTGAAACCAGGGGGCCTGGTGGCTAATCCAGGATTTGGTAAAATAATTACAGCTGAGAAAGCACCTTATCAGCACCCGAAATATGCCAAAGTGCTCAACAAAGGCAAAGTGCTTCCTTTTCTACCATACCACCCTTCCAAAGCACAGAAGTAAAATAGGAAGATATCTTCCCTTGTCTACATTTTTAGCACCACCGAAGGAGCAATTTGTCAGATACGAAGCCACTTTCTCCTTCTCTCTCAACTATTGTCACTGAGATTTCACTGTTTCAGATGAACAGTCACAAATATTATAATGAGGCAGGGCCACAAGAATCTAATAACCACAGAGGCAAATCAGCTTAACGCACATGAGTGAAGGGTGTCGGGTCAAAGAAAAATCCCAGCACAGGCTTGATAAAAAGTCGAATTTGAAAAAAAAAAAAAAAAGTCGAATTTGAGTGTCATCTATGTTGGTGACATCAGAGCAAGTGCTGAGGACTCAATCAACCAGGAGAGCACAAAAAGAGGGCCACTGCCGTTCAGCTGTCTGTGATGCTACCATGTGGTAGTGATGACAGTGACAGTGTAGTTTTTAAAGAGAAACTAGGAACTGATTTACAAGTGAAATACTCTAATTTTGAAATGCGGGCAATGAATCAAAAGTTTTTTAAACTGTGAAGGTCAATTTAGTATGAGCCAGACAAAACTTGTTCTTGACCAGATACAGCACATGAGCTGTCAGTTAGTAACTTAAGCTATTCTAGAAGCCTGTTCTCCCACTCTTGTTATCAGTGGATCTCAGATGGAAAGAGCCATCAACGGTTTCCTTCAAGTGAGGACAGTTGGGTCTATCTTTCATTCTCAACAGTTAAAATGGACCCACAACAAGCTATCTTTCTACTATCCCCCACATGCCTCTCTCCCTCCCTCATGGGGACAAGATGGAACTCGCACCAGGGAACTCCAGTGCCTTGTTGATTGATCCACACTCAAAAAGAATCTCCTGATTGTTCTTAACAGGGGGACAATTTTACCTGTGAAAAATGCCACGAAAGCTGCGTGGAATGCAAGGGACCTGGAACCAAAAACTGCACCGTGTGCCCCGCCAGCCTGCTGCTGCTAATGGATGATGGCCGTTGCCTACACTGCTGTAATGTCTCTGATCCCTCCCACACCCAGGAGTGCTGTGACTGCCGGGACACCACAGGTGAGGGGAGTTGAAGAGCAGCCTGCAGAGGAAGGGCCTCTCTTCTGGAAGGGGATGAGAGCAGAGGAGAGAGGAGGTTGGAAAGTTCTGGAGAATAAATAGAGCTACCTTTTTATTGAGTGCCTGCAATGTGTTTACTGTACCTAGAGCTTTCTATCCATCAATTCATCTGAGCAATTTTTTTAATTTTTAATTTTTTAATGTATTTATTTGAGAAAGAGTGTGTGGGAGCACAAGCAGGGAGGAAGGCCAGAGGGAGAGGGAGAGAATCTTCAAGCAGACTCCCCACTGAGCCTGGAACCCAACTCAAGGCTTGATCCCAGGACCCAGAGATCATGACCTGAATTGAAATCAAGAGTCAACAGCTTAACCAACGAAGCAACACAGGTGTCCCAAGTAGATTTTTTTAAAATGGTCTCTACACCCAACATGGGGGTCTAACTCATGACCCCAAGATCAAGAATCACATGCTCTACCTGCTGAGCCAGCCAGGTGCCCCTGTAAGTAGCTATTATTAATACCGTTTTTCAGATGAGGAGACCAAGGCTCTAAGGGTTTGATTAACATACTCGAGTCCGTTGCAATGTTAAGGGCTCATCTGGAATTAGAATATAGGCCCTTTGGACTACAAAGCCTGCATTCTTTCCACTGCTGTGCTGCCTCTAAAATAAGAACTCAAGTTCGTCTAGAATCTCATTTTTTTATTAAAGATTTTATTTATTTATTTTAGAGAGAGAGAGATAGAAAGAGAGGGCAAGTGAGCAAGCAGGGGGAGGGGCAGAGGGAGAGGAAGAATCTCAAGCAGACTCCCCACTGAGCATGGAGCTGGACTCAGGGCTCCATCTCACAACCCTGAGATCATGACCTCAGCTGAAACCAAGAGTTGAACACTTAACCAACTGAGCCACCCAAGTGCCCCCTGAATCTCATCTTTAGAAATTCACTTTCTTCTTTTTATCCTTCCCTCCTGGGGAAATAAAGCAAAAGAATTATCAAAAAAGCTGATACCAATATTACCTTGATTCTTCTGTAGACTCATTCTATGGAAGTTAGCCAAAATCTAAGGCTCCTCTTAGAGAACTTAAGGTCTCTGATGAACTTAAAATGAACTTTCATCAAAGCTAGAAAGAAACAAAACCCCTTTTACCAATTCCCAGGCCCCCCGCCCCCGCTGTCTCCTACCTCCAATTCCATCCATATGCATATGGGTACTTGGTCTTCATAGGCCACAAACTCAGAAAGATCCCAAATGGGGTGATTCCCTCTTAAAAGTATATATGTATATTTTTAAGATATATATATTTATAGATATATTATTATCTATATTTATAGATATATTATACATATATTATATATTTTAAGATATATATATGATTAATATATATTTTTATTTATATATTTTTTTTTCTTAAAATATATTCTCCAGTCCAAAAGCAGATCATTTCTCTGGGGTTCAGATGTATCATGGCCTGACAAAGAGACATCATATTAATGTGAGCCTGTCCATAAGTGAAGTAAATCTCAGACCCATAGCTGGTACTAGTCATTTTTATTTTTTATTGGCCCTTTCAATTAAATTCTAAAGATTATATTTCCAAAAACTGATTATTTCCTTCTTTTAGCTTTTCTACCCCTACAAACAGCTGGTTCCTCCAGCCCCTCATACATATCCACCTTCAGGGTATGATTGCCTGATATCCACACTATGTCAGCTAAGAATAATAACCCTCATTACATCAATGGCTTTAAATGAAACCAGAAGTGTGTGCACATTGGGTGCAGAGTTTCTTCAGAAACGTTCCAACTAAGAACTATTTACTCAGCTTTCCTGGGCCTTCTGCAACACTTGGAGATCCACCTGGGGCAACTCTGCATAAGTCTAAATACTCTTGATTACCTGCTCATTTTTTTACTGAGACACTCTGCTCCTTCAAAGAAACTAGATCACAGAGTCTGACCCTAACTCTGCAGACCTAAGCCTGGAGAAGAGTACGACATGATTGCATATGGTGCCTTAGTAATTGAAACAATCTTGAAACATCTTTTATTGATTCTCCTGCCCTAGGCAGTATTTATCTCCAAGTTCTGCACACAGATTGCTTATCCATCCCTCTGGTGCTTTAGTATTTCCTCCAGAGAAAAACTCTGTGCTGGTATTGCTAATGACAAAAACAATTATGATAGTGCTATTATTTTAGAAGAGGAAATTCTGCTTGATGGGCAAAAATCCCATAAGAATGAAAGTTGGGATAAAATAGGCAACTTATTTATCACCAGCAAAAAGAGTGGGAAATACACAGTGGTGATGAATCAGATCCAATTGGCCAGTATGTAATTAGCAAAAATAATTGCCCCTAAAATAATTGGCAGCAGAATTACATCCATTAAGCTAGTATATATAACATACCTAGAATCTCATAAAAGAATCCTGGGGGCAGACCCAGGTGGTTTAGAAACCACTTATGGAAAACTTACCCTGTATTTTAACTTGTACATCCAACAGAGCCTGCTAGTTTTTTCCCTGGTGCTCTCATACTCTCTTTTATTCTCGCCTCTGGTGAGTTAAAGAAGAGGGGAAAAGAAGTGGGTAACTTACCCAAATCATACCACCTGAATAAATGAGTGAAAAGTAAGAAAAATGAGCTCATCACTGAACTTATTGTTTGGTCCTTCCTTCTGTTAGTTTTGGTTACTCCATGTTCTTGATCAAGGCATTGAAACAGAGACCAGTGAATGAACAACAAGGGGCAGAGCTCTCAACTTCAGAAATCTGAATTATGATAGAAGAGTCCCCTATTATTAAACTTGGTAATTAGAATTTAAAGAAACTGACTCTCTTCCTGTCAGATTAGAGCTACAGAATGCCATGACACCAAAAACACAGTTGTCAGAATGTTTGCCCAAATGTTTCCAGTCTATAGCATGCAATTTGGATTCCTGGGTTCAAATTTTGATTGCTTCACAAACAAGTTTTTGCCTCTACCAAGTGACAAGTCACTTCCTCTCTGTGGGCCTCAGTTTCCTCAACTGTCAAGAAACAGATTGACGTAATTAATTTCTTTTCTTTTCTTTTCTTTTTTTTTTTTATTGTTTCATTGAGTGCTACCAATTTGCCTGAGTAACACAACTTGATATTTAAAACAAATCTTCGGGGGTTCCAGGGTGACTCAGCTGGCTGGGCATCAGACTCTTGATCTCAGCTCAAGTCTTAATCTTAGGGTCATGAGTTCAAGACCCTGTGTTGAGCCCTCCACACTGGGTATGTGGAGCCTAATTAAAAATCAATCAATGAACCTAATTCTCCGGTTGATTTGCCTTTTCTCTACATTCAGCTGTGAAGTCTGTTCTGCTAGTCTTTGGGTCATTTCCTGGGTTATTTACATTGATGTGGGTGTTATCTAGATGTGTTGAGGTGAGCCTAGGATCCCCCTACACCACCATCTTCTCTGGAATTCTGACCTAAGTAATTTCTAAGGCCCCACACAGCTTCAAGAGTCAATGGTTTGGGGACACCTGACTGGCTCAATCAGGAGAGCAAGTGACTCGTGATCTTGGGATCATGATTTTGGGCTCTACATTAGGCATAGAGGCTACTTTAAAAAAAAAAAAAGTCAATGGTTTTATAAATAATCTTCTCTGCCCTTGAATATTGGACCAGGTTGAAGACACCTGGGGAGAGGAATCAGTCTTAGAGAAAGTAGGATTTGAAACAAAAAACAGCATTTAGCAGTAACTGAAGCACAAGCCCAGATGGAATATTTTTCTTAAGAGGGAAATAGAAAAATCGATTGGTCAGATTGGAGACTTGGTGACTGACTCACATGGTATGAGGATGAGGGGACTCTATCTCTCAAACTGACCTTCATCCTAGAAGGGTTTGTTGGTATCACCAGATGCCAACTAGGACTCTCAGGGGGGTACACAATGCAATTCTGTAGCATGGTGTGCACTCTAGGAAAATCAGAGTCAGTGATTCTACCATTTTGGTTTTCAAAGATAAAGCAAAGCTTTTTACCTCAGAAATTAATTTTCCTCATTCCATTTCTCCTCTTCCACCCTTCCCCTCTCTGCCCTTCTCTGGGGTCTTCTTCCAACAGAGGAGTGTATCCTTCAATCAAGTGAAATAGGGCCTGCCGGTGAGCATACCAAGACTGCCCTGTTGATCACATCCTCCGTTATGTTGGTGCTTCTGCTCGGGGCAGCTGTGATTGTCTGGAAGAAATCTCGGGGCCGAGGTGAGCCCGTGGCAAAGCCCGGCTATGAGAAGCTGGCTGACCCTAATAAGTCATATGTGTCCTTTAAGAGCAGTCATCATGAAACCACCAGCTTTGAAGAGGATCAGGTGATTGAGTACAGGGACAGGGACTATGATGAAGATGATGATGATGACATCGTCTACATGGGCCAAGATGGCACTGTTTACCGGAAATTTAAGTATGGGCTGCTGGATGATGATGAGGAGGATGAGCTGGAATACGATGATGAGAGTTACTCCTACCAGTAGGCAAGAGACCACCCGCCCCCCAACTCTGCCCCGTTCCACTCACAGGCATGTATGCGGGTGTTACAGTTTGGGGGTTTTATCCCCACACGACAGGCTGACGTGTGGGTGTTTGTATTGGTCCCCTTAACCACAAGTCCAGCTAAAGTATGGAAGAAAGCTGAAATAATTAGTTCTTCTTTGGAGCGGCTAAACTCAACCAACCATAACTGAGAAACAAGGATAAAATTCAGAGGGATTTTTCTCAGAATAATAAATCAAAATTACAGAAAGTAAAAAAAAAAAAGTGAGATTTGTACATTTCATGAGATTAAAAAAAAAAAGTGGACCTATTAGGGATTCTGTTTCTCAGCTATGTTGCGGAGATATTTTCTGCCTTCTGGGATTCTGATATTTCTGTAAATGATTTTCTGGGGGGATGGGGAGACAAAAGAGTTGTTTGTCTCAGGAGATTTTTCTCCCCCATTAGCTATCTTTAGGCAAAGGTCAGTTCTGTTAGGACCAGCTAAAGGTTTTCCTCCTCATGCCCTTTATCACTGGCCTCCAGACTGTCCCTGGGGAGCAGAAGACACTACCTGCGCTAAGGGTGTTCACAACCTACTTGGAGATGAGGCACAAAAAGGGAGCCAGCATCAGAGCCAAGGAACTATGTGCTCCCTGGGCTCTGGCTCCTCTGTAGGAATCCACAGTCACTGTCCTAGGGACAGAGCAAGCTCAGGCAGGACAAGGGAGCAGCAAGCCAGTAGGACAGGAATCATTACATTCCCAAGAATTACAGCATTACACTCTCATGATTTTTGTGGTTGGAAACACCAGCTAAGACATTAAGTAATAAAAGAAAAATGGTAGTGTTAACCCAACATAAAATGGGATAAAATGACGAGAACTACATCCACTCTGAAAAAAAAAAGTTTTTAGCTACCAAATCAAAAAGCTTTCATCGACAGCCTGTCACAGACTGAGAGCTCCCTGAGAGACGTGCAAACAACTTGTTAATATTAAGAGGATCCTTATAGAAAAAGTCGGAACGGATTCTCTAACGTGGGAAATCCCAACGTCCTGCTTATGAGCCTAATCCAGCCGCCCACTGGCCTTCCAGCACTCTCTACCACTCTGATCCATTTCTAGACATTCTAGGCTCTCCTTGGTCCACTCTCCTGTCAAGTACATGCTTGGATTTGTGCACTGGGCCATTGTGTGAAATTACATACTCAGGATTTTGCAGATTTTCTTATCCAAGCAGAAGTTACAGGCAGTCCTGTGAAGGGATCACGAAAAATGACATTTTCAGATGACAATGCTGCTCATTAAAAAATTTGTCACACACCTCATATGTAATAGATATCTAGCTACATAATTCCTTTAAGAAGAAAGTCACCCCACTTAATACCATGACTGCATGAGTTTAGCACCATTATTATCCTGTTTTTATAGGAAACCTAAGACTTTTGAGAGGGTAAGTAAATAGCCCGAGGTCATAGAAAGCTAATCAAGATTCAGGGAAAAAGAATGACCCTGAAGTGCATAGTCTTAGTAGCTATACCATACTGGCATATAATAAGAAGCAACCTAAATGTAGTAAAAGAGTGTATATTATCTTATTTCATGATATGGCAACAATATTACCCTTACTAAATTCATGCATTCTCCTTTTCTTTTAATATAACGTATCACTGATGCAGAAAATCTCTGTGAAGAAGCCTTCCATGTACTGAAGGCCTCGGTGTTTCTTTAGGGGAATTCTCTTAAAACAAAGGTTGGCAAACTTTTCTCTCGAAAGGGCCAGATAGTAAATACTTTAGGCTTTGCACAACCATCAACTCCGCCATGTGGCACAAAGGTAGCCAATCCAGAACAAATAATGGGCTGTGTTCCAATTAAACTTATTTAGGGGCACTGAAATTTGGATTTAAGGTAATTTTCACATACCATGAAATATTGTTGTTCTTTTGATATTTTTTTGTCTTCCAGCACTTAAAAATGTAAAACCATTCTTAGCTCAGGGGAGTCCAAAAACAGGTAATGGGCCAGACTGGCTAAAAGACTTAGCCTGCCGACCTCATCTTTAAAAAAATATAAATAAATATCTGCCGACCTCATCTTAAAATATATATATATATACATTCTCAAGAGTCCATGTGTTTTTATACACATATGATATACTTCCAGCATTTTTGATCATTTAAAATCATCTCTTCAAAATCTATCTGAAGTTCTAATAGTTCTCTTTTCAATCCTTAGAAGTTAAAAATAGGTGTAAGATAGCCATCGTATCAATGGAAGCCTTTCTTATCCTTTGCTGTAAAATTACAGAATTATAGTCTATGCAAAAGAGTAATTTTGTTCAATTTTGTTCTGTGTTGTTCTTCTTCCCTGATTAATTCTAAAGCCCTGATAGACTGAGTTGGACCATTTCTTTGTGCAGCCTGGAAATTGTTTCCCAAGGGAAAAAAAAAATCTGTGTTTATGAAACACAGGTAAAGATTAAATGAGGTTGAGATAACCATGAATACAAAGAAAAATTGTGTTGTTACCTTATGTGAGCCTGGTAAAAAGGCTAGTATTGTGTGTTGGTACCGTCTGACATCTTTCCTTCTTTGTTCTTGATCATGCCACGTTATCCTCAGACTTCTTTTGCATACTATGTGAACAACTGTCTAAAGAGATAAATACGCGGTTGGAAAACAAAGTCACTTTTTGGTTTTCTGTTTGCAAATAACTTGGAAATATTAAGAGGATCTTATAGACTGGAAATGCACCAAGAGGCTGAGCAAGGGCTTAGAAGGTTCCAGTTCATATAAAGCAATTTTAAAATTGGAAACAAAATTAAATCAAGACCAGATAATGGAATGGGGACTGGCTTATTAACAGCTTATTTCAGAGCACATTGTGTGCTTGGTAGTATCCTTTACCAACTAAGGTACACATTACAATGCTGTTTGTTAAGAGCACTGTTTTTCTTCTTTTTGTCTTTCTATTTTCAATGACTAAAGCTAGTCATAGCAGTTATGAAGCTTCTTCCTAAAAATCAGTCCAATCTGTCTGTCAACCCCACCATCACTGACTCAGGTCCGCAGTCTCTCTCATCTGGACCTTTCCTGCTTCCTCCTGAATTTTGCTGAACTTCAGTCTTTTTATTTCTCCCAATTTACCCTCTATCCCTCTATCAAAGATCCACCAGATCTTTGGTCCACGAGCCCATTGCATTCAGGGATCCCCATCATCCATGCTGACTTTGACATTCAAATATTGCAAGACAGAGCCACTGCCTCTGTTACCCACCAGTTCTCACCTCTCCTTATTTTCCAGATTCCCCATGTGTCCTGAATTGCTTCTAAGCTATCCAAGACAACATCTTGTTATTTCCCATCCTTGGGCACACATTGTTCATTCTCCTTGGAATATTCTTCCCTCCATTGGAAACTTCCTGACCATCCTTTAAAATCACTTTTCCTTCCTCTAACTTCTCTGGGAGGTCTCCTTTGACCACCTTGAAGATCAATCACTTTTTCACCTCTCTGCTATCTATATGCTCTGTGCATACAGTTTCTCACATCACATTGTGATGTAACTATTTAATTATATATCTGTATCTACTAAAAGAGGGGTAGCTACTTGATTCCCTAGGGTGCCAACTATTCTCTTTCCAGAACCTGGCACAGTGCCCAAAATTTGGTGAGAAATCAAGAACTCTTGGTGGAATTGAATTATAAGAAGCCAGGGTTCACATATATGAAACAACTAGACAATGATAATGGTCCTGAGTGCAGAGTTAAGTGGGAAGGGGGAGGAGAGGTGGTGTCAGTTAAGCAGGAGAAGTACAAGACAATTGCAAATTCAAGCCTTAGGGGGTGGGTGCTTTCATGGGGGAGATTCATGCTTTGACTTAATTTGAAAAAGAGGATGTGGAAGATAGTCCTCAAAACACTCACTGGAGTTAATAAGTAGTTGATTTGAATTTCATGATGGGAGTAGTGATAATATTAGTTTACCAAGTATGTATTAAGAATTGACTATGTGCCAGACATCGTTCTAGATCCTAGGAAACACCAGCAAGTGGAACCAACCAGATCTTGGGTCCTAAGGAGCTTCTGATCTAGTTTGGGAAAAAAAAAATCATAACAATACCATTTTTGATGCCTTCTATGTGTCAAACATAGTCATAGGCACTTTTTTCATATGATCTTATTTAATCTTTACAACACACATGCTATGGAGCAGTAATATGATTCTCTCTTTACAAATGGATAACCAAGGTGGTGTCAGAATGTTTGCGAGTGATCCAACTGGGATTTGAATCTAGGACTTTCAAGTCCCTGTTTTTTCTTCTAACTGAAGAATGAACCTAGCCTCTGTCAGTAATCCTTGTATCTCTCCCATTTGGAGGTTAGTTTTAACGGTATAGAATTTATAGGAACAATGAATCACCAAGGGTGATGCCAGTGAGCATGAATGAGATCCTGCAGTTCAAGGGCATCATCTTGCCTGAGGGTCAAGGACGAAACAAATCCTTTTAGGTAATTGTAGACATTAACTATATATAAGTTAACAGATTAAAACTCAAGATAAAGACTTACGTCCTTATTGCATAAATTTCACACTGAAATAGACATTTCAAGATCAGTTCAGAGTTAAGGAGGTCTGCTCCAGAGTTCATGAAAAAAGAAACTGCAGTGTCCTACCCAAGCTTAGATGCCATCAATTAAAATAAACAGTATTCTGCATTTTCACTAAAATGAAATAAATGAAATAAATAGATTGTGTTTCAAAGAGAAAGAAGAATTCTGTTAATGCCTGCCTGGCACAGACTTTGAATCTAACTGATCACCACATATCAACAACATCTGATAATGAATAAATGAGGCCAAAATTTAAGGATGTATTTGGAGTTTCACATTTAAAGCTACCTATGGGGATCCCTGGGTGGCGCAGCAGTTTAATGCCTGCCTTTGGCCCAGGGCGCGATCCTGGAGACCCGGGATCGAATCCCACGTTGGGCTCCCGGTGCATGGAGCCTGCTTCTCCCTCTGCCTATGTCTCTGCCTCTCTCTCTGTGTGTGTGTGACTATCATAAATAAATAAAAATTTAAAAATAAATAAATAAATAAAGCTACCTATGTCTCATTGTTCTCAACATAGGCAAAAAAAAAAAAAACCACCAACAAAAAGTTATACAGATGAAGAAGAAAGATAAGAGGGATGACGTCTGTTTTGTTTACTTCTATTTCCTTAGTGACTTACAGATCTAATGGTACAAAAGCAAATATCTCTTGGTATAAAGGCAAATATCTGTTGAGTGATTATAGGTATAAAAACAATTGCATATAGGTGCCTCGTGAGCTCAGAGTATACACCAGAACTAGGTCCTGTGGCCAACCTTAGCTGTAAAGAAGGCTTGAAAGCAAATATCTGATAAAGAGTAATGAGATTGATTACCCTGCTGTGTTTACAAAAATCATGACTCATCTTCTGGGACTTTGCCATCCACAATTAAAGTTTTCCATTGTCGAAAAATAAAAAAATAAAAATAAAGTTTTCCATTATCAAGGAAGAGGAAAGTAGAGCAGTGGAGCTGTTAGATAAACCTGATAAGAATGTCCCTCACTCTAACAAAAGTGTTCATTGATAAGAGCTGACTCCAGCTGCCAAATGGAACTGATAGAAGGCTAATTAAACCATTCCATGGAGCAAATGTGTGTCTGTAAAGAAGAGAATGATAATGCAAGAGCAGAACAAGATGGAAGCCAGGAGAATTACCAGCCCTCTATGACACCATTATCAGGGAAGCCTCTTCCCTGGCCAGGAGTGGGATTCTGCACCAGACATAAATTCTGTTGTATCCTTGAGGCTGCTTTTAGTTAAAAATTACAGAAAGGTCAACCCAGACAGGTTTCAATACAAAAGGAATTTGTTGGCTCATTTAATCAAGAAGCCTAAGGTGGGATCGAGTACTGCTGGAATGGAGCTCAAACCATCCTCGGGTTCTGGTTGACCTCCATTGCTCCTCCCTGTCTCTTGCTGTGGAAGCCCCCTTTCCAGTGAGAAAGGAGGTCTCCCCTCAATGTGACAAACGTTGCATTCTCTTGGGTCCACCTACCATAGGAAAAAGTCCCCACTTACCCCGATGCAAGTCTCAAGAACAACTTTCATGGTATCTCATTAGTTCAGAAAAGGCATTTGCCAGTTTCCATGGTGTAAATACACCCATTGTGGCCAATTTCAAGGTTCGAACATGATGTCATTTGATGTAGAGCCTGGAAGAAATGTGAAGCAGCAAACCCTTACACTATTTCTGCCATACAGATGCCTTAGAAACAAAAATAGCCTCAGGAGCATAACTAATAGTAAAATGTAAAATGATTAGGAAGTGATGAGTTTGGGATATTTGTTACCTATGTTTCTAATATAACCTCTTCAATTGAAAGTTTTATAACTGAATTTTTAATAATTGCCACGTCTGACAACTGACTCAGAAGATTCCTGAACAATTAACAACTGGCTTTCAGCGGCCAGGACAAGCCAGCTTCAACACACCATGTTTTTTAGATAGAATCTTTCCGTCTGTGAGTTCTGTCTTATCAAATCTCTTATCCAGAAATTCCTGTCTTTTTTTACAAAATAATTACTTGTTTGCTTGTTTCCACCAGCAATCAAAGTAAACACAAATTTAACGAATAATAATGTTTTAGCAAAGACTTTTTTTTTCTTTTAAAGATTTTTTTATTCATGAGAGACACAGAGAGAGAGGCAGAGACACAAGTAGAGGGAGAAGCAGGCTACCTGCAAGAAGCCCAGGATCACGCCCTGAGCCAAAGGCAGACACTCAGAGACGAGCCACTCAGGCATCCCTAGCAAGGACTTTTAATTACAGCACACGATTCTGGAGTTCTGTTCCAATGCTACCTGTAGTGATGTGGACTGTCTTGTGTATTACTTGGCAGAGAGCAAGCCAATGTATTCATTTGTATTACTGCATAAGAAACTACTACATATATAGCAACTTCAAGTAATATGCATTTATTATTTCACAGTTTTATAACCCAGAAATGCAGGTAGGCTTGACTGAGTTCTCAGCTTAGAGTCTCACAAGGGCAAAATCAAGATGCAAGCCTCTTACCTGGAGGCTTTGGAGAAAAACCGTTTTGCAAGGTATTCAGGTGGCCAGCAGAATTCAGTTTCTGGGAGCTCTAGGATGGAGGGCCGCACTACTTTTCTGGCTGTTGACCAGGGATCACTTTTAGTTCCTAGAAGCCACTCTGGAGTACCAACTCCATTTACAAAAAAAGTTTCACTTTTGCTTATAATTTAAAGCTACTTTGAAGTAATTTACACTCTAAAAGTAAGTTTATAAAGACTATACAAAATATGCTACAATAGTTACAGGTAATAATAAGCAAGATATAAAAGTTGAAATACACTACCATTTCAAGTGTATTTCTAAAATTAAAAACCTTATGTGGACTATGTAGGCTGAACTGTAGAAAACAAATAAACAACATTATCTGCACCCCCCCAAATAGTTTAATATTAAAGTGAAAAAAACAAATGTGTATACAAATAACCCAAGATGAGGGGCAATGCAAGCAATACAGTAATTCGGGGGGCAGGAACAATAAAACCCTTAGAACATAGAGGCTGTGAGAAAAAGCAAATTGATACCTCTACATGCTTTTTTAGAGGGAAAAGACATTTATTCTCCCAATAATACAAGTGGGAGAATAAAAGTGTTTGCCAACCTCAGTAAGAGTGAGCACTAAGCCTCTATCTCAACTTTCCTGACCTCTGTAAACGGACAAGCACCATAGGGCACCTAGCTGGCCCAGTCGACAGAGCATGCGACTCTTGATCTCTGGGTGGTGAGTTTGAACCCCATGTTGGGTGTCAAGATTATGTAATAAAAAATAAAACCATAAACACTTCTCACATGAACTTGAACTCACAGATCTATTTCAGCTACATGTGATAAAGACTATCGGTCATCCTGCATCCTCTGCAAACCTGGGGAGGTTATTGCTGAGGCCGACCTGGCAAGCAGACACTGTATGTGGTGGACTCCACTTTCTCTTTGCATCATTTCCCCTTGTGTTCTTATTTCTCAGGGAACCAGCGAGCCTAAGTGGGAAAGTTGCACAGTTTTCCAAACTTTGGCTCAGGGGCAGCTCCACGATGTGCCCTCACTGCAGTTTCTCTTAATAATAATAAAAATCTCATGCTATCCATTCAGAAACTATTCCTAGGTATGAAGCCCCCCTTTTTAAAAAATCTTGGTGGGTGATGACCCAACTAGACTCACCACTTCTGTATTCAGTTTTATAAAGATGATTTGGCATCACAGAAATACCATGAGTTTGAGAATTAAAGATTTCTGGGATAGAATTCCAGCTCTGACCCTTTCTCATGTGGAATCTTGAGCAAGTTACTGAAGTTCTCTGATTCCTCACTTTGTGTGGAAAACTTGAACTCCAGACCCTTCAAGGTTGCCAGGAGGAATGAATGACATTAAGGTATGCAATGCGCCTGGTATACAGAAGGGGTCCTATAAGTGCTAACGTCCCGCCGCTCCCTCTCATCTCATTTTAGTAGCAGCGAAAGCTTCTTTAATACTCTCCCTCCCGGGATCCCTGGGTGGCACAGCCGTTTGGCGCCTGCCTTTGGCCCAGGGCGCGATCCTGGAGACCCGGGATCGAATCCCACATCGGGCTTCCGGTGCATGGAGCCTGCTTCTCCCTCTGCCTGTGTCTCTGCCTCTCTCTCTCTCTCTCTGTGACTATCATAAATAAATAAAAAAATAAAAAAAATAGTCTCCCTCCCATGAGCCTGTATCTTGAAAGGATTTGTGAGGCAAGATCACATGAGGGAGAGAAAAGTAGACTTAATCTTCCCTACACACTTAATCTGGAAGCAAATACACACCCTCTGAGCCCCTTTTGCCTTCTCCTGCAAAGCTGATACGTTGGATGAGTGGCTTTATATAAGCATGACATTAACTGGATTTTCTTACTTGATTTCTCAGCAGATAGGGAAACAGGAGACTTATTCTTTCAGAAATCAGTGCTTTGTTTCAAAGCCGGGAGGAAATCAACCCATTCCTGTGATAAAGTGATAAAAAGTTTGGCTAAAGTGAAGTGATAAAAGTTTGGCTAAAGTGAAGTGATAAAAGTTTTGGCTAAAGGGCCACACAGTCAATAAACATGTTGGCCAAATGCTTGACCTCTAATAAAATGTGTCCATCTCTCCACACCTTCTCACTCTAAAAAGCAACCTCGGCTCTGCTCCCAGCAGAATAGTGTTTTGTTCTCATTGTTTTGGGTAATCTCCACACCCAACATGGGGCTCGAACTCATGACCCCGAGATCAAGAGTCGAGTGCCCTCCCAACCGAGCCAGCCAGGTGCCCCAGAATAGCTTCTTCATACAAATCCTATGTATACCTCGACCATCCAAGAGAATCCACGCTTCTACAGTACACACCCCTCCTTCCTCCCCAAGTCATGAAAAGCTCACATTAGAGTTTGCCTACGAAGCCACAGGGAATCTTCAGAGTGTGCTGAGAACATGGACCAGGAAGAACAGCAGTCAAGCTATTTCTAGGTCACCTTGACTATGAATCCATGTAGAAAAACCTTTAGGCTATAGGATTCGAAAGCAGTCTGAGAAGAATCAGGAAAGTAGGCCTGTCTGGACAGTGGAGGTGAGAACCCATGAAAGCATCCTCTCCTTTGTCTCTTTGGCCCCCAAATGGCTGTGAGTGGAGGACAGCCTTGAGGACATCTCGGTCCCCACTGAACACAGCCAGCTGATGCCTGGCAGCGAGGAGCCATAGACCTCAGACGTCAGGCTGCAACTGGAGTTCTACCAACAAGACAGGCAACAGCGGCAGATCATCAAGTCAGACAACCAGGTGGACCGGTTGCAGCAAAACCCCACAGTCTGGGTGCCCTAAGACGGTCCACAGGTGGCACAGCTGACCCCTGAACAACACGGGTGCCAAAGGCATGGGTCCACCTGCCTGTGGATGTTTTCACTAAGTACACAACAGTACTGCGAATCTGTTTCCTCTTCTTCGTGATCTTTTTTTAAATATTTTATTTAGTTATTCATGAGAGACAGAGAGACAGAGACATAGGCAGAGGGAGAAGCAGACTTCCCCTGAGCCTGGAGCCTGATGTGGGACTCAATCCCAGGACCTTGGGATCATGACCTGAGCTGAAGGCAGATGCTCACCTGCTGAGCCACCCAGGCGTCCCTTCCTCATGATCTTCTTAATGACATCTTCCTCTCCATAGCTCACTTTAATACAGCAGTATTACAAGTATATCACACATAACATACAAACCAGGTGTTGATCGACTGTCGATGTCATCAGCAAGGCTTCCAGTCCACAATAGGCCATTAGCAGTCAAATTTTGGGGGAGTCAAAAGACATGGGTGGATTTTTGATGGTGTGGGAAATGTGCGCCCAACTCCCAGACTGCCCAAGGTCAATTGTATTTAGTCTGGAACCTGCAGTCTGGAACCTGCAGGTCTTGGGGTGGCAAGCTTCTAAGGGGGGTAAGGGGTTTGAGGACTGTTTTCAGTATTGATGTGTTCCTCCAACAAAGGAACACAGAAAGCAAACCAAATTGCTAATCAACAAGTGGCCGGGCAAAGAATCCTGAACAAAGGAGTGTTCATCTGGACTCTGTGATGCACATCCTATGAGGGGTCTTTGTGGCTGCTATTCCTCAGATGCTCCAAGGACACTGACTTTCCCTCTCTCGGCCTGGGATTGGAATTTTTATTCCCTGTGATCCCTTTGGCCCAACTCTGTGATGAGTCCTTCACTGCCTCTGTGACTTCCCTTTGCAGAACAGCTGTATAACATCTGGATAATTTCTCCTTCCTGTTTGTTGATTTTCGCTTTTCAAGAGCTGTTTGCTCTTTGCCTGTTGGATCAGCTCCATCCCCTGTAGGTGGATCTCTGGTGGCCTTAAGTAGGCTTGTCACCTTACATTTTCTCTTGAGCACAAATCGAACTAATGTGTGTGAAAGTCTGTTCTAAGCTGTAAAGTGCTACACCAAGGCGATCATTTCTCTGTTCACCTGTGTTGTCACTTATCCTGTGGAAACTGGGACATTATCAAGCTATACAGTCAGGCCAACCATCTGGAGGTGGTTTCTCAGAAAACTGGGCAGCTACATAATCTGTAAATGTACAAATTAAGGATTTCAAAATAGTGAGCAGCAGAGCACCGAATCTAAACCTGGGGCCCTTGTCCTTCTAAGCCGCCAGCCCTGGGCAATCGCCCAGGTGACTCACCTTTGAAGCCGAGGAGAATTTCAATATATTGAGGTTGATGCAAGGCTTGCAAAAATGCATCAGTTACTGCATCTACCTCCACTCCTAGTAGGTCAAAGAATTCAGATACAAGGGTGGTAGGGTTGGAAGAAAGGGAAGAAGAGCTCTTTAAGATCCACAAACTGTGGAGCTTCAAGGCAAACCCCACTGAAGAGAGCCATGAAAAGCTTCATGAAAGAGAGCTGCCGGTCACTCTGGGTATCTGCATTCCCATCTTGGCCCGTGTGACACCGGCCATGTCATCTGGGGTAATGCATGTGGCCTCCTGTACTGTAACTTGCAAACTGCACAACAACTGAGGTGCAAAGTTCTCCTGTGGCTGTTTATAGAGGCGGCTCTTGGCCCTTTTGGAAAAGGTACACGGGACACATGATGACATGGGGCTTCCCCTAGGCGTGGCAATGGGCAGGGAGGGCTTTAGCTGGTCCCACCTGGTCCTAACTCAGCTTCCCCAACCCCCTCCTGGTTCCCACTCACTCTGGGCTAAAAGCTAAACCAGAAAAGAGCCCCCACCCCGTCAATTTGTTAATTCCCTATGCAAGCTGCTAGGAAGTCTCTGTCACCTTCTAAAGGACAGGAGGGTGTGGGAGGAAGGGCTGGCCACACTCACCGCGCGGCGGGTTGGGTTGTGACATCATAGCCCTGTTTACATAGCTTAGGTCACAATGCCAGGAGGGAGGGCGAGGACCACACCACATGCCCCACTCTTGCTTTCCTGCTGGCTTCTCAGCTGCTCTGAGCCCGCAAAGAGTAGAGAAATCCGTGATTCTCCTCTGACGTTTGGCACCATCTGTTTCCTCTCTCACTCCTTTCCCAAAAACTTTTTTCAGTAAACACTGTGAAATAAACACTAGAGGATGTATACAAGAGCAAATTCATCTTTGCTGAAATGCTGGCTTTTGGAGACCTTTGGCATCTGCTGAAAAGCTTCCTGTGGTCCTTTTTTCTTCCACAGCTGGAAGGTACTGGAAATACTGAAGGGACACGATGCTCCTTTATTTACTGCATCTGGGTGAAGCAAGGAGAGTCTGTGATTCCTTCCCCAGAAACACACTCAAATCACCCAGAGCCCTAAAATATACCTGCAACCACATGGAGGTGATGATGGTAAAGCTGAATAAGCTGAACCTCTCCTGGGAGACTGCCTGTGTGTTCCTCGGAGTCACAGCCATCAACGCTAGCACCAAGCAGAGTGCTAGCACACAGTAGTGGCTCTGTAAATATTTGTGGAATGCCTGTCTGCTCGCAGAAATCATTATCCACCACTGACCCAAACTAGACTCTCTGCATGGAATCTAGGGAGGAGTTTGCTGTGTCTGGCAGTGTTATCTTTGGGGGCGGGGGAGGGGGAGAAGGACCACCTTACACCGGTAACCAGCACTGTCTCAGGTACTATCAGAAGCGCTAAGCGTCGTTCAGCTCCTTTGATCCTTATAATCATCATAACAACCCTATGGGGGAGGCACTGTTGTTTCCCTTGTTTCACAGATAAGACACTAAGGGAGGTAAAATAACTCACCTGAGGGCTCCAGGGTGGCTCAGTCGGTTAAGTGTCCAACTCAGGTCATGACTCAGGTCATGATCTCAGGGTTGTGAGATCCGAGCCCCATGTCAGGCTTAGAGTTGGCTTGGGATTCTCTCCCTCCCCCCTTCTCTCTCTCTCTCTCTCTCTCTCTCTCGGATAATAAATAAAACCTAAAAAAAAAAAAAGAAAGAAAAATAAATAAATAAATAAAAATAACATGCCTCCTTGCATAGAAACTGAGACAGCTACTTTTTCATTTCCCAGATGGTAGCTACCTGATTCCTCCAGAACCAAACACAAGGAGGGCAAATTAAATATATTTTTTTAAAATTTTTATTTATTTATGATAGTCACACACACACACAGAGAGAGAGAGAGAGAGAGAGAGAGAGAGAGAGAGGCAGAGACATAGGCAGAGGGAGAAGCAGGCTCCATGCACCGGGAGCCCGACGTGGGATTCGATCCGGGGTCTCCAGGATCACGCCCTGGGCCAAAGGCAGGCGCTAAACCGCTGCGCCACCCAGGGATCCCAAGGAGGGCAAATTAAAATAGGGAATGCCAATTTCTTTTCTTTTGACTGCAACCCACAATATAAAATTTAGACCAACGCCTCTTTATAAAACTAAAGCAAAAGTTTGGGGAAAGAATACTTATCCAAATTATATTTTTTCATCACATTCTAATTTTTTAAGCTGACCAAAATCCACATTTGATTTCACAATGTATACTTTTATTTTTTTTAAAGATTTTATTTATTCACGAGAGACACAGAGAGAGGGGCAGAAACACATAGGCAGAGGGAGAAACAGGCTCCCTGTGGGGAGCCCAGTGCAGGACTCGATCCCAGGACCCATGGATCATGACCTGAGCCAAAGGCAGACACTCAACACTGAGCCACACAGGTGCCCCTAACAATGCATGCTTTAAAATAAATAAATAAATAAATAAATAAATAAATAAATAAATAAATAAACAAATAAACAAACACCTGGGATAGATATATGATAGATTAAAAACAAAACAAACCAGTATCATGTAAGAGCCCAGCTCTAAGCCCTGGTTGGTGTTAAGCCCATGTATTTGGAGGATTCCCTTAGGAGCAATCTAATTGCAATGTCTGTGTGCACCCAAAGCTCTCTTGAGGTCCCTCAGACGCTGGGCTTCTGGAAATCCTCCTCTGCCCATCTTCTGGATCACTGCACTGCTCCAGATTGCCATCTTAGGTGGAGTTCCTCGCAGATTTGGCTCCAGCCATATCCATACATCTGGTCCCTGAGAAGCAAGCACCTTTGCTTTCTTTCCTCACCCCTTTTTTTGAGAGTACAAGAGCCATGTTCTCTCTCTGCTCTGTTGTCAACAGCCAATCTAGCCACAGATCCTCATACCATCTTTGTATCCTACCTCCCAACCTAAGAAACACAAGTTCTCTGCTAACTGAAAGGGGTACAAACAGAGCTACTGATATCATTTCCAAAAGAGCTTTCTTTCCCTTCCTAACTCCACTCTTCTAAAGGCAAGATGGTGATGGACAGAACAGGTTTCTTGCATTCTCTCAGCACGACCTGGATTTTCTAGGACCTAGAATTGAAAAATAGAGTTAGCGTCACCTGTTAAAGATTTTACTCTTGATGGCCAAAAGTATAAAGAAGAGTTCCATAGTCACATGCTCTCACAGATGGGTGGGCTACAGGTAAGTGGAGAAAATGGAAAGAGATTGAGCCAAGGCTTGGAATCTGGAAGAATCAGAGTTGGGGTTTATGAGGGAACATGAGCTGGCTGGGGAGTCTATGTACGATGGAATTCTACAGGGAACGAAAGATGGATGTCAATGAAATAGCAACAGGTAGCCCAAGGAATTTGCCAGAGGGACTGAGGGCCGAAGTCTGGGTACTCTCCCCTGACGTTAGCGGACTCTCCCAATGTGGTCTATGACCTGGATCCTTGGCACATCCCTATTCCTCCAGACTGAGACCGTGCTCCTGTCCACAATGCATCAATTTGGTTAATGCTTAAGTGTTTATGAATTTTCTGCCTTTTTGCTGTCTCAACTAAAAATCTGATCTCAGCTTTGCTAACTATCCTGTGCCTGAAGCAATTTCACCTGCAGAATCAAGGGCCAAGCAAAGAGTAGGCTGCCATTTTGTGCCAACGCCATTGAGCCAGTGGACCCGGGGATCATTCCCAGTTCCCAGGGTCCCCTGTACACAACTCCTGTAGGGCCAGGCAGCTAAGACTCAGTCAGCGAAAACTGTTTCCCTCTTGAAATAGGTTGGGCTTCAACATGCATGTGTCTGAAATTTTCTTCCTACAGTTTGAGTTGGACTGAGTTTATCTTTCCATTTCTTCATCTGAAGTGGGGTGACAATACTCTCTAGCCAGACAGCCCAGATTTATCATGAAGAGCCATGGAGTCATATAAGGAAAAGCACATTGGAGCTCCTGTTGCTACAACAGCTAAAGTTTACTTCTGGTCAGTAGATGGAACTGAGCCACTCACATCTTGACTCTATGGTGAAACATGGGGACCTGTTCTTTTAAATGTTCACTGTGCACCTACTTATGTTTCACATTTAAAACTCTCACAAAAACCGTGATATCCATAGTGTAGTGAACATGGCAGTAACAGATATTTCATATTATCCATTCTTTGGCAAGACTATAAAAAGGAATGAAGAAACCTTCATAAAGGGCAGGGAATCCAAGATAACACTTGCTTCCACCTTCTAAAACATCGAAAGAAGTACTCAAACGAATTCAATGAGAAACAGTAGAGAATGGGTCCAATTTGTCAGGCTATGGGCCGGGAAAGTCCTCGTTTTGAAATACGGTGGAAATCTCAGAATGATTAGTATTAGGTTTTGTGGGGTTTGGGGGAGATTTGAAAACAAAACAAAAAACTCCATTTGACAGAAATTTCCTACTGGTTAGGGGGCCTTTAATAAGCTCGAAATTCCAGCAAATCTGCAAGCAAAACAAGGCTCTGGGCAGCCGGAGAAAATGTTTTGAATTCTCAGAAGCCTGAAGGGACCCTGAGATGAACTTGGACGTCCCAGGAGTGATTCAGTTAGCAGCAGGTATTTGTTTACAGAAACCCAAGCAGCAGCCACACCAGGGAATCTTCTCAATGCCCCAGATGGAGTGTCTTCTAGGACTTATATCCACCTGCTTCCAGAGGAGTGCTTACCAGCGTCATCTAGTATGTGTACAAAATGAAATTGTTGACACGGAATGAGCCTTGAGGGAGGAGGAGGGATGTGGGTGGATCCATCCGAGTAGAAGTTTAAGTATCTCTTAGCCACGGAAGCCTTTAATCAAATGTAGTCTTCAGTAGAAACCACAGATGTAAAGGTTAGAGTACTACCCTAAAGCAGTTTGGCGCAGGGCGGAGACCCTCTGGTTTGCCCAGCCTGTGGTGCCCTCCAGGAAGCTCTAGGGCTCTTCCACCCATACTTTGAAAATCAGAGCTCTGTATGATTATTGCTACTGAGATTGAACAGTAGCCCTGTGCTCCCTGCAAATCAAAATAAAAAGGGAAACACTATGGAGTATATATATATTTTTTCTTTAGATAAAACAAAAGGTTCTAGTGGCACCTGGGTGGCGCAGTTAGGTATCCAACTCTGATTTCAGCTCAAGTCATGATCTTGGGGTCATGGAATCAAGACCCCCAACCCCCATTGGGCCTCCTGCTCAGTCTCTCTCTCTCCCTCTGCCCCTCCCCCTGGTCTCTTTCTATATAAATAAAATCTTAAAAAAAAAAAAGGAAAAGGTCTTATGAGTCTCTCTGGAACATGCCTACTTAATGTAAGGAATGCTTTGGGAATGGATGCAAGAGCAGATGGACAGCAGGTACTCAAATCATTTCCTTCAGAGTTACATAATTCAAGTGAAGACTTTTTTTTCTTAGAGTCCAGTATTAGATCACCTTGTTACGTTTATTTCCTACTGCATAAGTCTTGGTGGATGAGAGTCTCTCTCTCTACAGAAGCTGAAATGGGTACTCGGTTTCCCAGCCCACCGCTTGCTGCTAACACATAGGCACATGACCGAAGCTCAGCCAATCAAATGTTCATCATAGAAAACCTGGGGGCCGGGCTGGCTGTAGGAAGAACACGCAGCTCCATCTCAGGGTGTTGGGACCACTCTACTGGGTGTAGAGTTTACTTGGCAGAGCCACCCAGGCACCCCATGTATAAAGATTAAACTTAAACTTTAAAAAATTTTGTCAAAAAAAAATCATCCAAAGATTAGTTTTGGGACAACAGGGCCAGCTATGCTGAAAACGTGTCTCTGCGGGGGCTTGGTGAGAAGTTGGGGCATACTCGCTCAGCAGCAGTGGCACGGTCCTCCATGAACCACCTGTGTTTTGGCCCTGATTCTGAGTTAGATCCCTAAGCGGTAACATAGGAGGCTTAGGTCTGCTGTGGGAAATACGGAGGATCATACAATGCAGTTACATAATATTTGGATTTCACTTAGGAGAATTCAACTCTATGACAGACTCACTGGACAAGAGCATGAGAAAGAATAGGAAGATTCTTTTATTCATTTCGTTATCCTTGCCTGTTCAAATGCAACCCAGGCTTCTACTGTCCCAGGAGGCCCTGGCTGAAATGCAAAGAAACATAAAAAAATTAAACTTTCAGGTTTGAGTTTCAAAAAATCCAGACTTGGGCAATTTATGGGTACTTTTGCCTTTTCTATCTGCCTTTTGGCCACGCTTGCCCACCACCTAAGTGCTTCCAAAGAGGAGGCTCTACTACAGACAGTAGGAGTGAGCACTGGAGACCCTGCGCAAGAACTGGCACCCACCTCTTCCCCACACCCTTCAGCAGCTCTGCTCCCCCCCTGTCCTGGGTAACCCAGGCAACTAGTACTGGTTTAGAGCATTGATTGTAACACACTCGATTAAGACTTGCCTCCTGGAGGAAGGCAATTTGCCATCTCAAATCTAGTTCCAAAGCAAAAAAATACAAATATTTTACAGATGATGCCTTCGTACCTTCTTCACTCCCAACCTAGTGGCTCACACCTGTTTCCACTAGAGAAAATGGAGGGGGAGATAAAGGAGGGGAGGGGAGGAGACAGGGAAGAAAGCAGAGGAGAGCAGGGAAAGAGAAGGCCATCGATGTTAAGCTTCCATCAAGGTTCCTCTGTTCAGGCTGTTATAAAAACTACCTACTGGTGACTTATAGAGGATAGCAGCTTACGCCTCACAGTTCTGGAGGCTGAAAGGCCAAGCCAGCACATCAAGTTCTGGTGAGATGCTTCCTGGGTTGCAGACTGCTGACTTCTCCTTGTATCCTCACGGGGTAGAAGAACCCAAGTTCTCTGGGGTCACCTTTTATAAGGGCAACCCGAATCATGACAGCTCCACCCCCCACCAGAGGTCCCATCTGCTAATACTTGGGTGTTAAGACTTCCAACATATGAATTCAAGGAGGGGGGGGACGCAGAAAAAAATTAACATCCCATCCAGTGTTGGCCATCGTGTCATTATCTACACCTCCAACTAAAACAGTAAACATTTAAATTCACCGGACATTCCAGATTTGAAGATACCAGTACCACTTTAAATTCATGCTTACCCTCCCCAGTTGGGGGGGGGTGTGTGTGTGTGATATTATCCCGACCTTGATTTTATAGGCATGTATCCATGTATCAACTTGTCAAGTTGCACAACTTAAATAAGTGCAGTTTATTATATCAATTATACCCTAATAAAGCTATAATATTTTTAAAATTTAAATATAATATACAGGGTTATATTCATTTCAGGTGTGCAACATATCGATTCAACAATTTTGCAAGTTACTAGTGCTCATAACAAATGTAGTCACCATCTGTCAGCATACATTTACACTCCTTGTGCTCTACTTTTCATCTATGACTTATTTTACAACTTAAAAGTTTGTACTTTAGTCCTCTTTATGTTTCTCCCATCCCCCACCTACCACACCTCTGCCCAATTTTTATAGACTCTTATTTTACTGTTTTTAACTCACTTCTTTACACATATTAAAATCATTTCAAATTCTGATAATCCCAGTGTGTCATCTTTGAAGAGTTTGTTCTAGAATTTGTTTCTCCTCTCACTTCTGATGGCATCTCTCTACAGGGCACATTTACTTCCCAGCTCAGTCTCTGAAGGTCGGGTTGGATCTCCTTGGTCAGCCTCACACCCACTTCCCAAGTCAGGGTGGGGGGTGTGGGCAGAAAAGGCTGGCACTTTTACCAGGAAGGCAAAACTGTGCTGGTAAATTCCAAGGAAGCTCCCGGCTTATGTCTCCCTGATCGCATCACAACTGTTAGAAGAGCAGCCTCAGCTGCAAACGTGTAAACCCCCCTTGTTGAGAGTGCTGGAGTGTTGAAAGCACACCCGTATGTCCCTGCAAACATGAGACACAAGCAGGAGTTCCAAGCGACTGCTAGTCATGAAGACTGAAGAACCCTGTTCTGAAAAAGGAGTTAGGGAAGAGAACTCAGACTACTCATACTCCTCTGGCTCTTACGACTAAAATATAATGGGGACCCTCACCTCCAGAAAGTAGGCTTTTGAGAACTGACACTCCATGAATAGAATGCTTTCTAGGAGCCCTGGGTGGCTCAGCTGGTTAAGCATCTGACTCTTGATTTCAGCTCAGGTCTTGATCAAGGTCGTGGGATCAAGCCCTGGATCAAGTCCAGGATCAGTGTGGGAGTCGGCCTGAGATTTTCTTTTTGCCCCTCCCCCAGCCTGTGCTCTCTAAATAAGTAAATAAATAAATAAAATATTAAAAAAACAAAAACAATGCTCTCCAAATAAACTTGTGCTGCAGGCATAAACAGGGACTTGTCAAAGCAAGGCCCTTGGCTGTAGAACTACCACTGCATGTCAGGTTCTCCCTCCAGCTGCCACCTACAACTCGCCATTCAAGCCACTTGTCATCATCAAGTGACAGCCAACAAATGAGGAACCTATGTACAGACAAGGCAAAAGATTCAAACTGACACAGGGAAAGAAACATCACTTACATAAGATTTATTTCAAGGCCTGAAATCAGGTTAATCAAAAATGGTACTACTATAATTTCTTATATTACATACTTAATATAAAACTTTGAGAAGTGTAGACACTATTAACCAACTCTTAAACCTCACAATATACAATTTTCAAATTGTAAGGTGACAATATCAAAGACTTCACACACTTAATGAGGACATAATTAGCAGCAGGCTATGCAAACAAATACAAATCTGTTTTTACACTTTCCTTGACTGTTTTTATCTTTGCTTTATAAAGCCACTAATAATTGAGGCTTCTTTCAAGTATAGGATCTCTAACATTAAATTACATTTTCTAAGTTTTATAAAAGAAAGACACATACATTGTTTGCCATAAATTCATATACCAAAAAGTAAAACACAATCCAACTAAATTTATCCATGCTTCCCCTTTCTCCAGATGTTTTAGGTGTTTTTCTAAATACTTTGTATTTTTGTTAAAATCCTTTATATATGCAGATTTGGGAAAATGATTTGTAATAAGTTACCTTTAAAATTACCTTCTCTATACTTCTGCTCCTTTTCCCCCACACCAAATCTGGTGCTTAAGTGAACAATAATGCAATATATTCTTTCAGGGGGCTCAAACAATCTGTAATCTTAATTTCTTAAATATCTAAAGATTTCAACTTTCCGCCAATATAAATAAGAGTCTCAAGTAGCCAAAAATTACTTCTTAGGAGGAAAAAAAAATGCATAGTATGAGGATTATTTAACTAAAACTTTATTACTTATGCCTTTCCCCCAAGCTATAAGCACTGTTTAGCATTAAATTACATTGTGCGTACACAGCTACAACAGTTTACACTTGCTCAGGAATATATAATTACATTAAAAATAAATAACTTTCATAATTTAATTGGCTCTTAAATGGGCTCCCTAGAGGGAAAACAAATGTTTCATGTTAAGAAGCTGGTATATACACATGAACTGCTGTGTGTTCAACTTGAGGAAACCTAAAGATGAAGTTTTGGTGATATTTTTCCTAAAATGCAATATGGATATGCACTTAATCACTTTATATAGTGAAGGGATGGAATGATAGATATAGATGCAATCTTTTGTCTAAGTGAACAATTGTAAATGAGAAAGAAAAAAAGCTGACATGGACAACGGTTTCAAGGAAAAAAGAACCAAAGTCAAGAGTAATGTTGAACATCTACTCTTAAAAAGAGAAGTGTTATCCAATACAAAAATGAGACCTAGAAATTAGAAAAACACTCATTTCACTACTTCAGGAGGTAAACAAAAAATGACAAAGGAGTCTAGACCAATTAGAACTGAGACACCTGTAAAAAAAAAAGAAAAAGAAAAAGAAAAAACACAGTGCAATGATTTGACTTCAAAGAAAATGACAAACTATGAAATTTCATACGAAAAACTTCACACATCTACTTTTGTGATAATATACTAATGCACAAAATATCAAAAATATAAAGTCTAGATTTTCCCCCTTAGGTTTATAATCAACTCTCAAAACTTCGTTGAATATATTTACTTTTATATGCCTCCTCCATTCAGCATGACACACTATACAAGTACATACATGCTACGATGTACCATGAGAATTATTAGTTCTCATCTCAAATCTAGTGAACTACCTTTTTACCCATACTTATATACATTTCATTTCCATTATAAGACACTTAAGACCTTTCTAGTGGTACATCCTAATCAACATATTACATAAAAAAGAATCTTGATTTTTAAAATGAATCACTTAGTACTATATAGCATGATGAGTTTAATTTGAATGGTTGAAGTATAATGTGATAGATATTATACTGTTTAAACTAATTTGCAGCTGTAGGAAAATGTTTGATTTTCAAAATTTAACTGAGGAGTTATGAGCAGTAAAATACTAGAAAACAGTGAATGAATAAATAAGAATGATCTGTCTTTATCAGTGGCCGTTCAATATTTTGTTTTTGGGAACCTGGAAGAAATTGTCTTCTTTGAATTTCAAATGTTCTGGCAAATCTAGTCGTTTCTTAGCTTCCTCAATATCACCTTGAATTGCTGAAATAAGGGACTCTGCAGAGAGAACAGAGCAGGTACATGATGAAAAGCCACTGCTATACACTTACTATTCCTTTGTTCGGACTCTCCTAAAAATCCAATGGCTGGCAACATCTCTAGCACAGGGCAAATCCCCAATAAAATCTGTTCCATCTCTTCTTCCAGACTGCAGTAAAAGTCAATGGTACACTTAAGATGTCCCTAATCTCACAATTTCTTAGAGAAAGACATTAGCACAAAGGTACATCACAAATAACAAATGAAGAAATACTCACAATCAAGCCTCTTTGGTACTCACATTTATCAAGTAAACCCTACAGTAGAATTAAAACCACCACACTATACTAACATACTTGATACCATTAGTTTCAAGTATTGATTTAGTTTCTTACACTTCAAGCATTGCAAAGCATCCATTATTCACCTGGGCATTCATTCTCGCTTATTCCTTAATATATGAAAAGGAAATAGAGATTTCACTAACTTCACACTGTTGGGAGGGAGAGAAGCAGCCAACCTGCTGGGTTTGAACCTAGGCTCCATCACAAACTGGGCAAATTACTTAACCCCTCTCTGCCAATTTCCTCATCTGTGAAATAGAATAATTCCTCATACGTTTCGGTGGGGGTGAAAGGACTTCACGCACGTAAGGCACCTAAAACAGTGCTTGGCACATAGTAAATGCTCAACTATTCTCTCTCCTGCCATGTTGTTACTAGGAGAAGCAGCAGAAGTAGCTGAAGTAATACTTAAGGAAGACCTAAACAGAACTTACCTAAAGAATCAAAGTTCTTTTCTGGTCTGAGGTAGCCAACAATGGCTACATTGAGGATTTCCCCATAAAAGTCTTCTTTGAACGTATGTATGATATGGGTTTCCTAGAATTAAGAAATGTTAAAAAAGATTTCCATCAGATTACAAAATACCTGAAATTTGAAATATATCTCCATATTTATGGCAGGGCCAATTTAAATAAAACAATCAACCCTTACTAAATTTAAAAGACCGGTGAAAATCTAAGTACAGTTTTTCCTTAATTCTTTCATGAGTCCTGCTCCTGCCCGATCTTATGTAAACATTTAACTGAGTAAAGCAGATGTTATGCCACAAATCTGGTATGATTTGCCATTTATTAAAAGCAAAAACAAAAAAACTAGCATGCAGGGGCACCTGGCTGGCTCAGTCAGTGGAGCATGAATCTTAATCTCAGGGTTGTGAGTTCAAGGACCACACTGGGTGCAGAGATTACTTAAAGATAAAATACTTAAACGAACATGCAGAATAAGTCTCATCAAGGCCAAAAAAAAAAAAAAAAAAAAGCCAAAAAACACCTGAGTCAAGACACCACCAAGTAAGGAGTAAAACATTAAGAGACGTTCCTATTGAAAGAGCCATTTCTTTTTTTTTAAAGATTTTATTTATTTATTCATGAGAGACACACACAGAGAGAGAGAGAGAGAGGCAGAGACACAGGCAGAGGGAGAAGCAGGCTCCATGCAGGGAGCCCAACGTGGGATTCGATCCCGGGACTCCAGGATCACACCCTGGACCAAAGGCAGGTGCTAGGGATCCCTGGGTGGCGCAGCAGTTTGGCGCCTGCCTTTGGCCCAGGGCACGATCCTGGAGACCCGGGATCAAATCCCACGTCGGGCTCCCGGTGCATGGAGCCTGCTTCTCCCTCTGCCTATGTCTCTGCCTCTCTCTCTCTCTCTCTATCATAAATAAATAAAAATTAAAAAAAAAAAGGCAGGCGCTAAACCACTGGGCCACCCAGGGATCCCTGAAAGAACCATTTCTAAGGTTAACCAGGATCCATATGTCTCTGACACACACCACATTATAGAAACCTCTGAGAGTCAGGCAGAGCTGAAGACTGAATGGGGGCACAAGAGCCAATGTAGGATCCTGACCAAGGAACAAGGCTGACAAATGAGTACAGGACATGTTGAAGCAAATTGGTGGAGGAGGTAGAAGATGTTCTGCAATCAGAATATTAGTAGATTCTCATACAGAAACCTAAGTCCACAAACAAGAAAGCCAATTAAGAGAACAAAGACAGAAGACAGTTGAGACTGGACCGGGATGGTGGCACTGGAGATTAACAAGTTTGAACAATCCAGAAACTTGAAACTTTTGTGGATGATTTAAGAAAATCTAAGATGAAGTGATATTTAAAACTGATTATAAAACATTACCGAGAAAAATGGTAAAGAGGTCTACTGTCCCTAAATTGATCTATATATTCCAAGCCACCCTTGTCAAAATCCTACCTTTTTTTTAAACAATGGAAACTGTCAAGTGATTCTAAAATCCATAATGTGGAAGGTTGAAATTATCCCCTCAAAATCTTGAAAATAAAAGTAGAGCACTTACACAGATACCAAGATCTACTATAAAAGCTATGAAAATAAAGACAATGGCCCAAAGACAGACTAGGAGACCAAATCTGTATGAGCACACTTTGGACTCTCACACATAGAAAGTCATAGGATTTATGACCAAGATGACAATACAGTGCTGTCATGAAAGAATAATATTTCAATAAATGGGCTAAGCCCATAACCATGTGGGAAAAAATTAATTTTGACCTCTACACCTTGCACCATACTCAAAAATCAATTTGATGAGGAAAGTTTATTGACAGTTAAGTTTTTAGGAGAAAACAAAGATGAGTATCTTTATGAGTAGACAAAGATTTCTTAAATAGGCTATAAAAGGCACTAACCATAAAAGAGAAATGATGGATTAGATATATTGGCATTACGAACTTCTGTTCTTCGAAAGACACAAATAAAATTTCCATTTAAAATAAAAAAACAAAACAAAACTGGGGCACCTGGGTGGCTCAGTAGTTGGGCGTCTGCCTTTGGCTCAAGTTGTGATCCCAGGGTCCTGGGATCGAGTCCCACCCACATCAGGCTCCCCACAGGGAGCCTGCTTCTCCCTCTGCCTCTCTCTCTCTGTGTCTCTCATGAAGAAATAAAATCTTACGAAAGAAAAAAAAAAAAAGGCAACACAGCAGGTGACAATACTTGCGCAATACATATTCCAACAGAAGAATGGGATCTAGAACATATTAAGAACTTCTTTTAAATTAATTAAGACACCCAATCCAATGTTTTTTTAAAGGGGGGAAAACACCTAACCAGGCAACCAGGCACATCATAATTGGCAAGAAAAGGAGAAAGAAAACCTGAAAAGTATGAACCTCCTACCAATGAAAAATTGAGATTCTTCTAGCTCTGGAAGGACTTCCAAGGCATTCCTTCACTGGTTTACAACAGTAACAGTCCTGTTATCTGAAATTTGTCATGGAATGGCCTTCCCTCCTCTTCAATTCCTTCCTCCCCATCTACAGAAAACTATTTTGTGTTTTCATTAGTTCTTTTCCTTGTCTACTCCTAATAATCGTACATCCTTAATACTCAAACATAAGAAATACTGAGCAGTGTTAAGCAATTCTTGGCCATTTCTAGTGTTGTACCAGCACTCAGCCCTATGGTCTTCCAACTGTGACACACTTCTATAATTCTTCAAAGACAAAATTTAGATCGACTCTGTTTTTGTCACACTTGGCCTGACCAAGATCCAGCTCCATTTAGCAGATTAGGCTCTAAAGTGGTATGGGTACTGTGAAATGAGCAGAAGGGTACACCCTCAAAGTAGTTTGGGGGTAAAAAAAAAAAAGAAAAACAGCACTTCACAATTTTATCAGAAAGCACCATCTGTGTAGTAAGGAGTTCTATCTTAGCAGGGTACACAAGTAATTAAAGGGTGAATGTTTTATATTAACTGGAGCAAGCTCAATTTTATCAAACATGCTGTTAAGTAACTCACTTTAAGGGAGGCACAGAGGGAGAGTGAGAGGGAGAGAATCAAGTAGGCTCCGTGTCCAGCAGAGCTAAGGGGCTCGATCACACTCTGAGCCAAAATCAAGTCTGGATGGTTAACTAAGCCACTCAGGCACCCCAAGTAATTCACTTTTATCTCCCAGAAGAGATATAACACATGGACAGCTATAAAAATATTCCAATTTTGGCTTAAAACTCCACTTTTTATTTATTTTCTACATGATTTAAAAGCAAAACATAAAAATCATTACTGTTATGTTATTGGGCACACAATGTATAAAGATGTAGTTTGTGAGTTTTTATGTACTATTAAAATTGTCAAAAATTCATATTTGATTTTATAACTGTAGGATGTTAAAAACACTCCTCACAGTAACCACACACACACACACAAATCAATAGAAAGTACACAAAAGGAAATAAGAGAATCAAAATAGGTCACTACAAAAAAAAAAAAAAAAATTAAAAAGGCGGGCAGCCCGGGTGGCTCAGGGGTTTTAGCACTGCCTTTGGCCCAGGGCGTGATCCTGGAGTCCCAGGATCGAGTCCCACGTCAGGCTCCCTGCATGGAGCCTGCTTCTCTCTCTGCCTGTGTCTCTGCCCCCCTCTCTCTCTCTCTCTCATGAATAAATAAATAAAATCTTTAAAAAAAATTAAAAAGGCAATGATGGAAGAAATAACAGACAAAAAAAGCTGTAAGGCACATAGAAAACAGCAAAATGGCAGAAGTCCCTCCTTGTCATTAGCTTAAATGTAAATAGACTGAATTCTCCAATGAAAAGGCAGAAATTAACAGAATGATCAACAAACACAATCCCATTATAATGGGATAATCCCACAATCTCTTTTACAAGAGACTCACCTTACTTTGTAAAATTCACTTTAGATCCAAAGACACAAATAGAATGAAAGTGAAAGGATTAAAAGTTAATCCAGCCAAAGAGTAACTCAACACTTCACTTGAAAAAGCCTTCAAGAAAACCGCCAAAAATTCTAGTGATTTGGACTAAGTTTTGAGCCACCACTGATGAATTCTACATGCATCTAATACTGAATATTACCTTAAGTTATTAACCCATTTGCAGTGACTGAGCTTAACAGAATTCTTACCATAGACTTTTTTGTATTCTTGTAGTATGGGTTCCATCCTATGCTCACCACCATCTTATGAACATCTCCACTTCCAACACTGGCCCAACCATAATAAATGCCAGTGGATACATCAGCTGGAAGATTATCAACTACTTGTTCTGGAAAATTAGCTAAACAACAGAAATAAATATTCTGAGTGTTAACAGTTTCATAGCAAATGTTTATAAAAATCGCATGCAAGGCCAGTGTAAATCATTATATTCATAAGTTTCCTGGAACCCTGCCTGCCTATCAATCCCACCACTCTATATAGTCTGGCTTGGATATCCCCCCCCCCCCTTCATGCAGATAGCTTAAGAACAATTAAGCTTACAAAGCCCTCCAAAAAAAAAACAAAAAACAAAAAAACACGTAAACACACTCTTGAGGTAGATGAAAACAGGTGCGGGAACAGCTGAGGATGTTTTAGACCTGGCCTTTCTTAAGGAGATTCAGAATCTCCTGATTCTTATTTTCAAAGTAGATGTGGCTCAAAGACCGGGGGCAACCCTGGTGTGTACTTTTAAGGATGAATCATACAGTCAGGTCCTGACCACCGAAACTAAAGTAGATGGAACAAAAAGGATACCCGATTCTCAGCCAATTGCTAACAAGGCACTTAAAGAGAACAAAAAACCCTTACAGTTGGCTTGGAAATTTAACCAATCTGGTTCACATTACGTTTCCTGATGGGGGTGACCCGTGCCACGCCTGGCAGCTCTAGCTGCGCTGCAGAGGGAGGCGGGAGAGGGGGACCCCCAAACTCGGCTCGGCTTTCCGTCCTCACCACCCCTCAAGCCCGGTCCCCGCCGAGCACCGAGCCGCGGGTAAGGACGAGCTTCCTCCATCCGACCAAAGGTCCTCCGCCTCGTCCGAGCAGGAAGCCCGCGGAGGGGAGGGGTCACCTCTGCCCGCGGCCCCAAGTCCCCGGGCTGACGTCCCCGCTCTCACCTGACCCAACCCCGGAAGCCGGGGCGGGGGGGGGGTGCCCAGAGAGGGGAGGGGTGCCCGGCGAGGGGGGGTACCCGGGGAGGGGGTGTGCCCGGGGAGAGGGAGGGGTGCCCGACGAGGGGGGGTGCCCGGGAGGGGAGGGGTGCCGCGAGGGGGTACCCGGGAGGGGTGCCCGGAGGGGGGGTGCCCAGGGGAGGGGAGGGGTGCCCGGCGAGGGGGGGTACCCGGGAGGGGGTGTGCCCGGGGAGGGGAGGGGTGCCCGACGAGGGGGGTGCCCGGGGAGGGGGAGGGGTGCCCGACGAGGGGGGGGTGCCCAGGGAGGGGAGGGGTGCCCCGCGAGGGGGGGTACCCGGGGAGGGGGTGTGCCCGGGGAGAGGGAGGGGTGCCCGACGAGGGGGGTGCCCGGGGAGAGGGAGGGGTGCCCGACGAGGGGGGGTGCCCAGGGAGGGGAGGGGTGCCCGGCGAGGGGGGGTACCCGGGGAGGGGGTGTGCCCGGGGGAGAGGGGAGGGGTGCCCGACGAGGGGGGGTGCCCAGGGAGGGGAGGGGTGCCCGGCGAGGGGGGGTACCCGGGGAGGGGGTGTGCCCGGGGAGAGGGAGGGGTGCCCGACGAGGGGGGGGTGCCCAGGGAGGGGAGGGGTGCCCGGCGAGGGGGGGTACCCGGGGAGGGGGGTGTGCCCGGGGAGAGGGAGGGGTGCCCGACGAGGGGGGTGCCCGGGGAGGGAGGGGCCCGAGGGGGTGCCCGGACGAGGGGGGGTGCCCGAGGGAGGGGAGGGGTGCCCGGCGAGGGGAGGGGTGCCCGCGAGGGGGGTACCCGGGGAGGGGGTGTGCCCGGGGAGAGGGAGGGGTGCCCGACGAGGGGGGTGCCCGGGGAGAGGGAGGGGTGCCCGACGAGGGGGGGTGCCCAGGGAGGGGAGGGGTGCCCCGCGAGGGGGGGTACCCGGGGAGGGGGTGTGCCCGGGGAGAGGGAGGGGTGCCCGACGAGGGGGGTGCCCGGGGAGGGGAGGCGGTGCCCGGCGAGGGGGGGTGCCCAGGGAGGGGGGTGCCCGACGAGGGGGGGTGCCCGGGGACCACCAAACAACTCCATTAAGTGTTTGCAGAAAGAACGAATGAAGAGCCCAGTGTGCCCGGGGCGGAGGGGGTTCCCGGGGAGTGGGGGTGCCCGGGGCGGGGAGGGGAGCCCCGCGACCTCCCGCGCTCACCTGTGGGGATGCCCAGCTGCTTGGAGCCGCGGCCGAAGCCCCGCACCACCTGGCCGCGGCAGAAGTACGGCAGGTGCCTCATGACGCCGTGCGCTTGCGGCGCGGGCTGCGACCCGGCCCGCGGGTCCGGCGAAGCCGCCGTCGAAGCGGTGCGGGGCTCCCCGGCCGGCGGGGCAACGCGAGCGGGAGCTCGGCCCGGGCGCAGACCCCCCACGACAGCCGGCAGGGAGGGCGGGCGCGCAAGGGGCCGGCGGCGCGGACAACACGCCGCAGGGAGGCCCTCACGCCGCCGACCCGCAGAAGCCGCCAAGCGCCCAGAAGCCCGCGCCTCCGCCGCGGGAAGGGCGGCGAGGGGCGGATATAAGGGCGGGCGCGGGGGGGAGCACCGCGGGGTCAGCGTGGGAGGGCCCGGGCCCGCCCAGCGCCGCAGGCCTGCGCACACTTCCTCGGCCGGACGCCTCGCCTCGCAGCCGGCTCGGCCTCCGTAGCCCCGCCCCCGGCCGCGGCCCCGCCCCCGGCCGCGGCCCCGCCCCCGGCCCCGGCCCCGCCCCCGCCCCCGCCCCCGGCCGCGGCCCCGCCCCCGGCCCGCCCTGCCTGCGCTTCGGCGGCGGCGAGCGGCGGAAGCGGGTCGGGGTGCTCCGCTCTCCTCTTCGGGGCTGCGAAAGCACCGTCCTGGGGCGCCCTCAGCGCTGCTTTCCCCTTCCTCCTTTTCATTGCGATCCTGACGCCAGCGACGTTCTTTAGCTTCTTGGTAACCGCCAGCTCGATGGTCATCCGTCATTCATTCGTTCTTTAAACATTCATTAAAGTCGCAAAATTCCAGCTCGAGATCGCCGCTCGTGGAGGGTTTAACCCACTGCCCGTGGCCTGAAGTTGTATCCGCGTAAGCGCCGAGGGAGCCGCAGCCCCGGTCACCGGCGCCAGTTGGCAGCAACGCAGTCTTCCTTCCGGAGGGATGCGGCTGCCTGCCTAGCCCGTCACCTGGACAGGGGTCACCTGGACCATTTAATGAGCCCGACAAAAGGGCTCTCTGCTGCGCTGCCAGTTGGTGGGTCTGCTGACCCGTGGAGCTGTAAACGTGACCTCGGGAAGTAGCTCAAGGGAAATTTGTTGCTCACCAGAAATATACGGGTAGGTCACCAGGTGCATCCTCTGGTCTTGTTTTTTTGTTTGTTTTTTTTTGTTTTTTTAAGAATATTTATTCATGAGAGACACAGACTGAGAGAGAGAGGTAGAGACACGGGCAGAGGGAGAAGCAGGCTCCATGCAGGGAGCCCGACGTGGGACTCCATCCTGGATCCCAGGATCAGGCAGGCCCTGGGCTGAAGGCAGCAGCCCAACCGCTGAGCCACCCGGGCCTCCTCCTCTAGTCTTATTCTTGAGAAAGAAGTTTTAATTGTTGTTTTCTTCTCTCTGTGAATCTGTGTAAAACCCTGTCCGTGTTTGGCAGTTTCTCGTGCCTGTGCCTTACGTGTACGTAACTATGATGATGGTTACCCCATGTTAAAATTATATTCTCTCGGGTAGCCTGGGTGGCTCAGGGGTTGAGCACCTGCCTTGGGCCCAGGGGGTGATCCCGGGGTCCTGGGATGGAGTCCCGCATCCAGCTCCCCACAGGGAGCCTGCTTCTCCCTCTGCCTATGTCTCTGCCTCTCTCTCATGTGCCTCTCTTAAGTACAGAAATAAAGTCTTTTAAAAAATTACATTCTCTCTGTATTGGTACCAAAGGGGTCTTCGTTGGCAAGACAGTCACATTTCCCTAACGATAGTGTAGCACATGGTTCATAGCAAACACTCCATTAAGTGTTTGCAGAAAGAACGAATGAAGAGCCCAGTGTGTGCCACGCGCAGTGCAAGGAGCTGGGGCAGCAAAGGTGACACACAATTTCTTGGCCCTCAGAGACTCAGTCTAGTGGGAGAGACAGACTGGGAAGCCTGATTCCAGTGCTATGCTGTCAGTACTCCAATACAAGTCCCGACAAAGCGCTCGGAAAGCTGCCCAGGGAGCAGATCTCACATAAAAGGTCCATGTATAGTTAATGGTTAAGAACAGGCGCTAGCACGAGGTAAGTCAGGGTTTGAATGCAGGCCTTGCCTCTTTTAACTGCTGCGTGACCTTGGGCAAAGTACACTGAATCTCAATGTTCCTATCAACTAAATGGGAATATTAATAATTTCATGGGATTCAAGTGAGATGATGCATGTGCAACACTTAACGAGTTGCCTGTCCTGTCATAGAAGTTTTTACCATCATGATTGTCATCAGTGATACACCAAATCAGAAAAGCCTGGAGGTGAGAGCCTGATAAAGCAGCCCTGGGAGCTAGTCCTTCACACCCCAGAGTTCCAAGGAGGTATGGGAATTAAATGAAACAAAGTAATCAAAGGAGTCATGAGAAATAAATGAGGAAGGGTGGTTTTAAAAATTAAATGAAATAATGCTAGGTACTTTACATACTATCTCATATCATCCTCACATCAACTTTTGGGGAAAGAACCCCAATTTATAAAGAGAGTAAGGGGGGCAATTTGAAGAATTCCTAAGATGGAGCATTTAGGCTCCAATTTGTTTTTTAACCCTGTTGACGTTTCAGGGACTGCATAATTACTGTGTCATCAGCATAGGCTATGGAAGCCAGAAGCCTGATCCTTTTCCACTCCTGCTCAATAACCCTCAATAGCTCCTACATCCCGTTAAAATAAAATAGCCTTTAAAGGGTTCCATTCAATCTACCATTCTGGGTTTGATCCCTAAAGTACTTTACTAGTTCAATCAGATCTCTGTGTAAAGGCTGCTTTCAGACTAACAGGCTTGAGCAATGGAACGCAGAAAGGACCCACAGGGACCACCTGACAGAATACAGACTGGCCCCTCAGGTTGACCACCTCAAAATATCCATAAGCCCTCCCTGTCCAATGGACTACTTTCTTACAGCCAGGCACAGTTATCAAAAAAAGAGAATATTCCATACGTCACCGTACCCCCTCACCTTCACCCTTTAAGTCAGCCCCCACTTACCACCTCCTTGCAAACAGCCTCTCCTGTACTGTCCTGCTCATTGCTCCCTTGTAGCATATTCAGTAAACTTCTATTTCCTTTGTTCTGCCTCAGGTGAATCTTTTCACTTCCTGTACCACTGGCTTCCACCCGATGGATCATGGCCACATTTAGGGCCCCCATCCAATTAGGAGAAACATCATCTTTAGACACCACACCTACACTCCACTTCAATGGCAGAAGAATATGCTTGCAACAACTCAGGTGATTCTTCTATAGCCTGAAGAATACATTATTTTTCCCATTTGACTACAAAAATACACTACCCAGCATTCACATTTCCCACTGTCTGTGTAAATCTACAGTTGAAAGAGTGTGGTGTGCATGTGTGTGTGTCTTTATCAAACTTGGTACCTTTAACCAAGTAGTCAAGTATTCAGAATATGTTTTGTATTTCCCTGTCTGCTCTAACAACATCCTTTCTTCACTGCCAGGCAAAGAGCCTGCTTCTCTGATGTTGAGTTGTTTATCTGCAGGAAGAAAGATCACAAGTGAGATTTAGAATTGAGATATCATGGGGAGAGAGAAGGCCCACCCTAAGTAAACAATAAAAAAGAATCTAAAGAACTCGTAAAATTTGACAATAAGAAAACAACCCAGTTAAAATGTGGCCAAAAGATATGAATAGACACCCCACCAAAGAAGATATCAAGATGACTAATAAGGGTAGGAAAGATGTTCCACATCATGTGTCATCAGCAAATTACAAATTAAAACAACAAGATAACTGGGGTGCCTGGCTGGCTCAGTCCATGGAGCATGTGACTTTTGATCTCAGGGTTGTGAGTTTGAGTCCCATGTTGGGTGTAGAGATTACTTAAATGAATAACACTTAAAAAACAAAAACAATAAGATACCACTACATAGTTGTAATAATGGCACAAATCCAGAACACTGACAATGCCAAATGCTGGGGAGGACGGTGAGCAACAGTAGCTCTCATGCATGCACATGGGGACATTAGATGAGACAGTCATTTTGGAAGACAGCATGGCAGTTTCTTACAAAACTACCATATGATCCAGAGTCACACTCCTTGGTACTTACCCCAAGGAATTAGAAACTTATGTTCACACAAAAACCTGCACCCGGCTTGCCAAAACTTGGAAGCAACTAAGATGTCCTTCAGTAGGTAAGTACATAAATAACTTGTGATCCATCCTTATAAGGTGATGTTATTCAGCAATAAAAAGAAAGGATCAAGCCATGAAAAGACGTGGAGGACCTTTAAATGATTATATACTAAGTGAAAGAAGCCAACGTGAAAAGGCTACATATGACATGATTCCAATTATATGTCATTTTGGTGGGGGCTAAACTCTAGAGACAGTAAAAAGACCAGTGGTTGCCAAGGGTTAGGAGGAAGGGAGTGAAGAATAAGTGGAGCACAGAGGATTTTTAGGGCAGGGAAACTCTTCTAATTCTGTAATGTTGGATACGTGACATGACGTATGTGTCAGAATGCAGAGGACAGTGCAGCACAAAGAGTGAGCCCTAAGGTAAATTATGAACTTTTGTTAATGATGAGTTCTTGATATTGGCTTATCCATAATGAAAAAAAAAGACCCCACGCTAATGCAAGACATTAATAATAGGAGAAACTGGGGGACAGGGAGAGGGTGGAGAGAGGGCCATATATGGGAACTCTGTACTTTCCATTCAATTTTTTGTAAACCTCAAGCTGCTCTAAAAATAGTCTCTTTTTTCAAAATGCATCTAAAAATTGCTGACTTTTAAGTCTGACATCCAAGTTCACAGCCACAATATCTAAGCGGTCACCGAGTGTCTCCCGACTCATATTTCTCCCTTGCAGCAGGTGACCCCAGGTCACCACCTCTCACCTGCCCTCTAGAAGCAGCCTCTTTTCTGCTCTCCCAAGCCTTAGATTTGACCCAGTCGGCCCCAGTCAGCTATTTGAAGTGCGGTGACCTTTCTCAAATGCCAATCTGATCAAGCCATACCCGGGGCCCTTCCATGCTTCTTAGTACCCTAGGGTAAGTCTAAACAAAACCATTATTCCACCCTACACCGCTCCCCTGCTTCTGCCTCCCTACCCTATCCAGGAGCTCTCCTGAACATTTGCACTTCCTCTAGCACACTTCTGGGTCTTTGCACCAACAGGCTTCCTAGTATGACCAGTGCTACAGTGGACTGGCGAGGTGGGGGAGCCCCACGAATCAGGCAAACTGGGTGGTACTTTCCAGAGGTAAGGCTTGAGCTGGACCCTCTGTCTGGGTGTGAATTGGCTAAACAGGGCAGAGGGAGGAATGGTGTCGAGCTGGGGCAGGCTCCATTAGTCTCATTCCTGAGGCAGGAATCTGCAGTGTGCACACCAGAGCAGGAAGATTCTATGTGAGGTGGCACAGCTCAGTTATAGGTAAAAGGGGGACCCCAGGGGCACCGGGGTGGCTCAGTGGTTGAGCATCTGCCTTTGGCTCAGGGCGTGATCCCAGGGTCCCAGGATCGAGTCCTGCATCGGGCTCCCCGCAGGGAGCCTGCTTCTCCCTCTGCCTCTCTCTCCGTGTCTCTCATGAATATGAGAGACTTCCACCCTTCAGAATCCACCTTTGAAAATACGAATATTAAATCTTACACGGAATCCCTATATGAAAAAGAAACAAAAGTGATATTTTCTTGCCTCCAATGTATTGTGTAGTTCGAATTTGGAAAAATTCGTCCTTTGTATGGTATACATTCTCTCAATGAGGGCACATTAACATGCTGACAGCTTCAAACACGTTCAACTTTGGGTCTTATCCCTGTATATGCTTTTGTAACATAATCAATTCAGAATTTTTTTTCAATAATATTGTGGAAATGAAATTGATAAAATATATACTTATAATGAAATTTGGATCAAACACTTTGAAACCTCTTGAAGCGCACAGTTTGCAAATTACCAATCTGGTCTATCATCTTGCAGAAAGGGAAACTGAGACCTGAGCTGGAACTTGGTAAACTAAGAAAAAATGTGAAAAATCTATGAAATACCAGAGAGCCAGCCAGTCCAGAATTCAGTCTTCAATGGTGGATCTAAGCTCACACTTTCTGGGAGAGTTAACTCATCTCCTGGTCTTCTAGACCCATCTATTCCATAGATAATCCATAATGAAATGTTTATTTACTTGATTAATAAATACACCTGTCCCAGGTGCCTGGGTGGCGCAGTCGGCTGAGCATCAGACTCTTGGTTTTGGCTCAGGTCATGATCTCAGGGCCATGAACTTAAGCCCACCCTCCCCACTCCCCAACCCCTCTTTTTACAGGCTCCATGCTCATCAGGGAGTCTGCTCAAGACTCTTTCTCTCCCTCTCCCTCTGCCCTTCTCTCTCCAAAATAAAATAAAATAATATAATAAAATAAAATACACCCCTCAGGTGGAAATGGACAGTTATCAATAGTACTAACAAATAATTTTTATACCTCTTTGGAACATAAACATAATTTTATCATCTAGCCAAATGGGACATGAATAATATTTCTAAAAGTTCAGACCCTAATGTCAGGCCAGGCCTAGAAGTGAACAGCTGACCTGAAATATAAGATTTAGAAAAATACACTCCTTCACTCAACTATGCTGCTTCAAGAGGGTATACTCCAAATCAAGATTGGGATGCTTACTAATGTTTTTCATACAATCCACTATCATCTGAGTATCCACTATTCTTTATACTTTTCCTGTATTTTTCTCAGTGAGTAAGTATTCCTTCTGCAATTGGGAAAAACAAAAATATGGCGTTAAATCCTTCCTGTGAGGAAAAAAATAAAAAAACAAAAATTAGAGTGAAAACAGGCTTGAATTAAGGCCACAGCAATAGTTCCATTCCTCATGCTTCCGCAAGGTGGCATGTTACCACTGTGGTTTTCTACACTGCTAATGTTTGCCATTAGAAATGCAAACAAATGGGGCACCTGGGGACTCAGGGGTTAAGTGCCTGCCTTTGTCTCAGGTCATGATCCTGGCAAGTCCTGCAACGGGCTTCTCGAAGGGAGCCTGCTTCTCCTTCTGCTGATGTCTCTACCTCTCTCTCTATGTCCCTCACAAATAGATAAATCTTTTTAAAAAAATGCAAACAAAAAAATTAAAGAACTGCACTATGCACTGGAAAATTCTATACTCAGTAGAAGAGTTTGGCTTACACAGTGCTTCATGCACTTAGTCTTGGTTCCTTGAGGTCTTCCTGCAAGACCATTGCAATGGCTCCTCAGTCATAGAAGTATTGGATAACATCATTTTAATTTGAGAAGCTCTAATTTTTGAAGCTTCCTCTAAATATATGTTCCATTAAGAAGTATAAGGTGGAGAAGAGAAGCCAGGATTATACAGTGAAAGAATTCAGACTTCTTTCCCATCGACAAAATATTTAAGATTACATATTTGGTACAATGATGGTATAGAACAAATATGTCAAAAATTTCTGAGAAGAGGATAAGAAACACTTCCTAGGGCCCTGGAATATTTTGCCAATAATTAGTAAATATGTTTCAGATTCTGGAGATCAATTTCCACTTCTTCTCTGAAAACTTTTCCTTGTAAGGCAGGATGTTCTTGTCCATAAAATTAGCCATTCTTCAGCTGCCACGAGACCTCCTATCCTGTGTTCTCTCATCCTCATGAGACCCCTGCCACATGACAACCATGGCAAAAGTCCTGGTGTCACCGAAAGGAATTACATACTTAATCGTTTCGGTTTGTCTCTGCAATTACTGATGTTTCCTTTTTCCTTTTTCACAATTGAGACATACATTTTCAGGCTCTTCCATTTTATTCTGCCCAATATACAAAATAACACAGCTGTACAAAAAAGTTTTCTAATCTGCTGAGTTGTTTTCGGTATGGACTATAGCTATGTTTTGAAGGGGGGGAAGTAAACGAAGAATGGTTTAGACTGACAAGTTGTCACCAGTTGAATAAAATTTAGTGTGGTAGGTTTAAAATGCCCACAAATCCGTTGCCACGCCTTCTCTTGAAAGATGGAACCCATTTCTCCTCCCGGAGACCTGGACCTATGATTTTGCCTAATAGAATCAGGCAAAAGCGACACTGTGGAACCTCAGAGAACTTCATCTGCTGTCAGTACTCTCGTGGAAGCCTGGCATTGAGCAAGGAGTCCAGCTACCCTGCCGGACACAGAGCCAGATGAAGAGAGGCCTGAAGTGTCTTGGACAATCCCCCAAAATGAGCTCCCAGAAGAAGAAATGCCAAACTGAGCCCCAGCCGACCCACAGAATCATGAGCAATAATGAATTTGTTTTAAGTTCTTAAATTGGGGTGTTTTGTTCTCCTGGAATACGGCTTAGTTAAGCCAGTGAGCTCTGTCTTGCCAATATTGTTTTTGCTTTACAATAGGCTTTCTTTTTAGAGCAGTATTAGGTTCACAGCAAAAATAAGCAGAAAGTACAGAGAGTACCCACACACAGCTTCCTCCGCTATCAACATCCCTCACCGGAATGGCACATCTGTTACAATCGATGAACCTACATCAACATCATTTTTGCACAAAGTGCATAGTTTGCATGAGGGTTCATTCTGGATGCTGTACATTCTGTGCATGTTTGACAAGTGTAAAACGATATATTTGCATCACTGTAGTATCATACAGGATACTTTCACTGACCCAAAAGTCCCCTCTGCTCTGCTATTCATCCCTCCCTTCCTCTGACCCCCAGTGACCTCTGATCCTCTTACTATTTCCATGGTGTTGCCATTTCCAGATGTCGTATAGTTGGAATCATACAGCAAGGAGCCTTTTCTTCTAAATTTGCGAAGGTGTGTTTTTTGACCAGAATACCACTCCATGTGAGTTTGAGAGGAATGTGCATTCTGTTTTTGTTGGCTGAAGTAGTCTATAGATGCCAGTTAAATCCGGTTGATTGATGGTGCTGTTGAGTCCAGCTATGATGTCCTTACTGATTTTCTGCCTGCTGGAGCCATCTCTGATAGATGGCTGTTGAAGTCTCCAAGCATAGTAGATCCATTCATATCTCCTTAAAGTTTTATCAGTTTTTGCCTTGCGTATTTTGATGCTTTTTTGTGAGGTACTATGCATTAAGGATTGTTATATCCTCTTGGATAAATGACCCCTTTATCATTATGTAATACTTGTCTTTCCTCCTGATAATTTTCCTTGCTCTAGAGTCTGCTTTGTCTGAAATTAATATAGCTATTCCTGCTCTCATTTGCTTAGTATTAGCATGGTATTTTTTCTATATTCTTTTACTATTAATTGATATGCTTCTTTATATTTATTTTTAATAAGATTTTATCTATTAAAAAAAGATTTTATCTATTTATTTATTTGAGGGAGAGAAAGAGAGAGAGAGAGAGAGAGAGAGAGAGAGAGAGAGCATGAGTGAAGGAGAGGCAGAAGGAGAAGACTCCTCACCAAACAGGGGGCCTGACATTGGACTCCAGGATTGTGACCCAAGCCAAAGGCAGATGCTTAACCTACTGAGCCACCCAGGTGCACCCTGATATGTGTCTTTATATTTAAAGTGGGGTTCTTATGAGAGACACCTAACTCTGGGAAATGAACAAGGGGTAGTGGAAAGGGAGGTGGGTGGGGGATTGGGGTGACTGGGTGATGGGCACTGAGGGGGCACTTGGTAGGATGAGCACTGGGTGTTATACTATATGTTGGCAAACTGAACTCTGATAAAAAAATTTTAAATTAAAAATAAAAAAATAAAGTAGGGTTCTTCTAGACAAAATATAGGAGGTTGGTTTTTGACAATAATTTCATATATATGTATATATATATAATCAAATACATTGTTGCTATTATATTTTGAACAATTATTCATTTGATCAATTAAGAATAAGAAAAATAAGGGGCACCTGGCTGGCTCAGCATGCATCTCTTGATCTCAGAGTCATGAATTAGAGCCCCACATTGGGTGTAGAGACTACTTAAAAATAAAATCTTAAAAAACTAAAAAGAATAAGAAAAATTAAAGTCTTTACTTACCTTTATTTATTTTTCTTCTAATGCTTTTTCTTTTTTAATGCATATCCAAGTTTCTGGCCTTATCATTTCCCTTCTCTTTAAAGAACTTCTTGTAATATTTCTTTCAAGACAGATCTAGTGACAACAAATCTCTTCAATATTTATTTGTCTGAGAATCTTTTTTTTTTTCTCCTACACCTTTGAAGGATAATTTCACAGGATACAGAATTCTGGTTGGTGGTTTTTTTCCTTTTGACACTTTAAATACTTCACTCTACTCTCTTCTAGCTTGTGTGGTTTCTGAAGAGAAGTTGGATGTAGGTCTTACCTTTGCTTCTCTAGAGGTAAGATGTTTTTATCTTTGGCTTCTTTTAAATTTTTTTTTCATCTTTGATTTTTTCCAGTTTGAATATGATATGCTTAGGCATAGTTCTCTTGACATATATCTTGCCTAGTGTTCTCTGAGCTTCCTGTGGTTTGGTGTCTGACATTAATTTGGGGAACTTCCCAATCATTACTGCTTCAAATATTTCTTCTATTCCTCTCTTTCTTCTCCTCTGGTAATCCCATGATGCATATGTTACATCTTTTGTGGTTGCCCCGTTATTACTGGATATTATGTTCTTATTTTTTCCATCCTCTTTTCTTTTTGCGTTTTAGCCCTGGTGATTTGTATAGACATATTCTCAAGCTCAGAGAGTTTTTCCTCAGCCCATGAAAGGCATTCATTTCTGCCACATATAAATACATATATTTATAAATAAACTATATAAGTATAAATACATATATTTATATATTTTTATTTTAAATATGTATTTTTTAGCACCAGCATTTCTGCTTAATTCTTTCTTAGAAGTCTCATCTCTCTAATTATATTGCACACCTTTTCTTGCATGCTGTCTCTTTTTCCATTAGAGTCCTTATAGATTGATCTTAGTTGTTTGAAATTCACTTTCTGATAATTCCAACATCCCTGCCATATCTGGGTCTGTTTTTAATACCTGCTCTATCTCTTCAAACTGTGTTTTTTGCTCTTTGGTATACCTTGTAATTTTTTGTTGAAAGTCAGACATGATATGCTAAAAGAAGACTAAAAGAAACTGCTGTAAATGGACCTTTAGTAATGTGGTGGTAAGGTGTGGAGAGAGGGGAAGCATTCTATGGTCCTATGATTAGGTCTCTGGTTTTTTTAGTGAGCCTAAACTAGTGTTGTTTAGTAAGGTTTTTTATATAGATGACTTCCTATTAATAAGAGTTGTTAAGATTCCTCCTCTTCCTAACAGAGAAGAGAGACACATTTTTACAAATGGAAATTTTTTTATAAATATAAATTTCCTTTACAAAAGGAAACCTGTGTCCTGTTTTTAAACTTTTCCTGTATCTGCTGGCTTTCAATGACCTTTAGTTCAAAATAATGTATGTGCCAAAGACGCATACTTTTGGGGTGGCATATTCTTTTTTTCAGATCTATCCATTTATGAGAGAGAGAGAGAGAGAGACAGAGACAGAGTGCAAGCTGGGGGAGGGGCAGAGGGAGAGAGAGAATCCTGAAGCAGACTCCGCACTAAGTGTGGAGTCAGATGTGGGGCTCCACTCCCAGAACCCCGAGATCATGACCCAAGCAGAAACCAAGAGTCAGCTGCCCAATCAACCGTACTTACCCAGGCCCCTGGAGTAGTGTATTCTGAAATTGCTAACAAATAATTACGCAAAACTTGGATCCCTTATCCAAATCATGTTTAATAGTAGGATATGGAGAAGAGTGAGGATTTATGAAGAGGTTTGTTTTTTATTTATGAAGAGGGCTATTCTGGCTCTCAGAAACCACTGCTTCCAAAGGGAAGAGGTATGGCAGTAAGAAGCCTCAAACTAATTTTGTAGTTTGGGTCATGCATGTGGCTGAACAACCAAATCACTGAATTGAGAACATGCCCCAGTTAGAGGCATGTGGCTGAGCCTCATGCACCTGCTGAGTGTTCATCCTAGAACGGGAAAGTGAACTCTGTCCAGTAAATTTTAAATGGGCAAGAGGAGGCAAATATAAAGTTTAAGCACACCCCCAGAATCCTGTGTACCCAAGGTTTCCGATATATACACAATGCTTATATATGTGCTGCACAACTTTGTACACAAGAAACGGGTTGTGTTGATGGTTGGAGGTGGGGGGAAGGGGGAGTAAAATGAGGCTACAAATAAATGCTTCACTCTGCATGTGTTTCCTATCAAAGTCAATTCTTAAAACTTTGATTGTTTTTCAAACTATAGTCCTAAAAATATGCTGAATGAAGAATATATTTAAACATGTACTAAATGAAAGTAAACATTCTATGAGATTTTTTGCATTGCTGTGGAGTTCTGTGTGAGTTCTCAAAATTATTTGCTCTGTATGTTGCCAGATAATGTCACAAGGTAAGTTGTCATCAGTCATTTAAAAAAAAATTCAACACAGTAACTTTTAGAGGTCTTATTGGCTTTATTCAATAATTCATGAATCAGGCAGCATCCAATCTAGTAGACAGAAAAGAGCTCTGAGGAGCTGTACAAAACACAAGAATTTTATAGGCACAATAGAGCAAGAACAAAGAAGTTACACTGGGAAAAAAGCAAGTTGGTTATTACAAGGTTATTTTCCTTTCAGGGATGGCTGGTATCTATTACACAGATGATCTAATTAGTGCTGACTAAGGCAATTCCTGATTAGCTGGTTTAAGGTACCATTTCTGGTAGAACCAAAACCATAAATAAATTAAGTCTTGGTTTGGTGACATGGTGAAGTGACTCCATTTTGAGCCTATTATCTTGCCTTTAACATGACTAAACAGTGAAGAAAGTTAGATTTCTTTCTGAAGGAAATTGGATACTAACTTGTAACAAATCTGTCTTTTAAATCAGTATGCCAATTTTAATGTTTCCTTTATAGTTAGGAAAGCTCTGACTTGAAATATACAATTAATACAACATTAATATTAATTGCTTAGTTAAGAACTTGGTCTTTTTTTAAATCTCATTTGGTTTCCATATACACCAGACTGTTCTGATTCCTCTAGCAATATACATAATATAATTCATCAGTACCAAAATGTAAACTTATATAGGGAAATTAAATTTGCTTCCTTTCATAAATGGGATAAATAAGAAATTTATATTAATTCTGTTATCTTAAAAATAAGCTGTATCATAATATCAAAAACTCTTGAAGTAAAACTTGTATTCTAAAAAGTTTACTTAATCACTAAATTTCTCAAGAAGTTTTATTAAAAATGTGAAAAAGAAGTGGTCAAATTTCATTCATAACCTTTGGGCTTTGCTTAGAAGATTGAGCATTCTTTTTCCCAAAGATTTTTTTTTAAATTTATTTAAGGGAGAGAGAGCACAAGCAGAGGGGAGAGATAGAGGGAGAAGTAGGCTCCCCGCTGAGAAGGGAGCCCAATGTGGAACTCCATCCTAGGAGCCCGGGATCATGACCTGAGCCGAAGGCAGATGCTCAACCGACTGAGCTGTCCAGGCACCCACAGATTGAGCATTTTTTAATGAAATGGAAATGTGTCTTGGTTTTGAAAACACATAGTAAAAGATAAACTCAATAGTTAATGAGTAAAGTGAATAGATACCAAGAGTAATTTAATATTGTATTAAAATATTTCTCTCCACCCTCCTCAAAATAAGCAAAACAAAACAAAAACCCTTTGGATTTCCTGTGTTTTCATTATGATTTCCTAGTCTCTGCCCTCAAATTATTGTTAATCAATGTTTTGAGTTCCATTCCCAAATTTGCTCTCCTGCATCCTGGCAATAAGGGGATTAGAGCCATCTCAGCCAACCTCATATTTAACTAAAAGAGGCCTTGCACGGCTTCCTTTCTGTTTGTTTACATTGTAATGTAGACATTATTAAGACTTTTTAGTTTTGAGGAGAATGAGAATGCCCCTTTTGTGATACTTAGCAATCAAGAAGGTAGGAACCATATGTGGTCATGAATTTGTCCTTTAATGTGCCTTAAATCTAAACAATGAAGTAAGAAATTATTTTGGAATCATTTTCAGTTATCTATTGTTAAACAGCAAGCCAACTGGCCCCAAATGAAGTCATTTACGCTAAACCCAAGTCACAAAACCAAGACTTCATTTTTTTTAATATATATATATTTTTAAAGATTTATTTATTCATGAGGCACAGAGAGAGAGAGAGAGAGAGAGAGACATAGGCAGAGGGAGAAACAGGCTCCATGCAGGGAGCCCAACGTGGGACTTGATCCCAGGTCTCCAGGATATTAGGCCCTGGGCTGAAGGCAGCACTAAACCGCTGAGCCACCCGGGCTGCCCCCAAGACTTCATTTAATTATAATTCTGGCTCTCGAAGAACTGGGATCTTAAACCAGTCAATTAGGAAGCACCTGATCAGCACTGGTCAGGTCACCTGCCTGATAGACCCCTGCCATCCCCCAAAGGAAAGTGCCCTTCCTATAACCAACCTGCTTTTTTGTCCAGTGTAACTTCTTGTTCCTTCTCCCTTCTGCCTATAAAAGTCTCCCGTTTCATACTGCTCCTCAGAGCTCTCCATCTGCAAGATTGGATGCTGCCTGATTCGAATTGATTTTTGCTCAAGTAAATCCTGAAAATGTTTATTATGCCTCTGTTTATCTTCTACCACTATGATGTTTATAAAATTCTTTGCCTTAGGAACTATAAGTAAAATAAAAGGAACCCTCCCTCGGCTCCCTCCTCAAACTCTAAGGCAGAGGTTATCATTTATAGAGACAGCAAAAGTAGCATGTGGATGGACAAGGCTGTATCTGCAGTGGTCAAAGTGGGATAGATGTTCAACAAAATGCATCCTCACCCTTTTTCATGCACCTTAGCTTTCTTCACAGTGTATTTTCCCAGCAACTTATTGCAACCCAGCAAGATTATGAGAAATCTCACGTTACTCAAACATGTGTGACTGTTTTGTGGATTCCTTCTGAATCTGCCTAACTCCAGCAATCTCTTTACATTCTTTATGCATAATCCCTTCTAGTCTGTCATGATCTTCTCCATCTTACTTACCAGAATTATTGGCTGATGCCTGGCATAGAGTTGTTACTTAAATATTTGAATGAATGAATGAATGAATGAATGAAACAAAAAATAAATTGTTTAAAATGTAAATCATTTGTTTCTCTCTGGAGCAGTGGTCCAGATGTTCTCACCTGCATTTATTCCAAATGTAATTGAGTCCTAACATAAAAATTACTGTTTAGAAATAATGCTTAAAAGAACAAACTCAAGGAGCACCTGAGTGGCTCAGTGGTTGAGTGTCTGCCTTTGGGTCAGGTCGTGATCCCAGGGTCCTGGGATAGAGTCCCACATCAAGTTCCCTGTAGGGACCCTGCTTCTCCCTCTGCCTGTGTCTCTGCCTCTGTCTTTGTGTCTCTCATGGATAAATAAATAAAATCTTAAAAAAAAAAGAACAAATTCCCTTGAATATGTGATACATACATATGGTTAAAAATTGGAAGTGTACAAATTACATAAAGTGAAAAATAAGTTTCCACCATCACCACCACCCTCTGGCCTCTAGCTACCAAATTTTCCTCTTTCCAAGTCACAATTACCAGTTTCAAGAACATCTCTCTGTCTCTGTTTCTGTCTCTCTCTCTCTCTCTCTCAAGTAGGCTCCATACCAAACATGGGGCTTGAACTCACGACCCTAAGATCAATAATCACATGCTCTACCGACTCAGCCAGCCAGGTGCCCCCCAAAAGAACTTAATGAATAAAATAATCATTAGATTTGTCTCTACAAAATAGGGTATTCCTAGCACATTTGCAACAAGAAAGGAACGAATAATGCTACTGATTTTTTTTCATGTCTCCATGAGATGGGTATACACAACTCTTCTAAGAATCGTAAAACTTGGGATCCCTGGGTGGCGCAGCGGTTTAGCGCCTGCCTTTGGCCCAGGGCGCGATCCTGGAGGCCCGGGATCGAGTCCCACGTCGGGCTCCCTGCTTGGAGCCTGCTTCTCCCTCTGCCTGTCTCTGCCTCTCTCTCTCTCTCTCTCTCTCTCTCTCTCTCTCATGAATAAATAAATAAAATCTTAAAAAAAAAAAAAAGAATCGTAAAACTCAGGGCACCTGGGTGGCTTAGTCAGTTAAGCATTTGCCTTTGGCCCAGGCCATCATCCTGGAGTCCCATACCTGACTCCCTGCTTCTCTCTCTGCCCCTCCCCTGCTCACGCTCATGCACACACGCTCGCTCTCTCTCTCAAATAAATAAAAAAATTAAAAAAAAAAAGAATGGCATTAGCTCTAACACAATTGCATGAAATCCATAGAAATGAGTCAGTGAGATACTATGCTAAACTCTCCCATGTGGAATGGCAAGGAGTTTATTGAGATAGGATATTTTTGTTTCTGAAACATTTGATCAAAGGCTTGTTTTTGCTCAAACCTGGCCAAGTCAGTGTACAGCGACATTTACCTGATTAGAACTATATTTTCACATTTTCCTTCCTACCTTGCACTGGGCACAAGGTGGTACAGATTCCAAAGCATGATTTACCTTTGAATCAAAGGTAATAGCAGTTGACTACGGAAACGTTTTCTGGATTGTGATGGTTTCTAAGGAGTCACCAGGGGTGAGGGAAGGAACAGAATAGGCTGCTTTCCCGTCTTGTGAAATGTATATACATCCTCACTGACAGACAAAAGTCAGCTTTTACTATCTTGCTGAATGTTAGAAAACGTATCCAGTACTTTAATACTTAAAATGTCCTTTCTTTTCTAAAAAGCTAAAGAGAATCTATAAAATAAAATATTTGTAGGCTACAGAGTGCTCTGAGTAATATAGAACTTGGTGATAGGTAGCTAAATCTTTTTCTTTTTCCTATTCGAAGAGCAAAGCCCAAAAATTACATATAGGTGTTAAGGCAAACATGATTAATTTACCCTAAGGGTGAAATCAACCTACAAGTTGACAAATTTTGACAAATCAATAATCAAATGTACTTTTCAAGAATTTTCAGTAAAAAATGTTCATTGAACCACCACAGAAGTTCACACAAAAAACATTACCAAAGGCTCATAAGGGACAGTAATTTTACTTCTATTTTATTTTTAAAATACTTAATATTTACCCAAAATATGGGCAACCAGAATTTAGGTAACTGGTTAAATATTTAGGAAAAATAATGTTAGCTCCATACTTCATAACATACCCTAAATGAATTCTGTATGAATTAAATATTTAAATGTAAAAAAAAAAAGGTAAGTGTTTACATGTAAAAAACATACCACAAAAGTAATGTAAATTATAGGTAAAATTTATCTATAAATTATAAGCAAAATTTCTTAGTGCATATTAGTTATTTAGATATTCATAAAACTTTTTGAGACCCTCGTGTAGAAAACTATAAAGGAAAACATTATTTCATTTGACTACAAAAAACTTCTGAATGGAAACAAAATTCTTTATCACCTCTAAATTAAATAACCACTGATAAACTGGGAAAAATACATTATGGAAGTAACTTTCTTGGCCCAAGATAGAGGAAGTGGCCCCTGCCAAGAATACCTTGTCAGCAAATGAAAAGTAAAAACCTTTCAGTTGCCTATAAATGCTTGGGTGAACCAGAGACAGTACTTACAGGCAGCCAATTCCCGAATGCCAAGCCAACTTTGTCCTCTTTATTTACCTTTTGTTCCTTCTCACTCTAAACAAGGTTGACTATATGGCCCCAGCCAATTAGATTTTTTTCTCTCTCTCCTTGCTCTTTATTCTTTATCCCATAAACACTTCCTGCCTTCTGCTTCATTCTGCAGTTCTCTAAAAGAAGGCTCTAGTTTATGAAGTGCTAAATAAAGTTTGTTTGTGTCACCTAAATGGTCCTCTTTAATAATATGCAAAGTTTATGACAAGTAGTCTAACATACAATAAATTCTTATAAAGCAATAAGCAAAAGTCCCAATGAGATGATACAATTAAAAAGGCAAAGGGAGTGCCTGGCTGGCTCAGTCAGTAGAGTATGTGACTCTTGATCTCAGGGTCATGATTCAAGCCCCACATTTGGAGGTAGAGCTTACTTTAAAGCAAAATAGCAAAAACAAAAGAAAGAAAGAAAGAAAGAAAGAAAGAAAGAAAGAAAGAAAGAAAGAAAGAAAAAGAAAAGAAAAGGAAAAGAAAAGGAGCAGAGGACATAAAGATGAAATCTTCCAAGAGAAAAATTCAATTGGATACTAAATTTATGAAAAAATATTCACTGTTATGGGCTGAATTGAGTCATCTCCAAATTCATATGTTGAACTCCTAATCCTCAATATCTCCAAATATGACTATTTGGAGATTTGGTCTTTAAGAGGTAATTAAGTTAAAATGAGGTCATTAAAGTAAGCCCTAATCCAATGAAGACTGCTGTTATGACAAAACATGAAAAGACACACATAGAGGGGAAAAACTATATGAAGAGAGGCAGAATACAGCCATCCACAAGGCAAGGAGAGAAGCCTTTGAAGAAACCAGCTCTGCTGACACCTTGGTGTCAGAATTCCGGCCTTCATAATTATGAGAAAATAAACTTTTGTTGTTTCAGCCACCTAGTCTGTGGTTCTTTGTTGTGGTTGTCCTAGCAAACTGATAGACCACCACCATAATCAAAAGAACACAAATTTAAACAGCAGTTATAACTATCAGACTAGCAAAGAGAAATTAAACAACTATATTAGTGTGGATAAAATAGTCATACACTGCTAGCAGTAGATAAATTGGTATTCCTTTCTGAAGGACAATTTAAAAACAAGTCCTAGAGATTTTAAAAATCGAAAACATTTTGATCCACCCACTTATTCTGAGAATAAGTCATGGAAATAATCAGTGTTACACAGAGATGTTCATTACAGCCTACTTTAAGCATGTGAAAAATTATAAATCTCCTAGATAACAAAAACGAAAGGATTAGCTTAAGAAATGTTAGCTCCTGAAGCTAGAATACTAAGCAGTCATTAAAATGTTATTTTTGTGGATGAATTAGAAACATAAAAAGTAAAAAAAAAAAAAAAAAACATAAAAAGTTATTTGTTTTGAGAGCTATTTCAAATATATAACAAATAAACAGAATAATATTTTGAAAATGTAATATTTTGACATACTTGCTTTGATTATTATAAAGAAATAACACATTACAGATCCAACAGAATGATCTTTGTGCTCCTTGCTTCAATAGTATTTTTCTTCTACTACCATTCTCATATCCTAAACGGTAACTTTTCTTAAAAATTAATTTCACTCAACATTTTATTTTCAAGATCCATTCATTTTGTCTCCTAGAGCTCTAGCTTATTTCTTCCAATTGTGACATCGTGTGCCATTATATGAACACGCTATAATGGAAAATACAAATTTGTCTTCTTTTGATGAATCACTTGGGTTTTTCCAATTTTTTCCCTATGACGTGTGCCAGGCTGCAGAGAACATTCTTGTACATATCTCTATGGGCACATTTGTGACATTTTCTCCAAAGTACATATTTAAGATCTGAATTATGGGATCCTAAATAGATGCCCCCTTAACTTCACTATATATCACCTCAATGCTTTCCAAAGTGGTGGTGGTACTAAAGTCACACTCCCATTGTGTATCAGTTAGTTTTTGCTGTATAATAAACCATTCTTTAACTGAGTGGCTTAAAAAACGAATACTTGTTATTTCTCACAATTCTTTGGGCATCCAGGTCTTCTGGACCAGTAAGTCTGGCTGGGGCTGGATTCTGTAGGATGGCCTTACTTGTACATCCAGGTTCTCATCTGTGATGGCTGAGCAGCTAGAAAAGCTTAAGCCACTCTCCATATGGCGTCTCATCATTCAGAAGGCTAGCTCTAGCTTGTTCACATGAAAGCAGATAGACTTCTGGGAATAAGAAAGATCAAGTCCTAACGAACAGAAACTTTTCAGTCCTCTACTTTTATCATGTTTGTGAATGTGCCACTGGCCAAAGCAAGTCACGTGGCCAGGTGAGCTTCAAGGAGTGGAGAAACATGCCCCACCATTTTATGGAAGGAGTGGAAAACTTATATTACAAAATGTCATGCACATAGCAATGGAAGAACTATATGGTAGTTTTTTTGTTGTTGGTTTTTTTTTTTTTTTTTGCAATGTATTATACACTAGTGGTGGATGAAAGGTCCTATTCCCTACATTCTTGGCAGCACTTGGTGTGACATGACTTTTTAAATTTTTGCCAGTCTGAGAAAGAGAAAGCAGCACCTCATTATTATTTCCATTTTAATTTGCATTTATTTGATGATTAGTAGAGTTATACATCTCTTCATATAATTATTGGCATAGCATTCATGTTTTATTTGTTTATTTTTTGGCCCCAAGCATAGAAAACATTTTATTATGGGAGTAGAACAGAGGAATACAAGTAGAGATATAAGGAGTCTGCAGGCTGGCCTATGATTAAGTTTCCCATGTATATAACAGCCAAAAAAATATCTTGGTGGAGCTGTAAAGTATGTTAGAAATATGCTCAGGTCATGGTGGCAGGCCCAGCAGGTATGTTTTGGGAGGGTGTGAAATGATGTTAGTCAAATACCTATAAAGATGGGTACTATTGTTTGTAACTAAAGGGAAGGAGTGGTTTTGATGGTCATGGTCAGAGACATAGGGCATGAAGTTGTGGTGAAAAGCTGGAGGAGAGTAGTAGAAGAAGGCCCTGGGGAGTGAGTGATCCTCTTGCCAATAGTGAAAGGGTTGTTATGAGGCAGACTCCAAGTAAAGTAATAATCTCCATTAATTTTTAGAATGGCACACATGGTAGTAACCTTTACCAGATTTCCCTTTAGGCATAGGAGTATAGGGGTATATATTTTATTTATTTATTTTTAAGAGATTTTATTTATTTATTTATTTGTTTGTTTGTTTATTTATTTATTTATTTAGAGTGTGTGTGTCTGTGCGCGTACACATGAGCAGAATGAGGGACAGAGGGAGAGAATCTCAAGCCAACTCCACACTGAGCATGTAACCCAATGTGGGGCTCGATTTCATGCCTCTGAGATCATGACCTGAGCTGAAATCAAGAGTTGGTCCCTTAACCGACTGAGCCACCCAGGCACCCGTGTAGGACTATACATTTTAGCAGGGAGCAAGGAATGTATCAGAGTCATGGGCTAAGTAGACAGTGAGCTCAGAAATGTAATAGAATCCTTAATATCAAAAGAAGAAAAGTAAAAAATGCCCTGTATTTAATTGTGCCTTATGGGAGGCATTGTTTGGGTGAACATCTTGGTGTCCAGGGTGAAACTGTCTTTGGAATAGGGAGCAAAGTCATCTTCAATGATGATGTCTTAGGCTAGGGTGATATCATCTCTAGTGAGCTTCTGGGCTAGAGTGAGGTCCTCTGTAACATGGGACTCAGGTGTCCTTTCCTTTTGAAAACCCACTTGAGTTGATGCAGGCCTCACCATTTGCCATGCTTGATTGAAGCAATGACTTCCTTGCAGGGTTTGGGCCTCTGGATTATAAACCAATGAAAGCAACCAGAACAATATAGATCTTCCTCAATTTGTGATGGAGTTATAACCTGATAAACCCATTGCAAATTGAAAATACTGTAGGTTAAAAATGCATTTAATACACCTAACATAACCTAGCCTGGCCTAACTTTAATATGCTTCAAGCACTTACATTAGCCTATAGTTGGGTAAAATCACTTAACACAAAGCTTGTTTCACAAAAAAAATTTGGGATATGTTGTGTAATTTATTGAATACTGTACTAAATGTGAAAAAAAGAAAGGTGGTAAGTGTATTAGTGGTTTGCCCTCATGATTGTGTGGCTGATTGCAAGCTATAGGTCACTGCCACTGCCCAGCATCATGGGAGAGCGTTGTACTACATATCACTAGCCTGGGAAAATACCAAATTTGAAATTCAAGGCTCATCTGGGTAGCTCAGTTGGTTAAGCATCTGCCTTCAGCTCAGGTCATGATCCCAGGGTCCTGGGACTGAACCCCGAGTCTGCCTCCCTGCTCAGCCAAGAGTTTGCTTCTCCCTCTGCCTCTCCCCCCACTAGTGCTCTCTCTCTCTCTCTCTCTCTCAAATGAATAAATAAAACCTAAAAAAGATTCAAAATTCAAAGTACAGTTTCTACTGAATGCACCACTGTAAAGTTGAAAAATCACATCAAGCATTGTAAGTTGGGGACAATCTATAGTAATATTAGCAACAGTCACCAGAATGGTGTGCAGCTGCACTTGACAGGTCTTTGGGTTTGTGGAAGTCTTGACTCAAGTAGGTCCCATATCAGGGGAGCAGTTTCCTCGCCTGTAGAATAGTCTATGGTTAAGGGGTCCCAGGAGAGTCTGAACCTTGATCCAGCCCCCAGCCTTTGTGGGATGGGAGCAAGATAAAAAAAATCTATCAAGGTAGGCTAAGGCTTGGTGACAAATAGAGACCTGGGGAGGCTTATTTGCTACACTGGAATTTGAAAAGGAGTTGTTTGAGGACACCGTTATGTCTCTCAGTTAAACCAGCTACTTGGGACCTATAAGAGACATTAAAAATATTAGTTTTGGGGATCCCTGGGTGGCGCAGCGGTTTGGCGCCTGCCTTTGGCCCAGGGCGTGATCCTGGAGACCCGGGATCGAGTCCCACGTCGGGCTCCTGGTGCATGGAGCCTGCTTCTCCCTCTGCCTGTGTCTCTGCCTCTCTCTCTCTCTCTCTGTGTGACTATCATAAATAAATAAAAATTTAAAAAAATATATTAGTTTTGTTACATTCCTTTTCCATGAACTCCACATTGTATATGCCAAGTAGTGAAGCACGTTTCTTGGTTACAATTAGAAATATCTTAACTCTGAAGGAAGTAAGGAGTATTCTGACAAAACCTTATATTTCAGCCTCAGTATATGTAGAGATATGTACTTCTGATTTATATCATGGGTATTTCTGAGGCAAGAGATTTCCAGAGGTTTTCTTTCTTTCTTTCTTTCTTTCTTTCTTTCTTTCTTTCTTTCTTTCTTTCTTTCTTTCTTTCTTTTTTTACCTTGAAGGGGAATATTTTTAGGAAATAGTTCAATAGTTTATAATAAATGTGAAGACGGGATCATTCGTTTGCCATGGCATCCAGTGCCAAGATGATCACCTGAAGTTCGGCCAAGTGTATCATTTCTTAGATCCCATCTTTTAATAGGAATGTCTTAGTTTTAAGTGGTTATTCCACTAAGCTCCGTTACATATGATGGTTCGTGCCATCTGTGTAGTCTTCCAACTGCCATTGCTGTAAACTCAGCTAATTCCAAAAGGCTTCTCAGATAACCAAGGATCTGGGGGAGGGGTGCAGCATGGCATCTGTCAAGGGACTGAGGATAGGAGAAGCCATCCCTTTCTGCAGGTGGAATATACCCGAGTGTCCCTTTTGGCTCCATCTTGCCTTAAAGAGGTCTCCACTGCTGATAGCACTCATGTTTTAAAATAACATACATACACACAGAAAAAAGACTGGAGGAATATATATTGGAATAGCTCAATTTGGGGAGTGGAATTATGGATTATTTTTACTTTCTTTGTGTGTGTGTTTTTTTTTTTTTAAGATTTTATTTTTAAGTAATCTCCACACCCAACCGGTCTTGATCCCATGACCCTGAGATCATGGCCTGAGCTGAAATCAAGAGTCAGACGCTTAACCAACAGCCACCCAGGTGCCCCCAGAGTTTGTTTTTAGTGTAGTAAATCCTCCCACCCTCACCCCAAAGTGTCTCTTCTCCCAAATTTCTCTTATGGGTGTGCAACTCTTTAATGGCCTTTCTCTTCCTGCTCCTGATTCCACATCTTCTCTCTGACCTTGGCTTCCAAGAGTAGTTCGGTAAATCCCCACAAAAGTTTTTAAAGTATTTATGGCATCTACAAGTTAATACCTACTTCAAGGAAATTGAAAGAATTGTATTGAAGCTGAAGACATTGTTTGCCTTGTGAACAACAGCTTCTCCAGTTCCTGGGCTTTACCAAAGCTGTGCTGCGTGAGGGTAATATCAGTTTTTACATTTCCCCTGCCTTGGTGAGGAGGAAATCTGAATTACAATGGTATAGTGTTTCCAATGTGAGTCAGATTCCACGGTCCCTTTTATTTTTTATTTTTAAATTTTTTTAAATTTATTTATTCACTGGAGACACAGAGAGAGGCAGAGACATAGGCAGAGGGAGAAGCAGGCTCCCTGCGGGGAGCCGGATATGGGACTCCATCCCAGGACCCGGGATCCCACCCTGAGCCAAAGGCAGATGCTCAACCACTGAGCCACCCAGGCGTCCCACCAGGGTCCCTTTGGTGATCGCCCTTGACTGTGCCCCCTCTTAGTGTAGTTCAGGTCCTAGGCTTTGCTGTTCAGCTGCCCTCCTGCTGGTTATTAGATGCAGGGAGAATAAAGGCCAGAGGTGTGGCCTACCTGTATGGGCAGACTTGGTTGCACACTAGAACCATCTGGGACGCTTTTAAAAATGGTAATACTCAGGCCACACTTAAATCAGAATCCTTGGTACAGACTCTGGGCCCCTGAATTTTTTTTACCTCTCTAAGGAATTGCATTGTACAGCAAGTTTGGGAATCCCTGGACAAACACTAACAAAATCACACCCTACCCTAAAACATAACTATTTTGTTCAGAGTACTTCAAATAACTGAGAGTTCTATCTGCCTCACGCTCTGTTTCACAGATGGGAAATTTGAGACACATGCAAAACATATGACTCATATAAGGAAGGCTGCAGGTGAACTGTTGAAAGGGGTATAGAAGGTGTGGCCTTCTACCAGTCACTGTTCCCAGTAAGGCATAAGATGTGGTAAATGCTGTTATTATTCTTTGACATTTCCTGGGACCAAAAGATTTTGTAGAATTTTAATGGCAATGCAGGCAATTTGAATGGAATCATCATGTGTTAATTTCTGAATTAAGGTCTTATACCCGAGAAATGTAAAGCATGGGGAGATAAAGTAATCGTATGTTTTTTTTTTAATTGATGATATGGTTTTGGTTTCATTAGTAAAATCTGACAAAGAGCTAGGCAAAATGTTTACATATGGTCAGAATCGATATCAAAATAGTTTAACCTTATTCTATAGCAATGTGATTCCAGAGAGACTTCTGTTTACCAGCTCTGGCTTCAAATAAATGTCATAAAATTCAGACCAAAGTCACTGTTGAGCCACAGAACCTATTTCTTGGTGGTTATAGAATATTTAAATTCTGGTGGGGATGATGTGAGAGGAAATGAGTTGATAGGGACAGAGTTTTTATTCTAAAAATTAATGTTTCAAATCTAATTTCATACATTTCTTTAAGGTTTTATTTTTATTTTTTTTAATTTTATTTATTCATAAGCGACACAGAGAGAGAGAGAAGCCGAGACACAGGCAGAGGCAGAAGCAGGCTCCATGCAGGGAGCCCGATGTGGGACTCGATCCTGGGTCTCCAGGATCACGCCCTGGGCTGAAGGCAGGCACTAAACCACTGAGCCACCGGGGCTGCCCTAAAGGTTTTATTTTTAGGTAATCTCTGCATTCAACCTCGGGCTCAAACTCACAACCCTGAGATCAAGAATCACATGCTCCAATTATGGAGCCACCCAGGCATCCCAATTTCATATTTAGTTAACCTTTTTTTTCTGATCGGGTACTAAATTTGTAAATTACTAGCCTCATCATTACCATAGTTGGACCAGTGAAAACAGGACCATAGATTAATTTGAGCAGACCTATATTTTGGTTGTTTCTGTTACTTTCCTCTTTTGCTTTCCATAGGCAAACCATTTCTGCACTGCTATAGACAGGATGGAAGACACTTGCTGGAGAGGAGAAAGCCATTCGATTTGAGTGAAACCTGTCAACCCCACTGAAGACCAGTTTTATCTGGACATTGCAGAGGATATCCTATATGAATGGAAGGTCAAAATGGAAGCCCCTAGGCTTTGTTACGGAAGAGTTCCCCCACCAACTTGCAATTGAATCCTGAAATTCTTTTTTTTTTTTTTTGATTTTATTTATTTATTCATGAGAGACACACACACAGAGAGAGAGGCAAAGACCTAGGCAGAGCAAGAAGCAGGCTCTCTGCAGGGAGCCCGATGTGGGACTCGATCCGGGGACTCCAGGATCATGCCCTGGGCTGAAGGCAGGCGCTAAACTGTTGAACTACCCAGGGATGCCCGAGTCCTGAAATTCTTCCACCAGCAATTCAACTTTCAGGATAAAATGCCATCGCCCTCGTGGCAGATCTTGTGAGTTCCCCATTCACCATCCACTCTTCCTTCTTCTTGCTAGCCTTAGGTTGTCGGATAAAGCACAGAAGGCCCAGTTAAATTTGAATTTCAAATAAATAGCAAATATTTTTATTATAACTATGTCCCACATATTACATACTTCTACTAAAAAACAAAGTGTTCATTGTGAGAAAATCAAATTTAATTAGGCATCTCCGGTATTTATTTACTAAGCCTGGCAGCCCCATGCTGACCAAATGGAAATTCTGTCTGCGGCAGCAATATGAACATCTGCAGACATTAGATCATGAATGGTCTAAATCAATCGGGATTATACAGTCCCTCACTTTCCCAGGCCTCTTGCAGCTGGGAGTGTCTATGTGATCAGTTCTGGCCTCCAAGACATTAAGGAAAGTCTGAGTAGGTGTGGGGTGCAATTTAAATAAATTTTTTTTTTCTGGTAGGAGACATGACTAGTGGTGCCATCTTTGTTCTGTCCTTCCCTTCTGCTCAGAACATGGATCTGATGCTTGGCAGCAGCAGCAGCACCATCCTGATGAGAAGGGCAAGCAAAGACAACTGTAGAGACACTGATGCCGGTGACATTAAGTCCTCCGTGTCCGGTCAGTGACTGCTACTTCCAGAGGCCTTGCTTGTAAGAAAGACAAGCACTTAATTCTATAAATCACATGTGTTTCCTATAACTTACAGGTGGAAAAACCCTCTTAAAGAATGCAGATGCCCAAGGAGAGGAAACCTTTCATGCATACCTTGTCATTTATCGGCATTGATGACTGGCTTGCTGAGAGGCAGTTTTCATTGAGCAATCATTGAGAGGAACCATCGTCTGCCCAGAGAAAGCAGTAGAAGAGATCCAGAGCTACTACCTCTTAGTGGCACTGATCCACAGGGCTCTGGGTTGATTTGGAATGAGCTGTGACTCCTGAGGAATTCTCATAGATTCCTGCCTGGGTGGGAGTGGGAGGCAGGATGATGTCCATACCCATGTCCTAATCCCTGGACCTGTTAATATATCACATTACATGGCCAAGGGGAATTAAGGTAGCAGAGGAATTAAGGTAGCTAATTAGCTACCTTGATGATAGGGAGATTATCCTGAATTATCTGGATGACCCCAATGACATCACAGGATCCTTCAAAGAAAAAAATGAAGGCAAAAGAGGGAGATAGAGAATTGGAAGGAGATGGGAAGACAGTACCAGGTAGGAATGATGTAAGGCTCAACTGACCATTGCTAGTTTGAAGGTGGAAGAACGGCTCACAGTTAAGGAATGTGCATGACCTCCAAAGCTGGAAAAGGCAAGGAAATGGATTCTCCCCTCCAGATGGGAATGCAGCCCGACCCACAGCTTGTTTTCAGGCCAGTGAGACCCATGTCAGACTTCTGTCCTGGAGAACTGGAGGCTAATAAATTTGTGTTGTTTAAAGTCATTATGTTTGTGGTAAAAATATTTATTCATTAATTGATTCCCTCATTCATTCAGCAAATATTACTGAGCTTCTACTTTGAGTTGAGCACTTTTTTAGATGTTGGGGATATAGTAAGAATAAAACAGATTTAAAATAACCTCTATGGAGTGCCTGGATGGCTCGGTTGGTTAAGCGTCTGCCTTTGGCTCAAGTCATGATCCCTGGGTCCTGGGATCAAGCCCAAGCCTGGCATCAGGCTCTCCGCTCAGCAGGGAGTCTGCTTCTCCCTCCCCCTCTGCCCACTCCCCCAGCTCGTGCTTGCTCTCTTTTGCTCTATTTCAAATAAATAACTTTTTAAAAACAGATTTTATTTATTTATTTGACTAATAAAGAGAGAGTGCAAGCAGGGGGAATGGCAGGCAGAAGGAGAGAGAGAGGGAGAAGCAGACTCCCCACAGAGCAGGGAGCCTCCAATGTGGGGCTCCATCCCAGGACCCCAGGATCATGAGCTGAGTCAAAGGCAGACGCTTACCCGACTGAGCCACCCAGGCACCCCTAAAATCTTAAAAATAAAGCAAAACAAAACAAACATCACCTCTACTCTCACAAAAGCTTTCTATTTATTAGAGGAGAAGCGGTTTGTTTGTGTGTTTGTTTTAATTAAGTGAAACCTACTGGTATTATGTAGTTTAGAGGCCAGAAGTGCTATTGTGGAAGAATAAAAAGGTGAAGGAGGGCAGGGAGAAGTGAGGAGGGGGTTGCCATGAAGGTAACACTGCCAAGTTATGTTTGAGCCCAGTTGGCTACGTGGGGGAGGAACCTTCCAGGCAGAGTGGCAGCAGGTACAAAGCCCAGAGATGAGGGTGTGCCAGGCATGGTCCAGCAGGAGCAAGGAAGCCCGTGTGCCTGGAGCTGAGGGTGTGAGGACAAGGACGATAAAAGCAGAGAGTCTGTGGAGCTGGCTTTAGAGAGGCCACCGGAAACCTCTGGCATTTGCCCCGAGTCTGGGAGCCCTCATCTTCATCTGAGAAGGATGGCTCTTGTGGCTGGTACCTAGCGGGCTGCTAGGGCCATGAGGGGAAGCTGGGGCACGTGTAGTGAGGAAGGGGGGAGGGGGGGCAGGGGAGCTGGGCAGAGGGATCCTAACCAGGACATAGTTTGAGGACAGAGCCTAGAGCACTTGGCGCTGAAGGGGGTGTGCGCTGTGCGAGGCCGAGGGCCAGGGCGGGGATGGCGGCCCGAGTCTGTGGCCTGAGCGCCTGCACGGGCAGGGCCGTGGGCCGCAGAGGCAGCGCACAGCAGAGAAGCGGGCTGGGGCTGCGCCTTGGGCATATTTGAGATGCTGAGCTCACGTCCAAGTGCAGGTGTCAACTAAGTAGCTGGAAATACACACCTGGAGTTCAGAGGCGAGATCCAGACTGGGATGAAAATTTGTGACGTGGTCACGTTAAATACAGGAATATGGACTGGCCTGAGGCTGGGTGAGCTCACAGGGAAGAGCCTCGGAGAGAAGGAAGAGACCTGAGGCCTGAGTCTGGAGGCCTGGCAGTGTCTCCTCCCTGGGAGACAGGGAGGAACCAGCCGACGTGGGAGGAGTGACAGGTGAGGAACTGGGAGGACTCAGTGCCTGGTCCAAGGAGGGGTTTCAAGAACAAAGTGATTGTTTGTCTGAAATGCTGCTGAGATGACTCGTCAGATGAGCTGGATAAATGCCTACACGATTTAGGAACAACGTGGACCTGCCTTGGGCAAGGATGGTGTTCCCTAGGGGCATCGGAGGAATCACTGGGTCAGGGAGGGGTTCGCAGAGTTCTGAGGCAGCAGACACAGCCTGGTTCCTCCAGAAACTCCCTTTGCCATACTCCCAGGGAGGTTTGTGTCCCCTGGGGCCCTCTGCTCGGGTTCTGGAGATCCCAGCCCGAACGAAGCCTGCAGAATGCAAGGAACAGGAACAGCTGTGGCTGCTTCCTGCTGATGGCTGCGAGCGAGCGAGGGGGACCGGAGGCAGTGTTCTGTAAAGCGAGGTCAGTGAACTCGGATGAAGGGCAGCCCGGCCCATTTGCTTCTGTGTGGTCTGTGACTGCACTCAGCTCCAGGAGCAGCCAAGGAGTCGCGACAGAGACCATCTAGCCCATGGTGCTGAAGATGTTTACTACCTGGCCTTTCCGGGACAAGCTTGCCCAGTTTTGCTCTAAAAGAGAAAGAGAGAGAGAATGAAGAAATGAGGGAGGGCTAAAGAAAGAAGGAGCTCTTGAAAAGGTGATAAAGAAGGGAGTTGCAGGGGTGCCTGGGTGGCTCAGGCAGTTAGGCATCTGCCTTCAGCTCAGGTCATGATATTAGGGTGCTGGGATCAAGCCCTGAGTCGGGCTCCCCACTCAGTGGAGAGAGCCTGCTTCTCCCTTATCCTCTGCCTACTTCCCCTGCTTATGCTCACTCTCTCTCTCTGTCAAATAAATTTTTAAAATCTTAAAATAAAAAAAAAAAAGATAGGAGTTGCAGCAGAGAGATCCTTGGGAGATTTTTTTCAAGTATGAAGAAGGGTGGGGGATCAAGCACCCCAGTAGAGTTGCCTGGCTAAGCATAGAGACATGTTTTTCTTTATTATTCTATGAAAAGATGTGCAACCACACACATGAGAGAAATGTAAAATTGAAACCACATACTTCAGTTTTTACCTATCACTATGGACCAAGGCAAAAAACTGTGACACTTGGCTGTGTTGGAAAATGTGTGTGTGGGGGGCGGGGGGAATAGGCAATTGTGTGTTGTTGATGAGAGTGTAAATATGGGAGTTCTATATGGGAGGTGTATCATCACAAAGCCTAAGGCGGGGGCCTTCTAACGGGATTGTTCCATCTGGGAAATCTCCATGTGAAACTGACCTTGCACTCAGCTTTGCAGTGATTGTTCAGGAATGAGCTGGGATTATGAACCGTTTTCTTCACTGGCTGGGCATGCAACTGGGAGGCACGAACCCCCCTGTGAGTGCAGCAAAGGAAAATTTTCAAAGACCCAATAGAACACCCCAGCAACAGTGTCCAGGGCAATTTATCCTTCTGGTAGAGATGGCTGCTGAATCTCCAGCTCCCTGTGGTCTTCTTAAAGCTTAAAGAAGGTTTTAAAGAAGATAGAAATAACAAGGATTCAATGGAAAAATAAAAATTGATGTTGCAGCAGAGAGAATTGCTGGGGGGTGTTCTCAAGTATGATAGAAAGGTGGGAATCTCTTATATCTTTTGCCTAGGCATAAGGAACTTGTTTCCTCTGCTACATCTGATGGTATCTTTTGCTAATCACCTTCACCCTTGAAGGTAACCACTCAGAGGGTAATATCTATCAACTTTTTAAATGCACATACATTTTTTAAAAGACTTTATTTATTTGACAGAGAGAGAGAGCATGCAAGCACATGCAGGGGAGAGCAGAGGGAAAGGGAGAAGTAGGCTCCCTATTGAGCAGGGAGCCTGACATGAGGCTCAATCCCAGGACCCCAGGATCATGACCTTAACCGAAGGTAGATGCCTAACCGACTGAGCCACCCAGGAGCCCCCGTACATACATTTTGAGCAAGCAGTACCACTTCTGGCAATTTATTCTACACATGTATTTCACACATGTATGAAGTTCTTCATAGCAGCATTGTTTGTAATAGCAGGAAACTAGAAACAACCTAAATACCCACTGGAGATTTATTTAAAAATCATGATAACATCCCCTCCACTGTGCAAACATTGAAAAAAACAGAGAGGCTTTACGTAAACTGAGGTAGAATGATTTCCAAAATGTTAAGTGAAAAAAGGTAGGTAAAGAACAGATATGTTAGACAGGTATTGCTAAATTGCACGCTTGCGTGGTTCAAGGGTGAAGGTAATTGGTAAAAGGTATCATCAGAGTAAGGCAAAAAGATACACATTTGACAAAATGTCCAGAACATATCTGGAAAGATATCAGAGGAAAAAAAAAACCCGACTCCCCCAAACATTCAACAGTGATTGCCTCTGTAGGGAAAGTGGAAGGGTAGAGGCTATACCTGTTGGTATACTTTTGGATTCTGTATCTGTGCATGAACGGCATTCAAAACAGAGCATGTTGAAAAAATACATGTTTTGATAGGAAAACAATTGAAGGGAGTCCTTATAAGTTCTTAACTAGGAGAGAGACATAACAGGATCAAAACTGTTTCAAAGATTAGTCAGGTGGGAATTGTTATGCACTGAGTGAACTGAAAGAATTACAATGGAGACCGTCAAGTTATTGAAGTATTCCATGCCTGAGGTGTTAATGGGTCTAGACAAGAGCAGAAATGAAGAGAAGATAAGAGCCTGGGATCAGATCCTTTGGCAGAGGTTATAAAGAGACCTGTTTCAGCTTAATATGAGAAAGAAGGTTCTAAAGATTAGAGCTACTAATGGTGGAATAGAGTACCCATCACATGGTGTTTACACAAAAGATAGACAACTATATGATAAAAATATTGTAAGAATAAATCAAGTGTTCAACAATGAATGGGCCAGACTAGATAGTGCCTAAGATCTCTCTGCCCCACCCTGAAATTTCGTGACTTTATGACAAAGGCGTAGGGATACCCAAAATTCAGGGGTAGAGGAGAGAAGGAATCAGATGAGTGACAACAAAGTTTTGGGGAAGGCAAGAAACTTATCAACTTCAAAGAATGAGGGTGGTAAACAAGGATCAGGGTTCAGGCATTAGTTAGCAAACAGTGTCATTTGTTGCCTAGAGGTTGGAGAGCCATTGGATTTCACAGAATGATGGAGTTGTATGAAGTCTCCACTGTGTTCAGTTATTGCAGAGCTATTTAAGAGTGGTTTTGGTAGTGGTTTTGCAGGTGGAAGTTTGAGGAATGAGATTTTTTTGTTGTTTTAATGGTTAAAATCAACACAGTAGAAAAAAAGAGTTTGGAAACAGTGGTTAATAGAAAGGATAGAAAAGGCTCCAATTACACATACCCTATGCCACTAAGTGGTCCCACGGCCAACAGATACTTTGTTCATTTTTTCAGTCTTTTTTCTCTCTGTGCTTAATTTTCTATTCTTATTAAAATTTCGTTTCTTCAAGTACACTAATCTTTTCTTCTTTCCTCTCTAATCTTCTGTAAATTACAGCTAGTGTATTTTTTCATCTCAGATATATTTTTGATCTCTAGAAGTCCAATTTCAGATGACCCATATTGCTGCTTAACATGCTCAATCTTTCTTCTACCTTCTTAAACTGATGGGATATAGTTATAATAACTGTTTTAATATCCTCCTATCGTGATATAGGGTGATCTCTTTCTATAAATTGATTTTTCCCCTTCTTACTATGGGTCATATTTTCTGGCCTCTGCATGCCTAATAAATTTTGATTGAATGCCAAACATTGTAAATTTTGCTTTGTTGGGTGCTAGTTATATTTTGAGTCCTACAAATGTTCTTGGTCTAGCTGGCTCAGTCCATAGAGCATATGACTCTTGATCTTGGGGTTTCAGTTCAAGCCCCACATTGAATGCAGAGTATATATATATATAGTATATATATAGTATATATACTTTTTTTCTTGGCCTTTTTCTGGGACACAGGTCAGTTACTTGGAAATAGTTTGATCCTTTTGAAGTTTGCTTTTAAGTGTTGCTATTCAGGACCAGAACGACTGTTATTCTAAGGATAGTTTTACCCCATTACCATGTGCTTTATCTAATGTCTCTTGAATTATAAAAATTTCCACTCTGGTGGTGGAAGCAGGCACTGTTCTCAGCTCTTTGTGAGCTCTAGAGATTGTTCCTTCTGCTGCCCCAGATGGTTCTTTCCTGGCCTCAGATAGTTTCCTATAAACATGCATTCTCAGCTGAAGACTTGAAGAAGACCCTCTACAGATCTTTGGCATTCTCTCCCTATGTTGTTATCCCTTTCCTAGTAATCTGCCCTGTGGAGTCTAGCTACCCTGGCCTCTCTGGCCTCCTTGCTCCATTTCTATGTTTCAGGAGACCTGCTGAGCTCTGTCTGAGTTACCCTTCCTTGAGTGGTGGCCTGGAAACATTTTCAGGGCAGTAATAGGGCTCACCTCACCTTTGTTTCCCATTTTCTGGGATCACTATCCTATGCTGCTTGATGTCCAGTGCCTGAAATAATTATCTCAGAAATAACTTTAATATACTTTGCATGATTTCTTTTTTCAAGTGGGAAAGTGTTAAAACAAAATTCAACAGAGGAAACCATAAAGATCTTATACTGTTTTCATTCAATGGCTTATAAAAGGGACAGCATCCAGTCTAGTAGATAGAAAGGATCTCTGAGGACCTGTACAAAATGAAAGCCTTTTAGAGGCCAAAAGGAGCAGGAAAAGGAAGTTATACTAGGCAAAAAAGAAAAAAAATTAAAAAGCAGATTGGTTATTGCAAGACTACTTTCCTTTAAGGGAAGCCAAGGGTCCGTCAGGCACCTTACCTACCTGGGCTAATCAGGCGATTCCTGATTGACTGGTTTAAGATTTCATTTCTGAAAGAGCCAAAACTGTAATTAAATCCTAGTTTGGTGACATGGAGCTTAGCATAAGTGACTATTCAGGCCCTGTTGTTTTTAACAGAAGGTAAATCTGATCCCTGTTACTCCCCCTCGACTGGAAATGGAATTCTCCCAAGGTCTTTATAGCTAATACTAGCTAAGTAGTAGATTTTTCTTGTGGTAAAAACGACTATATTTGAAGGTCTTTATAGCTAATACTAGCTAAGTAGTAGATTTTTCTTGTGGTAAAAACGACTATATTTGCTTCGCACATCGAATATACATAAAAACTAGAAGTGATTTTCATCTGATTTCTCAACTACTCTGGTGTTTATGCATTTGGTTTTGGATTCTACCACCAGAGGGCACTTCTGTCACATTTCAACATCTCGCAAGTCTGTATTTAAACAATTTTTCATCTGGGACATTTTTGTTCATTTAGCCTGAGAATTATAGTGCTCGGCTTGAGACATGCTGTGAGTCTTCCTGAGTCTTTCGTGTCCTTTAATGTAGCAGCCCATTCCCTGATATCCAGGATACAGCAATCATTTGTTTTTCCTCCACCGTCTCCAAACCTTTCCCCTTCCTGAGCTGTGCCAGGGCTTCATAATTGTAAAAATTCCCCATAACTTCACCTAAGCCCTCTCACCCCCCAAAAAGTACATTTAGTGTCAGCCACCCTTTTGCAAATGGCTTCTGGGTAGGAAACGCTGGAGTCCAGGCATATTTCCAGAAGCCTAGAGCCACTCTGCTCCTGGGGAATTGATCATCATTGCAAATTCAGTGTGTTCAGATCCTCCCCAACATATGCTCTCCCCTTAGCTTTCCCTTCTAGTTTTCTTTTCTTTATCATTTTTTTTTTGAGATTTTATTTATTTATTTAAGAGAGAGAGAGAGAGAGGATGCAAAAGAACACAAGCAGGGGGAGCTGCAGAGAGAGAGAGAAGCAGGCTCTCTGCTGGGCAGGGAGCCCAACATGGGCCAATCCCAGGATCCCAAGATCATGACCTGAGCCAAAGGCAGACACTTAACTGACTGAGCCATCCAGATACCCCACCCCTTCTAGTTTTCTTAAGCAGGTATTTTTTAAATATCAATTTTACTGAGGTATAGTTTATATATGCAGGAGAGCAAAATTTGTCACCCCAGCATATGCCTCTTAGGCATAAAGATGATCTTGATCTGGTCATTTTTGAGAAACAGCAGATATAGGAGAAGCTCTAAAAACCTAAAAACCCTGTAGAAACTATCTTTTGTAGAAGAATATTTACATTTATAAGAGAAATCTCCATCTGTATGGGTCTCTCCTTCTCTGTACCAGGAAGAGAAAAAAATGACTAAAACTCTAGAAACTTACTGATAGAGATGATAGCAACTTAAATCTGCTTAACAACCTTACCTCATTTACTGGGCTTTATCTGAAACCTCCCATAACTGCATCCCCCCCTCCATTCCCCTACCACCACCACCACCACCTGGCCCTGCAGCATCTTTTATCTTTTGCTAGTGATGGCATTTAAGGTGGTGGCTTGGGACATTTCAGGGAGTTACCTTATTCTCCTGGGTACCTCCTGTCAGGGAGGAAAAAAATTCTCTCTGCCCTTCTAGGCTCCTCTAACTGGACAAAGATTAAACTGACACATGACAGATCAGAGAAAATCAAACTTAATTTTGTATGTATGAGGAATCTACATAGACACACAGGCAAAATGAGGTATATATGTCACCCTGAACAGAGAAGAGGGAAAGGGATCTGGGGCTTCAAGGAGGGAATGGAATTCACAGGAAAATGAAAATGAGTAAATGTTTGGTAAACAAATGCTTGCTGGGCCACTCAGAAACCATGGGACTTAGAGAGAAATTTGACCAAACAAGTCCTACTAGGTTCCTCCCTGTTTACCATATCTGGTTCATATTTCATATAGTTACTTGTGATGATAGTTCTCTTCCTGAAACAGGTCCTCTAAATCCTTTTAGGCAGTGTGGAGGGAGGTCAAAGTTTCTTTCTGAGTCTCTTGTGCTTTGTTTTCAGCTCAGCAGGATCTGCATGCCAAAATGGTCTGTCTTGGGGTAACCTGCTATGTAGCTCCTACACTCTCATGTTTAGAGGAGGTATATATGTTATTAAATGTGTTTATTTCCCCCCTATTAATCTATCTTTTAGTACAGCGGTGTCTCAGCCAAGAATCTAGAAGGGTAGAGTCCTCCCCTACGTATCCAATAAAATATATCCATTTTAAGTGTATTTTTTAAAAAGATTTTACTAATTTTTTCATGAGACACATACAGAGAGAGGCAGAGACATAGGCAGAGGGAGAAGCAGGCTCCCTGCAGAGAGCCTGATGTGAAACACAATTCCAGAACCCTGGAATCCTGACCTGAGCCAAGGGTAGACGTTCAACCACTATTAGGTTAGGGTTTTGAGAAATGTGTCTACTCATGTAATCATGATGATCAAAATAAAGAACATTTCAATTATCTCTAAAAGTAATTCCACCTCCCTCAGCCCCAGGCAACGACTACTTCTTTTTCTGTCACTATAGATTTCCCTGTTCAGAATTTCAAATATAAAAATAGGAATCAAACAGTATGTACTTTTTTGTGTTTGGTGTCTTCATCACAACATAAGGTCTGTGAGATTCACCTATATTGTTGTGTGAATCCATTCCACCCTCCAAATTAAGCAGTGTTAAACCATTGAAATATATATATATATATATATTTTTTTTTTACCAGCATAAAAATGGCTTTATTCAGAATTTGGCAAGAATTGCAATCTGGAACAAGCCAACTACAGCAAAACCACAGACAGATGCACAGAACAAAGGAGAGGACTGGTCTTTTATGGAGGCGGGGAAGCTGAGGAGTCTGTTATAAACAAAATGACCATTGGAGTAAAGGGGGGCTGGAAGTATAGTGGCTTTTCATTGGTTGAATCTCTCATCAACTAAAGGAGGAGGAAAGCCTTTTTTCCTCCTATCTGGATAGTAAAAGATACACCAGTGCAAGGCCTGGATTTGGGTTTCCAACTGACCACCAGTGGTAGACTGTGAGAGCGTCCCCTACTGGCCTCCCAGCTTCATTTGAAATGAGGATTCCTTTCATTAATTTTCAGAGCAGTGTTCCATTGCATGGATGTGCCACACTTTGTTTATCCATTTAGATAAGTACTTCTTTCAAGCTGTTTTCTTCTGATAAACATCCTCATAGGCATCTGCTCACCGTAATCTTTTTTCTTTCTTTATGTAAATGTTAAATGTACTGCTGACTAGTTTGTTTAATCATGTGTTTATATTATTTTTCAAAATGCAAATATCTTTTTAAAGCTATGATTTTTTTTAAACTGTGATAGTTGTAAGAAGAGTATATATATATTTTTTTATTTTTATTCTTTTACCCAAACATTAAGAAGTAGACAGTAAAAATTCCTGGAAATGACTGTTTATGTATTATTTATCCGTGTCTTTGATCATGAGAAATAATTATACACAAAGTGATTGTTCTAACTTTTTTTAATTTAATGGTATAGTAACTTTACTTTCTATGACAACATATGCAGCATGATATCCCTACCATTTTTTTAATACCCGCATGATATCAATGCTACCCAACAAACATTTTCTATAATAAAACTTGTTTTACAATGAAATAGTGTTTCGGGGAACCTGGGTGGCTCAGTTAGGCAGCTGACTCTTGATTTCGGCTCAGGTTTTGATCTCAGAGTCATGAGTTCAAAACCCTCATTGGGCTCCATGCTGGGCATGGTGCCTACTTAAAAATAATGTTTCTATGAAGCACTATGCATTGTCTACAGTGTATCATTTGGTGTTATAAATTCTAGCCCTATTTATTTATAATTTTTGAGCTGCTTGCTGCTCTTTGTAAGTTATAGGTAACTGATTGATGGATATACAAATTCTGTCCTTAATGGTAGTGACTTAATTGACTTCCCTACTCCCACTCCTGTGGAAAAACCACTTTTGTCTCCATTTGTAATTCATCTCAGAATTCCTTTACTCTAAATTAATTTACATGTTTTGACTCTTCCTTTGAACTTGGTTATAACATTTGCCAGATACCCTCACATCATATATATAAAATGAATTCTTCAACACCTCCTCGTTTTTATATCTGTATCCTCATTTTTATATCTGTATAAGTCATGATTTTACCGTTTTTCTGAGGTAAATTTTTCTGAAAATTATCTTTTTTAAAAAGATATTTATTTATTCATGAAAAACACACAGAGAGAGGCAGAGACATAGGCAAAGAGAGATACAGGCTCTGCACGGGGAGCATGATGTGGGACTTGATCCCAGGATCCCAAGACCATGACCTGAGCCAAAGGCAGACACTCAACCACTGAGCCATCCAGATGCCCCTGAAAATTATCTTTTAACCTTAATTTTTCCAATGTTTATAATATAATCAGTGAACATCCTTATTAAAAAAATCTTTGTGCACTTGTGAAATTCCTTATAGAGAGTAAATTCCTAGACCAGTGATTGTTATATATTTCACACTGTCCAATAGCCTTTCCAGACAACATGAAGGAATTTGTACCACTGAGAGCAGTGATTGGTAACAGCCTTTAAAATGGTATGAAAATTACCTTACACTGAATTTCTCTGAACAACCATTAACTGCAGAAGAAAATATTAACTAAACTTAAACAGAGCCTCTGGAAAACAATCTGCCATAGGGTACCCTCAGAGTTTCCTGATTAGGAAAGAATGACCCTTAGCATGTGGAAGTGCAAATTCAGCTGCCATTAGCATCCAGAAGCTCAACTGAACTTTCCACACCTTCCCACTGAAGCCCTATGTGGCCCCTTCTATAGGTCACATATAAACCTGTCTCTCTCACAGTTACTCATTACAACTCTCATAGGCTCTTAGGAATGAACCTTGTCCAGTCTCCCATTAATCTAGTTATTGTCACTTAATTTGCGGGCCCCTCAATCATTCAAAGGAAACTTGGATAGTGGAGGACAAGTCTTCCTTCCAATGGCAGTTATAGAAGCCTGTATCCCTATGCCCTCATCAATATTAGGCTTATTAGTCTTTTTTCAACTTTGTCGACCTGATAGGTGAAAAATTATTTATTGTTTTAATTTGCATTGTTTAGACTTTTGTTGAAGTTGAGCATCTGTTTTCATACGGGTTTCCTCTTCTGTGAATTCTCCAATCATGTCCTTTGCCCATCTTTCCCCTGGGGCATGTTGATATTTATGTTAATAATTTATTTGTGAGGAAGTCTTCATTAAGGAGCACCTGGGTGGCCCAGTGGTTGAGCTTCTGCCTTTGGCTCAGGCCGTGGTCCCAGGGTCCTGGGATCAAGTCCCACATTGGACTCCCCACAGGGAGCCTGCTTCTCCCTCTGCCTGTGCCTCTGCCTTTCTCTTTGTGTCTCTCATGAATAAATAAAATCTTAAAAAAAAAAAAGGCTTCATTAAGAAAATCGACTTTTGCTGTGTACCATTGCATATATTTTCTTGTTTGTTTTTGGCTTTTTATATCCTTTGTTAGGCACACATTTAACATTTTTATTTTTTTATCTTTATTTTTTATTTTTTTAGACATTTAACATTTTTAATATATGAAGTCCATCAAGCTTTTTCTGTCATTTTTAGTTTTGTCACCATTTTGAGAAAGGTTGCCTGTTCCTCAACCATTGCTTTTCTTTCTTCCTCTCCTTTTTCCTCTCCCTCTTCCTCTTCTTCTTTTAAGTTTTAAGATAGATTTCATGGGCTTTAAAAACAAATTTCAATTTTAATTCAATGTGGAATTTGTATGCATGAGGCTCAACCTTTTTTTCCTAAACAGTACATTTATTATTGAATTTGCTTTCTCCATCTTCACGTTTTGAGTGTAGCACTGTACTCTTTTACATCCTTTCCTGTTCCAGTCAAGGTAATTCTGTTGACTTTTTTTTTAATAATTCAAAACTATTTTTGCAGCTTTTGTAGAAATAAACAATCCAGATTTCAGTAAGGAGAGACTTTATTCAAAAGGATTATTGCAAGGAGAGGGGGACTGTTTTGAAAATGTGGGGAGCTTTCTTTAATCATTGCTGCTTCTCTAGAGCACGAGCTTTGATAAAGTTTAGCATTGTTATTCTCCCCTTTGGTTCAAGATGAATGAATATTATTCATCACTGAACAATTCACAGGCAATCATAAGCTTCCGAGCAGAGCAAGGCAAGGACTAAGAAATAATTTCTCAAGGACTCTTGTTGGTATTATTCCTGCAAAATCAGTTGAACCATCTGTTGAGAGGTAGTTACAAAGATAAGGCTTCTAAAAGAGGGATGCTTACAATGGGGGGAAAAAAAGAAGTATTAATGTTAATGTTTCCCCTACTAATCTTTTAGGGGAAAACCTTACTAGACAAGCACGGCTTGTTGAGTGTCTGAAAGCTGAGACGACGGTGGGCTTTGTGGTGTTATCTATAAGCTTGGTTCTCCCTCATATAAGGGTAGGTATGACCTGAACATTCTACCAGACTTCCTCATGACCCAGGCAGTGGCTTATATGAGGAAGAATCCAACACATGCATGCAGTCAAGTTGTTGTTGGACTTCCATTCCTAGTGCTTCTTCAGATCCTAGAGGAAAAAGCCAGCTACAAGGCAACCTAGAGTCCTGATAAACACCTGGGCAGTCAGGTTTTAGTTCATGGTCAAGACAGAGGGAGATGAAAATCTGTAAGGGTTGCTGATTTGTGCAAGGTGACAGGATCTAGTCCAATTAATATATAGGCAAGGGAACTGGTTTTTCCATAGTGATGAAGAAGCCAATTAAATCTCTACCTGACGAGAGAGTTTGTAAACCATCAATGAACTTGCAATTTATAAGATGTGCAAAATGGCTTAATGAATAGAACTGGAATCTGATCACCCAAAACGATGTGCTATAGTTTTCTATTGAAACACAAATTTTCTCTCTATATTCATATCCTTTTTTATCAAAGGTAACCTTAAAAAATTATTCTTGATCGAAAAACAAGGCTGGACTCTTTAGGATTGACCTGATTATTTACACAGGTACAGCAAGAATGTTAATTTAGCATATAGACCTTTGAAAGTCTTCTCTGGAATTTTTCATAAGGAATCATGGAATCATGGATTGGCAACACTTGTACAAACTTGTTAAGGCTAGGAAGCCAAACCATGAGCTTGCCATCATATATCACCTGCAGTATCTATAGATTTGGGCAAATCCTTCTCTTCTCAATATTCCCAAATCATTCTAAGATTCCTAGGTCTGCCAGTAAGTGACCTTCCTTACTCATCTGTAAGGCTAGAAACCTGTAAGCCAAGTACCAGGCCAGTTTCCTCAAGAGAGTTTAAGCATCGGCTCCATAATAAAGCCACCTTTAGCTTCCTATTAAGTGTCTGGTAAATTGAGAAGTATTTGCCAATACTTCTAGCCAAAGCCTGGGTTCCAGCCAAAGCCTGGAAGGGCTGGAGTGGGTACGGAAGGGTCTGACAATGGTGGATAGGGGGTGGAGGAACCAGATGTGTTGAAGGGGGACAGATCAAAGGATTTAAGGCAGCTGAAGAGAAGGTGATAAAAAGGAAGAAGAGGAGATGCTGGGAAGAGAGAAGTCTCAGATGACGCAGTTTGGGGAGATTTCAAGTTTCCCAAAGAAGTCTTTGAAATTCTGAATTGCCTTTAGAAAATTTTGCCAATTCTTGAAGATATTAAACTGAATTAGTGCCATGATGACATGTAGTCAATGGGAGAAAGATAGAGAAGATGCCTGAGAGAATAAGAGTTATCTGTGGGAGGAGTAACAGTTAACCCAGAGAAAGAAACTGTAAAAAAGGTGAGAAAGAGTCTCACTTGATTCATGCTCTCCCAAGTTCCTAGGTTAAGGAACAAAAGAGGCTTCGTGAGAAGGCCAAAGAGAATAGCTGTCCTGGAAGATTCTCTTTTTGTTATGAAGCATGAGAGTAACTCTACTGTGCTTCAATAGACAGGACATCCAGAGCATTAACTTGAGATGAACTCAAGGATCCTCAAATTGCAGAACAGGGTATATCATTACCTATGTGGAGATGGTGGAGATCCCTGGGTGAGTTTGGCTCTTGAGCCAAGGCGTAGCACCAGAAAACTATTAAATAAAAAATAAACCTGAACTGAAGGAAGGCAGAGACTTCAAACAACTACTGCAATTAGCGGAAGGGGCTTATTGCACTAGCGGAAGAGGAGTTGTAATAGGGAGACTGCTTTGATTGTAAGATCTGCAAGCTTCTGAAAGGTCAGGCAGTAAAAGGTTTTTCTTTTATAAGGAGGAACCAACAAGGCTAGAAAAAAACAGGTCTCCAGGAGAGGGATGAGCAGGTGGCAGCATCAGGCAATTGGTCAAAAAAGGTGTTTTTGAAATCAGTTAGGAAGGGGCTTCTTGGCAGGTGCCATTAGGGGTTTCTTCTGCATCCCAGTGCCGGCTTAGGCTGAGGGTGGATGAAAGCTGGAAGGTGTGGGGAAGGAGAGAAGCTTGAATAAAATTTCATCAAGTAAAGGGAGCAGGCACTTTGTGCTGATTGGTCAGTGGGGACAAATGGGTCTTCTAGGGACACAGGATTTGGGTCAAGTTCAAAGTTGATCTTTATTTAAGTTGTACTTTTAACCACAGTTTTATTATGATATATACATATATATAGAAGACAGATTGATGGTTAAAGAAACTCCCACACCCACGCCCAGTTTATGTTCTGGGAAACAGCTTTCTGCAAAGAACCACCACTCTTCCTCAAATGACTTAGGTGAGACTCACAGAGAATTCCCTTGTTTACCTATCAAGGTCAGATACAGACCACCCACATTCCCTTTGTGTCTCATAAATGATTAGCTGACCCATTTGACCAACTTAAGGGGTGCCTGGCTGGCTCAGTTGGTAGAGCAGGAGACTCTTGATCCCTGGGCTGTGAGTTTGAGCTCCACATTGGGTGTAGAGATTACTTAACAATAAAATCTTAAAAACAAACAAACAAACAAACAAACAAAAACCTTAAAATATCCTTGATGCAAGCCCAGAAAAAAAATAAAATAAAACCAATCGAGTAGGGATGAAGGAAACATGGTTGGTTAGTCCAGTGGAAGGAAGTCATAGGTTTAGCTTCAAACATTGAATTAATAAAATTTATGAATTTCATAACTCATTATGAGGGTTTTCAGAGCATATTTGCCTTTTCAGTGCTTTTACTTATGTCCTTTAGTTAAGAAGGTCATGTGGGTTAGCAATAGATGGAGAAAACAAATGGCAATCACTTTTTTTTCTAATTCTGGCCAAAATGCAAATTTTGTACAAGATATTTTGGGTTCCTACGTTTGTTTCCACGATAAAAATATAAACCACAGTTTAAAAGGAACTCATGTGGTTCTGTTGTCCTCAGTCTTGCATAGAATGCATTATAAAAAATTACTTTAAAAAATTATCATCATCATCATCATCATCATTATTATTATTATTATTATTATTTAAACTCAACCCTCAACCTGGGGCTCAGACTCATGATCAGAGATCAAGAGTTAAGTTACATGTGCTACTGACTGAGCCAGCCAGGTGCCCCAGAAAATTACTTTTTAAAATAAAATTAAAGCAATATTTTCCAAGATTGTCACTCCATAGAGGAGGGATCTCCTTGGGGGAAGAGACAAGATTTACCTTCCACCGGGGAATGTTTCATTAGCTCCTCTGCCACCATCACTACAGCTGGCTTACATGGGACTGCTTCACCTAGTAACACTCTGGCCCAAGGGTGGGGTGGGAGGGGACTGAAGAGTCCAGAGCAATCCTCCCAAAATATTTCAAAGCCTTGAAGAGAAAGCTGGGGTCTTCACAAAAGAGGTGGGTTGACAAGAAACCAATATGCTAATTTATGTTCCACTTATAAGGTACTGCTGTGCGTGCACCCTCCCACCCCGCTCCACCTCTCCCCTCCAGCCCCGCCGGCCCCCAGGAGTATCTAAGCTGATCAGGTCCTAAACCCTAGAGGATGAACCTTGGAGACTGGTTGACTCTAGGCCAACCTGACCCTGCTCGCCGCGTGGAAGCTTCTCCCCTGAGCAGTGACCTTTCCCTAAGGATGAAGGTCACCAGGCAAGCCTCGGGATGCAGGGAAACCTACCTACTCAGAGGGTCTTAGATTGGCCCTACGGCTTCAGCAAGACCTGGGGGTGGGGAAGTGTGTATGCACTTCCATCCTTCGTTGACTTCAATGGGTACATGCTGTGAAGACGAGTAAGAACCTGTTCTTCTCTCCAGGAGGTAGAAGTCCGAGGGAAGAACACCCGCGATTCCTCTCGCTACCAAGGACACCATGTCAGCTTTTATAAGTGACACCGCACGACGCGCTACAAGGTAGGGAAAGAGGTGTTTTCGACTTTGCCGGGCACTGCGGATTGTTTCGCAATCGCTGGCCTTCGGTTTTTATGTGAAAACCCACACGAATGCAGTGAGTTTTTAAATACTACATTTAACAAAAAGCCTCATCAGGGGAACATAAAACTGCATGGTCATCTCTACACTTGTCATCATATAAAGAACCTCGGCATTTGCATTTTTCTTTTCTTATTAAACATTCTTAAAATCAGAAAAAGGCTGCGCTCGTCGCGTTTCCCGCCTCCGCAGCAAAGGGCAAAGAATTGTGAAGAAGACCCTACTCCCTCCCCCCAGCCCTTGTGCAATTTGGGGAACTAAAGCCCGGGGCGAACCTGAGGAAGCGCACAGAGGAAGCGCGGGGACGCCCGCTCCCCGCCCACCCGGCGGTGAGGCCCCGAGGGCTCGCCTCCGGCGGAGGGGGGCGAGCGGGGATGCTGGGGGCGGGGCCGGGCGGGATGCTGGGGGCGGGGCCGGGCGGGATGCTGGGGGCGGGGCCAGGCCGGGCGGGGCGGGATGCTGGGGGCGGGGCCGGGAGGGCGGGGCCAGGCCGGGCGGGGCGGGATGCTGGGGCGGGGCCAGGCCGGGCGGGGCGGGGCAGGGCGGGCCGGGCCGGGCGGGCGTCCGGGAGCCCCGAGGCGCGTTCCGCCAGCGCAGGGAGCGCGGCGCCCGGCGAGCGCGCTGTGGTTTGCGGGGCGGCGCGCTCGCGCACTTTCCTGCGCCCCGGGCGGCCGGAGGCTTGCTGCAGGTAACCGACTCGTCCAGCCCTCCCGGTCCCGGCAGCCAGGACCGCCTGCCAGGGCGCCCGGTGGCGGCCGGAGGGGTGGGAAGGATGCGAGGGAGGGGGCCGGATCTCAGCCAAGGTCCCGCTGCCCCGCGCGGACTGGGCTCCGCCGGAGCCGAGGAAGCGGAGCCGGGGCCGGAGGGAGCGCGGCGCGCGTGTGCGCTCTCGGACCCTTCCCTGGGCCTGGCGACTCGTGCGACCCGTGGAGCCCGAAGCCGGTACTCCGGTGCGCTGTGTCACCTGGAAGCCACTTTTTCCTGGCTTCTTTCCGCCGGGTCCGGGTAGCGAGTAGGAGCGGAGACACCGGGGGAGCTGGCTGCGGGCGTGGATCGGCTGAAGAGCGGGCACTTAGTCCCTCTCTGCCGTCCCTGGGGCGCCAGCCCTGGAACTTCATTTAATCCTGCCCGTAGCCTGCGCAGGGGCATGATGAACCCCACTGCACTGATGAAGAAGCTGACACGCCGGGATGAGAGCGGACTCGCCCTGGGGCAGGCCACTGGAAAGGGACACGGAAGCTTCCCCCTCTCCCGCTCCCTCTCGGTCCTACCCCGCGGGGTAGGAAGCTCACGCGGCTGGGTCTGTTAGGAAACAGGTGATTCTGAAACACACTCTGCCCCCTTTCTAGGTTCCTTGTTTTGTTTTTTGTCAGCACCGACCTTCTGCCTCAAATTCGAACAATTTTTGCTTGTTAGCGTTTTGAAGTGGAAGCAGCCCTGGCTCACAGCTCTTTTTCTTGCAGCGCTTTCTGCCGATGCAGAGCGAGTTGCCAGGCACCCTCGCGGGCCACACACGGCTTTCTCACGGTGGATGAGGTCGCCTGCGGACCCGGGCTGGGCCTTTTGGGCTGCCCAGGTGTAGGTAAGTTTTGTAGCGACCTGGCGACTGTTGCATCCTTTGCTTGACTTCTTTCCAGAAGGAAGAGAGAGGCCCAGCGGGAGGGATGTACGAGGTTCTCGGAAAGCATCGGTTCCTTGACTTGAGAACAGGCTACAGGTTTCTGTGGCCTGAATTTGGTGAGTGGTAGGTGAAGGCACCCGGTCAGGGATTTGTCCCCTGCTCTGGGCATTCGGTCCCCCTTTCAGAGCTGTTCTGAAAGGCAGATTTGTTTTATAGAGGAGAGGAGGAGGGGTGAATGGTTTTTAAAGATCAGTGTAAATTACCTGCTAGGAGCCCAGGCAGTTCCAGACAGGCTCCCCTGCCAGAGGATATGGTAACAGATTTCACTTCTGGCAAAAAAGAAAAACACTGAGCTCTGTGGATATCTGCTAGTGCTTCATGGATTTCTTTGCAGCCCTTCAAGATGGTAGTTTTGGGATATGAGTTCTTAGAAATGGCTAACTCCTCAATTTTTAAAAACAACGTAACATACTGTAAATTTACAAAGTTTTATTGGTAGATGGAAGAAGTTGATATCTTTTCTATTTCGTGGTAAGGATTTGGCGGTTGCCGATAGCTCCTCTGTCTCTCCTTCACTGGCTCTGGGAAGGACCTCCTTAGCCTAGGCCTCAAATCTCTAATGGATTTCATCCTTCATTCATTATAATTTGTCCCTGACTGATTATAAGACAACTTCCAGCCACAGGTTGGTTTTTTCCATTTGTAACTTAGTTGCTTAACACTGAGAAAAATGTTGCCCCTGAGAATTATAAAATCAGCTGTTACAGGGACTGAATAGGTAATGGATGGGGGACCTAACCGGGTCTTGGTCTGGCACAGGTTACCTACAGAAGACCTGCTGAAACAATCTGTGTGGGTATCGGCCATCCCCTCCTCACACCCATGCAGGGATTCTGGCTCAGTGTGGCTAGATCCTTCTCCCCTCCCTTAAATAGCTGAAAAATCTTCATTTTTTTTTTTTTAAGTAAAATCTGATTTAAATATTGACTCTTTTTTTTCTTTTTTTTTAATTTTTTTTTTCAATTTATTTATTTATGATAGTCACAGAGAGAGAGAGAGAGAGAGCAGAGACAGAGGCAGAGGAGAAGCAGGCTCCATGCACCAGGAGCCCGATATGGGATTCGATCCCGGGTCTCCAGGATCGCGCCCTGGGCCAAAGGCAGGCGCCAAACCGCTGCGCCACCCAGGGATCCCTTTTTTTTCTTTTTTAAAACACAAGAGTCTGTCCAATTTGGTTCATGCATCATTCATTTTCAGATCTGCTACACCTGGTGATTGCATTCTCGGGGGGGAATGAAAAATTCTGACCAAGATGTAGATATTGTGCATTTGTCATGAAATGTGGTGGTGGGAAACCGAGATTAAGGCTGTTTGAAGGTATTTCTTCTGATTCTCAATTCCTGTTCTCTGTCACATACGGAGTACTTCGACTGCACAGAGCAAAGCAAAGCCGTCTCTTATGGGCCAACGGAGGAATTGTGTCACTGTTGCTAGTGATCATTCAAGTGAAAATTTATTCATGGTTCTGGTTCAGGATGTCAAAAGCCCAACTTCCTAACTTAAAAGAGGAGTTCCCAAATGACTGTTCATATAAATCACGTGTGTTTCTCATGGGGCCTGTGTTCTTAACCACATTGACTTTCACACCAGTGCATGGGAGAGGGTTGTCCTGTTTCTTTGTCGCCCATCTGTGGCAAAATGCTATGTATGTTTAAGCCAGCATTTCTCAAATTTGACATTTTTGACCAGTTAAGCTTTTATTGTGAAAATTGTCCTGTGTGTTGTGGGTTGTGTAGCAGCGTGGTGGATGCCAGTAGTGTACTCCCTACAGTTACAACAACCCAGAGGTCTCCAGATGTTGCCACATGTTCTCTGGAGGATAAAGTCACCTGGTTGAGGAGAATGAGCCAACATTGAAAATGCTCTGGAAGTTTATGAACTAAAACTGTATATACAATTAGCTTTTAAACTTTTAATGTCTAGAAGTCATTTGTAATGTTTACAGAAACATCTACATTTTAAAATATTTTTATAATAAAGGTGACTAAACCAGTGTTCGTCATGAACAGCCACATGTGTCTTGCCAGGATTTATCTCCAAGGAAATTTCAAGCATTTGACGTGATTGTTAAATTTCTGAAGTTCAAACTAGCATAAGCTAAAAAGGAATTCCATGGTGGTTTTTATTTTCCTCCTTTTATTTCATTTTTTTTTAAGATTGATTTATTTTTATTTAAGAGAGAGAGTACACACTGGGAGAGGGGTAGAGGAAAAGGGAATCTCCAAAGAAATCCCACTGAGCAGCGAGCCAAATGCAGGGCTGGTTCCCAGACCCTGAGATCATGACCTGAGCTGAAATCAAGAGTCAGATGCTTAACCGACTATGCCACCCAGGCACCCCCATTTTTTACCTTTTAATTTACTTGATGTCTTTTAATTTTTTTAAGGTGATAAAATATCAATGAACCATGCTTACTGATTTGGAGAAATTGGCACAGAAATCTCTACTAGAACTCCAAGCAAAAATTCTAAGCAGAAATTTTAACAATGAGACTCACTGTAGATCATGTTCAGAGGAGAATTTAGTTGTAAGAAACATAAAAAGCTTTTAGCTAACAGCAATGACTAAGACAACCTTATCTTTCTGTTGTATGAGAAATTCCAATTTTATGTAAGAGAGCCCTACGTAATAAACAATATAATTCATATCAGAAGATGAAAATAGGGATGCCTGGGTGGCTCAGCAGTTGAGCACCTGCCTTTGGCTCACGTCGTGATCCCAGGGTCCTGGGATTGAGTCCCACATCAGGAGAAAACTAAAAAAAAAAATTTTTTTTAAAGAAATTTTAAAATATAATAAAAATAAAAATAAATTTATTCCCATGAATAAAAAAGAAATTCTCCCATAAATAATTTTTCTTATGCTAAAGAGTTAGCCAGATTGTGTATGAGGGGCCTGGGTACCTGAGCAACCTGTTTTCTTCAGACATTCATTGAACGACCACTTACTGAGCATCTGTAAATGAATGACAGTCATTGTCAGCCCTGGCGCTACAGCTATGAAGGATGGAGGGTCCTTGCCTTTTTGAGCCTTCTAGCCTAGTGGCTAGAGGAGGGGGTGGAGATGGACAAGCACATAGTCCCAAAGGCTGTCCCAGTCATAAGTGGTACTCCAGAAGAGTACAAGATGTCCAGAGAGCATTTAACCTGAGGACCTCAACTAGGGGAGGGGATTACTCAGGGTAGGTGTCCCCAGGAAGTGATATTTAAAATAAGGCCTGAAAAATGAATAGGAAATAATCAGGTGAATTCCAACATGAGTTCTATGTTGAAAGGGTTGAGAATATAGTTTTAGGGGGAAGGCCTCTCAGGTCATTTTCAGGACTTTGGGCTTTAATGGAAAGGTAATGGGAACCTTTTGAAGGATGTTAAATGGGAGATGAGATGATTGACTAAGTTTGGGTTTTGAAAAGGTCATCATTACTGTTGTGTGGAGACTGGTTTGCAGGGTTAGGCCATGCTGGTATCTAAGATACCTTCATGCAGACTGGAAAAGAACTCCCCTTCTGGGTGGACCAGTTAGAAAAGATGCACTACTTTGTCCTAGCGAGGCCATGCCAAAGGGCTCAGGCCCTGAAGCCTGCTGCTTTGCACACATACCCTGGACAGGGGCAAGATGGGGTATGGGGGCAGAGTACAAAGGTATTTGCTATCACCTAGGGATGGTGCAGTGATGCTGAATAGAAGCCAAAGACGGAGGGGTTGGGTGGAGGAGGGAGAGGGAGAGAGAAAGAGAGGAAGATTGAATTTGCAGCTGAAGTCAGTCTGAAAGTGGTGATTATTGGGATGTGGTTGATGGACAGGGAGATATCAAGGATGTTTTGAAAGTTTCTGGCATAAATAACTGAGTGGGTGGAGTGGTGAAACCATTTATGGTGTTAGAGAACCCTGGAGGAGCAGGGGGTAGGCTTGAGATGGGGGAGGGAAGGTGAGCCACTTGGATAGGTTTTGCTCGTGAGACGTCCAAGTCCAAGTAGAGACAAGGAATGGCATCTGGAACTCTTGAAAGAAATTGGGTGGAAGAAGTACATGTTGGGAGCGGTCACATGTAAATAATCATGGCATACACAAAAGATCATCTGAGGAGGAGTGGGGTTGGGGGTGAGAAGAGAAGGAGGTTGGCCCAGAGACCACTGTGTGTGGAAGAGGAGAAACAGCTGGTAACGGCTACCAAGAGACCAAATAGACATGCAAGACAGGCAGGAAATGTGGGATCTCTGGTTTCCTTTTCTTCCTTTCTGTCTCTTTTTCTCCTTCTCTCCTTTTCCATTTGAGATTGGAGAACTTGAGCAAAGTCTGACGGTGCTGGCGAGTTTCTGGTAAAGAAGGAGAAGCGAAAACAGGGGGAAGTGAGGAATACGTGACTGAGCCTGGTTTCAGAGGAGGCAAAAGAGACTGGATTCCGTTACACAGGTGGGGAGATTGGGCTTGGATGGAAAGGGTGGGGGGAGAGGATGGGTGAGGTGCCTCAAAGTTGGCAGAACCATCTGCTGAGTTTGGTGGGTAAGTGAACTTAGCTACTTCCATCCACCAATACTTATGAAGCATTTTCTAGTGCCAAACACTGGTAGGTTCCTTGGAAAGGATTATGATTGCTGTCGGTTACCATTATTATGCTCAGCCCTGGTAGAGTAAGAAATGTGTTTGGTCTGTGTCCCTGGTTCCTGACCCAGAGTTCTGAAGCCCTGGGAATTTCCTGAGGGATTGGGATGATAGGAATGTCTTCTGTTATTCGTGTAAGGAGCTCTTTTCCCCACCTGTTTATGCTAATGAGGTGGCTGAGGTTTGTGTGTGTAGGGGGGCCCTAGGTAGCCTCAGGATGGGGTAGTCACCGGAAAGAACCAGTAATTAGAAGGCTGGAGCTTTCAGCCCCACCTGCTATCCTCTGGGAAGCTGGGAGGGGCATGCCGAGAGATTGGGTTATAGAAACTCTTGATCAACACTATTTGGAAAGCTTCCAGGTTGATGATCCCAGCAAGATGCTGGAGTAAAGGAGTACACCAAGGAACAATCCAAGGTAACTGTGACATTTTCACGGTGGTGGTGGTGGTGGGGGATGTGACTGCTTTTCAGAAGAATTTATGCTACAGAGACGCATTTTGGAAACAGCTGTTTGGAAATGTTTTCGCTGTAATCATGTTGCCAAGAAATATGATAGATCTGTGACTGATCAAAACTCTTAAAAAACCGGAAACCTTTAAGAAGGGAACAAGGATTAGAACAAGGATTGTTGGACAAAATCTTTTAAGTGAAGAGTATCAATGGGTTTTGAATCCATTTGTTAGATTTTTTTTTTTTAATTTTTATTTATTTATGATAGAGAGAGAGAGAGAGAGAGAGAGAGAGAGAGGCAGAGACACAGGCAGAGGGAGAAGCAGGCTCCATGCACCAGGAGCCCGACGTGGGATTCAATCCCGGGTCTCCAGGATCGCGCCCTGGGCCAAAGGCAGGCGCTAAACCGCTGCGCCACCAGGGATCCCCCATTTGTTAGATTTATGAAAATGTGGCACCTTACTGCCTAGTGTGCATGGAAAATTGATTGAGAACTACCAGCTGAATTTCACCCAAAAAATCTTTGTGTAAGTGGTGGACAGATTGAAAACTAAGTATCAATTTAGATAGCAGAGCCCAGTATTGTACTGTTTTCTCAGTGTATCCTTGTCACCCCAGACAGCCATTAAAACAAGATGTTAAAGGATACAGGAAACTTGGAAGCTGCCCTTCACAGTGCTCTAGAACAGGATAATTAACTAGGTTTTTTTCTTTTTTCTTTTTTTTTTTTTTAAGATTTTATTTATTTATTCATGAGAGTCACAGAGAGGCAGAGACACAGGCAGAGGGAGAAGCAGGCTCCCTGCAGGGAGCCCGATGTGGGACTGGATCCCCGGGACCCCAGGATCATGCCCTGGATCATGCCCTGGGCCGAACGCAGGTGCTCAACCGCTGAGCCACCCAGCTGTCCCTAACCAGGAGTTTTCAAAAAATAAAAGGTGCCTGCGTGGCTCAATGGGTTTAGGTCTGCCTTTGGCTCAGGTCATGATCTCACGGTCCTGGTATTGAGTTTGCTTCTCCCTCTCCCTCTGCCCTTCCCCCTGCTTGGGCTCTCAAATAAGTAAAATCTTCAAAAAAAAAAATAGTAAAGCATATTTAATCTAGTGCTTTCATTACAAATATTAATAACTGTTTTGTATTTGCACCATAAGTAATTAAACTAATAGGCTTTATTTCCTTTTTTCCCCATCTTTTTGTTTTATAATGTACATAATTTATTAGTACAGTAGTACATATAATTTTTAAATTTATTTAAATTCAATTAATTAACGTATAATGTATTATTAGTTTTAGAGATATAGTTCAGTGATTCATCAATCTTATTTTTTTTAAGATTTTATTTATTTATTCATGAGAGACACACAGAGAGAGGCAGAGGGAGAAATAGACTTCCTGCGGGGAGCCTGATGTGGGACTTGATCCCAGGATCACGACCAGAGCCAAAGGCAAATGCTCAACCACTGTGCCATCCATGTGTCCCTCATCAGTCTTATGTAACACCTAGTGCTCATTATATCACGTGCCCTCCTGAACGTCCATCACCCAGTTACCCGGTCCCCTAACCCCCTCCACAAGTACATATAATTTTTAAAGAAATATACATATACTAATAGGACTTACCCAAAGCTTTTACTCTTGGCATTTGTACTAAAAAATTGAAAAGCCTATTGCTAAAAACGGAGTCAAATTGTTGCCCTCCCCCTATGGCAATTTGAGAACTAGATTTCCTTGTAAACTTTAAAACTACCTCATGATGTGATCCTATAATTCATTCATGGAAAATAAAATTGTTACTAGAACTTATATTCTAGAAAGTGATGAATACAGAATGTATGCGGGTCATATTTCTCTTGAGATGTGTGCGTTATACTTCCTTTATATAACCCACTTCAAATGCTTAAAATAAAAGAAAGAAAAAAGAAACTTCCAGGGGTTGTGGCCAGTGCTCTGCTCCAGGACAGGTAAATGCTTTAAGTCATTTCAACATAGGCCTTGTTTTCATTCTTTTGTTCCCTAGCCACCTCCATGCTGTTGATAGAGATCTACCTCTATACCATGTTGGGTCTTTTGGGGAAGCAGATTGGTGAGGGCTACATTCCCCTTTGCAGGGGATGGTGAGGGTTAAAAAGCAAGTCTTGAGTCACCTCTGCCCTGTCGAGGGGCTCTGGCTCCATCTCCCACAGAAGGTTCACTTGGGGGTAGCAGCATGATTCAGCCCATCATGGGTTGGAATCAAGGAATCACAAATTTTCTGGGATCAGAGGCTGGACCCAGGAATGCTTAAGGCACCATCCTAGGCTGTTTGACTTGCTAGGCCTGTTTGTCCTTTAGAGAGATGCCCCTATTCCATCCACTTAGGTGGAATACTCAGATCTAATCTTTGTTTACTCTTTCCCCATGTTATGTTAATCGAAGTCATTTGATTGACTCAGGAAGATTCATTTCTAACACTGCTGCTAATTAATAGAACACCTGGCTCACCAGGAGAATGCCTGAAGCAGATGTAGTAGCTGCAAATGGAGCATGGCCATCCCAGGAATGAGTCCCCGTTAACCTCCCCCACTCCCAGGGGGCCATCAGAGCTGTTGTTTCTGGACAGTCAGGCTAGACGCTCTCTCCTGTTCCTTGCAGCACTACAATGGTTGCATTGTTCAGAAAATAGTTTTTATCTATATTGACCACACCTATAATTTCCCAGAAAAGGCTCAGCAAGTAAGCATTGGGTGGATTCCTTGAAATCAGGAAGATGCATTATTTATAATTGTACTTCCCCCCTGCCCCCCCCACCACCCCAAAATATAATACTGTTCTGTTTTGTATAATATCTGCTAGGTGTGGAATTAAATTGAGTGCATTCGAGTATTTGTTAGTAAACTTGAAATAGAGTTTCTGATTGTGGAGGTCTGAAAAAAGTTAGCCTCTCGGCATGATGAGCTAAATATCTGAACAATGTCCAGACAGGAGAAAATATAAATAATAATAATGAACAAATTGCTAACATTTATGAAGTGCGCATGTGTTAAATGCAGTGTAAGTGTATGACAGATTGGCTCACTTATTCTTTATAAAAACTCTAAGGTGCACGTGACCCTAAGCCAATCAAATTGCTTAGTATTATTGTTGTTATTTATTATTTTTACCCCCCAAAGCAGCCAAAGCTTGAAGTGCTTATGGAAGTCTGAGTTGGTGGGTGATGATACCCAGTTTTTGAGCTGAGCAGTCTGGTTCCAAAGCTGAAATCATTGCTACTAAACTCTCCTTCTAGCATATAAATACACTCAAGAGAAAATAATGAGCCAGTGGTAATCAAAGAAATACAAAATGAAACCTCAGTGATGTACCATCATCCAGATGCGATAATGACAAAAATAATTATATAGTGGATGAATATGTGGTACATAATTAAGATAATTATACAGTAAGTGTAGAGAAAATGGTGCTCAGATACTACTAGTGGCAATGTGAGTGTAGTTCATTTGGAAGGCAATCAGGAGTCATAGAAATGTATAAGTTTTGGTCCAAGAATCCTACTCCTGGAAATCTTTTATAAAACCAAGAGAAAACAAATTGTGTGTATTTCAAAAGAGTTCATAGTTCATGTTTATAACAATATAATTTGGAAAGGCCCTTAATATCCAACCACGAGACACATACTAACTGTGGCAAAAACAATAAAGACTCCTGGATGTCCATTAAGAGAAAATTGAATCCCAGCTGCTATTACATCTACACATGTAAGTCAGTAGTGTTCCTGGACAGGCATCAGAAGGGAACTTGAAAACGAAGTGTAACTGAATTGGAACTGTAAGTGGCTTTTTGTTTCGAAAATATCTTCACTATAATATTTTGTAAGCATACTTCCCTGGAGCTAATGTTGGAAGATTGAGGCCATTTTATCTCACCTGGCAATTTTAAAAGAATTTCCTGAAGTGAAATTAAAAACTTAAACATTTCAAAATTGCTAGAGTAAATACCCTCAAACAAAAAGATGATCACTGATTAGTTTTGGTTCTGTATGCTTCTCAGATTTTTCCAGTGCATACAGATAGTATATTTGGAACCTTGTTTGTTTGTTTGTTTGTTTTTAATGGGTTTATTCTATACATACTGGAGTGCAGCTCCTCTTTGGATACTGTCTTATCTCAAAAATCTTTTTGTTGGGATCCCTGGGTGGCTCAGCAGTTTGGTTCCTGCCTTTGGCCCAGGGTGCGATCCTGGAGTCCCGGGATCGAGTCCCATGTCGGGCTCCTGGCATGGAGCCTGCTTCTCCCTCTGCCTGTGTCTCTGCCTCTCTCTCTATGTCTATCGTGAATAAATAAATGGAATCTTTAAAAAAAAAAACTTTTTGTTGTGTCATTACATAGAGAATTCCTTCATTCTTGGCTTTGGCAATATTTTCTTTTTTTTTTTTTTTAAGATTTTATTTATTTATTCATGAGAGAGAGAGAGAGAGGCAGAGACACAGGCAGAGGGAGAAGCAGGCTCCATGAAGGGAGCCCAATGTGGGACTTGAACCCAGGACTCCAGGATCGGGCCCTGGGCCAAAGGTAGGCGCTAAACCGCTGAGCCACCCAGGTGTCCCAGCTTTGGCAATATTTTCAAATTCAACAAATATACCTAAGTGTAATCTAGGTACAATGAAAACATTAGATCAAGTTTGTCACTCAAGTTTATGCATCTGCTTCAAGGGAGTGGTTAGGTCTCAGATCACACATGGGTCCCTGTATCTTAGGGCTAAAGCCTTCAGGAGGAGAGTTTGTCATATTGACACCTGCAGGAACATTTGGAAGGTTAGGAGGTAGGGCAAGGTATGATCCGAAGCTCTTAATAACTGGATCCAGTGTTGTTTTTGGCCAGAAAGTGAGACTTCTCTGTTCTCTCTCCCCTCTGGGGAGTCAGCCCTGGGCTGAACTCCATCTCACCTCTTCCCTGCTAGTATACTGGAGGAAATGGTTGTATTCAAAGCAAACTAAAGCCTCAATTTCCTTGACTGTGAAGTGAGAGGGAAAAAGTAGCTACTTACAGGGTTGCGGGAATTGGGACATTATTTAAATGCTTGGCGTGAAGTTCTTGCTAGGTGTTCACGTAAGCAATCTCCTTAATCCCACAATAACCTCCATTGTGAAAGCGCCATCAATTTTAATATTGGCTTTTAAGGAAATTAAAAAAAAAAAGATCACCATAGTAGTGAACACATAGTGCATTAAGTGCCTCTCAATTTCAAAAGCTGTTAACATAAGAAAGAAAGTCCTCGCACTTGGGCAAGTGCAGCCTATTAGTATTTTGTCTTGTCAGGGCCTACCCTGTTATCTCCATACCTGACACTCAACCTGGCTGGGGCTCAGCTTCCCCTGTCCCTGTCCATCGTCCACCTGCTGAGGAGCAGCAGAGTGCTGCATCACTCAGGAGTTGGGGACCCCTGACCAAACCCAACTCCCCTTGTACACAGATGAACAGCCCCAAGTGCAAAAAGGTAAGGTCAGTCCTGCACACAGGATGAGCACCTCCCAGTACAAGGCCAGTTGTTTGGGGTTTCTTGATAGATACTCATTCTGTCCCACCTGACACAGGGGCTTTGAATTCATGATATGCTTGCCAACACACTATAATTGAGAGCATTTAAATACTGTACTCCAGTTCCCTTTGAGCTTGAAGGCACATCCAAGTTACTGCTGTGCCTTTCTTTTTCTTTTTTTTTTTTTTAAATTTTTTTGAATTTATTTATTTATGATAGTCACAGAGAGGAGAGAGAGAGAAAGAGAGAGAGAGAGAGAGAGAGGGGCAGAGACACAGGCAGAGGGAGAAGCAGGCTCCATGCACCGGGAGCCTGATATGGGATTCGATCCCGGGTCTCCAGGATTGCGCCCTGGGCCAAAGGCAGGCGCCAAACCGCTGCGCCACCCAGGGATCCCTGCTGTGCCTTTCTTTGAGGGAAGGAAGGGATTTTGAATGACTCCTCGACTCTTCATTTCTTTCTTTCATTTTTCAAATTGATAAGCTGTGCTAGGCCCAGGAAGCAATGTGAATAGAAGGGGTGGGCAAAGAGCCTGAAACCAGGTCAGATTACCAGGAGCTCACTGAGGACATGCATGGAACAGTTCAGAGACAGCATTATGTGGAATTCAGTGCTGAAATGGGAGGTTATGGTGATGACACCTGCTCTGTTGATCTAGCAGCTGCTGCATACCATAGTCTCTGCTTTATAGGTTTTTGAATCACCACCAACCCAATGGGAAGGGTATTATGAGCTCCACTTTTCAGACAAGGAAATCAAACCTTGGAGAGATGAGGTAACTTGCTGAAATCATACGTTAGAACATGACATAGTTAGGATTTATAGCCTCATCTGTTTGACTTCACACTGCTCTTTTGCTCTGAGGCTTCCACTAGCTAGTGAGGTTTGATTTCATGGAGGATGGTTCAGGAAAGGGACTATATGCAAGAGGTTATGCTGGATTTTAACATGATAGAGAGAGCACTTCTCGTTCTTGGTAATGGTTAGCTTTATAATTTTTTGTAAAATAAAAGGGAATATCCACTCTGACAATTATGATTAGCTAGCCAAAAATCCAGAAACATGGTATGACCTGGAATTTTAGGATTTCCTTTAAAAACAAAAAGGAATCTAGTTTTTTGGATTAGGGTTTCTGGGACATAGGAAGCATTTATTTTTTTTTACTCTATCTTTTTTTAAGATTTTTATTTATTTATTTTGACAGAGAGAGAGAGACAGACAGACAGCAAGCAGGGGGATTGGCAGAGGGAGAAGCAGTTTCCTGCTGAGCAGGATCCTGGGATCACCACCCAAGTTGAAGGCAGACATTTAACCAACTGAGCCACCCAGCTGTCCCCATAGGAAGCATGTAAAACCTAGAATATTTAAAATTGCGATTGTTAAGAAAATGGAGGAGCTATGGGCTACATAACAAGCAGGTGTGGTGGAAACCAGGGCCATTGTTAAGCTATTTCTACTGAAGAATTGTTCTGGGGCACCTGGATAGCTCAGTAGTTGAGCATCTGCCTTTGGCTCAGGTCATGATCCTGGGGTCCTGGGATTGAGTTCTGCCTGGCGCTCCCTGCAGGAGTCGGCTTCTGTCTCTGTGTCTCTCATGAATAAATAAATAAAACCTTAAAAAAATAATTTGTTCTGGATATGTGGGTTAACTAACCGTGTGAGCTCTGTGCCCTGGTATTCTCATCTTAAAAATTAATAGACCAAAGAAACTTGAAAATACTGTTCAAATCTAAAAGTTTGTTTCCATAAAACTGTGGTGCTTTATTTAGTATTCTAAACTACTTAGTATTAGATTTTTTAAAAAATGAAAGGAAAAAGTTTATTACTCTTCAGTCTGGAATTTTGAAGTGAACAATAAGATCTTTTGTACTCAATTTTGTCCTGCAGTGGTAATGAGGTTGAAAATTTCTTTAAAAAACAACAGCAACAACAAAAAACCAAACAACTGTGTGTACGCGCATATGCGTGCAGAAGTAGATATATTTCATTAAGTCTATCAAGGCCCGCTTCTATTCATGAACTCTGTTGCCTCAGAGGACAAGCTTTTCCTATTTCAAAGTTAGTTTAGCCATTGCTGGTGCATTAAGAAAACTGGGATAACACTAAAGCCGCATAGGCAGTAAGACACACTAGTCTGTCTTTGAGATGGAGACAGACAGATGGTCTTTGTCCTTTATGCCCACATTTTCATGACACTAAACTCAAAAAGACCCCTTTTTGTGTGTTCAGACAACCTGGTTCGCTCCTCCTAATGCTCTTGTAACCTATGTCCTTTAACGTCTATCTTTTCTTAATTTATAAAGCCTTTTCTAAGTGACATTTTCTACTGGTACTCACCTACTCCAAAGGTCTAGTCTAGTTATAAGCCAGCTGCATCTTTTTAAAAATCATAATAAAGAGGTTAAAAAAAAAACCCTGGAGGTTACAAATATGTCAGGGAAAATTCAGTAGCATTACGTACATCCACCTCCACTGTCCATTTCCAGAACTTTTCATCATCATTTCAAACAAACTCTGTGCCAACAAACTGTAATTTCTCCCTCTGCACACATACTGCTCCCAGCCCCTAATAACCTCTGGTACACTTCCCATTTCTTATGAATTTGATGACTATGTACCACATATCAGTGGAATCATGCAGTATTTGTGTTTTTGTGACTGGCCTATTTCACTTAGCACATCTTTAGGGTTCCTCTGTGTTGTCACATGTGGTAGAATGGCATTCCTTCTCAAGGCTGAGTAGTAGTCCTCTGTATGTATACCCCATGTTCAGTTTATCATTTGCTTTTCCTGATTACTAGTATAATGCCTTAATTCTGATACTTTTGTGTAATTATGGGAATTCTTTTGGCTTTCAAGGGAGTGTATGAAACTTTTAAATCCATATGTATTTTTTAAAAGATTTTATTATTATTATATATACAGAGAGAGCACAAGCAGAAGGAGGGAGAGCAAGGAGTTAATATCTGGCAGTCTCCTCACTGAGCATAGAGCCCAACTTGGGGCTTGATCTCAGGACCCTGAGATCATGACCTGAGCTGAAACCAAGAGTCAGCTGCTCAACCAACTGAGCCACCCAGGCACCCCCATATATATATTTCTGGCACCAAATTATAAATTTTTAAAAAATATTTTATTTATTCATTCATGAGAGACACAGAGAAAGAGAGAGGCAGAGACACATGCAGAGGGAGAGGCAGGCTCCATGCAGGAGCCTGACGGAGAAGCCTGACATGGGACATGATCCCAGGACTCCAGGATCACACCCTGGGCCAAAGGCAGGCGCTAAACCACTGAGCCACCCAAGGATCCCCTGAATTATAAATTTGAAGAGATTTCAGGATATCAAGAAAGCATGGCTACTAACAGTGGTGAGATTAGTGGGACATTTTTTCTGCTGTGGAAAACCCAACTGTAAGTCTGAAGGGCACATAATTCTAGGATCCTGTTTGAATTCACCAGCTATATTCCCACATTTCCTCATTTCCATATTTGCTTTAATACTGAGCTGAAGGCAGAGTCTTCAAGCTCTGCTTCTTCAGTCACAGGCCCCACTCCAATGGCTAAAGGACCCAGATATCTTGACGAGGAAGAGAAGTGACCCTGAGCAAGTCCATTGGAATGCTTTGTGGCATTGTGTCTGGCCCAGCTGGTGCCCTCATTGCATCCCGCACATACTTTCCTTTTTCTTTTTCTTTTCTTTTTCTTTTTTCAAAGATTTTATTTATTTATTCATGAGAGACATGGAAAGAGAGGCAGAGACATAGGCAGAGGGAGAGGGAGAAGCAGGCTGTCCTCTGGGAGCCCAATGCAGGATTTGATCCCAGGACCCCGTGAGCCACCTAGGTGTCTCACTGCACCTCTTTTTTGACTGCATTAACAAATGTATGTAGCTTCTTGAGAAAATGACTAAGCCCAACCAGTTATTGGGTCTTTCACCCTTATGAGCTATCATTAGGTATTCTAGAGAGAACCAGATGAAGGGCACTGGTCTTTAGTCTCAGACATTCAGAATGTGTGCATGTGTGTGTAGGGGGAGGACAAGGAAAAGACAAGCATTCAGAGAACAAACCACAGATCAAGTCTAGTCTCTGTGGTCTTACTGTTTACCTTAGATTTACAAAGGAAATTTCCAGAGCACTTTCTCTATTTGACTCTTCCAGATTTCCTGCCTTTCTGTGCACCTGTGTGAGCACACACATGGATGCACATACTTTCATTATTACTGAGCAAAGATCACTTGATGGATGAGGAGCCGTCGTGGGCAGGACAGAGCTGGCCCACTGCTGCTGCTTCTGGACAAAGCTTTTGTTTTGTTTTTTTAAAGATGTTATTTATTTGAGACAGAGAGAGAGAACATGAGCTGGAGGGAGGGGCAAAGGGAGAGGGAGAAACCGACTCCTGACTCAGTGGGAAGCCTTGCAGGAGGCTGGATCCCAGAACCCCAAGATCATGACCTGAGCCGGAGGCAGACACTTAACCGACTGAGCCACCCTGGACAGAGCTTTTCTACAGCCTCCTTTCTCTCCTATTACCTACTCTAAATCCTACTCATCCTTTAAGATTCAGGTTAGCTGTAATCGAGGAAGCTTTGGATCCTTTCTTTTCCTCTTGGTGGACTTCGAGCTTTCAGTTCTGCGGCAGAGAAACTGGTGTGTAATGCATCTTGCCTGCCAAACCCGGAGGCAGGAATGGCCTCAGCTACTTATGTCCCTGGTGGTGGTTCCAGGGGAGGAAGCAAAGGAGACAGACAAGAGTGCTATTTCCAATAGTGAATGAAATGCCTGAGTTAGTTTTGTCCCAGGGTCATACAGTGAATAAATGAAAAAAAAAAAGTCTATAGAATTTTTCATGCCATTAATTCAGGCATAGAGAACTCTCTTCTTTTCCTTCTTTCTTTCTTCCTTTTTTCTTTCCCTTCCTTCCTTCTTCCCTCTGTCCCTTTTTCCCTACCTCCTTTTCTTCCTTCCTTTTTTCTCTTTTATAGGTGACCACAGGGGATCCCTGGGTGGCGCAGTGGTTTGGCGCCTGCCTTTGGCCCAGGGCCCGATCCTGGAGACCCGGGATCGAATCCCACATCAGGCTCCCGGTGCATGGAGCCTGCTTCTCCCTCTGCCTGTGTCTCTGCCTCTCTCTCTCTCTCTCTGTGTGTGTGACTATCATAAAAAAAAAAAAAAAAAAAAAAATTATAGGTGACCACATAGATGAAACCTGGTTTTAGTTAATTCCATCTAATTTAAAATTAGGAGCAGGTCATTGAGAAACTTTCATGAATTATATACCACATATTTTGAATTTATACATTCACTGAATATGCTTAAGTACGGGATTAAACAGACAGCTCATGGGATTGTAAAAAGAAGTAGAAGCAGAAGAAAAGAAATTCCAATAACCATTCCACTTACTGAGCTTTAAAATGCTGATTTTTATTCATTGTGTTTAAGAACCGATCAGCTGTCTTTATAGCTCTTAATTTTATCACTACCTTAAAGATTCTAGAAAAATGGTAGCCTTGATTTTAGTCAGAGTTATAAATGCACATTGTTTTTAAAAAAAAGCACGTATTTCCCCAAGAGTGCCAAGATGTAGGAAGTGTCTAAGATCTGCCCCTACTTGAGAGCTAGCAAGTTTGGCATTTTTCATGCAGGTTCCCTGAGCCTGTGTCCAGAGAACTTGGAACAATGCTTCGGAAGGGAGAGAGGAGAGATGCTAATTACGTTTTTTAGCAGAGGAACATGGGGTCCCCTTGAAAGAGACTTGTATTTTCATTCAACAGACATAACTGAGTGATTCTCTGTGGCACATTCTGTGCCTGGCCCTGGAAGATACAGGTTCTGGAGAAGAGAGCCGTGCTTTCAGCCCTCACCTCCTTCAGTCACACCGTCTGACTTTAGTTGTAATATCTTATTTCATGTGGAAGCCCCTTTCCAAAGAGGGTCCAGTGTCTGTCCGAGAAGGTTTTCCCTGTTGACTATGTTTCTGTGGTTGAAGCTCAAGAAAACTGGAATGAGCTCTGGGAGACAGTGACCTAAACTGTGGAGCCCGGTGTTTTTCGTTTTGTTTTGTTTTGTTTTAAAAAGATTTTATTTATTTATTCATGAGAGACACGGAGTGAGAGGCAGAGACACAGGCAGAGGGAGAAGCAGGCTCCATGCAGGGAGCCCGATGTGGGACCCGATCCTGGGACTCCAGGATCACGCCCTGGGCTGAAAGCAAGGCAGGTGCTAAACCCGCTGAGCCACCCAGGTGCCCCAAGCTCGATGTTCTTAATCAAGATCCCAGGAGCTTTCCCTGGCCAGTCTGCAGGAGCAGATAACCTCTGGGGGTCCAGGAGCTGCCGTTAATGTGACGCCTCAGAAAATCTGGGTACTGTGCTGCCGTGAGTCATGGACAGCAGCCAGGCGACAGAGCGACCAGGCTCCCCCAGGTGAGGTGAGGCCATGGAGCTCCAGGTGACAGAAAGGACTCTACCCCGAATGGCAGGAAGTAGCCTTGAGATCTCATCCACGTCCTCTTGCTTCTCCAGGCTGCTTCAGGGTGGGGTTTGAGTCACGGTCCTCTGAGATCTTGGGCAGCTTTAGCATCCATCACAGTAGTGGCTATTTTGCTCCTGTCACAGCAGTCTCTGGGGTACAGAATAATAGTCCTTGGGAGTCTGTGAAATTGAGTCCGGGAGGAGCATCCATGGGACCAGAGGCTAGCGCTTCCTGCTGCAGAAGGACAAGGGGTCCCAGACCCACTTGGCTGTGTTCATGAGCACCTGTGCGAGCACACACGCATGTGCACATACTTGCCTAGGTGTGTGGGCACCTGTGCACACACATTTTTTTTTTTTAAGGAGAAAGGTATTTCCACTATTAAAAAACTGAAACAATAGGCAATAGGCAGAGAGAATTATTCTTATGTATAATAGTTTTGTTTGGACTTAAACCAGAATGACTGTGGTGGGAATTGTTGAGAAGAAAAGAGTTTACCTTTGTGAAATCCACCCTTTTTTTTTTTTTTTTTACAGTTGACTCACCTGTCTGCTGTAACCTTCACCAAGGCTAACAAAGCTAAGCAGTGCAGGGCCCTTTTTATCTTACCCCTTATCTGGGAGGCTTGAGAATAATTAGAGGCTGAGCAGGAAAATCCTGATTGTTCTTAGGGGTGTGTGCCTATGGATATGCATATTGACTGAATGTGTTAAATCCTACTTTGAGGTCTAAATATGTTATTAGTTTTTAATAAAACATGTATTTTTCTCTCCCTCCCTCTTCTTGCTTTGCCTTTTGAAAAAATTATTATTATTATTAAAAAAGGAATTTAGGAAAATATAGCCTGAGCCACAGGTAGCGCGTTTCTTTAATTTTTTTTTTTTTTTAATTTTCTTCTGTATGTAGTGAGACTTCTCTAAAGTCACTGAAACTAACAAGTATGTGGGATGAATGTCACCTTTTGGATTTGGTTTATTTAAAAAACTGAGACATGTGCTTAGTTTTTACATTGTAAGATTTTTTTTAAAAGATTTTATTTATTTATACATGAGAGACACACAGAGAGGCAGAGACACAGGCAGAGGAAGAACTCCCTGCAAGGAGCCCAATGCAGGACTCAATCTCAGGACCCGGGGATCATGCCCTGAGCCTAGGGCAGAGGCTCAACCACTGAGCCACCCTGGCGTCCCCATTGTAAGATTTTCTAAAGTTTCCTAACATGTTCCAAACCGAAATCTAGATTTGATAATCACTGGGTTTTAGGCTTGCCTTACATGTATCTCCTCATGTACTTATCGTGGTGAAACAGTCCCCTACTTTACTTCTTCTGGTTGTAACGGTAGCAAGTCCCCTCCTTCCCATTGTGAGCTGTTGAAGCGGTGGGTTCACTTAGGCAGAGGCCTCTTGCTTGGAACAGCCACGGAATTTAGAGCCTCTCCCATGGGCAGTTATGTGACGCTGGGCGAAGCACACAACCCATTTCTTTCAACAACCATCTTTCCCATTGCTCTGTCCTCCTAATAAGGTTTCAGTGAATCTCGATTGGGAAAATCATGTTTACATTATGAAGACTGCTGCTCCTCAGAGCTAAGCCACAGAGCACCCAGATGGCTTTTTTCATCATTGCATGTCTGATTGCTTTGGAGGCAATAATTATCACCCGAACCCTCTCTCATGTGCTTTGTTTTCAGTGTAGTTGTGGATTCACCACCCAAACTCTGCCAGTTGTTTAAGTTAGTTTTCAATATGCTTATTCTCATCATTTATTCTACCAGTTTCATCTTGAAGACATCTCTCCTGGGGTCTTTTTATTTTTATTTTTTTCTATTTTCTATTTTATTTTAGAGAGAGGGAGAGTGTGTGCGAGATGGGGGAGGGCCAGAATCTCCTGCAGACTCCTTACTGAGCACGCGACCTGACTCAGGGCTTGATCTCGTGACCCTGAGATCATGACCTGAACTGAAATCAAGAGTCGGTCGCTAAACCAACTGACCTGAATAGCCACCCAGGCACCCTGAAGCCTTCTCATCTGCCCCAGCCTGCTACCCCTGTCTGTTAGCCTGTGCTATAGTCTAGTCCTTTACTCTCATCCTGGGATATACCTTTTCTGATTCTTATGTTTTCCCTTTTCTTAGTTCATACTTAAGGTTATTTTTTTTTAAGTGAATTCTACCCCCAAAGTGTGCTCAAACTCACAACCCCCAGATTCAGAGCCACATGCTCTACCAACTGAACCAGCCAGGCACCCCCATACTTTAGTTTTAATGGAGTTGATCCTCTAGTAGCTTCCTGAGATAAAGTGCATAAAGGTAGATATTTTGAGACCTTACCTGTCTTAAGATGTAAAATGTTTTTTATTTGACCCTTACTTGACTTAGTAATTCATCAGGTTCAAAGAATTCTCATCTCCCATTCAGTTTCCTTCAGCGTGTTGATGCTGTTCTCATTATCCTATCTGTCTTTTGTGGATGGTTTCTATGAAATGTGAAGACACTGTGCTGTTGAATCCTGTCTATGGGGCTTATTTTTCCCCCTCTGGAGACCCATGTCATATTCTTTTTTTTTTTTTTTTTTTTTTTTCAGTATTTCATGATTCATGAGTGTGTCTTGGTGTGGATCTGTTTTTTTTAAGTCATTGTATCGGTTTTCCAAGGAGTTTCAATCTGGAAACCATTCCTTCTTTGTGAGAAAGAATCTTTAGCCATTTAATTGATTTCTTCCTTCCGTCTTTTTTTCTTTTCTCTTTCTGGAGGTCTTGTTATTCTTCCAGATAGTGGATCTCCTGGTCTGCTTCTCGAAATCACTTTTTTTTTTTCCTCTAATTTCCTCATCAGTTGGTTTGCCTATTTGCTTAACTCCCTGAGAGTTTTCCTCAGCTTTCTTTGCCAACACTGCCATTGAGTTTTACAGTTTTTCCTATCATGTCGTTAAGTTTTAAGACCCCTTTTTTATTTGCTAAGTGTTCTGTTTTTGTGGTTTCTGATTTGTTGGAGTCACTGCTATGAGGCAGACCTCCCCAAATGTAGTAACACAAACATTTCCATTTTATTTTTTGCTCACACATTTTTGGGTCAGGAATTCAGAGAAGACCTGAGTGACCATGGGCTGGAGTCATCTGGTAGCTTCCTCACTTATATGTCTGGCAGCTGGACTAGGATGAATGAAGTCTGGGTTCACCTGGGACTGTTGACTTGGGTACCTTGGACTCTGGCTTGTTACAACATGGAAGCCGGTTCCAAAAGGAAGTGCCTGGAGAGCAAATTTTCTAAAACAACCAGTTGGAAGCTGCATACATAGTTTTACATGACCCAGACTTGGCACCCAAATAGTGTCACTTCTGCCAAACTCTCCTGGTCACTGTAGCCACAAGGTTGTCCAAATCTAAGGGGAAAGAAATTTTGACTCTGTCTTGATTGGAGAATGGTAAGGTCACATTGCAAAAGAGCATATGGGACGGGAGTGTTGTTTTGCCCATTTTCAGGCCATATAATCTTATTGATTGAATGCAATGTTTTTCTTATCTCTCTGAGGATATTATTAATTTTCTTCTCCCCGTACACAATGTGTTTCTTTGAACGTTTAGGGAAATTTCCAATTTAAGCAATATATTTAGGTCTTGGCTTGGTTGGATTCCCCAATGAATGAACTCCTGCGTTGGGGTGGCTGGCGAAATTCTGGGAGCTGATAGCTGGAAATAGGGAAGGAGATCTCAATACCTATTGTCCTTGGGTTCACTCAGTTCTGCTGTTTCTTGGTTGGAAACCTTGTTTTCCATTGTGCCTGGTGTGCCCCAACATACAGAGACTAAATCTTGGATCTTGGCCAGGTTTCAGGGTAGAGATACAACTGCTTACAAACAACTGCCAGCCACTACTGTTTTGTTTTATTTTGTTTTCAGCCACTCTCACCCCTCACCCTCTGAAATCTGTGCCACCATTTCCTTGACTCTTCTGAAGATCTTATAGCGTAAATAGAGCCAGTTCTTTCTTTCCCTACTGGCAGTCTGGGATTGTTGGGTCTGCTTAATCAGTTACCTTTCATCTCTCTGCTTTTCAAATTTTACTTGCTGTCTCCTCTCTCACTGTGCCTGAGAACATTTTGTCTGTCCTCCCACTCCAGTGAGCTGCACCCTAGTACTGACCAGATAGAACTGCTCATTTTATGTTGGAACGCTTCTAGAGACTGTTACTGTTACCTTGGGTGTGTTTGATGCTTTTTTTTTCGTTCCTCTTCATTGACCAGCTCTCCTTAGTACCAGCATCAGAACAGATCAGAGTTGACTTTCAGTATTGATAGAGTTTTGATTTAAAAAAACCACCTATGAAGAACTATTGCCTTAAGTACTGGCTTTCCTTTCTTCACATGGTAGAATTATTTTCTCCCATTTCGTCTCAAGTTGTGTTTTCCTACTTAAAAATATTCATGGTGGGATCCACAAGGAAGTCTGTTCTTTCAAGAAAGGCATCAGTGTTCAAGAGAGGGACTTTCTCTAGGATACTTGCTAAGACAGTTGCCAAGTCCGTTAGATTTTGGCGAGGAAGGCTTGGCAGTGTGTTTGGGTCACATAGCAGAATAGCAGATTACATGCAAGGCAGAGATTGGCAAAATCGATTTTTAAAAAGTGACCCAGTGATAGGATATCTACAAGAGATATGGTTCAGATTCAGAGACACAATTAGGTTGCAGTAAAATAATGCAAATAGATGTGCCATGTAAACAAATACCCGAGGTGAGCTAGAGTAACTATATTAAGAGCTGACCAAATAGACTTTAGGGTAAAAATTATTAGAGACAAAGACATTTTGTAATCAAGAAGGGCAACAAGGAATCAGAAGACTTGAACTCCATGATAAACCAACAACTAATGGACATTTGTAGAACACTCCACCCACATCAAATACACATTCTTCTCAAGAACACATAGAACTTTCTCCAGGATAAGCCATATCTTAGACCATCATACAAACCTAGGAATATGATCACCATGTTGAGAGATTAGCCTCTGTTTAGAAACTGCCAAAGTGATTGTACCATTTTGCATAGTTGGTGCTCATTGTGCCTTCTGGGTGTGCAGGTTAATTTTTTTAAATCAAATTTGGGGAAGTTTTCAGCATTATTCAGATTTTTTTTTCTACCTCCCATGGTACGTATCCAGCCCTCTCTCCCCCCCCTTACCTGTCCCCCTCAGCTTTCCTTCAGCAAATCTTATTATGCATCTGTTGATAATGCTTAATATCTCATACCTCTCCGAGGCTCTGTTCATTTTTCTTAATGTTCTTTACTTTTTGTACCACAACTAGATATTCTCACTTGACCTGTCCTCAATTCCACTGATTCTTCTGTCAGTTTAAATTTTCTGTTGAACCCCTCTAGACAACTTTTCAGTTCAGTTTATTCCACTTTTGGTTCCAGATTTCTGTTGGGGTTTTTTCTTTATAATTTTCTATCTCTTTATTGAGATTCTCAGTTTGGTTAAATATCATTCTCATTACTTTCAGTTCTTTAGTTCCTTGAAAAATATTTATATTATATTATATATTTATAATAGCTGAAAGTCTTTATTAAGTCCAATGCCTGGGCTTCCTTAGGGACAGTTTTTATTTACTGTGCTTTTTTTCCTGTATATGGGCCAGACTTTCATGTTTCTTGATATGCCCTATATTTTTTTATTGTTAAAGGGACATTTTATTATTTATTTATTTTTTAAAGATTTTATTTATTTCTTCATGAGAGGCACAGAGGGAGAGGCAGAGACATAGGCAGAGGGAGAAGCAGGCTCCCAGCATGGAGCCTGATGCAGATCTTGATCCCAGGACCCCAGGATACCAATCATGGCCAATTATTTTATTTGTATTATTAATATTCACAATTTATTTCCTAACTAAATATTTAAAAGTGTTAACACTAAATATTCCTAGTGTTAATCCTGTTATTAATAAATCTGAGCTGAAGGCAGACGCTCAACCACTGAGTGTCCCCCTATGGAGGGACATTTTAGAGATGCCTGGGTGGCTTAGTCAGTTAGGCGTTCAGCTCTTGATTTCAACTCAAGGCCATGAGATCAAGCCCTGCATTAGACTCTGTGCCCAGTTTGGAGCCTGCTTGAGATTCTCTCTCCTTACCCCTCCCAATGCACCCCCCCACCACCACCACCATGTACTCTCTCTAAAAAAAAGAAAGAAAGAAAAAGGACATTTTCTAATGTGTCAACTCTGGAAGTCGGACTTCTGCCCCCGCCCTGTCCAAAAAGGCAAATCCTATTATGGTTTGTTGTTGATGCTGTGTTTGCTTCGTGACTTTGCTAGGTATAGATACTGGATCACCTAATGATTGGATAGAGATTTCTTCGAATGTCTGAACCAATAAGGAGTGGGTACTACTTAGTGGCATCACTTTATGATCTGATGTTTTAATGGCTGTTATGCTTAAGTATTTTTTCAGAATCTCCCCATGTTCCTTGCTAATACAAGTTTGGAGTTGGGTGGTGGAAAAGATAGTTGGAAGAAGACAAGATAAGCAGCTAACTCAATTACAAGATTGGCTTTCATGGGCCAGTAAACACTGGGAATCTTCACAGTGGGAATAGAATATATTGGATTTTACAATAGTATTGAACCATTAAACTATTCCTTGGCACCCACTTTGGGACATGCTCCTAGAGTTTTCTTTGGAAACCTTTGACCCAAATTGCAAATATTTTCAAACATTTAGCAATACACAACCAGCATTAGAAAAACAAGTAAGGGGATCCCTGGGTGGCGCAGCGGTTTGGCGCCTGCCTTTGGCCCAGGGCGCGATCCTGGAGACCCGGGATCGAGTCCCACGTCGGACTCCCGGTGCATGGAGCCTGCTTCTCCCTCTGCCTGTGTCTCTGCCTCTCTCTCTCTCTCTCTGTGTGACTATCATAAATAAATAAAAATTAAAAAAAAAAGAAAAAGAAAAACAAGTAAGACTGGAGAGAAGGAAATTTTGAAAGTGAGAAATGAACCAGCCATAATTTTGAGAAAAAAAAGTAAATACATAGGATTAGCTCACCAGCATGCTTTCTGAGTGTGTGTATACTTAATGAGCATTACATTCCTTCACACATTTCCCTTTTCATTTCACAGATTTTTTAAAAAGCCTCATGGGACATAGCACCATTGCTGAATGCCTGGTACATATAAGAAACCTGCCTGCATGGGAGGCACTCTACAAACACAGTATGTTACCTGAAATCTGAGAACTAAATGAGCCAGACTTTAATTCTAAATGGTAAAAAAAAAAAAATGAGCACTTTTCATAACATTATTCTATACCAATAATGGCCAATTATTTTATTTGTATTATTAATATTCACAATTTATTTCCTAACTAAATATTTAAAAGTTCTAGTGTTAATCCTGGTATTAAAAAATTATTTTCAGGGGAATCCCTAGGTGGCTCTGTGGTTTAGTGCCTGCCTTTGGCCCAGGGCGCGATCCTAGAGTCCCGGGATCAGGTCCCACGTCAGGCTCCCGGCATGGAGCCTGCTTCTCCCTCCTCCTGTGTCTCTGCTTCTCTCTCTCTCTCTATATCTATCATAAATAAATAAATAAATCTTTAAAAAAATTAAAAAAATAAAAAATTATTTTCAAATCCCTGTATATCTGGTATGGAGATAATCAATGGTATTTGACTTTCTTGTTAGAACAGTAACACTTGGGAGTGCCTGGCTGAATCAGTCGGTGGAGCATAGGACTCTTGATCTTGGGGTTGTAAGTTTGAGCCTCAATTGGGTGTAGAGATTACTTAAAAATAAAATCTTAAAAGAGAAAAGTAGCATTTATTAGTTATAGTACCAATTTCCAAGTTATAAAATTGATTTTTGAAAATAATATATTTTGTAATATTAATAAACATAGTAAAAATGAGTTGGGTTCCTCATTTGAATATAGACAAGTGGTCTGTCATACCTTATAATTTGTATACAACTGTTATTTCTCACAAGCATTAATTATCATAACCTGTTAAAAACAATTCAGGAAATACAAGGCTATGTCTCTATTTTTGATTGTGTATGTCTTCTCTTCCTGCGGTGCCTGGTATGGAATTAAACAAAACAGATACAAAACAGACTCAAATCCAGCCTGGTTTCAGCCAGTCCTTCGTAGTTTAATTTGAAAAATCAGTTTACTTGCTTTTCCTTCTGAGATTCTTAGAAGTCACAGCTATTTTTGAACTTCTCCTTTAGAGCACCTCCAGTCCCAAACTGGTGAAGAGCAGAATGGAGCTGATCTCTTCCAATATGTAGGGCTGCTGATGCCAACTTATGGATAATAATGGATGTGTCCAGACGAATCCAGATTGGTAAAGATTTCAAGGCAAAGGCTGCTAATTAGAACCAGCACAGGAGCAAAAACTCACCTCAGCAACTGTGGAGAGTTAAATAATTGTAGCCTAGGTCTTCAACTGTGATTTTGTACCTTAATATTCCTGAGAGATAAGATGTAGGATATTTCAGCACATCCTTTTTTTTTTTTCTTTTTTGATTTTTTTTAGAACCTATTTTTAAGCAACCTCCATACTCAATATAGGATTCGAACTCATAACCCTAAGATCAAGAATTGCATGCTCCATTGACTGAGCAAGGCCAGTCCGCCCCCCTTGTATTCTTTCTTAATAATCTGGTATTAATATTACAGACTGTGGGTTTCCTAGAACACTACTCTCTTGTTGACCAATTTGGTTCTGTTTTGAACATCTGACCTCATAGCAAAGAGAATAGTTTTTAAACCTGAGAAGATGTTGTAAAAAATTGTATTTATATACATTCTTTCTGTTTTTTTGTTTTGTTTTGTTTTATTGCTGTTCTCTGTTTCAAGATGCCTTTGCAGTTTTGCTAAATGCAAACTAACAACTCTCAAGGCCACGACAGAAGAGAAATCATGACTGCTTAAAGCCTAGAAGACTGCCCTTAATAGAGTAATCCCCAATTGTTGTTTGAAATGCTGAGAACATTGCTGCGGAGGAGACTTTTCTCTTATCCCACGAAATACTACTGCCTGCTTCTTGTTTTTTCCGTAGTCACCTTCTCTGTTTTGCGAATTCATCAGAAGCCCGAATTTGTAAGTGTTGGACATTTGGAGCTGGTTGGAGAGAATCCTAGCAGTAATATTAATTGTACCAAAGTTTTACAGGGTGATGTAGATGAAATCCAAAAGGTACAGCTTGAAATTCTAACAGTGAAGTTTAGGCAGCGCCCTCGGTGGACAACCAGTGACTATATAAACATGACCAGAGATTGTAATTCATTCATCAAGAGGCGCAAATACATCATGGAACCCCTTAGTAAAGAAGAAGCAGAATTTCCCATAGCATATTCTATAGTAGTTCATCACAAAATTGAGATGCTTGACAGGCTCCTGAGGGCCATCTACATGCCTCAGAATTTCTACTGCATTCACGTGGACAAAAAATCCGAGGATTCCTTCTTGGCTGCCGTGCTTGGCATTGCGTCCTGCTTCAGTAACATCTTCGTGGCCAGTCAGCTAGAGAGTGTGGTATATGCCTCATGGAGTCGAGTTCAGGCTGACCTCAACTGCATGCAGGACCTCCATAGGATGAGTGCAGACTGGAAGTACTTGATAAATCTTTGTGGCATGGATTTTCCTATCAAAACCAACTTGGAAATTGTCCGGAAGCTCAAATCACTAATGGGTGAAAACAACCTAGAAACTGAGAGAATGCCATCCAACAAAAAAGAAAGGTGGAAAAAGCATTTTACAGTTGTTAATGGAAAGCTGACCAACACAGGGACTGACAAAATGCATCCACCTCTTGAAACACCTCTATTTTCAGGCAGTGCTTATTTTGTGGTCAGTAGGAAGTATGTAGAATATGTGCTAAAGAATGAAAAAATCCAAAAGTTTATGGAGTGGGCAAAAGACACATACAGCCCTGATGAGTACCTCTGGGCCACTATTCAGAGGATCCCTGAAGTCCCAGGCTCGCTGTCCTTAAGCCAGAAGTATGACATGTCTGACATGCATGCAATCGCAAGGTTTGTCAAATGGCAGTACTTTGAAGGTGATGTTTCCAAGGGTGCCCCCTACCCACCGTGCAGTGGGGTCCATGTGCGTTCTGTGTGTGTTTTTGGAGCAGGTGACTTGAACTGGATGCTGCGCAAGCACCACTTATTTGCCAACAAGTTTGACACAGACATTGACCTCTTTGCCATCCAGTGTTTAGATGAGCATCTGAGGCATAAAGCCCTGGAGACATTAAAACACTGACTGTTCATTTTGGGCAACGTTAGAAATAAGAAGACACGTGCATGAGATACACCCCATCTGATTCTTCTGCCCAGTAATAAACATCAGAGAAACTATAGGGGGCGCTCTTTGGGTTGGGGACTCCAATTAGAAATGTCCTTCGAAACTGTGGTTTCTGCGGAGCACAGTGGGTTAGAAAGGTTATAGCATCAAATGTTGACCTAGAGTTAGCAGGGGCCCTGACAGGTTGGGAGGCACTGGGGGGGGGGGGGGGGGCGCTGGCTCAGGTGGCTGGGGAAGAGGCTGAATGCAAAAACCAGCCTGTTAAAAGAACTCAGGGACTTAACAAAATGACTAAGATTTCATCTGTGCCAAAATTACTTTGAGAGCTTTAATGATGACAATTTTCTTGGTTTGAATAAATTTGCAGCAACAACCAATTGTAAGGGTGTAATTTATCTTGCAGGTTTTATTTGGTGAAATAGAAATTTGACTTTAAATGGTCCTTGTAAATAATTTACTTTCTGCTGTAACATTGTGCTGTGTAGCATATCAGTATGCATTGTCTCAGGGAACTTGAAAAAAATGAGCTTGATTGAATGTGAATATTTCTAATTTTCGCTTCTAACAATGTATATATGTTTTTAAAAACAACAACAAAAAAGTAGCACTGTCTAGCTTAGTTGATTCTATGAATCATCTTATTAGAAAAGATATCTTAAGTTATTTAAAAAGCTGAGATATCTTTATTATTATAAATTACAGAGAAACTCAGAGAAATTCCATTTTTCCAAGTATTTGTCTCTACTCACCCCCACCCTCATCTCCTCAGACCCTGCTATCAAGATGTATGAAAACTTGTTTCCATAATTCCCCAGAATACTGCCTCAGTTCTCTTATGTGACCCAAGACAGAAAGAGTGTTGTATGTATGGGCAGTGGAGATCTAAGACAGAAAGGAGGAGGTAGGCATGAGGAGTTGGAGGAGAGGCAGCCTATTTGGGCAATTTCTGAGATCTTTGATGAATGTTTAGCAGTCAGTACTATTTCCAGATAGTAAGGCTATTGCTCTTTGGATCCACTTATGCCCAGCTTCCCAGGGACAACTTAATGTCACCTGTGTCTCTATTTCAAAGGACTGGCTGGCTTCTGTTGTCCTTGCTTCTGCGTGGTACCTGCCCCTTGGTTGTTGTTTAGCCCTTGGATTGTAAGTTTCCTTCTTCCTCAGAACCCATGAGGAGGGACCCAAACCCTGTGCCACATACATACTTGAAGGCCTGATAATTGTGAAGGGAACATCAGGTTTGGGGCAGATTGTTTCAGTGTTGATATTCACAGCCTACGGTTTCTGCTCTACTTTTCCACCAAAAGACAAATGATTTGAAGTTGCCATTGTGCTGTCTCCTATCTCAAAGTAAATGAAAATTAGAAAGAAAAAAAAGAAAACGTGTTCTTTTGCTAACCTGATACTGTTCAGCCAGAGATCTAAGAGGAAATGTGATGCTTTATCAGTTTCCAGACACTCAACTGAGAAAATGATTTTATTCCTTAAAGTTAGAGAGCATTTTCATTTTACGGAGAGAGCTTTGTTGTGCTGACCCTCCTGAATGAAATTTTCACATTTTTAAAATCTTTATCGTCATGTGTAAACATGCAAGTCAGTAGATTGGTGTGCTTTGCATGATTAGGACAGACATTGTTGGGCCAAGAAAAACATACTCTGAAAACTCAAAGATAATGTACATGAGGGCATAAGACGATAATGCCTTCTCTTTTGCCTTCTAAATCGGTTTGCTCTTTTAATGCATGTCAAATGTTTCTCCCATGCTCTCTTAGCAGGAGATTTTATCTATAGATGAGTCCTTTTTTTCTCTGAAATTCGTGGTATTCATTGACAAATACTTTGTGTCTATGTCTTATATTTTTACTTAATTCATGGTGTCTGGTTTTATGCACATTTTTTCATTTATTTTGAAAATTTGCAAATTTATAAAAAATTTAAAAATAATAGTACAGTGAACGCCATATAACCCTCACCTGGAATCTTTGGTTGTTAACATTGTGCCCTATTTGCTTGGATTATATGGATTTTGGAATTTAACAAAATTGAAGATTAAGTCTATCTTTAATTTATTAATATCCAATGTTATTTATTTCAACACTCTTATTGTAGTGTGACTGCATCTGACTTGCATTTAAAATTGAGCGGTTTTGAGAGATTTTTCTCCACCAAAGATATAAAAATAAGACTTGAGAGTCTCACTTCCCAAGTACCCCACTAAAACTCTGGACCTACTGTCTTCTATATAGCAGTGGTACTTCAGTATTCTAAATGGCACTTGGTGGGACATGTCTGAACATTACCCTATTGCTAATGTCTATTACAGGGATTATATAGAATTTGTTTATTGTGACTTCCTTTTGTACATTTTAGCATAACTTAAAGCAAATAAAATTCATACTGCCGGGACGTGGGGTGATGGGCTGCCTCAGTCAGTAGCGCATGCGACTCTTGATCTCAGGGTATAGAGATTACTTAATAAAATCTTTAAAAATAAAATAAAATTCATACTATTGGGACAAGCAATTTGAAGAACCAAAAAGATGGTTTCAAAAGGAAGCAAAAATGCAAGTTCTTTGAGAAAGATATAGAAATTATTTAAATTGTTTCCTATATGTCAGTTATTAAACACTGCTTTTACTGTCACTTAGGGTCTTATGTAGGGAATTATTAGGATTCATTCACAAAACAAACTGCAATTTTGAGATGGAAGTTTTATTCTAGTTAATGACATACTGCATCAGATTAACATATTACTTACAAAGAGCAAGAGTTAACAAAAACAGTTCTTCTATAGGCAGTTACCTAGGCTCTTCCACACCATAGTAAAAAAACTGTTAAGCTTTGCAAATGTGAATTGTTGGGGAGGGAAAAATTTTAGTCTACCCAGTAAGGTTCTAGCTGGCCTGAGAATCAAACTGACATGAGACCAAGTAAGGAGAAATTAACAAGAGAAAGTCAAAGAGGGGTGCCTGGCTGGCTCAGTAGAGCCTGTAACTCTTGATCTTGGCGTCATGAGTTTGAGTCCCACATTGGGCATGGAGCCTACTTTAAAAAAAAAGAAAAAAATCAAACTAAGTTTAATAAATAACGTGTACCTTCTGTGTACATGGCAGAGACCCAAGTAAACAGTTAAGTCCCTGACTGATGCCATTGCCTTAAACATCAGCTCTAGTTAAAGACAAAAGGTTTTGGAGGTAGAGAGGGCATTATGGGAGGTTACCAAAAAAAGCACAATAAACCAAGGTAAGGTTATTATGCAGATTTAAGTCCATGCCTTTTCAATTGATACGTTTCTAGAGATTTAGAGTCATCCTCTTCTTGGTATCGAAGGAGACACCCTTAAAGGGAGATTTCTCTTGTATATATAAATGTCTCCTAAAAGGGTAACTTCTCAGTTTTCAGAGTTTTCTGTGTCTGTAGTTTCTTTAAAAAAAATATCAGCATAGGGGTACTTGGGTGGCTCAGTAAGGTAAACTTTGACTCTTGATTTCAGCTCAGGTCACATGGTCTGAGTTGTGAGATCAAGCCCCACATCAGGCTCTGTACTCTCCTTAAGATTTTCTCCCTCTCCCCACTGTTCATGTGAGCTCCATCTCTCTCTCTCTCAAAATAAATATTTATGAAAAAAAATAACCAGCTTAAAAATTGAATATGCCAAAGAGGCAAATTTTGGGGCAGCAAAATCTGCTTCCCCTACAGAAGCATTATTGTCTCCAAACTTGGATTTGTATCATTCGTCAAATACAGTTCACTCTAATGTAAGTAGATGTTCTTTTGTAGTTATTTAGTGGAAGAGGAAACCATGTTTTAATTTATTAAAACTGTAGGGTCCATTAAACTGGATTGTTGTAGTTTGCTTAGAAAATAAGTTAATTCTCATTACGTTAAATACAAAACAAATGAAACACTGTTTCATGGCAAGTGGGGCTACCATAGGTTTTACTCTTTTGATTGTGGGCATGACTGAATGCATTTGTAACTAGTCATATCACTATTAAAATCAACCATTTAGAAACCAATGCCTTGTCTCACAAATTATTCTTTTTTCCTTAGTTACCAGCACTCAGATTTAGTAGTTGATGTGATATTTTGTAATCAAGCAGTGTTGTATATGAGTATTGATTAAAAACATCAATTCTCCAGGCAGAAATGTCTGAGAGGAAGAGGGTGTGACAGTGGTAGAAAATTTAACACAGATGATGCAAAATATTCAGACGGGGGCCTTTAGAAGAATGCAGTGTCTGTTGATGGGAGGGGTGAGGGAGGGCAGTTTTCCAGTCAGTTCCATATCAATGACCACAAATACTAAAGATCTGCTATTTGCTGTGGTTTGTGTGTGGGGGGATGCAACTGAGGGAAAGGAACCCCCTCAAAAAAAAATATCAAGTGCCCGCTCAAATGTCCTCCCAATTGATCTGTTAAAGCCTTCTGGTGCTCTTTGGCCTCAATTTAGATGAAACACACTTTAGAGAGTGACAATATTGATTAACCTTAGATCTTGCTCTAATAACTTGAAAATTTTAATATATATCCTTTATAAGCTTGCTTGCCAAAGATTTAATTTTTAATATGTGCTTTCTTAAAGTTTTCAGGGCTTATCATCAGAATATTGATTTAATATTTTTGATGCAATAAGATTGAAACTAGAAATGACTTAGAGCTATTGGGGAGGATAAAACTTCATTACTGCAGATTATATTTTTGTCCAAATAGAAAGCCCAAAATATATTAGGAATTTTATAAAATTAACCAATATAACCAGATATTCAAAGATTAATAGGTTTCCCATATTTGAGCAAAAAATAATGGTTTTAAAATATAATTGGATTATGTTACTATTCATCATGGCAACAAGCTCAGTAAAATGTTTGAACATAAGATGTGTGTAAGACAAATAGACTTGTATAGTGGAAAACTACATTGCACTCCAAGACAAATATTTCAAACATGACCTTTCCCAAAGCAGTCCATCTGCTAAATGGAAGTCTAAACATATTCTCAAAGGTTAGTAAAATTGTTCTAAATTTCATCTGAGAGAAAAAATGTGCAAGGATAGCTAGGAGGGGTGCCCGGGTGGCATAGTTAAGTGTCCAACTCTTGATTTCAGCTCTTTCCTCTGGGTAGGCTTGCAATTTTTGAAGGCCATAGGCCGCTGCAGCCTTCTTTGCCTGGCAAAGCAATAAAACTATCTTCCTCTTAATCCCAAATTCTCTCTTTAGGTTAAATTTGGGTTCTGAAGCATGGGGGTAGGTTTTCGACAACAGAACCTTCAGAATACAGGAAGGGAAAGGCAAATTTATTTTATTCAACAAGCCCGTATTGGAGAACACTGATTAAAGCCTCATAACCACCAAAATCCAGAGTGATTAAAAATGAAATAAACTAGATGAACATACCAGTGATGATCTGCATGTGATGGAATTTTCCAGATTCTTTAATAAACAGATTATAGATTTAACTAAAAGTATGTATCTTCTGAATATGAGAAAGCAAAAGGCAATCAAAACTGGAAAACTAGCTAACAATTTTTGAAAGAGGGGGGCTGAATACTTTAATATGGAAATATTTTATTCTAATATTTTTTAAAAAGCCTTATTAAGATAGAAATCATATATCATGCGATTCACCTATTTAAAATGTACAGTTTGATGGTTTTTAATAAAAATTAGCTTTAGACACAACACAATTAGCTTTAGAATATTTTTATCACCAAAAAAACAAAGAATAGCCAGGGGGACATCCTCAGTGGTTGAGCGTTTGCCTTTGGCTTAGGTGATCCTGGGGTCCTGGAATCAAGTCCCACATCCGGCTCCTCTGAGCAGGGTGGTCTCTCCTCATTACCCCTAATAAACTAATAAATCTTTTAAAAGCACTAAAATGCCAAGAGTAAGATTAACAAAGGGTGTTATGACCCATAGAAGATGAAGTATAAATGGTGATTATGAAATACTGATATTCCGGACACCTGGGTGGCTCAGTGGTTGAGCCTTTGGCTCAGGGCGTGATCCTGGAATTCTGGGATGGAGTACCACATTGGACTTCCTGCGTGGAGCCTGCTTCTCTCTCTGCCTCTCTCTCTGTGTCTCTCATGAATAAATAAATAAGATCTTAAAAAAAAAAAAAAGAAATACAGATATTCAATACAAATAATCCAAATTAAAACAATTTAACTTTTATACATACCAAATTAGCAGGGTTTTTTTAAGGGGGTTTTAATATTCACCTTCATAATTATTAGTGATCAGGATCTACATTTATTTAAATGCAGTGTTAGTCCATATCCTTATTTATGATGAAATGTAAAATTACACAAATCTCCAATGATAGAGAAATAAATGTACATTTTTTTAATATTCATATGATGGGGTATTGTGGAATGTTCTTATAGTATACCTAGTGCCATGGCAAATTACTATAGGTTAACGGAAGTAAACTGGAGGCTATATATATATCAATTATGAAAAAAAATGATATTGAACACAAAGGAGCATTCAGAATTTCCCTGAAATATCACATCTTGATATTTTGAGAGCAATTCCTTCCAGGTGTATAAAATTGTTGCCTGCCAAAAAGTTATTTGGAGCATTTTCCATGTACAGTTTGCCTCACGGAAACTTATTAAGGATCCTCACCCCCAGCATTTATTGGAGGGAGGGAGGAGCCCTCTTTTCTCCCCATTTCTCTTTAACCCAGAAATGTTTTTGGCTTTAAGCTTCGGTGCTCAACAATATGTCCCAAAGCCCTGTCTTCCGGGAAGCCCTGTAAGACAGTTTACCTGTATATCCTGATTGGAGAAAATCCTAGAAAACTAACCAGAAGATTAACTTAACTGATCCTATAAGGGCACTGTCAGCCTGGCTTCAAGATCCCAGGACATTTAGATTGGCACCAGTTTTGCCTACAATGCCTTTGAAGGTATGTACGGAATTTCGTTATCTGATGCCAGATAAATGATCATTTAATTGGTCTAATTCTTTAGCTGCATACCAATGCAAAACAAATGTTCCCTTCAGCAGGCAGACTTGAAAATAGACTCTGGTGTCATCCAGCTGCACATCTGATCAATCGTGGGAGGAACTTGGATGCAGAGTACCAGTGCAGAAGGAGGAGCCTATTTAACCCAAGAATTTGGTACATTTCATGGAAAGGCTCAATTACCTTCAAGATCAGCTAAGACACAGAAACAAATTTTTTTCTTTAAAAAAAAATGTGTTTTGTGTTTTGGGACATTTTTAAAGATTTATTTCTGCAAAACTAATCACTAGCCTAAACACTAACTGGGTATATAGAACTTACTCTCTTTGTCCTCAGACTTATTAGTAGACTTTTTTGGCCCAGTCAAAATTTTTTCATTTAACTTTCTTAAAAGGAGAAATATTTTCTTTTGGGGAAGCTTTCTGTACTTCCCCACCCAAAGAAACATGCTCCTTCAAATATGTCCCTTAGCTAATGATAACAGCTAACCTTCATCCAGCATTTCCTTACTACACATTCCAGGCACCTAGCACCTTCTTTCACTTCACAGCCACTTTGAGAGCACATGCTAGTCTTGACCTGTTTTCAAAGGAGCCAAAGAAGTATATGAACCTGTAGTAAATGGCATCTGATAAAGCAAAAAGGTTTTATCTGATCTGTTTTTCCATCTGAAGATTCATTCTATCTCCTTCCCCAGACCTTGCCCTACTTTGAGTGTCTTTGGTCTTTAAACACACGAACACATTGAGGAATAAAAGGTGGAAGCAAGAAGAATTAATTCTTGAGCCTTGGCTGAATCACCCCCACGAGGACGGGGAGTGAGGAAGAGAAAGAGCAGAAGTGGACACTGTGGTGAACATCACTCCAGTGAGAGCCACGCCAAGGAGGAGAGCCGGGTGAGAAACCCTGAGTCACAATAGTCCTAAAAGTAAAAGCCAGAGAAAAGAATCTGGAAGCCACAAAAGGGAATAGCTTCAATAGGCGTGGTCAGTCTTAATACTCTAAAGCTTAGGAAGTTTGAGAAGGAAAGGTTTGGGTATAAAATATCTGGTAGTCATCAAACTCCAGTTTCCAGAGATGGAGTCCATCTAAGTAGGCAAGTGTTGCTTCTCTAGCTGATGTAACTAATACACCCGCCCAAACACACCAGAAAGGGTAGTCTCAGGACTGTGAGGAACCAGAGGCTTGTTTGGTGAGCCTGGGAGGCCTATAGCGCTGGCTTTGGTGTTGCTGAGGGAATTCTGTACACAGCTGGGTTTTGCTGAAGAATCTGAGAGGAGGAGGTACAAGCTTCAAAGACCACAGAGCATTGTTGGGGGCAGGGTGGTGGGTAGGCCGACAGTCTGTGGAGAAAGCAAGGGGAGGCTGTAAAGGGAGTCTTACCCCTCTTGATCTCAGGTGACCAGCCATCTGGGTTTGCCTAGGACTGAGGAGGCGCCCAGAGCCAGGACCCCAAATGCTAAAACCAGGATGAGCTGGTCATGGAACCTTTGTCTTACCCTCCAAATCTTCAGGAAAATCTACATCAGTGCTTTGAGAGTGGAATTTATATTTTCTGGGTGTTGGCACTAGAAATTGGCCTGGAGGTAGGCACAGAGAAAGAAGAGCAGCGAGGGGTGGCTCGAGTAAGAGAGAATGATAAGGGAGCAGGAGCATGGCAGGGGGATGACATCTTCTCATGCAAACTGAGAAGCCCAACTCAAACTCCCACCTCTGAGGGGGTCTTTGTGGGCAGAGTTGGTGGATGGGGAGAAATCAGGACAAGCCTAACCCAGCTGGCTCCAACGATGGCATGCCTATCAGTGCAGGCAGTGAATTACACTGCAGGTTCTACTTTGGAAAACCCTTCTATGATATATCCAGTTACTGAGGTTACCAACCCAAGAGGCATCCTGAGTTTCCAACTTTCCTCCAGCCAGTCACTAAGATCTCTCTTCCAACAGTGCCTTTTCAAGTTCTCTACTCTTGTCCTCAAGCCCAGCTCAGTTCCTTTCCATCTCTCACCTGGAGCATTGACCCTTTCCACGCTGCCTGTTCTTAAATGTTGGCTTCCAGAAAATGTCACCAACACAATCTGGTTGCAAGACAGAACAGAGTTGATTGCTCACTACGGTAATGGAGAGCTTCCATCTCCAGGTTACTGGTAGCATCTCAGAGGGAAGAGAACTAAGTGGGGCTCTTTAGGAGTTTTTAATCTGGTTAAGTTGGGTCTGACAATGTGGGATCTTGGCTAATGCTAGTAACAGAATAGTCTAGGATCAGAAGACATAGTAATCTGTGTGAGTGTAAATGGTTTTGCCTCTCTCCTCCTTACCTTATCTCTCACTCTTCCAAACCAATAACAGCAAGAACAACAAAAATAGCAATAATAGTAGCAGTAAATACTTACTTGTCATCCTGTGCCAACATTTTAGAGATATTTGCCCATTCAATCCTTCACCACCCACAGTCTGATGGGCACGAGCATGGCCATCCATATTGTACAAATGCAGGAATGAAGCAACTCAACCTTTTTAGTGTTGAATAATATTCCATTTTCTGAGTATACCATGGGTGTTATTTATTCATTTGCCCACTGAAGGATATCTTGGGTGCTTCTAAGTTTTGGAGATGCTGAAGAAAGCAGCTATAAACATCTGTGTTCAGGTATTCATGTGGGCATAAGTTTTCAACTCTTTTTTTGTAAATACCAAAGAACACAATTGCTGGGTTGTGTTGGTAAGACTTGTGTCTAGTCGGGATCCCTGGGTGGCGCAGCGGTTTGGCGCCTGCCTTTGGCCCAGGGCACGATCCTGGAGACCCGGGATCGGATCCCACGTCGGGCTCCCGGTGCATGGAGCCTGCTTCTCCCTCTGCCTGTGTCTCTGCCTCTCTCTCTCTCTGTGACTATCATAAATAAATTAAAAAAAATTAAAAAAAAAAAAAGACTTGTGTCTAGTTATGTACGAAGCCCCCAAATTGTGGTCAGCAGTGGCTATACCATTTCACATTCCCACCAGCAATGAACGAGAGTTCCTGTTGCTCCAATCTTCAACCAGCATTGGGTATTGTCAGTGTTCTAGATTTTGGCCATTCTCGTAAGTCTGTAGTGGCATATCGTTGTTTTAATTTGTAATTCCCTGATTACAGTGAGGTGGAGCATCTTTTCTTTATTCCATTTTTTTTCTTTTTTCCATGGAGCATCTTTTCATATGCTGATTTGACATCTGTCTCTCTTCCTTTATCTGTCCAAGTCTCTTGCCCATTTTTAGAATTAGGTTGTATATAGTGTTTGTAATTGGCTTTTAAGAGTTCTTTGTGGGATCCCTGGGTGGCTCAGCAGTTTAGCACCTGCCTTTGGCCCAGGGCGCGGTCCTGAAGTCCCGGGATTGAGTCCCACTTAGGGCTCCCGGCATGGAGCCTGCTTCTCCCTCTGCCTGTGTCTCTGCCTCTCTCTCTCTCTCTCTCTCTCTCTCTCTCTGTCTATCATAAATAAATAAATAAATAAATAAATCTTTAAAAAAAAAGAGTTATTTGTGTATTTTGGGTAAAAATTCTTTATCAGATACATCTTAGGCAAATATCTTCTCTCTATAACTCAACTTTTTAACAAAAAAATACACGTTAAAATGTTAAATTAGTAGCTGATATTGCTCCTTGGGAACAGGGACTGTACTTCATTTTTGTATTTGTAGGCCTGGCACAGAGCATGATGTACAATAAATGCTCGTTAAATACGTGGTGCATGAATAAAAGCAGTTAATTTGCTTAATCCTGATTAACCTCCTTAAGGAAAAAAAGCCTCCTCTTAGATATATTTTTTCCTCTCAAATCGACAGAAATTGTAACAGCAGAAGGGAAAAAATATAAATTTACTCACAAACATCTAACATTTGGTTAAATTCAGCTTGTTTTCATTCTCACTGTAAAAAACAAAACAAAACAAAACAAAACAAAAACCTTTGCTGAAAAGGAAATGCTGTACCTGAATTAAAGCATTCTGTCCTCCTCCCCCCCCAATATGTCTCTTCAGGAAATTTGATCTTTTTGGAATCTGATGTTCTTTCCTCACTGCCTAAGCATGTGACTGAGGTAACTGGAGAGTAAAACCAATCCAGCTTGTGTGGTCAAAAAGTTTGAGTCTCTGGCAGGTGGAGGGAGGATGTTCCTTTTGTTCACTAGGAGAGGGCATGTGGGAGGAGGAGGAGGAGGCAGTGTATGCTCCTGGGTCCCTGGGTGCATTTTTTCCCAAGCCATTTATAGAAACTCCACAAAGGAGGTCAGGGTACACCTGTTTCCTACGAAGCTTGACTGCATTTTGTATGAGGTGCAAGCAAGGAAGCAGGGATGGGGAATAAAAATAGGGAAGATGTCGGTGTGCAAAAACTCAGGGGAAAGGGGAACTTGGCTGGCTCAGTTGATAAACCATGAACTCTTGACCTTAGGGTTGTGAGTTTGAGCCCCCCATTGGGTGTAGAGATTACTTTAAAAAAAAAAACTCAGGGGAAAAAATACGCTCATTCTTGGCTTAGGACTAGTAACAACAAACCAGTGGGATAGGAGAGAGGAAAGCTTTCCCTAGAATCTTTCCACATTACTATCGCATGATAGGGGGTTGTGGGGAATGACTTGATTCAGCAGTGCTGTGTCATTTTTTAAATTAATTAATTAATTTTTGAAGATTTTATTTATTTGTTTAAGAGAAAGAGCATGAGCAAGGGGAGTAGCAGAGGGAGCAGGACAAGCAGATGCCCCGCTGAACGGGGAGCCCACCACCTCAGGGCTCCATCCCAGGACCCAGAGATCATGACCTGAGCTGAAGGCAGATGCTTAACCAATTGACCCACCAGGCACCCCTACTGCTACATCGTTTTAATAGCAGACTCTGGCAAGAGTGTGACTTTCATTCAAATGGGCTTTCCCCAACCTGGGCACTATTAACATTTTGCACCAGATGATTCTTTGTTTCAGGGGTGGAGACTGTCCTGTGTATTTTAAGATTTTATCAGCATCACTGGTCTCTAAGTACTACATGCCAATAGCACCCCCCTTCCCCTCCAGTTGTGACAAACAAGGATACTTCTAGATATTGCCAATGTCCTCTGGGGAGCAAAATCATCTCTGCTTGAGAGGCACCGATTTATAGGAAGAATTCAATTTCCATCACAGTGCCTGGGCAGAGTGTCTACTATATGAAAATTCACTGAGTAGGTATTAGATTTACCCTGGTGAACCAAAAACTCATGGTTGCTGCCAGTATGCAACTTAAATCTGATGGGTTCGAAAATAAATGGATGGATGTTGGATGTCTCAGTAGGTAGATGTTACTTCTCTTAGGAATCTGCCAGTATTTAGAAGTGTATGTCATCCAAAACTACTTCCTTTCTAGGCAATCATAGAAGGTAAAAGAATCCTTGTGTGAGGGCAGACCAAGTAGTCCACATTAGATCCTAATAATCAAGAAAAAACAAAATGATACCTATCAAAAGTATGATGGGGTCCTGGAAGTATATAGAAACTAGTTATATCAATGACCCTTAAATACTAGAACTGCTTCAGAAGCAAATGAGGTTCCTTAAAAAAAAAGGGGGGGGGTTGCCTTTGTGGCTCAGTGGTCTGCCTTTGGCTCAGGATCCTGGGATTGAGTCCTGCATTGGACTCCCAGAGAGGAGCCTGTTTATCCTTCTGTTTATGTCTCTGCCTCTCTCTGTGTGTCTCTCATGAATAAATAAATAAAATCTTAAAAAAAATACAGGTGTCTAGGCCACACCTTATGTTTCAAAATCCATGAAGGTAAACCAGGTACAGTGGATTCTTGTTTTTCTTAGTGCTTAAGTCACTGCAAACACTGAATTAGCAAATACTGCTGCAATGAGAAATACAGGCTTAGGTTCTTGAGAACCTCTGGTCACAACATTTTTCTCAACTGGCCATTTGTATCTCACAGGTTTTTGTCTGCAAACTTCTTATAAAATAAGCCAATCTCATCGGCATTGAAATCTGCTCCCCCAGGGACACCTGGGTGGTTCAGTGGTTGAGCATCTGCCTTTGGCTCAGGGTGTGACCCTGGGATCCTGAGATCGAGTCCCGCATCGGGTTCCCCACAAGGAACCTGCTTCTCCCTCTGCCTGTGTCTCTGCTTCTTTCTCTGTGTCTCTCATGAATAAATAAAATCTTTAAAAAAAAAAAAACCCTGCTCCCCCACACACCCCTTTTCCTGTAAAATACTGAGCAGATATTTATAAATTCTTTCAAAGCCTCCTCATCTGCAGAACCAGCCTCCCTGCAAGCTGGACATGTTTGGGCCTTGTGGTCTTATGAAACGTGTGAGGCAGGCAGTGCTCTCCCAGAAAGCCTTGGCATTTCTTGACTCCAGATAACACACAAGCCTACAAGTCTCTTTGGTTTTCAGCCTCACAATAATGCTACCCACTATGTGCTTTCTTTTTTTCTTTTCTTAATTTGTTAGCCGCCTTTCCCTCTTTTCCATAGCTTCGTCATGCATAGCAGGTGGTCCTTCAGCACTCTCTGGAGCAGCCTCACACAGACTGGCCAATTCGCTCTTTCTTTCCTGGATGTATGATGTTGATTCATTAACACTGAGCTCACAGCCAACAGCACTGAAATTCATGCCCAATGGAAGCTTCTCTAATACATACATTTTCTCCGTATGGTTCATCTCACTTTCTTATCTTAGAAGCAGTAGACAGTACTTCCTCACTGTGCTGGGGGCCACTTTAAATGATGAAATCACCAAGAAAAAGCACAAAAATACCCCCCAAAGTGCAAAAATGCAGGGGGAAATGGGAGCACTAAATAGGCTGTGTAAAGGACGCTTGTTTACAGTATGAGAGCTGAAATGGAAGACAGAGCATCACCTCGCTCCACCTCAGCTGGGAATGTGTGCATTGAGTAATTCACATTTTTTGCCTCTCTGTCCATGAAGGTGAGTGATCACAAAAGTGCCACAAGGAATCATTTTGGAATTACAAATAAATTCAGCGAGTATGCAGATTTGCAGATATAGAATTCATGAATAAGGAGGATCAATGATATCTGTATTTTTATCAAGCTCCCTAAGGTACTGTGGTATATGGCCTAGTTGAGGAAACTCAGAATTTCTTACCTGCTGTATGTGAAGTATTGCTTCTATTTGGTATTTGATATAATAAAATTTTCTGAAGTGACCCCACCCTGTGACATTCAGGTTTATTGTTCTACTCAAACTAAAAACGTTTTTTTTTAAATCTATGCCAATGCTTTATGCTGCACCTGTGGCTGTTGACATTTTATTGGAGAAATCATTTTTATTCTTTCAACCACAGATAAGTGGAGGGATTTTAAAAATATTCTTCTAGGGGAGCCTGGGTGGCTTTGTCAGTCAAAAGTCTGATTCTTGATCTCAGCTCAGGTCTTGATCTCAGGGTTCTGAGTTTAAGCCCCACATTGGGTTCCGCACTGGGCCTGGAGCCTACTTAAAAAGGAAAAAAAAAAAAAAGAATAAAAAATATTCTATGTGATGGGAGTCCACAAAAATTAGGTTACTGCTGCAGGATTGAGATAGGAAAGATAGCTCGGATAAGTCTTTCTCTCTTGGAAAAAGGCAACTAAATCTAACGGGACAGAGACCACTGTATAATGAATATTTCTGTCTATATTTGATACTGAATAGAACTGAAATACTATGGTGGGTTTTTGTTTCTCCTTAAGTTGAAAAGAAATAATTAAAAGATTCCTTGAATAGGACATCTTCCTCTACTTATTTTCAGGATTTCCGTAATTGCAATTACTCTTGGTGTCTTTTTGTGCATAATTTGTCTATCCTGAAAATGGCAGCATCAGGGATTGTATTTGTCCCATTCACCACTGTATCCCTAACACTTGATGCAGGGACTGGGGAATACCAGGTGTTCCAAAAATGTTTTTAAATAAGAAAGAAAGAGGAAAATGAATAAACATTTGTCGAGCACTTACTATATGCTGAGCAAGTTGATATACCATTTCCTTCTCACAAGCCTATATGGTAGATGTTTTTGACTCCTCTTTACAGATCAGAAAACTGAGACTTGGAGAGGCTTTATAACTAATCCATACACCTCATTAGGCATTATTAGTCTACCTACCTTTTCTCTCTCCTTTTTTCTTGCTGGTAGCGCCTCAGTTGTGTTAAGTATCTAACACACTCCCTACCCCCCTCTCACACACTTCAGAGAAAGGCCATGCCTGCCCCACATTCCAAGTTTAAGTCCTAATTAATTTTCAACATCAGGGTAGAGTTGTTTCCTTTGTCAGTGACTAGTCTAGGGATTGACATATGACTCAGTCTGGCTAACGAGATGTGGGGACTGGTCTGCTGAAGATTGGATGTTCTGAAAAAGGTTTGAAACTCCTAAGGGGATATTGGAAAAGAAAGATTCTCTAGACTTGATATTTCCCGGATGTGATGCCATCATTTTGTGACCTGAAAGGTCAACATGGAGAAATCAAAAAGCCAGAGGGTCCCTAATGACATTACTGAGACACTGAATTAACTAGTTATGTGACCTCTGAACTTAGGTTGGAAAATGAACTTCTTTATTGCTTTAGGCATTCTGAATGAGGGTGGTATTTCCAGATGAGGCCCTGTAAACTGACATCACCAGGTAGCTAAAAAATGGCAAACCCAGATTTCATCCCACATCTGGCTCTGAAGCCTGTGTCCTTTCCACTCTACTGCACCATCTTTTGGAAGGCAAAATTGTTCAAAAAAAAAAAAAGGCCTGGAAATTTCTGAGTCCTGTGGGGAACTAAACAATGGTGATTATTCTAAACCATTCAACTGTCCACTGTAGCACATTCCTCATAGATTTGACAACAGATTCAATCCCCCGCACAGGTATATACACAGAAGTACAACATAATGCTTAAATATATTTAAATTTGTATTTTCTTCTATGATTGTCTCTATCTTTCCTTATGAATCATAAGTTCTCTGAGGGCAGTACTTGTCTTGTTTTTCCATAAATCCATACTTGTTAGTTTCCTGTAAGTTCCAAGTGATAGAATCACAAGTAAATGAACTTGAACAGTGAGAAGTGATGTTCTGGCTCCTGGAACCAAACCACAAGAGTGGAGTGGAATGGGCCTTACGGATGAATAGACCAGTGACTCATACATACATAAATACATACTCAGGCCTCTGCACTTCACAAGGCCTTTTTTTTTTTAAGATTTTATTTATTCGTGACAGACACAGAACACAGGGAGAAAGGCAGAGACACAGGCAGAGGGAGAAGCAGGCTCCATGCAGGGAGCCCGACATGGGACTCGATCCTGAGTCTTCAGGATCATGCCCTGGGCTGAAGGCAGCGCTAAACTGCTGAGCCACCCGAGCTGCCCTTAGCAAGGCTTTCTCTAGAATGTTATACCTTCAGGTTTCCCTACTTGGCTGAGACTATGACCGTTGGCCACTTCCAAGTCGATAGTTACATGGTTCCTGACAAGTGAGAAAACAGGCTCTTCTTTAGCTTTTACAGAAACATCTTGAAGAATGTTCCTGATTGGTTGGGCTTGGGTCGTATGCCCATTCCTGAGCCAATCACCATGGCCAGGCCACCATGACTAGTACACCCGGGGCTGTATGTCCGCTTCTGTGTTTAGAGGGATGGATATGTTACAGGAAAGAACTCATAAAGGAGAAGGGCCATCCTATCCTCTTGAGGATGTCTTCTCCGGCTGTGAGCTGAGTTGCGGGCAAACAGTGATCCTACAAATAGCTATAAATTCATCTGTCACTGGTCGCAAATGAGCACACATGGTGTGGTATGCACACACCATGCTCTTTCCCAATTTTAGAACTCCATGCAGACACCATGAGAAGTGTTCCTGCACCAATATTTTATTTTACTTTTATCAATTTTATTTATTTTGAGAGAGGAAGAGAGAGAGAGGGCAAGCAGGGGGAGCGGCAGAGGGAGAAAGAATCTTAAGTAGACTCCTCGCTGAGCATGGAGCCTCATTTGGGGCTTAATCCCACCACCCTGAGATCATGACCTGAACCAAAACCCAAGAGTCAGAGGCTTAACTGACTAAACCACCCAGGCACCCCCAGCACTAATATTTTAGAGCTGGGAACCTTTACCTCTCAACCCTTCTGCTCACATGCCCAGTCTTGGTGATTGCCAGATAACAAGGACCTTTCCCCCACCCCCTCACAAATAATTCCATATACCAGCTTGCACATGTTAATATGATCAATACCGAGCAGCCCAGGCTTCGGTATCATAACAAATCATCACAAATTCAATGCCAACACAAACATACTCCTTTATGGTTCTGGAAGCTGGTAGTCTGCAAACAGGTTCACTGAGCTGAAGTCAAGGTGCCTGCAGGACTGTTTCTTCTCCCTCTCTAGGGCAAAATCTCTTCCTTTTCTGCCTTGACTGGATTCCTTGCATTCCTGGGCTCAGGGCTTCCCTCCTCCCCTTCCCTGAAGCCAGGGAGGAGCTTCTTCAAATTTTTTCTTCTGTCATCGCATGACCGCATGACCGTCTCTCTGACTGACTTCTGTGTCCCTTCTACTAGGACCCTGTGAGTACATTGAGCCTACTCGGGATAACCTGAGATAATCTCCTTACCTCAAGGCCCTTAATTTAATCATACCTGCAAAGTCTCTTTTACATAGTTATAGGTTCTGGGGTTTAGATGAAGGCATCTCTGGGGGTCATTGTTCATAATCCATGCTACCACTCCCTTTTACTAAATTAACAATATATATAAATCAAGAGAGAAATTATAAATCAAGATGTTTGCTTTAGATTAGTAAAAAAAAAAATGATTGAAAACCTATCACTCATCAAGCAGTCCTTGTTTAGCTCTAAAATTTTTCCCTTAAAATTTTGTTGCCTGAAAAATACACTAGAAAGTCTTAAAAGTTTTTTTGAGGTATAATGTACATGTAATAAAGTATGTATACTCTTAAAACAGCTGGATTTTGTTTTTGTATATGTATTCCTATACCCAGAAACCATACCCAGAACAAGACAGAGGACATTTTTAAAAAAGATTTTTATTTACTTATTTGAGAGAGAGAGAACACACAAGGGAAAGGGAGAAGCAAGCTTCCCAATGAGCAGCGACCCCAATGTAGGGCTTAATCCCAGGACCCTGGGATTATGACCTGAGCCAAAGGCAGACTCTCAACCACTGAGCCACCCAGGTGCCCCGAGTTCTTTTACCTTTAGCTTCTTTTGCTCAATATCAGGTCTGTGAGATCTATCCATATTGTTGCAGGTAACAGTAGCTTGTAGCTTCTTCTTCTTTTTTCAATTACTGTGTAAAATTCCACTGTATGAATACCTTAACCATTTTTCCAATCTAGTGTTGATGGATATTGGGTTTGTTTCTAAATGGGAACTATTAGGAATAAATCTGCTACGACTGTATTTCTGAACATCAGAAAAAGATTTTAATAGATAGTGAAAAAAAGAAACCAAATTCTCAGGCACTTCAACATTTGAAATCTCACAGACTTCGAAATTTGGCTCATCCATTAAGATGTGGATCAAATATGCCCCCCTGAACCAGAAGTCATCTCCATCTCAGTGAGTGTCAAGTATTTTGACCTCTGCACTCCCACATCCATATTTGTTATTCTTCTACCTCTTCACCTGAAAAAGATAATGACAATGGACAATTTCAAGAAAATCTTATTGTATATATTTCTGTGTACACACTTATATGCTCATATTTGTTTATATAAAAAGAATTCTCTACAAAGTGTCCTGCACCTTGTTCTTTTTACTTATTGATAAACTTGTATATGTTTTGATAAAAGATTTTATTTAATTATTTAATTAATTTATGGGGGAGAGCATGAGAGAGAAGCAGAGAGAGTGCATAGTAGGGGGAGGGGCAGAGGAGGAGGGAGAGAATCTCAAGCAGACTCCCAGTTGAGTTCAGGGCTTGATCTCATGACCCTGAGATCATGACCTGAGCTGAAACCAAGAGCTGGAAGCTTAACCACTTAACTGACTGAGCCACCCAGGTGACCCAATAGTATGTACTTTTTTGTATGTTGTTAGGTATTGCCAAATAATCCTCCAAAAAGTTGTAGTATTTCAACCTCTTAACAAAGGTATATGAGAGCTTCTATTTCTTCTATACCCTGAGTATCAAGCTTTAGAATACATGTTAATCTGGGGTGCCTGGCTGGCTCAGTTGGAAGAGCATGTGACTCTTGATCTCAGTATCATGAGATCGAGCTCGACATTGGGCCAGAGAGATTACTAAAAATAAATAAACCAAAAAACAGAGGCACCTAGGTGGCTCAGTTGGTTGTCTGCCTTCAGCTGAAGTCGTGGTCCCATGGTCCTCATATGGAGCCCCACATCAGGCTCCCCACTCAGCAGGGAGCCTGCTTCTTCCTCCTCCTCTGCCTGCTGTTCCCTTTGCTTGTGCTCTCTCTATCAAATAAATAAACACAATTTTTAAAAAGAAACTAAAAAATAAATATGTGCTAATCTGCTAGGTGGAAAAATAATGATGACTTGATTTGCATTTCATTATGAGTGAGACTTAGGTTTCCTTTATATTACTTCTGTAAACTTTCCTGTTAGAACTTTTAACTTTTTTAATTCGATTGCTCTATACCCAGTTTTCAATTTATGAAATCTAGCTTTGAGACATCCTAAAATTCCTATTCATTAAGTTCATTACAGAGCTTGAAAATTGTCCAAAATCCAAAGGTTTCTTTCTTTTTTTTTTTTTTTTTTAAGATTTTATTTATTTGTTTCAGAGAGAGGGAGAGCAAGAGAGCAGGAGTGGAGGTAAGAGGAGCTCCAGGAGAAGGAGAAGCAGACTCCCCGCTAAGCAGGGAGCCCAATGCAGGGCCGATACCAGGACCCCGGGATCATGATTTGAGCTGAAGGCAGATACTTAACCGACTAAGCTATGCAGGCGCCCCCAAAATTTGAAAAGTCTTAATATCCCACCTTTTGGGTTACTTTTCCTTATTTTCTTGTTTTTAATTGTATGTAATATAAATATTGGTCACATGAAGGTTACCTACACTTGTTTAGATGTACACTCATTTCTCTATAATTACTGACAAAACCACTTTTCATCTTTTTTTTTTTAGCGTTTAAAAATTTTATTCATCAACTCATTGAGGTGACATCTAACATTAAGTAGAAAATAAAGAATTTCCTCTCATGGAGAGATATTTACCTTGTGGCAGGGCTGTCAGAAATGAAATAAAATTAGCTGAAGAGTTCTTTGGACAAATTTTTCTATCCATTTGCAATTCTATTGACCTTTCAACCTAGTCAATCTGGCTTTTCACAGTGGGCTCTATTTTATCCTACACCAGGATGCTTTTAATCACTTATTCCTCTGTCACTTTCTGGTAGGGAGAATTCATTCCAGTGTTTTAACTACTTGGATCTCGATACAAGGAAGCAGAACATTCATAAAAACAAAGTACAGGTTTAGCTCTAAGGATGTTTATCCCAGCAATGTTGGTGTTTGAAGTAATCTCAGTATCCACAGCTAAACATATTGATCCATCCACACAATTAAATATTCAACAATCACTAATGTGATGCTGTAGGCCACAGGTTTCAGTGCTGCCCAGACCAATAGCATCAGCATCAGCTCATTCGAAATACAAGTTCCTGCACCCCTAGCCCCTCAGCCTCCAGACTCCTACCCCTGCTGAAGTTGAGAGTGGGCGGGTTGGTGGACACCAACAGCCTGTGTATATCCAGCTCTTCTAGTGATTCTGATCATGCTTACATTTGAGAACCACTGGAGTAGACATTTATTAATGTGAAAAGAGGTCCACAGTATGTCAAATAAAAGCAGATTACAAAAGAACAGTATAATTTCAGTTTTGAAATATTCACACATATATACAAATATGTGAAAACAGATCTGTAAAGATGTACATTAAAATGTGGACAGTGGTTATCACTGGGTGGGGACATTCTGAAGGATTTCACTTAAATATATATTTTAGGTCCCTGGGTGGCTCAGCGGTTTAGCGCCTGCCTTTGGCCCAGGGTGTGATCCTTGTGTCCCGGAAATCGAATCCCACATCGGGCTTCTTGCATGGAGCCTGCTTCTCTCTCTCTCTTTGTGTCTCCCGTGAATAAATAAATAAAATCTTTAAAAATATATACATATTTATAAAGATTTAAAATATATATTATATATATATATTTTAAAGATTTTATTTATTTATTACCGTTGCCACCAACAAACAGGTACCCCAAGAGCACCAGTTCCCTTCTAAATCTCTCAAGCAGACAGAAACAAAATTGCCTTTCCTGATCTCCCTTAGTACAGCTGGAATTTTGAAAAACACCTTGCCAAGAGACAGTTACTAAGAGATAACTGAAGATTAATTGGCCAGAAAATAGAAATTAAAATTTCAGAAGATGGTTTCAGAGCCTAGCACAGCTATTCACTCCTTTTCCCATTTCATGTTTGGCATGAGATATCTCTATATCATGGCTATTGGGACTGGATCATTCCATAAACAGCTTCTCATCCAGATTTCTTCTGAGGCTACAGTGCTAGCCTCACATCCCTTGGGAAGAGGTTCCCTCCCAAGTTGTCCCAAACAAAATAGATGCATGACTTCTCATGCATGACTCTGACTTTTACGGAGTTGAGACTGTAGACTCTATGCCAAAACATGTGATTACTGTGTAACAGGTATAACTTCACAGCCACAAGTCCACAAAATTCAGGGGTGCAAAAATAAAGCTTTAATTTGAAATAAATCAGCTTTATGCAGAAGATCATGGCTCCCATTTCCATTTGAAAGAAACATTTAATTTTGTTAATTAATGTTTGAATTCCATGAATAGCCCAACCTATTGATTTATTTATTATTATTATTTTTTTTGGATTCCTCAGAATTAAACAACTATCTCATTAGGGATATGCCGTTTTCTAGAGTTTTTCTTCCTAATCTCCTCCCTCTCAACTGGTTCTAAATTCCTGGATTCTTATGCCACTTCCAATAATTGGGAATGAGGAAGAAATCACCTTGTTCTGGGTTTTTCTCTCTGAGTCCTCTGCTAGCCTTCAGCTCCGGAAGTTTCCTTGGCATTTTGCCTGTGATCCTCAAGATGTTCCAAGGGGTGACAGATATGTAGGTGCAGATCATGATATTGGGACTCATGGAGGTAGCACCACCTTACAGTGGCTATAATTTGTTTTAAGATATGCATTGTGATATTTTGTATCCATTTCTCAGATTAAGCCAAAACCTAGGAGGTTGGGGGTCCCTGGGTGTCTCAGTGGTTTAGTGCCTGCCTTCGGCCCAGGGCATTGTCCTGGAGTCCCAGGATCTAGTCTCACATCAGGCTGCCTGCATGGAGCCTGCTCCTCCCTCTGCCTATGTCTGCCTCTCCCTCTCTCTGTGTGTCTCTCATGAATAAATAAATACAATCTTTTAAAAAATACAAAAAAAACACAAAAAAACAAAACCTAGGAGGTAATCCAGAAGGCATACTCAAGGTGTGATCAGCTAGGATTAAATCAGAACAATTACAGTCCAGAGGTGCCTTCATCAAAACAGCATTTTGCTAATTAGCATAGGGGTGTCAGAAGGGACTTTATTGGAGAAACTAGTAATTCAGCATAACCATTCTTAGAAATGAGGTCTCATTGGGGATGTTAAAAGGATTGGAAGTATGCAGACTGACTCAAAATACCTTCAAGAGACCCTTCTTATCCATACAAGGGTTAAGAATTTGAGAAAACCTAAAATTTCTCTTGATCCCTCAATGCCTGCTTAGCTATGGGCATAGCAGGATTTCTGAGGGATAGTAACTAGAAGCCATAGACTCAAGAGTCTGCTGCTTGTGAACATTTCCTGCAGTGTGTAATTGAATCTCCTAAAGGGTACAGAGCTAGAATCTCATCGGGCTCACAGGATAGTGTCAACTCTTTCATGACCACCAACGAACATGTGTCTAATAAACCTTTCTGGGTGGCAGAGCTTGGCCTGTGATTGCTTTTGTAACCTGACAGATGATAAGGGTGTAGTTAAATCTCATTTTCTCAAACTTCTTTTGTGGCTAATATTTTTCAGCTAAAACAGCCCAAAAGTTGGATATGACCAAATTGGTATAAGTCAGTTCACAACGAGACTGTCCTTCCCCAATTCCCAAAAGGACAGGGCACTCTTCACTCTTCCGATGGGTCTTTCATCTTGGTCTAGGATCTCTGGTGAGGTCTCCTGACTCTTTCATGCATAACTCAAACACCACTATAACCTCCCCCATGCCACGCCTGAACCTTGGAACCTGCCAGGAAGGGAGCTTCCTGAACCTTCTGTGGGACAAAAAGTGAATGTGGGAAACCGTATCACCTAATATCACATGTCATCCCTGATACCTTTTTTTTTTAAAAAGATTTTGTTTGTTTATTTAGAGAGCATGCGCAGGTAAACGGGGGGTTCCATCTGAGCACAGAACCTGATGCGGGACTCCATCTCACAACCCTGAGATCATGACCTGAGCCGAAATCAAGAGTCTGAAGCTCAGTCCACTGAGCCACCCAGCACTCCTCATCCCTGGTACCTTTAACATCTATACAGGCGTTGAACACTTACAATAGCAAGGCAAGAAGTTCCCTCAATAAATTCCCCAGTAGTTAAAGTAAATCTATTTCTGTAGTGTTATGGATATTTTGGGGTTACAAAAAATCCTTCTTTTGCTCAACTCTCTGTTTTGCAAGACATTCAGCATTCCTTGCCCTGTGCACTAAAAGCCAATGGTTGAAACAAACAAACAAACAAACATCCAGCCTTTCTAAGTGCCTCTAAAGGAAAAGTACTGGCCTGGTTGAGAAGGGCTTCATTCATGTCTTCAAGCTGTTTAAATATCTCCCGGAAGAATGCACAATGTTTTGATGGCTGGGGAAGGAGGCAAGTGGTCAAGGGGACAGAGTCCCATCAGTTGCTTAAGACGGTACCCCCAAGGCAGCCCAGGTGGCTCTGTGGTTTAGCGCTGCCTTTGGCCCAGAGCATGATCCTGGAGACCCAGGATTGAGTCCCACATCGGGCTCCCTGCATGGAGCCCGCTTCTCCCTCTGCCTGTGTCTTTGTTTCTCTCTCTGTCTCTCTCTGTGTCTCTCATGAATAAATAAATAAAATCTTAAAAAAAAAAAAAAAAAGAAGGTGCCCCCAGCACAGCCAGTTTTCCCAGGCTACAGGACAGTGACTTCTAGAGTATGTGTGATAAGTAAAAGCATTTCCAGCAATCTTGGACTATTGGTTCATCTTTGCCCTGCTTTCTTGGGCCATTTCTTTGAAGATGTCTGAAGCTGTCTATCACTTGAGCTTCAACAATCCAGCATGATATTCTCCCTCTATTTCTTTGCCATGGGCCTAGAACCATCAATTGTACATCTTTCATTAGAGATCATGGATCTAAATTGTTTGCCAGAACTTAGAATAAGTGGCTAAAAGAGGACATGTTAGAGAAATCATATACTGTTTTAATAATGTTGATAAAGGTTTGTTTCCTGTGTGTGTGTGTTTGTTTTTGAGATACTTGAAAGTTGGTATTTATTTTTGAAATATTTGGTTTTAATTATATATATATATATATATATACGTGTCATATGCATATATAATATATAATTGCATACATATATAATTGTATTGTACAATGTATATGATATATATCATTTTATATACATAATATACATATTTTTATACACAGACATATAAAATTAAAAACCAAATATCAGTGTTGTAGGGTTAGCACTAAAGTGGTATGTGTAGATTCTTTTTTTTTAAATTGAATTTTTAAATTATTTTTAATACCCATATGGTTAACATCCGGTTATATATATATTTTTGTCAAAGGATGAAACCTTTGGGGAAAATGTCTCTAGATGCCTGTGACAAGAGACATGAACAAAGGGAGAAGGGACTAACAGGTGACAGCTATTTCCTAGCATAGGCACGGGGACCAGTAACTAACTGGAGTTGCTAGTTTACAGGAGGGCCTAGGGGTGGCTCCAGATTTAAGCAGCACTGTCTCAGGACTTCAATGAGTTCCTGTCCTCCAGATTCCAGGGCTGAGGCATCTCTGCATTCTGGGGTGTCCAAAGCACAGCTTTCACCCTAGATTGGGATAGAAGGCACTTCAGTGCTATTCTGTTAGGGCGCCTCAAGGGGTGAAGATTTAGGGAACAGGACTGGACAGAAAAGCTGAGGTAGGTGCCAGCTGAGCGCTGTAACACTGGTGTGGCATCTCCTGACATGGCTTCTTGGCACTGGAAGTTATTAATAAAGGGGTGGCACAAACAAATCCCGCCTGGTTACCTGGCAAGTGGAAAGGGGCTCCAGAAATAGCTAGGGAAACTTCGAGATGTGTGCTGAGATAACCACAGCCCTGTGGATGGGGCCCACCCAACAACTGAGTCAGTGAATATTATCGATATTAATGTAACTGAGGACATTAGGGTTATGTTTTCTTAAGCTTTTGAGCCAACATATTTAGTTAACTGCCAGGGCCCCTTTAGGACTTTCACTGGCCCTTAGAACTTTTGTTTCCATGGGCTCCTTCCTCCATAAAAAAAAAAAAAAAAAAAAAAAAATTAAAAATTACATTTAAAAAAAATTACATTTTACAACTCCATTAGTGAAAAGGTGAATATAACCTAGGCTGGAGTCATTATAGTATGTTCATTTTTTCTTCTGATTTTGAAATAAATAAAAATTAAATAATTTTTGTGGGTTTCTAAAAGCATTGTGGGTCCTAGGCACTTTGCCTACCATGACTAATGGACGCGTTGTCCTCTGTTTTTTTTCCAGCAGCTTTTCTCTTTTTCCCTCACTTACAGCCCCTCCTGACTACATTGGTTTCTATCCAAATCAGCCTTTTCACTAAGACTGGAACATTGCCTATAAGTTGACTATGTTTAATCATTTGCCAGGTATTTCAATTAAAAAAACTCAGTCATTAAATTATCAAATTGTTGTTTTCTAAAATGGATTTGCTACTTTGAAATGAATATACCAATTATACACTCAAAACAAGTTTTCTTAAAAGCAGGAAGTGATGGTTTTCTATAAGTACCTGTGCCCCAACCCCAAGAACTTCTAATTTTGTTTCCTAAATCCCAAACCCAGGTTGTTTGTGTGGATTCCAGCACCAGGGAGATCATTTCTGTGGGCTGTAATATTCAGAAAACACTGCAATCAATCAAGTCAACCCAACTTCCTGCCAGCTCACCCTGGAGTGACTAGTTCTTTCTTGATGGGGAGGTGCTGCCGGAATGTTCACTTTCAGGTTAAAAACAAAGCAAAATAAAAACCCACTACGTTTTCAGGAAAGAAAGTGTCCCTTAGATTTCTGTATTTGTCCTCTGCTCACTTCATGTTACTCACATTATACCAGGAAAAGGTTAGTGGATAGGCTGACTTCCTTAGGAGAGGGGAACATCAATCCGCTCCCGGCTGAACGAAGAAAACAACATAAAGGAACATTCTTATGATCACCTAGAAATATCAAATAGGAGTCAGAAGGAAACCAACCACTGACCTGAGATACAGGGTGCTATGAAGAAAGTGGATCTAAGTGAATAGGAGCCTCCAAGAACATTTGCACTCATCAATGCCCTTTTTCCGAGGGTGAAAGAGTTAATGAAGGATAGAGTGACAATCATTGGCTCATACTTGCCTGTTCAGTTGCGCACCTTATCTGTTGTTTCCTATACTTTTGCTCCAACCACCTCGAATTTTTCATTATTCCTTAAGCATAAGAATATATTTTTCCAACACAGCAGTATATATATATACATCACTACCTCTGCCTGGGATGTGCCCTCCCCCTGATACCTATTCTTTCTTCTGAGCACCCCCTCCTTATCCTTCCAGACACAGCTGCTACGCTCCCATGGGAATGGGTTCATTCTTCTATTACGGCACTTACCAAGAAAGATTGCCATTTATCTGTTTATAAGTCTGTCTTTTTTTCCCACCCAACCAGACTCGAATTGCCTATTTTATATGTTGTGCCCCTTCAAGAAGCACAAAGCAATTGTGATGGCATAGCACCCAGAAGAGCAGTGTGCTCAGCAGGTGTTCACAGTGGGGATGATGGAGAAGAAGGGAGCCATGGTTCCCAACATCGTGGCTCTCCTGAGGCTCGTGATCATGATGCTCAGTTCTGCACGGAACAGAACTGAGAAAGCACAGCAGCACTCAGGAATTCATTCAGAACGAAGCATAAAGAGATAAAGAGAGAACACACACACACATAGCTGGAGTTCCTGGAGATGAGAAGAGAATGAAGCAGAACAGAAAAAAAATATTTGATGTAGAATAAGAATGAATGCTTGCTCAGAATAATGAAGGGGTTGGCCTCCATAATGAGAAAGCATGTCCTGTCTTCAGAAAAAAAAAGAGAAAAAAACAGAGAGAAGAAAAGTTACTGAATGTCAAGACTAAAGAAAGAACCTGATATGCTTCAAAGCAGCAAAAGCAAGTCTACAGAGGATACAACACCTGCCACATACTTCTGCCCAGCACCACTCAGCACCAAAAATCAGCATCACAGCATTTTACAGTGTTGTCAGGGAACTGTGAAGCCAAGCTGCTCTATGTGTCCAACAAGAACTTAAGGGCTAGGCTACAGTGACCTACTATCTCTGTTTACCTGGGACTGAGGGGTTACCTGGGACACAGGACTTTCAGGGCTAAAGTCCAACACATAAACGAAGGTAGTCATTCACTGTGTATTCAACACTCATGAACCTTTCATAAAAAGGAAACCAAAATGATTTGGGGAGGAAAAAAGGCTTGTTGATGACATCTAGCCAACCAAGAAAAGAATCAAAATTAAGAGGTCAGAAATATAGAAGACTTCGTACAAGAAATGGAAAGAGGCGTCGGATAGATTTATGCATAAAATTAAAATGAAACAATTATTGAAGTTATAATTCAGCACCTGTAAGTTTTTTTTTTTAAATATTTTATTTATTCATGAGAGACAGAAAGAGAGAGAGAGAGTCAGAGACACAGGCAGAGGGGGAAGCAGGCTCCATGCAGGGAGCCCGATGTGACTCAATCCTGGGTCTCCAGAATCACCCTTGGCTGAAGGCGCGCTAAACCCCTGAGCCACCAGGGTTGCCCAGCACCTGTAAGTTTTATAAACCTTAATGATGTAAAACTCATAATAATGCAAATAACAAATAGAGGACAGTGAAGAGGGGAGGAGGGAGAAAGGAGGTCACATACTGTGCTGATTTATCTTTTATACTAGGAAGTTGGTTCTGTCTAAAATTGAAACAAGGGGGCACCTGACTAGCTCCATCAGTGAAGCACAAGACTCTTGATCTGAGGGTTGTGGGCTTGAGCCCCATGTTGGGTGTAGAGATTACTTAAAACTAAAATCTTTAACATAAATAAATAAAATTGAAACAAGAAAAGAAAAAAAAAACCATGCTGACTCCCACTTCTTAATGGCTCTACATCATATTTTTACTGATCCTCAGAAGGATCTTCTGGAAACAAGCACACTTTACTGTAAAGATAAGTTTTTTTGTTTTTTCTTTTAAAGTAGTTTTTTTTTAAATATTTTATTCATTTACTCATGACAGACACAGTGAAGAGGCAGAGACACAGGCAGAGGGAGAAGCAAGCTCCATGCAGGAGTCCGATGTGGGACTTGATCCAGGCATCCCGGAATCACGCCCTGAGCCGAAGGCAGACACCCAAGATATGTTTATTTGAAGTTGCACTTTGGTTCCTTTTTTTCCCTTTTAAAGAAATATTAAATTATAAACTTCCTCTGAAAAATAACATTTGTAGTATTTGCTTTTCATATTCTAGCTATGTTTCTCTCTATATATTCACTGAACTAGCCTATAGAAGTTTTGAGGATAGTGGTTACTAAATATTGAGATTTCTTGTCCTTAGCTGTTCAGATTTGGGATGGAAGAGGATAAAAATTCTTCCTTGTGGCTTCAGAATATTTAAATTAAAAAACTCCCATGATGCTTAATTTTATAGGTCAACTTGGCGAGGCCACGGTACCCAGATACTTGGTCAAACATTATTCTAGATGTTTCTGTGAAAGTATTTTTTAATGAGATTAAATTTATATCAATAGACTTCGAGTGAAGCATATTACCTTCCGCAATGTGAGTGGGCCTTATCCAATCAGTTGAAGGCCTTACAATAAAAAGGCTGATCTCTCCAGAAAAAGAGAGAATTCTGTCAGCAGACTGTCTTTGGGTTTAAATTGCAACTCTTTCCGGGATCTCCAGCCTGCTGGCCTACCCTGTAGAGTTTAGACTTCCCAGACTCCTCAGGTGTCCGAGCCAATTCCTTAAACTCTCTCTCTCTCTCTCTCTCTGTCTCTCTCCCATGTATATATCCTATTAATCTGTTCTCTGGAGAATCTTGACCAATACAAGCATCTCACACACATGCATAATTTCAATAAAGTAATATCATTATTCTTTTTACTAAAAAGTTCAAACTTTCATATGAGAGAAGAGGTCCAGAAAAATTGAGGAAAATGTCCAATGGGACTTCCTTAGAACCCGCATACAGCTAGTTAGTGGTGGAGCTGAGACCAAAACCTATGAATGGCTGACTAAGGAGCTTGCCCTCTCTTCCCCTGAGCTTTCATTGTTCCTGTATAATTAGGTACTAAATTGTGAGGCAGAAATGGTAAATGTTTGGTGAATACAGAACGTAAGAGGAAAGAAATGGTGAGACATTTGTAGACAGTGAAAAGTATTTCACCAAGGCGCCTGGGTGACTTATTCAGTTAAGCATCTGACTCTTGGTTTCAGCTCAGGTCATGATCTCAGGGTTATGAGATCAAGCCCTGCATTGGGCTTGGTCTGGAGCCTGCTTCAGATTCTCATCCCTCTACCCTGCTCCCTAGTCATTCTCTCTCTCTCTCAATCTCTCTCTAATAAATAAATAAATAAAATCTTAAAAAAAAAAAAAAAGGAAAAAAGGAAGAGTATTTAACCGAAGTGTAAAGGAGAGAATAAGCAAAATGTATCTGTGAGTTTGGGTGATTGTGAGGCAGACATTATTAAGTGAAAAAAAAAAATCAAGGTATGGAGCAATATGAATATTATTCTTTTATTCTTTAAATATAAAATGTATATTCATGGTCAGTTATGAAAATGAATGCCTGTACGTGTTTGTGTGTGTGTGTGTGTGTGTGTGTGTGTGTCCGCTTGTGGGCATACCTGTTTGCAGGTAAGTAAGGAAAACTCATCTGTGTCTCCAGGAAGAAAAAGCAACCATTATGCTTCCAAGGCCTGAGCCTTCTTACCCATGAGGAACAAGAGAATATATTTATATTGCTAAAAGCTGATGGTCCAGGGGCACCTGGGTGGCTCAGTGGTTGAGCATCTGCCTTTGGCTCAGATCGTGACCCAGTCCTGGAATCGAGTCCCACATGGGGCTTCCTGCAGGGAGCCTGCCTCTCACTCTGCCTGTGTCTCTGCCTTTCTCTCTGTGTGTCTAATGAATAAATAAATAAAATCTTTAAAACTAAAAACTGATGGTCCATTAACATGTTTTGGGCAGGTTCACCAAAAAAATGTTAATAGCATTTTGTGGGAGGGTAGGGTAAGAAGCTTTCTTTTTTTTCATTTCCTGCCTTTCCATAGTGTTTGCCTTATTTCTTTATCAATTGCATGAATTAGTTTTTGTAATGATAATTCTAAAATGTAGTTTAAATTAAAAGGGAAAGGATACTCAATGTCACTGAATCATATGCTTAGAAGTGGTTTAAAAGGTCAATTTTACGTTATACACATTTTAACAAGAAAGAAAGAGAGAGAGGAAGAGAAAGAAAGGGGAGGAAGGATATCTTAGATTGATAAATGTAGGAGTAAAAACAAATGTGTAAAAACTGTGCTACTTTTCCTGAAATTGTCCAATTGTCGATGTGACGTGCTAGAAAGAAAAAAAACATGCCACCTGGACAACGAAAGAGCTCTAAGCAAGGAAGGAAAGACAGAGCAATCTTTGGTGACAATCTTTTTTTTTTTTTTTTGCCCCATTCCTACTTCCTTGTTGGTTCTGCAGGTGGGCGAACAGAAGCCCCGACCCAGCCTGCTGAGCCTAACCTTTGCAAAAAGCATCTCTGCATTTGAACCTGGCAGGCTGCTCCCAGGGGCTGCCCAGCCAGCAGCAGGCTATATCTGGAGCTGTGCCCACATTTTTATGTCCCACATATGTTATATGTTTATTTCCCATTAGGACAAAATGAAAACATCCCAGACCTGGGCTCCCTGAGGCGTTAGAAGCCTCACCAGCAAACTACCACCCCCCCCCCCAGGTGCCTGCAGAGTAGGGACGGAAGAAGGGGTGGGTGTCCGCACACTAGGCCATTGAGGAGACAGACGCTGGGCCTGACGCGGCCTGCACCGCTGGAATCATCTACCAAGCAGAGCTCCCACCCCACTGGTCAGCTGCCTTATTCTTCCAATGGCATCATGTTGAGGAGGCCCTGCCTGCCCCGCCTGCTGCTGCATTTCCTGGTCCTGCTGTGTCAGTCAGACAGGACTTTTGCACCAGATGGCCTGCACCCTCGCTGGCCCTGCTGCATGGAAGGGACAAAATCTGATGCAGATATCGTGACACAGTGTTTTTCTTTTCATCATGGTCAAATACACCAGGCATAGAATTGACCGTTTTAACCAATTTTAAGTGTATGCTTCAGCGGCATGAAGTACATCCACAGTATAATGCTTGACATAACCTTTTGGCACAGGAGACATTTTGAGGTACTCTACTTGATGCCCTCATTTTCCCCCAACTTTTTTTTCTTTTTTTTAGAAATTCCAAAAGAGGGACACCTGAGTGGCTCAGTGGTTGAGCATCTACCTTCAGCTGAGGATGGTCCTGGGATGGAGTCCCACATTGGGCTCCCTGCAGGGAGCCTGCTTCTCCCTCTGCCTGTGTCTCATGAATAAATAAAATCTTAAAAAAAAAAATTCCATGGGATCCCTGGGTGGCTCAGTGGTTTAGTGCCTGCCTTCAGCCCAGGGCATGATCCTGGAGTCCTGGAATCAAGTCCCACGTCAGGCTCCCTGTATGGAGCCTGCTTCTCCCTCTGCCTGTGTTTCTGCCTCTCTCTCTCTCTCTCATGAGTAAATAAATAAAATCTAAAAAAAAAAAAATTCCAAAAGAACAGGGCACTGAACAGCCATTCACCTAGTTTCTCCGCTTGCTCACATTTCCTTCCATTTCTCACTCTCTCCCACTCTATAGACCACTCTGGTTTTGCTGAAGCATTTGAGCTTAAGTTGCAGATACTAACCACCAGGAGTTAGTGCAGACCCCACAAGTGGAGGGTATGCTCCCCAACAAAACTGCCTTTACTTCAAATGTCAGCTGTAAATTCAGGGGGTCCCCAGGCCACCCACACTTTGTCCAATTAGCTGCAAATTCAAGGATTCGTAAGACCCCCTTAAGTTCAATAATTCACTGGAATGAATCACTGAACTCAGAAAAAGTGCTATTGTAGGGAGGAAAAAATAATTTTCCTTCTACCTTTCTGGATTCTTGGCCAAGACTCTCCCCTCCTCCCACACACACATAATAAAAGGTTAACAGGAAGAAAAATTACAGAAGTTTAATAACACATGTGTACCTCCTGTATACATAAGAGAGACCCAGAACTAAGTGATTCCCCCAAATGACCCAAGCCACATCTTAAATATTATCTCCAGTTAAGAAGAAAAGAAACTGTAGGAGGTGGGGGGACCAGTTATCAAAGGTTATTAAGCAAAGCACAGTAAACAAGGGTAAGGTTGTTATGAAAAGCTAAGTGTTTGCTTTCCCCATTGATAAGAGTTTCTAGAGATTTAGTCATCCTTCCCTTCTGGTACAGAGAGAGAGAGCTGCCCTTACAAACAGAGATTTCACTTATACACGTAAGTGTCTCTTACAAAAGGGTAACTGCTACTTGTTTTTAGAGCTTCTCCTAAGTCTGTGTTTTTAAGAAAGTAACCAGCTCAATATAATCCTCATGCCAAAGGGGCATAGTTTGGGATGGCAAATTCTGCTCCCCTTCACTATACTTGTTATTATAGAGGATACAACGTGGAAACAGGTAAATGAGGAAACATATAGGGCGAGGTTCTGATCTTGAATGCAGGGCTTCTGTGCCCTGCCCTAGAATATCAATGTGTTGATATTCAACAGTGATTTCCAGTGACCAGGAAAGGTCACTGAGTTTCAGTGTCAAGATTTTTGATTGGAGTTTCATTACGTAGACATGCTTGGTTGAGTTGTTGGTCACATGATTGAACTCAGTCTCCAGCCCTCTTGCCTGCCCCAGAAAATGGGCTGGCTCAAGGTCTTGACCCTCTAAATCATGTGGTTGGTCATTCTGGTAATCAGCCCCCCATCCTGAAGCTATACAGGAGCCCATCATGAGTCACGTTGTTAGGGTAAACTCAGGTACTACCCAAGGGGTTCTTGAAGATCAAAGACACTTCTATCACTCAGGAAAGGTCAAAGTTTTCAGGAGCTCTATGCCAGCAACCAGGGACAAAGACCAGACAAATCCTTTATTCTGCAACATCCACCTAGGTTATTTTGTGTCCATCTCAGTTTCTTATGTCATGAAGCCCATAGTGTCAATTTGAACTATCAGATTTCTGATATCCAATTTGGTAATGCTTGCCGTATTTCCTCTTTATAAAGATATTTTAGCCTTTGTAATTAACAGGTAATATTATGTGTGATATTCTAAATATCCAATTTCTCCAAAGAAGAAACTCAAAAGTTTTAATATTTATTGATAATTATTGCCTGAATCAGATATTGCAAAATGGATTTTTAAAAAGATTTTACTTATTTATTCACGAGACAGAGCAGAAAGTACAAGCAGGGAGTTGGCTGGGGGTTGGGGGAGAGGGGCAGAGAGAGAGGGAGAAACAGACTCCTTGCTGAGTGGGGATCCTGATGCAGGGCTCAATCCCAGGACCCTGAGATCATGACCTAAGCCAAAGGCAGATGCTTAACTGACTGAGCCACCTATGTGCCGCCAAAATGGGTATTTTCTAATTCAGTAGTATCATTTGTATTTATTCATTCACATTTTTCTGCACAGAAGAGCTTTCTCCTCCTTGCCCTCTACCACTCATGTTTTAAAATAATATATCATTATGAACTCATGGGATTTTTATGCTCAAGTCATCCCACATTTGGCCAGTGATAACCCCTTTGAGCTGGCTCCTGTTGTCTCATTTTTTTTAAGAGAGATATAGTGCACGTGCATGGGAGGTGGGGGGCAGAGGGTGAGAGAAAGAATATTAAGCAGGCTCCACGCTCAGTCTGGAGCCCAAATCTGAGATCATGACCTGAGCTGAAATCAAGTCAGATCCTTAACTGATGAGCCACCTAGGCGCCCCTTCTATTGTCTCATTTTAACCACTTACTTACTCTCTCTGGTCCAACATGATGTTGATGTGGCTGCAGTGATTTGGGGTCACTATATGCAGCCTAATAAATAACTAAAACAACTATCAATTGTCATATAGTAGGTGAGACAAATGGTCTTTCTCGCTGAGATTTTCTCCATCACTGACCTCATTCTGTAGGCCTCACATGAGGTGGCCATCTGGACTGGGGTGAAGGATGAGTAGGTATCAGACACTAACAAAGAGATCACAAAGAGACGAGAGTAAGACCACCATACTTGCCCTGCCACACCTGCCACACCCAGCCCTTCAGCTTCATGGACTGCATATGAATCAAACAACTATATTTCTGTTCTTGATAATGGCAATTCATTTTCCATCAGTAAATCTTAAAAATATATACTTCTTATTGCAGCCATCCTTATTTTGATGTGTAATAGATATACACTCAGTACTGCAGGGGAACATTACAGGGGTAAAAAGAAGAGAAAGAAATTTTGGCTAAAACTAATTCCTTATTCAGCTAAGAATTACCAGTTATATTTCTAGTGATTTTCTTTTAACTGAGTAGTGATTACACTAAGATTGTTTATAAACTTTCATAATAGATTTTTCTGAGGGACAAGTAACATACTTTTAAGAAGCTAAATTAGTTCTAATGTTAAAAAAACTGTCTAACTGTTCTAAGTACTCTGTATTCATTCATAAATAATTTGAACAACACAGAATATAAACAATTGAAAATGAAAATCTTCAATAATTTGAATTTCTAGGTAGAAAATTACACAAACCAGGCACATTTCTCAGTCTTCACATTGAGGGCATTTGGTGTTGGACAATCCTTTGTTGTGAAGGGCCCTGTGGGGGACTCCATGAGGAGCATTGTAGGATGTTTTAGCAGCTTCCCTGGCTTCCATACTCTATATGCCAGTAGGAACCCCCTCCAGTTGTGACAACAAAAAATGTTTCCAGACTTTACTAACTGTCCCCTGAGGAGCAAAACTGCCCCCCTCCAAGTGAGAACAACAGGGTTATAGTAAAGAAGCTCTGTTATGATATGTCTTTCCTCTTGTTTCTAACACAGTCACATTTGGAAACACCTGTTCAATGTTTATCCAGCTTAACTGGCTGTAAGCTCAACAAGGACAGTCCTGATTTGTTACTATATCTCATAGAGTCTGACATTAAGTGTATGTCAGAGAAATATTTTGAAATAAATTTTCTCTTTGGTTCCAAAATTTCTTCCAATCCATAAACTCAGTATAATGCACCCTTTTAAATCTAAAAGCAAAGAAATTTTTCAAGAAAAATATCTGGCAGACTTCTCTCATGTCTCATGAACTTGAATGAGTCACTAAACTGGAAGCAGGCCATTGCCAAGAGGAGTAGGGTGGACATAGTTTTTAAAACTTGCCTCATGACCTACTAGTGGGTTGGGAAATCAAATTTGGTGGTCAGGATCATCATTAAAAAAAAGAAATAGAATAGAAGAAACATATCAAAGTATAATGCAGATCATAAAGGTGGATATTGTTTTTTAAAGCATCGTTTCAGTTTTCTATAAAAAGTATATAGTATGCACGTGTGTGTACTAAGTTGCCATGTGGAATCCATTCCTTTCTCTGAGTTACAGGAGAGAGAGTTTGTAGTCTCAGCTTTAATTCTGAGCTGGGGATAGAGCTACCCTCTGATGGCTAGGGGCCAGAGCAGAATATAGGTCTGTTAGGAAGAAGAGATGAGTAGATATTGAATACCTAAGCAAAAAAAATTGTTACATCTCTTGATATATATTTTTTCTTTCATGGTGAATTCTCTGTATTTCCCTATTTTCAGACTCCAGTTGATGAAAACATGCTATTTTGCCCAAGTCAAAGGATCACAGATATTCATACAAACATAAATCTTCTATTTTTGTTCAATTAGCAGAACTAAATTAGCAGCAAGAACAGCAACAGTAATCCCTGCAAATAACTGCCAGACTTAGAAAAAAAAGAAATTACTTTTATATTTCGGATAGACATCAACAGGTAAGTAACCTGACAAAATAGAATGTTTGTACCCATCCATGCAATATCACCACAGTGACGTTACTTCAAACTGTAAACGTATTATATGAGGTCCCAGCTAATGGTTGTGTGAGCTGTCAGCCAAAGGTCTATGAAAGTAGTTATGTAGATTCTAAGAATCAAAACCTTTCAAGATAAGGAAGGAATTTTGTTGCTAAATACTGTTTCTGGGTACTTGCCTTGTTAAATCAATATCTTAAGCCTCCATAGCAATGAACAGACTTAATTTCAGTCAACTTACAATTCCTAATTTAGGTATGGGGATCATTTCTAAATGTCAGGAAATGAAGACGTTTCACAAGCCTTAGAATTTGCATTTAAGCAAGTTTACAACTAAACTTGGAGGTCAAATTTCTTAAATCAAAGAGTCAGATTTCTTAAATCAAAACCTGTGAAGTTGTGTGATCCTCTGACACATGGAGAGAGTCTTACATATCTGCCCCATGTTCCTTTTAGTACAAGGATGTCCTGAGTGTTCACAGCTCCTCACAGGACAGGAAGAGACTGAATTAGACTAGCAGTTCCCCAGATAAACACAATATCAAATTGGTCTGTTTCTAGTGTGGTCAGAGGTTTCTACAACAAAAGCTTCTTTTTTTGCTTTGGTTGTTTTTTTTACTGGAAAATTCGTGGGACTCGCACAACTACCCCATTTACTTGAATACATGTAGAATAACCTTTGAGGTACATTCTTTGCATCATACCTGGTTATTAGGAGCCAGTTATATTTTTGGCTGAAGGTCAGATTACTCAATTGGCAGATATAAAGACATGTTTGTTTCACATCTGTACCAAAGAATGTTTAAAGTAGAGAGGGGGCAGGTATGGAAACCCAAAACAAAACAACCCACTCCAGGATCCATTTTATAGCCTAGAATAAAAATCCCCTTTTTCTCCTTCCAGATTAATCTCTATGCCAGCAAACTCTTGGAAACTTACACGTAAACATTTACTTAAACTTAAGGTCATGCCGCAACTTAGTAGAAACTGGGAAATTCCATCTTTGATGGACACAGCTGTTAGCCAAGCATTTGCGGGATTTTATGATAAATCTAAAAAATTTGCCTTGAAAAGACAAATGTCATAAAATGCAGCATGAGAATACGACAGAAGTGTATAATGTCTCTCTTCTAGATTCATCCCACATGCTTGTGATTTCCAAACAACTCTGCATTTTCCTGGTTAGATTTTGCAGTGTTTTCTGCCCAAACAATTTAAAAAACTTCCTTCTCTTCAATGTTGCTTTTCTACACTGGTTAGAGGTGTCAAGTATGGCCTTGGTGTATCTTGAGCTCTGGCATTAGAGACTTCTTCCACCCGAGGTCCAGTAAGTGTCCATCCATGCCTTTAAAATCACAGGATCACAAACACCAAGTCTGGAATACCACTGCTTGTCATAGCTAATGACATTTTTAGGGGTGTTTGGCTTAACTGAAGGAGAATTCGGGAACTAGGGAGATGGGGGAGGGATGATACATAGTAATAATGGCTACAATTTATCCCCTGCTTACCATGTCCTAGGCACCAAACAACATTTTATTTATTTATTAAAGATTGATGTATTTATTTTAAGAGAGAGAGAGAGAGAGAAAGTGAAAGAACGAGCATTGGGGGAAGGGCAGAGGGAGAGGGAGAAAAAATCTCAAGCAGACTGTGCATTGAGCACAGGGCCAGACACAGGGCTCAATCTCATGGCCCTGAGATCACAACCTGAGCTGAAACCAAGAGTCAGTTGCTCAACTGACTGCACCACCCAGGCACCCCCGCCAAAAAGCATTTTACGTTATTTAATTTAAACTTTCCGTGTCAGGCTGGTACTATTTTTCCTTTAAATATATTAGAGCTTAAATAAATTGACCGACAATATACATCTAATATACTCTTCATGTTAGCCTTCTTGAGGATGAAGTTTTGTTGTTCCTCATTATATCTTCAGAATTCAGAACCAGGCTTGAGATGTAGTAGGTCCTCGATAAACGTTTACTGAATGAATGAATAGATGAAAAAATATATTAGTCAAAGTAAAAGAGCCAGGATTAAAATGTGAGTCTATTCTCTTACTCTCTTCCCACCATGTCTTATAGCATCCTCACAGGGGAGGAATGGCTGTCTTTCTAGCATGTTAGCTTCTCAGGGCTTGTGTTGGCTCTTCTCGCTGTAGGTGAGGCTGCAGAGGCCCATATACAGCAGCCGACCGACATCCGTCAACTCTGGCTTTTGACTTTCGTCTGGGGCTACTTCCAGGTATTTCCTCCTAGAAAGTCTTATATTTTGCAAACTGAGTCTTCTTTTCCAGGGAAATGATAAATGTGGCGTCCCAGGGAGACAAGTTGGTGGGAGTCAATAGAAGGATAGAGAAACCCAGGCTCAAACCTAGAGTTTCCTCTAGGAGATGTCACAAACTTTTGAATTGAGTGAATGTGGGGATTTCCTCTTTCTGGTGGTACACATGCAGGTGGTCAGCAAGCCTTTCAACCTGCTGAGAATTAGAGGGTAGGAGGAGAAGGGAAATCACACAGTGCAAATTCACATCCAGATGAGGTAGTCAGAAATAATATCAGTAATAACAGTAATATCAGTAATCTTTGTGATTGAAAGAGACAGTACTATTTGTGTTGTTGATGATAGGCCTGGGGGAAGGGAAAGGATCATGATGTCTAGTTCCCATCCAAGACTTTGGTACTCAAAGAGGTAATTTTACAATCTTCTCTTTAAAATTCCATGGAGCAGAGTGTGGAGAGATCTGGGAAGTGGCTGAGCTTTCTCTCTGGAACAAAACATGAAGATGAAGTGGAAGAAAAAATGTGGCAGAGAAGGAAAAGGTGCTAGAGCCCCAGGGGCATGGGATTCTGGCTTGGGAAATGCCACCACCACTACAAAGGGAGAAATGGGGTTCTGGGTGGGGGTTGTGTGGAGGAGGCAAGAGGCTGCCTATTGCAATGGAATGCCATTTAGTGTGGAAGAGAGCTGTGTTTGAATTTCTATCCTATCAAATACTGCTTTTGTATTCTAGTTGTTGTTTAAAATTCTTTCTTTCTTTCTTTTCTTTTTTTTTTTTTTTTTTTTTAGTAATCTCTACACCCAGCTTGGGGCTTGAACTCACCACCCTGAGATCAAGAGTCACATGGTCTTCTGACTGAGCCAGCCAGGTGCCTCTGGTTTTGTGTTTTAGAGTGAATCACCCAGAATCCATGAGCAGAATACCTAACTGCCAATTTGGTCCAGAAAAAAAACAGTATAAAATGTGCTAACTGCCATTTTCATTCACATCTGGCTGACAGGTGGATTTTACTAACAATGCACCTTCATGGTAGCTTTCTATTTCAGTTATTCTTACTAAATATAGTTCTGTTCTGTTCTGTTGTTTCCCTGCTGCTGAAGCAGTGTGTATAATGTCAAGAAGCAGAAGGACAAGTATTTTAGTCACACAATTAAAGAGACCATTATTTAAAGATTTCATCTTCTAATTCTGGTTGCTCAGACGATGATGTCTTATAGCCACTCTTCTTGTATGACTTCCTTTCCTGATACTCAGTTTCTTGCTCTGCATACTGGAGGATAACACTCTTTACTTCGCTTTGTAAGTATTAGATTCTAAATAAACAGTAGCTGTAATAATACTGGTGAGGATCACAGGGGTTCTGTGAGGCTGAAGTCTTTCAAAAGCAGAACATACTAGTGTTCTTCTGGAATGTTCAGGTGCTGCTGCTGGCCATACAGCAGAGAGAGCTTTCTTCTTCTCCTTCTCTTCCTTTTTCTTCTTCTCCTTCTCCTTCTTTTTTAAGATTTTATTTAGAGAAAGAGAGAATATGAGCAGGTAATGGGGCAAAGGGAGAGTGGAGAATCCCCAGCAGACTCCCCGCTAAGCAAGGAGCCCATGCTGGGGCTCAATCCCAGGACCTTGTGATCATGACCTGAGCTGAAAGCAAGATTCAGGTGCTTAACTGACTGAGCCACTCAGGATGCTCCCAGAGAGCTTTCTTCTTAGCAGAATCAAAAACAGACTTGCCTTCTGTAACCACTGTCCTGTGAATAACTTTTTAGCACATGGAGCTGAAAAGTTTCAGCACCTTTTGCACATCTCCCCCCACTCTTTGTGTGTCACAAGTTTGCACCTAAAACAACACAATAACTATACACTCTCTAAGAACTGCTCTTTTGACATTATGGTTTCAGGCAAGGACACACTCACCAATTCACTTGACACAACCATTTCTGGTCAGTTAATATCTTTGTCTACCTTATTCACATGGAACCCTGACATTTTGCTTCCTGTGAGTGAGCCAGGCAGGAAGGGCGAGGGGACAGCATCCTCTAGTCCCCTTGCTCATGTAGAGTATTGCCAAATGTTTCAAGGCAATCTTGAGTTTAGTCTTTCTTTAGTTCTACCTGTGTTTTTCAGTGCTATGATTTTATTTTTAAGTGCATGTTGAGTGTAAGATAACCACAAAACACAAAGGTTGAAAAAATGTGAAAGTATTTTTTTAAAAAGTGTACACATCCCAGACTATGACCCCCACCCCCACTTACCTCTTCTACCACCTACTCTCAAGGCTTTTCTTCCTCACTCAGTGACTAAAATAAATTTTTACTAATTTAAATTACATTTATAGTATCTACTTATTTACTTTCAATTTATCCTCTATTAGTTCTTTAGACTTGCTATCAAGGTTATATTTTTCTATTTGCAGAAATCACTTGGATATCTTGCTTGGACTGAGATAGACCATATCGTAATTTTTTTCTATTAAAATTCATGGAAATCTTTTTTCACCTAATGGCTTCTCAGAGTGTGAGGGTTCATAGGATGAGTTGAAGTCTTTAGGCATGAAGGATAGATTGGAAGGTAAACAAATATATTTATGTTGTGTGTCTGTTATGTTCTATCCAAGGGCTGAAGCCTTTGGGCAAGGAGAGCCGAGAAAGATCATAGAGAAGTCTCTTGACATGAAAAACCATAATAACCTTGAACAAGAATGCCACAGTGCTTTGCTATTCCTCCTATCTCATTCACATTCTAATCTTTCTCAATCTCTTATAGTTTTTTCCTGCTTTTCATGACCTCGACATGTGAGGGTCCCAGGCAGTAGTGTGCTGCCTAATGTTTAGCATTGGCTCCATGGGGAACAAAAAAAACCCTGGAGTGTGGCATTCACCAATCTTCAAGATGCAAATATTTCCACTATGGCTGATTTCCAGCTCTTAGCATACTATTACTGATTGGGGGTAGGGGGTGGGAAGAGATGTGCCCCACCAATTCTCACTAGAAACCTAGGGGCATTTCCAGCTCATTGGCCCTATGGCTAGTAATCAGGCCCTTTACTTTATTTGTAGTTATTTCCTACGTGATCTCACCAAATTCCATGCCTTTAAATACCTTCCATATGCTGATGGGTCCCAAATTAGATATGATGCCCAATCTCTCCAAATTGCACATATTCCTACCCAACTGTCAACATGACAGCCACATTTGGATATCTAACGCATGTGAAATTTAACAAGAACAAAACAGAACTCCTGATTTCACCAGAGCTTGCTTCCAAGTCTTCCACTGCGTCAGCAGACAGCATCATCATCCACCTTGTCACTCAATTCTAAATCCTCAGAATAGTCCTTGACTCTCTCTGTCATACCACACACTCAACTCTTTCTTAGATCTTATTAACCATGTCTTTAAGTTTTGTCCCGAATCGGGGTGCCTGGGTGGTTCAAGCTGTTAAGCATCTGCCTTTAGCTCAGGTCATGATTCCAGGGTGCTGGGATTGAGTCCCACCTTAGGGCTCCCTGGTTAGTGGGAAGTCTGCTTCTCCCTCTGCCCTGCCCCCTGCTTGTGCCCATGCACTCTCTCTCTCTCTCAAATAAATAAATAAAATCTTAAAAAAAAAAAAGGAAAGAAAGAAAGCAATAAAAAAAAAAAAAGAAAGAAAGGAAGGAAGAAAGAAGAAAAAAAGAAAGAAATTGTCCCAAATTACACTGATGTGTATACATCACCTCTGGTCCCTGTTGAGTAATCTAGGCCTCATTTCTCTCCTGTGGTAGCAACCCTGTCCCTTGACAGGCAATAGTCTACCTGGCAACCAGACTGAGTATCTATTTATTTTATTTCTAATTTAAAAAATTGTTTTGAGAGCAAGAGAGAGAGCGAGAGAGTGCAAGTGGGAGTTAGGGGAAGGGCAGAAGGAGAGAGAATCTTAAGCAAGCCCATGCCCAGCAGGGAACTTGTCACTGGGCTCAGTCTCATGACCGTGAGATCATGATCTGAGCCGACATCAAGAGTCAGACATTGGGCAGCCTGAGTGGCTCAGCGGTTTAGCAGCGCCTTTAGCCCAGTGTGTGATCCTGGGGTCCCAGGATTGAGTCCCACATTGGGCTCCCTGCATGGAACCTGCTTCTCCCTCTGCCTGTGTCTCTGCCTCTCTCTTTGTGTGATTCATGAATCAATAAATAAACACTAAAAAAAAAAAAAAAAAGAGTCAGACACTTAACCCACTGAGCCACCCCAAGCCCCAGGCTGAGTCTTTAAAACAGAAGTCAGATCCCATCACTCCCTTGCTTACAACCCCCTCCACCCCCCTGAGCTTTCCATCATATTCAGAATAAAATTCAAACCTTGCCACTTCTGGTGAGGCTCTCCTACTTCACCTGGCCCTTGCTACCTCTCCACTTACAACTCTCTCCACTTTACCATCTGCTTAACCTGCTCCAGATGCACTGGCCTGCTTGCTATTATCGACACACCAGCTTTTTCCAGCCCTGGATATTCACATTTCTGTTCCCTCTGCATAGATATCTCTCCTGAGAGCCCTATCCATATCTTCACACAATTCATTCACTTCATTCAGGTTTCTACTCAAAGGCTACCTCTTAAGGGACGTATTCCTTGATTATCATATCCCAAAGAGACCCCTCCACCCCTCTCACTAACCTACACATCTATCTTCTTCCCATGCTTAATGGTTAATTTTTTTTTTCTTAAATCTCTATTCCTAACCTGGGGCTCAAACTCATGACCCTGAGATCAAGAGTTGCATGCTTTCCCAACTGAGCCAACCAGGTGCCCCACCATGCTTAATTTTTCTTTAGAGTGCTTATCTCCATCTAATTTATATTATTTATTGATTTGTTTCCATGAAGGCAAATATTTTGTTTTTGTTAAGCGCTCTGTTCCCAAAACCTATGAAGGTACCTTGCACATTGGAGACACTTAATAAGTACTTAATGAATAAATATTATAAGAAATGGAACCATGTGCTCTCACACAGCTTACTGTCTGTATATCAGGGGTTGCAAACTTCTTCTGTAAAAAGCCCAATAATAACTATTTTAGACTTGGTGGCCATAGAATCTGTATCACAATTACTTAACTCCGCATTTGTAATACGCAAGCAGTCACAGACAATACTTTAAGAAGTGAACATGGCCGTGTTCCAATAAAGCTTTACTTATGAAAACAGGCCACAGGCCAGCTTGCTTTGGGCTGCAGCCTACAGACTTTGGTCTAGATGAATATGACTGTATTATTCTGCTATCTTCATTAACATGACCTAGCTATTCCACTGTCTTCATCATCAGGCCTTCCTAATCCAGGAAATTCTTGCTCAAGATAATAAAAGTTGCAAATAACTTTGGAAAAACCCAATTGAGCGAACATCAGGCTGACCAGTCTTTCATTGAATAGCATCATATGACAATTTTCTCTGCGATATTCTTGAAAACTTACTGTAAAACCCTCACCTGGCTATGTCTACCTATCCTAAACTGTTATATCACAATCCTGCATTGGAAGACCTGCCTCCCACCAGACTTCAAAAGCCTCATGGATACCTCGGCTTGGCTCTCTTCCCTGTCAGAGATGCTGCTAAGACTATCAAGGTGATGGTCTCTGTGAGAATGCTGAGCCAAAACCTCAGAGCTGGTGTTTCCAAGGAGTCCCATGTAATGAAGGACAATCCCAGAGGAGGCTACCATGTTGTTTCTGTTAGTTGTGCTATCACGATTTTTGGGTCCTAAAAATTAAAGGAAATATTCATCCGTTCACTCATTCAACAAATATGTATCGGGATCTTTTTTTTTTAAGTTTTTTAAATTTTTTATTTTTTTTTTGTATCGGGATCTTATTACACATCTGCCCTTATACTAGCCAGTCTTAATAGGAGTGTGCAAATACAAATCAGGTAGCTTTGTTCTGTGTGAATACAATAGGAAAAGGCAATGTTTCCCCAAGTGATTAATGACTTTCACGTTTGCCTTTTTGCACCTTAAAAAATTATGTCGCTAGGGATTTTAACAGGGAAAGAAAAATATACTCGTTAAAAATGAGGACTTCTTGGATTGCCCTAAGCTTTAGATATCTCTCCTCCAGTCTCTGAAGTTTGCTGATCCAGGAGTCTGCAACTAGCAGTGCATATGGCCAAGAGTTTTCTGGAGGAAAGCCAGGCACGGCTGAAACATCAACTTTCTGACTACTGGGGGGAAAAGCAGCCCTTAATGCCATCATCGTCCATAAAAACTCTGGAATTTATTCGCACAAAGAACTCATTGAGAGCCCACAGTTCTGCTACAGCCATTCCTTTATTCTCAGGGAGGACGCGTCAGAAAAACCAGCCGCCCTGCTTGTGCCATTTCTGCAGATGCAGTGCTCAAAAGTCTGTGCCTTGTAGGGAAACGGCAGGCCTGGCTTCCCGAATGGGTGGAGGCGACCCTGCAGGCCTGGGGAGAGAGCCCAAGACTCCAGTCAGGGCCTAACTCTGCCAACTGAAGCAAGCCACTGAGCCACCCAGGGCCTCCCTGTCCTCATTTTGGAAACGCAAATGGGAAAAAAAAAGTAGAATCTCACCTCTAGGCAGTTTGTGTTAATCAGCTGAGAAAAGGGAGATGAAATTGTCATATAGGCTCAGAATCTCTTCACAAATGCCAGTCATTCTTTCCTGAAAGCAGTGGTTTGGGGTTGCCATTTTAGCAGTTCTACAAAAGATACTGCCAACCACCCCCACTCCCAACCCTGGGCTCCCCAGATCAGTAGTGCCTGGGTTTCTGTTAACAGAAAAGCAATCTTTATTTGTTCTATTCTTGTTTGTACTCTTTTAAAAATGCAAGCACCTCCTAGAAGGCATAATACATCAAAGTAATCCACACTAAAACGCACGGGGGCTTCTCAAATGCTTTCCTTCTCTCAAGAGGGATCAGGTGGCTAAGGATGGATAATGACAGGAGATTACTAAAAAGTTGGGGAAAGTCATTTTAAAAAGGTGGAATGCTTACTGAATAATAGAATTGTAATAGCCTTGCAGATTATAAGGATCAGTGATTTTTGAAGTGAAATCTTAGGCAGGTTCCTTTTATGTAAAACAGAAAGTCACAAAGCTTCTCACCCCACTGCCTCATGCTGATGCCCCTCTGTGGGATCCCAGGGCTCTGAGGACTCGAGTTTGGAAATCTCTCTACTTAGCCTCCCCCTCATTTACAGGAGGTCCCAGAAGAGAGGTAGAAATATAGCCACCCCCTACTTTAGTGCTCTTGGCTCCACATAGGAGCAAAATAATAACAATGAACATTGGAGATCTTACTATATGCCAAGCTCTGGGCTAAATTATGTGCACCATCTGATTTAATCTCCAAAAGAAGCTTGTGAAGCAGATACTATTTTCCTTCTCTTTTTAAAGATGGGGCAATGGAGGCTTAGGGGGAATTAAAAAAAATCTCGTAAGAAAGTCAAACTGAGGCCTGTATAGTTTTAGGGCTGGTATCCTCACCCGCACCCTACCGTGTCCCTGAAGAGAACTTCTGTCTTTGATGCTTATCATCATAATGTCAGCTAGAATTTCTGTAGATTCTAGATTTGGATTTCAATGAAGATGTGTCTGTAACACCCACACATTATCTTCAGTCTGGACTTATGTTTTAGAAGAGAGAGAAAGAGTTTGAATTAAAATAGAAAGTCCTATTTTATGGGTGTAACAAGTGAGCGTACAGTCTTAGGCACAAGATGAGGTTGGATTTTCCTCCTGTGTTGCCAACTCTGGGTCGTTCTTTTTTTTTCTTTTCAAATGTAGCATAAGCTTGCTGAATAAAGGACGAGGGAAAGTTGACAGACCACAACAAACAAAATACTCCACCTTAAAATCTGAAATTCAGACACGAGAGTGACTCTGAAAGCAAAATAACATTGGGTCCATTAAACACACACACACACACACACAAATCCAAACTTAGCTCACTGTGAAAAGTTTTAAGTGATCTCTAGAAGAGGAAGAGAAGGGAAGACACCAAATAAATAAGGATATTCTTTTTTGAGTTTAAATTGCAGGAGAGAGAAGTGAAAAACATCTGATTCCCTCACGGGCAGGAATAGGTAACCATAATTGTATTAGTCACCGGCAAAGGCATCATCCATTTGGTTGAGACAGCTACAGGATTATAAAGATAATAGCATTTTAGAGCTCAGAAAATGGTCTCAAGATGAGCCAGCCTCCCTTAGAGATAGAAAATGGGGAAAGGGAGCATCCAATGGCCAGGTGAGCTTGCTGGTTTTAATGGGTTGTTGGTTTCATTCCCGTCCATTTGTGAGAGCTCTTTGTATGGTGGAAGCATGGACATTTGGCTCTGGCATTACAAATTTTTTTGAATTCTGTTTATTTTTTTGTCAGTTGATTTTTACCTGGCACATTTTTCAAATATGGTTTTTCACCTATTTATGTTCAAATTTGCTATCTTTTTAAGCATAGCTTTTGGGACTCCAGTCTGGGTTAAGAAGGAAGTCCTTATCTTTACACTGTGCATGCCTTGGATGTTGTTTTGGTTTGCATTTGAAACTTTTTTTTTTTTTAAGATTTTATTTGTTTATTCATGAGAGACAGAAAGAGAGAGAGAAAGGCACAGACACAGGCAGAGAAGCGCTCACGGGAGCCCAACACGGAACTGGATCCCAGGTCTCCAGGATCACACCCCAGGCTGAAGGCGGCGCTAAACCGCTGAGCCACCCGGGCTGCCCCTGAAACTTTATTCTTTAGATAATTTATACCATTTTGTATTTTGTGAGATACAAGTCTACTTTTATTTTCCTTTTTATGACTTGATAGTTGTGCTAGTATTGTTTATTAAATAACCCATTCTTATCTCCTTGAGTTGAAAGAGCACTTTTGTGTTATACACACATTTATACACACATGTATGGAATATATACTGATGTCGTTCTGAATTCTCTATTCTGTTTCACCAATCTATTTATTTCTCTGCCATATTATACTGATTTTATTGTAATGTCCTTAGTGTGTCCCCTCCCCACTTTTTTTTTTCATACATTCTTGGCTCTTCTTGGGCATTTGTTCTTCCATAACAATTTTAAGAGTCATACTATTGTGGGATGCCTGGGTGGCTCAGTAGTTGAGTGTCTGCCTTTAGCTAAGTCATGATTCTAGTGTCTAGGGATTAAGTCCCACATCAGGCTCCCTGCATGGAGCCTGCTTCTCCTTCTGCCTATGTCTCTGTCTCTCCTCTCTCTCATGAATGAATAAGATATTTATTTTTTTTTTAAATTTTTATTTATTTATGATACTCACACAGAATGAGAGAGAGAGAGGCAGAGACATAGGCAGAGGGAGAAGCAGGCTCCACGCACCGGGAGCCCGACATGGGATTCGATCCCGAGTCTCCAGGATCGCGCCCTGGGCCAAAGGCAGGCGCTAAACCGCTGCGCCACCCAGGGATCCCTGAATAAGATATTTAAAACAAAAGAATCATATTAGTGTTTGTGGTAGACCAAATAGTGTGTACCCTCCCTGCACCCAAGAGGTTCACCACCTAATCCCTGAAACCAGAAAATGTCACTTTATTTTACAAAAGGGACTCTGCAGATGTGGTTGGGTTAATGATTTTGAGTTTAGAAGATGATCCTGAATTATCCCGTGGGTCTAATGTCATCACAACAATCCTTGTAAGAGAGATATGGGAGCAGTCAGAGTTGGAAGAGAAGGCAAGGAGTTGACAGAGATTGGAGTGGAATGCTCTGCAGCTGGAGGATGGGCGACAAGGATCATGCCCTGGGCCAAAGGCAGGCCCTAAACCACTGAGCCACCCAGGGATCCCTCAATACTATATTTCTATAATATTAATTTCCTTACTGAAGAACATAGTTTGTCTTTTCATTTGTTCAGAACTGTTTTATTTTCTTCAATAAAAGTGTATGTCGGGCAGCCCCGGTGGCTCAGTGGTTTAGCGCCACCTTCTAGCCCAGGGTGTGATCCTGGGGACCTGGAATGGAGTCCCACGGCAGGCTCCCTGCATGGAGCCTACTTCTCTCCCTGCCTGTGTCTCTGCCTCTCTCTCTTTCTCTCTCTCTCTCTGTGTGTCTGTCATGAATAAATAAATAAATAAATAAAATCTTTTTTAAAAAAAGTATGTGTCATATACAAATTTAAAATATTAAAAATAAAAAGTATATTCTCATACGGGATTTGTTTCTTACTAAATCTATTCTGAAATATTTCATATTTTGCCACTGTTGTTAGTGAACCTGTGGAGGCGGAGAAAATTAAGGCCATTCCACTTTCAGTTCAGCGTTAGCACAAGTGCAGCCATCCCAGGCCCCTGTGAATAAGAGCTGAACTTTACCTTACTTCAGTTACAGGAAGAAAACAGCTTACAGCTTAACGTCCTAAGGAGCCCCATATTAGAATAAAAACAGAGCCCAAGCCAGTAGCAGGAAGCCCCTATTAGAATAAGAACAGAGCTCAATGCCCTTGAAGGCCCCACATCAAAATGTAAACAGAACTTGAGGAACTGCTCCCCCCCTTCTGGAGGTCCCCTAGACCAGCCCTTAAAACTAAGCTGAAACCCACCTCAGGGTCCAAGTCCCTGCTCCGCTGTGTGGGGTATACTTGGACCCAAGCTCGAGCTTGTAAATAAACCCTCGTGTGTTTGCATCGATGTCAGCTCCTTGGTGGTTTCTCGGATACGTAATCTTGGGCACAACAAAACAGTTTTCTGTTTCTATTTATTTTTTAAGATTTTAATTATTTATTTGAAAGAGAGAGAGAGAGAAGGAGCAGGCGGAGAGGTAGAGGGAAAGCAAAAAGCAGGCTCCCTGTTGAGCAGAGAGCCCGATGTGGGGCTTGAACCCAGGACCCTGGAATTATGTCCTGAGCCAAAGGCAGACACTTAACCAACTGAGTGTCCCAGGTACCCCTCTGTTTCTATTTCTTTGTAATTAACGCTAGGACATGGAAAAGTCCATTCATTTTGTAAAATAGGAATTGTCTAACTAATTACTAAATTCTCTAATTACCCATACTTGTGGTATGGGTTTTGTTGTTCTTATTGTTCTGTGTCTTTGGGTTTTGTTGTTCTTATTGTTCTGTGTCTTTTCTTACTCACATTTTTACTTTATGTATTTATTTATTTATTAGGCATATAATCATATCATTAGCAAAACCAAAGAATTTTATTCTTATTCTCAAATGTTAGGGTAGTTATTTAATTTTGTTGTGTTAATGAGTTTGGGATTTCTTCCAAGTCAGTGTTTAGTCATAATGATGATGGTGAACATTCTGGTGTGTAGTTTGTTTAATTTTGCACTTTAGGATCCTATCTGCCATCAGTCTGGTAAATAGCCTTATTATTAAATAATTTCTATAAATCTTATTTTATTCAGGAGGAATGGCTGCCACTTTACTAAATATATTTTAAGCACCTAAAGATATGATCATCTGGTTTTCCTCCTCAAAGGACTGATGTAATAGATTATGTTGCTAGACTTCCTGGTATGGGAACACCCTTGACTTTGTGGAGAGAGTCATGGTCTGCTTTTTTTTTTTTTCTTTTTAATACATGACTATTCTATTTGTTAATATTTTATTTAGGCTTCTTGAATCTATATTCATGAACTAGCCTGTAATTTTCAATTTTGGCTTACCTTTTATTGGCTTTGATTCAGTTTATTTTGATCTTATAAAATGAATTGGAGGCTTTTCATCCTTTTCTATGGCTTAGAGCAGTTTAAATAAAAGTATTGTCAATCCTTTAAAGGTTAGATGAAATTCAGCTAAAAATTTATGCCTGGTGAGTTTTCAGCCATTTTCTCCTCTTTCCCACTGAATTTTCAATGCCTCCATTTTTCTTTCTTTCTTTCTTTTTTTTTTTTTTTAAGATTTTATTTATTTATTTCAGAGAGAGAGAGAGAGCACGTGCATGAGTGGGGAGTGGAAGGGCAGAGAGAGGGAGAAGCAGACTCCCCACTAAACAGGGAACTGACGAAGGGCTCAATCTCAGGACCCGGAGATCATGACCTGAGCCTAAGGCAGATGCTTAATTGACTGGAGCCATCCAGGCACCCTCAATGCCTCAATTTTATCATTTGGTATCTTAATTCTAGATTGTGATTTTTGTTATTCTTATAATGTAAATCTTCCATTTTCAAGAGCCTGCAGTTAGACTTAGCTTACCTATCTCTAGGAAGATTCTGACTATACAATATATAGACATGTATAAAGATTCACTGCTTACCAGTCTTCTTTTTCATTTTTCCCCAGACTGACATTTACATTCTGATTTTATTTGATGTTCGATTAGTCTTTCCCTGGGACAGTTTCCTCAAATGGAGTACATTGCAAATGTACTGATATACTCTCTGAAATCTTGCAACTCCTCCCTCATATTTTTCTTTTTCTCTCACTGATTAATGAAATAATGTCTGGGCATGGAATTCCTCTCAGTGCTAGGTATTTTTCACTGTTTTCTGGCTTCCAGGGTTGTGATCTGATATGATGCTTGTTAGATCCTTTTCCCCATTGTAGGTAACTTGTTCATTCTTTCTGGAAGCTTATAAGGTCTTCTCCTTATCTTCAGAATTCAAGACTTTTCATTGGGAAAAGGTTAAATGTGTGTCTTTTCTCACAGGACCACGTTTCCCTAATGACGCATGATGTTGACCATCTCTCCATGTGTGCATTGGTCACTTATCTCTCTTTGGAGATCTGTTTATTCCACTGATATGTTCACTTTCTAGCTGGGCTATTTGCCTTTTTATTGTAGCTATTGATTGTTAGTTGTGTTTTTTGTTGCTTGATTGAATCTATGGCTTCCCAACATTTTCTGGGTAATGATGATTATCAAAGGAATATATTCTTTATGTTTCATCAGGAGTTGGAAAAAGTACTTTGTGACATTAATGTAGAATGACAATCAGATATTGAGGGCTGAATGAGAGTAAGAAATTAATCCTCAGAGGTTTAAATTACACTTTAAAGGGTTCACTCTAGAAGGTGTTTATAGTATTTACAGAAGGTGTTTATAGTATTTACTGTAAGGAAGTCAGGGTAGAAGTGAGTAGTCTAGTTTAAGATCTGTTATAATAATGGAGGTAGTAGGGCAGCCCTGGTGGCGCAGCGGTTTAGCGCCGCCTGCAACCCAGGGTGTGATCCTGGAGACCCAGGATCGAATCCCACGTCGGGCTCCCTGCATGGAACCTGCTTCTCCCTCTGCCTGTGTCTCTGCCTGCATCTCTATGAGTAAATAAATAAAATCTTAAAAAAATAAATAAATAAAATAAATAAAAAATCTTTAAAAAAATAATGGAGGTAGTAAGTAAAGGTATTGGGACGATGGTATAATGGAGAATAGGATTGTAAGTGATTAAGTAAAATGAAAAGAATTTGCCACTTGATTGAAAGCAGTAAGGAGAGAAAAAGAGGAGTCAGGGAAAACTTTACAGTTTTTGTCCTTAGAAACTAGAAGAATGGAGTTACTGAGTTTAAGATGACTGCAGGAGAAGTAGTTTGAGGATGAATATTAAGAGTTCTTTTGTTTACATGTCAAACATGAAATTTCTATTAGATATACCAATGGGGATAGCTAAGTAAGAAGTTGGATCTCCTTGCTGGAATTCAGAGGGAAAATATTGCCTGGAGAGAAAAATAAGAGACTCATCATCAGATAGATGCCATTTAAAATCATGATCCTCCAAAAAAATGTCATAAACATACAATGGAATATTATCAAGCCTTAAAAAGGATATCCTGTCATTTGAGACAAGATAGATGAATCTAGAGGGCATTATGCTAAGTGAAATAAGGCAGACAGAAAGACCAATAGAAAGACAAGGTATTACTTAGATGTGGAAGAAAGCAAGGAGGAAGGAGGCAAGAAAGAAAGAAAAGAAAAAAAAATCAAACCCATAAAAAGTAGAAAAGTAGTTGCCAGGGATTAGGGGGAAATAGGAAGAAGTTGGTAAAAGGATAGAAATTTCCAGTGATAAAATGAATGCTGTCTAAGAATCTAATGTGTAGACATTGGTGACTATAGTTGATAACGCTGTCTTATATTTGCTAAGAGAGTAAGTTTAAAAAAATTCTCATTAAAAAAAAAAAAGGAAACATGGATGACAGATATGTTAATAAACTCTATGGGGAGAAACCCTTTCATGATGTATACTTATAGCAATCAAATCACTGTGATGTACACCTTAAATATCTTACATTTTACGGGCTCAGTGGTTGAGCATCTGCCTTTGGCTCAAGTCGCGATCCTGGGGTCCTGGGATCGAGCCTGCATCAGGCTCCCTCCATCCCTCTCCCTCTGCCTATGTCTCTGCCTCTCTCATGAATGAGTAAATAAAATATTTTTTAAGAATCTTACATTTTACAATTCTTTTTGTCAATAAAACTGGTGGGGGGGGGAGTCTTGATCTTGTATGAGAACATCTAAGGAATTAGTGTTGTACAGAAAGAAAGAGCTCTGAGATTAGAGAATGAGAGTCAAAAAACAAAGGAGGCTGAGAGGACACCCATGAGACAAGGAGGGAGCTGAAAGTGAGTGACCTAATGTCAGAGAAAATGATGCCTCAGGAAGGAGGGGATGATCAGTTGGGTCAAAGGCCACCAGAGATGGAGTAAGTTGAATTGGAGAATGGACCTTTGGTTTTGACGATGGGGAAGTCACTGGTGGAGCTGACCATAACTGTTTGGCTGCCTTGATGGCAATGGAAGCCTGATTGAAGTAGGTTCAAGAGATGAGTAAATAGGACAGCCCAGGTGGCTCAGCAGTTTAGCGCCGCCTTCAGCCCAGGGTGTGATCTTGGAGACCTGGGATCGAGTCCCACATTGGGCTCCCTGCATGGAGCCTGCTTCTCCCTCTGCCTGTGTCTCTGCCTCTCTCTGTGTGTCTCTCGTGAATACATAAATAAAATCTTCAAAATAAAAAAAGGGATGAGTGAATAAGGATATTTTAAAATTTCTATTATTATTTGCACTTCAAACAAAAATGTTGAGGTATGTTTCTTAGTATCAAAATCTAGTTCTACTCTGGTAGGCAACCTTGGCTAATTTAAATTTTTTTTTTTTTTATGACAGTCACAGAGAGAGAGAGAGAGAGAGGCAGAGACACAGGCAGAGGGAGAAGCAGGCTCCACGCACCGGGAGCTTGACGTGGGATTTGATCCCGGGTCTCCAGGATCGCGCCCTGGGCCAAAGACCGGCACTAAACCACTGCGCCACCCAGGGATCCCCAACCTTGGCTAATTTAAATTAACACATATTATTAAAAAATACTTACATAAATCGGCTATTTGAGGACACCACAAACACACTGTACAGAACTAAGCACAAGACATCCTATGGTTCCCTAGAATTTCTTTTTGAATATTTGTATGGAAAAATGAGCAGTTCTCCTATAAAGGACAGCTGAGAAATGAGGCTGGGATAGGAGGAAGTGAATGAAGAATCTTTCTTTTACAGATGGAGAATTTTAAAACCCATGCAGTAGACAGACAAAAACTGATGCTACAGTAGCAAGATGGGGACAGTGGCTGGAGAAATGCCTTTGTGTAGATTAAAAAGTATCTAATCACAAATGGCAGCATTGACCTCAGATAGGAATTGATGTTTCAGAGTCAACAGAAGAAAGAAAATATGTGTGTGGGGAGAGATAAGTAGATTGTGCATGTCAGGGTCGGAGTCTTTGGGCTCAACAGTGACCCTTAGTTCATTTACTGAATTTTTTTTTGTTCAAAAATCACATTATTTCGCCCTAGAGAGTGCTCTGTATCTTACCTAGACTTGAATATAAGTGCTCTTACTTTTTCCATATCCAAGATACTGTCTTTCCCTACAGCAGTGCTGTCTCTCTGATAGGTGTTCTGTTTGTTCATGTTCATGTTCCTTTCTCGGAGACTTGGTCCCCTTTGGATGACTTGTATTTTTCTTTATTGGCTCGTGGGGATGAGACCTAGCAGATTTGGTACTCGACCTGGCAGCACATGCAGAAAGCTTACCTCTATTGTTGTATAAAGGCAGGCAGGTGCCAGACCTTTTCTCTCTCTTTCATCTTCTTAAATTTGCTCAGACTTGACAACAGGGATCACCCAGCCCACCCACTGCATGGCTTTACAACATCTTATGTCTCAGGAACAACTGGCACAATCGTGTGGTCAAGTTTAAACACCTGGACAGGCTCTTGTCCGGGTGTCTGTTCTCTGATCCTTACATGATGTTCGGGCACTGTGGCCTAGAAGTTCTCCAACCGATGGGGGTAAAGAACATGCATGTCTGTATAGTCCTTCTCCCAACCAATCCCTATACGTTGCCAGGGCCTTGCTTGCACCCAATATCCTATAGCCTCCAGCAGCCATTTTACTCAGGATTGCAAACAGGAGCTCCTTTATTCCTTTTGAGAGGTGCTTTGGTGGTCTCCTTACTTTATACATCTGGTAGACATTTGTTGATTATTTACCTTGTACTAAACACTGTGCTAGTTTCTCAAAGTATGTCCTACAGAACATGAGCTGTGCAGTATATTAACGGGTATGTACTGGAAAAACTGCCTTTGTTGGTTCAAAAAAGAAAAAAAAAAACAAAGTGTGGGACTTCTCATACAATTTGCGATGCTCATGGGAACACTGCCCCAGGATGCCACCTTTCAGAGTGGTCTCAATATTTTCTGCCTCTCCACCCAACTCATGCTCTCTTTCTCTAATAAATAAATACGATCTTTAAAAAATTGAACAACAACAATAACAACAAACCCCAAAGGATTGGAGTTATTGTCTTCTTTTAGAACCAAGCATAAATAAAATGCATCCAAGTAATGCTAGCTGCTTTAAAAAAGATAAACAAAACTGGATAAATATGAATTCAAATGCAATAAAAGTTCATTTCTCCTTCATCAACAGTCTACAATGCAGTTTCTGGCTGTCAGGGCAAGTTTTTGCTCTATACAGACTTGTAGGACCTAACACATGCTTGCTCTGCCATTTTCCTTTCTTTCTTTTTTTTTTAAGATTTTATTTATTTATTCACAAGAGAGGCAGAGACACAGGCAGAGGGAGAAGCAGGCTCCATGCAGGGAGCCTGACGTGGGACTCAATCCCGGGCCTCTAGGATCACGCCCTGGGCCGAAGGCAAGGTGCCAAACCACTGAGCCACCCAGGGATCCCCTCTGCCATTTTCAAAATGGCAGAAAAATTTTCAAAATTTCAATTTCATTTTCAAAATTCAAATAATATTTTCAAAATATTATTTCCACAGCCACACTGGTGACATGGGGCACTGTCACTTCAGCGAGCCTGAAAGGGAAAGAACATGGAGGACTGTGCGTGAGAAGTGGCCCACATTCCTTCTCCTTCTCTCCTGTGCCGTATAGAAGGCAGCTATATGGCACATCTCACTGCAAAGGTGTTTGGGAAATGTCCTCCAGCTGTGTGCTCAGGAAGAAAAGGAAATGAATTTTGTTGAACAGCTAGCAGACTGTCACAGCAACCACTGAAAGAGACACACACCAAAGCTTTCCTTGAGCATCTTTTTAGGAGCTACTTATAATAATTGTGATTATGACGATGATTTAAAAACATGGGAAAGGGCTGGAGTGCCCGGGTGGTTCTGTTGGTTAAGCTGTAGACTCTTGATTTTGGCTCAGGTCATGATCTCAGGTTGGTGAGATCAGCTCAGGTCGGGTTCCACGCTTAGCAGGGAGTCTGCTTGCCCCCCCCCCTGCTTCTCTTTCTGCTTGTTCTCCCCCCCCTCAAATAAACAAACAACTAAACTCTAAAAAAAAAAAAAAAAACCCAACCCCCCCCCCAAAAAAAAAACCATGGGGATGTGCTTTCAATCAATAGCAGATATTTACTGAATACATAAAATGTTCAATGTACCCTGCTAAGTGCTTTATACCCAGGATCTCGTTTAGTGCTCTCCTAAACCTCAAGACAGGGGAGTATATTGATTCTCTTTGGTACATGAGGAAACTCAAAGTTACAGAGCGTCAGAAGCCGGATGTAGAACTTGGTCAGTCAACTTCAAAAGCCTGTGCAAGACCTCTTTGCTATGCTCAAAAAACCTCGCGTGCTAGATCACAGCCACTTAAAAAGGAGGAACATAAAAAGACTCAAAGAAGCACACAAAATGCATAATGGACATTGTGTTTGGGTGCTGCAATTTTTATTTTCCAAAACTGTGCTTAAAGAAGCTTTATCCTAGTTCAAACCCTTTGACCAAGATGACATTTTTCTTTAGATGAAAGGAGACTAATTTTTACCAATTACAAAGTAGTAAGTATAACAACAAATGAGAAAAAAAAACACTCTCTCAATAATAATGAGAATGACACCCTTTCCTTTTCCTGGAATTTGCTTTTGGATAACCTCTCTGGGACTTGTCTGTGGTTATGGAATAAGAAAACCTTCTTTAGTCGTCTTCTTTGAAATGGGTGTGGCTTTACCTTGTTCTCCACCTGAGTAACTTATTGCAAAGAGCATTTTATTTGCTCAGAAAGGGATCCACGTGGGAATCCTACCACTTAATGTTTTCCCACAACCACCACCCTGCATCTCTTAATGTGATGGAATATTTTTTCCTTTCTTTTCAGTGGCTGTTGTTCTTCTTAGACAACTATTATTGTCTAAATCAAATCTTCTCTTGAACCTTCTCAAAGTTACAGAAACTGCAAGAACGGTACAAGGAATTTTTAAAAATATTTTATTTATTTATTCATGAGACACACAGAGAGGGAGGCAGAGACACAGGCAGAGGGAGAAGCAGGCTCCCTAGGGGAGCCCAATGCAGGACTGGATTCCCAAGACCCCGGGATCACACCCTGAGCTGAAGGCAGATGCTCAACCACTGAGCGACCCAGGTGTCCAGGTACAAAGAATTATTTTCCCCTGGAACCATTTGATAGTAAGTTGACTGCATGGTACACTATCCCCGCCTACCTATGACCAAGAATATTTTCAAAACAAGGACATCCTTTTACAAAAGCACAATGCACTCACTGAGATCTTCAGGATTTGCATTTTTTACATTACAACCATCTACTCCTCGAACCCCATTCGGGTTTTACCAATTGTCCGGTGAGTCCATTACAGTAAAGGGTCCACCAGAATCCCTGGTTGTACTTAGTTGTCAACCGCTTATGTCCCCCCAACCAGCAACAATTAGCCCCCCAATCTTTCTCTAACTTTTCTGATTTTGATGCCTTTGAAAATATAGGCCTCTTATCTTACAGGCATTGCCCAACTTGGGTCTTATCTGATATAAGATTGAGCTTACACATCTTTGGCAGGAATTTCTCAAGTGACACTTTATTTGCAGGCATCCTATCGGGAGCACACGACTTCAGTTTTCCTAGTTATTGACAACATTCACTTTGATCACTTGATGGTGATATCTGTCACCTTTTCCAATAGGAACTTACTCTTGTCCCTACTCCAATTAATGCATATTTTGTGGGGCAGGGGTCTCTGTAAATATCCCCTTCTCATTACACTTGCAATTTATCCATATATTGACATTGCTAAGGGCTCATGATTTTCTATTTTATTCAAGAAATTATAATCCATCATAATGACCATTTATTCTGATAATGAAGCTGGCTTCCGTGTCCTTTTGATGTGTCCCTGTCATTTCCTTGCCTACTGGCACAGAGTCCATCCTGTAAGTTTCCTGCCTTAGCCCTACAATCGGCCATTTCCCCCAAAGTGGAGAATAGTATCGAGTATATGAAATATAGGCTGCGTTGATTGCTATTAGAAGTCCTCTTATCTTAGCAGGCAAAATTGTGGGATATATGTAAATATACATTTGTATGTATATACAGCTACAGACAAAATTATATAGGTATATGCATATATATACATATATGCACACACATACATATTTTCATCTATACTTAGTTTTATGTCTATCTATATATGTTGAAAACTCTAAGCCTACCCCACTAAATCCAGTTCCCATCCAACACCACAGTGTTCTAGTTTCTTCTTTTTCCACATTTCTAACTCCTGACTTCAACAGTAAGAAATTTGGCTCCCAATATCCTTAAATCTCATTTGCTCTGCCCCTCAGTATCTGATCATAGCCACTGCCCTATACCTCTGAGTATGCCCTACTCTGCCATTGCCCTGACTTGTCAACACCACCCCGTGGAAGCCATTCTCACCCCCTCTTAGACTCTGCTTCCAGTTCCTGCATGGGCACCTTCCTCATCCCATGGGGCTATGGATCAGACCCATGGATCGGATCCATTGGAATATGGATTGGACCCATATGTATCCCACTGGAGTATGGATTGACCCACGTCCATGCCCCCTAGGTTGTGACTCCTCACACAAGACCCCCTGCTGTGGCAATGCCATCCTCACCCAGCTGGGTCCCCGAATCCCCATGGCAGCAAGGTACCCCCCTCAGCCTACTCAGCCTGACTCCCCAGAGGGGAACAGCATTTGCCACGCTAAAATATGCCTTTTTGACATTCGGATTATTTTAGGCTGGTTATTGTTAAGAAAAATCACAGGAGAAACTCTGGAAACCCAGTAGAAGTGACCGACCTCTTGTAAGAGACATTTATGTTTATAAGGGAAATCTCCATTTCTTCCTGTACCAGGAAGAGGAGAGTAACTAAATCTCTGGAAACTTATCAGTGGAGAAAGTACTTAAGTCCACACAATGACCTTACCTTTGTTTGCTGCCTCTCCACACATTAGAATTGAGTGCAGGACCCTGACAGCCCTAAATCATCACCATGACAGACCCTGAGTCCTCTCTGAAGGTTCTCTGCTTCTGATGAAGTTTATTTTGTTTTTGTTTTTGTTTTAAAGATTTTATTTATTTATTTATTCATGATAGACATAGAAAGAGAGAGGCAGAGACACAGGCGGAAGGAGAAGCAGGCCCCATCCAGGGAGCCTGAGGTGGGACTCAATCCTGGGGCTCCAGGATCAGGCCCCGGGCCAAAGGCAGGCACTAAACTGCTGAGCCACCCAAGGATCCCGATGAAGTTTATTTTGGACACCATCTGTAGGCATGGAGTTGAGGTCGGAGTGACCAAATGCTTCAGTGGATAGGATACTAGACTAGAAGTTGAGGAGACTGGCATCTAGTTCTGGTCCTGCACTTTGCCAGTGGTGGGAAGCCTGTACCACCCATAGTCTTTCATAGAAAGGGGGTGATAGGGACACCTGGGTGGCTCAGTAGTTGAGCATCTGCCTTTGGCTCAAGTCATGATCCCAGGATCCCAGGATCAAGTCTCACATTGGGTTCCCTGCCTGCTTCTCCCTCTGCCTAGGTCTCTTCCTCTCTCTGTGTGTCTCTCATGAATAAATAAAATCTTTAAAAAAAAGAGAGAGAGAGAAGGAAAAGGAGTGATTAATAAATAGAATGGTCAATAAATAAAATATCTGATAAGAATCCCTTCCCCCGCAAACATAGTAATAGTTGTTGTGAAGATAAAGTGAAAGAAGGCATTCTGAAATGTTTTTGAAAACTGTAAAAATCTAGGCAATTATGATATTTTTTAAGAAAAATATCTGTCAAGAAATATTAATGGAATGCATTTTTTGGTAGGGCAATTCTATTTTCTTAATGGCTTACAAAATTGATTGACTAAAATATGTTGCAGTGCACAGAGTTGGAAATGGGTGCTGAGGAGATAAAAGGTGGGGTGTCCCTGTGGGAGTGGGGGCAGCACACATTGGACCTTGCTGCAACCAGAACTCTGTCAGTTATGGCATGAGCTTTGAGGAATTTCCAACTTAATTCAATTTGCATCTTTATTGACCAGGTAACTATAAATTTAAAAATACAACTATTCTTTTATCTAAGTAATCTCTACATCAAATGTGGGGCTTGAGCTCATGACCCTGAGATCAAGAGTGTTCTGACTGAGCCAGGCAGGCACTCCAGTTTTATTTTTTATTTTTTTAAATTTATTTATTTATGGTAGTCACAGAGAGAGAGAGAGAGAGAGGCAGAGACACAGGCAGAGGGAGAAGCAGGCTCCATGCACCGGGAGCCCGATATGGGATTCGGTCCCGGGTCTCCAGGACCGCGCCCTGAGCCAAAGGCAGGCGCCAAACCGCTGCGCCACCCAGGTCCAGTTTTATTATAAACTTTAAGAGCAAGATTCTTCCTCCTGTGATACCCCATCCCCAAATTTACTTCTCTTTATTTACCTCCTCTGTGGAAATTTCCTTTGTGTATTTACACCATTGTAGCTGCTTCTAGAACTTCCTTTTTCATAACTGTTTACTGTCTAGATATATGTAGTAACTAATTAAACTATTTCTTTTTTAAAGATTTTTATTTATTTATTCATGAGAGACGCAGAGAGAGAGAGGCAGAGACACAGGCAGAGGGAGAAGCAGGCTCCATGTGGGGAGCCCAATGCAGGACTCGATCCCAGGTCTCCAGGATCAGGCCCTGGGCTGAAGGCGACGCTAAACCACTGAGCCACCTGGGCTGCCCAAACTATCTCCTATTTCAACAAAAGAAGCCAACTAATGAGACCTTAGAATTTGAAAATTCATTGATTCTCCAGGCTTCTGCTTATCTGAAAGCAATGAATTTAATTTTTCCCATATCTTATGAATGAAATCCCTTTTTGGCATTTTTGATAGAGTCTAATGCATATTGAAATTGCCTTTCACTTATTCTTGGATGCCACAGTAATGAAATAAAAAGTACCACCAAATAAAGAAGGACCCTGAGGCCACCAGCCCTATATGGATTACATATAAAGACGAGATTCTAATGTTGCTCTATGATAGAGGGACTTAGATTCATTTTTAAAGGATTCCAGAAAAACCACAGAAAGAAATTTAATACCTTTCAAAAGAAGAAATGAGGTCAAAGGCTGAGGAAGGCAGAATTAAGAAATACCCACACTAGAAAAAGCAAAAAGCAGCACGAATATTGCAAGGAAGTGGTCAGTGCTAGCAAACAGTGGGGCAATGAGGTTGAGAAGAGAAGGTGGAAACTGGCTCAAGGCCCCTCTTCCATTCGGCTCTCTGCTGAGTGCTGTTGAAAAGTTCTAGTCACTTCCACCTGCCCATCACCACTGCAAGGGGTTTCTTAGCGGGTGGTACCTGGGAGATGTTATGCAGGTAACGGAGCTGGGCCAATGAATGGGACAAGGAACAGGCTCCCCACAGGGTGAACCAGAGCTGTGGGGGTGGGGGGTGGGGAGGGCATTGATTTCAACCAGATTGGGCACTTTTTTTTAAAATTTTTATTTATTTATGATAGTCACACACACACACACACACACACACACACACACACAGAGGCAGAGACATAGGCAGAGGGAGAAGCAGGCTCCATGCACCGGGATCCGGTCTCCAGGATCGCGCCCTGGGCTAAAGGCAGGTGCCACCTTTAAACCGCTGCGCCACCCAGGGGTCCCTAGATTGGGCACTTTTGAAGAAGAAGTTACCCTCATGTATCTCTTCATTCACCCATTCATTCCTTCAGGAAACAATTATTGCACATATAGGGTTGCAGATGTTTGAAACCAAAGTACCAGACACACCTAATAAAAATTGTAGGCCATATAAAAAAATACCCTCATATTTCAGTGATATAGAAAACTTACTGATTATTAGAGATGGTGGTTCCCACATCTATGTCTTGATATCTTGATTCTCTCTAAAGACCCCCACAAAAATGGCCACGAATGAATTATTTTAAAGCACAAACCCACAGAGACTAAGAGAGCAGAGGAAAGAACCATAAAAGGGAAGGTGGAAAGCCAGTGGATGAGTCAGAATGAACTAACCAGCTAAAGAAGCTCAACCCTAAGCTGGTAGTGGTAGGAAGAGAGTCAGCCATTCGGTTTGTGCCACACGCTCCCAGAAATGCTCAGCAATGAGTGACACCAGATATCCCTAAAATGGGAGTGATTGGAAACATAGGTCAGAAGTCTTTTATGAAGCAGTTAGGCCCATCTTTCTTCTCAAAGCCTGTTAGCAGACCTGTCCAGTCCTTCCCCCACCTTTGCACATGACTGGGTGGTTAGTCCCAAGCAGCACTGCCCAGCAGGGTAGCCACTAAGCAGGTGAGGTTTCTGAGCACTCAAAATGTGGTTCTCATAAATTGAGATGTGCTGTGAATGTGAAACACAGTAGATTTGATGACAGAGCACAGTACAAAACAACATAAAATGCCTCTCAGTATATTTTCTTAATATTAATGATACGTTAAAACAATAATGCTTTTGATCTATTGGGTTAAATAAAACATATGATTAAAATTCATTTCTCCTCTTTTTTTTTTTTAATAAGACAGAAAGAACATTTAAAATTACTGCCAGGACTCTCGTGCTATTTCTGTTAGTGATGCTCTAGAGAGGGTGACCTGGGACAAAGCACAGCTGAGGAGCTTCTTCCGTACTGAAAATGGGGCTGCTGAGGAGCATAAGCGAGTGCATTGTAGTGGGAAACCAGCTTCTCCCACTCAGATCCTAGAATGCTGACAGCTGGTCTCCCAACCAGCAGGTAGGCGGGGGTCGGGGGGGTCGGGACACACATGCCCCTCAGGAGAAGCTGATCAGCTTGGAAGACCTAAGATCCTAAAGCAGACCCTGCACCCCTGCCCCTAACCCCACAATATTGCACTTCTACACCTGCCGACAGGTTCCTGAAAACTCCTGCAACTTTCTTGGGGCAGGATGTGCCTCTCAGTTGGCCAACCCCTTGCTCTTGCTCTTCCACTGGGGAGACATCGCTGACTGCATGACCTACGCAGACTCAGGCTCCCTGTGACACTGAACTTTGGCTGCTTCCTGCCGCCCCCCCAGCCCTGCCCCAAACTGGCCGCCTTCCTTCCTGCCTCACTTCTCTACCTCCATTCTGGGTTTTCTTGAGATCATCTGTGGGATAAATACCCTGAACTAGGCTCCTCGTATTTGGGTCTGCTTTGGGAGGGGGACCTAAAGAAGACATATTTTGATAGTAGGGGTGCTTCAGGAAAACAGCCCAGTGTCTCTCTCTGCAGGGAAGCCGTGTTCTCGGCACTTTCTGGAGCCTACCTATGAATACGAGCAGGGAGCCCAAAGCACCAAACAGACATCCGAGGGAATCCTCTAATAATTCAGAAAGCAAGACAAACGTGTTGTTTTTTTTTTTTCAATGGCAATCTATATTGTGGCTCATTGTTAATACCCTGCTCATGCATAGAAACATTAATGTGCCATAAGAATCATACTAACTGCACAAAAAGATGTGTGCACATCTGTGCTGGTCTCAAGAGAAAGCTAAAACACCGGGCTGTGTGCCTCAGAGTTCCCACCTGGAGCTCTCTGAGCACCCAGGAGGTGCCGCTCACAGAGTCAGGTGCCCAAATACAGAGAGGAGATCCAGTCCCTGCTGTCCGCAGAGGCACAGTCTAAGGCAGAAGTCAGATAGGAGGGAAATGCTCTGTTGTACAAGGGAGCAAGCGGGGTAGAGTCTGCACAGCAGGAAGACCCTGAACCAAACAGGCGGGGGGAGGAGTGAGAGGAAATGTGTGTGCAGAGGGGGAGGTGGCTGGCTGCAGCAGAAGGAAGGGCCTTCCCAGCAGAGAGCATGGAGAGGGGCTGCATGCAGGAGACTGGAGCCACCTTGAGCCAGCCGCGGTGGAAGGGAAGGGGAACGTGTCCAGGAAGGGGGTTAGAAGGGGCCTGGGTCTGGCTTATTGTGCAAAAGGTAACAAGGATCTACAGGAGCCAGGAGATCATTGAAATGCCCTGGTGACTTCACCTAAAGAGAGAACACCTCTGATGGCCACCATGCTTTTCCTTGGAGGCTGGAGGCCTCCCCTTGCTCGTCTAGTGGTCTGTGGAGGGAATGAAAACAACCACTGCCTCAGTTTGTTTTGAAAGGGAAAATACCTGGGCCTGTGGGACTGGGTACAGTGGGGAGAGAGGGCAGCTACCTGGTAACGGTAGAGTGTGTCTTTTGTGCTTTAAGTGTCCTTTCCACCCCAACTGCCCACGAAGACTGATATCCACTCTTTGCACCTATCACTCAGCAGCTCCAGAATAGCCCGGGGTCTCTCACCAAGGAGCTGAGCTTCAGGCCTTCCTCCTCCTGAGACGTGGTCTGTCTGGGTCCAACCTTCACTGAGGGGCAGTGGGTCAGATGCTCTAATCCTGGCTGATGTGGAATTTTTTTTTTATTTTTTTTAAATTTCTTTTTTTATTTATGATAGTTACAGAGAGAGAGAGAGAGAGATGCAGAGACATAGGCAGAGGGAGAAGCAGGCTCCATGCACCGGGAGCCTGATGTGGGATTCGATCCCGGGTCTCCAGGATCGTGCCCCGGGCCAAAGGCAGGCGCCAAACCGCTGCGCCACCCAGGGATCCCCCCCTGATGTGGAATTTTTCCCACGTTTTATAACATCTTACACTAGTTACAGAAGAAAAGTTTCTAAAAAGCACTAAGAAGGGATCTAAGGGGAACATCAGGCACCTCACAGAGTGACAGGGACGAGATCTGCTGGCAACTCTCTTCATGGCACCCCTAAATCATCACACAGACATGAAGGGTCCAGAAAACCATGTCAAAGCCAAAGCAGCAAGCTATTTTAGGTGGCTGAGAGAGGTCTTCAAGGTGACCCTTAAAACCACTTCTGGACAGCACAGTTGGCCTCTCTCCCATTAAAGAGCAAAACATGGGGGCAGCTGTTAGGATAAAGCTGAACTTACAAAAACAGGTGGTGGGCAAAATAGGGCCATAGCCCACAGTGTGCCAACTCCAGAATAGAGGTGGAAGGAACACAGTCTTGGGAGACACCCAGACTTAAACTCAAATCCTAGCTCTAGTAACCTTCCTGTGAGGGTTAGTTAACCTTGTCAATCCTCATTTATCCTTGAATGTAAATGGAATTAGTAATTCCCACCTCTAGTCTAGTGATAAGGCACAGAGGAGATCCTAAATATAAAGACCTTAACACTATTCCCAGCACGTGGAGGACCCAACAGATGTTAGATCCTCTTCTCCACTTTGACTTTTCCTTGGGCCAGCATTGTTTTAACACATGCGGGTCCATAAATACTTGTTGAGTATGATGGCCATAGTGAACACTTATGAAGAGAAAGTTCTGAGTCAGCAAAAGGCGTCAGGATTATTGGGCTGAAAGACTCCTTGGCTATCTACTGATGGTTTCTCATCCTTGCACTACTTGACATTTTGGGCAGGAGAACTCTGTTGTGGGGAGCTGTGCTGTGCATTGTAAGATGTTTGGCAGCATCCTGGTCTCTACCAAGTGGATGCCAATAGCAGTGCTCCTTCCCCTTGCAAACCCCTGGGGTGGGGGGTAAAATTACCCAGATTGAGATCTGTAGGGCTGGCTCATACCACAGCGGTCCTCTGAACCAGTGTGCCTGGTTTGGTCCTGGGCGACCATTCCCTCAAGGACTTGGTTGGCCTTGAGGAGAGATGCAATTTAGTGCTTGAGATCCACTCTGCTTCCTAAGTGGAGCCAACATTATTGAACTTACCACAGAATATTTTGTCAAACACGTAATATGACAATTTCTAAAAATCCTCAGGTGCAGATAACTCTTGTCTCTCCAGTAGCCTGGACAGTCAAGAGTGAATATGTGAATAATGAAGGAATGTATGAATGAAGAGGGAAGACATGAGCAATTTTACTTTGTCTGTACATCGGCTGTAGCGGTTCCTTTATTTTTTCCCACCCAAATCCCAATGTCTCTTCTTCCCTTCTGATTTCTCTTAAGGAACTATCACCTCTTCCACAGACTGTGCACTCATGGTGGGACTGTCAAAATCCAGGCCCTGCTCTCCTCCTAGGAAAGACCAAAATCCCTGGGGGATTCTTTCCTTCACATTGCTCTGCCTCCTGGTGCCAGGTGACTCAAGCTTGACCAGATACGTCTTTGTCACAGGAGTTTGAGTCCTGAAGGGCAAATGAAGGAGCAGGGGGAAAGAAGAGGAATGGATCATTCTGATATGTTGGCTTCCAAAGGGATTTGGAGGGTAGCTGCTTCATCGTCTTCCTGCCTTGAAGAGGCAGATGGGGCTCAGCCTCATGAGGTGACTTTTCCTCAAGTTACTGTCAGGAAAGAATAGGGCTGATGGGGTCTTTGGGGAAGATGGGAAAAAAGAGAGAGATGGGAAATCCAGGCAAGAAGGAACAGAAGGTGTTCCTCCTGAAGGATAGTGGTGTGGGTCTGCCCACTTGTGACCCTGGGGCTGTGGCTTACCCCCCAGACCTCGGGGTTTGGAGAAAGTTACTCAGGGCCTCACTCGTGACCCTTTCATTATGTCCTTGGAAATGTGTGAGGCTGGGCTTCTGGGCGATAGCTTACCCTTTATTTTAAAATTTGTAATTTTTTAAAAGATTTTATTTATTTATTCATGAGAGAGAGAGAGAGAGAGAAAGTGAGGGAGAGAGAGAGGCAGAGACACAGTCAGAGGGAGAAGCAGACTCCTGTGGGACTTGACCCCAGGACCCTGGAATCACACCCTGAACTGAAGGCAGACACCCAACCACTGAACCACCCAGGTGCCCCTTATTTGTATTTTTTTTAAGATTTATTTTAGAGAGAGAGAGAGAGCAGGAGTTGGTGGGGGGGGAGAATGGAGGGAGAGGGAGAGAGAGAGAATCCATGCAGGTTCCCCACTGAGCGCAGAACCCAATACGGGGGCTCCGTCCCACCACCGAGATCATGGACTTAGCCAGAATCAGGAGTCAGCCACCTAACCCATTGAGCCACCCAGGCACCCCAATGGCTTCCCCTTTAAAACAACAGTTACCACTACCATTACTGGTTACTGGTTACTACCATTACTGGTTACTAAGCTCTGCGTGCCCTGGGCGTGAGCTCTTTGCCTGTATTTTCCCATTGATTCCTCCCCCAGAGTCCACGAGTGAGGGGCTAGTGCTTTTTGTAGATGAAGCTACTGAGTTTCAGAGAAAGGTAGAAACAGGATTTGAACCAAGATCTGACCAATGGCAAAGCCTCTGATTGCAGGCGGTGGAGACTTTCCAGCCTGAGCCCTCCAGCTCCAGGCCCCAGAGAAACAGAAACGGAGGAGAGAGAGGAGGAGAGAGAGCGAGGTCCCCACATCCCGGTCTGGCCCAGCCCACTCAGCTCTCTCTGCCTGCAGCTTTTTAAGCAGGACCTAACTTCTCGAACCTGATTTTGATCCAACTTTGGAAACTCAGCTGTCTCCTGATGAACCCCCCTCCCCTCCATCTGGCAGATTAACTTGCTTTTCACCTCCTCCTCCCTCCCCTGGCCCATGGGTCAGCGGGCTACTTGATAGCGCCTTGGCCAGGGAATCAATGGGTAAGGAAGGGAAAAGGAGGGAGACTTAGCTCAACCCTTGTTACCTGAGGCAGCGGCTGAAACCAAGGCCCACAAAGGAGGTTTTGTATTTCCCATGAATTTAAAATGTCCCTGTCACTCATGCTACCCAATGTCCTGAGTTGGTGATCCAAAGAGAATGCAGTCATTGTGTTAGCAGAACAGTTTATAAGGAAGTACTTCACGGCATCCAGTTATGCGGTAAAAACTCAACTGCAAAGAGCTAACTACTCAGCTGTCTCTTTGTTGTGGAATGGAGCTGCTGAGAAGCCTAGGACCTTCACCCCTCTCTGGGGGTCCCAGTCACACCCCCATTCCCTTTATGGGTCCCAGTCCTGCCTTCTTTTCTCTGTGGGTCCCAGTCACACCCCTACTCTCTCGGTGCTGCTCCCTCACTCCCTACTCCACCTAGGCCTTTCTGCATGCCATTTCCAGTTCTGGTCAGGGAGCATATAAGCTTGGTTTTATTTTTATTTTTATTTTTTTTATTTTTTATTTTTTTTAATTTTTAATTTTTAATTTTTTATTTATGATAGTCACAGAGAGAGAGAGAGAGGCAGAGACACAGGCAGAGGGAGAAGCAGGCTCCATGCACCGGGAGCCCGACGTGGGACTCGATCCCAGGTCTCCAGGATCGCGCCCTGGGCCAAAGGCAGGCGCCAAACCGCTGCGCCACCCAGGGATCCCTTATTTTTATTTTTTTAAAGATTTTACTTATTCATGAGAGACACAGAGACAGGCAGAGGGAGAAGCAGGCTCTCCACGTGGAGCCCGATGTGGGACTCAATCTCAGGACCTGGGATCACGCCCTGAGCCAAAGGCAGACACTCAACCACTGAGCCACCCAGGCATTCCTAAGCTTGGCTTTAAACTTGATATGTCTGAATGTTAGAACAGTACTGATAAATTAGAAGCAGCAAGTTGGCCTTGACACACTTGGCCATTGGGCTTAATCATGAAGCTTTGGAGAAGAAGGAAGCCATTCCCGCCCAGGGAATAATAGGTGTCTTTTCAAAATTTTTCACTTTTTTCTTTTCCCTCTCTCTTCTTTGTCTTTTTCCTTTCTCTAATTTTCTTGTTTTTATTTATTATCATTTTTTAATGCTCCTCCACACAGGAGGAGGGGAGCTGCTGTCGTATAAGAAAATATTGTATTGGCTTGCAAACTACCAGTGCATTGACTCTTTGCTCCCAAACTGACAGGCAATTCTGTTAGCTCTGGAGTAATTCTGTTTTATTCTGAGGTTGAAAGTGAAAGAAGAAGTTTCCTAATTCTGACTTGATTTCTTTTTCTCAAATTATTATTCTTAGGAACTGTAAAAGAGAATGTCAGAATTATACTTTCCACTGCTTTCTCTCCTTCTCTTAAATATTTTCTGGGGTAAGGGGAGGTTATAATTATTTTTCTAACTTTTTTTTTTTTTAAGTAGGCTTCATGCCCAGCATGGGGCTTGAGCTCACACACCTGAGATTGAGGCACATGCTCTATCAGCTGAGCCAGCCAGGTACCCCTCTAACTTTTTGTTTTTGCTTTTAATTTAAAATCAGTTAATTAACATATAGTGTATTATTAGTTTCAGAGGTAGAGTTCAGTGATTCTTTAGTTGCATATAACCCCGAGTGCTGTTACATCAAGTGCCCTCCTTAATGCCTATCATCCATGCCACCATCTATTCTCCTCTAGCGACCCTCAGTTGGTTTCCTGTGATTAAGTCTTATAGTTTGTTTCCCTCTCTGATTTCATCTTATTTTTCCTTCTCTTCTCCATGTTCATCTGTTTCTTTCTACCTCTGAAACTATATATATATATACATATATATATATACATATATATATATGTATATATATATATATATATACTATATACCACATCTTCTTTACCCATTTATCTGTCAATGGACATCTGGGCTCTTTCCATAGTTTGGCTTTATATAATTGTGCTATAAATATTGGGGTGCATGTGCCCCTTTGAATTGCTGTGTGTATCCTTTGGGTAAATACCTAGTAGCACAATCGTTGGGTCATAGGGTAGCTCTATTTTTAACTTTTTGAGGGACCTTCATACTGTTTTCCAGAGTGTCTGTACCCTTTGGCATTTCCACCAAGAGTGTAAGAGGGTCCCCTTTCTCCACATTGTCATCAACATCTGTTGTTTCCCGAGTTATTAATTTTAGCCATTCTGATCGGTGTGAGGTGGTACCTCATTGTGGAAGGAAACAGTTGACAAAACTAAAAGACAATCTACAAAATGGGAGAAGATATTGACAAATGTCTTGTCAGATAAAGGGCTAGTATCCAAAATCTATAAAGAACTTATCAAACTCAACACCCAAAAAACAAATAACCTGGTGAAGAAATGGGCAGAAGACATGAACAGACATTTCTCCAAAGAAGACCTACACATGGCCAACAGATACATGAAAAAATGCTCAACATCACTTGGCATCAGGGAAATACAAATCAAAACCCTCTATTTTTTGATCATGAAAAGTCTCAGACCAAAGTAGAGAATTTGTACTCTGGGCAAATTCAAAACTAGCAAAAGCAAGGAAATAATGGAATTAAATAGCAAAGGTGGAGGAAAACAAGACTCTCACCTTTGAATTCGCAATAATAAGGCCATTTCCCTTATATGTTGATGTGTAAATTAACAAGACTTTCATCTTTTGGGGGCCTCTTGCCTCTGGCCCAGCCCCCACCATCTGCTTTTGTGGTTTCTTCCTTGGGATTAGAGTATATACAAAGGCCTTGGATGGAAGGCAGATGAGACTTGAAATTTCAGCAAACCTCATAAATAGGTTTTCAGAAAAGCCAGCAGGCAATGGGTTGCAGACATCCTGGTGGAGCTGCACATAGATGGGAAGAAGGGATGAGTGAGGACCACCCAGACCACAGAAAACACTTTTACTTAAGCCAGCCAGGGAGGAAAGTCAGCCTCAAGCTAGGAAAACCAAACCTTTAGTGGTCTGGACTATACCAGAGCTTCTCAGACTTTGATATGCTCGCAAACCACCTGGGGATCTTATGTGGATGGAGATTTTGAGTAAACTAGAGGGTAGCAGAGCTTCTGAGCTACATTGAATGCTCTACTGTGACCTTGAAATTCTTTTTTTCTTTTTTTTTACAAATTTATTTATTTATTTGAGAGAAAGAGAGAGTGAGTGAGGGGAGAAGTAGAGAGAGAGGGAGAGAGAATCACAAGCAGATTCTGTGCTGAGCTGAGAGTCCAACTCAGGGCTCGATCCCATGACCCTGAGATCATGACTTGAGCTGAAGCCAAGAGTTGGATGCTTAACAGACTGAGCCACCCAACTGCCCCCCCTTGAAATTCTTAATATTTTTTTTTAAAGATTTTCTTTATTTATTCATGAGAGAGACACAGAGAGAGAGAGAGAGAGAGGGAGAGAGAGAGAGGCACAGACACAGGCAGAGCAAGAAGCAGACTCCATGCAGGGAGCCCAATGTGGGACTCGATCCTGGGTTTCCAGGATCACACCCTGGACCGAAGGCAGGTGCCAAACTGCTAAGCCACCCAGGCTGCCCAATTCTTAGTAATTTAAACTTGAGGGATCCCCGGGTGGTGCAGCGGTTTGGCGCCTGCCTTTGGCCCAGGGCGCGATCCTGGAGACCCGGGATCAAATACCACGTCGGGCTCCTGGTGCATGGAGCCTGCTTCTCCCTCTGCCTGTGTCTCTGCCTCTCTCTCTCTCTGTGTGTGACTATCATAAAAAAAAAAAATTAAAAAAAATAATTTAAACTTGAACTTGTGTTTTGTAAGCCAAGTCAGGTGGTGCAGATAGCCCGCAAGAGCAAGGAGGAGATACTGCAGTGCATGATGAATATGCATATGAATATGCATGATCCCTGTCTCTTGCTGCCTTATTTGCATATGTAGAATAATGGAGATGCTCACTAGTACAGAATTCTAGTGGGAATTTTGCAAATCTCAAAGAGTAATGTTATGTCTGTGGCTTAGGAACATTAAGGATGCCGGCAGCCTTAGAACCAGAATTTGCTGTGAATACAGAAAGAAAGAAATGTAGTTCTAAGAATCATGAAGGACTAAGAAACTCTAGCATATCCTTTCTGTTACTTCTTTATCTTAGCCAACCATTTATGCCCAAAGTGATGCCACAGAAGGGAAGTTCCATTTCCTTTCAGTTTTTCCTTATTCATCAGGGGGCAGAAGGTAGAGATTGTTGATAGAATGTGTACTTATTAAGGATTAAAATAATAAGAATAATTGAGTTGCTTTGTTCAGCGTTTCCTCTATCAAATAAACAAATAAAAACTTTAAAAAAGATAAATATCTGTGTATTTTAAAGTCTGAATATTTCTTTTTTAGAATGAAATTAAATGGCAAATATAAACATTGCTAGTTGAGAGGCTGTGGAAGACAAGGAAAGGCTTCCTCTTTTGGTACCTTCAGTGGTCCTTTTTTCCTCCTTTTGAACAAGGCACCTAGAGTTTTATTTTGTGTTGGGCCATATAAATCATAGAGCCAGCCTGGCTCATACATGATGCTGGCGTTCTTGGTCCACAGATCACGTTTTGAGAAATGAGAGCCTAGACCAAGGTGTTGAAGCCCAAAAGACCTGGGATCAATTGTCAACTCTACCACCTGCTAGCTGCTTTTGTGATCTTAGGCAATCCTTTAAGAAATGTGTAAAAGAAAGACAAAACATATTTTTATGACTTATCAGTAATGATCGTCTAACTTGGTATGTGATACTTTTGCTTACATATTAGAGTTTTCTCATCTATGCAAGGTGGATCATAATTCCTCCCAGGCAAGAATTCAAAAGACAATCCCTTTCTCTAAACTCTTCTTGCCCTTGGCAGAGCCTGGAGCTGAGTGAGGGGTCCATCCCTCCTCTATTAAAGTTGGTGGTTGACCTTTTAGTCCTTCTGCTTGCTTATAAGCTCTTTGAGAACCTAGTCATGCCATGCCTCTGTCCTGAACCCCTGCCTGCACAGCCAACCTCTACCATGGACAGTATCAATAGTATTTTAAGGTAGATGTTTACTATTGGATAAATACATATACTCTGCTTCAACCAAGAAATGTGCCACCATTGAAATACAACACATTCCCTCCAGATTCCTACCATCTGTCCCAATATTAAGAGATTTCTTTCTTGTTTTCCTATTCAGATCATACTTATCCTTCCAGGGGCAGCTATGTGAATTTTTGCTTTGAGACTCTAGAGGAACTGATCCTATCTCTGGCTCTGTTTTCCTATCAGCATCTTGGTTACACTCTCCATTGCTATCAACTCAACTCTTGTGAATGAATACGGCCTTTCCAGGCTTTCCCACTACCCAATCAAAGAAATACATCTGCATCCAAGAACTCCCAGCAGAAATCCTGCACTTTGTTCTGACTGGCTGCCTCCTTGAACCAATTCTAATGGTGAAGGTCATACTAGAGGTTGGGGATCTTAAACCTGAGATTACCTAGAAACTACTCACGTTGACAAGATGAAAGCCATTCTATTGATCCATTTAGGACATGCAGCTAATCCCAGACAAATAAAACACCAGGGACAGGTGGTAATAAAATAGCCATTGGTAGACAACCTGAGGGTTCTCCATCCTTCCTATCATGGCTCTGTTAGTAAATATTTTCTCTTTTATGGCTCCATAGCTAACTAGGCCCTTTGAAATAATAGCTCAGCTCTCTTATTTTAAATACAAGGAAATGGAGCCCTGTGGGGAAAAGGGAGGGCCCCGCTCAAGATCACATATCTAGTTAGTGGCAAAGCTGGCACTGGAACACACTGCTTCCAACATAGTTAGCTCTTAATCATACACACTCTACTGCCTTGTGGTGCCATTTAAGGATGTTGTACTTATATATTTTCTCTCCTTGCAGACACTGACTTTTCAGGGGGCCAAAGACAGTATTCATCTGCACTGCAGCTTTTAGTTCAGGATTATAGTGAAAATTTAGCGAAGGATTATAAATGTATTAAGCAGCCTTAATAATGTGAGTAGGATGAGCAAAAAACTGTTTAGCACCAAAGTGCCAAGCAGAAATCAAACATTAAGTTAAATGATTATTATTGATAAGTTATTACATTGTGTCGTGACCAGAGGGAGAATGTTTTGCCTTTTCTTTAAGTAAGAATGATACAATATCTATCCATCTTTATTTGCTCTTTAAGAAATTATCTGTGCTAAAAAAAATTTAAAAAATAAAAAATAAAACAAATAATAATAAAGAAATTATCTGTGCTAAGAGAAATGAAGTTGTAATCTTGAAAATGTCTAAAACTTTGAACTATTGTCTAGTTTTATCTGTGAACTGAGAAATTTGGTTGAACCTGCTCCAAATTCTTGTCTCCATTTTTTCCAAGGTACTGGTGAAGTGAAATTCCTCTTTAGCAAATGGAAAAACAGAAGGAGTGCCACATCACAAATGACATTTGAAAAAAGAAATCCTAAAGATCATTGGCTATCATCTGAAGCACCTGCTGCCTCAGGCAACCGGGCAATTCCTGCAGGTGGGAGAAGGCACACGGATCTCTGACACCTCTCCAGGGCCTCACTCCCTAGGAGATGTCTGTACCTAATTTGGGCCTAAGATATCCCTCCACACTTCCCTTTGTCTTCCTATTTTCCAACTCTACTTTTTCATCATACCTGTTTTTACGTTAGGAAAATTTCTAGTTTCTTCCAAGTATAACCCAGATGATGTCAAGGTGTAGCCTGCCTCCCTTGGTCATTCCTACCACCCCACAGCCTTCAAGGCTGAAGGCTGCTCAGGAATTTTTGCTAATTCCCAGGGAACTGCATTCAGAACCTCCTCTATTGGGATGCCTGGGGGACTCAGTGGTTGAGGGTCTGCCTTTGGTTCAGGTCGTGATCCTGGGATCCTGGGATCAAGTCCCTCATTGGGCTCCCCATAAGGAGCCTGCTTCTCCTTCTACCTATATCTCTGCCTCTCTCTGTGTGTGTCTCATGAATAAATAAATAAAATCTTAAAAAAAAAAAAAACAACAACCCACCTCTGTCCACAAGGGTGACTTCCTCCTATCATCCATTCTGGCCTTAACATCCAGCCAGCTGTAAGAAAGCTCTCAAGTTTTCCCAGAAGGATCCACTTCCACAAAGAAGCATCAGTGAGCAAAGTGGACTTTATTAAAGACACTGGTGGGGTGACAAAGGGCAAGCGAGGTGCCAGCCTTCCCCATGGCCAAAATGTAAGCACCCCTCTCCGTGATTGTATTACAAATTCTCTCCTGGGCCAGGTGTTCTCAAGTATTTCCCCCAAGCCCCCATTCCTCCCCTTCCTTCTTGTCTCTGCTGGCAGCCCTCTGGCCCTCTCCTCATCATTTAAATTCTCTTCTTTTTATACAGAACAATTCAGTTCTCCCAAATCCCTGTCAGCCTGCACACCTCACACTTTCCTGACACGACACATGGGTGATACCTTCCTCTCTCATAATCATCCTCTCGAGAGGGTAACAGCCGTTGTAGGTAGCAATATCTTTTGTTTTCAATCAAACTGGAGTTACTTTCGGTTTCCTGAATTTTCCCTCTGAATTTCCAACATTTCAACAAAATCCCTTTTGACCTCTTGATACTTTTAAGATGTAATTAATGAGATAATTTATTTGACGGCATCTAGCTAGCCAGCCAGCTAGCTTTCTCCCTCTATGTTAGCGGCATATATAACAGCGCTGTGATGCATCTGTGTGGACTCAGGAGAACTGCTCATGCATATCCCTCTCTATCTCTTCCCAAAGCCGCATTCAGCGGCTCCCTGTTGGGATCTTGGGGTAGGGCGTGCTCTGGGCAGGAGAAGGAGTGGGGATCCCTTAGCCTGCATTAGGTCTGAGAGGTCATGAGATGTCCCCTTGAGTAAGACAGAGGGGTCTCTGTGTGGAAGATCCACCAGTGATGAGAACTGTTGTGACCCAGACTCCCCATGCAGATGAGAACATCCCAGAAGAGCTCGCTCCACATCTGCTCCACCAGGTGCCTTATAGGCATTGGATATGGGGTTGCCATGGCCTGCGCACCTGCTTTTATTCTCCTTTTTGTTCTCAGAGAGATGGATGTCCTGCTTGTCAATAACTGACTCTAAGGTGTTGCCAGATTTCAGCTCAGGAAGTTGAGAAATGATCTCCCCCTTCTCTTTCTCTCAAATTTGGAAATTCTCTTCCTTGATGACTGGTGTCTCCAGACACTCATGGACATGGAAGAGGAGGAGTGTAGCAGTCCTCACCTGCTTCTTGCAGGGCATCCCCCAAGAAAGGCCTCTGGTGAGTTGGTAGAAAGGAACACCTGCGGGAGAACCAGTGGGAGAGGGGTGGACGGGACTGCAGGAGCCGCAGGCTCCAGGGAAGGCTGAGCAGTCTGGGCCTGAGACTGTGGACACAGAAGAAGCCAGCCGCCCAGGCTCTCTGCACAGGAGTGTCCAGCCCAGGGCTCAGTAGGACTGGAATCTTGTCCTGTGAGTCCAAGTTAAGTGGAGGCCAAGGTGGAGCCGGGAGGTGAGGGAGCAGAAGACAGTCAGGTGAGTCGGTGATTCATGGGTTGGAGGATCTTTCCCTAAAGGGCTGTTCTAGTTAGCCTCTGCAAGATCTCTTGGCTCTGATCTTCATCACATGTCCCCTGGGCTCCTGTTTTCCCAGTTTGGATCACTTGCCCAGAAGGGGCTGACCTGAGCTAGCACCCAGTATCTCTGAGGAAAGGGTGATTGACTTCTTCCCTTCCTTCCTATATCCTTTTTCCCAGCCTGGCGTGTGTCAGCCAGGGTCCCTGCAGTGTCAGGTACAACCTGCAGTGACAGAGCAGGGAGACACCTAGGGAGGAGACTGGGGTGAGTGAAGGAATCTGGTGATGCTGGGGACATGGTGACTGTGCACTTGGCTGGCCATCCTGTCCCCTACAGGGCTCCTGGCTGTAGCTGGTGTCCCTAGTCTTCTGCAGCCACCTGGAGAAGCCCCCTGCTAAAGGTCTCTCTGTGCAAACTTTCCACGAAGATTGCCGCAGAATGACCAGGCAAGCTGGACTTCCTGTGTCGTGGGATGATACTGTTCCTGCTGTGTCCCCCTGGGACACCCAGCTTCCCTGCTGCGGCCTCCTCTAACCTGGGCCTCCTCAGCTCTGGCCTCTACTGTGCATCTGGCCCATCACTGTCCTTTTCTTCTCCCTCTCCATAGAGTGTCTCTGCCACTGGATCTTGATTTCTTAACCACTTGCTTCTCACTCCATGATGTGACATTTCTTCCTAGCCACAAAGCTTGCCCAGATGCTAAAACATATTACCCAACCAAACTGGGTCCCTGACCCAATCTCCTCACTTCACCTCACCTCTTCAGGTTCTTAATCTCTCACCTAGTGAAAAAGCCATAGTTGCATTTGTTAGCTGACAGTTGGAGAGGTGAGGGGAAGGGCCCAGCCTTGATAAGGTCCCATTTTTGCGATGGATCCCAGTTTGCTTCTCCAATCTAGAAAGTCTAGAGGCTCTTGGCCAAGGAAGAGAGTAGACCCAGTCTCTGGCCCTGGGATTGAGTGGATGGCCCTGGCTGTAGGACCAACTCATAAACCTCCACTCTGGGCCCATCGTGCTAGGGCCACTCAAGTCTCCCTCGGAGCCAGGCTGGCTAGACTCCGGGCTGCCAAGTCCAGCTTCAGTCTTACAGACTCCAAGCTCTAAGCAGGTAGACTCAGGTCCTAAGCCCGAGGTCAGGGGCCCGCCTTTAGGGCTACAGCATGTACCTGTAATGAAAAAACCACTGGAGCCTTCTGACCTAGCAACATCGTCCTTTCTACTTAGAGGAGTAGAGGAGATCCTGCAGTGTGGCTCTCCTGGCTCCCCCCAGGCTGTTGGCCCACCTGAGCTCTGAGACTGTGGTCCTAGAAAAAAAAAAAAACCCTTAGCTCCTGTCAAGTAGGGCAGGCTGATAGCCTAGGGTCTGGGAAGACTCATTTCTGCTTTTAATAATCTAGTCAATAGGGGCAGCCCCCGTGGCTCAGTGGTTTAGCGCCGCCTTCAGCCCAGGGCCTGATCCTGGAGACCCAGGATCAAGTCCCACATCAGGCTCCCTGCATGGAGCCTGCTTCTCCCTCTGCCTGTCTCTCTCTCTCTCTCTCTCTCTCTGTGTGTCTCATGAGTAAATAAATAAATAAAATAAAAATTAAAAAAAAATAATCTAGTCAATAACATTGTAATCCATCATTTCATTCGTCTTTCAGGATGACTTGTAATTTTTTTCTTGAAAACTAGGGATAATATAGTGGATACAAGAAATTGAGGAAAATGGGTGGGAGGTGTTGTGTGTGTCTGGCTAAGCGCCGGGCTGTGTTTGCTGTTTGCTGTAACCGTACATACACGTCAGAGGCTAACCTTCTCAGGTGTCTTTGTTTGTGTCACCCCTGTTGTTTCGGGGTCTCCCTAGAGACTTGTTAAATATTGTCTGAAACACAGAGTTCTTTCGGTTGTATTCCCCTGTTGTATAGGAGCCCTGCTGATAGGGCGTGAAGTGTGGGGAGGGAGGAAGTGCTCTACATTCCCATGATGAGGTCCCAGTCTCTAGTGAGCCTGTGTCCTGGGGTGGTGGCCCTCCCCAGTGCTTCTCAATTGCATTGCTTTTTCCCTCTTAGGTGAGACAGGAAGCCTGGTGAGGGAGGGGCCTATTTTCTCTCAGGTCCATTGGGCTCTGGTAAAAACCTGAGGAAGTTGGGCCCTCTTGAGGGCAGGTCTTGTGAAGAACAGATGATGCTGGGTGTATATAAAAATGGCTACTCTCCCCTCCTCTGGCTGGAAACACTAGGGCATTTTTGTCTGCTCTTCATTGCGAATCTGGTAGGGCTCCTGGCGATAAAACTCATGATGGTGTGGGGTTCCCCCTCTGACCGCCCACCCCCTGAGAATTTCCAATTCTCAGGCTCATCCACACTGAGCCTCCAGCAATTTGCCAGTCACAGTTTAGGTTTTCCTGCCCTTGCTCTGTCCCTTGGAGATCTCTGCTCCCAGATTTCTGCTCCAGTGAAGTGTGATTCTCTGTATCTGCCTTTCTGTCACCTCAGTTTTAAGGGTGGCTGTTGGTCCTATGATTTCAGTTCGATGGCATATGAGTTTCTGTTTTATTTGTTTTTTTGTTTGTGTTCTTGCATGGACAGGAAAGATAACTTCCATCTCCTTACATGCTGGACTGGAAATTAGAAGTCTCTTGCCATCATTTAATTAGATTTTTCCAAATTGAAGTTAGAAGATACTCAATGACCCTCTATTAGGTATGTGACTCCCCTGCTGGTGATCTTTTTCATATTCCTGAGGCTCATCAAAGGTGAGGTGGTGCATTAAAACACCTCAGAGACAGGCCATGGGTCCCCTAGGAAGTCATTAGTGGATCCTAGATTTTGCTTCTTTCCATAGTCATAACCAGTTCAGATTTCCATACCCAGGGGTTAGTACAAGACCTGTCTCAAGTGACGAGAGGGCAGCAACCAGGAGAAACACTCTAGTCTTACTCTGTTTCCAGCACTGGCTTTTCCTCCCCTTTTCCAACTTTTGCCCATATGGGAAAATACGAGAGTCTGCAAAAGCAGGAAAGCTCATTTGCTGAATAAAGATAGAGTGATCAGGGCATATTTGACCAGAAAATGTTTTCACATGTGTTCTGTCCACACCCAGGGCCCATAGCCTAGTACTAATCCAGACTCTAATTTGTCTTATACAGACTGCAGGTGGTGCTGACATGAGACACAAAGGCAGTGGGGCTCCCCAGGGTTACACTCACCAAGTGTCGCCCCACACACACCTGATTTTGGGGGCACACTATGCATGAATGTACTGAGACCTTAGTGGTGGAGACCGTCACAGAGTCCCCAGAGCCCAGCTTCTTAGACCACAGATTACTCCCTGGTGTCAGGGACTGTGTACGAGCCTCCTATTCCTGGAGGCAGCCCTTCACGGGAAGCTTTAATTCTCCAAACCACCCCAGAATCTCCAGGTTTGGGGCAGGGCCCCTTGGTAGGAGAGGAAGAGTGAGTTCAAGCTTTGAGGACTTTCCATTATCCCTGGAAACCCCAACTGAAACCAACTTTTTTCCTTGTGACCAAAGGAACAGGTTTTGGGTTCTTTAGGAATGCCAAGGGGCATTTTAGGGTCTTGGGGCAGCTGCTTCTCCCTGGCTCCTGTGAGCTTCAGACTCTGTTCCTTCCACTGGAAGGAGGGTGCTGGTTATCATGCAGTTTAGGGAGTGTGGCTGTTCTTGACTATGAAACAGAGTTTGGACTGTCAGTGACAGATGGTGGTGATTCCCCTACGTAGAGATCTTTTATACCTACTTACGTTCCTGCAGGTCATTTGCTCGTGCTTGTCACAGGGTAATTTACTAAGCAATTTATTGCTGCTTCCTACTTTCTGCCAGAAGAGGCTGTCAAAGGGAAGAAAAGGTAATTTTGCCCTCTTTTCCAGAGAATTTCGGGGCTACTGATCTTAAGGACGGTTTATTAGTTATTTGTTACTATATAATGAATTATTCCAAATATTAATATCTTCTTTTTTTAAGATTTTATTTATTCATTTGACAGAGAGGGAAAGAGAGCACAAGCAGAGGGAGCAGCAAAGGGAGAGGGAGAAGCAGCTCCCACAGAGCAGGGAACCCGACTCGGGGCTCCATCCCAGGTGGGATCATGACCTGAGCCAAAGGCAGACACTTAACCACCTGAGCCATGCAGGTGCCCCCAGATCTTAGTATCTTAAAACAAGGAACACTTATTTTCTCACAGTTTCAGTAAGTCAGGAATCAGCTGCCTCGCTGGCTCATGGTCCCTCACAAGGCTGAACCCAAGGTTTGGGCCAGGGTTGCAGTGTCATCTCAAGGCATATCTTGGGGAGGATCGCTCTGCTTCTAAACTCGTTCACATGGCGTTTGGCAAGCCTCCAGCCCTTTTTGGCTGTTGTCCTAGCTGTCACGTCCCTGCCACATGGGATTCTCTGTTGGGTAGCTCACAGAATGGCATTCGGCTTCCCTCAGAGCAGTGAGAGAGAAAAGGGAGGGAAAGCAAACAGGATAGATGTCACTGTTGTTGGGTAAGCTAATTTTGGAGGTGTCATTTTACCCCTTCTGCTGTTTTCTGCTTTTTAGGGGTGAGTCACTAGGTCCGGCCCCCAATCCAGGGGAGAGAATTACACAAAGTGTGAATAACAGGAAGCGGGGATGGTGGGGAGTCCTCTTGGAGGCTGCTGACCACCAGTTGTTAATTTGTGTGTGTGTGTGTGTGTGTGTGCATGTGTGTGTGTTTCCCAGCCCAAGTCAGAAGTTACACGGCATTGGTAGCCCGACTATATTTAGGCTCTTATGTGGGAGGTGAAATTAGCTGTGTGTTCCTTAGAAAGAGCAGAGAGTGTGCAGATGGAGTCACTGGGTTGAAAGAGGAGTGGCCTGAGATTGCAGAGGCTCCAGGGACTTGAGGACAAATGGGCAGAAGAATCCACATGCATCAATGTCTTGTGTGTGAGGGCCCCAGTAGAACCGGGACTTCTGATGGGGTGAAGTGATGCATTTGTTGGGGCACCGAATATCAACAGCATAGTCTCAGGAGCTGGGTACAAGCCCCAAGGCCCCTCAGATAGCAAAGAAGCTATAGAGCCTCTTGGTGCCCCAGGAGTCTTTTTCCATTTATTTGCCTTAAGCAAACCAAAAAAAAAAAAAAGGAAATCCTATTGCCTACAACCGAGAAGTCCGGGATTAGGGTGGCAATTGGGCATCAGCGTGCTGTTCCCCCTCTATTGTTTGTCTGCATTATTCCAAATGTTCTTCATTTTGTTCTTCATTTTCAGGCTTTGTGTGGTACCAGGATGTCCACCAGCAAGTTCCGACCAAAGCCTTCCAGATTCAAGTGCCCCGGAGAATGTGGAGGCTCTCACAAAAGTCTCTACGAAATCTCATTATCATTTGGACTCCAGCGGGGCCACACAGCCGTGTCCTAATCTCTCGCCTGGGACACAGAATGCTCCAGTGGGCGAGGCCAGGCCATATACCCATCTTGGCTAAGGAGGGTCGTGGAGGGACAGTTCTTTCTGTACACGGGCTAAGACTGCAGAACAGAGATAAATTCCCCAGAAATGTGTATTGTTCAATCAAGACATAATTGAATTCCACCAGTAGAAATGGTAACTCCAAACATAACATTTTATTGCCTTATTGGATAGTATACTGATTATATACATCTATTGGCGAATTCCTGTGATCATTCGTGATATACTCTGTATAACCCCGGTTCTCATCCACTTATTCAGTCTTAACATCTCACTTGACATAATTAATTAATGCTTGAAGTATGTCTTTGACACATTCATTTTATATTTGTGTGTAAGTTATGTTTGTAGCTTTTCAAGAATTGTATTTTAGGAAGTGAGAGGTGGTCACTTTGTTCCTTTTAACTACAATTCTCATTTTCCTTTAAAACCACCTGGTTTGGGATCCCTGGGTGGCGCAGCGGTTTAGCGCCTGCCTTTGGCCCAGGGCGCAATCCTGGAGACCCGGGATCGAATCCCACGTCGGGCTCCCGGTGCATGGAGCCTGCTTCACCCTCTGCCTATGTCTCTGCCTCTCTCTCTCTCTCACTGTGTGCCTATCATAAATAAATAAAAATTAAAAAAAATTATTAAAAAAAATAAAAATAAAACCACCTGGTTATGGGGCACCTGGGTGGCTCAGTCAGTTAAGCATCTGCCTTCAGCTCAGGTCCTGATCTCAGGGCCCTGGGATCAAGCCCCAAATAAGGTTCCCTGCTCAGCAGGAAGTCTGCTTTTCCCTCTCCCTCTGCCTGCGGCTCCTCATGCTTGTGCTCTCTTTCTCTCTCTGTCAAATAAATAAAATTTTAAATAAATAAAACTACACGGATAATATGTATCCTCAAGAAAATTGTAGCTTTAAATTTGCTGAACATTTCAAACAACTAGCCATCCAGGTTAGTCAGACTTGACCTTGGACCCTTCAGCCCCCAGCCAAGCTGCTCGGGTAGATGCTGTGCAGAACAGAGATGAGCCATTCCTACAAAGTCCTGAGCAAATTGTAGGTGAGTGGGCAAAATGAATGATTGTTATTATTCTAAGCCACCCAATTTGGGCTTCATTTGTCACAGTGATAAATGATGGATACAAAAGGACTTTCCTTTAAATATGTCTTTGTCTGAAAATTTGACAGCGAACACATGTTATATTAAAATTCTTTTAAAATATGTATCTGGGGGAAAATTAAAATTAGAAACATAGCAAAAGTTTCTATTTGTATTTCCCTTACTGTTATCTTAAGCGAGTTTCAATTTCCAAGTCATCTTATCGTCAAAAGGCATACTAAAAGTAAGGACTTGTGGGGGGAAGCTATTTTTTCTTCCTGTGTTCCTCAGGAGTGGCTTGGGAAGATTGACGTTCCTCATGACCACAAAAAGCCGCAGTTTTGGAAGGCTGATCCTTGGTGTCTCCTGCCTCCTCTAAGTTTTTTTTTTTTTTAAAGATTTATTTATTTATTTATGATAGACATAGGGAGAGAGAGAGAGGCAGAGTCACAGGAGGAGGGAGACACAGGCTCCATGCTGGGAGCCCGATGTGGGACTTGATCCCGGGACTCCAGGATCGCCCTGGGCCAAAGGCAGGCGCTAAACCGCTGAGCCACCCAGGGGTCCCCCCTCCTCTAAGTGAACTTGAAGACACCTCTGACTCACTTTGACATGAGATAGGTGGACCACATCAGTCCTCATCTCTACCCTTCCTTTATTCTTCTACATGTGAGTTCATTAAGCTCATATGTCTGTAAGTCGGACTCTAGGTCTTTCTGTCCAAAGATGCATCAACTACAAGAAAAATGAGAAGCAGATAGCTTTTTGAGATGGACTTGCCTTCTATTGCAGCATAATCAATTATTCTTGCTGTCTCTAGCCTGGGGAAAAAAAGAGTGGAACAGAGAGAAGAAGGAGAGACTTGTGGGCAGAAACTTTAGGCTTGGTCGAGGTCAAAGAAATATAGCTAGTTGAGCTTATGAGTCTGGTCTGCTGTCCAGAGCTACGTACATGCCTTTAGAAGCCTCTCAGAGAGTATTAGGGACAAAATATTGGGGCAGAGAGTACAGCAACTGACAGAGTTTATTGCTGAAATTATTCTTGATTTGATACTTACAGGCATGGGAGTAGTATTTGAGCCTATAGAGAAATGTGTCCTCAGATACGTTGTTAAATACCAAATGTATTCAGAAAAATTTTCTTATCAACAGAATGAACAAACTTTGTATAGTTTCATATTGGTTCTTTGCCATCATTAGAAGTAATTCATGACCATCTTTTTTAATTGAAAGATACGGAGGAGTACAAGGAAAGAAGAAGGAAAACAGTGTCTCCTGGTATCATCATCTGAACACAAGCACAAATAACATTTTGGCAGAAACTTGATCCTTAATGTGACATACGATGACATGGTTGGTGAGTAATAGCACTGGGATCTCAACACAGAACCAGTTGTCCTTGCACATCTGAATCTGATATCTCCTGGTGTCCTATATATACATCGCTAGTGCTGTACCTGGTCTTCTCTTTGATGTTTACCTTGCCATGAGTTCCATTTATTTGTGTGTCTCTATCTCCTACCTTTCACATGATTGTAGGACAATAGTCCTCCAGGGAAAGTTGAAGAGAAGCTGAAAAACAGTTTCAGATTGAAGGAGACTAAAGAGAAATGAAAAAACACCATGTGTGATTCTGAACTGGACCCTTTTGCTGCAAAGGACATTTATCGAGACAACAGGTAAAACCTGAATGGTAAGTGTGAATTAGGTGGTAGTCATGTTTCAGTGTTAACTTCCTGATTGAATAGCTATGTTGGGTTATGAAAATGTCCTTAGTTTGTAATGTCAAACATTTGGGGGTGATGAGGTGTTATGTAGACAACTTACTCTCAAGGGTTTGAGGAAAAGTAATTTCTTCTACTGTTCTTGCAAGTTTGAGGTTGTTTCCAAACAGTGAAAACCAGAGGTAAACCAAGCAAAAATAGGAAGTGAAAGCTGGGAACAAAGTAGGGGAGGAGTAAGAGAGATGGACTAAAATAGCTCTGGGAGAAGAGGAGGAAGGATTAAGGAGAATTAGTCTATGTGTAGGGTAGGAAACAAGAAGCTGACAGAGTTGACAGAAACTAAAGGTGGGGTTGGCAAGGATTGGGAGAAGTTGGCATGTTAACAGAGGAAAGGCTGGGTATGTGGAAAGATGAAGAAAAAAAGAGGGTGGGGAAGAAAATGAATATATATTGCATGGCTTCTCTGGGCACTTAAATCCCATTTAACTCTTACATAGCTAAGATGAGAGTTTTATACACAGTTTTAAAAAATGAGTAAACTAGAGCTGAAGAAGTTAAGTAACTAGCCCAAACTAGTTCTGATAAGCAGAACCAGCATATAAATAGCAGTATATGTGATTTCAATGGCACTGGGATAGTAGAGAAATGGTCTCATTGGGTCAGATAAGGGAGAGAAACTTTTTTCCCCTCAGGGATTATAGTGGACACAGAGACCAGCTGAGCAAATGATCATGAGAGTTTGGAGGTTGAGACTGAAACCAAGATTTGAATAACCTGAAGAGATGTGTTACTTGAAGTCATGAGACAATGACAGAAAAAAGGAAGAAAAGAGAAACATTGAGAAATGAGAATATTACGCAAGGGCTGGATCTAGTAACTTGCTTCTAATCAATAGAATACAGCAAAAATGACACATCACTTTGGTGATTAGGTTGCAAACAATGGTAACTGCCACCTTGCTGGCAGACCCTTTCTTTTTGGTTTCAGTGAAATAAGCTGCCATATTGGGGAGGCCCAAGAGTCAAAGAACTAAGGGCAGCTTCTAGTTAATAACCAGCAAAGGATGAAGGCCTTAGTTCAACAACCTTGGAGAAACTGAACCCTGCCTACAACCACGTGAAGCAGATTCTGTGCCAGTGGAACTTTGCCTGAGTCTCAGGCCCACCCTATGATTGCAGCCTGTGGGACTTTGGTGTGGAGGACCTGCTAAGATGTATCTGGATTTCTAAGCCACAGAAACGGAAATGATGGGGATCCCTGGGTGGCACAGCGGTTTGGCGCCTGCCTTTGGCCCAGTGCGCGATCCTGGAAACCCGGGATCGAATCCCACATCGGGCTCCCGGTGCATGGAGCCTGCTTCTCCCTCTGCCTGTGTCTCTGCCTCTCTCTCTCTCTCTGTGACTATCATAAATTAAAAAAAAAAAAAAAAAAAAAAAGAAAAGAAACTGAAATGATAATGCTTGTTTTAGGTGGCTGAATTTTGGCAGATTGTTGATACTCATTATTTAAGGATTCCACGCTGCAAATTCACCTACTCACTCAGACTTATGAGTGACTTCTAAATCAATACTCATGGCGCTTTCAGGGTCATTTGTGGACATGTGTAGAATACTGAAAACTTTGAATTGCCTGCCGTGCATGTTCCCAGCTGAGGTCAAACAAGGCAAGGTTCTGCTTCTTGTTTTGGTTTCATACAGTAAACACGTGTTCTTTTCAGGCGCAATTTAGTGCCATGTTCTGTGCATTTTTGTGATTTTTGTTGTTGATTTCTCTGTTTTAAATGGTCTCCAAGCACAGAGCAGAAATGCTAGTGTTCCTAAGCACAGGAATTTCTTAGGGCAAAAATTCATGTACCAGATAAACTTCAATCAGGCATGAGTTATATTCAGGCTGTTGACTGCGAATTCATTGTTAATGAAGCAGTGAAAATATATTAAAGCGTATTTAAACAGAAACACACATTAAACAACGTTATGTATTGATCATTTCATGGGAACAATACGATCAGCAGCCCAAAGGAGCCTGACCCTGTAACTGAGGAACAGTAGGTCAGCATTTGCTAATTCAGCCTTCTCAGTGACTTTATAGGACATAACTACCTCAAATAAGGAGAATTGACTATAATTTGTTTTGTAGCAATAGATAATGAATACAGGCAACAATGGGAATTGAGTTCACCAATCTAAGGAGGAAGACTTTCACAAGGAGGGTATGATCTAGCAGCAGGGTGCAGGCCCCTTTCAAGGGGTAAGGCTAGAGAGGATAGTAGTTGGCAGTGACTGGTGCCTGCCATCTAAGTTATCATTAAAAAGATCATATAGCAAAAATAAATAATTTTTTCCTGACCTAAGGGACTTATTTTGGATGAATGTGAGTGGAATTCTAAAGGAAAATTACCCTCACAAAGCAATCTCTTTGCTCTGCAAAACCCACAGCAGTGTGAGGATTGGTCTGTACAACCAAAAGGTCCCAGCTTAATTAAACTCTCCACGACTGTACAGGGTGATGGAACCCGGGGCGGCTCTGGCAAGCACACTGATGCTGCCAACTCAGGGAGACGGTACAACTGCAAGAGAAGCTGTGGAAGAAACAGCCCCTTGGCTGTGCCTTGACACAGCTTTTCTATGATCTATGGTTAAAAGCTTAACATTTTATTTTCCTTACTTTTAACTTCAGAACATAACATATTCAGTCTACAGCCATACCACACTGAATGTGCCCGATCTCGTCAGAACATAACATATTCTTTTCAATTTTGGCTTCTAATGAGACTCCCCACTTCATCCTGGATCCCTACTCCTAGAGCCACACCATACCCTAACTAATGAGTGTGCCAAATCCCTGCATATGCATGCATCTTATATAATATGTAGCATTGGTATCCCCATGTGTAGGTTTAGAAGTTACATACATGACACTATTGAGGTTTTTGAGTTGTATTGAGTTTTTCTTTCTTCTTCCACTCTACCCTCTAAGTGTGGCTCTATGAATGCGTAGTTTGTTGCTTTCTAACAGCTGTAGAGTATGCCACAGGGTGTATTCATCACTTTCTACTAATCGTCTCCCCCAGTGCTGGACTCCTAGCCTTCTTCCAGTTCCCATTAATATTGTTAGGGAAAGGGGGAGGATGAGTAGAACAGTTTACCTTGCAGTGTCATGCCCTTCATTTGACCATAATCACTTCTCCGTCTTCTCTTGTCCTTCTTACCTTCATTGGGTACCAGGACTCATACCTAGATCGTGAGAACATGCAATGCCTTGCTTTCTGTAGAGCAGCTGCCCATTTGATTACTCAAACTACTTTTGGAGAGGCAGAGGTACAGATTTATTAGATTTTTTTCCTTTTTCTTTTCTTTCTTTTCTTTTCTTTTCTTTTCAGCACAGGGGTTAATTCCCAAGTCTGATTTTGCCTGAAGGCTGTACAAGTGGTGGTGGTTGGGGGGAACCCAAAATTAAAAATAAAATGCTATCTAATGTATTTTGATTTTAAAATAAACACATGCCCCCAAAAGGCAAAGGACAGAGAAAGGAGAAGTGGACAAAAATCAAGTAACCACAAAAGCCAAAAGTAGTATTGTCCTCAAGTACCAAGTGCCAAGCTACACTGACATCCACATAAGTCTTCTGCAGAAGTGAAGCTACAGAAAGATTCTCAGTGACATGGAGAAAAGAAAGCCCATGACTTGTGGAATCAGTTTTTATTTCTGAATTATAACAGAGAGGCTATATATATATATTTTTTTATATGGTGTTGTTACATATCTTTATATTATTAATCCACACTATTTAGAGAGAAATTATTTATTTACCAAAACAATCTAATAGATACTTTATTCTGAGCAATCTAATACATGGTAGAAAAACTTTTAAATATATAAAAGATTAGTTTGTGCACATCTAAATGTTTCTAAGGGAGCAAACTACTGCTGAGGCATTATGTTTAGATGAGTTGCAAACGTAGTGCCATAACCAAATACTTAAAATGACGTCTTAATAACACAAAAGCTTAGAGTAGTGACTTCTTCACACATGTTGGAGTGTATCTTAGAAGGTAACCCCACAAAACATTGCATGGCTTCAATAAGGAACTTCAGGATTTTCTTTGATACCTCGCTATTGCCCTCAAAAAGATCTTTTCACTCCTTGATGGTATCTTCTATGTAGATTTGTGGTCTTTCTTAATGGAGCTAAGCAAAGAGCGGCTGCCACTTTGGCAAAACAAGACTTTACCTCGGGACCCCCTGGTGCCCTTAACTACAAACCTACAGGAAAAGTGTAAAAGCGTTCCCAGAAGTCAGAACCAAAGCAAGAATGTTCAGAATGCAAGAGCTAGATAGCTATTGATGTGAATGTTTACATCTGTCTACCTATCTGCTGAGGGATTATTTTTTCAAGATTCTTCTAGAATTCTATTTACGTGGACTGAATTTACATAGTGGCTTTTCTCTAGCACGTGCAGTTACATTAATTTATCTTTTTAAGATAATAAAATAGCAGATGCCTATCAGAATGGTTGTGCAGCCCACAGAACAGCCCAAACAAAATCAAAGACTGGGAGAAAGGCTCATAATTTCCATTGAAATTGAAGATGAAGCTTCAAACGGACACCACCTGAGTTGTTTTCCGTGAACAGGCTAGTCAAGCTCAAGGAAAATGTGAAAGGCGAGATTGTTGCCGTGTCCGGCTGAATCTAATAGGACTTCTCTATCAGTAGCTCTATGTCCTCTGGCTTGCACCAACTAAACACAACACTGATTTCTTCATTCCTTCCTGTGGCTTGGGGGGAACCATTTAATTCATTTTCCAAGATGGGACACGGCTGAGCAAAAAGGGAGCATTGTTAATAACTGTGCCAGAGCAACAGTGGTCAGTGGGTGAACCAACGGAATATTAGGTCACCAGTCTTATGTCAACACTAAGCTCTGGGAGAGGCATAATTCGGGCTTCCAAAGGTGGAGCTGGGCTGAGAGAGAGGGTATGATCTAGGGTTTATCTGTTGGACAAGACAGATATTAAGAGGGAGGGGACCCAAAAGAACACAGTTCAACAAGATGCTCGGTTGAAAGGGACACAGGAGGATCTTGGTTAACTATGGCTGATGGAGGAAAGGGCGCTGACCTGTGTGTCTGAGAGCACATCTGGAAGGTGAGTGGGAGACAGGAAGTGAATGAGGTCAGCAAAATTCAGTCACCTGTACAAAGAGGTCTCCCTTAAGGTGTTTCAAAGCTCAGAACACCCAGGACCCAAGTTCCCCAGGCAGCTTTCCAAGATGTGGTTACCACCCTACGCCTATGGTGAAATCCTGGTGTCCACTACATTTTTACCGTTGCTAGCTTATTAGAAACAGGTGATACCAGGAAATAAGAACGGTCCCCAAAGTAAGTTCAGGACCTCGACAACACCTGTAAACAGCCCAAAAGCCTCCTAAGCAAGCTTCACTTGAGGTCATGTAAACAAACCCTGAGCCACGCTTTTGTGGCCAGGACTCCATGTCTTTTTAGCAGGCCATTTACTTTACTGACTGTGGTTGTCCAAATTTTATTTTAAGAGAATAGATTGGTTTGCAGGTTTACTTATATATTCTGTTACAGAAACTAACATGCGAATCCAAATGGGAAAGGGGAGGAAAGTGAGTGCACTGGAGGAGGCAGGGCCCAGCAAACTTTCTCTATAAAGAGAGTAAACATTTTAGGCTTTGTAGGCCACGTGGTCTGTTGACAATTGTTCACCTCTGCTGTTGCTGTGCAGAAGTGGCCACGGAGAGTTTGTAAACCAACGTGTATGGCCATGTTTCAACAAAACTTTATTTACCGATACTGAGATTTGAATAATTTCCATGTGTCGTGAAACATTAAAAAAAATCTTTTTCGAACCAAATGTGAAAGCCATTCTTAAGGAGAAGGCCATGTGAAAACGGGTGGTGTGCTAAATTTGGCCATTGCTTTGCCAACCACTCTGCTAGAGGCCCACAGATTTGAAATCATGTTGGGATTTTAAAGGGCATATGAAGACTACAGATTTTTGCAAATGATAGTACACACTCATATGTAATTTTAAACCTCTGATCAAGTTAAAGTGATTGAAGGCAGATTACTTTTTACAACACATGTGAGGGAGAACTTTAGAAAAATGAAGGTTACCAAATAATGAATTTCTGAGTGGACCACCTTACACTTGAATCCTTGGCCCCTAAAATTTAACATTTTGAACTAAGTTGACAGTGCAAAGTGCAGACAGTTACCAAAAAATGCCAACATGGATCCTTAACTTTATCAGCGTGGAAGTCTTCAACAATCACTGGAGAAATAATTATTTTTAGAAAGACCAATTCCCAGAAAACACGACACCTAATGTGACAAATAAAACTGATGTGATTTAGAAAACCTGGCTTCTCTTTGAGACATTAGAGACAATTCATGTGGACAAGAGCGAAGTGGGCATGCTCAGCTGATGTGGATTCCCACCTGTGTCTGGCTTACATCTGTGCTAAGCAAAGCCTAGGGTTTTAAAGGCAGAGTTACACAGGGGACAGCTTGCCTAGGGAGTGTTGAGCCCTGGGTATTTTAAATCTAAAGCAATCACCCAGGAGAAATCCAGCTAATCTCTGGAAATGAACCCACTCATGATTAATAGTTGATGGAAGGTATCTGATTGGTCAACACCAGTCTAAGAGATGAGATACCACTGCACCAAGGGTTAACAAAACATTGAAATGGAAGGTCCTCTTTTCTTGCTAAGGTTCAACTAAAATCTTTGAGGCACGTAATTGGCAAAATAGGAAAATACACACGATTTCATAAAATATGTGAAGAGTAAACAAATTCCCTTACTGTTTTTCCCCTTAGAAATTTAGAATGGCACCAGGTAGTGCAAAATGGAAACAAAGTAGCATCAGCCCTGTTTCTTCCAGGTAGATACGCTTCAGCAGAAACACGAAGCAGAAAAATATCCTCTTCTTCCAACATGGCCAACTAGGGCTTTCCTTTTAGCTTCAGGTCAATGCTTAGGAAAAAAAAAAAAAAGAAGAAAACAATGAGAAATATGAACAACTGAATACAAAATATTTAGTGATGATTTGGAGTGGCAGGTGTTCGCTTTCTTTTTTTTTTTTTCCCCTCAAAGGACTTAATGAAAATAAATCATGCAACACCTGGTAAGTCACAACCTTCCCCCTCATTGTCAGGGCTTTCTCTAAAATGTGGAATCTGTTTATTTCTTACAAAACTATTTCTGGAAGCATTTTACGCCTCTTGAAATGATCTAGGGAGGCAAAAGACATGTATGAGGGCTTGTTTCAGAAGTGGATTAAGGAACATTATTGCATTTTGGGAATAAGGGCTCTACCTATTTCCAATAAATGACCTTTCCCAGTGGGGCAAATACATGATCTGCCTGAAATAAGTAACATCTGGTAAGTGCTACATAGCAAGAATGTGGTCAACAATGAAATGATGGCAAAACAAAAACAAACCCCAACATTACTAGAGCCAAAGAATTTGCTTGACAGGAGTTAGCCAATTTGATTGAGATGGATTCTTATAACCTAAGAATAGGTTGTTTTTAGGAAAGTCTAGTGGGTTTCCAATTATCTAGAAAATATTCAAAGACCTTGGGCAACTTGTTTCTCTCTACTGGCTTTTAGTGAACTTACCACAAATTCCTGGCACCTGCCAGAGAAGAGAACCCAAAAGAACTTCAGCCACGAACAAAGAAAAACACCATTTGAAAAAGGCAATTTAGGAAGTATCTGTGGATGTCACTTAGATCTGCCCTCCTGGCCCTTCGTGTGCACAGGTCATTGTGCTTTGCTTGTCGGATCTATAGCAGCCGGGGGTGGGTGGGGTGGGGGGGGCTCCTTGGGCAACTTTGTAAATAAAGCCATTGGTAACCCACACTGCTGCTTGCCCATCTAGTTTACAGGAGTGAAATATCTTTCTTTTGAAGTGCCCTCAAGTCTACCACCTATTAGCTCAGGGCATTGGCCGAGTTACCTACCTTGCCTAAATTTCTATATCTGTATCAGTAAAATAGAATCTACCTCTCTGAAGGCTTGCTAAGGATTCAGTCTCAAGTGTTTTCAATTGTAAGTAGTAGTACTAGCATTAGTAGTAGTAGAATACTAGTAGTAGCTCAGGATCTTTTTGAAATGGGCCCTGATAAAAATCTGAAAACAGACAAAACACACCAGGATGCCTATTCTGAAACACCTCATTTTTCATACTGACTTTTTTTTTTAAAGATTTTATTTTTAAGTAATTTCTATGTCTAATGTAGGGCTCAAACTCACAACCCCAAGATCAAGGGTCACATGCTTCATTAACTGAGCCAGCCAAGCACCCCCATAATGACTTTTTGATAAACTTTCTAGGGTTTTAGAAATGTATCCCTTCAATTCTTGGTAAACAAAAAGCTGAAACACTGAAACTATGCAGTTTATGGAAGAAGCCAGGGATAGTCAGAAGTGGATGATTTTTAAGTAAATACAGAAAGCCACACTGAAGAGTAAAAACTGACAGTTGTCCTGTGGGGCCAATGAAGTACCAGCAATGCTAATTTAAATCTCCCCACATAGTACCACATGCCCTACATTGGATACACTTTTTATTTATGTAAAAATATTTTAAAAGCATATGCAAGTCTTAGGACATGAACAAACAAAATCCAAACTTGAAAGTGAAGGAGACAAGCACCTGGAGATACTTTTTAAAATAGTACAGTTTTGGGGGAAAATTTACTTTGAATCAGAATTACAATACAAAAGGAATATCCCTCACCTTTGGGCACATGGGCTGAAATTTCTATACCCAACTTTCCAGTGAGACATAGAAACTACGGGCCATTTTGGCTTCCCACGTGTTAAACGAGGTTCCTTAAACATATCTGACGATAATTGTTTAATGATGGATATACACTCTTGTGTTTTATGTAGGAAGATGGCAGGGATAGGCACAACTTCCCCTTCTTTCTCTAAGGAAAAGGAGAGGCGCACATTGCATTTTATTCTTGGCTTGAATGAGCTGCTTGAAAGAGCCGTTGCAGGTGATCCATTCTGAACTAGCTACAGAAGGTGTAAAATGCTTCCTCACTGGAGCCAAAGGTAAAAGAAGCCCCTTAATCTTATACTAATGAAAGCCAGAAATCCAGGGCTAGAAGTCAGCGTAAGAACTTCTTGGCCACTCTGGCCCCTCAGCCTGGATCGCATCCTTTGCGCTGGGCTCAGGTGCACGGTAAGGGCTTGGGAAAGACAAGGCATGGTGAAGAATGTTCTAGAAGTGGGAAGTAGCATTAACCTTTGCGGCATCCCTCCCTCCCCCATGCCCAGCCCTGCAATGAATCCAAACATAAAGCAGTGCTTGGCCCTTTCCCCCCAACCCAATGAGCCCTACATACACACAAGGAGCCAAACAGACAAGGCACGCGGAGGAGTGGGTAAGCCCGCAGATGTTGCAGCCGTGGGCACTGGCAACCCCGCCACGCACTCGTGAGCTGCGGGCCTGCGACTCTGCTCTAGGGGGTGCTGTTTTGCTGAGGGAGGCGAGATGTGCAGAAGGAATGAAGGTGGCCTGAGGCTCTCAGTTTTTGCCTTGCAGAATATCCATGTGGCTATTTGCTTGAAGCAATTGTTGCCTTCATTTCAAAGAGGTGGGGCAAGTGAAACCTTCAGAAAAATGGCTCTGTGATTTCCAGAGGTCCCCTTACAGCCCTTGTTCTTTACTCTTTTCGTGAGGGCTTTCTCTCTGGGGTTGTCCATAAATTTCCTTAAACTGTAAGTTCATCATGGCACCCACAGAGCTGCTGGACCATGATTTTCCATCCTTGCTTCGGACTTTGAGGGCAAGGAGGTCCAAAGAGAGCAAAACGTGACAATAGCCGACACATTTAGATCCCATCTTGGCCCCTCTTGGATTCCCTGAAGGAACAGGGTTAAATTCTCCACAACTCAAATCAGATTAGGAGCTCTCAGCTGGGTGGCCAGGTTCCCTCTGAGAGAGCATGTTGGTGACCACACTTTATTCCCTGAAACTGACTTGGCTGACAATCAACTCTGTTCTCTTAGGGAACTAATTTTGTTCTCTCCTAGTCTAACCAAAGTTAAATCAGAGGCTATACACCCATTCCAGAATTATGACCACCTCTCTGATTTCAAAACCATTGGCCAGGAACTGCAGATTCACATCCCAGCTCTGGGACATTTTTACAACTGTAAAACTCTGGACTGGTCAGACACTCTTTCTGTCTATGCCACTCTTTCCATACCTCATAGGCTGATTCTGAGGATAAAAATCAGATAATGTGCATGAGGCTTTTCACATAGAATTGGTACATGCTGAGCACTCACTACGTGTTTGACTTCTGTTTCTCACAGGATGAGGCCAGATAGACTAGCTCACTCCTAAAGTTCCATCCAGACTCTTGCCTCTTGGGATTTTTAAAACAAGGACATCATCTCCCCCATCCACTGAAATATTAAGTTCAAATGTAACTGCCAACTTCACTAATTAAAATAGATGATGTAATTCAGAAAGCAGAGTTGCATTCCTCCTGCCCAAATGCTCCTACATCTGGCTCTAATATTCATTTTCTGTTCATTTTTTGATTGGAAAATGAAATGCCAAGTAGACTTAAAGTTTCCTCAGGGAATGTAATAGTGATCATGAAAGAGATGGTGGGTATTAAGTCGGCACATTTGTCTTTTAAGGTTCTGATCTGAGAAATAGAAAACCTGAAAGCTGAACATCTGAACAGAGTTTACCCAATCCTTGATGTATTTTTGTTTTCTTTTAGAGCCCATCCATTACAATGCTATAGGTAACCACATAGATGTTATGATGGTGAATTCTTACTCCTTCTCCATGGAAGACATTTCTGGATCATTGTAAAGGCAGCTAGTTCTGAGTGCAAGGGGGAAAAAAAAGGAAGCAAGTAAACATTTTCTCCACTGTTACCACTTTGTAAGGACAACAGACACCTGCATTTAAAACCGCTTGATGTCTCATTGCTAATATCGAACACATCTATGCCTGATTCTTTTACCATCAGTTTTGAAACATAGTCACTACTCATGATTTAAAAGTTTAAAAAGGAAGATTGAAATTCCAAACAGCTCCAGTAGTCTCTTCTGGTCTTGTTACTGTTTCCTGGCGTTTCAATCTATCATATTTAGAGATCATGATATTACAAATTTTTATTTGTAACCCAAATAACATACGTTATACACCGAGGACAATCCCTCTCAAGCAGCCTAATTTTATATGTACATGAACACAGTTAACTTTCAGCTTGCACAAGAATGAGGATTGTCCTAGAGACTAAAAGAAAAAAATGCCAGTGTCAGCTTTCCTTATTACAGGATACTTAAGGCTGAGCTGTGTTCAGGTAATAGGAGTGATTTCTAAGATTAACCTAAACTGTGTCCAGAAAGAAAAATGTAACCATATGAAATAAAGAAATAAAAGTTTTGTCATGATGTATGCACACATTTATGCTTTTGCTGTAATATTAGCTGATTATGATATTCCTTATTGGTGGGATTCCTCTGTAAGCAAATTTTGCATGTGCTTTATATTTTCTGATAAATAGTACATTTCAACTTTTACTTTCTCCCCTCTGGTCATATTTTATTGACAAACTAAAGAAATTTTTATGATCTTTTTTATTTTAAAAAGATTTTATTTATTTATTTATTTATTTATTTATTTATTTATTTATTTATTTGAGAGAGCATGGGAGCAGGGGAAAAGAGAGAGGAGGGAGGGAGGAAGGAGGGAATGATGGGGAAAGAATCTCAAGAAGAGTCCAAGCTCAGCATGGAGCCTCAGGATGCTAAGATTATGACCTGAGCCAAAACCAAGAGTTAGATGCTCAACTGATTGAGCCACCCAGGAGCCCCTCTATGGATCTATTTAAACGAAAGAGTTCTTTTCATAATATGATTTGTTTCATAAGCTAATATATCTGTTTGAACATAAGAGGTTCAGTTATTAACATTAGGCATTTTGTTGAGATGGCGGAAGGCTATCTCACTGGGAAGGACAGAGGGCTCTCCTCCCCATCCACCCTTCTCACTGGTGGTTTTTATGGAGGATATTTGGCAACTTGAGTGAACAAGGACAGTCAAGCAAGTGTTGACAGTATGCTAGAAAAACCTAGCAAAGCCGGAATGGCATCAGGAAAGGGTATTTTTCCGAATCTAGCTTTTCTGTTTTTTTAACTTTGCAAAATCCTTCCAATGGAAACAGCAATTTGCAATCCATTTAATCCTGTCACTCTGAAGACAACTGGTGGATTCTTTACCATTTTCAAAATGAGAATGGCTCTCTATATACAACTAGTCCTTTGCTAATATTTTCCTTCCTGAACGGATGTCAAGTTTTAAGGAAAACATAAACATAGGCTGAAGAAATCACTTTCTGAAAGTCAATTAAGAAGAGGTGTGTGAGTAGGAGAATGTTTGAAAATAAAGCAAAACAACAGATAGGTTTTGTTCCCTGGCAAGGTATATGTTTGCCTTAAGTTAGAACCAGCCTGAAGCTTTCTAATAAAGGTCATGTGGAAGGACAGGGTGGGTCTGGGTTATCTGGCTTCTAGAACCTAACCATACCATGTTTTCTGAACCCCAAATCATCATATATAGTCTGTCCAAGGATTTGGGAGCCACTTCAGAGGCCAAAAGGTAGTTAAGGAGATGTAGTTAGTATGCTGAAATGGTAAGACTTAGAGGTATTTCAATCATCTGTGGGGCCAACAGAGTAAAATTCTTTTCCCTTACATTTTCACTTGTGCAAATATACTTCCACTTCTCACACATGTCATGTCACCTTCAAAAGAAGTAGAATCAGTTGGAGGGGAATTCAGACGAGTAGCTTATCCCCTGAATCCAAAGGAAGAACACAGACTCCTAAGACAAATCTGGTTAATTTTATTCAGGCATCACCTGAATAAATCTGGTTAATTTTATTCAGGCATCACCTCCTTTAAGGTGGTGATTCTCAGAGTGTGACCCTAAGATGGGCAGCATTGGCATCACTGGAGTGGATTAGAGTTACAGATTCTTGGGCCCGCTGAATCAGAGGCTCTGGGGTGAGGCCCAGGATGCTGTGTTTCAAAGGGCTCCAGGTGATTCTGATGCACAGTGAAGTCTGAGACTCACTGCTCCACAGTGATGAACTTAATTTTATGCACATTTGTTAATTTATGCAGCAGAAATTTACTGAGCATCTACTGTGTGCTGGGCATGCTTGGTGCTTCCTTCAGGAAGAAGATCAAGTCATCTCAGGACCATCTGAGACCATGTAGATAGCTGGGGAGGGAGTCTGAAGGGACTGAAAAATTGGAGAGGGAAAAAGAGCTACACAATAAACCCAAAATGATAACTGTTTTACTGGATAGCTAAGCAGGAAGGGCAGAAATATGGAGGGAGGGAAATTTTACTGAAGGAGGCAAGATTCTATGGTACTAATGAAAGTACATGGCAATATGGCTTTACAATGGGTGAAAATTATTGATTTCCTTCCCCTCGACCTTTTGTCTGGAAAACACCTCCTTAATTTTATAAATATGTTATTCTGGGGGGGAAATTATCTGAAAGAGAAAATCATTGCTCTTTCTGTCTCTGGGGAATCTCATGACATGATGCAAATTGAGTACAGATAAATGCCAACGGGGCACATTACGCTAACATCTGGTTTCTTGGTTCCTAAGATCTTCCTTTCTTTTCCAAATTCTGGTTTGTCTCAGTTGAGTTTGAGACTAAGAGGATTCTGATAGAGTATAAATGTAAATACTTTTTTGAGTATTGTTAGTGTAAAGGGGTGACAGTTATCTTGAAAGAAAACTAAAAAAAAAGACAGGAATATTGCAACACCAAACTATACTAATGCTAATATTTCTAAGGCAAAAATCTTTTCTCAAATTAATTAATTAATGACTTTTTTTTTAAGTGAGCTCTATGCCCAATGTGGGGCTTGAACTCATGACCCTGAGATGAAGAGTCACATTCTCTTCCAACTGAGACAGCCAGATGGCCTTCTTCCTTGAATTTTAATCCAAAACATCCACCCTATGGGCAAATAATTCTAGATTACCTACAATAAAAATGTGCTGTAGAAAAAAAAATCTCAATGGATTATTCTCAGGAGGAATTGGCATTTACACCTATACATAAAAAAATAACTTATTTATTCAGAATTTATAGCTGTTTGGACATTGCCTGGGTTTCTGCTTTTGCAGTATCTATTAAAATGGGAACTAGTCATAGAAATTAACAGTGTAAGCAACATTTGAAATGGAGAAGCTTTAATATAATACACATTCCAAATAGTACTTGTCTATATTTGACATATAGTGTCAGGAAAATCAGTTTTTGAACTTGGAAATAAGAAAAGGCAATTACTGAATGTTCTTTCAAAGCCATGCTGAGTTGACTTTCTATTGATGGGCTATTTTACAACTCTTTGGGGAAAGAGGTTAACTCGTACATTTTTGTTGAACAGAGAGATGCAAATAGTTTCTGCCCAATGGAGAAGTTTATCCTAGGTTACAATTTATTGCCCTGTCGGGCATTGATCCATTTATCCTAACATTCCTTCATAAATTACCAAATGAAATCTAGCTTCACAAATGTTCTTTGAACTGGTTTTAACACTTTACTGGTTCCTTCATTAAGTAATTAATTGAATAAAATTACTGGCATGTATTCATTTTATATTTGTATTAAAGTTAAGATTTTGCTTTTTTGAAAATTATCCTTTAATAATAGTGACTAATGATTCTTTTTCTATTCATCTAAAAAGCTCAGAAGCATTATTTCATTAAGCAATATTTCTAAGTCACTAAATAATGTGTTTTAAAAAACCTCGGAAAGTCATGAAATTGATTCTACAAAAATATTCCAAGTTTCAACTTGTCATCACTTCTCTCCATTAGTATGAATTAGTAAGCTTTTGTTGCATCAAAATATCTAACAATCATCTGGATGCTATGCTATGTGGCAATGCCTGTGATGTGTTCCTGGGCTGTGGTGCCTAAAACAGTATGCATATTAAAAAAAATTAAACAATAGTAACAAATGCATTCCTTAAGATAACCAAGATCACAGGGTAAAATGGACTGTAGAACGAATACCAGAAATCGCATCTATCATGGGAAAAAGGGAATATCTAAGGTGCAGTGTTACTATCAGGATGCAAGAATAAAACACCAGGCATGCAGGTTCTCCCAATTCATTCCTGAAATGCAAGCCAACATCACGCCAGCTGCTGAATGAAAACCAAGTCTTACTTAGCTGCTTCTGATGCTTCTCTCAGTTCTTCATCCAGTCTGCATGAGCAAAAATTATCGGTGTAGAAAAGAAACAAAAAAGAAGCAAGCACAGCGTGAGACAGTCACCCAGCAAAGCGGAGCCAAACATAAGTGGAGCATATGTGCGTTTAAAAACCATCCTTGGGAGCACTGAGACACGCTCCTTCAATTATAGACATGGTGCCATTTCCTCCCATTTGGTGTTTCCATACGTTTACTTTGCAAATTCTTTCACGAAGGTAAGATATACAAGTTGCAAGAAGATCAGAAACATGCTGGCTGAATAAAGCTGAAAACATCCACATCAGTCTGTTGGGTACAGTGAGAGCTAGCTTGCAGCCTGGGCCAAGTCAAGGGTGTATCTGGTTTAGTGGGTTTCAGTTGCCGAACAGGCTGACCTCAACAGCTTTACAGACAAGACAAAGACCCAGAATGGTATACAACAAGGGACTGATAGAACGACCTCTCACTCAGGTAGCATGTTGAGGTCACCCACGAGTAAGACACTGGAGCACACACACAGAGGATCCAGCATGAATTGTAGCTCAGGAGATTTTACCTCACACTTCTCTTATAAGATCTCTCTTCATCGTACCTTACGAGACAAAAAGCGAATGCAATGAGGAAAATGAGCAAACAGATGGAGAAAATGACAGGTATATGGTTTAAAGAACGGTCAAGACTTGAGAGAAAAAGCCTATCCCCCACCCCCCACCCCCGCCCCCAGAATAATAAAATTCTCTTTTGGGAGAAAACTTAAACTTTCCTTTGATATAATCAAGTATATACAGCCAATCCTCATTATTTGCAGAATCTGTGTTTGCCAATTTGCTTACCTATTAAACGTTAATTTCTAACCCCAGAATCAATACCCATGGCACTTTTCATGGTCACTTGCTGACTTTCACTGAGTGACAAGAAATTTGAGTAACCCGATGGGCATGTTCCTAGTTGAGGCTGAACAAGACAAGGCTCTCCTGCTGTCAGCAGGCTTCCCATTTGCAGTCTATTTATCTCCATGTTTTCCTTGTTTTTGTGTTTTTTGTTCGGTGATTTCACCATTTGAAATGACCTCTTGGCATAGTTCTTATGTTCTGGCTGGTGCTCCTAAGCACAGGCAGGCTGTGAGGTGCCTTATGGGAGAATGTGCGAATGTGCATGTGTTACAGAAGCTTTGTTTAGTCAGGAGTTATGATGCCACTGGCCATAAATTCAATGTTAGCGAATAAACAATATACATCAAATAAAGTGTCTTTAAACAGAAACACACATAGAACAAAGTTATGTATTAATTGGCTAATGAAAATTAACCAGACACTTGCAGGAACTTAATTAGCTCCATATTTCCCCTAGGAACAACGGTTTGGTATTCGCCACTCAGGGTTCTAGAACATAACTGCTACAAATAACAAGAATTGACTGTAATCAGTAATGATAAATCTGATTCCAGATTGGGCATCTTTTTTTTTTTTTAATTTAAGCCTTTGATGACAGGTTCCATCCCAGCTGAATACTGGTCTTGGGATTGGCCAAGACCAGACTCTCTAAATGTTATTCAGTAACAGGAGGGAGCTATGGCTCATACCAATTTGAAAATGGCATAACCTGAAAATGAATAGAAAGAATAGAAGTGGTAGAAAGGACATCCAGAGGAGATGGATTGTGCAAGACAGGAGAAAACATGGACACACGGTGAAGACATGGATTATTGTCAATTTTTTCCAAATGGAACACTTCTCCCTGATGAAACTTCTCCTGAATGGGAGCCTTTGAAAAATGATGGGTGTCAATGAATGAAAAGTGCCTTGGAGGTGTTTAACTTCTCATTTAAATGTCCCATATGATAATAAGTCTCTAACATAACATGAGAGACTCATGTTATACTATTAACATGAGTATAATAAATAACATTCTGGATTGCCACCTCAGGCTGGGAGGCTTCCTGAAGGCATTATGCATATTTTCATTCAATCCTCTGAATCTTTCTATGAATTTTCCCCTACTTCTCCACTTTCTGGATGCTGCAGCTGAGAGACGTGGGGGGGGGGGTTTAATAGGTTGCCTGAAGTTTTAGAGACACTGGGGGCTGGTAGGAAGGTTCAAGTCTAATACTAAGTCTCCAAAACCCATTCTCTTCTGTCTTTCCAACTGCCACACCACGGAAGCATTACTAAATTTACCTAGTAATTGCCCTTTCCACTTGAACAGAGAATGTGCTTGTCATGGCTTGCAAATGGAGACAACATTAACGGGGGTGCATACTCTAGTTACTTTTTTTTCCTCCTCATGACCCTGAGATGAAGACCTGAGCTGAGATCAAGAGTCAGATGCTTAACCGACTGAGCCACCCAGGTGCCCCTCCAGTTACTCTTTTTATTTAAAGAGTAAGAGTGGCTTTGGAGATGGGGATGTACCTTTTTGTGTCAACAGGACAAAGCTGTGAGGTTTGCTGGGTGTGGGAATGCCATAAAGTCATGAGGATCAAAGCTATCATTAGGATTATGTGAACACTGCTTGATTCAGCTGAACCCACTGGACGTTCTAAGCCAAATCACGGTCCTGTGTTCACCTTGTATCAGCACAAGGAAAACCAAATGCCTCTGCTCCTGAGCTTTGACTTCAGATAGATACTTTAAGGGAGGTCAAGGAAACCACTAGAAAAGGGCATGGGAATTCTGATGCCAGGCTGACCTGGATCCAAAATCTAGTTGCATCTCCTCCTTGCTCTTACTTACACTTTGCATAAGTAACTTTTCTTTATTGTTAGCCTCCCTGATCTGTAGATGAGAGTTTACTGGGGAGATTAAACACATGATATAAATAGAGCACTTTTAGGCCTGACACAGCATTGCCGCCAAACATGAGTCCTATCCTTCAAGTTTCTTTGCCTTTTTTTTTTTTTTTTCCTTTGGTAAAGGGACTCTCTTTTTGGAAGTTCAAATTGAAAGGTCCATTTTGATATCCATCTTATGGAAGAAGATGAGGTATCCTTGTCTGTTCTCTTTGAGATAATGGTTAAATTCCTCCCATTTCTAATCAAGTGGAAAAAAAAAGACAAGTGAATTAGACACAGTGGAAGAAAAGCACGATCCACAGACAATAATGGTTCTCTACAACAGTGAACCAAACAGGAGGATTCATTTGTTGGTATCCGTGTTTTTACGTCTCAGCTCCAAGTGGTGGGTGTTAACTGCTACTCATTATTTTTGCAGCATGATCCAGACACCTTTCATCTCCATGCTTGCTCCTCATGGGCTGCTGCTACATTACCTGGTCCTGATGAGAGGGCCATCCCTAACCACATCACCTACCACTCTGCCTTACCTTTCACCTGAAGGGAACCGTGAAGAAAAAGGATTTAGAAGAGAACAGAGAAAAGTAGCCCCCCTCCCTCTTTTCCTAGGGTCATGTGGATAAATTCTTTTCTATAAGACAACAAAGAAAGCAAAGCTAACCTCAGACCCTCCCATGTCTGTGAGAGTGGGAGACACAGGTGACAGGTGCACTGATTAACTTCATGATGTCCCCCAAATAGTAGCTCATTCAAAGTGGAATGAGCAATAATCAAGAACCCCAAGAGAAGATTACGTGAAGAACAGAATGGTTCTCTATGGGTTATGAGAAAAATTATCCATTTATTGAAAAATGTTTAATATTCATTTTAAATAGAAGATAATGTCATTTCCCCAGTATTCCAGAAATGAGTTCTTTTCCAACCTCCTACTCCAAACATGCAGTATTTCTTACAAATCTTGGAAACCATCCAGACTTACTTGATGATGCTCTCTGGAATATGGATACAATCCATTGGGATCAGCCCACTGAGTTCTGATAAGCTATTGACATATTTAATTTTACTGCTGAATTTTGAACTAAAAAAAAAAAAGAAAAGAAAAAAAGATATCATTAGTGGCTACTTCATCCCTCCTAAGGCTGTTGCCTCTTGAAAATCCTGAAAAATGTAACACTGAAAAGAAAGGCTGCGTATCTGAGTAGTTACAACATGCCAGATACTGTTTTAAGTGGTTTATATTTATTAGCTCACTTATTTCTACTTACAGCCTAATGAAGTAAGTGCTATTATTCTGTCTTATTTTTTTTTTTAAAGATTTTATGTATTTGAGAGAGACGGAATGAGCAAGGGGAGAGCACAGAGGGAGAGTCAGAAGCAGGCTCCCTGTTGAGCAGAGAGCCTGTCAAGGGGCTCGATCCCAGGACCTGAGATTATGACCTGAAGGCAGATGCTTAATGCACTGAGCCATCAAGGCACCCGATCTCTTTCTCTCTCTCTTTTTTAAAAGGATGCCCCTATTGCTCTTTTTAAAAAATTTATTTTAAGGAAGCTGTATGCCACACGTGGGGTTTGAACTCACAACCTTGAGATCAAGAGTTGCAGGCTCTACTGACTGAGCCAGCCAGGTGCTCCATTATTTTCCTTTTAAAGATAAGGAAACTCAAGATACAGAGTGTAAAGTGTTAGCCCAAGGTCACACCTTCAATTAAGTGGTAGAACCTGGATTCAAACTTAGGCAGTATGACTACAGAATCTACACTCATTTTTTTTTTAAACTTTTTCTTTTAATTCTAGTTAGTTAACCTACAGTGTTATATTAGTTTTAGGCATACAATATAGTGATTCAACACTTCCACACATCACCCAGTATTACATGTGTGCTCCTTAATCCTCATCACTGGTTTCACCCATCCCACTGCCCAGAGTCTACACTCTCCATCACACATTGATTGCATGGCCCCTCAGTGGTTCTTGTAACTCTCCGTAGTCCTTGGTTTATGGTTTGTTTGGCTGTGTTTGCTTTTTTATTTGTTTTTAACAAACAAAAATCTTGTCATTAGTTCTTTCAGAATCTACCAAGGTTAATCTATTTTTAAAGTCTATGTAAACTCATTTTCTTCTTAAGATTTTAGCTTAACTATTTTTTTTAAGTTTTTTTCTTCTTTTAAGTTCTAATTGGAGAGTTCATTTCAGATGGACCAAAGTTCAAAAACATGACCCAGTAACTGGATCGGAATGACGAGCAGCTTTCATTTAAACGTTAGCATGTTAGATTTGTGTAAACATATGGAAAACAATGTGAAATACCACTGAGACTCACCAAGGAAGGAACTTGCCACTGGGAAGGGAGTACGGAAGAGGAATTGGTAGTTGTTGAAGGAAACACTTGGTCTTATTCTTAATGATTGGATGTTTTACAAGAAGGCATTTGTGTATGATTGCAAACTAATTTTTTAATGAATTGAACTACTTGCAATTGCATGTAGTTCAATTCCACTTGAAAGGGAACTTGATCAAGACTGCACTTTCTTGAACACTTTCCCATGAAGAGACCTCCCCCAGTCTGCTGATCATGCTGAGCTATCTGCCAACTGTACTGCCTCCTTTTTAACTACTGTTCATTCTAGAAGGAAGTGTTTGCAAGGGCATTTCTCTGTATAGTTATCTTTCACATTTTACTTGCAGTTTGACCCTGGGCCACTGGCTGTGACTTGTGAATATCTTTTATCTCCATATAGTCACTTGTAGTCCTGATAAGTCTTGGGCGAACACACACTACCAATGATAGGCTACGTGAGGCCTTTTCCCCTGGACTTTCTGAGCTAAATTCAGGTTGTGATAAAAGATGGAGTGGGCGTAGGGAAAAGCCTCCAGCTTCAGGGTTATGTTCACTAGAACGTACAGTTCTGACACGCCATATTGTCTCCTTCTTGCTGTTTCTACCTTGGTTTAGCTAGCCAGTCCTATCGGTACTTCAGAACTCACTTTGATGGCTCATTCTTCTGGAATGCCTCTCTTGGCGCTGACTTTCCACCTTTACTCTCCCCCGTCACCCCCCAACTCACCCTCACCCTGAGTTATCATCCTCAAGGTACTCTGCGTTGTAATTGCTTACTTATCTGCTTCAGTCAGCTTCGAGGCCCTGAGCTTTCTGAGAACAATAACTGAGCTCATTAACCTCTCAATCTCCACCTCACATTTTAAAAAAACGAATTTCTCATCTACCTTTATCCTAGGTGTTACCTTCAGCAGCGAGAAGACCTATAATACATTTGGATGACCTCTTTTTTCAGGTCTAAAAATTAGTTATACAGACTGATTCGCAGGGGGATCTTTAAAGAGGGTCTCACAGGATGAGACAGTAGGATACAATGTTTAAGTACTTGTAATGTGTTATTTATTTATTTATTTATTTATTTATTTACTTATTTTTGTAATGTGTTTTCTTTACAATGAGGCAGACAATTGGGTTCAAAGCCTGAGTCTATCATTTATTGGCTGTATTACATTCGACCGGGGTTGGCAAACTACAGCCCATGAGCCAAAGCCAGCTTCTTGACTGTTTTTTTACAGTCGTAAGGCTAAGAATGGTTTTTACATTTTTAAAAAATATTTAAGGGGCGCCTGGGTGGCTCAGTAGGTTAATCATCAGCTTTCAGCTCAGGTGATGATCTCAGGGTTCTGGGATCAAGCCCCATGTTGGGCTCCCTGCTCAGCGAGGAGTCTGCTTCTCTCTCTCTCTCTCTCTCTTTCTGCCCCTGCTCCTGTTCTCTCTCTTGCTCACTCTCTCCCTCAAATAAATAAATATGATCTTAAAAAATAAAGCAAACATTTCAAAAGATATCAAAATAAGAATATTTTGTGACATGTAAAACATTTTAAGACATTCAATTTCAGTGTTCCTATATCAAGTTTGGAAGGCAGCCATACTTACTTATCTACATGTTGTCTATGACTGCTTTTGACCTATCATGATAGAGTCAAACAGTGGTGACTGAGACCAGATGGCCCACACATCTTAAAATATTTACCATTTGATCCTTTACAGAATGGGTTTGCTGGCTCTTGCTGTAGACAATTTATTTGACCTCACTGAACCCCAGGGACTTTTCCTATATAAGGGAAACAGTAGACAGGCCCTCCTTCAGAGGACTGTCACTATAAGTAAATGAAACAATACCTGTAAGTACTCAATAAATGTAAACCATTGTTTTCTGTAATTTACCACAATACTATTTGCCCTAATTTTATTATTTTTGCTATATTTATTATCTTGAAGCCCCTTCAATAAATAATGTTGAATTATAGTTATTTTTCAGTATCCTTAGAGTAACAAATATTTTGTTATTTATCAAGAAATTTATTTGTTTTATAATTGTAACACTCAAACTACTAAGTAGACATTAGTGAATGAATATGAATGCTGTTTATTTTTTTCTCATTAAATGTAACAAAAATGTTATTTTTAAGTAATCTTTGCATCCAACAGGAGGCTTGAATTTACAATTCTGAGATCAAGAGTTGCATGCTCTACCAACTGAACCACCCAGGCATCCACCATGAAATTTTTTATAAGCTCTTCAGGGCACACTGATTCCTAATCCACTGTCAAAAACATTTTCTATTATTAAAATAAGTGGTTTTTTGTATATCTTAAATATTTCATATGATTTTTTAAAAATTTAATTTATTCAGAGAGAGAGAGAGAAAGAGCAAACAAGCATGAGCAGGGGGGGACAGAGGGAGAAGCAGACTCCCCACTGAGCAGGAAGCCCAATCTGGGGCTCAATCTCAGGACCCCATGATTATGAACTGAGCCAAAGGCAGCTGCTTAACTGACTGAGCCACCCAGGTGCCCCTCATATGATTTTTTTAAAAAGATTTTATTTATTAGTGAAAGGGAATATAAGGGAAGGGAGAAGAAATGTGTGGGAAATATCAGAAAGGGAGACAGAACATAAAGACTCCTAACTCTGGGAAACGAACTAGGGGTGGTGGAAGGGGAGGAGGGCGGGGTTGGGGGTGAATGGGTGATGGGCACTGAGGGGGGCACTTGACGGGATGAGCACTGGGTGTTATTCTGTATGTTGGCAAATTGAACACCAATAAAAAATAAATTTATTATAAAAAAATAAATTTTCCAGTCTTCTTTTTTTTTTTTTTATTTATTTACGATAGTCACACACACACAGAGAGAGAGAGAGAGAGAGGCAGAGACACAGGCAGAGGGAGAAGCAGGCTCCATGCACCGGGAGCCCGACATGGGATTCGATCCCGGGTCTCCAGGATCGTGCCCCAGGCCAAAGGCAGGCGCCAAACCACTGCGCCACCCAGGGATCCCAATTTTCCAGTCTTCTAATGCAAAAAATAAATTTATTTATTTATTCATAGAGACACAGAGAGAGAGAGGCAGAGACACAGGCAGAGGGAGAAGCAGGCTCCATGCAGGGAGCCTGACGTGGGACTCAGTCCCCCGGGATCACGCCCTGGACTGAAGGCGGCGCTAAACCTCTGAGCCACCCAGGCTGCCCTCATAGGATTTTCTGAAGCAATTGAATACAATATGGTAAAGAACTAAACTTGGCCAGAGGAAAACTGCTTTGAACGATGCTATTCAATTGTTGGAAGTAGAAGATGGAAATGCTACATATATGTAAGTGTACGCTGAACAAAAAAGGATGAATCTGGAAGGCACAGTAAACTATATGTAAAAAATAAATAAAGGTTTTTAACTTTTAGGTTTTGTTTTTGTTTTTTTCTCCAGAAATGACCAGAATGTTTCTTAGAAATTCATTAGTAACTTTGAAACAGAAAACTTCCCATTTATCTAATCTGCATCCTGATGTTGTATAAGACTGCATTTCATTTTAAAGCTCTAGGAAATACTTACTGTCCCTTGCATTTAACTGTTCCAAATCCTACTACATTATGAGGCATGTTTTATTTTTCTTTGCATCCTCAAAATGTAAGGTTATACGCTATCTAACACAATATAGATGGTGAATAAATATTCACTGAATTGAGCTGAATTAAGACCAGGAATCCTCATGAGCAATCAAAAAAAGCTCTCAGAATGGCTGTACAGACTCTTTCCCCAAATTTGGTGGCCTATATGATCCGTGTTCAGAAAAAGAATTAAGATAAGTCATTGCTCCTGATTCTGTCCTTGGTTTGTCCTTATTTTCTATTTTCTATTTTTTTAAAGATTTTATTTATTTATTCATGAGAGACACAGAGAGAGAGAAGTAGAAACATAGGCAGAGGGAGAAGCAGGCTCCCTGCAGAGAGCCTGATGTGGGACTTGACCCCAGGATCCTGGGACCACAACCTGAGCCAAAGGCAGATGCTCAACTGCTGAGCCACCTAGGTGCCCCTCTATTGCCATGTTATGCTTCCTTTTCTATTCTCTACAAAATACCATATCACTTTAAAAGTATTATCTACCCTTCTGTAATGTGGCATGGAGACCCCACTATTTCATAGTGAGGTCACATTTTGTAATAATGGGGGAAAAGAGTCATTATAAAATAATGCTCACTCTTACTTAGGGCTCTTGCTAGATAGTTCAAAATATCTTTCCAGGAAAGCCAGAGGCAAAATATGTCTTCCTAAATACTCCCTCAGTTTATGAATTCTTGTTTATAGGACATATTTTGGAAAACTACTAATAGTGCTTTTAGTTTTTCTATAATAACAATGTACCTTATAAAAGGTCGTGTCACTGCAAGGATCGTCCTGATGAACCAAGATGGATGAACAATGATGAATGATTTCAAATTTTTTCGCAACCTGTTTTAAAAAAAGAAAAAGAGTAACTCACAACCTCTTTCTGGTAGGAGGTAAAACAGAAAGTGTATCCCCAAATAAGAATATTATAATATTAGAGTTCTAGTAAGTTGCTAATACCTGATGGGAAGGTATAGAATGACCATAATTAATTAAAAAAATACTTTTTGAGAAATGATTTATAATTTGGATGATGCCAACCTCAACTTCCCATAAGAATCAATGTAAAATAGAATGTTTGTATATCTGGAGCGCATAAATCTAGAATTTGCTTAACAATGCTTTTCATTTTTGCCAGCATTATATTTACTATTTTGAAAAGAACACACTCTTACTAGCAACTTAGCTGATTGAGCCTTGGTTTCTTCTTCTGAAACAACTAACAGTATAACATGTGGTTGTTTGGCCTTCAGATTACCATTTTAATGTTCTTGACATTTGGGCATGTTTTCCAGCATTAGCAATGCTACTTTATAAGTGTTTGGATCAATAAATGGATCTTAGTTAATATAAGATCATGCAAGGAGCTGCATCTAAGGGGATGCCACACTTAACTGCAGACACCATAAGTTTGTATGGTTATGATCATTTTCCTGTGGTTAGCAATATAACATGTTTTGTTCTAGTCAAGCCAGTATGGATGGAAGTAAAGTATCTCGAGGAAAAGGTGCACCAAGGCACCTAATGGGCTAGCAGTTAAGTAGAATTATCACTGAATAATGAGATAAGAGCACAATAGTTGCTGAAATCAACAGTTCCAGTGCACATAAACATCATCAAGATCACGTGAAACCAATAAAGAATCATGGCTACTCTGGTTTATCAGCATGATTTGCACCTCCACGCGGCAAAGACGTATGCATAGTTTAGAACAGAGTTGGTCACCAGGTTTGAGATGACAATATCTAACAAAATCTAGATTTATTTCAGATTTGGGGCATCAAGTGACACTTCTATTAATATTTGTATAATTTATTATTTCAACTCCGCATAATTCAGTGTTCCTAGAAGGTGATCACAGTTTTGGTAGATTACAGGGAATTAGAAATGGGAGTTATTGAGAAAGTCAAGACAGGGATTAAATAATGGAGCCTACATACCGTCTGTCAATCATCTGATAGCATTTCTTCATCCAGCCCAGCCCTGGCATCTTCCGTCTCGGGGTTGCTCCGTTCAAGTACACAATCATATAGTCCTCAGCTACCATCAGCTCTAAAGTACTTATTACATACCTGATCACAGGAAGGAAGAGGAGTGTTTTCATTTCCCACATGAAACAGTTCATTGTATTCACACTCTAATTATATAACATTTAAATTATAGGGTGTATGACATTTAAGAATGGTTGTGTATATTACCTCTTTACCTTGAAAAGAATGCAGTTCCCTAAGAGTATTTCTCTGAGAGTGAGTATTGCTCATTTATTTGTATGGTTATCTTTTTTTTTTTTTTTTAATGCAGGTACACTAAAAAAATGTGTAAGTTAGAAGCTGAATTTTAAAAATGTCAACAATGTTGTTATATACCAAGGGCACAAGTGAATGACACAAATAAAGCTGGGTTATCATGACTAAAAATATGTTATTGGGGAATGGAAATAACACTTTAGCCAAAGGAAATGTTACAGAATTTTAGAGGGCAGGAAAAACTGTGTTCTTTTTGTTTTCAATTCATTCTGCTGACAAAATCTTGAGCAATATTCCTTGACAGAGATTTCATTGATTTTCAACAAAGGCTACAAATATTCTCCATCATCTATTTCCTCTTCTTAAATATGCTCTATCTGCCATGACATGCCACAGACATTCACTCAAAGCGCTTTGTCAAAAGTATCACTCACAGGAAAAGATTTTCCATGACATAGTGGTAATCCGCCCGACTGCTGTCTGGCAGAAAACAGGCAGCAAACACAATGATGGCATTTAGGCCGTCCCCATAGTAGCCTGGGGGACAGACAAAAAGACATTTGTAACCAACTGAAAGCTCTTAATAAGAAAATATTTAACCTAAAGGACAAATCTGAAAGCCTTGCAAGTGTGTGTATATGGATGTAATAGATAAGTCTTTAAGTGAGTATGATATAGACTATAGTTCTAGAAGTACAAACATAAATTTACTTGTCAGTAAAGTGTATGTTATATAGAGTCTTAAATACACAGTGTGAATATATTTGCATATACAGCATATCCATTTATTATGGACGATTATATGTGTTGTACATCGTCATGAATGGGGAATTTGTCAAAGAATGGAGGTTTTGACTTACAGGTTTCTAATTTATATAATGCTTCTGTCCTTCAATGGCTGAGAAGATCTGTTTGATCCTCTTTAGTTTTTATTCGTTTTAGACTCTGGTTAATTTAAAGGGGAAATCTATTTACTAAACTGCAATATAATCAGATGCATGTACTCCAGTGACCAGAAGATACTAGTAGGTTCACAAATAAAGCACCTTTATTTTTATTTTGAGGACTGGTTCATTTGCATCCCCGGGGTCTCCAAATTCAATGATAGTGCAGGGACACACGGAAAGTTCTGGCCAGGCCTAGAATACCTGTGCACAGAATTTAGAGCCTCATCTTTTTAAAATGGAGCAAACCCAAGAAGGGCCTGGTTAACCTGGTTAATGCTGACCTCTCTGAATTTTATGAAAATATATACTTTGGGGAAAACTTGAGAATTACTTCCTAATAACCTGGACAGGGAGTGGAGGTCTGTTTGCATGTGGTGGTAAGGAGATAAAAGGCAAGTGTGGAACTCCAAAGAGTCAAGGAAAATATAGGGACATCTCAGGACATTTTTCCCACATCTGAAAGCTCTGTCTCATTCTTTAAACTCTGTGTTCCCTCAGAGCTCATTTCTAAAACTCATGACAGCTACTGGTCAAAGTCCCACAGGTTTATATGTAAAATCTCATACATCTTTCAGGCTTAAAAATGGACGCAATGCATTGTCTTTTTTTTTTTTTTTTTAAGATTTATTTATTTGTTTTAGAGAGAGAGCACATGAGCAGGGGGAGGAGCACAGAGAAAGGGAGAGAGAGAATCCCGAGCTAAGCATGGAGCCTGACATGGGGCTTGATCTCACCACGCTGAGATCACCACCCAAGGCAAAGTCAAGAGTCAGCCACTTGACCAACTGAGCCATCCAGGTGCTCCCCCCACTCCCACCTTTTTTTATATCCCTTTTTAAGCACTTGGAATTTTTGCCATATAACATAGATCTGGATTTCAGAATCATTAAACAGAGATTGCCTCAGAGTTCTGAGTAGGCGGACGGGACATGCCCTCCAGCCTGATCAGAACTCAGGGTGTTTTATTTTTTCAGGACTCTAAATACCCCCCTGCTGATTACATGGCAGTAAAATACCAGCTGGATATAGACTCGGATGGGCTTAACTCTTGAAAAGCAGTTTAATAAGATGTTCTCGACCAAGATAGAGAGCATGACACTATCACAAAAGAGGTGAGGGAAGAGAGTGATACCAACTAAAAATATATCAAATTATGGGTTTATGTGTATGACTAATCTGAGGTTGTTGTATACAGTGTTTACTCTGCATGTCTTAGAAGATGCTACCTATGTAAGTATACACCTGGTGTAATATATGTTTGCAAAACCGGATTGGGATAGCTTCTCTATGGATTATTTGCTTTGTTCTGTCTTTTCCAACATGCCAGTGTTTACCAACTTCTTTTTAGAACAAGATGGGAAGGAAAATGGCAGAAGGAGGTATATTTTAATACAAGAAGAGTTTGCTTCACCGAACAACTGCATTTAAGACTCATAACCTAATGAAAATCCACAAAGGATAAGGTGGCTTCCCTACGCTACTGCTAACCACCACAACGGTATGTAATTTAGACTCAGCACAATGACAAGGACCAGGTCCATTAAAAGAGATAACAGACATAATGAATCCAACTTACAAACAAGTACAAAAGCATCCTTTCAGAAACATCTTTTCTAGATGTTGCTGCCTGGCCTCAGGGTGTCAAGATCATGACCTCTCAGGTACTCTGGTTTCTTTTTCTGTTTCTGGAGAATTTCTATGAATTTTTTTTTTTTAAAGGACAGTATGAGGTTTATAAACAGTATTGCAGAAGTCATCTTAAATGGCATTTCAGCTCTTTGTGTCAATGTGTCTGTCCTCAGAATGCTGTGGTGTCACGTTTGCTCAGGTTCATGTCATTGAAGGACTAGTGAAGAATCGACTCATCACTTCCTGCTCATTGTCTAACCCAGAAATATCTCTTTACAGAAAAATTTCCTGAAATTTACAAATGGAGATGTGGGTTTTTGTGCATGTGGGGCTTTTTTGTTGTTGTTGTTGTTGCCTTTTTGTGGGTTTTTTTGTACCTTTGGGCAGAGTAGCTGTAGGAAGGAAAGAAGAGGCAAAAGATAGAGGGGGGAGAGAACAGGAGGAGATAAAATGTAAGCCCTCAAAAAGGAACAGGAAGAAAACGATTTCTTCATGGAAGTTTTCTTTCCAAACCAAGACCCAGAGGAGCCATTTTTGTTAGACTCTAAGGATACTTCAGATCGTCATGGCTGGCAAAGAGCAATGACTGGAATGAGTAGTCCTATCTGCTTTTTGCCCGTTAACCCAATTTCTCTCTGCTAAATATGCAGCTTGCTCAAGTTGGCTGTCAGCAGCCAAGTAATTCATTTGAAGTGTGGTTGTTTGAAACACGCTATTTTATCTGACTCTCTTCTTAGTCCCCAGGAGTTGAGTTTGGGGTGTGTGTGCTGAGGTGCCTTCGCAATCCCACCGCAGGGCCTCCTGTGACCCTCTGAGGCAATCGTGCAAACCTTACCTGAGGCAGAACAGAGAGGAAAGGGACGTAACACAAGTTTGCTGGCCAGCAAATGGAATGGAGAGAGAAAGGAAGATGTCACAGTCGCAACAAAACATACACACACACACACCAGCCCGCAACTCTTCTCCTCATTCTTTCCAGGGCTATTTGTCCAGCAACACTGTAGAGAAGTTACCTGAATCTCCTATAATGAAATAAGAGAAATAAAAACAAAACAAAACAAAACAAAAAACAAGAAAGGAAACTTCTCAGTATAATGTTTGGTATGACGGTCCTTGGTTATTTAAATGCATCCTCTGTTCCAAGGTCAAAAAAGCCAGTTTCTGGCCTGAAAGTAACCCCACCCAGACCTCTTTTTGTTCTTCTATTGAAGTGGATAACAGGAATGTTGCTCATGGACTCATGGGAGGTGACACTGGCTTTATCACCCTCTTTGGACTGATGAAATAGTTGAGGCCTGAGAAGTGAGGTCATGTACCAAGGTCACAGAGTGATAATTGGCAAAGACAGGTGTTGAACTCTGTTCTATATTGTGTACAAGGCCTCTTACAGTAGCTTACATAGAACTCACCAAAGCTGACGGCTGAATTATTTGTTGCAATATTGCTCTCACACCTTGTGCCCAACTGGCATGGACACTTGGCAGAGCCTGGCTTTGCAGCCAAGTGAGGCAGCAATTTTAATCACCACCATCTTGCGGTTAATCTGCACTGTACGGCTGCCATTTTCCTGTTGGTCTGAATGGGAAAACCTCCTCAGAGCAAAACACCAGACCCCCAGACAAGACCTCTGCTCACTGTGGAATGCTCCATTTTAAATGCTCATCAGAAGCCAGGATAACAAATGCAGTAGATTGGTCTATAGGGAGTCCTGCTTTATCATCACTGAAGTCTAAGAAAGCGGTGTCAGCTTCCAACACAGTGGCCTGAGCCTTGGCAAATTTAGAAGTAAAATCTGAACTGTCTTTACCTACAGAGCACAGAAGCTGCTCAGGGGGTGAGAAGAGGTGGCATCTGGCTAACGTTCCAGGTGGGTGGCTGCAGCCAGAGGCACACTCATGCAGGTCAGCTCCTGGAAGAGGCTGAGGCAGAGCTGGTAAGGGGGGAGGAGGGGGGGAGGAAAGGTGGCCTTTTCTTCCACACCAACCAGGCAGTCACACGGACAAAACCAAGCTCACGACACAGAACAGAGGGGAGCGAATGCCAGGGGAGGAGGTGGCAGGGATGCAGGGCACAGCAAACCAGGTTAGACTTGAGGTGTAAGCTGAACTTTCACAAAGAGAAGCAGAAGCAGTGGCTTTGTTTAGCCCCTGGTGGGTTGATGATAATCACTCTTTCCTGAGCCAGGCAGCAGATCCATGGGCTCAACCCTCCCACCCAACCCAGCTACTTTCACTGTGGTTGAAAGAACAAGCAGGTGAGTCTGTTGGGAGAATGAGAAATAACCTGGCCTCGGTAAGGCAGGGAAGCAGTGAGGCTGCTTCCTCATAACAAAGGGGCTCTTGATTTAAGACCTGAGTGGTAAACATTCTTATGGATTATTACTGGGTGACCCTGATTTACTTTGACAGACTTTTCTACCAGTGTTGACTTTTTTTGAACGGGCACGGGCTACTTTTACAGTCGGCCTCTGTTTTGTTTTCTTTTTATTTCCAAAAAAGCCAACAAACCAAAAATATTTGAAGCATGGTTCAAGAGAGACATGCGCTTCTGGGAAGATCTGGGATGATGTTTAGGTTGTGGTTTTTGTCCTAAGAACGAAAGGGTTGACTCTGTGGCCTGTTGTCTGCTCTTTGCAGCAACATCAGGACAGCTCCCATTCTGTGAGGCTATGGAAAGGCTTCCCTTGGAGGCAACTGCCTCCAGTCCCACGGCAGCCATCCCTGGGCCATATTATCGTTTTAGGTCAAAGAGTGAGGCAGGCCAAAGGCAAGCCATGGCCAGGAGCACCTAGGGGCATCTTCTTTCACTCTTGAGGTCAGGATCGCTGGCCGGCCTCAACACTTACATGGTGGGAACAATGCATGGATGGAAGATGGGCAATCAGCTGGTGGAGGGAAGTCTGATCGAAAAAACAAAATGTCCTTTTGCTCATTAGAAAACGAAAGCTATGGGCTTAATGCGGTGCCAAGATGCTTATTTCCCTGTCCTTGCTAAGGAAGAGAGAACAACAATTGCCTTGTCAGCTTACACTTTTTTTTCTAGAGCAGCAGAGTGTTTGGGGTGGTGCTTCAGGACTGCAGGAAAGGGGCGCATGCAGCAGAAAAAATAAAAAAGCCATTTATGTTTTCCAAAGTTGACAACATTAAATGTGTTGCTTGTGCTCATCTGACTTTTGTAGCTCCAAAATCAATCAAGGCTCCTGGAGCTCCTACAAAGCACTGGAAACACAGAACACAGTGTTTCTCTCTTGCTTGTCCCTCCCTAAGCAGATGGAGGCTTTCACTGGAAATGCCTGTTGTCAGGCCCAGGTATATAGAAAAGCAAACTTCTGGGAGGGGAAAAAAGATGACCAGGCTGAGTCTAAAGAGACTTCCCAAAGTTTCTAAGAATAATCAAAAGACCTTTTCGTTATGAGAAGCATCTCTGGAGTACTGATCATACTACAGGCCATGGTAGTAGAGACTCAGAAGAGACTTAGTTAAATCCTACAAACCATGGTAAGGGTAGTCACCATCCGTCACCATACAAAATTATTACAATATTTTTTACTGTATTCCCTGTGCCATACTTTATCATTCCTGTGACTTATTTATTTCATAGCTGGAAGTTTGTTGAATATTTCATAATGTATTTAAGTGTTGAATCACTCTGTTGTACATTTGAAACTAACAGAATAGTGTATGTCAACTATATTTCAATAAAAAGACCATCCAACTGATCCATATGAGTTCCAAACAGACATTATTAAATTGGACGACTACAGTTTTCAAGAAATTTGCCCAGAAGATTAAAGCCGTCAGATACTTGATGTGAAAAGCAGTTTTCACTTTGGAAAGCTATTTTTTACATAGGCTTTCCAATGTCTATAGAGTTTGAGTCTGAGGTAATGTACTTAGCTCTATGGCCCCCTGAATATTGATTACAGAAAAGGGTTTTGAGGACGTCATGCTGCAAAGAACCCTCTTTCATTATCTAAGAAAAAAATATGGCTGCCCTATTCCCCACCTCCCTGATTCACAAAGAGCTTGACTACCTCCATGCGAAATGACTCTCCTGTAGGGCTCAATGACCTTCATGTCAATACGCTGTTCCTGTTCTCCAATCACCACAGTTCTCCACAACCGGTTGTCCTCTCGCTCCTCTTCTGCTGTATACTCCGGAATAGACTCTGACTCTTGGCCAGAATCTTTGTTAGATGTGGAGACTTCTGGAAGTGAAGCATACAGGAGGACTGAGGAGCAAGACTCCACAGTAGAGGCAGTTTAACCACAACCCATCTCCAGACAGAGTCAACCTGATGGCACTCCCCATCTTGCACAATCATCCTGACCACATAAAGGACGCTTATTTATTGATGGACTGAACAGCCAAATCCATTCTAAGGCCAAGCTGAGGGTGGAGATAGATGCAGGGCTACAGCTGCTGCCTCAGTGGGCCAAGGGAGACAGGCTGGTACCAATTCATCCTTGATCACAGGTTAAAGACTGGACTTTTCTCATGGGGTGAAGGGCTATTTATCAAGCCCAGGCAATTTTGTTTCCTTGGGTCACACATCCTAAGTGGTTAGTATCTTGATGACACCACCAGCCTAGACCCTGACTCTAAGACCTACAAAGGACTTGGGCCCCCTTCCCTATTAGAAGTAAATTTGGGTATAAGTATGATATTACCTCCAATTGATTTTTCAAAATTCCCCACAGAAAGATTTTACATTAAGTAAGAAACAAACAACTGCATAGACCAGAAATGCTCCAAGGCCAAAAATTCATAACATTCCTATATGTGGGTGCATGTGGCAATAAAAAAGCCCACTGAACACTCTTTGGGAAAACATTTACTACCCACTCTTGCACATCCAGAAAAAAAAAAGACAGCAACCGTGCTAAGTTTTCTGAAAAGAATAAGCAGCAATTGTTTTCATTTTTACTTCATCTATGAGTTTAACAATGGTTATTCTTTGTATGTTTAAATAATTTGAAGGAAAAGATTATTTACAGCCTTCACAATAATTCCGTGGCATATTATCATTCTTATTTTTCCATTCATGGGAAAAGACTTTTGATTTACATTGTACTTCTTTCATTTTATGCCACTTTGACAATTAAGAACAATACTTAACTAGATAGCTACAATGTGTCAGGCACAGTAGTAGGTATTATAGTAGTAAACCTGCCCATGCAAACACTGACTTTAAGTAGTTTGCAATCACACTATACCCTGAGTGTGTGATTCTTATTCTCTTTATTTTACCGTGAGGCTGGGAATTCCTTGGGCCGAGAAATTGTGCCTGAACACCTCTGTTATTTTTTACATTTTTAAAGATTTTATTTATTTATTCATGACAGACGGAGAGAGAGAGGCAGAGACATAGGCAGAGGGAGAAGCAGGCTCCCTGCTGGGAGCACGATGTGGGACTCGATCCCCGGAACTGGGATCACACCCTAAGCCAAAGGCAGATGCTCAAACCGCTGAGCAATCCAGGCATCCCAACGACTTCTATTTTTCACCTCCATCAACTAACTCCACATTTAACTTGGAAACATGCACAGAGTTCTCAGTGAAAACTGAGGTGAACAGGTAAATAAAGGAAAGCTTGGACAGTTTCCTGAAAGTATGGGTACTTGGTAAGGAGACCGCAACAAAGCCATGATGTTCTGGAAGATTCCTCAAGACACATCAATTGTGTCTGATTATCCGTGACTTAGAACAGCACACTGAAATTGAGCTGGGAAGCCATCCTAGCCTTTTTTGCCAACACCAACAGCTACCATCACCTACAGAGCCTTGCCTCACTCTGGCTTCCTCTCCATTCCCAGATGAGTGTGCCTCATCTTACTAAGGACAGAAAACAACAACCTTTGGCTTCAGACCAAGCTCTGCATCACTGGCGCAAATCCATCCAATGGCATTGGACTCTCAGTCTGGAATCCCTTCCTGCTTCTCCTTTCCTCTTGGCTGAGGGCCCCTGGATGCTTCTCTTCACTCCCTTTCTGGGACCCTGTTTTCCATCTGGTCTCTGGGCCCCGATGTGGGCTTGTCTTCAATGTTCCTGTACGTGCACACTCTACCTTGCAACAAACTCGCCATCCACCAGCCCCTCTATCCTTGTTTGGGACTTTCTGGTTTGCTCTACCTTGACCCGTGTGATCTGTGTGGGGTGGAGGGGTGACTGTTTTGTTTTCTGCATGCTTTTACTGAGGCTACCACATTTTTAAAAATGTGTATACCATATTATTTTTCCTGCTTCTAAAATAAAATGCAAATAAAGGTTGAAACAATGCTGACATTGTCCAGAAAAACCGCAAAAATCACTGGTGCCATTCTCACTCATTGTTGTATTCTTTTTATTACATAGGGAAGTATACAAGCATACTTCCCTCCCAAAGTATGATCATTCTATGATCATGTTCTTTTTAAATTTTTTAAGATTTGGGACACCTGGGTGGCTCAGCGGTTGAGCGTCTGCCTTCGGCTCAGGGCGTGATCCCGGGATTCGGGATCAAGTCCCACATGGGGCTCCTGCGAAAAGCCTGCTTCTCCCTCTGCTTGTCTCTGCCTTTCTGCCTCTCTCTCTCTCTGTATCTCTCATGAATAAATAAATAAATTTTTTTAAAAAATAAATAAAATTTTTAAGATTTTATTTATTTATTCATGAGAGACACAGAGAGAGAGGCAGAAACATAGGCAGAGGGAGAAGCAGGCTCCATGCAGGGAGCCCAATGCAGGACTCGATCCCAGGGCTCCAAGATTATGACCTGAGCCAAAGGCAAATGCTCAACCACTGAGCCACCCAGATGCCCTTCTCTCTCTCTCTCTTTTTTTTAAGTAGGCTCCACACCCAGCGTGGAGCCCAATGTGGGTCTCAAACTCAGGACCTGAGATTAAGACCTGAACTGAGATCAAGAGTTGGATGCTAGGGATCTCTGGGTGGCGCAGTGGTTTAGCGCCTGCCTTTAGCCCAGAGCACGATCCTGGAGACCCAGGATCGAATCCCACATCGGGCTCTCGGTGCATGGAGCCTGCTTCTCTCTCTGCCTATGTCTCTGCCTCTCTCTCTCTCTCTCTGTGACTATAAAAAAAAAAAAAAAGAGTTGGATGCTTAAGGGCAGCCCCATTGGCCCAGTGGTTTAGTGCCGCCTTTAGCCCCAGGGTGTGATCCTGGAGACCCAGGATTGAGTCCCACATCAGGTTCCCTGCATGGAGCCTGCTTCTCCCTTTGCCTGTGTCTGTGCCTCTCTCTCTCTCTCTCTCTCTCTGTGTGTGTGTGTGTGTGTGTCTCATGAATAAATAAATAAAATTTTTTAAAAAAAAGAGTTGGATGCTTAAGCAACTGAGTCACTCAAGAGCTCCTTATTCTGCATTTTTTTAAAGAATTTATTTATTTATTTATTTATTTATTTATTTATATATTTGAGAGAAAGAGAGAGCATGAAAGAGAGAGAGAGCACGAGCAGCGGGGAAGGAGGGGTGGAGGGAGAAGCAGAGAATCCACTGAGCAGGGAGTGCAACTTGGGGCTTGATCCCTGAACCCTGAAAACATAACCTGAGCCAAAGGTAGAGACTTAACTGAATGAGCCACCCACGTGCCCCCCATTCTGCATGTTTTATACTTACTCTTCTGTAATACGATTCTACCTAAAAATATAGCATAGGCTTCTTTTCATTTCAGTGAATATAAACCCTCTAAACCCTCTGCTTATATTTTTAAGTTTGTTTATTTGTTTATTTATTTATTTATTTTGGTAATCTCTACACCCAACATGAAGCTCAAATTCCCAACCCAAGATCAAGAGTCACAGGCTCATCTGACTGAGTCACCCAGGCACCCCAACTCTGCTTATTTGCTTATTTTAAAAAGAGTATTCCATTTTACTGATTTTTTAGTTTATCATTTCATAGTGATGGAAATTTAGTTTTATCCTATTCTGTTGTTCTTATAAAGAATTTGCTTCATTAAGCATCTTTGTTCAGGTATCCTTTGTGTGCATATTGTTATAGGTCAACTTTATAGCCGTGGGATGCTGGTTCAGAGACTATAAGGATGTAAAGTTTTCATGGGTATTTTTGCCCTTGAATATGTCACACCAAAATATATGACTAGTTGTTTCTTCATACTATCAAAAACTCTGGAGGATATTAGTTTTTAACCCTGGACAATTCAGGGTGAAACTTGTCTCTTTGCTCTTTTAATTTATATTCCTTTAATTGTTAAAGATGGTGAAAAATTTTAAGTGTTTATTGGCTATTTATATTTTTCCTACTGACAAGGAGGCACCTATAAGGTCCTTTGCCTATTGTGGTCCTTATTGATTTGTTGGGTTCTTTATATAGAACTTTGTCATGCATTGTAGCCATTTTCCTGCTTTGTGCTTAGCTTTTATTATTTCTTCTTTTTAAAGATTTTTTTTAAGTAATCTCTACACCCAACATGGGGCTCGAACACACAACTAAGATCCAGAATTTCATGCTCCCCTGACTGAGCCAACCAGGACCCCTGTGCTTGGCTTCTAAACTGATATTTTTTTCAAAGAGAAATTTAATATTTTTATATAGCTGAATCTGTTAATTTTTGTCTTTATGGGTTTATTTTTATAAAGATTTATTTTTTTAAGATTTTATTTATTTATTCATGAGAGACACAGAGAGAGGCAGAGATACAGGCAGAGGGAGAAGCAGGTTCCATGCAGGGAGCCGGATGTGGGACTTGATCCCAGGACTCCAGAATCATGCCCTGAGCCAAAGGTAGATGCTCAACTGCTAAGCCACCCAGGTGTCCCTATTTATTTATTTTATAGAGAGAGAGAGCAAAAATGCACAAGTGGGTGGGGCAGAGAGAGAGAGAAAGAGAACCCCAAGCCGACTCCATGCTGAGTGCAGAGCTGGATGGGGACTCAATCCACAACCCCAAGATTATGACCCAAGCCAAAAACCAAGAGTCAGATGCCCAACCTACTGAGCCACCCAGGTGCCTCTGTCTTTGTTTTTTGATCACTGTATTATAGTAAGAAAGGGCACTTCTACCTAAAAATATCTATGTATACTAGCATTTTCCTACAGTTTATTATTTTCTTTAAAGCATTATCACTCATTTTGGTATAAAAGCATGGACCTTTTTATGATGTTATCCGTATTGCTTCAGAGAGTGAGAGCTGGCAAGTTGCTGGGGTTCCTTCTCCTTTCCCACTTCTGATTATGTAAATGGGCAAAAGAAATTATTTAAGAACTAGGGATACAGTAAATTCTCAAAGTGTTCATTTCTAAATGTCAACAGTGTAAGCTAGCAAGAAATAAAGATGGCTTTATTTACTCCCTTGAATTAGCAATATCCTCTCCATCTTCGTGATTCTTCTGCTTCACTCAAAATTCCCATCACCCATGCCCCCATGGCCATCATTTTCTATTTTCAAAAATTTCAGGACTCATTTAACTCTCTATCCTCAGGGCCTCCGAATTTAGGTCTGATGCCCTCTCCACTAAGAAATGCTTGATTTTCTTTGTCTTCTTTCCTTAATAACAAGCTTTTCTCCCTGGTGACTGTGGAAGTCAGTTAAGCCCTGGGGAGGAGCCGACTTGAACATTTTCCTTTGTCTTTCATGGGATGATTTAGTACAAGCTCCTGAACATCTTGTGCTGTGCAGACCACGGTGGGAAACCCAGTGTTGGTGGACAATGTGAACTCCCTAGAGGTGGTGTCAGGGACGTGTGTCTGGCCAAGGGGACCAGCTTTCTACATCATGATCAGACACCGATAATGTGAATAATCTTAGCAGACGTTGTTTGAACTTTCTCTTGTTAGAGGTAAGGCATCCTGTGTGCAGTTAAGAAGTTTTAAAAGTGCTTTTGGTGACAAAGTGCAGGGAGGCAGTTAATTGGACTGTAAAACTCAGCAATTCACAAGTACAAAGTGGTGTCCTCCTTGCAGACCACGCCCTATGGCATCAGGTTGTTTGGGGTTAAAACAAAATAAGATTAACTTTTATTTTAGTTAGGTATAGTTTATATGTACAGTTAAAACACAGAATTGATTTTATGAGCCGGTTACCTGCCAGCTGTGAGAACAGTGGAACATGGTAGGTGGGGAAGCTAAATGACGTGACGGCCTGGTTGTCTGGAAAAAAATAGTGGGGCACCTTATTCAGGCTGCAAACTGTCTGTTATTAGGGGTTAGTTTTGGAAAAGATAGCTTAGGGGCACCTGGGTGGCTCAGTCAGTTAAGCGTCCGACTCTTGACTTCAGCTCAGGTCATGATCTCAGGGTCAGAGATCGAGCCCAGAGTAGGGCTCTGGACGTGGAACATGTCTAAGATTTTTCTCTTTACTCCTTCCCTCTGTCACCCCCTCCTTGCCCTGGCATGTTCTCAGGCTTTCTCTCTCAAATAAATAAATAAATCTTAAAAAGAAAATGGTAGCTTAAACGAGGTCACTAACCATCATTTAGGAGCCTAGGAGGAAAAAATATAAAAGCACATGAATGTTTCTTACAACACTCTTATCAGAAATATTCAGGCTAGAATTCTTTATCATTTTTCCATTTCCCTCATGACATGCTTTTGCTGGGATCTGAGTTATGGTGAAAATAACTGAGGTGGGTTTGGAAAACAGAAATAGGTCATCATTTTTCTCACCTTCGGATATTTTTAAGTTTCTAGGATTAGTATTAAATAAAGCATTTTTTTTTAAATAAAAAGGTTCAGATCTCCTCAATCTGAAAGATTGACCTAAATCCTTCCATATCTATGTGCTTTTGATATCTTTGGCACTTGTAAGTACCAAAGGAAGTCAAGCTGTAATTATATCAATATAAAAATATATTGAACGATATCTTCCAGCGATTTGGACACAGTTATTAAAAAAATTTGTTTGAAAAAAAAAAGAAAATTGTTTGGAAGTGGAGACCGATTTAATGTCTTTTGAAAGTGAGATTCAAAAATGTTTCATAAGCAAAAACCACATTGTGGGCAAATAATCTGCCAGGAATGTTCGGTCATCAGCTACAGAATAAAACAGGCAAATGGCATGAAATTTCCTCAAGTACTTGGTAAAGAGCCTTGAAGTGATGAAAATGCCTGGATAAAAGGGCATGTAAATAAACGTACAGGTAGGGCCATCTGGCTGGGCTTCTGGGGCTTCAGGTGTGTTAACCTGACCTAGTAAGAGGCCCTCTCCATTCATTGTCAGTGTATTTTGGGGAAGAAACATGGCCCAGAAGTCAAGGACTACAGCTCAGGGTTTGAGCTGGCTCTGACATTGACTAGCTATGTGACATTACGTAAATTATTTAACCTGTGCCTCAGTGTTTTCTTCTTAAAATGGGGTACACATGATACCCATCCCTAGAACTGACATTGACAGAGCTGAGGATTAAAATACTTAATATTTCTGAAGGACCCAGCACAAATCCTGGTGGGGTTCATAGAGAAATCACTGACCAAACATTTTGAAACACCGTGCCTTCAAAACTCCAATTTCATTTAGAATGTATACACTTGGTTCAAAATGCTCACGCAAGAAACCACAAACATGCCACACTCAAGCATCTAGTACACTAAAATGTACTCATTTCTCTTATACAGTCTGCTTTCTGCATCTGCATGTTTATGAAATAAAGATGCCCTTTGTGTTTTTCAATGCTTAACGTTTACATTTGTTCAAAACAGCATCTGACTATCCATCTTCGTTTGAAAGTCAAGGTGGCTTTACAGTTCAAAATTACATTACATTAAAATTCTGTCCTTTGAATTTAAGACCTAAATGTAGGGTTGTGGCTGTGAAACTGGTTCTTTCAACAAAACTGTGTCGACTAAATAAAAGAAACTATGTCAGCAAGTGGCAGCTTTAATTACCAGTTTGTACAGCCACCAGTACTTCGCTCGGCAGTTTTGCTATTTATAAACAGAGAAGGTTTAGATGTGGTGTGACATGGCTCTCTAGAGCAACAGGGAAGTACAGGGGGAGAGAGGGAGGGACCAGCTCATGCCACGGCTGTCTTCTTGTGGGACTGGAGTCAAGGTATGATTCTTATAAATTAGCAGTTAAAGGGTTGGGAGCAGCTGGGGGCAACTGGGGTGGATGGAATAGCTGGGGAAGTGTCTCTGGGATGGTAGGAAAGAATGTGAACTCAAGACCTTTCACCTTCTACTTGTGTATTTCAACTTACAGGGTCATATACCCAGATGACTGCGGAAATTTGAGAACACAGCAACAATGCAATATAAAATCTCTACTTCAGCATAAGAAACTGTGGCGCAATTAGCTTAGTCATTTCCAGTTCTTTTAACCTGAGGAAATAAAGACTTATCGAAAGCAGGGTCTGGATCTGTGCTGGTCATGGTAGGTGTCCTGTTGGCTCAGGGATCAATGGTTGAATTAATTAGCAAATTTGACGAATTTCCTAATTTCCTAATTGTGTTCTCCTAGGAATGACGCTGTGTAGGTATCAGGGCATCTTTCACTGTGGTATTTGTTTTTTGACCATAATAATTTTCATAATGTATAAAAGGAATAGCTGTGGCCAGGATACTCCTGCTTTGAATTTCAAATATTAGAAAGTCAGAGAATATCACCCTATAAAATAGAAACTATGTATGTAATGTCATTTTATAAAGCAAATGCTTTGTATTTGGATATAAGTTCTTAACAAATCCAATTTTACTGAGCAAGAGGAAGAACTAAAGTGAGACTGATATTCATATCAGGAATGCGAGTGTTTGATCTAGCGACTCTTACTTTTCTCTCCACCCATGCCGCCAAGGCCATCTCTCCTTCCTTCCTATTTTACTGGAGATACATAGCAATAAACATAATAATGTCCCTGCCCTCAGAGCAGACATACTGGTGGGAAGAAAAAGACAATAAACATAAAGCAAATAGCTAAATAATAGGATTTCAATTACTGACGCATGGAAAATAAAATAAGTAGAAGGATAAAAAGTGACTCGGTAGGGGTGTGGGGAGTGCCTTTGATGACAGAGGTCAAGGAAGGCCTCTCTGAGAAGGTGACATCTGATTAAGATCTGAATAAAGAGGAGGCACCAGCCATGGAAGGATCTTTAAGGAAAAACATTTTAGAGAGTGGGAGCTTGTACAAAGAAATTAGTAAGCTCTCATTTCTCTGCTTCAAATTTTATCTTCCAGATTCTTTGCCTGCAAACCCAGCCCAAATTTTCTTACAACACAGCATGTAAAAATTTTCCCACAACCAGTGCCTACTACAAAGCCTGCCAAGATCATTTAACAAAGGAACGGTGGCTATGGAGAACCTCTGTGAACCATACCTGTTCTATTACACTCTAAACTGTCAATCACAGCCACCTATGACCTGAGATACAAACAAAAGCTTCTAGAAATCACAGAAAGGAGCCACCAGCAACAAAATGGGAGGTTTGTTCCGAGGGCCATTTAGAAAATCTTTCACTTTTCACCTACCTGTGGCCTTGACAATTTGGTGACTTACCATGCCCAGTGTACTCAAAAGAATCTGCTTCATCAGGGGTATCGAGTTCATCCACATTGATATCAATTTCATCTGGACTGTCCAGGTTATCATCAGAGAGAATAGATCCTTCACTTTGGTCCAGAGAAAGATTGATATTTGGGGCTGTGAGTTTGATTCTCCGAGGATGAGCATCACCAAGATCTAGAGAATTAGGAGGTTCTAAAGAAGAAAAAAATGGGAACATCAAGTACTAGACCATACACATGGCTACAAACAGTGGGTGTGGGCCCCAGGGAAAAACATTTTTAAGACCCTTAAGCAAAGGCATGCCTGCTACACACCCACACATAGAATTTGGATCCCCTTCTTGACCAGCAGGCCTCAGTACTGGCTCATCCCAGACACATGAGCCCTGACCATGTAGAAAAAAAGAAGTGGGAGCTCTTGCTAAAGGAGCAGAAAACCAGTTTCCAGACCTGCCCTGTTCAGGTTTGAGAACGTGACACTGATTTAACAATGAACTGAATCTCTATGATGCATAAGAAAAACAGCTAAGCATACATAGATCTCATAATGGTTCTTGCAGACATCATTTCTATGGAATGAAGGGTAAGAACTTTTTCTATTATGTTCATGGGCACTCCCAAAATACCTCTTTGCAGGTCCTGCAAACTCTATGAATGATCTGTAGTGACCTTTCTTTGACTGGCATTCTATTTCTTTTTTAAAAATAAAACTGAGATATTTGCTCAAGTGGTCACTACCTTTTATGGCAATATTTCTTAACATTAGTTCCTGTATCATAAGTGATAGTCTTCACATGTTAAGGTTCATGGAATTAGCTGCCACCCTCTCAATACAATATGCATCTTGCTTCTCCTGTGATTTTCACTTAACAGAACCACAGCTGCAGAAGTCATTTTAAACCAAGTCAGTCCCAACTCAACAATGGTAGAGAGTTAACCTAAAAATAGAAATTTTCAGGATTCCTATCACAAAATTTTTGAAGGGCCGTCTGGTATACTCCTCAATTCTAGAATTCTAACTCTGGTCTTGTTCTAAGAAAAGTGACTCAGTTTCTTTGTCACTAAAATTTTTTCTACATATAGAACATCACCAAAACTGTGTTCCATGTAATATTTTTATGTATTATACCTGAAAAACTTTCCATTGACCAATAAATTTGAAAAAAATGGATTTCTATGTTACATGAATTCTCAGAGCAGTGCTGTTCAAAAGAGATTTTCATGATGGTAGAAACCTTCTGTGTAGTTGTTGAGCACTTGAAATGAAGCTAGTACAACTGAAGAACTGAGCTTTTCAAGTTTGTTTTAAATTTTAATCAATTTAAATAGCCACATGTAGCAGACTGGTACCATATAGGATAACCATAGCCTTAATACCTGTACATTTACAACTTGTACATTGTGAAACTTTAAGAGTAATGTAGGCATACAGTGGTAAGAATAATTATGAATAATTATGTCACATGACTAGTATCTTGAAAAACGTACTTTACAGAAAAAAGATAGATAGATAGATAGATAGATAGATAGATAGATAGATAATAGATAAATAACCCGCTCTTTTCTGCTCCATTCTAGACTTGGCTGATAACATTAGGGTTCAGGATCGTGTCATGATCCTAAAGCTGTACAGTGCACAGGAGTGATAATTAGCACAAAGTGAGAGTATGATGCAACTGGAAAATTAAAATTCTTTTTGTGTGTGCCTTGAGCTGGAGATCTGTGGCATGTAGGGTTTTTGTTTGTTCGTTTGAATAACCAGGATACTGAGCCTTTTTAATTTTAAATATTCTCACACTGACGTACAAATCTGGGGAACTTAGATGTTAGTTAGAATTGGGTATTCTGACATATGGTAGCCACTTAATACGGGAACTAAACACACTGGCAATTACAGCAGTGGTCCAGGAGGTCAAAGGTGGCCCACACAAGTGAGCATCAGTGTTCATGTCAACTCTGAAATTGTAGGCTACCAAATGTAGCCTAACACCCTCCTCACACATATTTTGTTTTTCCTCTTCATTTTTATCACTGAAATCACGAGTTGGATGCATAGGAAATGGTTCTCTCACTGAATAATGACAAGGTCTGGATACAGACTAGCACTGAAGGAAATGAACACATGCTCCTCTCACCGGGCCTCATGTCTGCAGCACTGGGGCTTGGCATTCCCTCCTCAAAGGAGATGTCCATGCCTACATCCTCTGATGGCAGTCTGAAAAAAAAAGCGAAGCAGACAGTGTAAAAAATTGTGTGGGATTTAATTTTCACTTTCTCTTCTAATTTTCTCTTAAAAGGCAACCCAGAGATTCCAGGATCACATTTTCAACTTGCTTAGAATAGACCAAGTATGTATACTAAATCTATCCTAAGTGGCCCCACTTAGAATAAAGACTTTCTGCAGTTCCTGGGAATAAGAACCATGGGTACCAGTCTTGCTCTGTGTACACAGAAAGCCATTTCTCCTACTAGCTCACATAAGAAAGCACACACCAAGGGGAAAAGCAAATAACTAATAAAATATACTTATGTTGGGTATTTAATAATAATTTTTCAATATGAGAGGCAACATACATGCTTTGGAGTAAAGACAGACCTGACTTCGTATATAATTCTTCCTCTGTGTAAATTTGAGCATATTAAATTGCTGTCAGCAGAGGAAAGCATACTTTGTTGGTCTCTATCAGTGAAATAGAGATACACCATCTACCTCATTGAGTTGCTGAAAAATTAAGCAATAAATGTAAAGTGCCTAACATTCCTGAGAAGGTACCAACTGATGTTATTTCCTATCCTTCTCTGATTTTTTTTAAAGATTTTATTTATTTATTCATGAGACACAGAGAGACAGAGAGGTAGAGACACAGGCAGAGGGAGAAGCAGGCTCCATGCAGGGAGCCTGATATGGGACTCGATCCCAGGTCTTCAGGATCATGCCCTGGGCCGAGGGTGGTGCTAAACCGCTGACCCTCTCAGGCTGCCCTTCTCTGAATATTTAAAGATTCATTATGAATATATGTTGGTGAAGACAGTTTTGGGTCACGAGCTGCCATTTCTTCTCTCTAAACAGTACTGAGTCCAGTACTAGTAAGCCAAATGTAGGGGAATAGAAAATACTGGAGAAAACTGTGACAAATGTATATGCTCTCATAGGAAGCTGACCACTGATCTCGGTAAATTCCCTTTGACCTATTTTTACCTCCTGTCCCTTGTTCAGACATCCTCAATTATCATGAGAACATATTTTTCTTCTTAACAGAAAAACATGACTTCCATATAATTTCATTCATCTAGGGTGAGTCCTTGTGATGTAGGCACTGATCTAAATTTAAGCATGATAAACCTTTGTGTTAGTACTCTAAATTTAATCTTTCCCTCCCTGTTATTGCCATTTTTCTTCACTTGAATCTAAGTCTACCAAATTTGGAATTTGTTTACCTGGATGATTGATCTCCAGGATCCAAGTCAAAGCCCTAACTGTCAGCAAAGCATTACGATTAAAACAAAATTCTTTGTCCCTAGTGAGATGAAGTGTTTCATTTATTTGACAAGTAGGTAGTGAATACCTACTCTGTGCTGAGGATATAGAGGAAAAGAACAGAGGAGCCCCATTCTTGTGGAGATGGGATGATGCTGTTAAAATAGTGACCATCCACTGATAACTTGGTGCTGTTCCCTAAAAGAAGTGAATGACTATGTTGTTACAACCAACCCCAAACAGCCCTTCAAAAATATAACCTCAGGGAGTTTCATTCCCCATACACTTGCTGAGGCATCGATCCTCATTCATTTAGTGTTCTCTAAAATGAATCCTACACCCTGGCAGAAAGACAGTGAGTGAGAGGTTGGTGTGTTAGTCAAAGACAATAAGGTACTGGTAGGAACAACAGAAGTGATGTCAGAGACAGCATACTGGGGGGGGGGGGGCAGCAAATCAAATTATCCAGCAATAGAGGAGGGGTGGTGAACAAAGAGAAAACCTGTGCTAGGCCCCAGGTTTGAAAGTCCTAGGTTCCAGAGGGATGGTTTTCCATGATGCTGCAGCTTTTCAGATTTGCTTATAATGATTCTTTGTCATGTGAAGTATGTATCTGTATGTATTCTGTATGTATGTATTCTCCTTGACACACACCCTACAGTACCTACAAAGTAGCAAATTGCTATTTAAGAGTGGCTGGATTCCAATCTTAGTTCTATCACTCACTGTGTGTCATATGGCAAGTTACCTAATCTTTCTGTGCCTCAGTTTCCACATCAATAAAAGGGAGAATGTGTGATGCCTAAAAATAACAAAGGAAAAGGAAGTTAACCATTATTATCACAGTTCTTTTTGTCATCTATTCTAACTGCCTGCTGTATTAGCCTTGAAGTTTCATGAGGACAGGAAGCATCTCTGTTTCTACTATTATGTCTCCAGCACCTGGTAGAGGTCAATACCCAGTAAAAATGTGTTGAGTTGAATTACCGAGCTTGACATTACTACATGCATATATACATTATTTCCTCCAGTCCTTTATGAATCAACCTTAAAAAAAAAAAAGACATCATAGCTATACCTACTTCACAGAGCACATAAGGGTGCTAGCCTTAGCTCAAAAATAAATATGAGAGCTTTAAAATAGCTATCAGTCTCAAATTTTTGTACATTTTATGAGAGACAACATGGATGGATGGATTATGCTAAGTGAAATCAGCCAGCAAAAAATAAATACCATATGATTTCACTTGTATGTGGAATCTTAGATTTTTTTATTTTTATTTATTTATTTTTATTTATTTATGACAGTCACACAGATAGAGAGAGAGAGAGAGGCAGAGACACAGGCAGAGGGAGAAGCAGGCTCCATGCACCGGGAGCCCGACGTGGGATTCGATCCTGGGTCTCCAGGATCGCGCCCTGGGCCAAAGGCAGGCGCCAAACCGCTGCGCCACCCAGGGATCCCCCTGTATGTGGAATCTTAAAAACAAAGCAAACAAACAAAAAGCAGAAACAGATCCACAAATACAGTGAACAAAGTGGAGGTTGCTAAAGGGGAGGCAGTGGGGGATGGGCAAAATGGGTGAAGGGGAGTAGGAGACAGGGTCTCCAGCTATGGAAAAAGTAAGTCACGGGGATGAAAGGTACAGCACAGGGAATGTAGTGGTATTGTAATAGCATTGTATGGTGAGAGATGGCAGCTAAACTTATAGAAGTGTTGAAACACTATGCTGTATACCTGTCAATTACATTGTAATTGACAATTGTGTGTCAATTATATCTCAATTTAAAAAAAAGATTCATAGGTTTTGTTACTGTTTGTAAATAATGGGTAACATCATGAAATAATTGAATGAGTCCTAGATATGAGGTTATAGTTCTGGGTTATAATTCTATGTTATACCGACAAACTGATTAACCCCAAGAAAATTATCCAACCACACTGGTGATTTTAAACAGAGATAATAAATACCTAATATCACAGTGACTGTGGAGGATTAATATAATACATATGTGAGCTGCGAGCACTCCATAAATTATAAAGCATTGGCTAAGCTTAAAGTATTACATTCCCTCATCTTAGACATAGTACCAGGATTAGGGACTTAATTGAAGTATGTGTCATGATTGGACAAAATATAATGAGGGTTACTACACTTTGGGTATTAGGCCAGGTAAGAGAAAATTTCAGGATGGCATGAATCTCCATAGAGCCTATAAGTGCTCCTGAACTCACTGACATTAGGTGAATACAGCCTTTTTCTCTCAATCCTTTTCTCCAACACAGAGCAGAGACCCTGCTAAGAAGGTGCTGGAAAGTCAGTGGTGGCATGTAAGGGGGAAGGAAAGCTGAAGGTTGTGGTCAGGGGTGACCAGAGAAGAGGGACGCTCACAAACTATGGATATTACAGAAGGCCTTAGGGACATTTTAGGAAACCCACAGGGACAGAGAGGGAAAGCTGAACCAAAATAGCCAAGAGGCAAACCTGAAAGAAACACAAGTTGTTGTGTTCACTGTAAATACTTCAGCCACATTCATGCTGTGGGTCTGTAAATATTTATAGAAATGACATGGCCAACCGGGGTTGTTGGCAATTGAACAAGATGAAGTTTTATGATCAATAATGTAAACCTCTCGGGATCTATTAGGTAATAAATCAGTCCAGTGTGAAGACAAATATTTTACCTTATCCATCCAAAGCCACTATTTAATCTGGGGGTTTTCTGTATACAGGATGGAGCTACCAAAGAGGCTGAGGGAATTGTGAAATACAAATCAGACTCTTCCATGGCTGACCTTCCAAGCATTTGCTTAGCTCCATGTCTCCATCTAAAGGAAGGATCCAGAACTGGTTGTTTGCTGAATGGTTTCATCACCATTCTTGATCTTCACCAACTATTTTTGGCTCTTGGCCTTCTAGTCACATGGTAAAATTGTACTTTCCTGCTTTCCTTTGAAATTATGGTAGTCAGGTGATTTACTTGGACAGATGAAATGAGAGTGGAAGTGGCGGGTGTAGTGTCACATTTGGGCAGAAGAATTAGGTAATAGCAAGTGTGTGGGTGCCAGGGGCTTTTCCCTGCCTTGGTGGTTGAGTTGTAGGCTCAATCAAGCTGTGGCCAAGTGGAGGCCCCTGCTAAAGCTCATTGTATATGTAAGAAGAGAGGAACTTTTGTTGTGTTTTGCCCCTAAGATGTTGAGTTTCTCTGTTAGCACATCCTAATCCAACCTATTCTGATGAGTACAGCTGGCCTTTACTATTTGTTTTGAAGGGAATATCTGACTCATATTCTGCTCTAATTTAGGAAACCCATTTCCCACATTCTCAACCTAGGTTAATGTTAATGGTACACATCTTGTCTGGGTTACTAAAGCAGGAAAGAACATTTTAAAAAAATGAGAACAAAAAGCTCAGAAGGGCATCAAATGCTTTCAAGTATTTTTATAAACTTATGTATTTATATACCATCTTTATGTTTTTTCCATCAAGCACCTGTTAATTTACTTAATGTTTTTCTTTAACTTGACTTATTTGGGATCCCTGGGTGGCGCAGCGGTTTAGCGCCTGCCTTTGGCCCAGGGCGCGATCCTGGAGACCCGGGATCGAATCCCACGTTGGGCTTCCAGTACATGGAGCCTGCTTCTCCCTCTGCCTATGTCTCTGCCTCTCTCTCTCTCTCTCTCTGTGTGTGACTATCATAAATAAATAAAAATTAAAAAAATAAATTGACTTATTTTAGTTAAGTAGACTTATTTTGAAAAGAAGATGTGTATCACCTATATGGATGGTAATGTAAAAGCACTTGCCTGAAAAAGTCACATAAATTAAATATAATGAAATAAAACAATTAAATTAAATTCAAGGAAGAAACACTTGGGCTCTGACTCTGAGATTGTCTCTCTTTGCTAAAAAAAAAAATTGAAAATGTCTGGCAAAGTGTAATGCCATGTATCATTATAAATACAAAGAAATGCTATATAAAATAAAGCACCCAAAAAGTAATTAATATATTTCCAAACTTGAAAGAAACCAAAGGAAATCTCCAGGCGCCAGAAACAGTGTGACTCCAGGAAGCTGATGCAAAAGTAGCCCACAGGAGCTTGGATTAGACACGGGCATTAGGACTCCACAGAAGTGACTGACTCCTGTGTTGGAAGAAAGGCCTAGACCATAACTTCTGAAGAAGGCAGTGGATCTTAAGGAAGTACTCCTTTAATGAAAAGAGGATGAGAAGGATCTCTAGTCTCTGGCTTTGAAAAGTCTGCCTGGGATCTTGGGTGGAATATGAAGAGTAACCTATGAGAATTAGAGACACTCTTTGTATGTCAAGCCTGTTTCCATTTACATTACCTGAATGATGTAGGGAACCCAAGTCAACAGATTCAAATTAAAATTCATCTAGGACCATTGAAGGCCTAGAGCCCTAGGCTTCCAGAAGAATCAAGTGTGAAACCATTCGGTAGTGTTAGTTTTACAATCTAGGATTCACTGGAAATTCACTTAGGAGAAGGAAAAAACCCTCTGAAAGATGACCTCACACCAAAAAGCCAAAAAACCCAAACTCTAAACTATACTAGGGAAAAAACATCATGAGGGATTGCCATCATATGCAGCAGCAGAGAGAAGAATTAGCAATAAAAGTGCCCCCGGTGTCCAAAAAAGGAACAGTATGAAAGAAATTGTAATGGTTAAAGAATAATTTTTAAACCTTTGTTGTGTGAAAACACTGAGATTTGGGGTTGTTCGTCATACCTTGTAGTGTCTCTTACCCTGAGTGGCTGTGCTGCTTTCAAAAGGAACATCTAAAAATAATAATGCAGTAGTGTTGACAATACAGTGACATTAAAAAAGTCAAAAAAATATTAACCACAGGAAGGCAAGCATCACAATATTAATATCAAACAAGATAGATTTTGGACAGAAAAGCATTCTTAAGCCTTAAAAAAGTTATTATTCCATGATAAAAGAAAACTTTTCAGAATATGTAATGATAATCCAGATCCTACATGCTCTCAAGAACATAGCCCAAAAATGAAATAAAAATTTCATATAAACTATAAGGAAAAATTAATTTTATGAGGGAAAATTTAAATATACTTCTCAAGAATTTATAAATCAATCTGAAAAAATGCATAAAGATACATCTGAAGAATGTAATAATATAGCTTGAGCTAATGGGTGGATCTGCCCTCAATAAAAAATACACCATATTTTTCAAACTTATGAAAATGGACTATACAGAATGTCTCATAAAATAATGGAAGTCTATATCACATGTACCATAATCTCTGACTTCAGGGACATATGTTTAAAATCAATTATGAAAAGACAATTTGGAAATTGAGGAAGATATTTGTAAGCAATTGACAATAAAGCTCTATGAATCAAAATTTGTGAAGGTAGTTAAAGAAATTCCTAGAGAAAAATAAACAGCTTTGAATTCAGATACTAGAAAATAAAATGGGAGTGTCTGGGTGGCTAAGTGGGTTAAGCATCTGCCTTCTGCTCAGGTCAAGATCCCAGGGTCCTGGGATCAAGCCCCATGTTGGGCTCCCCGCTTAGTGGGGAGTCTGCTTCTCCCTCTCTCTCTCTCCCCAGTGGTACTCTCCCTAACCCCCATCTCTGCTCATGCTCTCTCTCATTATCTCTGTTGCTATCTCTCTCTCAAATAAATAAATAAAATCTTAAAAAAGGAAAGAAAATGTACTGAATTAGCTGAGCTCAACTCAACCCAAGGAAGTCAGAAAAAGAACGATGCTTTTATGTGATTCAATGCTATTTGTATTAAATCTGGGTACCACCTCTCATGACATGAACATCATTAAGTGGAGGAACAGTGTCATAAATGGATTCTCCAATTTGAAAACGGATCCCATGTGCATGCGTTAATTTTGAGTTTTTGGTACTCTGTGCTTCTTCAAAACACAGTCAGCATGCAGCACCATGGCAGTCAAGACACCATCTAGTGAAGGACCACAAACACAACACTTTTGGACATAATTAAATGCACCTTTTAGACCACGTACAAGAGTAAGCCCATTCTACATTTTATATCCTTCCAGTATTTATGAATCTGGAAGGATTTAATTGTTATAGGATTAGCCTTGCCTGAAATCAGGTTCTTTTTAAAGGAAAAGAGCAGTGAACCAAGACTTGGCAGACACACACACACACACATACACACACACATCCAGGATTTCTAGATAGTAATGTTTCCTGACAGGCATGTTATTCCTAGAAGAAAGCAGCAATCCTTTTGAAAATAATCATTCTTACAAGATTTGCCACTTAAGAGATATGGCTCTGTAGAAGTAGGGTAGCAGGTTAAAGTCTTAATTGTTCTTTAGGAAAATATCAGACGGTTATGCTGATATATTTTGGAAAAATGATTACATAAAGAGAAAGTTCCTTTATGCCAGAGTTCTTAAAATTCTCCTGGCTTCCTCCTAGTCTGATAAGATCTACTGGACTGGTAAAGTTGCTTTCTCTAGAAATGGCAATAAAAAGAAAACCAAACAAAACTTTTTAGGAGGTGCCTGCCTTCCTTTGTGAAGTACATAAATTAGCCTTTGAAAGACCCACAGTTGGAGGACTGCCTTTTGGGATTCTTGTCTGATAAACAGGCTACACAGTTTAAGGTAAGAGTTCCATGCCACTCTGTGAACCCTCGGGCAACTTACAAAATCACTCACGTGGGAGGCAAGCCAGGGGCTGCACTGGGTTTCACACTCCGCTGAATCAAGCCGATCCCAAGGAAAGGGTGGGAGCTTAGGTTCCCCAACAGGAAACTAAGGTTGAGCCCATAAAATGAGGCTCTTGGCAAAAACAAGCTGGTCGGCTGGGCTTCCTTGCCCTAAAGCAGATAAGCGCTGTGACCCCTAGAAGCCAGCCAGCTGGGGCAGATAAGGGGTGATGACAGGGAAAGTAGATGACAAAGTAAAGGAGACAAGCACTGGGTATTTGCCCAGATACCAACCTCTCTGGGGATTTTGCAAAAACCCATAAACCATGCCATCTGTTCTCAGGTTCTAAGAGGAGCAGGAGACAATGCAGTCTCCTTACTCAGGGTCAGATTCTAAAACTCTGCAGGTAGCAAGGATTACGTGTAGTCCAAATGACCTTTAGGTAAGTTCTTGAATTGTTCCCTAAATTATAACATAGGTGCTTAAAATCCTTTGTGTATAAAATCCTTTACAACAAATCTTACGGGCACTAAAAGTTTGAGGAACGCTGAGCAGAAATAGAAGGAGGCCATAATATCATTTCAACCATTTGCCTTTCAGATAATAATTCAATCACTGGCTGGGAAGAGAGATGCATGAAGAATTCTACCTCTGGTCTGTGGGGTAGATGCCATACTCTCTTCTCGTGTTTTCTAAGACCTTCATACATATCAGTCACTTGTGTGTTGTTGGGAAGATTACATTATGTGGCACACAAAGCTCCATGTAGTGCTTAGCAGAGTGGGGTGAAGAAATACCTATTGAATAAACGCCTTATTTAGATATGCAGATGCTCCCCTCTTCTGGTAAAATGCTCCTCACAACATCTCACTCTATATTGGAACTTGATCATCAAAAGACTCTACTGACAAATCCCTTTTGTCAACAAGTTAAACTTTCTTCAAAACAGAATTTAGGGATGTTAGCAGACTCTTACAGAAATGATATACCAGAGAAGCAATGGCTCTAACACCAGGAAGTAAAGTTCACCTGGTTTAGAGTTTACTGTGCCCTCTACCTCAGCGATATACACTAACAATGAGACTGAAGAAAGAGAAATTAAGGAGTCAATCTCATTTACGATTGCACCCGAAAGCATAAGATACCTAGGAATAAACCTAACCAAAGAGGTAAAGGATCTATACCCTAAAAACTACACAACACTTCTGAAAGAAATTGAGGAAGACACAAAGAGATGGAAAAATATTCCATGCTCATGGATTGGAAGAATTAATATTGTGAAAATGTCGATGTTACCCAGGGCAATTTACACATTTAATGCAATCCCTATCAAAATACCATGGACTTTCTTCAGAGAGTTGGAACAAATTATCTTAAGATTTGTGTGGAATCAGAAAAGACCTCGAATAGCCAGGGGAATTTTATTTTTTTATTTTTTATTATTTTTTTAAATCTACGATAGTCACACAGAGAGAGAGAGAGAGAGAGGCAGAGACACAGGCAGAGGGAGAAGCAGGCTCCATGCACTAGGAGCCCGACGTGGGATTCGATCCCGGGTCTCCAGGATCATGCCCTGGGCCAAAGGCAGGCGCCAAACCGCTGCGCCACCCAGGGATCCCAGCCAGGGGAATTTTAAAAAAGAAAACCATAGCTGGGGGCATCACAATGCCAGATTTCAGGTTGTACTACAAAGCTGTGGTCATCAAGACAGTGTGGTACTGGCACAAAAAACAGGCACATAGATCAATGGAACAGAATAGAGAACCCAGAAGTGGACCCTGAACTTTATGGTCAACTAATATTCGATAAAGGAGGAAACCCTATGCACTGGAAGAAAGACAGTCTCTTCAATAAATGGTGCTGGGAAAATTGGACATCCACATGCAGAAGAATGAAACTAGACCACTCTCTTGCACCATACACAAAGATAAACTCAAAATGGATGAAAGATCTAAATGTGAGACAAGATTCCATCAAAATCTTAGAGAACACAGGCAACACCCTTTTTGAACTTGGCCATAGTAACTTCTTGCAAGATACATCTATGAAGGCAAGAGAAACAAAAGCAAAAATGAACTATTGGGACTTCATCAAGATAAGAAGCTTCTGCACAGCAAAAGAAACTGTCAACAAAACTAAAAGACAACCTACAGAATGGGAGAAGATATTTGCAAATGACATATCAGATAAAGGACTAGTATCCAAGATCTAGAAAGAACTTATTAAACTCAACAGCAAAGAAACAAACAATCCAATCATGAAATGGGCAAAAGACATGAAGAGAAATCTCACAGAGGAAGACATAGACATGGCCAACATGCACATGAGAAAATGCTCCGCATCACTTGCCATCAGGGAAATACAAATCAAAACCACAATGAGATACCACCTCACACCAGTGAGAATGGGGAAAATTAACAAGGCAGGAAACAACAAATGTTGGAGAGGATGCGGAGAAAAGGGAACCCTCTTGCACTGTTGGTGGGAATGTGAACTGCTGCAGCCACTCTGGAAAACTGTGTGGAGGTTCCTCAGAGTTAAAAATAGACCTGCCCTACGACCCAGCAATTGCACTCCTGGGGATTTACCCCAAAGATACGGATGCAATGAAACGCCGGGACACCTGCACCCCAATGTTTATAGCAGCAATGTCCACAATAGCCAAACTGTGGAAGGAGCCTCGGTGTCCATTGAAAGATGAATGGAGGGATCCCTGGGTGGCGCAGTGGTTTGGCGCCTGCCTTTGGCCCAGGGCGCGATCCTGGAGACCTGGGATCGAATCCCACGTCGGGCTCCCGGTGCATGGAGCCTGCTTCTCCCTCTGCCTGTGTCCCTGCCTCTCTCTCTCTCTCTCTCTCTCTCTCTCCCTCTGTGACTATCATAAATAAATAAAAAAAATAAAATAAAAATAAAATAAAAAAAAATTTAAAAAAAAAAGAAAGATGAATGGATAAAGATGTGGCCTATGTATACAATGGAATATTACTCAGCCATTAGAAACGACAAATACCCACCATTTGCTTAGATGTGGATGGAACTGGAGGGTATTATGCTAAGTGAAGTAAGTCAATCGGAGAAGGACAAACATTATATGGTCTCATTCATTTGGGTAATATAAAAAATAGTGAAAGGGAATAAAGGGAAAAGGAGAGAAAATGAGTGGGAAATATCAGAGAGGGAGACAGAACATGAGAGACTCCTAAATCTGGGAAACGAACAACGGGTGGTAGAAAGGGAGGTGGGTCGGGGGTGGGGGTGACTGGGTGACAGGCACTGAGGGGAGCACTTGATGGGATGAGCACTGGGTGTTATGCTATATGTTGGCAAATTGAACTCCAATAAAAAAAAAAAGCATATTAAAGGTGGCCACTAACTATGAAATAAAAATAAATAAAATAAAATAAAATAAAATAAAATAAATAAAATAAAATAAAACTCCCCTTGGATTTTAAGAGCAACTCAGAGTGGGGGTAGCTAAGCAAGTTCGAAGTTCTTCCAAAGAGTGAGAAGTGGACCACTGTTGGTCTTCAGAATTGAAGCCAGTCCTGAGTGCAGGGTGGGCAACAGCTTCTACAGATGGCCAAGTGATGGTATTCTGGGTACAGGGTCCTTACAACTTGCCCACCCCCCACCTCAGCATCACCTGGAATTTATCCTTTGTGGAGATAAGGCTGAGGGTACCTCCCTGCCTCCCCCACAAGATTTTCTCTCCCCCAAAGTGCAATGTAATGGGTGCACTGACTTGGTTTTATTTCCTTCCTCTCAGATGTTCAAGAGCGTACAGACTCTGGAACCAGAAATATGAATAGGAGCCTACATAGATACTCTTCTAACTGCTGTTCAAGCAATTATATTTGCTGATCCACAGGGTGTGGTAGAAAATTTAAGCCTGACTTCTCTAGAGCTGAGCTCAGCAAAGTTTTTCTGTTAAGGGCCAGATACTAAATATGTTAGGCTTTGTAGGTCTTACAGTCCCTGTGGCAACTATTCAACTCTGCTGTAGCACAAAAGCAGTCTGATGGATATGTAAGTGAAGGGGTGTGGCTATGTCCCCATAAAACTTCAGGTACAAAAATAGGTGGCAGACTGGGGATTTGACCCAGAGGCGACAGCTTCCTGACTCTTGCGTGAAAACAACTTGAATGAAATTTCATTTCTCAAAGTTGGATATATGTATACATTTTTAAAAATGTGAAGCTTGGGATGCCTGGGTGGCTCAACAGTTGGGCATCTGCCTTTGGCTCAGGGTGTGATCCCGGGTCCCACACGGGGCTCCCCAAAGGGAGCCTGCTTCTCCCTCTGCCTGTGTTTCTGCCTCTCTCTGTCTCTCGTGAATAAATAAATAAAATCTTTTAAAAAAATTAAAAATGTGAAGTTTTAATGTTTTGTGCAAGTGGCACCCCCAAATATGATTGTGTGACTATAAAGCATTTAAGTTGAGGTAGAGTTTGGGGCTTTATTTATCAAAATGTTAAATGCAGACAGCTTTTGACCAGCTATTCCAATGATAAGAATATAGAGAACAGAGCAGAGGAAGAGGGAGAAGCAGACTCTGTGCAGAGCATGAAGCCCAACACAGGACTCAATCCAATAACCCTGAGATCATGACCTGAGCTGAAATCGGGTTGGACACTTCAACAACTGAGCCATCAAGGTGCCCCTAATCTCCTCCTCTTATAAGGGCATTGATTATACCAGATTAGGGTCCCATCCTTAATGATCTCATTTCAACTTAATTACCTCTTTCAAGACCCCATCTCCAAATACTAGGGATTAGGACTTCAACATATGAATTTTGGAGGAGGGCACAATTAAGCTCATAACAGGTGGGGTGCTACAAAATGACACAAGTCCACTACTGTCTATCCACACGCAAGATACCTGTATCTCTCCACCCCACCATGCTGTGACAATGCAGGTCACCTTCCCCAAGGCACACACACAAGTCCACTGTCTATGTCGAACCTCCAACTGGGAGTCAGAAGACAGTCTTCCTTGGGAAAGGCATTCTGAATCTTTACCCATGATTCTCTTGGAACAATCCGTCACCTGGCTTTGGAGGGGCAGAAAAGGACTCACTTCACTATTCCTTTTTTTTTTTTTTTTAAGATTTTTTATTTATTCATTCATGAGACACACAGAGAGGAGAGAGAGGCAGAGACACAGGCAGAGGGAGAAGCAGGCTCCATGCCGGGAGCCTGATGTGGGACTCGATCCCGGGACTCCAGGATCGCGCCCTGGGCCAAAGGCGGGCACTAAACCACTGAGCCACCCAGGGATTCCCCTCACTTCACTATTCCTAACCAACAATGACTCTCCAATCTTCTGCTCATATAGGCCAGGGTGATGGATGAACTTGGCAAAAGTGGGTCACTTTTTAAAGAGGCCCTGAGGGAAGCATCCAACCCCACTGTTGAGAGCATCTTGCTATCTCTTTCTTTGAGATCTGGAGTACTTTGCACATTATGCCCTTAGCTTTGGATCCAAGTTGTCCATTTGCTGATGAAAGGAAATTTCTACTTAAGTAATTTGTCTTTTTATAAAACTACATGGGATAATCTAAATGCCCATTAATAGAAGCATGATGAAATTTATTATAAAATGGAATTCATTATGGTATATCAATGCAAAAAAAAAAACCCTCTAAACATATTGACATGGAATGGCACCTCAGATACATTTAATAAATCAAATCACAAGATGGTATGTTATGGTATGTTTAGAATGATAGCATTTGTATAAGGTTATGCACATTTATACATATTTTTAGGCATAGATAATATCTAGAAGGAAAAGAAATGGACTATTAATAGCAGCTACCCATATGGAGTAGGTCCGGGGAGAGAGGGGCTTTTACTTTTTATTCATTTATGCTTCTGTGTTATTACAATTTTTAAAACACAAGCACGTGCCACATTTTAAAATAAAGAGGTAATTTAAATATAATTACATGCTATAAGAGTTTCCAGAAATCTTCTCTTGGGCAAAGTCAAGTTAACATTAGAAAAATTAAGTGCTCAGTGAGAAGTCAGTCAGCTGTTTATCAGTAGCACTATTACACTGTCACATCCAACTGCCACATTACCAGGGATCTTAATGTTTTCCAAAATAAAGTGTAGGAAGTAGCAGGCATAAAAAAAAACATGAAAGATCACCATCACCGAAGAAAGGCGGAGAAGGCCAGCCTCCGATCAGCCCACTGTGGCAGGGCCACCACCGCCCCCTCTGGCCACATGTGTCATATTTGTTCATCTTCACAAGTACTTCCGAAGGTTTGATCTGTGCTAGCAGTAGGGCTTTAAAAATAAACAAGGCACAGACACACTGCCTGCTTCTCATGGCAATTGCTGATTTATCTTTTGCAGTAGGTCATTTTGCATTTATTGAATTCTACCCTTGTTTTATAGTCTGTATCTGACCTCTACCCTAGTCTTTTCACTTTGGCTCCTTTGACTGTTGCTTTATTTCCCTAGCTTTGTTGCTTTTTGTCTTGTGTATTGTTACCCTAATTTTTTTTTTTATTTTTGGTTCTGAAAATTTCACTATTTATGTTCTTTTTCTTAAGAAAAAAGAAAAAACTTGGTTCCACGTTGCATCTTTCTGCCTCCACCAGTCTTTATACTTCTGACGTTAACACTGGTTCTGGGTAGCAACCCTCTAAGTAGTTTCTGGTTCTCAAATGAAGAAACTGAGGCAGAGAACAGAGACACTTCCTTCTGGATGGGCTATCAGCTCCAAAAGCACCAGCTGGTACTTTGCTCCCCATAACATCCCAGGGAGCTAAGAGCACTGCCAGGCAGCCTGCACCCAAGGAGCATTTGATGAATGGATGCTCCAGTGTTCTGTACCTTTTGTAACACCAACCTATTTTTATTTTCTGGATTTCCTTCCCAATGGTTCAGTGTTTCCTTACTTTCCTCTAGCACAGAGTTCATCTTTTCATTCCCACCAGTCACTGGCTATGAATTACAACAGAGTCACCTCTCAGACCCCAGTGACCCCAGGAAGCAGGCTGTGGCAAGATACAGGTAGATCTCTGGAATCCACTCCTGCAGTCAGCTTCCCACGAGCTCAGGCCTTTAGGCGATAGGACACGCAAGGAAATGGACACATAGGAAGGCATCGTACCTGAGCCTTTCAAACGGTCCCAGTGGCAAAAGAAACACAGAAGGGACGCTTTCTGTCATTTTTTAAAGTCACTGCTTCCCAAAGCCTGTGCCCAAGGAGAGATTCCACACATCTATGCAAAAGGGCTTTGTGCCAGGTAAGTTTGAGAAACACCATATATTATACCCTCCTTTTGAGACTTTATAATGCATGTGAACCTGTCATAGACTTGGACATGTCCTCCAGACAATAAATCTGTTTAATTTTGTTTACTTCACAAAGGTAAACCAAGGGGCCTACCTCTTTTTATTTTTTCTTTTCTTTTTAATTTTTTTTCTCTCTCTCAATATGTTAATGCAGAACAAAATTTCATTAGCACAGCTCTGAGACAAAACCCAGCATGATATCTGGGCCTCTTCACATACCTTGGACTGCATCTACCAAGAGCCCAGCAAACGCAGGCTGAATGGCTATGTCATTGTTCTTCCACACTAGCAACTGAGGCAGTCTGCGTTTGAATCAGACTCTGACTTTTTGAAAAGTGGGGCCTTACTATGTATAAATGAAGTATTACTCAGCCACAAAAAAAGAATGACATTTTCTGGGTATTATATAAGACTGATGACATCACTGAACTCTACCTCTGAAGTTAATTGAATATTATATGTTAATTAATAGAACTTAAATTAAAAATAAAAAGAATGACATCTTGCCATTTGCAACAATATGGATGAGCCTGGAGGGTATGATGCTAAGCAAAATAAGTTGGTCAAAGACAAATATTTATGATTCCACTCATATGTGGAATTTAAGAAACAAAACAAACGAACAAAGAAAAAAAGAGACCAACAAAAAAACAAACTCTTAAATACACAGAACAAACGGGTGTAGTTGCCTGAGGGGAGGGGGTAAGGGGGTGGGTGAAATAGGTAAAGGGGATGAAGAGCACACTTACTCTGATGAGTGCTGGGTAATGCAGGGAAATGTTAAATCATTATATTGTACACCTGAAACTAATAACAGTGGATGTTAATTATACTCTAATTTTAAAAAATGTGTGATCTTAGGTAAATTAGAGAATTCCTGTGTGCCCCAGTTTCTTTATCTATAAATGGAGAAGGTAACACTACTTACATAGGGGTTGTCAGGATTAAATGAGTTGATTCAGATAAAGATAGAAAACACTGCTTAGGACATCACAGTGGATGCTACAGAAGGGTTAGAGATTGCTGTTGTTATTATTTTGGTAAGTTTGCTAAAATTATAATAGAAAAGTGGTTTTCAAAAGCAGGTGCCTTGGAGCCCAAGAGCATTTTTTTCAGAAATAGAAAAATCTGTCCTAAAATTCATATAGAATTTCAAGAGACATCAAATAGTCAAAAAAAAAATCTTGAAAAAAGAAGAATAAAGTTGGAGGTCTCACATTCTCTGACTTTAAAACTTATTACAAAGCTATTGTATCAGAATAGTATGGTGCCAACACAAAGAAAGAAATACAAAGCAATGGAACAGATCAGAGACCACAGAAATAAGCCCATGCATCTATGGTCAAATGACTTCTTAAAATTTTTTTACTTTTAAGTAATCTCTACACCCAATGTGGGGCTCAAATTCACAACCCCAAGATCAAGAGTCTCATGTCCTACTGATTGACCCAGGTCAAATAATTTTTGATAGGAATAACAAGACCTTACAATGGGGAAAGGACAGTTTTGTTGCTAGGAAAACTGGACATCCACAAGCAAAAGAATGAAGATGGACCCCTACTGTGTACCATGTACAAAAATTAACTCAAGGGATTATGGACCTAAATGTAAAGACCTAAGCCTATAAAGCTTCTAGAAGAAAGCATAGAGGGAAAAGGGATTATGGACCTAAATGTAAAGACCTAAGCCTATAAAGCTCCTAGAAGAAAGCATAGAGGGAAAAGCTTCATGACTTTGGATTTGGTAATAAGTTCTTGGATATGACACCAAAAGCACAAGCAACAAGAGCAAAACTAGATAAATGGCACTATATTAAACTGGTGAACGAGTTGACCATGTACTCAATTCTAGGGCAGTTGTAGAACCCCGAATCCCCATCCTGGCCTTTTGTTCCCTTTTCCTCCACCTTGCCAATGGTTAGGATGTAACAGATCCAAGTTAGCTGACCTCTTGGCAGTGGGGAAATTCCAGATCACATCTAAGGTTTCAATGTCTTTTAAGATTCTGAACTCCCTTATATCCCCAATTCAAAGCTGAAAAGAACTTCCTTCAGAATCGCATCCTCAATCTCATTCTCCTGCAAGGAATTTGTCCATAGATTTCAGACCAGTTTAATAAATAGGGAGGCAACTTATGATGGTGGGTTAAAGGTATCAACCCCATTTCTTCAACCACAAATTAAGTTTGATAGGGGAGATAATGTGAGATGTCATATAGATAATGAGTAAAGTGTTTGGCAAAAATTCCATAATAATTATTTAGTATTACTCATATCACATTATTATATTTAATATCACTCTTACTATTATTAGATCTGGGGCTAAACTTGGCCTCCCATCTTCACTGTGAGTTTCCAAGATGGTCATGAAACCCCTGAAGTGACCCTGAGACTCAATATAGAAGCATGGCCCTCATAATGAAGTATGGGGGCCAGTCACTAATCATGGAATCAGCAGGAATTCTCAGCATATCCACTATCACATTCCCAAGGTAACTAGTATGGGCTAGATTTTTGTCCTCCAAAATTTGTATTTTGAAATTCCAACCGCCAGTGCCTCAGAATGGAATATATTTGGAAGTAAGTTCTTTACAGAGGCAATGAAGTTAAAATGAGGTCATGGGGGGGGGAGGAGGTGGTCCAGATCCAATATGACTGGTGTCCTTTTAAAAAGAGGAGATTAGGACACAGACGCATACAGAGGGAAGACCAGGTGAAGACACAGGGAAAAAGCAGCCACCTCCAAACCAAGGAGAGAGACCTCAGAAAAAACCAACCCCACTGATACCTTGATCCTGGACTTTAAGCCTCCAGAATTGCAAAAAAAAATAAAAGTTTTCTTGTTTAAGCCATCCAGTTTATGACGCTTTGTCATGGCAGCTCGAGCAAACAAAGTGGCCAATCTCCTCCACTACCACACTTAGTTTCAAGGAGGATAATCTCCTCTCTAGGAGGGCATATCAGTTCTTCTATTCATCCCTTCTCCTAGAAAGCCCTTCTCCTGCTGCCTAACAGATTTAGAGGGAAAGAGAGAAGCCCAAGTCAGGCCCCTCGAGATTGAGACAAAGAATCCATCACCTTTACTTACACATGTCCCACTGCATAGTATAATTACATTCTATGAAGCTAATTTACAGGACTTGATTAATTTCATACTCTCCTGAGGGATGTATTCAGGTATCGTACGGCTATGCCAACTTCACAGGGAGGCCTGATTCAGTTAGCTATTTCTTTTACCTTGGTATGTCTTTATTGAGAAATGTAGACAGCTATTTAGGGAGAAAATGTGCTTATGCTTTTGAGTAATTGTTCACAGACTTACAGCATTACATGCAATTCCAAAACTCTGTCTGGTATATCACTCCCATTTCCTACTTACCATGCTAGTGAATGCCAGTTAGTACTGGGGAATACAATTAACAGCCTAAGACCAGTCACCTACCCATCAAGCTAGTTAGAAACAAGCCTTGAGCTTATAAACTGGTAAGTACATGAAAAATTTGGTGACAGTCTTTTTATGTCAAATATAGTCTCAAGGATGTGATCTTTGATCGTCCCTGAACTTAGTCTACAACACAAAGAAAACTTTCCTATGGTCAGTCCAGGGATGGGGGTTTTGCTCCATCCCAAGCTTTCTGTTTCTCAGTTATCAATATGAGCTCTCCCAGGGATCCAGCTCTCCCCTCATTCTATTTCACCTGTCCTCCTAACCTACCTCTTGCACAGCTGCTCTCTTGAGATCACACTAGGTTGGGCTCACTCCTGTTTTATTTTAGGAAGAGCTATTTCCAGAACTCCCAATTTCATCAACCTTTCCTGCGTATTTCTGGGAGTTGGATATAGAAAAATGTATCTGCTAAGTAACGGTTTTATTTCTCTTTGAATAAAAGGTTCTCTTGCTTCATGGGCAGTGGTGGCTTTCTAAAAGGGGCTTCCATGTTGGGTATGAACAACACTGTATCCTGCTACAGAAAGCCTGTGCTCCTTTCTCAATTTTTGGACAGGAGGGGACTTTGAAAGATTTCTGTTTACAGGCAAAACTATTTTCTCTACGTTCCGATTACCTGCTTGAGGTTTCCAAACTAGTTTCCCACAAGCTTTGATGGATATAACTTACACCGTACTGAGTTTGTTTACGAGACTACTCTTTTGGGTAGGAGTTCAACAAACATTTCAGTCCTGGAACCATATGGAAAGCTTTAAACTAGTCCAGGGGAGGGTACATTACAAAGAGAATGGTTCACACACACACACATTTTGCCCTTAAATAATTTAAAACCGAAGAGGATAAAGAAGAAAAAGACACATACAGGTTCCCACAAAACAGCACAAGTGGAGTAAAATGCCATGAGAGGTAACCAGGAATTCCAGAGGAAGGAGTAATTCCTCCAACTGAGGGCATAGAGTCCATGAACCTAGAAACTCCAGACAAGAGGTTGCATTTGAGCTGAACCTGGTGGGTGGGCTGGCTGGGATAGATGACATCTGAGCATTCCTATTCCCTTTCTACCCCCTTTGTCCTCAGCCCTCAAACCCACAATCAGGATTTATTCTTTCTTCCTCTCTAGGAGTCAGGATCTTCTTGGAGCTTGTCAGGGGCACCATTTGGCCTTATTCCTATGTTTAAACTGGGATTTCTCCTTTCTCTCCTTGTATAATTAGAGTCGGCCACTACCCTGCAGGGAAGAGGACATGGAGAGGAGAATGTCCCCATCCCCTTCAGGTCTCACCCCAGTAGGTACACCTCAGTAGCTACAAGGCTCACAGGTCTGTTCTTGGCAACAGTGGTTAAATGTAGTCATAGAAACCATGGACCAGCATGGGACCATGACCTCATGCTGACTAATCAGATGTGGATTTAGCTTTCTGCAAGTGCTTTCACCACAGCTGGCTCTATCTTCTTCGGATGGGAGGCCTTCATGCTTTCTTCACCTTGCTCATGGTAACTTGCATCAAGTGCAGCAAGGCTACAGACTCTCAGTCCTGGGAAGTGAAATGATAACCTATTACGGGATGTGCCAACTCTTCTCCAGACACGTCTCCCTCAGTTTTCAAGCACTCTACCTCTCTTCTATGTCTGCCTTCCGGTATCACCTCCCTTCTTTCTACCCTACGCACAGTTCCAGCCTCTATAATGTCTCAAGTGGACAAGCACCTCCCACCTCGCTTCCCATCTCTCCCACACCAGTGCTAGTCCATTGCCAATCACAACACCCAGCTCAGAAAACCTTGGCTTCCCACTGCCAATACACAGGACACAAACTCCTATGGTTCACCCTCAGGGCTCTCAGCATTTGGATCAATTCCCCCTTAGGGACCCCAAATGCCCTACTTTGCAGATAAGATGAGCTACTAGTTTCTCAAGTCTGACTGACAGATCTCCTGTCTCTAATAGCTTGGTTTATTTCTCTCCTGCTGAAGTGCTCTTTCCCCCAACTATGGAATCTACTTTATCCATGAATACTCTACATGCTCCTTCACAACCAAGGACAAAGAGCAAGGCCTTCCCACATTTAAGGGCCCAGAGTTCCACTGTTTCACATCTTATGGAACTGACTTCATTCCCTTTTGCAAGCCATTTGTTTTACCTTCTTCTTCCCACTAGGGTGAGGGGAGAGACTGCATCTTGATTACTTTTGCTTTGCATGCAGTCCTGAGGGATAGCATCTTGCTCATCATACTTGCACAAGGTCTGAGAGTGGCATTCAGTTATATTTCTCACCAATTTTTTTCACATTTCCCCCCAATTTTTAGGGTTGTAAAGGAATTAGGAAATACCACCTTATCCTTAAAATAGAAGACTGGTAGGGTTTTGTGTGTGTGTTTGTGGTTTTTCGTTTTTTTATTTTTTAGCTCTGGGAACTTCAAATGTATGGACTAGATTTTGCTAGAGGCTTCTGATAAGGATGCAAGGAAATAGCTCAAGATCAAGAGCTAGGCCTCTTGGTCCTGATCTCAGCTAGTCACTGACTGTGACCTTGAGCCAATCCCCTCACTGTAACCAGGTTCTTTTTCTTTCTTTTTTTTGCCTGTAAACTGAAGAAGTGAGTGAAAATGAATTCTAAGATTTTTTTTTTCAGCTTCTATTATCCTGACAGTTGAAACTCAGGATATAAGAACAATAGAGAGAATCAGGAAACTATCAAAATAATAGGCAAATGGCTTACCAGAGCCCTCAAATGATAATGGTGCTCAGACAGGGGGCACCCACTCCTGCCCTCCTGCTCTCCTACACCCCTCTTGCACACCTATCCCCCTAGGACCCCACGATTCCTGCCATTATTAAAGCAGAAGGACCTGCATTCAAATGTTCTTTGTCAACTCTTTGTCAACAGGGTACCAGGGACAGAATCTGTCTTTCATTGCTTTTCTCTCTGCCCCTTCTTCCCTTTGCCTCTTTCCCCCAGCTAGACTATTAACTGGAATTGCTTAAAAAAATGGAGAACCCATCGCAAATTCAACTATTTCTCTAGCAGGAAGTTGATTCTTGTAAAGCCTCTATCTACAAGACCTTGACAAGTCAAACACAGGGCAAGCAATTCTAGACAGGGTAAAAAGAAAAAAAAATAAGCTTTTATTTGCTATACGTGAACTCAAGCTCCCATCATAAATTATATTAGTACCCGAACCTATAGGAAAATCCCACACCTTGTCTTCTCGCTAACTGGAAAGTATGAAGTCTAAAGGTCAAGGAAGTATTATGATCCTTTAATAAGAGATAAATCTTTCCTTAATGAAAGACCAAACAGAATGTAAAAGGAAATTCACCAGGATATACCAAAGACAGCCCTCACCACGAAGAAAAAAGTCAGTTTGGCTTCTCTTTAATACAAAAGAGACTCTAGCTTATTATCCTTAAGTACCTTTGAAGCTTTACATCTTATTTAGGACCTAAAGGTTATTCTGCATTACAAAGCAAAATCTCTTGGGGATGCTTAGGTTCAGTTAATTTCGAAGGACGTCAGCCTCATCTTACTTGATTTGTCTTTGAGTTGCAAAGCAAGGTTCAAGCATTTTAAAGTAGAAAGCTTTCACTGGCCTGAATATGTGTAATTTACTAATAAATTACAGTGTCTTCCTCCCAGATAGGAAGTCTCTCTTATCACTTAAGAGAAATTTCAAGGGTCATTTTTTTTTAGCACCAGGAATTTTAATCTAATGATTCCAGATTATACACTACACTCTGCAAATATCATCGATTAAGATGTTAAGAAAACTTTCATCAAATTGAACATTTCGAAGTGGCCTGATTCAGCGGCAGCTCCCGTTTCCCTTTATGGGAGTGGCCTGGGGCAGCCCTCGGTAGGAGGTGAGCCTGGAAGCTGTGCTCGCTCACAGAAGCTCGCCCAAGACTGACACCATGTCAAGGGTTCTTACGAAAGAAGGGGCCAGTTTACACAGATGATGTCCCCTCACCCTTGAATCACCAACACCAGTAAGAATCATAGTGATCTCAGGAATCAAGAATCCCCCGATCCCAGGAAGAATCAGACTTTAAATCCCTCGCCGGTGGGAGTCCGTAGTTTTGTTTTTCGGTCTCCACAGAGGGATCCACGGAGGAATTCAATAATCGATGTATTTCTTGTTTGGAATTGACCAGGTGGTCGTTCTGTTCTAGTTTCTCATTTAACTTAGTTTCTCAGTGACATAGTGAGATTCTGTACATAGCATATTTTATCTCCGGATTTTGAGAAGGTGGTAGAGCACAACACAAGCCCATTTTTGAGGATGACCTATTTCTGGGCTTACAACTCAGGTAAGACTTAAAGATTACAAGATTCACTAGAGAGAGAGGAAAAAGAGAGAGAGAGAGAGAGAGAGAGAGAGAGAGAGAGAGAGAGAAGTGTATGTTACTAGCTTCGGCAGCAATCAGCAATAATATAAGAACTAAAAATGCCACTGTACCAGGGCCACTCCGCTCGTCAAACAGACACGGTAATACCCACTAGGTGAGAGTCCTGAACAGTTTGCAAAAAAAAAAAAAAAAAAAAAAACCTGTCACTTCTTTTGATCTCTATCTCCATTTTCAGCAGCGACATAAAGGAACACAAAATGTTTCGAGTTGTGCAGAGTCTGTGTTGCCTAATTACCTGACCGCCAAGGGAGGGGCAGGGGACAGCGTCAAAGACCACAAGGTTTTCCAGTCGGAGCCAGTACAGAGTGAAAGGCAGCTGCCAGCAGTCCCGGGCGAGGGGCTGGGCAGAGCCCCGCACCCCTCCTCCTCCTCCTCCTCCCCTCCTCCTCCTCCTCTCCCCCCCTCCAAGTTCCCAGCAGCAATAGACCGGTCCTCCAGAACCACACTCCCCATTGCGATCTGTCCTGCAGACACCCGATCCTCCCAGAGCCGCACCAGACCCACCTACCTCCTGAGGATGCGAGGAGGCCGGCTACCCGGAGGGCGAGGATGCTCGGCTCCAGCTCCTCAGCATCTCCCGTCTGGAGCAGTTAACTGGGAATACACATTCGCCTCCATTTTCTGCTCACGTGACCACTGGCACATCTAAATAAGGATGATCACCTGCCTCCCAGATCACCCAGTGAGCCAGCACCACTGGTGCTCTCGGGCTGGGGGATGGAGCCCCGGCTGTGCAGAGTTTCCTCGGGGAGCATAAACTACTCTTTCATCCGGGTTGTGGAATCAAAAAACCCACCCTGATTTTCGTGTCTGCTGGGAAAAACTGCTGCCACCCCTGTGCCTGAGAGAGATTGGATGTGAATGGGCTCAGAGCACAGGTTGGAAGGAATCTAGTTGCTCTGAAACATCTTAAAAAAAAAAAAAAAATCCTGTAACTTCACAGCACACCCAGTGAGATGGCAACGTGATTATTTTCTTTTCATGGATAATGGTTACGACCGTAATAAAATGGACTTTGGAAGCATGGTGAGATGTATAAACAAATCCAATTGGAGGTTCCAGAGACGGTTATGATGTTTGTGCAAAATCCACACAGCTCTGGCTATTGGAAGACAGAGGCGTGGGGCCATAAAGCATGTGGACTCTGCAGTCAGAGGTCCCAGAGTTTGAATTTAACTTCTATTTACTAGCAAGTTCCCACCACCTACTAAAGTGCCTGGTGCCTCAGATCACCGATTCACAGGTGGATAATAATAATAATGGCACTTTAAAGAAAGATCATCTAGGTAGAAATCTTCAAGAGTTTAGGTTAAAATCAACTCACAGTAAGTGTTAGCTACTAATACAATTCTTAACTCTAAAAATGCTGACAGAAATATTTGACATAGTTAAGGTAAATGAAATAGGAATGAAAAGTGTACATGCTAGGCGTGCATTCATTTGTTTGCTCTTCAAAGAAAAACAATATTGTCAGACAAACCAAAGACTTCTGATCACCATCAGGCAAAATGTCAATGCAAAAAGTAGCTATGGGTACCACCCTCAGAACTGGATTGATCAGAGTTCCAAGTTACATAACCTTTTAGGTTTTTTGGTGGGAGTGGGGCTGGGGGGAGGGGCCTAATAGGGGGATAGGGTGGTTTTAGGTCTATCCCAATTGACCTACCACTAATAAAACAGGAAACTGAATTACTCAGCAGAGGACCTGGCCATGGTAAGTACTTCAGAAATGTTATCTCCTATTTTTAAAATGAAGGGCATTTCTTTCCTCACCATGGCTGTTGGGGGTGGTAGGAGGGCAGTCAGGAAAGAAGAGGAAGAAGCAAATTTTTTATTATCTTTATTTAAACTAAAAGCCCACAGGGGTGCCTCGGTGGTTCAGTTGGTTAAACATCCGACTCCTAATTTTGGCTCAGGTCATGATCTCAGGGTCATGAGATCAAGATCTGCTTGGGGCTCTGTGCTCAGTGGAGTCTGCTTGTCCCTCTCCCTCTGTTCTTCCCCCTGCCCCCTGCTTGTGTGTTCCCCTTCTTTAAAATAAAGAAATAAAATCTTAGGAAAAAATAAACTAGAGGATCCCTGGATGGCTCAGCGGTTTGGCGCCTGCCTTCAGCCTGGGGCGTGATCCTGGGGTCCTGGGATCGAGTACCGCATCGGGCTTCCTGCATGGAGCCTGCTTCTCCCTCTGCCTGTGTCTCTGCCTCTCTCTCTCTCTTTCTCTCTGTCTCTCATGAATGAATTTTAAAAATATTTTAAAAAATAAACTAAAAGCCTGCAGAATTCTTCAGAAATAATTTCTCACGTGCCATTTACCTTTCAGCCATAGAGGAGACCAAAGCGGGGCAGGCATCAGGAAGATGTGACTAGCAGGGTTACCGACTGGCAGAGGTTCAGCAAAAGTGTCAGTGCATTTCCCAAAGCCAAGATGAGCCAAAACCAGCAGGGAAGAATAGATGGCTTTAGATCTGGTTGTACCCTGGGTATCAGGCTGAAGGCTAAAAATGGGGATCTTATCTTTGTGAAGTGCTGGCTCATTAGAAGGAGTTCCCCTTATCAGGTGAAAAGAAAGTAGATGCTGGAGGGTACAGAAAGAGGAGTTGAGTGTTGTAGAACAGACATCACCGTAACTAAATCTATTTAATAATCTATTTTAGAAGTCAGCAGCTGATATGGAGATTGATTAAATCATCAGGTCAATCAGAGATACCTTTACAAATTTAAGGGGTGCTTCATTAAATGGGGAAATGTGGGACATCTGTTTTCAGAAATAATGTTTCCTTTTGTCTTGTAGGATGTTGTCTCAGACTGTGCCAGGGCAAAACCTAACTCAGAGTCAGTTGGGCACTTGGGTAAGTGTATTGTCGTATTCACTGTGCTCATTAGATAAATGAAGACAGTGTGGTAGATGTCAAATTCTCCAGAAGAGTTATGCTTTGAGAGCCCAATACATCCAACTCATTATTTAATAAATTAAGGTTAAAAAATAAGAATAGAAAAGGTCTTTGAAGATATATACTGTCAACTGTTACATGAATTGATGGTATGACAGGTGACTAAGGAAGCAGTATTCTTCTCTGGACAAACTGGTATAGGCAAAGTAGACAGGTGCACCTGCTTGTCTGCATGAGGCTGAGGGAAGTGGATAATAACCCTTTAAGAAAACTGAAAGGCTATAAGAATCTTGAAGGAACTGTATTCTAGTGGAAGGACAAGGACACTAAAAATAGGTAATTATGGTCTCAAATTTCAAAAGAAGGGGAAAGACGGAATTTGCAACACCTGAAAAGATCTCCCTGTTACAAACTGAATGCTCCTATCCCCCACCAAATTCATCCCTGTCCTCATGTGATGTTATTAGGAGGTGAAGCTTTGAGGAAATAATTAGGATTAAATGAGGTTTTGAGAGTGGAGTCCTCATGAGCAGAATTAGTGGCCTTCTCAAAGGACCCTGGAGAGCTTTCTTGCTCTTTCTATTGCTATGTGAGGATACAATGAGAAGCTGACAGTCTGCAACCAAGGAGAGGACTCTCATCAGTACTTGACCTTTCTGCCACCGTGATTTCAGATTTCTAGCCTCCAGAGCTGTGGGAAATAAATTTCTCTAGCTTATAAGCCACCTAATCTATGGCAATTTGTTATAGCCGGAACCAAGTCACTCCCAAACTAAATTTGCCACGTGTCCCTTGGAAAAGGAAGCAGCGAACACCAGAAATTATCTGTTTCATTAAAAGCAAATTATGTTGGAACAACTTGGCTTTCTTCACCACTTGTTCAACCAGGCTATTTATGGGGCACCTAATATGTGGCAACTACTTTCCTGGAGAGTACATTCTCACATGTGGAGATGGAACAAAATTCACTAAACAAACAGAAGAAAATAAAACAGGGCAGTGGGAAGAACAGGGTTCTCAGCCTTAGCAATACTGACACTTAGGGCTGGGTAATCCTTTGCTGTGAGGGGCTCTCTTATGTGTTGTAGGATATGTAGCAGCCTCCAAGGCCTTCACCCATTAGATGCCAGGAGCATCTGCCCCAGAGTGACACTGTGTGAATAGAAGAAAGAGCTCTGTGGGAAGGCATGAATTATAAGAACAAGGCAGCCATGTCGAGAAAATTCTAGATGGAGAGTACAGCTGGTGCCAAATCACTGAATTGGAAATGGTCTGATGTGCAAGCCTGAGGGCTGATGGAGACAGCACTCTTAGCAACCAGAAATGTAAGCAGGGACTAGGACACATAGGGCCTCACAGGCTGTAGTAAAGAATCAGAACTGGGGATGCCTGGGTGGTTCAGCAGTTTTAGTGCCTGCCTTTGGCCCAGGGCATGATCCTGGAGTCTCAGGATCAAGTCCCGCATCAGGCCCCCTGCAGAGAACCTGCTTCTCCCTCTGCCTGTGTCTCTGCCTCCCTCTCTCTCTGTGTCTCTCATGAGTAAATAAATAAAATCTTTTTAAAAAAATCTTAAAAAAAAAGAATCAGAATTGTATTCTAAAATCAATGAGATGACATAGGAGAATTTTAAGAAAGTGAGTAGTGAAAGGAAGATATTTACATTTGAAAGGCCTCACTCAAGCCAGTGAGCGGAATATGGGGTTGTAGAACCAGATTGACAGGAGGAGACTGGAGTGTACTTGAAGGATCCTTGTGGGCGACCAGAGCAAGGTTGCCATGTAAGGTTGAGTGGAGTGGTGTGTGTGTGTGTGTGTGTGTGTGTGTGTGTGTGTGTGTGTGTTGGACTAATAGGATACTAGGGCTTGGAGAGGTCATTATACTCAGCTAGGTTATTATAAGAAGTTGAGGAGGCCACATCCAATAATGTTAGATGAAAGATCCAGGTCTGACAAGTAATTCCAGTCTCCAATTTCCCTCTTAGACTGGAACTATTAAGTTAGCAATAGGGAGATGTGAGCATCATGGCACTGTATGAACTCATAGTTCCATTATGAACTTATTATGAAAATTTTGAAAACTGATGAAATGAACAATTTTCTAGAAAAAATACTGAATAGCAGAGTTGACACAGGAAGAATTAGAAACCCTAAATAGTAATCATTAAGAAATCACATGAGTAGTAAAGAAAATCTTTCCTTCCAAATAAGCAACAGGCACAGACAAGTTCAAGAAATATTACCTAATCCTCTTGTATTAGATGATCCCCTGGATTATACAAGTTATCCCAAAGAAGAGAAAAAAGGGAGAAGTTTCCCTAGTTTGTTTTTTGGTGCTACTATAACTCTGATTCCCAGCTAGACAAGAGCCAGATGAGGAAGGAAAATCACAGGTCAGGCTCATTTATGAAAATCTAAATGATTCTGAATGGCGGAAGGAAATTAGCTACTGATTCACTCATTTAAATGACTTTGCTATCTCCCTTCAGTTAATATTTGACTTTAAGCCATAACTTCATGAATATAAATGCTGTTTGCAGCAGTACAGGAAATAAAGATGCATATGCCCTAATCACAGCTTCAAGTGGCTTCCATCCAGGTACATTAATAAGAGATTCTAATAAATACAACAAGAGGCAGAATGTGAGGAAGGCCACAAAACAGGTGCAAAGCATAGGAAGATCAGGAGAGAGAGAGGGCTTCCTTCTGCTCGAAAAGACCAAAGAATGTTTTAGGAAGGAAGAGGCATTTTGTGTCGGTCTGAAATGAAAAGTAGAATTTTAATGTGCAGAAAATAGAAGGGAGGGAGAGCAAAGAATTAAAAGAGGTGCTAATATAAGAGCAAAAAAACAAGGGAAAAAAGCCTCTTCAGGGGAACCATGAATGGTTCTATGAAGAGGATATATGCACTTATTTATAATTCCACTTTAAGGCAATGTTGGTAGAAATGTAAAAACCTACCACCATCACATGACTTAAAAATAGCTTGAAAAGAAAAATAGTGATAGGATCACATTACAGAGTTACAACTTGGGCAAATATAATACATTACATATTCCAGAATTTTATACATTTGATTCAGGTGAGTGATAAATTTGTGAAATGTAAGCTTTCAAGGAGCCAAGTCAAAAGGATAAACATAAGCAATTATATAAATGTTATTAATTAAAGGAAGTCACATTCCTTAATAGTCAAGATGGAGACTAGATTGAATTTGCTCATGAGGGCACAAGTACTCTGATTAGAAAATCATTCTCTCAAAAAAAGAAGGGAAGGGAAGGGAAGGGAAGGGAAGGGAAGGAGGGAGGGGAGGAGGGGAGGGAAAGGAAGGGATTCATGCTCTCAACAGTATCCTTGGCACAGAGATGAGTTTCACTGCACTGACCTAAGTGAGCCAATGGCAGACAACAAAAATAATTAGGATAAAGAAAACTTTATGGTATCCTCTGCAACTTGGGACAAGTGCATAGTTCTCTGCTGGTTTGGACTTAACCCTGGGCAGATTATGGGACATGTAAAGAAGCATATGCACTATATATTTCTCATTTGATCTTCATAACTTTTGATTTGGAGTTGATCAACATTTTGAGATAGTTTATGGGGATGGATTAAAAATTTTACTGTCAAGCCATTACCTAGAACAAAACTCTCTTATGTTGACAAAGAAGCCGCATCCCTTAACCAACAGATAAAATAGAGGGAAGGTAGCCTTCTAATTTCTTCCATTAGTGCAGCCTGGATTTCTACAAAGCGTGACCCAATCCTGGAGTGACTTTTTGACAGCCTTTGTTCTAAAGGAACTCTCCTGTGGATCGTAGAAATAGATCCTCCAACACACTGGAGGAATAGTTAATGATCCTGCATGTTAACATAGTTCAATACACTTTTCAGAAGCTGAGGTGTCACTCCTTTCTAATGGAGCCAGCTGGGCTGAATAACATCTGTGTGCTTTCAGCTTCACACTTTTACTTTCTCCACCTTGCTCTCTGCCCCAGGAGGCTCCCTCCCACTCTGAATTCCACTTTGTTTTGGGGGTCCTGCTGGGAGACCAGAGGGAAGAAGTGGGGAGGCAAGGATTTGCATGCCCCTGGCTTCCTCCCTGTGGGAATGCCTCTGGCTGGCTGTGCCCCTCAATACTAGGCCACTGCTGTTCTCAGGAAAACTGAAATTCTTGTACTGGTTTCTGGAAATCACCCTCTCCTTGCCCCTGAGGCCTAGAAATGCTAACAGATCTACTGTTTTATTCCTGAGCCACTACACCACTCCTTGTGAGTTCCTCACACTTTGCTTCCATCTTTGTAAATACTTCCTTTATTAAATATTTCCTGAATTACCCTCATTTGAATGTCCTCTCCTTCCTGCTGGGTCCCTGATAGACTGACATAACCTGTTTTTTGTAAGCCGTGACTTCTGGTCTTCCCCAAATGCCATCAATTTTCATGGAAGTCTTTTTTTTTTTTCTTCCTGACATTAGTTTTGACATTTCACCATTCCAGCTGGAGAGATACCTTGAATTCTTCCTCAAACCAGAATCCAACACAACACAAAAGGGCTACTCTGTGGGTGTTCCTCCCACAGCACAGATGACTTGTACCACCTCGTCATGGTGTTCATGGCCTTCTCTTGCTATAAAATCCTTTACCACAAAATACCACATCTAAAAATATTTGGAAAACTTAGATGTACATGGAGGGGCTTTGATTCCCTCACCTCCCTCTGGCCTCTGGCCACTCGAGGTGGCCCCACAAACCACAGATGGGGAGGAGCCCACTGACATGGCAGTAAAAGTGTCATAAATTAGCTGTGGTGTAAAATATATTCAGGCATGGGGAGGGCTCACATGACAGTGTGATGCATCAGAGGCGAGTTCTGATTCAGTTATTTTCCAAATAACACTGAGAATTTTGGCTATTAAACCTGATGTGCCCTCAATGTGGCAATGAGAGAAGAGGAAGAAATACATCAACCTATAGAATACATTGTAATACATTGATTTTATTTATTTACTCATGAGAGACACAGAGAGAGAGAGGCAGAGACACAGGCAGAGGGAGAAGCAGGCTCCCTGCAAGCAGTCTGATGTGGGACTCGATCCCAGGAGCCCAGGATCATGCCCTGAGCCAAAGGCAGATGCTCAACCACTGAGCCACCCAGGCATTCCCTCTGTCTTGTCTTATTGACAAGCCCTGGGCTGGAAGGGAGAAGACAGGATTTCAAGTCCTTATGTTACTATTTTCTCATTTCTGGACGGAGATGGTTTGTTTATCTATGAAGTAGGGATAATAAAACTTGCCCTGTGGATCTCAAATGGTGATTGGGTGGACCAGACTTATTTGAAGTCTCTTCTGGGTAGGGCTGGCCAGAAGTGGAGAGGTAGCAGGGGCTGGTGGGGAGACACTTAAAATAAATAAATAAATAAATAAATAAATAAATAAATAAATAAATAAATAAAATTTTAGAGTTGTGTTTTGTTTTTTTCCCCAAAAAAGGAGACTTTGGGCCTGAGTTAAAGAGCGAATTTCTTTTCTTTTCTTTTTTTTTTTAAGATCGAATTTAAAGAACATTTGAATGCTATCTAATTATCATCACCAAGCCACCAAACATAACACACCAAGTGATCAAATATAATTACAAAAATAAATGAACACAGAGTCAGTGCCAAGTTCGGTCTTCCAGATTTGGTTCAGGGCAAAGCCAAATAACCGTGAAAAAACACAGGAACGCTGTAGTTGATGAAGTATCAACTTGCTTCAGAGAATGGGCGAATGTTTGGAACTGGGATATGGCCCATCCAAATAGCAAGACCCAGAGGGGGTAGTATGCGCTCAAAGAACCTGATTCTTCAGAGTGACCAAACATACAGTTACCCAACACTGAAAGAAAAGAGTCGACAGATTATTTCTTTACCTGTTTTCCATTTTCAGCATTCACATGGGCTTACAACCCAATGTACTAATTCCTCAACCGTAAGTCACTGACAGAAAAAGTCTGGTTTTAGAGGGTCTCGTGAAAACTGTACAAAGATTTAATGGTGTCACTCAGAGAGAAAAGGGAGTTACTTCCCACAGTCTTGTCAGAAAAAAAGGGCCAACGTTACTAATTTAAAAAGAAAGAATGCACAGAGATGATTGTAAGAAGCAGGTTGTGTGGAATATGACATATATTGTGCTTGAAGATTATTTTTTATTTTAGGGAGTTCCAAATAACTCATCTCACAGAGCCAGAAGACAAGCTATAGCTCCACAAATAAAAGGATCAGGTTATTTCTAAATATTTCAAAAGCACAAGTGCCAGAGCTCCCCTGCTCCCCCCCCTGCCCCCGTCACTGCCCTGCCGCCCACCCTTGCGTTTATCTACAAGACATCAGATATGTACAATCAGTTTACCTCCTCCTCTTGGAAATTATTTCCATTTATCACCCAACACAGCTATTTCCTTACCCCACATCCAGAAAAAGCCAGTCTATTTGTATATGGATCAACCTACTTTTTATATCATTTAGATGGTGGTGAGTTTACAAATGTTAATGGTTTCACATTCACCTAGCATGCAGCTAGTTCAAGCTTTTTGAATATAACCTACGATTATTATTATTATTTTTTAAAGATTTATTTTTATTTTTATTTTTATTTTTTTTAAATTTTATTTATTTATGATAGTCACAGAGAGAGAGAGAGAGAGAGAGAGAGGCAGAGACACAGGCAGAGGGAGAAGCAGGCTCCATGCACCGGGAGCCCGACGTGGGATTCGATCCCGGGTCTCCAGGATCGCGCCCTGGGCCAAAGGCAGGCGCCAAACCGCTGCGCCACCCAGGGATCCCTAACCTACGATTATTAATATTATTTGTAACTTGGCTAAGCTGTGGTGCCCAGTTATTTGGTCCAACACCAGTCTAGATGTTGCCGTGATGGTGTTATTTACACGTGATTAGCACTGAGATCGGCAGTCTTGGAGTAAGACAGATTATCCTCCAGAATGTGGGAGGTGAGAATGGAGGAGCTGGACTAATCAGTTAAAGGCCTTAGGATCAAGGTCTGGAGCTGCCTGAAATAGAAAGAACTCTCCTCAAGTCTGCAACACAGAGACTCTGCCTCAGTTTCCAGCCCGCTGTCCTGCAGAATTCAGACTCAAGACTGCAACAACTCTTGCTTGAGTTTCTAGCCCATTGGCCTATCCTAGATTTCAGACTTGCCAGCCCTTATACCTGGGTAAGCCAATTCCAATTCCTTAAAATCACTTCTCTCTCTCTCTCTCTTTCTCCCTCCCTCTGGATCAATAGATAGATGACGATCTCCTATTGCTTTTATTGGCTCTGTTTCTCTGGAGAACCCTGACTAGTATGGAATCAAATGACCCTTTTTTTCACATGACATTCTTGCAACCATGCCTTCTTTAAAATAAGCCTACCAATGGTTCTTGATTTTAAGGCAATTATGTGTGGTGCAGATTACCGTGCAGATGGTGTTCTCTGTGACCACAATGAGAAGCTCAGGCGTAGCCACCACTGTCTTAAGAGTTAGTATGTGATCCTGGGCTGGTGGGTTGACAGCTGGAGGATGACCAAGGTGTTGGCAAAGCCTCTGGGAAGAGGGAAGATTGATCCCAGGAACCAGAACACAGTGCTGCAAATCTCAACAAAGAGAGTTTCTCTCCCCACGCCATGACAAGTTTTGTGAACAAGAGACAGTCGGTGAAGTACAAAGAGAAAAGCCACCTTCGGAGGCTTCCTCGATATTTTGAAAATATGGTTTGCTGTTCTCAAAACAACAGTGTGAGAACTTGAATGAGGGGGTGCAGCTGGGGGAGGGGAGGGCAAGAAGCCAATTCGTAGCTGGCATGTCATATTGCATATACCATCAGCCTACTCCTGTTTTTGAAGCCCAAATTTCATTTTATTTTATTTTTTTCTGCCTTATGACCAAATTCTGTGTCAGAAGATGTTTCCAGTTTTTAGTCAGAAAAATAGGACTATCTAATATTGCTTCTGTGATCATCTTCCTGTGTCCATGGTTTGCTTCATCTCCCTCTCCCTAGACAGCTTGGCCAACCTCTTACCCTCTTCTTTGCCTTTCCAGATTGTGACCTTCCTTTAATGCTCATCTAGAATGACACCTCTCAGGGCCACATTCTGACTTTAGTGGGCCTTAGGCACTGGTACTTTCACAGGCTTTTTCCTTCATTTAAAAAAAAAAAAATCCAAAACTTCATTTTACACCTTCATTGGAAGAAGAAAATATAATCCACACAGGAGTATAATCATTTTTGTTCTTTAAATGTTAAAAGAAATTCATAGTGTCACACGGGCCCTTTACAATATTGGGGGCCCTAGGCACTCTGCCTCCTAATCGCAGGTGGATAATAAGCCACCTTTGGTTCCTCCTCCGTAAAGGTGCCCTAGGCAGATGCCTCCTCTCTTGGTTTACTAGTATGAACACACACTGTGGACATAGACGTAAATTCAAGTCCCAGCTTCTTCACCTTCTAACTAGAAACCAGACCAAGTGATTCAACTTTCTGAACATCAGTGTCCTGCCTTGTGGAATTCCTGCCACGGTAACGTGACGTAGTACACACACAGGGCTTAGTACCCCATTCATGGCAAATACTCGTGACAGGTAGTTATTTATATTTATATACATGTTGGTCATTAGCTACCGTGATTTACATGTTACACTGTTAGCTACCTCTTTACCTGTGTTTAACTCCCTTCTAAATCTGAAAACTCCAAGAGAGTTGAGAGAACGTTTTAGACCAGAGGTTCTCAAACTTAAGCATGCATCAGAATTACTCGTGTTAAAGCACAGATGGCTAGACCCCACCCGGAGGTCTTGATTCAAGAAGAGTATGGAGGGATCCCTGGGTGGCGCAGCGGTTTAGCGCCTGCCTTTGGCCCAGGGCGCGATCCTGGAGACCCGGGATCGAGTCCCACGTCGGGCTCCCGGTGCATGGAGCCTGCTTCTCCCTCTGCCTGTGTCTCTGCCTCTCTCTCTCTCCCTCTCTCTCTCTCTCTGTGTGACTATCATAAATAAATAAAAAAGTTTAAAAAAAAAAAAAGAAGAGTATGGAGTAGGGTTAGCAATTTGCATTTCTAGCAAACACCCAAGTGATAATGGGGCTGCTGGTTTTATTTTTTTAGCTTTTTTTTTTTATAGTAACCTCTACGGCCAGTGTGGGGCTTCAAGTCACAACCCCAAGATCAAGAGTCCAGTGTCCTACCAACTGAGTCAGCCAGGCGCCCTGAGGCTTCTGGTTTTAAGACCCCACTTAGAGAATCACTGTTTTCAACAACTCCGTACCCCTCTCAAAATCCAGCACAGAGGAAACCTTTCGAATACATTCAGAGTAAATTATTCATGCAAAAGGTAATACAAATGTCAGTGGGAAAATCAGCGCCCTCCGCTAATTGTGAGAAAATTGTCATTACTGCAGGGGTTGAGCAGAAAAATGTGAGCAAAGAAATCTTATTGGAAGAAAGAGGGCTAGTGGCACAACTGAACAGTATCATCTGTTGGATCACAGGGGCATGTGCAAAATTCAGACAAGAAGCCAAACAATAGCTCAGCCAACTCGAGGATGCCTGAGTTCTTAGCTCAATCTATAACAATGCCAGCAGGGCTGCTGGGATCCATCTGCTACTCTCTTTCTGATAACAGATCTGGGGTCTCTCTGGAAGGAAATAGCTTGACAGGAAGAAAGAAAGATTAGGCCAACTGAAAAGGTCTGGATTTATGAAGCTGCATTTGAATTTGAGCTTTTAACTCTTTATGGTACTTTACTAACCCTTCATATACCCGTTGCTCTTTCTTGTTTGCTTACTCCTTTCCTGGAGAAATGTAATTTATGAATACCAAAGCTCTCCCAGACACACTCTGTTCACACATGATCAAGCTTGTACAAATGTGAACGTGAGGAAGGCCGGAGATCCTCCAGCCCAAGCCACCAATTTTATGGATGGAGAAATTTAAGTCTCGGGTTAATCCCAAAATACATAACCAGTAATGGTGGAGCCAGGCTGGAATCCAGATTCTTTGACTCACAGTGAGTATGTGGTATGCGTCGTCCTTTATACTCCCAAAATGAGTAGGAAAAAGACATCTCTTTCCCACTACATTTTAAAGAGGAAACATAATCTTCCCCTTCACTTGTCACAATTTGCCCTTTTGTCCTTGGGAGCAAGAGGGCTTTATCAGGACAAATGAAGAGGAACAAACAACCTTTCATGGTGTTAACAGGGCCTAGAAAGCTTGAGGGCAGAGATGACATCCTGTTCCATGACATCTTGCCATATATCCACTGGCTACCCAGAAACTCCATACAGAGCAGATTCTCAGACACCAGATGGTGAATGAATGAATGAATCACTAGTTTGATGGTTGTTTGCCAATTTTTCAGCCAGTCAGAGAGTGAATGTTTCACACTAAGATTTTGAGCCTGCTGTGGAGTCTCCTTAGTTAGCCTTCCTAGGCTATCACCTAGGCTAAGTCAGGTATCACATAACCTCCTAGTAAGTTACCTACTACCACATAAAACCAGATTTGCCCTTTGTGTGAGATAGGCAGCGTGTCTGCTGGAAAAGTATTAGCTTTGGAGGTAAAAATCTTCAAATCCCAGAGAGTTCACTCTGGTTACCTAATTCCAGGCACCACCACCAGTATGTGGAAAATAAAGGTAATAATACCTACCACCTCAGGGTTGTTGTAAATATTAAATGAGATAATGTGAGCAAACTGCTTGGCACTATATGAGTAAATGTCAGTGACCTCCCTTCTCTGGTTTCAACTGCCTGTTTAAGAGTAAAATAGATATTGAGTAGGTGGAGTAAGTGTAAGTAGGAAGGGTAAGTATAGACTCTGAATGGAAACTGAAGGGGTTTTTTTGGCTGAAAATACACACAAAGCATGGAGATCTTTATGGTTATTTAGCAGCTGCTTTTACTGATGGTATGCTTTGCCATATATAGAAGAAAAGCTCCTATTGTCTAGTTATTCCTCATATTTCACAATCACTCATCATTTCCCCAGATTCTAATACAGTATTTTCAGGAAAAAAAAAATAAACCTGGCTTTTGGCTTACCCGTCCGGTGGTTTCAGTTTCCTTGTTTTGGGCTCAAGAAACTCTGTCTCCTCCTCCATTTCCGTTTCATGGATCTTGTTTTTCTGAGAAGGGTGTGGTGGAAGCATTTCCCATTCATTGTCATGGGTGACAGCCTGATACATAACTGCATCTGGGGTGGCTCTGCCTCGGCTCTTGCTCTTCTGTGACTGGCTGCCCAGACCAGGGGCCTGTTCTAGTGCTAAAGATTCGAGAGGCTTCTCTCCTCCTAGAACCTGCATTTGAGGACCCTTGCCCAAGCCACAATCAGAGATCAGTTCTATGACCTTGCCAGAGCATCCAAGCCTCGAGTTCCTAGCTTCCAATGGCTGATCACCAACCTCACTATGGTCTAAGACCATCCAGCTCGGGTCTTGCCCAGGGCTCCCGAGAGATGATCTCTTACCCTCTTTGGGAGACATTTTCTCTACAGAATGATCTTCTCTTTCATTTATGGAAGCAGGCTGACAGGAACCTGGGAAGCCTGCTAGCTGAGCTCCTCGCAGCCCTGTGTCTTCAGAACCTGTGTGAAACTCTTCTAATTCAGGTGTGTTTTGTCTGGCTTCACTGGCCTCTGGCATTGGGGTTGAATCTTCTCCATGGCTTACAAGTATGTAATCCATATGATGTTCGTTCTTCTCTTTGTACCTTTCTTCCCTGAATTCTGCTGTTCTCTGCTCAGGCGCTTTGATAGGAATTACATTTTCTTCTTCCAACTCTGACAGTCCCTTGCTCACACCTAGAAGTGGAAGATGAAGGCGAGAAGGGGCGAACAAGGCTGAATTAACACATTATGTGATTTGTGATCTTTGCAAATGATCCATCTGAGGAGAGATAATTTAAGATTTTTTTTTTTTTTGGTCGAGCTGTTTTATTTTCTCAGGCACTCTTCAAGGATAGGTATTATACAAGTAGCAGACATTACTGCTGCAATGCAGAACTTGGTTAAGTATGCATTACAAATGCAGTTAGTTCCTCTTTTTTTCTTCCCACCTAGGTAGGAAGAGCTTGGTTTACAAATATGTTAAATGCATGAAAGCAGCAGTTTGGGGGTGGGGGGTGGGGGGGGTGGAGGAAGAGGGTGTTTCTTACCATTTGGTGGTCCTACGTCTCCACCTGCTGGTGAATCTGAGTTGTCTGTTTCTACTTCCCAGTCAATGTTTGATGGAGACAACTCAAGGTTGGCCTCAACTCCAGCAGGCAAAGACACGGGCTCAGAGTCTTCATGGATATGCAGCACAACCAGCTGCCCAGGCTGGCTGTTTCGGATCTCTGCATGATTTTCCTTGCTTCTCTGATCAGGAAGGGCAGAAAGCAGTATCTCGGCTGCATCACTCCCCAAAGACTCATCCTCTGGAGACCCAGCTCCCTCTGTTGTTTTGACCTCAAGAGTAGGTTCTGTGAGATAGGACAAATCAAAGGGAGGAGTGTAAGGTGCCAGCGATTGCTTCAGAGCATCTTCTTCCAAGGGAGGCTCACCACCGTAGAGAAAATGTTCAGGCTCTTTCATTAAATCTTCATCGATATTTTGGCCCATGACATCATATTCAAAATCACCCCACGAGGCTTCAGATGAACAGATATCTTGCTTCCCTGCATCCCCATCAACTGGTGTTTCAGGGTTGCCCTCTGATAATGTCAATTTACTCATGTCATCTATTGTTCCTGTGGATGTGTTAAGACCTGAGGCATCGCTGAGACTGTGGTCAAAGGCAGCTTCGCTTACATCCAGACAAGTATCTGAGGCTAGCAAGGCATCAGGGCCGGTGGCAGGAATCTCAGTAGTAACAGGTGGCTCATGGTCCAACAAGGCTCCTGCATCTGTCTGGCTTTTAGGAGAAAAGTCCTCCGACATCAGCGAGCTGTTGCTGTCTGTAGTTGGCTCTTGAGGAGTTACAAAAATGCTGGTTCCCACGTTTTCAACCTTTGGGATTGTTCTGTCCACAAGTTGCAGAGTTGGTGCTGCATCTGGGGCAGCTCCTTTCTCTGATGCTTTGAAACCTGTATCATTCCCACCATTTATTTCAGAAGGTTCAGGGGAAGATTTGTTAGAGGCCAACTGAGATGAGCCACTTGTGTTCGCTTGATCCCTGATTGGAGGCAGTGGAACCACATCTTCAGAAGATAGTTCTGAATTACACGGGACAAATTCCTGCCCAGGCTCGTGATTGGGTTCTTCATCCATCTCTGGCTCAGTGACATATAACTCACTGGCTTCCCCTTTAGGTCCTACTCGAGCCCTGATGTGCTGCTCAGTCTCTTGCTTGGCTTCATAATCGTGACATATATCAGGGCTGTTGGAAGCCTGAGAATAGCTGTCATGGTCACAGTGAGTCAGTATATCTGGATTCTCACCATCTGCTTTCACACTGAAGGGCTGCTTAGCATCCATCCACAAATCAGGCGAATCTGAGGCCAGTTGCCCACCCTCTTGGAAGTTGCCATGTAAAATATCTGGAACAAATGTGCCTTGGGGGCCCTCACTAGGGGTAGAGACATCCCATTCGGAGTCTGACTTCTTTATCAACTGAGTCGGAGAATTGACAGTGGGGAAATCTTCTGAGGCAACGCTTGAATTCATTATTTCACCGGGATACGATTTTCCTTCTTCCAACCACTTTGTTTCTTGACACTCAACAGTGGAAACATTAGCTATAGCACAACCGTTTTCATCTGTGTGAGTAAATGTTGGGCCTGACTGATCCCAGATAGACATCACAGTGTTCTGACACTGCTGCTCCTGGGTTGGTGTTTCAGAAGTCAGTTCTTGACCAGCAGAGGACACGAAGGTTTCCTTTCTAGAATCCTTTTCTTTAACGTGGTCCAATATTACAAGCTGGCTAAGCTGATCAGCTTCTGGGTCTGGCTGCCTTGGTTGAATGTTCCAAAGTTGCTCATGGGAGTTCTTGTCATTGCCATCCAGAAAGGGTGATTGATGTTCCTCAGTGAAAGGACTGGTACCTTGTGATTCCATGGGTTCACTATCACCCTGAATGGGTACTCCCCAGGGACTCATGGTTTGGTATACTGAAGAACTCATCTCTAACACACTACTTGAGCTAGGTAATTCCCTCTCAAATGCACTCTCAATAGGTCGCCCTCCTTGTAGAGAGGCATTCCACCACTCAGTGCTCTCGGCTGAGAAGCCAAGCATTTCCAATTTAGAATGATTCTCATTCTTTGATTCACTTAGGGGAGAGATCTGCCACAGGATATCTCCTGTCTTCCCTGTTTCTGGAGATCTCGTCTCCTTATCCACTTCTGTAATCTGGAGTTCAGTCTCCTTTAGTGGTGAGAAATTCCAGTGATCAGGGCTGCTTTGTTGATTGTCACAGAGCGGGGTGGATTTATTCTCTGTTGGTTCTGAACCACCTCCATAGGTAGAAAATTCATCAGAGTTGGGATCAGCTGTGGCCAGGAACTTACTAGGTTCATTCAGTGAATCCCAAGCCCCGGTTTCACTCTGAGCAGCTTGGCATGTGCCCAAATGGATCTCCTTGTCCACTGACTCTTCATCGCCTATGCTCTCATCATCAGAACCTGAGCTTGTTGACATGAACCTGGCGTCCTCTGGCTGTAGAGTTTTAGAAATGTCTTGCTCGTTTTTCTCCTGCTGACTAACAGCTAGATTTCTTTCTTGATATGCATCTGAATATTCAGAACATTTGCCTGTTTCAGGGCTGGATAACGAGGAAAAGGAATCACCATCTACTAAGTCATTCCAAATCTCTAAAAATTTAGGAAGCTTGTGATCTAAATTCTTTTCCAACCTGTCGATTCTGTTTTTCTCCATATCCTTCATTTCAGTCATTACTCCCACTTGGCTGTCAGTAGTAATTAGTGCAGATTCTTGGTGATTCTGTTTGCTCCAATCATCCTGATTCTGCTTCTGGTGCCCCACATTGGGTCCCTGGTCCCAGGAAGGCAATGCAGATGAAGAATCATTTAGGCCAGGACTCGATGCACTCGAATGTGAATACTCACTGGAAAAACTATCTCTGTGATAATTTCCTGATGGATTAGCTCCTGGAGAGCTGTTTTCAGTACTCTTAACTTCAAGATTCTTAGGTATCTCAGAACTTGGCAAATTGACCTGCAAGTCACTGTCTATAGAGCCATCCCAAATGTCAAGGCTTTGGGGACACTCATGAGGTGGCTCTTGGTTCAAGCTCCCTGGCTCCAGAATATTACATTCTTCAGTTTTCTCAAGATCCATTTCAGGTAAAGATAAATTTCTGGTTAAATTGAAGCTATCTGAAATTTCAGTGGTTTCGCCTGAATTGCCGTGATACAGGAGGTGTTTTTCGCAGGTCTCTTCGGCCTGTGGGTTGTTTGTGGACACCTCTGTGTGCACATCAGAGGGATCTGGATTGTAAGACCCTTTCTCATGCTCTGAAACCTCCTGCGGTTCCTCAGTCTGAGGACCGGAAGTGTCTGAAAGAGAGATGATTTTGCCTGATTCATCGCAGATGTCTTGATGTTGAGATGAAATTGGGGAAGAGCATTCCTGGTCACTTGGCCCTTTTTCAGGAATCCCCGAGGCTCTATCTAGCATCTCCTCCTCACTGAGACACTCCCTAGCAGCAGCTCCATGAGCTTTTCCCTCACTTTCACTCTGTCCATAGCTAGGACCTTTCCATGGATCTGAGGGTGCAAAATGCCCTGGATTCTCGAGGTTGGTTGCCAATGACACTGCATCATTTGGCGGGGTTCCTCTGCCCATCTCCTGCTTATCAGGATCAAGTGCTCCTGACTCATTGGCTTCAGAGGCTTCTAGCACCTCTGGGATATAACTGTCCTTAATTTTTTCCGATGAGCTGGGAGTTTCAGGAGGTGACTTGTGTTGTTCAGAATCTGTAACATATGATTGGCCTGATAACATTAACGAAGACATGTCATTATCCCTCATGACAGAATCCCAAATATTATTAGCAATTAGCTGCCCACTTTTTTCATTCAGAGTGTGATACTCGTTGGCAGGAGGGTCCTTGATATGCTCAGAAGAGGCAGGGAGTTCCCAATCTGCCTGACTTGCTTCCTGATACTCCACACCCCATGGTTCCAGCTGTCTCACTGAAAATCGGGTTTCGGGTTCGGTACCTTGAGCCATGTATCCTTGTGCTTGACCTTCGCTGGAGATCGCCACACCTGCACTGCAGTCATCCCAGTCCAAATCATTGTCCACATCGGAGATGGTCGCAGTGGACTGCGTGTCCTCCAGAATCACCCTGTTCCACAGGTCGAGACTGTCAGGGACCGCCTGGCGAGAGTTGGTGCTGCTGTGCAGAAGCGTGAGCTGCCGGTTGGTTTCGTTGTACAGCTGCATCATGCTGGGGTCGTCGTAACTGGACAGGCTGCTTTCCCCGATGTCATCCTCCAGGGAGATATTCTTATCATCTGTGGGCTCTGTCTCGAGTAAATCTTTATCCAAGTTATGAGTGACATTTATTTGAGAATTATTTTCTGTATCAGGGGAACCCCACATTTCTAGGTTCCCAGGATCTGAGCCAATTCGATTTCTAGCTGGCTGCTGCGGTGACTGAGGAAGCATCTCAGTCTCCCCTGTGGCAGAGTTAGCATCTTTTGACTCCAAGCCTCCCTCTTCAGCAAATGGCTTGTTTTCTGTTTCTTTTTCGTCTCCAGCAAATGTTGGCGAAGTGTAAGAGTCAGACGTGGAGTAGTTGGTATCTAAGGGGGAAGGCACCGAATCTTCCCCCATGTTGGATGCACTGTAATCGGAACATTTATATAAGAAGGAATCTTCCCAAGGTGCCAGGACGTCTGACCCTCCTTTCTTGATACCCTCCTCAAAAAGGTTCCAGGAATCGACCTTTTCATACACCTTGCCCCTAATGTTTGGATCCACTAAACCATTCTGATCTTCCTGTGATGGCTTAGAACTATTCCACGCATGATCCAGATCAGAGGTGGGGTTGCCAGATATAAGGATGCTATCCCTGGGGTCGTGGTTCTTCCTGCCCCAGATTTCTGGAGCTACTTCATTATTTCCCTCACTGGGTGAATTGTCTTCTGAAGGAAAAGAAAAGCCACTTTTTGCCATGGCCCACTCACTTGGGTCCCTCACAGAAGGTGTCTCACCACTCGTTGGGTGCAGATTCCAGGTATTTGTCAAAGCTTTGGTGCTATCTTCTTTACCAAAAGCACTCCAGGCTGGGAATGACACCGTAGAAGCTGGGGTACCGTCTTCTGTGGGGTTTCCCCATGGTTCTGGCATCGCTGTGGGAGAACGATCAGAACGCCACAAGGCAGCAAAGTCTTCTATCAGGTGATTTGTTCCCTGAGGAGAAGAATTTGGCAAATTTGATTTCTCTGTGGGCACATTCTGAAACTGCAAATTGTCCTCATTTTGGTCTTGAATATTATTGCTGTCAAGCCCTGGCTGACCAAATTCAGACTCCCAAGGACTTGACTTTGGGAATTCAAGACTCTTTGGTTGAAATATAGAATCGGAGGCTCTCCGATCAACTGGGATTGGCTTATGATCTTTCCATGACTCGGGGCTCTGGAAGACAGACTCCTGTTCGCTGGAACTCCATGCATCTACAATATTTTTAGAGTCAATTTCCAAACCACCCCACCAGCTGCTGCACCTTGCACGGGTCTGAGGTGGCCCTATGTGACCTGCATCTACTGCTTTTGGGGTCACATTTTCTGGATAGAGTAGAGCTGGTTCTTCGGTAGATGGTGAGCTTTCTACAAAGCTATTCATAGGTGTTGGTGGGACCCTCTTTCCAATATTTTTTAGCCTCTCTGGTGAAGGAGATTTCTCTCCCACAAAACCTGTCAGGCTCAAATTTCTTTCAGAGTGATTCTGGGGACTTTCTTGTCTCTGACCAAACTCTTCATCAAATTCCACAAGGTTATCTTTGCCAGCTCCTGACAAAAGCGAACTGGGTGAGTAATTAGACAAGTCCATCCCTATCCCACTGATTTCTTTAGGCCTCGTAGGGGGTTGTCCTTCTGATGAATCACTATTGGGGAAGAAGTCATCTGCAGGTGAGTAATCTGCAGAATGGGAAGATGGTTGAGATTGCCCAGAAACCATGGGGGCTTGATCAAAGTTGAAGAGGTCAAAGGATTCACTGTGTTCTCCTGACCGGGCATGCTCTTCTGCTACTGCTCCTTCAGGGATGGGACTATAGGAGTCAAACCCTGGGAGGAGGCTGTGGTGAGGCCCTGCACCTTCTCCTACTGGACTGTCATCACTGAGGAAAACTGAACTCTCCTTGGATGAACGGCTGCTCCTAATAGTGGCCAACCCACTATCTGGGCTGACAAGGTCTACGTTCATATCCACCTGAGCCTGGTTAGAATCACTCAGATCTGGAGGGTTTTCTATGAAATTCACAGAGCTGGGCTGTGGCTCTACGTCAGAACCATACAACTCCATAATCCCAGAAGATCCCTGAGACAGCGGGGCACTGCCTGCCACGGCTTCTGTTGAGGACGTCCGGCTGTTGGAGACCATCTCTGGACACCTCCTATTGATGACTTCCTTGACAAGAAGAACCACTTGATCACAGGTCACCAGAGGGTTCTCCTGCTGGTACACCAGGATCTCATCACAGCCACATTCAAAGGGCTCCAGCTCTAGGCAAGGGTGCTGGCATTCTTCCAATTCACAGCAAATCTGTCAGGGAGGTACAGGTGTTTGTGAGAGCACTCAGGCACTTTGCTCTTTGTGATGTTTCTTTTTAAATTAAGTTAAGTTAAATTAAATTAAGTTAAATTAAATTAAATTAATTTATTCATGAGAGACACAGAGTGGCAGAGACATAGGTAGAGGGAGAAGCAGGCTCACTGTGAGGAGCCTAATGTGGGACTCAAACCCAGGACCCCAGGATCATGCCCTGAGCCAAAGGCAGATGCTCAATCACTGAGCCACCCAGGTACCCCCTAATTTTTCTTAATATAAAATTAATCTGTGTTTATCCATCTACGAAGAAGACCTCAAACAACTGAAGACCACATAATGTAAGACATGGCAAGTCCCACTTCCTATACCACCAACTCTTTCTACAATCCCATCAAATTGGCTTCTCTTTTAACTCAAAATCCAGCTGCTCAATGTGGCTTGCTCCTAAAAGTTACAGGTTAAGAGATGTAAACCATTTACACCCTTTCCTTGTACTATAATACCATTTTCTAGCAGGAGTAAAATTAAAGTTTGCAAAAAGCAGAGATAAGGCTGGTTGTTGAGAACTAGGGGGTCAAGTGGGAATGAGGGGAAACATGGTGGAGAAACATGGTGGTAGAAAGGCTTCTGTGTAGGAGGAGGTACCCAGGACCTGCTTTGACATCCAGAAGCCTCATGAGGTAAAGGAGAAAGCAGGAAAGAGAAAGCCACCAGTGGTGGAGCTTTCCAACAGTGCTCAGGCCCCAACTGTCTCTTCAGCCCCCCCTGGAAGCATCGACATGGAGGCCAGAACAGACAAAGCAGCGTTTGGAGGCCAAGAGAACTTGTGTGAGGCCAGATCTTGGTTGCAGCTCTGTGATTTTTAGGAAATGTCAGGAATATTTTTGCACACTGGGCTTTTGAAATGGCCCCACAGGATTAGTGGAGGTGATAGTAACCCCACTGAAAATAACTACAGAGTTCACACAGATAGTAATAATAATAATAATTAACATTTATTGAGTTTTCCATATGCCAGGCACAGTTCTATGGATTTTATATGTGGTATCTCTTTATTCCATACAATTATTCTGTTACAAAGTAGGGATTCTTTATCTCCATTTGGCCAATGATGACACAGAGACACAACAAGGTTAGATAACTTAATCAATGACACGGAGGTAACATATGATGGAGCCATGTTGTGAACTCTGGAGAGGCTGACCCTTGGTCACCTGTGCTCATAGGGAAACAAAGAGATCCTCCCTCTAGGGTAGTCTCAGCCTTGGGCTGCTTAAGATTTGGAGGAACTGTCTCTTAGGTGACAGGTGGGGAGAGCCATGGGGAAGAGGAGAGGCAGGGCAGAGCCAGCTCCAGGGCTTCTAATCACTATAAAGTAAGGTAAAAAATAATAAAATAAATACATAATAAAATAAAATAAAATAAAATAAATAAAATAAAATAAAATAAATAAAATAAAATAAAATAAAATAAAATAAAATAAAATAAAATAAAATAAAATAGACATTGTGTGGGGGTGAAGTGGCTTGGAAGGTATAAGCTTCCAGTTACAAAATAGATAAGTCCTGGGGATGTAATGTACAGCATGGCGACTATAGTTAATAACACTGTATTACATATTTAAAAGTAACTAAGAGAGTAGATCTTAAAAGTTCTCATCACACAAAACCTTTTTGGTAACTATGCATGTGATGGATGTTAACTAGGCTTGCTGTGGTGATCACTTCACAATATGCACAAACATCAAATCAGTATGTTATACCCCAGAAACTAATATCATGTTATGTGTCAATTACACCTCAATTTTTTTTTAAAAGGGCCAATATTTATCTCACTGCCAATTCTAAGTAGTTGATTTCTTGGTGATAGAGCCTCAAAACTAAACACTAAGACACTGAAGTAAAGCACTGAAAGTTTGTGAATAAATGAATAGCCCAGTATGCAAAACACCCCCATCATTTCTTAAAACTCATACTCGAGGACCTTATCTCTTGGGTCTATTCTCATGTCCCGCCACATGTTGTGACAGCCAGCAGGTGAGGAAGCTGTAACATGGGCCAGGGTGAAGGATCCTTACCTGACTGCACAACTCGAGGTTCTGAGAGTACACAGCGATCTGCCGTCGGGGCTGCTCTTCCTCTGACAGGTAGCTGGCCAGGAGGATGAGAACATCAAAACCGAATTTGTCTGCAAATGCTTTCAAGCCACTGCTGATATTGCTGTGAAACATACAGTTCTGAAACAACAACAGGCAATTTGATATTAATGCCAGACTGCCTCATTCAGGGACTTGTGCCACAAATTTGTCCCACATTATGGTGTGTCGTGACGCAAATGAGATAGACACTCAAGTTTGCAAACTTTCATGCTATGGCTTAAAATGTCCTTTGCTTGCCTATTTTCCTAATTCAGGAAAGGAAAGAATCCTGGCCTTTTTTTTTTTTTTTAAGAAAGAGACAGAGTGTGTGTGAGCCGGTCTGGGTGGGGAGGAGAGCAAGAGAGGGGCAGAGGGAGAGGGAGAGAGAATCCCAGGCAGACTCCTCACTGAATGCAGAGCCTCCTGGTCCCCCGTGGGGCTTCATCTCACCCTGAGATCACAACCTGAAGAGTTGGAGGCTGAAGTGACTGAGCCACCCAGGTTCCCAGAAGTCTTGGCCATTATTCAGATAGTTTAGATAAGTAAGAAAGGTCTTAATAGTTTTTCCCTAAAATGTTTATTAAAACACTGACTTTGCAAAAAAATACTTTTCCTTTTATTGTTCCTAGGATGTAGGAATAGCTGCTATTATAACTATCACTAAAAAAATAGGAGGAAGTCCATGTTCTTTTTTTAAATAATTGCTTTTCCGATGACTATTATAATGCCAAGAAGAATCCCTAAGGATGAATCTAGTTGAGCTAACTATATGCTTTTTATTCCACTGTAGGAGTCCTGGAGATTTATGGAAGGGCAATGATATCAAATCTTCTTGCTCTAAGTGGTAGCTAAGAAGGAATGAGTCATTGTGGAAAGGAGGCCATTACCACAGAGCACCCAAACTCCTAGCTCACATCGTCCTTGACTATGTGCTGGCATTTTTGAGTTTTATTACCTGCAGTGAGAACCTCTTTGTTGGCATAGTTTTCTATCTTTCTTAAAGAAATGAACTAAAGACCATATGTTAGACCTTAGCATGATTCCTAGCCTATACTAGTTGCTCAAAAAAAGTTTTTGTTTTTGAAGATTTTATTTATTTACTTGAGAGATGGAGAGTAAGCAAGAGAGAGAGAAAGAGAGAGAAAGAATGAGGGGGGGCATAAGGAGAAGCAGACTCCCCAATGAGCAGGGAGCCCAATATGGGGCTTGATCCCAGGACCCCAGGATCACGACGTGAGCCAAAGGCAGACATTCAACCACTGAGCCGCCCATGCGTCCCTTTACTGGCCACTTTATTTTTTTTTTTTTTTATTTATACTGGCCACTTTAAATATCCATAATACATGTGCTCTGTAATTCTGCTGAGATGAATGTTAGGTCTCTGAGGCTCCTGAGGGGCCACACAAGACACGTGACAGATGAGTGGGCCTGGCCCATCACCAGCTTCCACACCTCAAGGAGTGGTTGTTATCTTCTTCTGGGGCAGTCGCCCTCAGTAGGCATCTCCCAAGACCATTGCACTTTTGGGGTAGAAGGAATTGCACATGCGAATTCACAGCTCTCAAGGATACATTGTTGCTGAATACCAAGGATCTATTGTACTTACTTGGTCATGAAATTTACGGTGTTCAAGTACAATAGCTTTTGGCAACATGCGTTCCAGAAAGCATACTGTCAGTTTTCATGCTTTTTATTTATTGTCCAAATGTCATAGTAACAATCTTTAAATAGATAATTTAAAAAATTAACTCACCCATGATAGAAGTATATATTTAAAATGATATATTTTATAAATTGGACCTCATATTATTGTACACAACGGGCATTCAATAGATGGGATTATTTCAAATCATTACTGGTGTTAACCCTTAAGAGAACTTTAGTGCTGAGCTTTTTGCCATCATGCTTTATAAAAGAAGCTATAGTCCCAAAGGAAAACGAGAATGAACAGCAACTACCTACATCTTATCTCCCACATCCTCCAGACTAAAGGCATTGGCCAAGAGGATCAGCAATTTTCCTTTCCAAATATTTTTTTCCATATGTACATAAAGTCCCTGACATAGTTATAAATCCTGGAAGGCAGATACAATACTCCTAGGAAATTTTTCACGCATAATAACAATTATCATGAGACTCCCAGCAAGGTCACTTGAACACAGGAAGGCAGGTTTTACTGGTAGTTGAGCACAGGATTGGGAGTCAGTAGATTCAGCATTATTCAAAGCCATACTTGTGGAACATTTGCTATTCAAAACTGTTGGCTGAGCTCCAATCTATTCGGATTCTTTGGTGTGAAAATGACGGCTCTACGATCTTATTGGACTCAAGTTCAGAGGCAGTGACAACAACAATCATCTTGCTAGGAATGCAGAGTCTCAGGCCAGTTCTCATCTGGGTGGCCCCCAAACCCATGTGAACATATGAAGTATTGAAAAAAACAAAGATTTAAGTGAATCACTTAGGCATTGCTATCTCCAAAACGGCAAACGTCAACAACTATGTCCCATCTACCCTCATATAATTGTCCAAACCAGAGTTGATCTTACTGGCTTTAGGATAACGTCAGGAGGATCATCTTTAAAAGAGAATCAAACAAGGGAATGAGTGAGAATCTTCAGGAATCTGGGAGGCAGAGTCTGTTTGTTCTGCTTTTGTGCCGGTGCTGTTTGCATAGGAAATAATTTATTATTGTCTTCTAGCTACGTAGGGAGTCATGTGCTACAAAGGCTCTTATGTTGCTGACAAGCTAGGCTGGCCCTAAATAAACAGCACTTCATCATCAACACAACCCAACTGTAGATACAGGTTGGCATTTTATTTCTCCCATCTGCCTTCTACCTGATAAATTACTGTTTTAGTTACATGTATACAAATACTATTTGTTAATCTGCTCAAATGTCTCCTCCACCTTAAGTTAAATTATATACATACACACATATGTATATCTCACTCAATTTGCCAAAGGTTCAGAAAAGGAAGAGCTCCTACCTTAACTTACCACCCTTGCCCCCACTGTATAGCTTTAGCAGTACAACCACAGCCTCATATTGCTGCAGGGAATTTATTTATTTATTTATTTATTTATTTATTTATTTATTTATTTATTTATTTTGCTGCAGGGAATTTATAAAGTTACTTTACTAATCATTATAGCTGGTAACTGACTGGCATAAAACCAAGCCCATTCCAACACATCCTCCATTAGGAAGAATGGGAAGTGCCCCCTGTCATTGTCCTTTGTCACACCCATAGGTCCAAAGATTCCATCATCAAACATTTTTAGAGGACAAGAGTCCTCCTGCCCCAGTCATTTCTAATTTTGGAAACAGTAGGAAGACCCTGGAAGTATGGGGAGAAAAAGGCTTTATTATTTCCCAGCCAAAAGCTAATGTGAGGGTGATGATCATCATGACAAAGTGCAGGGCAACAGAAATGATACTACTACTAACATAGCTTTAATCCTCTAACGAATATAACAACCGAGACAGTGACAGTGATAGTGTCCAGTAGATTTACTACATTTGTGGTTGAAAGTTTGCAGACAAATGCAGCAGTAAATTTTAGTCTCTCACAAAATCCTGTTTTAGTTCTTATTTCATCGCTCTGAAAAATTGAGTCTTTAGGCTACGTGCTGATAGCTGTAGTGCGTCACATGAAATAAAGATGATCTAAATAATGTGTAAACATTTGAGTACTGAAATGTGGCTATTCCCTGAGAGAGAAAAACACACTCTTTTATTCAAATTATGATTTTTCCTAAATTCAAATTCAATTAATTAACAGATAATGTATTATTGTTTTCAGAAGTAGAGGTCAGTGATTCATCAGTTGCATATAACATCCAGTGCTCATGATATCCTGTGCTCTCCTTAATGCCCATCACCCAGTTACCCTGTCCCCCCCGTCCCACTCCCCTCCAGCAACCCTCAGTTTGTTTCCTATAATTAAGTCTCTTATAGTCTTTGTCTCCCTCTTTGATTTCATCTTGTTTTATTTTTTCCTCTCTTCCCTCATGATCTTCTGTTTTGTTTTTTAAATCCTACATATGAGTGTAATCATATGATAATTGTCTTTCTGACATTGCTCATATATTCCTATCCTCTATTGTCTCCTGAATCCCTCTGTCAGGTTTCTGCCTCCATCCTTCCATTGAAGCCACTCTTCTCAAAAGTACCAATCACTTCCAGATGGCAATATCCAAAAGTCACTCTCCTGTTCTTACTTTCTTTGACTTCTCCAAAGAATTCCACAAGGTTGACCCTCCCTCCTTTTCCTGAAACACTTCATTCCTTCACTTTGCTAACATCACACTCTCCTCGTTTCTCTCCTAGCTCCCAGGCTACTACTCAGTCACCTCTGCTGGTTCCTCTTCCTTTTCAACCTCTAAATGTCCATGACTCAGACTGTGTTTTCAAACCTCTTTCTCTTCTTTATCTGCACGTTCTCTTCGGGGATTTCATCCAGTTTCATCAAGGCTTTCAAAGCATCTGTCTGCCAGTGACAACCAAGCTATAGCCACCTGAACTCTACCCTTGTCTATCCTCATGGTATTTCCACCTGAATGTCTAATAAGCATCTCAAATAACATAAAGCCCACCTCCACCCCAATTTCCTCCATATCATTTAGTGGCACTGCCATGCACCCTGTTACCCAAGCCGAACATCTAGAAATCATTGATTCTTTTCTTTTCTCATTTCTTATCCATCAGCAAATCCTGCTAATTTTATTTCTAAAACATAGTGCAAGGGGGATCCCTGGGTGGTTCAGTGGTTTGGCGCCTGCCTTTGGCCCAGGGCTTGATCCTGGAGTCCCAGGATCGAGTCCCACGTCAGGCTCCCGGCATGGAACCTGCTTCTCCCTCCTCCTGTGTCTCTGCCTCTCTCTCTCTCTCTCCTTCTCTCTGTGTCTATCATAAACAAATAAATAAATCTTAAAAAAAATAAAACATAGTGCAAGTCCAAACACTTCTCTCCATCTCTATTACTGTCCTTTCCATGGTCACATCATCTCTTGCTTGAACTGCAGCAACAGCCTTCTGACGGGTCTCTCTGCATCTACTTTTGTGTCTTATAATCAGCTCTTCTCACAGCATTAAGAAAGAGCTTTTAAAAATGTAAGCAAAATCATGACACTTCTCTGCTTATAGCCACTCAATGTTTTCAATGCAATTGTTATTATTTACTACCATTTTATTCTCTTAATTGGAGGAAGAAGTTTTAATGTCGAGTTCTTATAAATCAGTGGGGAAAAAGTAAACATAGCAATAGAAAAACAGTTGAACATAAGACATTTACAGTCAAAACACAAATGCCAATAAATATCTGAATTCATTGATAATCAAAGAAATCCTTCAATAGTAAAATATCTCATCTTCTCTTTTCCTATTATTGATAAATATTTCCTAAGGGGCATTCTCATACACTGTTAGAAATATATTCTAATGACATAATCAGATATGGACACAAAGGGTTTGTGGACAAAGCTATTCACTGGATTATTACTTTAATAACTAAAACTTAGAAACAATCTAAATGTCCAACAATAGAGAAATGGTTTCACAAATTATGAAGGAATTGCACAAAAGAATAGTATGCTGCTAGTAAAAATCATGCTAATAAAAAATACTTAATGCCACAAGAAAGCACTCAGTGTATAGAAGCAAAAAATAATTTCTATGACATATAAAAATAGAATATCATTTCTCAACGTATCCAAATCATATATATTGAAATCTAACATGCAATGGGTATTAAGGCACTCTGATATGAAAGTTGTCCTAATTTAGCAAGTTGCTCATCTAAAATCTGACTGTGTCTCTGTTATTTTCAAGAGCTCCTTCTAGGTTTTCCAGGAAAGGCTTTGGAATCAGCTGAGCATGAACTGATCCTGTCTCTGTTCTTTGTTGGCAGGGTGACTTGAGTGAGTTATTTCACTCACTTCTTCAAGCCCCAGCTTACTCACTTGTAAACCCTCGCTTCAGAGAACTGTTGATAAGAATTGAGAACATGAGGACGCCTGGGTGGCTCAGCAGTTGAGTGTCAGTCTGCCTTTGGCTCAGGTCATGATCCTGGGATCCAGGATCGAGTCCCACATCGGGCTCCTTGCATGGAGCCTGCTTCTCCCTCTGCCTGCCTGCATCTCTGCCTCTCATTCTCTCTTTTTCTGTGCCTCTCATGAATGAATGAATGAATAAAATATTTAAAAAAAAAAGAATTGAGAACATGAATCAAAGAGCTGGCCCAGTGGCTTGCACAGAGTAGACAATGAACATTAGGTCTCTTTCCTTTCCTGGTTCTTTAGCCATCAAAAGGTCATTCTGGGGATTCATGAGATTTAGCTGATTCACAGGAAGTATTTTACAAATACTGGTATAAGAACTGGTTATTCCTATTAAATTTCTTTCTTTATATCCTTTATAATATATATAAACTTCCAAGTGATAGTCACACACATTTTTAAGTTGCTTAAGTGACTTGCATATAAAATTTTTAAAGGTGAGCGGTTAGAGAAAGTTACACAAAGTTAAATGTGAAGTAAAGTCATTTAAAGATAATCTAAGCTAAAAAAAAAAGTAAACAGGATTTATCTCATGAATGAGATATTTATCTTTAATTCCAAGTTACACTTTCTGTTTGCCGATACACAAATACCAGCTTTTAAAGCATCACAAAATTTTGTAGCGATTTCTCCTTTTGCTAAGTCACTATGGGTAGAGCCTGCCCCCTCATTCCCACTGTTTCACCTCCAAGGGCCACATGCCCTTCAGTAGATCTTACCCCTCGTGCTCCTTTTTTCTATTTAGGTCCAGCATTCTGGATAACACACATAATCCCCAAACAGTTTTCTCTCTTACAAATGATAAATAAAATATATTGAATAAGGCTTTCTTTAAATGAAATAAATTATTATCTAATGCCATCAATAAGCTATTCCAGGATTTATTACTTTTGAGATCCTTTTCTTCTAATAGGAAGTAGAAAAATCAAGTAAGTAGGTATTTTTTTGTAGGTAGGATAAAAAAGTCATTCCCCAGATTACAACACAAGCTTGTATAGCTTAATTTCTGGGGGACAGTAAGTCTTAGAAACATAGTTTGACAATCCATAACTACCTTGCAAGCAGAGTGACCAGCATGGATTGCTGAGTTACTGAAATTTAAGAGTATAGTTTGACATTTATACTCTGCGTGGATTTATTTCTAGACTGAGGACTATTTTTTTTCATCAAGATATAAGAAAAATGCTGAGGTGTGTACACAAATGTTCTAACTGAAAGCTTTATGATTTATGCTACCAAAATTCCATTATGATGTTTAAAATATTCAGCAATAATAAAGTCTGATAATTTTGACAGGAAAATGATTTATGAGAACACAAAATGCATAAATTAAGAGATTTCATTTATTCTGTTTTTCATACACTCTTTAATTGGTAAGCAAAGATATTTCCCATGTTTTTACCAGATGTCATTAAAAAAAAAAAAGCTCTATTGTTCTTATTTTTATAAGCTCGCCAAGGCATTTTGGTAGTAAACACTGGGTCTGTTAAAACTACATTATGCATCATATTTTGAAAATAGAATCAGACATACATACTGTTCTTCATAGCTGAAGAGAGAGCTCAATTGTGAAAAGATTTTGTGAAAACTAAAAAGTCTATAGTATATAAATGAGTATGTAACATATGTAGATCAATATGACATTCATTTAAACCAATAGTTTACTATTGACTACCATAGTCAATAGTTTATTGACTAATTACCATAATGTAATCAAGTGCTGTGTCTGCATTAAGCACTCTGTTACATGCTTTGCATCATCTCATTTAAACTTTAAGATGCCCTAATGAGGTGGGTAACATCATCTCTGCATCACATTGAGAAAAAGGAGGCTCTCAGAGGTAAAGAAACTGACATCACATGGCTCATCCGGGTGAAAAATGGGACTCAAACCCATGTTCTAAGCTCTACATCATTCTTAAACAAGAAAATTCTTTATCATCAAAGATAATACTGATGAATTGTTTTTTAATTTAATAAAAAACTTTTTTTTGCTACCCCATTTATGATTTAGTATCAATTCACCCTTGTTACTATACACAAGCATGCCACATCCTTGATTTTAACATTGCTAATAATAATAATGAGCTGCCTACATTTTTTGATGATTCAATATTATCATGTTTTTTGACCAATTTCCAGCTTTTCATATACTCTGCAAAATATAAGTGTAGTCTGACCATTAATTGTATGTGTAAACCTAAAATTGAAAATTCACCCAAAGAAACTGCTACGAAGAAGAATATTGTGACACTCTTGCAGCAATATATATTTTTAAAAAGTTGGGCATGCGTGTGTACACAGAAAACATAAAAAGCAGGAGAACTGGCATGGTCCTGGGTCACCCAGAGTTACTCCCATGCAGTTTTCTTCCTTTAGTAGCTTGGACACACAATGGAAGAATCTCACTTTTCATACAGGATATAAAAACTTTATTTAAGGATGCTCCCAACATTACTTTTCTTCTGCTCAAAAACCCAGAGAAACCAGGAATTAGGATTGTAGAGATGGATGGGGAAACAAAAGAGGTAATTTCTTACCAGAGGGAAGGGGTATCTTAATAGGAAGTGTGAAAATTAATTGAAAGGGGGGGAAAGTTAAAAAAAAATAAAAATAAAGGAAATCTTATTTAGAATGATGTCAGGAGGGCAGCAGGGGAAGCTCTTAAACTTTACCATTTGTTGTCAATTGCAGATCAAACAGTAAGGGACAGATCTTGCACATAAACACTGCTTTACTACCCCAGCAGGAGGAAGAAAGGTTTCCTTTTCCCCTGGCCACAGCCCAGCCAATGAGAGACTCTTGCAATTCAGCCAATGAGAAGCCATTTACTCCAATGGACTTTTTGTTTATGACAACCTTCTAGACTCCCTCACTTTCTCTATGAAGGAGCCTTCCTCTCTAGTGTTCTGTTGACCTGCCTATGGTTTGCCATAACTTGCTTGACCCGGATTGCAATTCTCTGCTATTCCTGAATAATCCGATTTTTTCTGGCAAAATAACGGGCTGTTCTATTTTTTAAGGTTAACAGGAGAACTTACAATATCACCATTTCAAGCAATGTCCTCCTATAAAGGCATAACCATCAAAGACAAAATAATGCATCAATCTGCAGATGCTTCTGTGTAGGTCAAGCACATCATAATAAGCATTAGAGGAGAAACCAAGAGTCTTTTAAACAATCATCCTAGTAAGGTCATCATTTGAGTCAAAGAGTTCAAGAATAGAAGGAGAGAGCACATGTTTTCTGAAAATTAAAAATTACTGTTTTCATGTCACAGGACAAATAGTTATTACCTCCAATAACCATATCAGTAATCAAGAGAGAGAAAGCGAGTGACAGAGCGAGCGAGAGGGGGGGAGGAGAAGGGGGGGATATAGTTCATCAGGAAGCAGAGGTTTAAATTAAGAACTTTTTTTGGGGGGGGCAGCCCTGGTGGCTCAGCGGTTTAGCACCACATTCAGCCCAGGGCCTGATCCTAGAGACCCAGGATCGAGTCCCACATCAGGCTCCCTGCATGGAGCTTGCTTCTCCCTCTGCCTGTGTCTCTGCCTCTCTCTCTCTCTCTCTATGTCTATCATGAATAAATAAATAAAAACTTTAAAAAAAAAGAACTTTTTTTAAAAGAGTTTATTTATTCATGAGAGACAGGGAGAGAGAGAGAGGCAGAGACACAGGCAGAGGGAGAAGCAGGCTCCCTGCAGGGGGCCCAATGTGGGACTCAATCCCAGGACCCCAGGATCACAACCTGAGCTGAAGGCAGACATTCAACCACTGAGCCAACCCGGTGTCCCTTATTAAGAACTTCTTAAAATGGAACGGGCTGGTTTCAGATCAACCTGAAATTAAGCAAGTTAAAAATCCTACCCCATCCTCACTGTCTCCATCATAAAGAGAACCATTGTTACAACAACAGAAACTTGCCCTGGAGAAAGATGCTTGTATACTATACTTCCTAGAGGAGATGTCCTAGGCAGCCTCTCATAACCCGTTAATAGTAGATTGAATACTTGCATGTGGGGAGGTTCACAACCAATAAGTCACGATCTCATTAACTAGCTCAGCCTAATTTACATTTTCTTTAAGGACAGACCCATAATCACCAAAACTTTTTGATACAGTATGGATTCAAGGACTGGGCAGGAAAAGGACTACACTGTTGTTCCCCATTAAGGGTCCCTTTGTTTGAATTTATGTGTGTTTATAAGGATTTCTAGATGGGAATGAATAACTCAGGACCCATGTGTAATGGAAAATCCACTCATTAGTTATGCTTTATTTTTGAGATGGTGGAACCTGGGAAACATTCCAGCTACCAGACAATAATACTGAATTATTTCCATAATTGTGTATGTTAAAAAATGTTAAAAAAAAATCCCCATTGGCTTGTGTTGAGCCATGAGCTTGAAAACTTACAGCTTTATTTATTTTTCTTTGTAAAAATAAATCATCTAGTTTGAACAATATTTCGAGAAAGCAGGAAACCTTCCTTCCTCTCTGGGTACCCTTTTCTGATTTATGGAAACCACCAGTCAAGTCTCCAGAGCACTAGCTGTACGTGTACATTACACACACTTCTGATTTTTCTAAGCTGTGTCAATATTAACCTGACCAAATGAAGATCAAACTGTCTCTTTTGTTCCTCCCGCTCCTCACATGGGGAGCACAATATGGCTCTTGTCAGAGGTGCTTCATCATTTTGGCTCAAGGAAACTGTCAGTACAGTTTGGGATTCGTTCTTCATGGGCAGATATCCTGATGGGTCTAATGAAGCCTTTCTGCTGACAATTCATTTGCTAAAAATACCCAAGCATCACCAAGTTTAAGTAGTGGAATATGGTTGTGTCCCCTTTGCTATCCACCCAATGAAAGTAGTTTTTTTGAAGTCTAAAAAAAAAAAATCTGTATATCAAGGCACATGCCTCTAACCACTTATGTATGTGTTCTAGCTAGTTTCCATTTGCTCACTGATAAACTTTATGACATTCTTAAATTGGAATATAATAGGGTAAACACCAATCTTAGAGCACACATGCAGAGCCAACAGTCTGTGTGTGCCATTTGTTGCAATCTAAGCTAATTACCAGAAACCCCCTCCTGCAAACAGATACACTCTGGGGTTTGTGGTTTTGTTTTCATTTGGAGATGTCTGTGTGTGGGGGGGATCTCAAGGAATTCATTTTCTGGGAAGGACACTGTATTGTCATGAAAGTTGGTCCCAAGTCACAGAAACTTAATTCAAACTGACTGAAGTCAAGAGAAAGAAAGTCTGAAGGATCTGGGGAATGTTCTCAAAAAAACAAAGACAGAACAAGGGGACAAGTTGGGAGGAGAGCAGGGGTTGCCAGGGATGTGCTTCTCCACTCTCTTCTGGCTTTTTCTCCTCTCCTGTGACCAGCTAGTGTCCTCTGTGTGCTAAGAAACATGAGCCCCTGCAGCTCCAGTGTAGACATTTTGGTTTTAGTCAAGACTCATTCCCTCTTGGTTTCGAGTTTGAAAACCCTGGAGAACAAATTCTGGTTGTTCCCACTTGGGTTGGATGCCTAGCCCTGTGCTAAGAAACAGAGGTAGATTGGAAAGACCACAAAATACACATATGGTACTCATCATGACAAGAGGGATGGGTAAAGAGTCATTTCCTAGAAGAGGAAGCTAAGCAGATCAAAACACAGGTGGGCACCCTGGCTATCAAGCAGAAAGGACTCTTTCTTTCACACACACACACACCTCAGATAATTTCCCAAACCCCCATTTTCTTTCCAACCAAGCCCAGTGGGAGAGAGAGAGAGAGAGAGAGAAAGAGAGAGAGAGAGAGAGAGATACAATGCTTGGAAAGTTAACTTGAGAGAAGTAATTTAGTTAACTTTCATTATTTTCATGGTGGTTTGGACTCTAATTAAGAGAGGTATTATAGGGGCACCTGGGTGGCTCAGTGGTTGAGTCTGCCTTTAGCTCAGATCGTGATCTCAGGGTACTGTGATTGAGTCCTGTGTTGGGCTCCCCACAGGGAACCTGCCTCTCCCTCTGCCTATGTCTGCCTCTCTATGTCTCTCATGCATAAATAAATAAAATCTTTTTTTTTAAAGAGAGGTATTATAAAGAGGAGTGACAAAACAAATCTACAAAAGTGTAAAGCTTATAAAATGAAAGTTATGCTTCATCAATCAAACATGCATAGTACCATCTATTGAACACAGGAAAAAGAGGCCAAGCTTCTTTCACCTTTATCCTTTCAGGTCAATGTGAGGGATCCCCTTTCTGAACTCGAAAGTCTTAAGATGCTCTGATCTTCATTGTACCTGTCAAACTTCCACTGCTATTTGCACCATACATATGAGACACCAAAATGCTTTAAATACAAGTGAGAAATGATCTATACAACCCCTGCCTAAAAGGCAAAGCATATTTGGGACAGGAATTGTATTTATAGGTTATCGTTTTATACAAGAGGTATAGAAGGGGTTTAAGCAAGCCAAATGCTGGGGATGGGGCAGGGGGGTATCTGAATTCATAACAGGTACAAAAGTAGTACCTTTAGACCAGGGTTTCTCAAATTTGGCATTAGGGACATTGTGGCCGGAAAATTCTTTGTTGTGGGAGTTGCTCTGTGTATTTCAGGGTGTTTGGCAACATCCCTGGGCTCTACCCATTAGATGCCAGTAGCAAACTCACCCCAATTGTGACAGGTATGTCTCCAGACATTGCCAAATGTCCCTAAGGGAATGTCCCTAATTAAGAACAACTTTAGAGAATAAGAGTAGGAGAGTCTCCCAAACTTAATAACTCAAGTCACATCCAACTTTTCAAAAACATCTACTGCATAAAGCAAAACATATCGTTAATTCCATCTAGTTTAAGAGGAAGGAGAAAAAAATGGGGTGAAGTCACCTACAGGGATACATTGCACTCATTAGACAAATATTTCCTTTTTCTAATTGGGCAAAAATTTAAAAATTCCCTCAATTGTCTTTTAGTTTAAGCATATCAGTATGCTTATAAAGTAATCAGCATTTTGATTCTTTCAAAGAAAAAGCAGGATGATTTTCTTTAAAAAAAAAAAAAAGCCAGGATTTTACTAAAACATCTACTTCCTGAGGCAAGAAAAGAAAGTTTCTCTCTTGGTATTTTCCAGAGATTTTTTAGTCTAGGAAAATTCTATTAGCCAGGTCAGTTACAGGTAAATAAGGCATTTTTAAACATGAAGCTTGATATTTGGGATTCCTGAAAATGACATACATACTTAATCTTTTAACTCTGTTATGGTAAGTCCCAAATATGATGGGTATTGAGGACAATATTGTGAGTATTCAATGAATGGCTAGCATCGGTGTCTGATAACAGGCTACGTGGAAAAAATTAATCAAAATCCATTTCTGAGCCTGAATTATCCGAACCCATAGTTTTATATCACTGGTTTTATATCACTGAACCCATAGTTTTATATCACTGAACCCAATGGTTTTATATCACTGAACCCATAGTCTTATATCACATAGTTTTATATCACTAAGTTTTATATCTTAAGTTTGGTTGTAACTTAGAGTAATCCAAGGAGCTGCAAAAACAAAAACAAAACCAAAAACAAACAAAACAAAACAAAAAACTCTCAGACCCCACCTTGTGAAATTTAAATTTAATTGGCTTAAGGTAAGGGGGCTGGGCCCCCATATATTTTCCAGCTATTATTCTAATGTGCAATCAAGATGCACAATAGTGGTCTATATTGATATAAAGAAACAATTTTCAACTCATGCCATGTAGACATAGTTTCTATATCATTGGTCCTTGTTTCCATTCTCTAGCCATTGAGTGAACTTGCATAGTCAGTGGGAAAACCCAAATTCCAAAAATATGAGTTCACATCTTATTTGTAAAATAAGTAGTTCTAATTCTCTCCAATGAGCAGATATTAAAATGTGCTTAAAGCATGGATTTTGAAATCTGACAGCCCAGAATTCAAATCCTAGCTCCACACCCTGTTATCTCTGCACCTTTGGGCAAGTTACTGGATCATGCTTAGCTTCAGTTCTTTCATCTGGAAAGTAAGGATAAAACCTGCTTTACAAAACGAGCTAATCTATACAATGCTTAGTGGGGAATCTCTGAGAGTCAACCGACAATACATGGTAGTGTAACAGTGAGGATCAACAGCTACAACTTTTTTTTAATGGTGAATTTATCTGTCAATTAGGCCATAAAAATTATCCATTCTTAGGTAGAGTTTAAAAATTATCTCTTTACCTTATATAAGTTAGAAAGAGTCCTGTTCTAAGATTCTTTTGTTGTAACCCACTGTTTGCATTATGTAAGTTCTGAAATTTCTGATTCAAGGAACTGTCAGGTTAGAGAAAGTGCCTGACCAATTCGCCAGATAGCACAATGGTCCAGCTTGATGGAGAAATGGGTTCTTCTCCAGGTTTTGATTTTCCTGTGTGGTCACAGTAAATTAATGTGTCTTAAACTTTAGGTGCATCACATTCACCTGGAGGGCTTCTGATACACCTGGATTCCACTTCCAGAGTTTCTGATACCATGGATTTGGGGCCAGTCAAGAATCATTGTTTCCAGCAAGCTCCCGGGTCCCGGGTGATGTCAATATGTATGGCTGGCATAGGGACCACACTTGGAGAACCCACCTTGATCCACAGCAAAACACTGCCCCTTTCTAGACCTCAAATTCCTAACCTGAAAAAGGAAGAGTCTATTAAGGTAATAAAACTCATTGCTTCTACTTTCCTTGATTCTCTCTCTTTTTAAAGATTTTATTTATTCTGAAAGACACAGAGAGAGACCGAGATATAGGCAGAGAGAGAAGAGACTCCCTGCGGGGAGCCTGATGAGAGACTCTATCCCAAGACCCTGGGATCATGACCTGTGCCAAAGGCAAACGTTCAACCACTGAGCCACCCAGGTGCTTCTCCTTGATTCTTTAAAAATAAAGACCTATTTTTAGCAGGTCTTCTGCTAAAGAAGCAGACTTCTACTGATGTTTTGTTTGTTTTTAAGATTTTCTTTATTTATTTATTTGAGAGAGAGAAAACAAGAGAGAGCACAAGTGGGGGGAGGGAAAGGTGAAGGGGCTTGATCCTAGGACCCTGGGGATCATGACCTGAGCTGAGGCAGATGCTTAATTGACTGAGTCACTCAGGCACCTCTCTACTTATCTTTTTATGTATAAAAGCTGATAAGATTAGGACAAATAATTGAGTAATTAAAAATTTGGTTAAAGAGGGAAATCTTTTTTTAATTTTTTTTACATTTTTATTTTAATTTTAGTTACAGTGTTATATTACTTGCAGGTACACAATATAGTGATTCAACAATTCCACACATCACCAGGTGCTCATCACAAGTGTACTCCTTAATCCTCATCACCTATTTTCCCCATCCCCTCCACCCACCTCCCCTATGGTAACCATCAGTTTGTTCTCTAAAATTAAAAGTCAACTTCTTGATTTGTCTGTTTTGTTTTCCCTTTGTTCATTTGTTTTGTTTCTTTTTTTTTTTAATTGCAGGTTGTATTTATTTAGAGAGAGAATGTGTGTGTGCACATGAAGAGGAGGAGGGGCAGAGGGAGAGAATCTCAATTCTACTCCACACTGAGCATGTAACCCAATGTGGGGCTTGATTTCATGCCCCTGAGATCATGACCTGAGCCAAAATCAAGAGTGGGATGCTTAATTGACCCATCAAGGGGCACCTCATTTATTTTGTTTCTTAAATTCCATGAATGAAATCCTATGGTATTTGACTTATTTCACTTAGCATTATACTCTCTAGTTTAAACCATGTCGTTACAAACGGCAAGATTTCATTCTTTTTTTAATGTCTGAAAAATATGCCATGTATGTGTGTATATATCTATACCATATCTTCTTTATCCATTCATCAATCAGTGGACACTGGACTGCTTCCATATTCTGGCTATTGTACATAATGCCACTATAGGGGTGCATGTATCCCTTTAGTGTTTTGGTATTTTTGGGTAAATACTCAGTAGTGCGATTCCTGGATTGTAGGGTATTTCCTTTTTTAACTTTTTAAAGAAACTCTATACTGTTTTCCAGAGTGGCTGTACCCAGTTTGCATTCCCACCAACAGTGCAAGAGGGTTCCCCTTTCTCTACATCCTCACCAACACCTGTTGTTTCTTGTGTTGTTGATTTTAGTCATACTGACAGGTGTGAGGTGGTATCTCCTTGTAGTTTTGATTTGCATTTCCCTGAGGATGAGTGATGATGAACATCTTTTCATGTGTCTGTGGGCCATCTGTATGTCTTCTTTGGAGAAATATTTGTTCATGTCTTTTGCCCATTTTTAAATTGGTTCATTTTTTGGTTGTTGAGTTTTAATAAGTTCTTTATATATTTTGGATACGAAACCTTTATTGGATATGTCATTGGCAGATATATTCTCCCATTTCATAGTCTGCCTTTAGTTATGTTGATTATTTCCTTTGTCGTGCAAAGCTTTTTATTTTGATATAATTCCATTAGTTTTTATTTGCTTTTGTATCCCTTGCCTTAGGAGACATCTAGAAAAAAGTTACTAAGGCTGATGTCAAAAGGGTTACTGCCTGTGTTCTATTTTAGGATTTTTATAGTTTCAGATCGTATATTTATGTCTTTAATTAATTTTGAATTTATTTTTGTGTATAGTGTAATAAAGTGGTTTAGTTTTTCTTTCTTTTGCACATTGCTATCCAGTTTTAAAGAGGGAAATTTTAAAAATAAATGTTTTATAATGAAATAAGATCAATTTCATTTGATTTTGAATGTAAGATTATGTATTCATTTTTAATCTCTTCAACTAAGGTAAAGATCTTTTAAAATATTTCTTGAGCCTGAGTCTGTAGGAGCTTCCCATCCTCTTGGTTGCATTATATAAAGTAAAATGTTCAATTTCTAATTTCAGTTTCATTAATGTGGAACAAAACTTAGACATGTGAAATGATTTATTTTATTTAAAGATTTTATTTAGTTATTCATGAGAGACATGGAGGGAGAGGCAGGCTCCTTGCTGGGAGCCTGAGGTGGAACTGGATCCCGGGATTTTGGGATCATGCCCAGAGCCAAAGGCAGAAGCTCAACCACTGAACCACCCAAACCTATTTAAATGCAGACTCCTTCTTCATTGTTACAGTCTCCTCCCAGTTTTACAGCTATACTGCCCTAATTTGAAAGCACATCTCCATTGAGAGTATGTCTCATTTCACTGAGCCTTTCTAAAGCATTGATCTTAGGAAAAAATGGTCTTTCCTACTCCTATTTCAGTTTAAAGTGTGTAATTATATATTAACTAATGCAACTGATATAAACAGGTTTGGAAACAAACACAGCTGATTCCTGGTAAACACTGAATTCAGTTAAAGGGGATGCATGCCCCTGTGCATTCTAGAGAGTTCTCAGTGAGCTTGAAGCATTCAACTGAGGTTATTAGTCGGTATGTATCACAGAGCATGATGGAGAATGCATTTAGTATAGCACATTAGTTAAGGGAAGATCAAGAGGATCAAGAGAGCTTCTATCAGAGGCAAGATGTACAGCTCTACCTCCTCACCCCTCAAAAATAAGGATTTTGAGTCCTAAGACATATTAACCCAGAGCCTCTCACACTTTCATACAAATCACCTGGGAATCTTGTTAAAATGCAGATTCTCAATTAGTAGGTCAGGAACAGGGACTGACATTCTGCATTTCTACAAGATCCCAGGTGATGTCTGTGCTGCTGGTCTGTGGACCACACTTCAAATAGCAAGATATTAACCACTGCTGTTAGGACCTATAAAAGAGGACGGGGTTCATCCTGAAACGAAAAGCAAAAAGGATGATGCTAACAGTGAATCTAGAAGGAAATATTGACTTTCTTAATGTTTTTCTCTCTTTTGAAAAATTAGAAGTCTAGAGAATATAGGATTTATCTAAGTACAGAGCAGGATCCTAATGTGAGAGAGGAAATGATTTCAAACTGAGAATACAGCAAGAGGAAAGTAGTTTGTAAATACATTCTATTAGGCATCAAAGCAAACGTCCTTTGCTTACAGGAAACGAGTTGAACCTTTATAATCAGACACTTTCACCACTGCCAGCACCAGCAAATTTTCAGTCCTCTAAGGACTCAGACACATTCTCTGGGAAAAGGGGTGGCCTGAAGCTGCAAGCTTCTCTTTTTCTATTCTGGTCTTGAATCACTAAGAATCCTCCCACCCTACCTTAGCACACACACACAAACACACACACACTTTGGCTTGCTTTTTGAAACAATTTTTGAATTTTCCTATTTTGATGCCTTTCATTTGCCCTAACTTTAAAATCAGGCCACTGCTAAAGCTTCCTTATTTCTGATACAGCTGTAAAGACAAGTGACCCAGTTCTCCATAGTCTCTGGCTAGCAGGCCCAGGCTCACTTAAGAATGTGCAGTGGCTAGGCTGTGTAGTTTGCAGGTGTCTAGTTTTCCCTAGGGCTTGAGATGTCTACTAGTGAGGCTTGGAGAGCATCCATCTTTCCTGCTTCTGGCTTCTGGCATGTCTCTGGAACACAGTTACTCCTAAGGTGAACCAAATTAGGGAGAAATAGATTTCCAGCAACCACTGATACCTGTGTGTCAAATTAGTTGGTGAAACGGGACCATAGCTGGGGTGGCTTCTATGCCCTCTGAACTGTCTGCTTATCATGGTGCTAAGTGTATTTAAATGAATATATTGTCCAATGAAAACAAATTAAAATTACCAGCATTTCTTACAGTCTGGATAAAATACCTTAAAAATTCAAGGCATATTTTTGACACAGCGTATAAAGTAGTGACCATGGTACTTTATTTTTTATTTTTTATTTTAAATATTTTTTTTAAATTTTTATTTATTTATGATAGTCACAGAGAGAGAAAGCGAGAGAGGCAGAGACATAGGCAGAGGGAGAAGCAGGCTCCATGCACCGGGAGCCCGATGTGGGATTCGATCCCGGGTCTCCAGGATCGCGCCCTGGGCCAAAGGCAGGCGCCAAACCACTGCGCCACCCAGGGATCCCGACCATGGTACTTTAACACTGACCCTCCCAATTAAGAACAGAGATAAGGCTTCTGGACAGCTTTCTGCAACAAGCCTAGCTCTCTACCTGCTAAGGGGGTAAGTGGAGATCTATAAAAATACCTCTCAAGATTGATTGGGAGTTCTTTTTCTCTTCTCCATCTCTGTCACTTATATTGATTTTTTTAAAGTTTTATTTTAAATTCCAGTTAGTTAACATGCAGTGTAATATTAGCTACAGGTGTACAGTATAGTGATTCAACACTTCCATACAACACCTAGTGCTCATCACAAGTACCCACCTTAATCCTCATCACCTGTTTACCCATCCCCCCATCCTCTCCCCTCTGGTAATCACCAGTTTGTTCTCTATAGTTAAGAATCTGCTTCTTTGTTTGCATCTCTCTTTCTCTTTTCCTCCTTTACTCGTTTGTTTCTTAAATTCAAGGACACAATCAACAAAATTGAAAGGAAACCTACAGAATGGGAGAAGATATTTGCAAATGACATATCTGGAAAAGGGTTAGTATTCAAAATATATAAAGAACTTATAAAACTCAAAACCCCCAAAATGAATAATCCAATTGAAAATGGGCAGAAGACATGTATAGACATTTTTGCAAAGAAGATATACAGATGGCCAACAGACAGACAAAAAGATGCTCAAGATCACTGATCATAAGAGAAATACAAATCATTTATATTTTAAGAATTTCTCAAAGTACCTAGGCAGCTGGACAGCTGGGAAAATAACAGTAGTGTCATTTTTCTACCTGCTGAGAGAGACCACTTTTCTACCTGAGTATACCAACAAGTATGGAGGATCCTTGGGAGGGGACAAGAAGCAAGCTTTTTACCTTCTGTGTAGCTGGGTTCAATCTCCTCCAGTACCATCCCAACACACACACACAATAGCACTGCCCCAACATTTGAACAACAGACAGTAAATGTCTTTAAGAACCAAAATGATATTGCTGACCAACAGAGCATGTTCCAAACTAGAAACCTCTGACTTTTTACTTCATTATACAGTTTCTCTGGAATCCTAATAAAACCACATATTTTTCTTTAAATTTTTAAAAAAGATTTATTTTTTTTGAGAGAGAGTGAGGGAGGATGTGCATGCATGGTGGGGGGAGGTAGAGGGAAAAGGGGAGAGAGAATCCCAAGCAGACTCTGTGCTGAACCCAATGGGGTTCAAGCTCACAACCCTGAGATCACAACCTGAGCCAAAACCAAGAGTTGAATGCTTAACTGACTGCATCACTTAGGTGCCCATTTTCTTTAAATTTTTAAGAACCTAAGTGGATAAAGAGATGTTTAAGGTAACTAAATCCTCATCTACTATGCTTTAGGACAATCTTATTAATTCTTAATAATGTCATAGGTCAGATGATCGATTTGTCCTTATCTTTACATAATTTCCTCCCCAGCACTATAAGATATAATGAGTGTTGTTTTGTTCTTTTAGGGTTTTTGTTATTATTAATTTTGTGATGCATAAAATCATTTTTTCTTAAAGCAGTCTGTTTCTAAAAGGCTTTAGGTTTTCTCTTTCTGAAGCACAGGAAGCATTAATGATTGAAATAATCCAGTTGCTAAAAGCTAGTTTGATTATCAAAGAAAAGTGGTTATTGATGTCTCTTATGTAGGGGCTTTAGGTTAAGTAACTATTGAGTAGAATGGCAAATGAAGTCCCGGCATGAGTAAAATGAGTTGTTTTTTCTCTGTTTCCAGATGCTCTCCCTTCTTTCCTCCATCAAAATGAGGGAGTAGGGTAGGTATTTGTATAGGTTCCATTAAGTTGTGATATTCAATGATATAATAATTCTAACATGAAAAATATGTTCAGAAGCTAGGGTCTCCTATCAGGGACAGAAGAGAAGGTAAGTGTTCCACTTTTGATTTCAGCTAAGGTCATGATCTCAGGGTCATGAGATCAAGCCCTGAGTTGGACTCTATGCTGAGCATGGAGCCTGCTTAAGATTCTCTCTGCCCCTCCCACTCATATTTCCCCCCTTCTCTTTCTTTTTTTTTTTTTTAATTTTATTTATTTATGATAGTCACAGAGAGAGAGAGACAGAGACACAGGCAGAGGGAGAAGCAGGCTCCATGCACCGGGAGCCCGACGTGGGATTCGATCCCAGGTCTCCAGGATCGTGCCCTGGGCCAAAGGCAGGCGCTAACCTGCTGCGCCACCCAGGGATCCCCCTCTTTCTGTCTTTGTCTCTAAAAAGAAGAAGAAGAAGAAAAAGAAGAAGAAGAAGAAGAAGAAGAAGAAGAAGAAGAAGAAGAAGAAGAAGAAAAGGTAGTAAAGGCACAAATAAATATTTAAATTTTAAAATGACTGAACTTACATGAGAAAAGATGGGCTAAACCACTGAGCCACCCAGGGATCCCCCTTTTTTTAAATTTAATATCGTCCTTCTTTTAATCACTTCTCATTCTAATCTTTTTTTTTTTATTTTATTTACTTATTCATAAGAGACACAGAGAGAGGCAGATATACAGGCAGAGGGAGAAGCAGGCTTCCTGTGGGGAGCCCAATGTGGGACTCAATCCCAGGACCCCGGGATCACGACCTGAGCTGAAGGCAGATGCTCAACCACTGAGCCACTCAGGTGTCCTCTCCTATTGTAATCTAAGGAGGAAATATCAGAAGCCAGATTTAGATAGTTCATGAAATTATTTTGTAGCCTCAAGGATTAGTAGTGTGTGTGTGTACATGCACACTTGAAAACTTTATAAGATTTATTTATTCATTTATTTTAGAGAAAGAGTGTGCATGGTGGTGGGGGGGCAGGGAGGAGCAAAGGGAGAGGAAGAGAGAGAGAAGCAGACTCCCCACTGAGCATGGAGCCCAACATGGGGTTTGATCTCAGGACCCTGAGTCACAACCTGAGCCAACATCAAGACTCAGATGCCCAACCAACTGAGCCACCGAGGGGTCCCAGCACTTGAAAAATTTTAAGAGAATTTCTCTGTACATTTACTTTCAGAAATAATATAAGCACTGTGGTGGTAAGCACTCAAGAGACTTGGTGTGTGAAAAAAATACACATACTGCAAAGTTAGGAAAAATATTGTATGATGCACCTTATGCCATAGATAATCTCTGGTCTGGTATCTAAAAGAAAGAGGAAGTCGTCATGCTAACTCCTTGAAGAACAAAATGAATAGGAAGTTGCTATGTAATTTATGACTGGCTTGAGCCTTAAGCTTTCCAGTATTTGGATCTGAACATAGCAGCAGAGGAGGTCTAAATGGAAGCATTTATAGCATCACCAACTTCCCAGAACCATAAGCCATCCTACCCTCCACAATGACCCAGAAAAAGTCACATGTGTGGCAAAGCATCATACTTTATGGGAAGAGCATGAAGTGGAAGGTAGAGAGTCTATCCCTATTTCTATTCTCATGACGTTCAGCTGTCATCAAGAGAGGCCTAGGTCTTTTCCTGTGTAGCTGTATCCCTTCTTGATGAGATAAAACTAAGAAACATGCTTATTTGTAGGCTTATTATAAATAGAAGCACAAGGGGAGGGGATACCTTGTACCTTCTCTTCCTTATTTAAAGGTAAGAGTCTATAAGTAAACTGCCAGGTTGATGAGTCTAGGAATTATCAAGCTTTGGTAGGTGGTTGCCTCTAGCCCCATCCTTTCTTGAGAGGGGCACAGATGATCACTCAAACCAAGCTCAATATTGAATCACTGGCAGTGCTTGACTTTACTACTAATATCAGTGAGAGTAGACATTTATATAACTGCTATAGGGCAACCCGTAAGGGTGTAGAGTACAAGACCATACAAAAATATTACAGGTCTCATAGTCAGAAACCTCACCAGGAGCTATATACTTTAGCAACATAGCCTCAGGTACAAATTTACATGCAATAATTCATATTCTACCAAATAAATCCCAGGCAAACAGAGTAATGCAAAAACACATTTCCTGCTGTCAAGAAAATTTCTGGCAAAATTAATCAACCATTCATCCATTCAGGCTCTTTGCATACCCTTTTGTCAAAGAGGGAATACTAAGAGATTTCTTTTCTCTTCCACGCACTCATTTCAATGAATTGAAGAATCCATCAAGCTTGAGTTGATTTATTGAACTGTCTCTTAGCTCAGCAGTACAACTACAGCAAATGAACTGGTAACTTCTCCTAAAACCAGCAGCGATTCGATTCAACAATATCTGATTTCTTTAACTCTTTGTAATTCCAGATTTAACTTATTCTTGCATTTTTAGCCTATGCACCTTGGTTTTCAGTGTATCTCTAAACAGTACAAACTTTAGATAAAATCTTGCACATTTACATGCACTGTTTAGTGTTCTGATGGCAGTAATCAAAGCATACAGATTTTAAGACCTCTTCCTTTAAAGGACTTTAAAAGCACATTGTTATTAGGTAGTTAAAAAACAAAAAAGATTTCTTTAAGGATCTACAGCTTTTCTCTAATGCACACTGTTGGTTCTGGTGGTTAATGTTTAATGTTAACATTGATGACCAGTCACTTTGGTTCAAAGCACTAAAGACACATAAATTTCTTGGTTTTGTATTTATTTTAACCATTCTACCAGGTGAGGAGAATCACTACAAGGAGATATTTAAGGCATAAATTTCGGCGAGAAACCGAACCGATGTTTAAACACAGATTTTCTCACCAAACCTCGTCCACTCAGCCCCATGGAGCCCATTTATCACATACAAGCTTTGCATTTTTCTTTGTAAAGATATATGACCTTTGCCTATTAGATTTCATTAACGGGGCACCATACAAGGCTCCTTTGCACATGGCAGGATAGAAAGCTCAACATCCTCGCCTGAAGGATTTTCGGGAGCAAGCTCATCTTCAATCTTTGTCCCTGGGAGGCACTTTTAACACCTGCCAACCACAGCACTATCATCAGAAAAACATTTAGAGATTTATCTTCGGGCTGGTAATTATAAGAGATAATTTGTTTGGAGTATGGATAAAGTTGGTCTAGCATAAACAAACTAGAGGCTCAAATTACATGACGAACATCATTAACTATTGATTTAACCACTGCGAGTCTGCAAGCTCCGTGACACTCTCTGAATATGGCAGGTTCCTAAGTGACAACTTTGTTCTAAATTTGTTCTAAACCTTCCTGGGGCTTGAGAGCTGTATTTCAGGGCCAATTCAGAGTCATCCTGGCTTTTGTCCTTCTCCTTCTTCCTCTGTGGGCCCAACTCTAGGTAACCTCTGTTTAGAACTCTGAACATTAAGCATTGTAGACCATCACATTTCAGAAGGCAAGGTACTTTGCTTTGGGAAGGTATTTGTAGGGGGAGTTAAAGTCATCATAGGTCACAGGTCACATTTTACCTTTCACAGCCCTTTGTATATGATTTCATCAGAGCCTTACAGTCACCCTTTGAAATGGGGAGAGCTGGCATCTGAGCCCATTTTATAAGGAGGCAACTGAGATATGAAGCAGCAAAGTGTTTAAAGACCTTGACCAAATGACATGAATGGACTCCTTAGGAAATTCCATTATTCTTATCCTCAGGAAAGACAAGTGCTTCAAAGTGCCTCAAGAAACCAAGAGCAAAATTATCTACCTCTCTGCCTTTAAGAAGATACTTGTGGGTACAGAGCTAAGATGTGACTTTGTATATAATCCTATTTTCTGCAAAGAATACCAACTTGCAGGAATGAAATGGGGACCCACAGCTGAAGAGAAAAATCTCATGGGCAAATTTACAGAAGATAGTAAAGTAAATGCTGAAATTTCCTGGTTGGGATACTAGCTGTATTGAACACAGCTCAGTCTTTCAGTGTCTCAAAGTGAAGAATTCTAGCCTCAAGCTCTCAGTTTAAAGTGGTGTCTACTCACTAAGTAATAAGTGATACTACTAATATTCTTTAATGCCATCATTAATAATGGCAACAAAAAATTCCATGAAGTCTTTCCCAAATATAAGCCTATAATTTCTTATCAGAAATCCCTAAAAATATACTTTATAATTCAGATTTTTTTTATTTGGGAAAGGTAATATGATATATGATGCATGCAATGTATAATATATAAGGGCTGCCCCCCCCCAGACACACAAACACAAATATTTATGCAACAAACTGTATATAGTAGGATAAAGACTATAAGTACCAGGTCAGAGTTTGCTATCAAAGATTTTCAAAAACCCTAGGGTTTTTAGAGCTTTCTGGGTTTCAGAATTACAGATGAGGGATCATAGACCTGGACTATTTCTCAATAAAATGTTAAATACTGAATATCCATTGTTCAGTGAAAAGAGCAGAGATCATTTCCAATTACATGCTGAGATAAATATAGAATTAAGCATTAAAAGGTCATCTAGTTGACCACCAACATGAGTCGATTCAAAGGAGAGACCCAAAGGCATTAATGTAAAAGCTCATTAATATAAACTCTACTAATTAATTCAAATGGTGGGCTGCTCAAAATTTACATTTGCTTTCTCAGTGAAAACATTTAGTGGTTCCCAAATGGCAAGAAAAATGTTTTATGTAAAAACAGTTTTTAAAAAAAACCTTTATATGTAATTAAACATTTTTGCAATTAATTAAAATTTTTGCATTTAACTAGGAATCTCTCTTAGCTAGTGACCAAGGTAGATGCCCAAATTTCCTCTCATTATCAGGTTATCTGTTGGCTGATTCAAGCTTTCCATGTTTCTGGAAGTTAGAAAGCTTATTTTAATTTAAAAAATAATCTCTAATTCACATTTTAGTTACTCATGTTGGCTTTTTCTGCATTTATCAAAATTAGTGAAGTTTGAACTTTATACCAAATGAATTCTTTTTCTGGAGCTGGAGCTGTGGATTTCTAGTCAAGCCTTGATGATTCAGGTTATACTCATAAAAATTTTTGAAGTAATCTATGTGCATGATCCAGGATATTCCATTCAGTATGATACATTTGCTGCTCACATACAAATATGGCCTATAGATGAATTGTAGCTATAGGTAGTAATCGGTTTTCCATTAGTTGAGTTTTTGGATCAAATATGTTAACAGTATTAGTTCTCAGGTCCTGAGGATGACCAAAAGTTTGTCAGATAATGTGAATGAGGTAGGGAAAGTGTTCCAATAAAAAACCCAGAGATCAACAAAACAAAACAAAACAAAACAAAACAAAACAAAAAAACCAGAGATCAATTAAAATGTAATGCATTATAAATCTCTGCTATTGCAATTTTGGTTTAGTTGTTCTTCTACCTGTAATTTTCTTCCCCCTCTTCCACACCTGTTGAGACCCTCAACCCGTTCTAAAACAAACTCAAATGATTTCTAGTGGGATTATTTTTATATTTGAAAGACATGACAAGATTTTTCTCTTATATGTCTAATGCATGTAATGCACAGAGATGTTCATGGTAATTCTGTAAGCTAAACTAGATATTTGATATATGCTAGAGATAGATGAGATAAATTGGAGAACATAAGCTGATCTGCCATGATTCGGGTAGATTGTTATTATAAACATAAAGAGGTTAAAGTCATATCATATGTTGTATTTAATGGTTCCTGCTCTATATAAATACAAGCCAACTGAAGTCTTTAATTTTGTGAAGTGGGTTTTGAATTAAATGAGCTTTGTTTTACCATTTCATCGTCTTGCAAAAGCAAAGATAAATACGGAATTTTTAAAAAAGTATTAGTTCTCAACTATCACAAGGCTATGTTTTCCTTTATGTGATTCTTTGCTAAACTACAGTATTATAGTAGGGCTCTCTCCTGATGTTGCTGAGATATGCTTGGTACCATCACAAAAATAGTGTCCTGGAATAGATGCCAGCTAACAGCACCAGCTAGTCACAAACCAGAATCCAGAATCCAGAAAGCATATATATGAACTTAATATGCAACAAGGGTGGTGTTTCAAACTCAGTGGAAAATGAACGTTTTGACTAATAAATTGTGTCAACATAATTGATACCCTTTGGAAAAATGAATGCTAAAATTAAATTCCAGATGGATTAAAGATAGAAATATAAAAACACTGGATTAAAAAAACTACTTGAAAATCAAAGAGATTATCTTATAATACTATATTCAATAGAGTTTAAAATACTAAAATATTCCAAGACCATGAGGCAAAAGACATATATTTGACTACATAAAATTTATTTAAGAACTATGTGTGTGCGTGTGTGTGTGTGTGTGTGTGTGTGTGTTTTAAAGATTTTATTTATTCATGAGAGACACAGAGAGGCAGAGACACAGGCAGAGGGAGAAGCAGGCTCCACACAGGGAGCCTGACGTGGGACTCGATCCCATCTCCAGGATCACACCCTGGGCTGAACGGGGCGCTAAACCGCTGAGCCACCCGGGCTGCCCAAGAACTATGTGTTAACATGTCATAAACAAAGTCAAAGATAAATAATGGACTGGGAAAATTATCTGTAGTACTGTGACAAGGAAATATTAATCTCTAACATACATAACCTTCCAAAAAATCACTAAGAAAAAAGGTAAATAACTCCATTGAAAAATGTCCAAAAGAAATAAACTTGCAATTGAGAAGAGAAAAAAAAGTAAATGGGGGATCCCTGGATGGCTCAGCAGTTTAGCGCCTGCCTTTGGCCCAGGGTGCGATCCTGGAGTCCTGGGATTGAGTCCCATGTCGGGCTCCCGGCATGGAGCCCGCTTCTCTCTCTGCCTGTGTCTCTGCCTCTCTCTCTCTCTATGTCTATCATAAATAAATAAATTTTTAAAAAGTAAATAGTTAATGAATATATAAAAGGCAGTTCAATATCACAAGTCATCAAGGAAAAATCAAATTAAGCAAAAATGAGATACCAGTTTTACTATTGGATGTCAAAATTTTAAAGAGAAATAAAAGTTAGGGCTGCTAAAGATACAGGAAAACTGTTTTTTCAAATAAAGCTGGTAAAAGTATAGATTACAACAATTTTGGAAAATAATCTGACATTATTATTAAAAATAGACATAGCTATGAGTCAATAGTAGTTTGAGAAACTATCCTATAACTATATACATAGTTAACACAGCCTTGTTTTATAGACACAAAAATTTAGAAATAGTCTGACTGTCCCTCTGTGGGGACAATCTCTCCCTGTAATAGGACAGTCATGCCCCATCCAACCATGGAAAGGAATACCAATTGATTTAAAAGACTGAGTTAGATATAGATCTTTCCTTGACATACTGTTAAGAGACCAAAAAAAAGAGAAAATTATGGAATAATGTATATGGTATGATCCTACTGTTAACACTGAGAAAAGCATATATTCCATATATACCTATTTCCATATATATGTCTTTATGTGATTGTGTAACATAGAATTTGTTCATTTTAATTTCACTGGGGCAAGGTAATTGAGGGTGTAGGAGTGCATGTTTCTTTATATATTTCATGCCATTGCTCTTAATAAAAACAAGCATGTATATTTTGTAATTTAAAAACTAGATAAAGGGACTAGAGAATAATAGAAAGAACTATGAGATTGTCTTTGCTCTATACGGTGGAGTCTGGATAACATGCCCAAGTTTGTCTAAGTGCAACCAATAAGCACTTGTGGTTAGGAGAGTTAACTGAGCCGCCTTTAGCAACTCATTTGTTAAACAGTCAGTTCCTTCTGAATGAAACGCAAGTCATTATCTACCCAAACAAGAAAAAAAAACTCTGCAGCTGTGTCTCCTATGCCAAGTTCAGAGCCTGTGTTATTATAGCCATTTATTCAGTTGGTAAACATCTTGTAAGACTTAAACTAGGCAAACCAAACATTCCAAGGTCAAAGCAATAAAAGAAGTTGAAGTTAAAAGTACTAAACGAGTGATTAGGAGAAATTCCTTCTGGAATAAAAGATGGAACCCAGAAGACTTCCATTAGTGGAGAGATACCTCACTGGCAGTGGGCTTGAGAGCAAAGGTCTCAGGACTTGGAGGATTATACAGATGGGCATTTTGTGTGCAACATTGCTATGCCTCTCCACAGCTGTTCCTAATCACTCCTCTTGCCCGCTCAGCTTTAAAACAAAGCAGCCCCCCTACCCATCCTGCTGTAAATCTTGAGGTATGGAATTAAATTTGAATTCGCTGAAACTGTTAACACAGTTTACAAAGACATATCCTAGCATTGTCCTCCAAGTTCCCACAATGTTCCCTGCTTGGTGGATAGTATCTTTCTTTCTTTCCCTATATGCTACTCCTACACCTAGCATGAGCCCCTGTTTGCTTCATCCTGCTTGAGAGAGGCATTCTGACTTGAGAGCTCTCACCACACACTTACCACCACTATGCCTCATCCATGTGCAAGGGCTCCAAACCACTCTGTCTTGGATCTTGTTTGCAGAGAGCAGATCAAAGGATGCTGCCTATAATATGCCTGGATGAATCTCTTTAGTTGGTCCCTTACAGGTGGGTCAGTTTCACATAGATGACGCTGTTCTTCCGGGGAGGTTCACAAGTCAAGCTCCAGACTCTTCCACCAGGTTACCTTCCTAAGAACCTGTAGCCATTGCTTTGGTGAGTCCTGATTTTGGCTTATAGTTCTACCTTCTAGCAAAGAGGAAAACAGTAGTAGGTACCTGTTGCTTTTTGTCTTCTCAGCATCTTTTCTCTCTTTTTGTAAGCAGATCCCTCTCTCTGGCCACAGGAATGGGCAGGTGATCCAAGCTGGACTAATGATAATAGCTTACTCTCACTACCCCAGGTGGCAGGTAAGGGAAGGGGCATGTGTCCCTACAAGTAACAACTAATGTCCTTCTGAGCTTAGGGAGAGAAGCTCTTTGCTCTGATAGTGTCCAGAACAGTTGAGAGCCCCTATGCCCAGAAGGGGAGAATAAGAAACACCCAGAGGGGTACAAAACTAAGAGGTGGAAGACAGTCCACAACTTCATAATATGAGCCAATGAAACCTTTCCCATTCAAAAATTTTATTTATTATTTTAAAATTTATTTTTCTTTACTAGAGTCATATTGGTATTCTGTCTTTAAAACCAGAATCCTGGGATCCCTGGGTGACGCAGCGGTTTAGCACCTGCCTTTGGCCCAGGGCGCGATCCTGGAGACCCGGGATCGAATCCCACGTCGGGCTCCTGGTGCATGGAGCCTGCTTCTCCCTCTGCCTATGTCTCTGCCTCTCTCTCTCTGTGTGTGTGTGTGACTATCATAAATAAATAAAAAAAAATTAAAAAAAAATAAAAAAAAATAAAACCAGAATCCTAATGAATGCAAAAGTTAGGGTCTATGGAATCTTCAATGTGCCAGGAATCATACTAGACTTTTAAACACACATTATCTCAATTTATCTTCCACAATAATCCCATTATCTTTCCCATTTTATAAGGTGAGGAGACTGAGGCTCAGCAGAGACTAGCAACTTGCCTAATGTCATACAGGTAGTCAGAAGAACTTCCCTTCAAATTCAGTTCTATCAACTACAAAGCTCTGCCCTCTGCTTTACTACACAGGTTTCCATAAAAAAGTAAGTTCTTAGATGTGGGAAGAAGATTCTTTAAGGGAAGAAAATCAACCAGTCCCCTTAAGAAATGAATTCTTGAGAGAATTCCTAAAACAGCTGTTCTTAACAATGACAATAAACCCCTGGGTGGTGGAAGGGTAGTGGGATTGTTTGAAGACTCTTTGGTCTTCCTTAATTCCCACCCTTCTCTCTCATACTCTTCACCTGTCTGGTGCTAGGAATGCTGGTCAATGGCCTGATTTTTCATATCACCAGGAAGGCCTTCTTCCCCTAGGATAATGAGAAGGAATCCTGATATTTGAGGAAGTACAAGTTGGCACCAGGATCATAAGTTAAGTGACCTTATGCGCCATGCAGGGCAGGTTTACTTTCACTGGAAAAATATGGAAAGCCACTTAAGGATTTTAAGAAGGGAGCAGGGTATGGTCAGATTTGCAGTTGTTTTTTGTTTTATTTTTTTCTTCATTTGTTTTTATTTAAGTTTGATTTGCCAACATATAGTATAACACCCAGTGCTCATCCCATCAAGTACCCTCCTCAGTGCCCATCACCCAGGCACCCCAACCCCCTGACCACCTCCCCTTCTGCAACCCTTTATTTCCCAGAGTTAACAGTCTCATGATTTGTCTCCCTCTCTAATTTTTCCTCACTCAGTTCCCCTCCTTTCCCTTATAGTCCCTTTCACTGTTTCTTATATTCCCCGTATGAGTGAAACCACATGATGATTGTCCTTCTCCGACTGACTTATTACACTCAGCACAATACCCTCCAGTTCCATCCACATCAAAGCAAATGGTGGGTACTCCTCCTTTCTGATGGCTGAGTAATATTCCATTGTGTATATAGACCACATCTTCTTTATCCATTCATCTGTCGAAGGGCATGATGGCTCCTTCCACAGTTTGGCTATTGTGGACATTGCTGCTATGAACACTGGGGTGCAGGTGTCCCGGCATTTCACTACATCTGTATCTTTGGGAAATACCCAGTAGTGCAATTGCTGAGTCATAGGGTAGCTCTATTTTTAACTTCTTGAGGAACTTCCACACTTTTGAATGTGAAGGGCACTCAGATGATTTGTATTCAAGGTCGAAAGCCAATTACATGTGGATGGCCCCACAAGAGCTCCCTACCAGGGCCACAGCTTGCAGGTTGTGCTCTGAGCCAGAGTATCCAACACCAGGAGAGATGGGCTTTGAAATCCGGTCACTCACAAAGTGACCAACTCACAAAGTCATTTTGCGGGATGGGGCTCTCAGCCGAAGAAAGGGGCCTTACCCTAATTTGCACAAAGCCACCCATGGGCTAGTTTCAGTCCTAATTGCTATATTCTAGAAAAGACAAGACAAGGCACCGAACTAAGTCAGTGGCAATAGGATTAGGGAGAAGAGGACAAGTTCACATTTGCCTCATTGAGTTTGAGGTCCTGATGTGAAAACCAAGAGAGCTGTATGATACCCTTCACAAGATATCTTTATGTGCCTAGATATTAATTAAAGGCTGGATCTAAAAATACAATTTAGACATTGCTAATAGTCTCTGCTGCAAAACGGGAAAGGCACAGACGTGCGTTGTTATTTACTGAGCTGTACTAGGAAGCAAGTAGAAAGTTCAAGGAAGAAATGATTAATGTTCAACAGAAGGTCCCTGCTGGATCAATTTGCCAAGCTTATTGGCTCCACACATTAGACCACCTAAATGTAAACCCATAACGTACACATAATGCAAAAGTTGAACTTTCCTCCTGCCTCCCAAATAGCCTCTTCTCATGCACTCTGCTAAACAGTCTGGATGGATACAAACAGCTGTTCTTTGCAAGAATGCTAGATATTCTTCACTGACAGATGGCAGCAATTCCCTAGGGTGTCTACACACACACATACACACACATACACACACACACAGAAACCTTAGTAAGGTCAATAACACTGATATTCATTAATGGAGTTACTAAAATTTAGAGTCAGGAGAAAGGCCTGGGATTAAAAACCTAAGTTTGTGTTTCTTCTGGGCTCAATGCCAATGGATTTTATTTTGGAAAGTTGCTGTGAATAAAAATGCTTTCCATTTTATATTTCGTTTTTAAAGAGTAAGCCATCATTTGTCACAGGTCAGTGATTATTCCTTGTACTTTAGATTCTCCTCTGCCCTTGTCACAGAAAGCAGAAGAACTTTAGATCTGTGTCTCCTTGGGAACACACCTGAGAAATCCCTGGTGGAATGTGGCAAAACATTGGTTGTTTAAATCACCATCTTTGAAAAAGTCTCTTGTAAAAAATATTATTACTAGAAATTCTTACTGATCCCTCCAGACTCCAGCCCAAATGAATAACTAAATAGATTTGGCTAGATAGTCAAGAAAATACGAATATCCAGATCATATTCTTTACAAACCTCAATTAATAAAAAAAATAGTGGTGGTTTTGAAACAGTGGACTTTTCTCCTACTCAAGTGAAATGTAGAGAACTATCAAATCAAGACCTTAAGGGAAAAAAATTTTTCTCTGAAAATTTCTCTCTCCTCAAGAGAGGTGGATTGGTTGGATTCTTTCTAGAATCATGTAAATTTAGAATTCAACTGAGAACAAAGTTAAATGGTGAGTTTGAGATACGCCCTAAAGGCCACTTAGTTCAATCACCCACGCAATTATTAAATTTGTTCTACCTCATTCTGCCAAGTGGTTATGAACGCTTGTGCAGATGGGAAAGTTGTCACCAATGCAGCTGGCTCAGTCCACCTTTGGATAGGTCTATTGGACAGAGGTAAATTTTCTTTTTAAACCTTTTCTTATTTGCTTTGGATCTCCAAATAGAATGTTGACAACAACAAGGAAGATCTGAGTGCTTACAACAGGCAGTCATTGCTTTGAACATATAGCATGGGTTAATTTATTACTCAGAATAATCCTTTGGACAGGTTAATATCGATATTAATATCTTCCCCAATCTACAAGAGGGAGAAGACTGAGGCACAGAAAAGTTAAATAACTTTCCCAAGATCACATGCTTTAAAAGTGATAATTGAGGATTTGGAGGCAGGCATACTGACTCCAGAGTCCAATAACCAAACGATTGGGCTGCTGAATCTTTGAGAGTACTTGAAGAGAGTCATTGGGCCTCCTCAGAAAGTTCTAGTGAAAAAAGACAACTGTAGCTTTTGACATCATCTAATGAAACATTTAGATCCATTAATGCTAAAGAAAGTGTTACTTTAAAAAAAATTTTATTCATTTACTTGAAAGAGAGAGAGAGACATCAAGAATGGGGAGGAGAGGGAGAAGCAGACTCCCTATGAGAGGGAGCCTGATGCGGGGCTTGATCCCAGGACCCTGGGATCATGACCTGAGCCAAAGGCAGACCCTTAAGCAACTGAGCTATCCAGGCACCCCTGAAAGTGTTACTTTTTAAAAGATACGTTTTTACATATATTTCTTACTAAAGGATGCAATTAAACCGAACCTACAAAATTACATTAGAACTGAGAGCAATCTGTTTATATAAACCTATGTTTGGGCAGCAACGAAATAAAAGCACTCTTATTCTCTCTCATGAGTTAATAAGGAACTTTACAAAATAGATGATTCAAGAGTTCTCCATTCTGGATGGTTAGAAGTCCTGAGAGTTCTTTCTGAATAATGACCACCGTGCCTCTCTGTGCTCACCTCTCCCCTGAGATTTTGATCCAAATGGCAAGGGGTAGACCCAAGCACCAGTAGTGTTTTAAAGCTGCCTCAGTGATTCCAATGTGACATCAGGGTTGAGAATCATGGATCAGTGACTAGTCATGTTTCAGATTGCAAACCTATAAAAGGTCACGTGGCCATTAACAGGCAAAAGATAGAATTGGAACTCGAGTGTCATGACTCAAGAATCTGGAATTGTTCCCAACATGCGCTATTGCCAGCCACTCTTCCTAATACCAAATTCCTTAAGAAAAAAAAAAGCCAGCCCTTTGCAGTGGGAAGGACGCACATGTGAATGAATATGCAGGGAAGCTAGCTTCTGGATTGACCCAAGTTGGGACTACAGAAGACCTGCTGATCTGGCAAAGAGAAAGCAGACTAACAGGCCAGTCCCAGACACATTACCATGACCCCTGTCAACTTTCACTCTTTTACTCATGAATTAAAATGTCCCAAGACATTCCAGCCTTACTGTTTACAGAGAAACACTCTAGCATATCCTAATGAATCGTGAACTTTTCTCTTCATGCAGGCAAACATGACCATATTTCTTTTTAAGTACTTTTAAGTAGTTCTAACAGTAACTCAGCTTCTTGCCAGATTTTAGAAGCCAAACCCCTCTTGTTATTTCCTTCCATTGAATGCTTGAAGCACTATCCCAGCAGGTCATATACTTGCCTTCAATTTGACCAATTGTGTAGGACATTTCATAAATCGATTACTTTGGTTCTTAAAATCCTGTTAAAGATTTATGTCATTCCTTCTCATTCCTTTTTTTACCTCAGTATGTATCTTGCTTTATTCATTCAAGTATTTATTAGATATTTATTGAAGGCCCTCTGTATTCCCTGGCCCTGATTTATTTTTCTTCAATGCACTTTTGAAAACCTGAATTCATATTGTATGTCTAATTGTTTCCTTTGTTGTCCATCTCCCCTGCCCCCAACAGAATGTCAGCTCCAAGATGATGAGGGAACTTTGTCGCATTCATACTCTATCCCTGATACCTGAAATACTGGGGGCCCGTGGTAGATGCCCAATGGATATTAAAGGAATTAACAAATGAGTGAGTGAGTGAGTGACTGACTGACTGACTGAATGGATGGATGAGAAAATGAATGGATGTGACAAATGAGAGGATGGATGGATGGATGGATGGATGGATGGATGGATGGACAGATGGGTGAGTGAATACCAAGTGCCAGACTACGGCGATATAAAAAATGTGTCGAGCTTCCTGCCCACGGGAGTCTGCAGCCTTACTGCAGCTAAGCATACACAATGCGGAACCATCTTGTAGAGGTATGAACAAAGAGCACTGGGAACAGCGGGGACAGAATCTGGAAACCTCTCTGGAGAAGTCAGAGAAAACCCCCTCACAAAGCGAATACTTGTGATGCGATGCAAAGGAGGGCAGGACTCTGCGCAGTGGCCAAGCCGGGCCCGACATTTATGATGGGAAGAACAGAGAGCACAGGACAGGACTCTGAGCAGTGAGTAGATAGAAATTGAGATTTCAGAATATTCCAAACAGAGTTCATCGACAGACTGAGGCCCAACAGTGACTTCACTGTTCTGTGATGGTAAAACATCCACTTTGGCTGAAACCAGATTATCGATGTCAAGAATAGACCTCATGAGGCAGGGCTGGCTAACATACAGAGGTCATCTTTGGTTCATTTGTATTTTAATGACCTGGGATAGTTTTCTTCACTTCTCTGTCCTCAGTTCCCTTAGCTGTAAAAGGAGGATAAGGAAATAGTAACGACTTCATCGAGTCACTGTAAGGAATAAGTGAATTAACTTATCTGAGGCACTAGCCAAGCCATTGGTCAGTTCTGCTAGAAGGTGCCACGTGCATTCCTAAGAAATCCCAGTGCAAAATCGCACAGTGAAAACCAGAGTTTATTGGAGGAGCAGGGATGGGGCACCACTCTCAACTTCATCAGTGACACACTTATAAAGAGAGGAACCCAATAAAAATGGCAGCATGGTTGTGCACATATGAGGTGGTCAATAAATACTATAATAAATAGGACACTTACCTTGAAAAACATCTAAAGTCTTGCTTCTAGAAATGGGCATTGTTGCAGCTTGAGTTCCTATATTTGAAATTGGACCAAACGCCCTAAAATCAGACATGGATAGATGTGGTTCATCATGGCTGTGAACACAGGTAGGAGGCAGGTGTTTGGTGTGAGTGTGTGTGTGTGTGTACATGCATGCACACTTGTGCATTTTGTATGATTCCAGCAAAGCTCTGATAAGTGCTATTTTCTCTGTCTACTCAGTGTTTCTCAAGGACAAAATTGTGCACAATCACATCTGAAGTTTGCGTCGTGCTCAAAACTGGTTCCTAATATATTCTTCACATTTTCCAAACTGGCCTTATGGAACTGACCAAAAGTGTTCAATGAGGAATAGCTGTGACAAAAACTTTTAGAGCTCCATAATATTATTTTAGGCATCAACCAGCTGACAACATAAATCTCTTTAACAACTTGGGAAGACTCCCTTGCCTGTACACACCCCCACCCCCAGCCTCTGAACCCAGTGAAAGTAGCTGCGGAACAAGTTGCGGTTTTGAATTTGTGTCCATTTCTTATCACTCAGTGTCCCTCAACCCAAAAAAAACTGAGAAACCACTTTAGAATAATATGCTAAATACAAAATGTAATTTCATTTAAAAATAATGAAATACCCCAACAACTGCTGGCTTGCTATTTCACTTATAACTTGAGCAGATACTATCGAGCTGTAGGGTAAAAGGGGTTTTAAAGAATTTTCAAGAAAATTTTCAAGAAAAAAAGGAAAGACTTCTAGAATTAACTTTTTTTTTTTTAGTACATACATTGAAAAACTAAAGTTCTCAACTAATAAAAATCTTCTAAGACCTGAAGTCCCATACTCCAAAATTTGGGAGGGAACTGGCTTAAGGTGTGCAGAGGAGATCTGGCTAAAAAGTACTTTAAAAAACTGATCACGTTGTAGGTGCCTGGGTGGCTCAGAGGTAGAGCATCTGCCTTTGGCTCAGGGCATGATCCCGGGGTCCTGGGATTGAGTCCCACAACAGCTTCCCTGCATGGAGCCTGCTTCTCCCTCTGCTTGTGTCTCTGCCTCTTTCTCTGTGTCTCATGAATAAATCAACCAAATCTTAAGAAAAAAAACAAAAAACAAACAAAAAAAAGAAACCCAGCCCCTGGAGGCTTCCCGCTTCGCTCGCCCGCCAGAGGGCGCCACTGCCCCATCCTTCCCCGCCGCTGGGGCTCCTCCAGTTCTCCCCAGGCCTTTGCAGGCTCCCTCCACCCTCGAGACAGCTGCATTCTCTTTGCCGACACAGGCGGGGTTTTTGGTGGGGTTTTTTGTTTGTTTTAAAAATCTCCTTAGATATCCAATATTTTCGGCCGAGTTTACGTCCCGAGGGAGGACTCCTCAGAATCTGGCAAAGGTACTAGGAGGAGGGAAACCCAGATCGCTAAAGCGGAGGAACGATTGCCATGGAAACAAAACGGATGCGAGAGGGCCCTGGGGGGCGTCCGGCGCTATTTCCCCCCAGTGATACTGAATCTGTAGTATCTGCAGTGTTTCTCAGGGCTGGATTAGCCAGCTCAGGCAAAGTGTGTAATCGGTATTAATCTCCCAGAATGTCCCTGCTACCGCCTATCAATCTGCATAAATGTTACCACAAAACTTTAGGAAGAAATGCTATTCAGAGCAAATGATGCATCAAATTCAAACAGGCCATCAAGATTGCTAATGGATTTTAATAGCAGCTATTACAGCATAATAGTATTTTCCCAACAGCTGTTTGTTGATACAATTCTCAGTTTACAGGACCTTTATGTCCAATCCCAGGAGATGGCCCACCATTCATTTATAATCATTTGATTCCACCTACAAACAAATGCTACTTTATTTGCATTTGGAGGCTGTGAATGGTCTGTAGATTTGACCCACTCCCACCTCGTTCAACGAAACCAGCAGCGAATATTACAGAGTAATTAATATTTAGATGTACTAACTACTGCCAGAATAAATACTGTCAACTGGTGAACTCAAAGAGGTTTTTTTTATTGATTGCTTGGCTACAATTCTAATGATGCTAATTGTCAAAAACAGCCTTTTATTCTTATGTCAATGAGTAATGGCCTCAATGAGAATTAAGACTGAAATTTTTGAAACTAAAGGACACATAAACCATCCTGAGTTTTCTGCTGGAGATGACTCACATTCAAAAATGCCACTAAGGGATCCCTGGGTGGCGCAGTGGTTTGGCGCTTGCCTTTGGCCCAGGGCGCGATCCTGGAGACCCGGGATCGAATCCCACGTCGGGCTCCCGGTGCATGGAGCCTGCTTCTCCCTCTGCCTGTGTCTCTGCCTCTCTCTATCTCTCTGTGACTATCATAAATAAATAAAAATTTAAAAAAAAATCAAAAATGCCACTAAATCGCAGCCAGAGGGAAGCCCTTGTTCTGCAGCAATGATTGTGATAAGAATCGAGGTGAGGGAGAATGTATCTGGGAAACTTAAAGCTTTGTTTCTTGTGGAATGATGGAGAGATTATGGCATTGAAAATAAATATTAGTTCACAAGTTCACAAAGAATCACCTAAGGAATGCGTTTAAAATGTGAATCCCTGGCTCATGCCCCAGAGATTTGAGGCTGGGCCCAGGAATTCACATTTTAACAAGAACTCCAGGGAATTCTGGTGCCAGTTATCCTCGGACCACAGTTTGAGAAAAGCTGGGGAAAAAAAGCACCAGGTTATAAGACTAATTCATCTCCAGATTCTTAACGCAGCTTTGGGCTTTAATGATTTCAGAAGTAAATGTTTTAAAAAGCACATAAAACATCGTGTGAAAGTTTATTTTATTCCTTTTATGCTTACTTAGTTCTGCAGTTTTGAAAAAAAAAAGTTTTTAATTATAGATCTTTTTCCCTTAAGGTAATATGTACAAATTTCAATCAGGAAATTATTTTTTTAAAATTTTATTTATTTATTTATTCATGAGAGACACAGAGAAAGAGGAGAGACACAGGCAGAGAGAGGAAGAGAAAACAGGTTCCATGCAGGGAGCCTGATGTGGGACTCCATCCTGGAACCCCAGGATCACACCCTGGGCGGAAGGTGGCGCTAAACTGCTGAGCCATCCGGGTTCCCCAATCAGGAGATTAAATGAAAATATAAAGCTTCAAGATTACTCAACATTTACAAAACTACATAGGTGTAAAAGAAAGGAAAATAATTGTACTTCCAAATGTAGCTCTTTACGTTGATAGAATTTATGCTTCTCACACCATTAATATGTATAACTGTACCAAAGCTTCGGGGGCAAACTGTATGGAACTTCTCTACACGCTGGTTTGATGAAACTAAGAAGTGGAACTGAACTCTCTGTCCTGTCCAGCCAGTACTGGTTTGGTTTCAGAGGAATTACATGGGTTTACAGCCTGGCAGGTGCTGGGGATGATCCTGGATCAGTAATACAGAGAGTTGTAGAAGAATGGAGTGGGAATCACTAGGAGCAGAAATGATGGCTCTGCTGAGTCCAGGTATTTGGAAAGGATGCAGGCACCTGACGCTCCATAGAACTTTACAACCTCCCAATAGCACTTTCACCCACATTATATTTGTCCCATTTTACAGATGAGAAGGCTGATCCCTGAGGGTTTTTCTGTGATCTGTCCAGAAAGAAAAAAAAAATCACAGGTAACAAATCGCTGAGATCTCAAAGCCAAGGCTCTGACCCTTCTCTATGCCACACTCACCCTTGACCAGGGGTCCAGTCCCAGCAGTGAAGCCAGGAAGGCCTCAGAAAGTTCAGGAAGGAGCAGATCCGAAGGTGGCAAACAAACAGGGACAAGAACTGTAAGGCCTGCCATGCTCCAGAGCAAGGCCCAGAGCTGGGGAAGCAGACCAGATGGGAAGAACAAGCTCCTTTTAGCTAGAGGTGGCTGAACTGACCGGAGAGCTCTTGGCTGCAGAGGCCCTGATCCTTACCTCTTTGTCTGGGTCTCCCTCCCTGGAGACATCATGGAAACAGTGCTTTGGAAGCCTGCCTCTGTCACAGAGTTCTTGTGTGACTGTGAAGTCATCACTGCATCTCTTTGACTTTGAGGTACGTCCTTGATACAACTAACATAATAATAATTACCTTTCAGAGTTGTTATGGCTTTTAAATAACTTAATTAAAATGACGTACTTGGCTAAGAGCTGGCCCCTTGGATCTAATCAGGTCCCTTGTGCAGAAGTGGAGCTAGCTTCCTCCTCCCTGGTGGGAGCCTGCTGACGTCACTGCAGCCTTAGCAGCTGCGCATAGTAGGCTCTCCATACATTTTTCTGAATGGATGAATGAATGAATGGATGTCCAGGACCAACTCATACTCTCCCCATGGCATGCCAGCTACTTCCCTGGGGTCCTTATTTCTACTAATGGTATAATTTTTCTTTCCTCATCATCCAGGGCAGAGATTTCAGAGTTAACCTCTATAATATCTTCCACCATATCAGTACCAAGATCATTCTTCTTTTGTGTGACCATTGGTTTCCTTTTGACTAAAAATTCTAGTTTGTATGCTTATGCATTCTGCCCCAAACTATCGAAATAACCTAACTGCTCTTCCTGCCATCTCTATACTGGGCAAGCTGCATCCAGCTTAATCTTCATAAATCTTACCTTGACTTTATTCCACATCATGATGGTGCCCTACCTCCCCCACCCTCAACTCCCATTATGTTCTTCCAGACTTACTCTGCTTCAACCAAACTGAACATTCTGGCTTCCCAAACACAGTGTGGGTTAACCACATCCTTGCCTAGCAAGAAACTTTTACATGTTAAGACTCAGTAGAGGTTTGTTGAATTTAATCAAACCAAATTGAATTGCTTGAATCCTTATGCTCAAAATTGAATATGAATCAGAAGCCTCAGTGGGGCAGTGTTGACTTGCTCAGACCTTACTCATTCCTTCTGCCATCAGCCCTATCTTCTATAGGACCCCCCCCCCGCCCCTTTGCTCAGGAGATAAAATACATAGACTGCTTCAGAGTAGAAAGTAATTTTTTTTTCAAAAATATGGAACGCTTCACGAATTTGCATGTCATCCTTGTGCAGAGGCCATGCTAATCTCTGTATCGTTCCAATTTTAGTATATGTGCTGCTGAAGGGAGCACGAGAGTAGAAGGTATTACCAGGGAGAAGATATGAGTCTGCAGGGAGCAGTAGCTTATAGTTGTACAGGTCACACAAATCTCATATATTAAAGTGGTATTTTTATTAAAACTGCAAAAATTCACCATCCATACCATCTCAAATCTATGTTTGGAGTCTTTAACCCCCAAATGAACTAAAGATTCAGCCTATCAAATTTGTGGGTACTCTCATTTTGTAGACCTGAGCTGGGTGTAATTTTATCCTCAGGCATTGAAGAACAGAGTCAAATGATTGATTTTTCTCTTTTGCTGGAAAGGTTTTTTGTTGTTGCTGTCATTTTTTATCTTAGACATTTTGGTTTTGGTCACTAGGTGGCTCTAAATTTCCATTGGAAGATAAAAATCTAGAAAACATTAACAAAAATATGCCCTTCTCACCAAACACTTTAAAAATATTTCTTTCAACAATTTTGACTTGAGAATAAAGTTAAAAAAACAAACATAAGCTCCAAAAACAGCAATATATTTGTCCATCTACCTTATCTAGCTTTTGAAATACATCATTTATAACTTTATATGAAAAGCTATTATATCAGTTATAGGGGCAATTTAAAAATGATTCATAAACTATTATTTAAATAATGTTACTTTGAGCTGTATTATATTATGTATCCCCTGTGGTCAAACAATTGAGCCCTATCATATTTACAGGGAGACTTCAAATTATTGTCATATAATTTTAATTGCTTTAAAATCTTTCCTAATCATACATTAACAACCCCTGAAAGATCTGGAACAAATTCCAAAATCATTTTTAAGGTTGTTAACTTTAAACAAAATGAAACTATTAGAACAAAGATCTTTAAGGCACTCTGGAAATCGCCATATTAGTGTTGTTGGGAAAAGTGATTTATTGTCCTAAATTTTCTTCATCCATTGAAAAATGCTGCATTTGAGTTCTATAAGGATTTAATGTGTTTCCACATCTTTAATGGCAATACTCTCATTATCTCATCATAATGTGTACTAAGGGGCACCTGGGTGGCTCAGTCGGTTGAGCATCTAACTCCTGGTTTCAGCTCAGGTCATGATCTCAGGGTCATGACCTCAGGGTCTTGAGATTGAGCCTCGGTATGCATTGCGCTTGCCCTCAACATGGAGTCTGCAAAAGACTCTTTTCTGCCCTCCCTCCCCCTCTGCTTTCTCTGCTCATGCTTCTGTACTTTCTCTCTCAAATAATTTTTTTAAATGTGTGTTAATACAGAAAGAAGTCATCCAAAGTCATCGCCAGATAACCTATTAATAACAAAACTGGGGATCCCTGGGTGGCGCAGCAGTTTGGCGCCTGCCTTTGGCCCAGGGTGCGATCCTGGAGACCCGGGATCGAATCCCACGTCAGGCTCCCGGTGCATGGAGCCTGTTTCTTCCTCTGCCTGTGTCTCTGCCTCTCTCTCTCTCTCTGTGTGTGACTATCATATATAAATAAAAAAAAATTAAAAAAAAATAACAAAACTGGGAGTGGCAGGTGGAGAAATGTGAGGAGAGAGTCCCTATAACTGGAAATAATCTAGATGTCTGCTTGGCTTGAGCTTTCTGGAGGAGGCCCATCTTTAAAATTCATATTTAGTACCTAGGTGTTCTACATCAATCTGCAGATTCCACGAATGTTAGTTCCATCTCTTAACAAATTTAGAAAGAGTTTGTGTGATGCTTGTGGTCATTTTACTCCCATCTCCTGGCCCGCCCATGACAAAACTCCAAGTTTCCTCATTTTTTTTTTTTGATGTGTTCAAAATACAGGCTATATGGAGTGACTTTGCCTCCTTTAATACTGACTCTTGTATGTAGGTGTAGGTGTAGGTGTAGGTAGGTGTAGTGTAGGTGTAGGTATACAGCAGCTTAAAGACAATACAGTATCAGATTGAGCACCATGAGCTCCACTGCAGACATGTGGGAAGCCCACATGGATACACTGGTCTCCCAGCAGTTTGGCAATCTTGTTCCAGGCAAAACACATAAAGCACTTTCTGTTACAACATTAACAGAGCAGCAAACACTGGGCATTCACTTTCTGATTTGCAATTTTTTTTTAATTGATAAAATAGCCTATGTGACATACCTAGTCACCTCTATCTGGTCTACCACGAGCCTCTTTCTTCTCCACCTGAATAACTACTATCAAGCCTACTTGAGGGCTTGCTTATCTCAAGGGATTTGAAGATTGAATTCTTCTTCTGCCAGGGTACTATTATAGTATAAGGATAAGCACCCAGGCCACCTGGGTTTGAAGCCCAGTTAAGTCACTCATTGGTTATGAGTTCTTGAGCAAGTTACTTAATTTCAGTTTCTTTATCAAACAGGATAATAATATGAATACAGGCCTCATAGAGCTATGTGAAGTTTTAAAAATATATATATTTTATTTATTTATTTATTTGAGAGAGAGACAGCACAAACAGGGAGAGGTGCAGAGGGAGAGGGAGAAACAGACTCCCCCTCTCCACTGAGCAGGAAGCCCCATGTGGGGCTCCGTTCTGGGACTCCAGGATCAGATCTGAGCCAAAGGCAGATACTTAACCACTGAGCCACCCAGGTGTGCAAGCTGAGTGAAGTTTAAACAAGTTACCTGAGGAGGACTTAGTACAGTGCCTGCTGTACTGTAAGCCATGTAGGTGTTGGTAAATTATGTAGGAAGTTCAGGAAGCTAAGTGAGCTGACATAAATGTTAGCCATTCTTCTGGAAGTGCTCACCCAAAGTCCAAATTAAATGTGGTCCCTCTCTACTCTCTCCCAGAGAAAACCCAATCATAACACTTAGCACAGGAACCAGAAATCCACAGTTGATTTGCCCAGTTCCTCCAATGGACTGTCATGGGGCAAAAACGATAAACAGGTGAAGTTTCATATCCCCCATCCCCAATACTGAAGTGTGATCTCTTTAGCTTCCCCACCTCCCTTACTTTCTCTAAGGAGTGAATGATTGAAAACCTCATTGGTAGCTACTGGAGAAGAGCAGTTGGGGTGAAGTGTGTGTTGCATGTTACAGCAGAGATGGGATATGCTGGGGGTCCTAGAATGGATGAAGAGAACACTGAAGGGGAAGATGGGACAGGGCCAGAGAAGCAGATAGCATGGGAAAGAGGAAGATTTCTTCTGTGGTTACATAGTGAGTGGTGTCCATGAGTCAAGGAACAGGAGAAGAAAGGACACATCAGTGAGTTGCAACAGGCTGTGTACTTGGAGTACGTTACATAGTTCGAGAGATATACCAAGGAAGGGAGTTCTTGTTTGGACTAGGCTTCACCAGAAGGACCTGTGGATATCAATTTCATAAAGTTTACAAGATTACATGTTAGGCAAGTGTAGGGTCAGTTCCTCACTCATTAATATCATTTATTCACTGGTCGACTGGGCAAATATTTATGAACAATTTCTCTGTGTCAGGCACTGATCATATGATAACAAACAAGAAAGATTATGCCACTGCTTTCATGGAGTCACATTTTAGTGCACAGAGACAGAGAGCAAGTAAATCAATCAATCAAAAAGATAATTTCTAATAATGGCAAAACACCCAGTAATATGTGATGGGAAATATCAGGATGAGGCAAAAGGGAGGTTTAAATGGGGAAGTCTGGCAGGTGATACGATGACATATGAGTGCCATTCTTGAATGATGAGAAATGGCTAGGTCCTTCAAATTGTGAGGTCAGATTATTCCAGAAAAAAGAACCAGCAAGTGCAAAGGGCTTGGGATCAACCCTGTGGATTAGAGAAACAGAGGAATGGCTGGAGTGGCAGCAGCCAAGACAGCAAATGGAAGATGTCAGCGGCAGGAAGGTCTACAGGATGCAGAGCTTTGTGGGTCACAGATATGAGCTTGGATTTTATTCAGAGAGTGACTGGAACCTACTATAGATTTAAAGTTGCAGGTCAATTTAAAATCTATGCTTATATTTGAGTTTTATACAAATGACTCCAGTCATTATGTAGAGATGGGGCGGCAGACTGGTAGGAGCAGGGAGACCAGTTAGGTTACTGCATTGGCCAGGGTGAGAGGTGGTGGCTGGGCCCAGGCCTTTTGGTGTTGGACAAGCCATGGCTTGGCTTCCATGAGATATTCTATTCTTAAGTGAAATATAAGTTGATAACAGAGATTTTTGTTTCATTCACCATTCTGCTGCCAGTATCTAGAATAGAACTTGCATATAGAAGACACTTACTAAATGCCATTGAAGGAATTTATCTACGGCAAAAAGAATGGTGCAGCACAGAGCTAGGGAAAAAGTCAAAAATTCTGTTTAGGATTGTTAAATATGAGATGCCTACTGGACATTTCAATGGAGATGTCAAGTAGGCAAAGTAGAGATACAGGTTTTGAGCTCAGGGGCAGATGAACATTTGGGGATCCTTGACATATGATTGCCTAGAGTGGAGACTGATTTTGTCTCCTACTCCCTGCTGCTTCTACTGAACTCTCTTCCTTCTCCTCTCCTATTATGCAGAACTTTAAAGATTCATCAGCTTTCTCTGTGTGACTTACACAGTCCTTCATGAGTCTTCAAGTGAATACAGCCTACCCAGCACAACTCTAGCAGTGATACAAAAACCCAGCCAAGGGAAGTGAATTTGGGCTCCTGTATTCACTCAGACCACTGTTCCACTCCTTGTCAGGGCCTTCGCTACTCCCTTCCTCCCTGACTTCCCAGAGCTCTCGGTTCCTCACTTAGGCTCCTGAAAGAGCAAAAACAGCTGGAGGTAATGATAAATTGGACCTTGCATTAGTTCTTGTGTGATTTAAGGACTACTGTCCAGCTACAGCATCACAGTGACAGATCAGAGGAGGTCTTGCCCCCATCCAGATCCACCAGCCATGCCGGTCAACCCAACATTGCTGCCTGCAGAGCAGGATCACACAGGCATGGTTCTCCTGGGATTGCTGTTCATACTCTAGACTTGAACTAGCATCTTGGTGTGAATGACTCCTAAATCTCTACCTCCAGCCCACACTTCTCATTTCTTCTCAGGCTTTCTACTTTCCTTGGGCTTGCAAAGGAAATTGAAGTTAAAGTCATCTTAGAAAACACTCACTTCAGGGACACCTGAGTGGCTCTGTGGTTTAGTGCCTGCCTTTGGCCTGGGGTGTGATCCTGGGGTCCCGGGACTGAATCCCACATCGGGCTCCCTACAGGGAGCCTGCTTCTCCCTCTGCCTGTGTCTCTGCCTCTCTCTCTCTCTCTCTCTCTCTCTCTCTCTCTTTCTCTGTGTGTGTGTGTTTGTGTGTATATCTCTCAAGAATAAATAAATGAAATCTTTAAAAAAAAAAAAAAGAAAAGACTCACTTCAGAAAAATAAAATGTGTAACTCAACTTGCCCTACTCTGACCACTTCCTCTAAATTTATCATCTATGTTTGGATCTCCCTACGATTTAATCATAGACCACTGGACATTTGTGTGGTGTAACACTCTGCATGGATTTTATGCTTTAAAAAAAGAACTTGTAAATCTTTACTTTGCATAATTCCTACTACCAAAAACATTTCACTTTGGCAACCATTTTAAATACAGAAATAATACATGCTTGCTTTCACAAGTCAAATCTTCCAAAGCTGTTTAATATGAATTATTTATCTCAGCATTCAGTAAAGACAGTTTGAAGTCCTACTATATTTGAGCACTCTTCTAGGAGTGAGAGCTACAGAAGTGGACAAAGCCCCTACTCAAGGTAAAGCTCATGCTGGCCAGAGGACAGACACAGACCATAGTAAGGTCACATGGGGGCAAGTGTGATGAAGAAAATGAAGGTGGGATCGGGCTGAGGGATTATTAGCAAGGTGGCAGCATGGGAGTGGTTATTTTAAACAGAGCGGTCAAGGATGGGGTTAGGTAATATTTTTTTTTTAAGATTTTATTTATTCATGAGAGACACAGTGAGAATGAGAGAGAGAGAGGCAGAGACATAGGCAGAGGGAAAGCAGGCTCCACGCAGGGAGCCCGACGTGGCACCCGCACCCGATCCCAGATCTCATAACTTGGGCCAAAGGTGGCGCTAAACCACTGAGCCACGCGGGCTGCCTGGGCTGCCTGGGTTAGGCAATACTAAGCAGAGTCCTGAATGGCTGTAAAATATATACATCAAACAGTTTGTGGCAAATCGCATTATTTTTAAAGCCTGTTAAGTGTCCATTCAGCAAATTGACTTTCAGAAAATTCAGTGAGAGCCAGAAAACAGGAAAACCAAACCTAAATGTCATCCTGGCTGGAAGAGACCCAAGAATCTGCTAATACATTCTGTTTTTATTTCCAATCATTTCCGGAGGGGAGAAGCCACCAGACTCCTTGCACTGCCCGCAAAGGCCACAGACCACTCAGGTGTGCTTTGCAGACTATGCTGAGAGAGGAAGGAAAAGCCGCTCCAGCTTACTTGATTAAACAGCAGTGCAAACACTCACTTTGTGATAAGGACAATACAAACAGCATGCAACTCAGTGGGCTCATTAAGATGCTTCCAGTATCCTGACTTCAAAAACAAAGCAACATTGCAGCAAATCAGACACACAAGGAGTCAGAGAACAGAGCACTTGGTGCAACATGCATTGCCTTTTAACCCGTGAATCCCTGATCCTCATTCCTGGCTTTAGACCAGGTGGTCCACTGGAAAAGGCTTTCCCCCTGCTCCCCAGCTGCTGAAGAACAAGACATTCTTGTCTGTCATTTGTTGTTTTCACTCGATTCTGGTGCCAAAAGTGAATGCTCTTTCCTGTGTGGACACCAGTGCTCATTACAGACAGAAGCTAGAGTTGCCATGGCTGCTTAGCTCCTGGTATGAAGGTACCCTCCGAGGAATAGATTCTTCAGTTCAATGCTCACGATCATCTTGTCAAAAATATTGATTTTGCTTTAAAAAAATTAAACAATCTGAACAAATCTGAAAGCATAGCGAGATAGGGGTAGAGCTTACTCAACCTCTAGTTAGTTCAGATGTAGCCTTGAGACCCTGGGAACTGTTTCCGAGTTCTAGCAAATTCTTAAAGGCAAACCAAAGACAGCCCCTGCGACTGTGCAAACGTCTTCTCCCCTGGGGAAGGCTAAATGCCACTTTTGATGATGTAAGTTATTGACAGGTAGCCACGCAAGGATTCCAAAATCTAGGTGGCTCTCACCAAAGGTGGGAAGTGGGGGCAAGTCACATTTTGCTCTTTTCCATTAACTGGAAAAGTTCATCTTTGCTCCAAAACCTTCCCTTCTGGGAAAAGGAACAATTTATGTTAAGAAACAAAAATCAAATCAAGTCAGCAATACAATTTCTTAAATCAGAATGTATTACCTGATATCCTATCACCTTCACCTACTTTCTATTATTTTAAGCACATACTTATTTCTCATCAATTTTCCTTTCTTTTCTTTTTAAAGGTATGTTTTATTTTATTTTAATTAATTAATGTATTTTAAGTAATCTCTGTACCCCATGTAGGGCTCAAACTCACAACCCTGAGATCGAGAGTCATGTGCTCTATGGATTGAGCCAGCGAGGTGCCCCCAAGCTAATTTGACTTTCACACAGTGGTCTTCTGTCGTCACTGTAAGAATTCACCCAGCTCAAGAAAAAATTCTGAATTAATATAGGTACCAATTGAGAAAGAATGAAATAGACAGCTCACCGTACCCACAAACCGTACCCACTGAAGAAAGAGAAATCTTTCTGAACCCTGGGAGGTTACCAGAATGAAAAACTGGAAGAAAAACTGATCTATGTTGAACAATCTATTCTTTATCCATGTCGTCTGGCTTCCTAATTGTCCCACATTCACCCAGTGGGTCACACCACACACAAACGAATATACCTTATATAAATATGTGCAATAATAACTCAGAACCTCTTGTTCCCTGCTACCATGTTACAACTGGTGGGTAAAGGGAATTTAACAAGGAAACTTACTTAGGAGACCCTGTGTGTTAATTAATTTTGTTAAAAAATAACCCTAGGGAAAGAAAGTGGGAAGCAACTGATGGGAGAAAGCAAGTACAGAAACGGGAATTATGAAGAGAAGGGGTGAACGTAAACCAGACAAAATGACTGGTTAGAAGACAGCAGATCTATTTTAAGTCTGCAGGGCTAGGAAGGGACAAATATTCTAAACTTAATTAGATTGTCTCAAATAATAACTAGGTTATCTACTTGAAAACTCGGGCAGAAAAGAGAGAAAGGAATAGGCTTACTTCTCTAAATCAGAGAGAAATTAAGAAAAAAAATTTTTAGGTTAAAAATGGAGGGCCCAGGAAGTTGCCTGGGTGGCTCAGTGGTTGAGCATCTGCCTTCGGCTCAAGTCGTGATCCCAGGGTCCTGGATCAAGTCCCACATCAGGCTCCCTACAGGGAGCCTGCTTCTCCCTCTGCCTATGTCTCTGCCTCTCTGTGTCTGTCATGAATAAATAAATAAAATCTTTAAAAAAAGAAAAAGAAATGGGGAGAACTAGGTTCTCCTGATTTATTAAAAAAAAAAAAAAATGGAGGGACCAAGGGCACCTGGGTGGCTCAGTCAGTTAAATGTCTCCCTTTGGCTCAGGTCATGATCCCAGGGTCCTGGGATCAAGCCCCTCATTAGGCTCCCTGCTCAGCTGGGAGTCTGCTTCTTGCTCTCCATCTGACCCTCTCCTCCCCCACTCTCTCTCTCTCTCAAATTAATAAAATATTTTTAAAACTAAAAATTAAAAATAAATTAATTAATCAAAATGGAGGGGCCAGATGGGATCTAGTGCTTGTGGGGAATGAAGAGATTGCAGATTTTAGAGACAGAAGAACACCAGTTCAAGTTTGTCATCAGCTGTGAGTGACATTTTTTGTCCTTGAGCCTCAATGTCTTCATCTGTAAAATGAGCATGTTAATTTCTCCTCTACAGAGAGGTTATAAGAAACAGAAAGAATTTATGTCAAGTTTTTGGTACTCTGTGATCACTCAGTGAATTATAAAACAATACTTCAGTCCAAAGAGGAAGAAATAGTCTTTCTGTCACTTGCCAAATAGAGATGAGTAGGATCAGACAGAAAATCATGTTTACATGGGGGAAAGATGGCCTTGTTCACTAAGCACCATGTGAAAGACCAGAGGACTAAGAAGAGAGGTCTCAGGACATGCGAGCTATAGATGAAAGCATCCAGCTAGAATGCACCTCTTCGCAGTGACAAAGAGGAGCATCATTATCCAGGCCATCTTCTACTTTGCCATTTTAAAAAGCATTTTCTTCCTCTCCCCATATTTCAGGTTTGCAAGGATGACATTATCTCTACATTCTTCCTTGAACTCCTGAAGCTTCCTTAGGTGTAAACTTGGTTTTGTATCATCTCATTGCAGGCAAATCCTCCTAGGTCTTTTATCTTCTGGAAAATGCAGAGGGACTGCTCGCCTGGTCTTCAGGTCAGTGACACAAGTCCATTTCTGAAATAAGCTCTCACTCCTGGCTCCGCCCAGCACCAGGTCCTACCACATCTGCTGTGACTGTCATCATTCTACCAACCCGATTACCTCCCTTCCTAAGGCACATTCCTAGCCCTACCTGCTCTTACTTCCTCTTGAAAAACTCAAATCAGCTTTCCGGGTACCAGGTTTTCAAAGAGACAAGAATTTCACTTTTAAACACTGTTTCTTCACAACTATGAAAAACAGCCTCCAGTGTCCCAGGGCAATCAACTCATGAGAAAAAAATTAATAACACGGTAAACAGAAATGAAACATTGATTCGGTAGAATATATAGGGCTGTTTTATGAGGAGTACAATGACGTAAATAACCAGAATGGATTCATAAACAACTCCTTTCGTGACTTTCAGAAGCTTAGTCCTGATTAATGGCCAAAACTACTAGGATCTCTGTTATTCAAGTCATTGTTTTCTCTGACTTCTTCAAAGTGATGGACTGAAGACTCCCCCAGTAATCAACAATGATTATGACTGAATACAATTCCCTTTTTGTAATCAAATACAACTTATAGTTATTGACATATAAAATTATAACACTAGCATATAGGACTTTAAAAGAAATGTTAAGGAGTTCCAGAAAGTGATATTGATTTTAACAAGAGAATCAAATTTTTATTTTTCTGCTACTGCTTACAAATATCTATAATTTCCATATGGTTCACTCTTTTTATTTTCTTACTCTTGTTAATCAATGATTAACAGCATTCTAAAGATGGAAAGACTTTAATGGCACCTGGATTATCTCTCAAACTAACACTGGAATATATCACACATCATATCTGTGATAGTAATCTATCCTTTCTTTGAATGTCCCCAATAATTAGACACCTCACTTTTTTATAAGGGAACCAGAATAATTAATTCATTGTAATTGTTAGATAGTTCTAGTAGTATAAAAGGACTTCCAAAAATGGAGTGATTCTGGGACTTTCTACACTGTTGGCTTCAGTTCTGTTTCCTGGAGTAACTTCCTGTCTCTATAAAGTTTTTTGTATGATTAAGAATCATCAAACTTTCCTTTGAATTCCCTTTCTTATTGTCAGCATTCACTGAAAAGGAGCCTGGATCTTTCTTCCACTCAGCTGAGATTCTCGGCACTTGTAGACTATTCCTCTTAGGCCTGGGTTCCCCATCTGGGGCTGCACTGCTATCCAGCCAGCTTTCTGCAGGGCTCTTCTCTTTCTTCTCTGCCCCATGGCCCCTGGGATTGCAAACTGCTGAGCCATGAGAGTGTGAGGAGAAGAGAAGCAGGAAGCAGGCAGAGGACAAACAAGGAAATGCAATGACCCCAGACATCTGGGACTGCCAGGGACAAAGGATCAGGGAAAGATTTCAGGGACCTTTAGGCAAGTGGGAAAGGGTCTCTCTGGAGATAAGCATGGGAATAAAAAATGTTCAAGTTTCTTAGGTGAGTCAAGGCTGAGGACCAGTGCTGTAGGCCATTGGTCTACAGTGCTTTTGAACAGAGGACCGAGCTGATCCAACCTCTCTTAGAGATAGTTAGCATTCCCTTAGGGCAGAAACGCAGCCTTTTACCCCACAGAAAGACACAGGAAAACAAATTCAACAAATTAACTCTTGGTATGGATCATTGTCTCTTAAAGTCTAAAAAGACCAATTGTCTCTGGTTTGATAGGAGACAGTCTGGAAGGCATTGAATGTCTACTGATGTAGAAAAAGAAGTCTCCAAATTGGAGCACAACTGGAACAATGAGACGGTGAGAGGTGGGGGAGATCAACTTGGAGCAAGCTCAATATAGCAAAGTGGTTTGATGAGGACTTCTGGATTGCACAGGGCTGGGTTCTGAGGCTTAACCCAAATGTCTACCACCTGGGTGAACCTGGATGATTAGATGATGGTTTTCACCTCTGAGCCTCAGGTTCCTCATCCATAAAGTGGAGTAATAGTATGAACTACTTTGCAAAGCCTGGGTGGCCCAGTCAGCTAAGCGTCTGACTCTTGATTTTGGTTTGGGTCATGAGATTGAGTCTTATGTCAGGCTCCAAGTTGGGCATGGAACAGGCTTAAGATTCCCTCTCCCCCTCTCCCTCTGCTTCTGCCCATTCTCCCCCTCCAAAAATTAAAAAAAAAAATAGACCTACTGTTCTGGGTTATTAAAGGAATAAATTATTTATTCTATGTGCTTAGAACAATGTCTGGCTTAACATATGTGGCAGAGAATTGAGAGATGGCATGAAGTCAAATTTAAGGAACATCAGATGTTATTTTGATTATTAGGTTTCACTGCTTGGACATGACCTGATTTGTCCTTACTGGAGCCCTCAACAAATTGAGCTATTAACAAAGGAATTTCTGGTTCTGGGCTAAGGCTGAGTATCACGGCTCTAAAGTTCCTTTCCTGTTGACTTCTTGAGCTTTCCAGCTGTGTCACCAGTTACCATAAATAAAGTTTTAATATTTCTTCAGTGGTTCATTCTCACTTTTGAAGACACTATTTTATATGATTATACTTTTTAAAAACCTGAGAAGAACAGATGTCAATAAAATATAAAATCAATGTAGACTCACATTTTCTGGAGAGACAATTCTCATGTTCACAGGAAACACTTTAGAATATGCACAAGAGAATAAATGACAGAGTGAAAAGCCTAGAAAAATATTTTTCAGATATCATCATAATGTTATTTTTGTCACTTGGTAAAGGACTGAAAAACAGCAGTTACTTCTGCATAATCCAACCTGCAGGATTAAGATTCTTTGGGGGAAAGACTGAGATCTTTAAATGTATAGTTTTCTTCCAAAATCCAGGTTCTATTTTGCAAGATAGCAAAGCCTTTCTTCAAGACAAATTGTCTATCAAACATCTTTGTTATGGAATGGACTTTCGGGGAAATTTCCAGTTGTTCATCTTTAGTTACCACAGCTCTCAAAAATGCTTCACTTTAACGGGAAGTTTTAGGATCTCATATATATTCTTGTGGAAGGAAAGAGTTGTGGTCTGGACTCTGTAAGGTCTTTATATTCATGAGAAACTATAAGGTAAAGAAATCTCCATGACAGGAATCTGCAACATTGTCCCTAGTGCTCATAAATACTCCACTGTATTGTCTGAAATGACTTATCTCAGTCCTGACTGTGGGCTCAGATTTACTGTACAGTTCATCAACTTCTCAGCATGATGGATAATGAATGTTTCATTTACATCGCTAATTGCCAAGCCATGGTTCCCGCAACCTTTAACCCGTATGCTTTATCCCATTATCACCATATGTCAATATAATTGCATTTAACATTCCAAATGATAAACTTTCTTCTCTACAGAGAAATATTTTTCACAAAGAAATCATATGAGGGCCACTGATAAAATGCAGGTCTATTACAGGAAATGACAAAAACTAATCCCTAAGAATAGGTAGATTCTGGTAACTACTCAACTTCATTTTTGGACAAGGAGCCTTGATTTCATTGTTAGGAAAAGTAATGGTATTTTCTCAATGAATTATCTTTGTTAGTCTCTAATTCAATAAATGCATAAAAAGACATGCCAAAAGTGGCACAATTAAACTTTCAGGCCTATGTAGTATCCAAAAAAAGAAAGAAGAAAGAAGAAAGAAAAGAAAGAAAGAAAGAAAGAAAGAGAAAAAGAAAAAATAGAAAGCTTTAAAAAAACTAGTTAGTGATAACTACATGATCCAATTATATTTTCTATCTTTATCTTTTCCTGATTATTAGCCAGTAAATAAATCATAAAATAGGCCCCACCACCATGAATTTGGAATCATACAAATTTGTAGAAAGGAGTGAAGTCTATCAAAAAACAAAACTCCTAAACTGGAAGAAAAGTTGCAAGACCATTTCTTGGGGCCATCTGTGTCTAAGATTTATTTAAAACCAAGGCATGAGGTGAAGCTAAAAAAAAAAGCTGGGTTTTTTTCTTTTTTAGGCCTGAGCAGTTGTTGGCACAGAGATAGCACAGAGAATGCTACAGTGGAGTCAGCTTACAGGGGCATCAGGAGTCATCTGTGAAGGGATCTGTCAGCCACTCAGACTACACTGCAAAGCTGGGGTGTGCTTGCCACCCTGACCTCCATGTCTGCATCTCAGTAAATGGTCTTTACCTCCACCAAATCTTTATACTGCACACCTGAGACTCACCCACGACATATCTTTTCTCACTCGTCACCATGGCCAGTCCATCAACAAACCCTAATTCATCATAACTCAGAAGTATGTCTTCAATTTGTTTCCTACTGCTCCGCTGCTCCCTGTCTTATTTCAAGTCATTGTCACTTCTCCCCTGGCCTAGGAGCTCTTACTTTCTTCCCATTGATTCTTTGCAATGTCCCCTCCTTTATAGTCCTCCAATGGCTTATACTATAATTGGAATAAAATCCAAACTGTTTTCTCTAGCCTGAGAGGTGCTGTGTGATCTGACCCTGGCCACCTCTCTAGCCATCCCACACTCACTGTGATCCATTCGATCCTAATGGGTGTTCTGCTACTTTCCTGAAGGTGTCAATCTATTTCCTACTCCAGAGCCTTCTACTGCTATTCCTTTTGCTTACACACTTAACCCTAGTCTTCTTCTATAGTGTACTCTTGATTTATAAGCTTAAAAATTACATTTCCAAGGAAGCTTTGCACAACCTCCCCATCTAATGTAAATTAGGTTATGTTATTTAGGTTATGTTATTATTGTACTTTCTGAGAGCAGCACCCTATATTTTTCTCCATAGCATTTACATTAGTTTGCAATACACATTTATTTGTGTGATTCCTTAATGTCTAGCTCTCTCACTAGACTGAATGCTCCACAGGATAAGAACTGTGTGTATTTGCTTTCCCTCTATCCCTACTGCTTAGCATACAGTACAGATGAAGGTGCTAGTTAAAATATCTCAATGTTCCATCTTTTACCTTGCTGGACTCTATAATACCCTATAACTGAGGTAGACAGCAAAGAAAACGGAGATGCTGGGGTCAGGGTATAGGTAGGCAAGATAATCAGAAAATATTTCCGGTTCCTCAGAGGAGAAGTAAACTAGAAGAACTTCTAGAAAGGGATAGAATGAGTGAAACAATGTCCTTTATTGGGGGAAACATTTGGTATTTTTTATCATTTTAGAGAAGCAGTAAAGTACTTAAGAGCATGAATTCTTGGGTACCTGGGGGCTCAGTCAGTTAAACATCTGCCTTCAGCTCAGGTCATGATCCTGGGGTTCTGGGATTGAACCCTGCTAGGCAGGGAGTCTGCTTCTCCCTCTCCCTCTGCCTGCCACTCTGGCTGCTTGTTTGTGTTTTCTCTCTCTCTCTGTCAAACAAATAAATGAAATCTTAAAAAAAAAGTATGAATTCTGGGGCCAGATTCTGCTCCTTCATATTTATATGGTTTGAGGAAAGTTCTTATTCTCTCTGTTCTTCATCTTCTTTATTTGAAAAATGGAAATAGCAATAGTACTTCTTCCCAGAGTTGTTACCAGGATTAAATGAGTTAATTGTTCTAAGACGCATCTAAAAGTACCTGTTCATGTGCTAAGTTCTCTAGATGTATGTTATGTAAAAACAAAACATTGGAGTTACAAGCAGTATAACTTGGTTTGGAGATATTTTCTTGGGTTCTTCTGATTTTCATCCTAATTAATTATAACACATATTTAGTGTCTCAATAAGCACCGAGACCAATAAGCAAAGAGCTAATCTACTATGAGTCCTAGCAGCAATGTGTCTCCAGATTAAATATCCATTCCTATAAACTCCTACCATCAGCTACACATTGCATCCACTATTTTTCTGAGTAGTCAATGCACCAAAGCCTACTGAACATCTTGATGGCTGAGATGAGTTACATGGTAGAATGAGGACCAGATCCGAAACTAGAAGTCTTGGCTTTTAACTGTAACCCTGCTATTACACAGCTGTGTGACCTCAGCTAAGACCCCTCTTGGCCCCACAAATTACCTATCTTATATTTCATTGGTATATTTTAAAATGCCTAAAGCAGTGCACGTAGGTATTGTACTGATTCAACAGAAAGGCACAGAGCCAGAAACAAAGTAGGCACTTACTGAACATCAGCTATATCTGGTTATGCATTCCTTAACCAGCAGTCCTGTGACCTTTGAGGTCTGTTCAGGGAGGTCAACAAAATGATGTGTTGAGGGCCTGGTATGTGGCAGGCACTTCAGGAATAGCTTTATAAAGGTTACCTCATTTGTTGCTGCCTGCAGTCCAGTGATATAAGTACTATCATTCTATGCACTCAGGGAAGAAATAGAGCAAGGATTTGTGAGACCCAGAAGCCTGCAACATCATGGGAAGTTCCTGACTTAAGTTCAGGGTATGCTGACATCTGTCATTTGTCACCTCAAATGCTGGCACATGTTTCAAGGAGTGAAAGAAATAAGAGGGACCAGTGACTATCAACTGAGGCCACACGTCTGGTGTATCTGAGATGACTGGTGTCACTGGAAACAGCAAGATGAAAATATAACATCTGAATGATGTGTTTTTGCACACTTTTTAGCCCCTTTAAGTACCCCATACACAAACACAAGATAACTACTTTATAAAGTGACACTGAGCCCCTGCTTCCTCCTCAGAAATTCTTATAGAATTTTTTTAAATTTATGATAGTCACACACACACACACACACACACAGAGAGAGAGAGAGAGAGAGAGAGAGAGAGAGGCAGAGACATAGGCAGAGAGAGAAGCAGGTTCCATGCACTGGGAGCCCGACATGGGATTCGATCCCTGGTCTCCAGGATCGCGCCCTGGGCCAAAAGGCAGGCGCTAAACCACTGCGCCACCCAGGGATCCCTCTCCTCAGAAATTCTTAATGGCCTTGACTTCCTTTGCTCATTTCCATGCCTCCTAACCTCCCAGAATTCACTGCCCATTCTCTGGGATCCCATGATCTGTCTGGCCCCCTTGGATTTATCCTCATGGAGCCTGGATTCCTTATCCTGGCTCAGTCCCTGCCCTGTATTTGTCTTTTACTTTTGCATCTCAAGGAGAGGTACACTGCTGCCATCTTGGGACATCAACAAGCCTTGTCCGATGCCTACCGTCTGCTCATGGGGAAGGACATTAGAACATAAATTGATGTATTCTGTATAAGGTAAGTAGGAAAATTGACCCTGTGGTGGATGTTTATTTGACAATGATTCAGGGTTTGAAATGTAGTCACTAAGCCAGCATTACCAAGGAGAAAGAGAAATAGGCAAGAAAATCTTGATGGTTTCACAGGACATATATAACAAATCAAACTGAACCCTGTGTTGACCATGAGGTGGGCAAGCAGGGGAGGTATGAGAACCATGGTTACAAGGTCAGGATCCTGGCCCTGCCACCTGAACTCTGTATCTGTGACCAAGCCTTTCATTTGCTCTAGCCTCCACTTTCTAACCTGTGAAACAAAGACATCGGAACATTTGGTCTCTCAGGCTGCTCTGAGGCCAACATTCTCCCTGTATGTAGCCATATTCATTTTGAATATTTAGCTCCTACCTCCCTACTGTGGCCTTTCTACATTGATAGAATAACATTTTCCATTTGGTTCAAGAACTGAATATGGGGGCACCTGGGTGCTTCAATGGGTTAAGCCTTGGGCTCAGGTCATTATCTCAGGGTCCTGGGATTCAGTCCCACATCCAGGTCTCTGCTCAGTGGGGGAGTCTGCTTCTCCCTCTCCCCATGCTCCTCTACCCTGCTCATGCGCATGCTCTCTCTCTAATAAATAAATGGAATCTTAGAAAAAAGTCCAAATATGTTCATCCTATTGCCCAATGCTTGACTTACTTTTTCCTGAAGTACTGGCCCAAGGCATCGATAAACCTCTATAACAAGTCTCAGGACCTTCCCAGGGCTGTATTTGATAGCACATGGCATGATGTTTAAGGAGAAAATGATCTAATTGCTATCATCCTAAGTGTCTTCATACACACTGAAATTCATTTTTTACTTTTATGCCCATTTTCAATACTTGAAAATGTCATTCCACTTAATGTCCACCCAATAGATTTTTTTTTAACCTGGAAAAACTCAATGTTACATGCAGTTATGGGAATTTAATTACGTATTCTCTCTTCCACATCCATATGTAAATGGTTTTAGTTTTAAATAATCACTGTTGGAACCAGAAAACTCCTGAGGGACACCATTGACATTTTACAATCTGAAGATGATTGAGTCCTTTATCTCTCTCCTCTGTTTCCTTCCAGTGTAAAGTTGAAATGCTTAGCCTTGCACTAAGGCTCTCTAGGACCTCACCTCTCTGCAGCCTTTTGTCTTATTTGTCATCACCATCAGCACGCTCTCAATGAGCTAACGCAGAATCTCTCTAATTCCTAATTCCCCAGACATGTCAATCATACATTATACCCTCTGCCCAAGAGGCTCTTCTTCATCTCCTAAATCTTGAATGGTGTAAAGTTTTTAATAAATAGAATATCTTACCTCATGCCAAATAGGGACACTATGGGATTCTCTATCACACAAAATAGCCCACACTGAAATACAACTTGATTACCAAAGGTTTAGATAAATTTATGGGCTGCAAGAGCCACAGGAGAAATGCTTTCAAGGCTTGGGGTGTGGGGTAAAGACAGAAAACACCTTCTGTTATCCTATATAATACACTTCATTTCTCTTTCCATCCATACTTCTCCAAGGGTAAGCCAAAGAAGGGGAAAGAAAGATAAAGGAAAAACAGAGAGAAACAGAGAATAGATGGCTGGTTGTAGAAAATACTTTGACAATTCAGCATGGCAACTACAGCATTCTGCTGTGATTCCCATAGCCACTGAGTGACTTGAACACTTGTTTTCACAACATCAAACACACTTTTTACAGAATCAATGCAGCACCAATCCCTTAAGGTAACCTCCATCCATTCCATTCTAACAGTGTTCCTCAGAATTTGAGCAAATCCCGCTGGTCACTTATCTCAACTCTGAGATGTCTTTATCCCCTTCATTAATTGGGAGAAATAGGGCACTCTTGTGAGCCACTTTTGAGGTACACTCTGGCAATAAAGCATTTACAAAGAGCTACTCAGGACTCGCCGCTAAGAGCTGTGCTTGTGGCTGTGTGCATGCCAGAGTGTGCCTCTCTCTCTCTTTGACCTATTATTGCAGATTTAAAAACAAGCATGTTTTCAAATGGCACTACGAGCTGCCAATGATGTATCACCATCATATCTCATTATTCTCCACTAAATGTGATAATAATGTGATCTGTTAACATAAAAAAAGTTTGACTTCACAAAAGCAGCTGGAAATGGACAACCACAATATGCATAAATCTAACTCCTACCATCGGCTACACACTGCTTGACACATATTGTTAGAAGCACCTCGCATTTGCAAGTTCTCTCTTAAGCAAAATACTTGCATTAGGTCTCAGCTGGGGTTGTGCACCAGGCAGTTGGGGAAATATTCAATTCTCAGTGGAAGCCAGAATTTGAATTCTCTCATCTTTTAGGAATCATTTACCAGGTTTGGAGAGTATCCAGGCTGCTCAGGTGCTCCGACCGATTTCTTCAAGTTCCATCCCTCTTTGTTCATTGATGGTCTGATGAATGAGGTTATCTTTAAACTGATGTTTATAGGGAAGGAAAAAAAGAACCTGAACTGATGCCAACAGCAGAGATTCAAAGAAATATTAGATTTAAGTTCAGCTTGGTCAAAAGAAATAAGGATACAAAAAACTTTGAGAAATCACTGTCTCCGTCTCCATGAGGCACAGTCAACAGCAGGGCTCATTTCAGGAATCTCCATCCGTCAGAATTACACTGATGAGCCCAGAGTCATGAGATTAATTTTCCTAATCCTGGCACTAGCTTCTGGCCATCTTAGACTTCTTTCTTGACACACATTAGCTTCTAGCCTTTGCTTCCCTGTCTTTATGTTTATGCCCGATACAGGACTTTCAATCCTCTCTTCTCTCTGTTGCTTTGACCTTCTCCACAAGAACAACACTGACCTTCAAGTCTGTTTCCATCCCCACTATTAACCTGTGTGCCCACACTTGTATTTACTATCTTCAACGGACACTGCCTATTGGCTCTATCACCTTCGATTAATCTTAGGTATTTAAAATTCAAAACATTCCAACTCAAAGTCATTATCTTCTCTTTCTTTTTCCTCCTAGACTTGCTCCTCTGCCTTTATTACTGACTGCACTTAACAGCATGGTCCTCAATGGAGTCATGCAAATTAGAAACCCAGGGGCTCTTTGCGGTACATGGGTGCAAGGCCTGAGGGGAGACAGTCGCCAAAGTCACAGAAGGATGACTGATTACTCCCCTGGATGGAGGTTTTGCTCCTGAGCCTTCAAAGTCCTCTGGGCAAGACCATAGATACTCCCTGTCCTCCGGGATACTCTGTATCCCCTTTCTCTACCAAGGAGTCACTGAATGTGCTACATCTGAGAATTCCAGTTAGGAATTCACACTTTTTATTTGTCCTATCAATTTTTTAAACTCAATGAAAACTTCTTTCTCCAAAATTCTACTTCCAAATTACTCATTGTTACATTGTTTTGACATACTATATCACTTTCTTTGTTCCAGCTACTCTTAATCTTACGTCACCAAAGTGTTTTTTTATTCTTATTATTATTAGATTGTGTTGTTTTATTACTTATCTACTATTATCTTATTGTCTTTAGTACCAATTTATTCAATGTGGTATACAATTAATCTTATTGGTGACTTTAAAAAATTTGGTCACTTGCCATGTTTACTATCTTTTCAGTATATATTTCACTTTTTCTTCTTGCTAATTTCTGTTCTTAAAGATTTAATAACTTATTTTACAGAGAGAGACGCAGCATGAATGAGAGGGGCAAATGGAGAGGGAGAGAGAATCTCAATCAGACTAAGCACAGAGCCGGAGGCAGGGCTTGATCCAACTACCCTGAGATCACTACCTGAGCCAAAACCAAGAGTCAGAAGCTTAACCAATTGTACCACCCAGGCGCCCCTGTTCATTTCTTTTTTGAGGCAGAAAATTCCACACAGCTCACACTCTCATCCCTTTTTCTCTTTAACCACAGGCATTGCTTTGGTCCAGAGCTTCTGCAGCTGCAGAGTGGCCCCCTGATGGCACCATCTAGCAACACCGTCCCCACAGACTCCCCCCTCAGCACTCCAGGCTTCCCCAGCTCAGGAGATAGCCAGGTCTAGTCATGTGGTGCCCAAGACCCTTCACAGCCCATTCTCCTGATCTACTCACCTCGGACTACAACTTTCTACTCTTCCTGTCCTCAGCAACCCTGGCTTCTTGTCATCTGTAGTCACCATGCTTTCTCTTTCACACATGGCCTCACAACATTTTCCATCTAGGATGTCTGCTGCCCCTTTTTCCACTTGGCTCTTCTTCTTCTTCATCTTTCAAGACTCTTCTCCAGAGTCACTGGCTTCTGAAGCCATCACCAGCAGCTGAAGTTCTTTGTGCCCTTACCCGATTTGATAATATTTGTATGATAGATTGGGATATCCTCCAAACTACAGCACCCCTTTCTCTGAAAGATTTTTGTCTCCTAAAGGCATGGCATTTCCTAAGTTCCGCTGAAGACACAAGAGTCAAAATGGCATGAAGTAACTGATGTTAACTCACTAACCAGATCCACTCTAGTAAAGAGGCATATCTCTAACCAGGGGTAGAGTTAGCATAGGCGAAGACATTCTTTTTAAAATATTAAAAATATCTTGTAAACCTGGTTAAATATTATTATGCTGGACCTGAACTCGCAAACCACTCATTTCCCTTTTGTAAAGCTTCCTGAGGCAAAGTGCTCACATACTTGATTATAGGGCTTCACTTCCTCAGTGGCAAAGCTCCTCTTCTTACTAGTTACAGCCTTTGGGTAAAACTCAGTCTTTGACATGAGTATGTAACATGGGGATGTTGATGACAGTGTAGTGCCTTAAACCAATGCACAGCAAGTACTTAGAGCAATGCTAGACACAATTTAAGCACTCATGACATCTTAGTCATTATAACTATTCCAATTTGATGATGATAACGACCTGAGTGGGGCAGTTGGAGATTATAGGGATCACAAATCTGATAGCAAGAAGAGAGCAAAGCTCAGATTTGCAGATGCACAGGAACTAGTAAATTCCTGGCACACAGCTGTTGCTCAAACAGGTTTCGTTCATCTTAGTGAACCAAGACCCAAATCAAAGGCTCTGTTTTGCCATTTTAACTCTCCAAAAAAGAAAAAAATATGTGTATATAAGCTTCATGCTGGAGATAAGACAGGTGTCCTGACTGTGCCTCACTGGGAAGAGCAAGTATGAAATCCCAAGAGTCAATCTATCCCAGGGGAAACCCTAAGGAAGGCATCTACTGGAAGCCTGAGGCTTTTTCATAATTGTCTTCAGGCTACATCCCCATATTTTCAGATGAGCAACTGATATTTTTATACTTCTGTGAAAATATTTTGAATGCACAGCTTTAAGAGAATCCCCTTCCAAGTACATTTCCACCTTATGGTAATATAAACATCAGGAAACTTTACCTTCAAATCATCCCTTTCACTTTGGTGGTTGCTATAGTCTGAATGTCTGTGTGTCCACCTCCATCCCATCCCAGCTTATGTGCTGAAACCTAATCCCCATCGTGATGGTGTGAGGAGCTGGGGCCTTTGGGAAGGGATTAGGTCATGAGGGTGGAGCCCCATGAATGGCCCTGTGCCCTGGGAGCTCCGCTCCCTTGCTACTTCTGCCATGTGGAGACATAACAAGAACTAAAAAGCAGACCCTTGGGGTGACTGGCTGGCTCAGTCAGTATAGCATGTGATTCTTGATCTTGGGGTCATGAGTTTGAGCCCCACATTGGGGGTAGAGATTACTTTAAATTAAAAAAAAAAAAAGGAAAAAATAAAAGCAGGCCTCCACCAGACACCAAATCTGCCAGCACTTTGAACTTGGGCTTTCTACCCATTAAAACTATGAGAAATAAATTTCTATTGTTGCTAAGCCAGCCAGTCTATGGTATTCTGTTATAGGAGACTGAATTAACTAACTAAAGATGGTGGTGTTTTGCCTTTTACAAAAGCCTTCACAACCATCGTCCCATCAGACCTCACAACTCTTTGATGTAGCCATAGCAATCACTATAATTCCCATGTTAGAGAAGAACAAATGTGACTCAAAGAAGTTTGGACTTGCTGAAGTTCACAGTACTAGTGAGTAGTGAAACCAAGATTCAACTCTGAGACATCAGGCTTCTCATCCAGTGGGTTTCCCACAGTATCAGGGAATCACACTCTCTCCAAATTAAAGTTTTTATTCTAGCAGGCTCCCATGCGGAGGTATCCCTTTCCAAATGGGCCTTAGTGAATCAGCAGCAACATTCACAACAAAAAAAGAGTAATAGAATATGCAGCTTCCCTCAGAAGGCCCTCCACTTGGAGTCTCCCTGAGAGTAAAATAGAAAGCTCTTTGGTTGGACACCACCAAGCATCTCCACAAGGTTTTCTCACATGCTCATGGCTGCGAGACCTTAGTCCTGGCCAGTGAGGAGGCTTTCCTGCTTTACCATTGAATAACATTCTGTTGTCTGGGCCTCTGCTCTTCCCTGTCCACTCACATCTCTGTGGTGTCTACTGCCACATCAGGTATGGAGAAGCTGGGCAAAGGCCTTGCTGGGAGGAACTCAACTTTGTAGTTCTAAGGATGAGGTAATGAAGCCCACAGATATATGTGCAACCCCACGTTTACAAGGGTTATTATCTACGTGGCAACCATGAACGATGGTCAAAAAGCAAAGCCAACATACATGGGATTTTTTCTTAGTTAAGAAAAAATGGATTAATTGAAAGATTAATTAGTGATTAGTCAACTCTAAAACACTACAGAGTTTCTAGCTGTAATGACCCCTAGTTGGCAATGGGGAATCTTCCAACACAGTAAAACATCAGATCATCTCATTAGTCAACTCTGACATCTGGATTCTCACATCTAAGAAGCAGGCCATGATAAAACTCCGGGATTCTCTCCATCTCTTTAGATGCGATTTGAATGTTGTTGATATTCTTTTTGTACCCATCAACAGCAGCCCACTTCCCACCCCTATTGCCAGAGAGTCTGCATTTAATTAAATTTGAATCAGTGCAGGCAAAGCAAAGAAAAAAGTCCACAGTCGATCTTAAAAAAATAAAGGAGAGAGAGGCTGTGTTTTCCCATCTTCACTGAATGTGGATGTGTGTTTGCCATAAATTAGCCCGCTGCGCGAATAATGCTGAGCTTCCCATATGGCAAATATCAGATTGAGACACACGAGGAGAAATGATTTTTTTTATTCTTGAATTAATTCTGTTCAGTGTATTTGGAGTGTCATCATATCCAGCAAGCTTTCAGGAAACAACACAGTTAGAAATCCAATGAGGCTTCCAAGTACAAAGAAAGACGGTTAATGACCAAACTTTTTGAAGTCAAGAACAGCACATTTCATTGTCATTTGGAGCTCAAGTTTAAAAAATGATTCTTTCACTTTTCTATTATTAGTATTATTATTGCAAAGTATAATATAGGGCAGAGGTGTGAGGGAGATTGTCAAAATGCATTGGAAAAAATATTTAGAGAACCACAAATTTATCTGTCTTAGATCAAGAGATTCTTGTTTCTGATGCAAAATACCTGTTATTTATTCATTTACTTTTTAATTTTTATTTTTGCTTTAGTTGTCTTTCTAAATGAACAACTCAGTAGAGACAACAAAAGTGCTGTGGCCATTTCACATCCACAAGGAGACTGTTCCCTGCTTCTGTGGACAGGTTGTGTCCAGAAAGTCTGGTGAGCAAAACCACAGAATTACAATGCTGGACATATGTCTCCTCTCTCTTTCAGTTTTCTGCTTTCCACAAGCTTTGTTTAGATTGTGGCTTGGATGTTAACCTCAGCATAAGAAGTCAGCCAACCTTCACAAGCTTCTGTATCTTTAGCTGCAAAATGGGAATGAGAAAAATTGATCTACGGCCCAACGTCCTTGTGAGGATTCAACAGGGTCACATGTGCAAGCTCCGTCATGGTGCTGGCCAGAAGCAAGTGCTGGGTTGAAGAAATTTTTTCCTTCTTTACATCTACCCCTTTCCTCATTCTCTCCTTCAATTAATAGATATTTATAATGGATCTTTGGAGTCAGATTGTCCTTGACAGTCATTGTGTCATCCCTTCATTTTGTGGATTCTAAATGTGTTAGCCCAAGTTGGCCAGTTTGCCTGACCTGATAGAGAAGGAAACCCATCTCTCCTTGCTGGTCTCCGAATACATTTTCATCTATGCCATTATAGCTTGAGCCAAATGAAGGCAAGGTCTGCCCCAGATGATCTTTATCCTCTAGTACATACACAAGAAGTAGTAGAAAGAGTATATAATAGAATTGTATTTTTTAATTTTTTTAAAGATTTTATTTATTTAGGAAAAGGGAGGAGGAAGCAGGGGGAGAGGGAGAGAGAGAATCTCAGGCTGACTTCCCACAGAGCATAGAGCCTGATTTGGGGCTTGATCTCATGACCCTGAGATCATGACCTAAGCCAAAATCAAAAACTGGTGGCTTAACCAACTAAGCCACCCAAGCGCCCTCATAATAGAATTTTAATACAGGAAACAGTATGTGGGTTTTTTAAAAAATATATTTTATTTAAATTCGATTTGCCAACATATAGTATAATACCCACTGCTCATTCCATCAAGTGCCCTCCTTAGTGCCCATCACCCATTTACTCCATCCCCCCTGCACCCTCCTCTCCTTCCACATGTTTTTCATTCCTAGTATTTCACTTAACCTTTTGGTTTCGGTCTCACAGAAGTAGATCATGGAACACCCACCTGTCATGGCCAACGTGATGCAACTGAACGACAGGAAAAGGACACAAGGAGTAAGTGACATGTTTGGAGGACAAGACAATGAACCAGATCATCCTGTCTCCAGACTACACTCAGAAGCTCTAACTGAGAGAGGGGTAAAGAATAAGAAAGGAAAGGAATAAAGCTTCAATGTTGGGACTCCACTTGATGTAGACAGGCCCCCAAGAAAGCTCTGGGGAGAATGAAGGCTCGCTTCCTTCCCTGAGGGAGCATGATGGAACACCTCAGAGAGGTCCAAACACCCAGGAACCACACTGGCCTGTGCTCACTTTCCCAAAGAGGGCCTGACAAAGTAGCCAAATCAGTATTTCCATTCTCTGCATGAAGCAAGGGCAGAAGCAGTAGATTTGTGGAAGGCTGAAGCAGATCAGGAATAGTGTCACAAGAGGATGAGAGGAGTGAAGGGCTGCATAATTCTCCATGTATTCCATGGTCTGGGCAGAGAGAAAGAGGACTGATGCTTGGGAATCTAACATCCTCTTCATCATTATTCAAAATAAATAAATAAATAATAAATAAATAAATAAATAAATAAATAAAGCCTTCAGAAAAAGTATATGCTGGGGTTTAAATGCACATTTTATCCATTATTTACTTGTAAGGCTAAATATTTTTTTTCATAGATGTACTGGCTATTTGTTTAGGACCTTTGTCCATTTTTAAAAATTAGGGACAGATATTTTCTTATTATTTTGTAAAGATTTTTCATACAGTAATGATATTACTTTGCCAATGAATGGCAAATAGTTTCTCAACTTTTTTTTTAAAGATTCTATTTATTTATTCATGAGAGACACAGAGACAGAGGGAAAGACAGAGGCAGAGGCTATTGAAAATAGCTACATCGTAATTTGTTCAACCTTCCCTTGAATATTGGACATTTAGATTGTTTCCAATTTTGTAATGTTGGAAAAAGGGCTTTAATGAACATCTTACTCATAAATTTGAGTTCATCACTGATGACTTTCTTAGGATAAAACTGGCATTTTCTGATCCTTCTTTATAATCCTTTTAGGCTCAAGGTGCTTACAGGCAACACTTATGATGCTGGGAAATCACGGACCTAGAATTAACACAGACCTTGGTTGGAGTCCTGGCTTTACCCCATACTAGTTGTGTGATCTCGAATGACTCGCTAAGTTCAGTGAGCTGCGGTACCTTCATCTGTAAAATGGGAATATAGTTTTTTATCTTCTCAATCTTTATGGAGGATTAAATGATAACCTGAGGGTTTAGGAAACATTGTTTAAATCACTCTACCAAAAAATGACCTAAATTTTATACAGTTTCTTTGTCTTCTTGGAGATACTGACCAATTTTCGAGAACTTTAGCCAAATATATTTTCATCCTTTTAGATCAACAAAAAATGACTTGTGGGCGGGAGTCTTTTCACTCCTGTTTTTTTTGTGAATAAAGTTTTATTAGAACAACAACAACAACCAAAAAGGCTCCACAGGGAGCCTGAGGAGGGGCTCGATCCCAGGACCCCAGGATCACGCCCTGAGTTGAAGGCAGATGCTCAACCCCTGAGCCATCCAGGCATCCCATATTTCTCAACTTTGTTTTCACTTTGATCTTTTAATAAAAGGCTTTCTTTTCTCTGTTCTATGTTTGGGCATTATTGTGTTAGCTACTTTGCAAACACTAGCACTCAATATGTGCTGGCTCAGTACTTCATTTTAATGACATTTTCTCTAGTCTCCATGATGTCTCTGAAGGGTAGGTCTTTTCCATTTTATATACAACAACACTGATGCTCCAGTTAAGTAATTTATCCAAAGTTAAAGATAAAAAATAAGGAATTGTTCGAATCCAAGTCTATTACACCATGCAGAGTTTGGTACATCTGCATTTATAACATCTAATAAGGGAGAATGCAGAAGGAGCTTTCAGATCATTGCTTCTTAGGCTGGAAAGGGTTGCAAATTAGTAGGATAAAAAGGCACTCTTTGGGGCACCTGGGTCGCTCAGTTGGTTAAGTATCTACCTCCAGCTCAGGGCATGATCCCAGGGTCTTGGGATCGAGCCCCACATCAGGCTTGCTGCGCCCTCTCCTCCCCGCTTGTGCTTTCTGTCATTATTTCTGTCTCTCTCTCTCTCTCAAATAAATAAATAAATAAATAAATAAATAAATAATAATAAAATTTTAAAAAGGACACTTTGAAACACAAGGCAATAAATACACAAAGAATAAAGAAAATAATGTAACTAATATGGCAGATAGCAAGCAATAAGCATGATGGATATTAATCAAGAGGAAGAAGGCAAGCTAGGGGCACCTGAGTGACTCAGTCACTGATTGAGAGTCATCGGACTCTTGATTTCAGCTCAGGTCATGATCTTGAGGTCATGAGATTGAGCCCGCATTGGGCTCTGTGCTCAGCAGGGAGTATCATTGAGATTCTCTCTCTCCCTCTCCCTCTACACCTGCCTCTCCCCAACCCCCCAAAAAGAAGACAAGCTAAAATTATAGTCAGGGAGCAAAGGACTGTTGGATGTTTTCCTAACACGATTATCAATAAGTGAAAGGAAGAATGAAATTGCTCAAGCTAATGTGAGGTCCATTGCACTGACCTAGGGGTCATCACATTAGACTGATGATGGCAAAGCACATCATCCTGGAGCTTCCTGGAAGTGACTCAGAATGATGACCCCCTGACCTCTGACCAAGTTCCATGCAGACAACAGAATAAAGGGGACCAGGAACTCCGGGCATCATTTACTCAATTACTATACCAACCTGAATTGGCTTAGATTTGGAATCACAGAATTTCTTACTCAAAAGTTCTACAGAGCACATCCACTTTGCTAGCCCCCATTTCCAAACCCAACCCCTTATTGTTCTTTTATTTTTCCCAAGTTTTTATTTAAATTCCAGCTAGTTAACATTAGTGCAATATTAGTGTCAGGTGTAGGATTTAGTTATTCATCACTTACATATGACATCTGGTGCTCATCACAAGTGCAACCCCTTAATTCCCATCACCTCCCCTCTGGTAACCATCAGTTTGTTTTCTAGAGTTAAGAGTCTGTTTTATGGTTTGTCTTTCCTTTTCTCTCCCCCATGTTCATTTGTTTCGTAAAATCCACATATAAGTGAAATGATACAGTATTCCTTTCTCTGACTTATTTTGTTGAGCATAGTATTCTCTAGCTCCATCCATGTTATTACAAATGGCAAGATTTCATTCTTTTTATGACTAATATTCCATTGTGTATATATATATATATATATATATATATATATATATATATAAAACTTTTTTACCCATTTATCAGTCGATGTACATTTGGGCTGTTTACACAATTCCGCTATTATAGATAATGCTACTATAACCATCGGGGTGCATGTATCCCTTCGAATTAGTATTTTTGTATTCTTTGGGTAAATATCTAGTAGTGTGATCACTGGAACATAGGGCTGTTCCATTTTTGACATTCTGAGGAAACTCCATACTGTTTTCCCCCAAAACTGACTATACCAGTTTGCATTCCCACCAACAGTGCAAAAGGGCTCCCCTTTCTCTGTATCCTCACGAACAAAGAAAAACAAGGCATGGAAGGGTTTACAGAATTAGTTTAAATTCAGCTAGCTAGTTCATCACAAATCTAGCTCTAGAATTCCAGCCTTTTAATTCCTACTTCATGGTTCTTTGTTCCATACAACATTTATAAAATCTCAGCAAATGTGATATTCCTTCCAGTCTGATTTTCCAACAGGCATAGACCTGTAAAGATATTATAAATCTACCTGGTGAGAGATTTAGACAATCACAGATAGCCTATGGCTCCTTGACAATGCATTGCTTTATCTAGATCCAACCAAGTTGGGTTTCTTAAATTATTTAATAAGACTAGCTACTATTTACTGAGCACTTAAAAGGTATTGGGAACTACTAAGCATTTTACATATAAATCCTCAAAGCAATTCTGTGAAGTAGGTTTTTAAGTCTCTTTTCCACAGATGAGCTATTGCAGTTCCAAATTTCTGCTATTGCAGAAAATAAATAATACGCTTATAAAGTAAAAGGTGGAGGCAGAAATTCAGACTTGGCTACATGTCTTATTATCGGGAGGTACCCAGAGGCCACATGGTAGTGAAGCACTCAGCCTCTGGACATGGAATGTCTGGACATAAATCTCAGTTCCCCTACCAATTCCTAGCTGAGTGACCTTACGTAAGTTATATACCTTGAGGCACCTGCTCTATAAAATGGGATTACTATAATGAAGTATCTCATAAAGTGGCCAGAAGAATTAAATGGGACAATTCACATGAAGTTTTAAAGAGTGTCCAGAACATACTCAGCATTTGAAACATATTACCAATCATTATTATTCACCAAAATTGTCAGTCTCTTAATCTAGATTTACTAGAAGGGTAAAGATCCTCCAATGTTCTTCTGTGTGCCCTGAAGATAGTCTCTAATATATACCCAGGACTGAGAGAAGAGACAGGCCTTACCTGGGAATGGAAGCTTAGCTGAACAAACTGGCCCAGGTAGCTGGACTTCAGCTGTCAGAGGCTGAGAAGCAGCTTTGGCCAACTTCCAGAATGAATTAACATAAACTATTATTCCGACTATGGATATCTTGGGCAAACAAGCTGTGAAAACCAAGTCTACCTTCTTCTGGATAATGCCACCATCTATGGCATTGGGCTCCAGAGACATCTGCATGCTGTCAAAGCACCGTAAGTTTATGGTTGCCAAACTGGCAAGACCCAGACCAATACTGAAAAGAATAATGCCCTAACCCCCTGCCTTTGAAAAAGACTCTGCCTCATTTCTGCTCCTTCCAATGTGATTCTGTAAATTGCATCCTAACAGACACCACTGGGTCTTGAAACAGCTGACGATATGCCTCTGCCTACAGAGAGCTTGTGACTCAACTTGTCTTACTTGTGATCCAATCTAATTTTGAGTTGCCAATAGCCCCCGTGAGAGTCAGTGTAAGTTCTCTGGAAGTGATGTGGCCATATTATCTCTACCTTATGGTTTCTTGGAAACAAGTCTGAGCAAGAGACAGAGTGAAAAACAGGAAAGGACAGATGAAGGAAAGAGAGAGAAATGTATATATTTTGTTTATTTAACCAATATAGACCTTTGGGGTGCTGGCTGGCACAGTTAGAAGGACAACCGTGATTCTTGATCTTAGGGTCATGAGTTGGAGCCGCACTTTGGGTGTAGAGATTACCAAAAAATAAACTTAAAAAATACCAACTTTCATTAACAGCATCCAAATATGGTTCTTTTAATGAACCATGTAGTCCATGTTCTATAACTGATGGTGATATATCCCGTTAATTCAAAATCTCAAGTAAACCCAAGGATCGCGTATGAATTTATAATCAAATGGTAATCAGAAATAACTCAGCATTCACTTACTCACTTCTGCCTGGACTCCGACTTTTCATATCAAGAGAATATGACTCAGATAAATGTCAAGGCCAAGAGATTACTGTCAAATGAGTGAGGGAACTTATGGGTTGCTGAAACCCCTGACTTCACAGATGCTTCACTTTGCTTAATCAAGACTCTAGTACTTAAATTACATTTGATTATAATTTGGGTAAACAAACCCCTTTTCATTACAAAAGATACACGGTCATTAAGAAAATGTCATGTAAATTAATGAAGAAGGCATAATGCTCTTCTAACAGCCACCCAAGCTACAAATCCTGCCAACTCCAAAAGAATTTTTTAAGTAGCCAAGAAACGGGACTATAGAGGGTGTCACGGAACTGACTGGCTCAATGACCCAAAATAAGAAACAAGGCAAGGCGGTCAAAACAAGACCTCACTATGATAACTCCCCATATATTGTTATGCTACATGCCTGGGAATAATACCTAGGAGAAGCAGGAAAAGGATGGTGAAGGTGATAGGAAAGAAACAGGATAAAAAAGGATCTGAATGAGGAAAAGAATGAAAATTAGAAGACATCGATTTGGAGCTAGCATAGGAGTCAGGCTGATGTATTCTTGCAGCCTGCCTTCCGAGGGAGCGTACTAGGTGCAGACACAATGCTAAATGCTGGGAATTCATGGTAAGAACAGGAAGACAACATTTCCACTCTCAAAGATGTCACAGTATGGAGGAGGGAGGCAGGTTAGCAAACCAGAAGCTTCATTACAAAGCGATAAACACGCTTATAGAATAATACAAATGGAACTAGGAGCACAAAGAGGCAGAGCTCCTGATTCTTCTCCAAGCAGAGGAGGACTAAGGAAGAGGTGCACCACTGAGCCTCAGGGGTGTCAGGAGTTAACTGCTGAGCAGGAGGAGGAAAAGCAATGGAGGTGAGGGATGTGCTCTCCATGAGAGCACAGGCAAGGTGAGGCAAGAACACAGCACCTCCAGCCTTGCCTGCAGGTCTCATGGCACAGAAGAGACATGGACATGGCTCCTACCTAAGAGGGCAGAAGGTGCAGTGGGAGTAATCTAGAAGCAGGGCTTTATTCCATAGGTGACAGAGGGACACAGAAGGGTTTCAAGCAGAGCAGCAATATGCCCAGCTTGTAATTTCATAAGTGAATCCGACAGATTGGACAGGGGCTCATCTAAAGAGGAGGCCAGAAAGGAAGCTTTGCAATACCATCCAAAGCATGCAGAAGAATCTGAACTAAGGTAGAAGCCTTGTGGATGGGATAAGATGAGCTTGGAGTCATTAGGCAGAGGGGCTGACAGGACTTGATGGATGCTTGGTAGAAGGTGAGGAGAGGTTCGAGATAAGGGGCAGTGATGGGCACAGTTCAAAACACAAGTGTCAGAGCAGCAGCCAGAGGTGGCCTCCAAGAACAGGGACCCTCATGAACGACATGCAAGGAAATAGCATAGTAAGAAGGCAGCAATCTGAGCAGACTCCAAGAGAGAACCTGATTCACCACCTCCCTTCCCCAGACTCAGGTCTGGTGTACACTCGATGCTACCTGTGCAATCTTTTTTTTTTTTTTAAGATTTTATTTATTTATCCATGAGAGACACACACAGAGAGAGGCAGAGACACAGACAGAGGGAGAAGCAGGCTCCCTGCAGGGAGGCTGATGTGGGACCTGATCCCAGAACCCTGGAATCATGCCCTAAGCCAAAGGCAGATGCTCAACCACTGAGCCAACCAGGTGCCTCCCCATGCAATCTGTTTTATTGTGAATGGTTGAGTGGAAAGAGTGCCTGCTTAAAGTTAACATTTATGCCTTTCTCCAGTTATTAAGCTTGCTTCCAAAATGAAACCACACACACAAGCATTTCATAGTATTACTCTCGACATACAGAGATTGGGCAGAGAGAAAGGTTTACTTTTCACTTTGACATTTGGGTACTCTTAAAATTACCTAACTTTTATGTGTCTTATTTTTACTAAAAAAAAACAAAAAGGAAAAAAAAACCCCAAAACCCACAATAAGAGTTACCTCTTATTACCTGGCCAGAAAGAATATATTCAGCTTCATGTTGCTCTGGGAGAGATGAAGAGAGGAATATCATTGTAAGGGTGACTGTGAGCCTACATATTTATCATATGGGTGAAATCCATAAAAACAAATAAGGAAACAAGACTCAAAGATCTTAAAAGAACATATTTCTTTCTTTTTCCATCATTCTATATAGATAGATAGATATATTACATATAATGTATCTGTAGAAGTATACTTCCATGAAAATCCTCAGAAAAAGAACTGAAAAGAAACCACTCACCAAACTGGCAATTACTTCTGGCTTGGGATTGAGGTGATAGGTGGGATTTCAGCAATATTATTATTATTATTATTATTATTATTATTATGTAATGTCTGAATGTTTTACAACAAAAATACAGTTATGTGCTTATTTATTGCAATTCAAGAGAAATACAGCTAGACAATTAGTATTTCTTTAAATTATTTTTCCATTATTTTTCTATGCATCAGTCTGCCTCCTCTTCTATGTAATAACACTGCTTTATCATTCATAGAGGTAAAATGGGGTTCTGAACTCCAATGTCAATGTGTTATTTACATATGTCTCTTTCCTAGAAGACCTGAAGCCTGCCTGGGTATACAGGGTCATAAGGGGCATGGCCACTACTAGCTAAAAAAGCAGCAGTGATTCCTGAGTCCATAGCAGTCCCTCAACTTTGCCTGGGGGAGAGATGATTTCCCAGATCCTGCAAGAGTTCTGGTGCCATATCTGGAACAGAAGATGAAAGGAGGTGCTATATCATATGGTGGGTTTTTTTTTTTTTTTGGTGTTTTAAATAGAAATCCTAAGATATTCACACATATGCAAGCAGGGAATGAAGAAGAGTAGGGATGGGGGTTGCCTGGCAAATGCTTTTCTCTTTTTAATTTTTATTTATTTATTTATTTATTTTTGCTTTTCTCTTTCTAACCATAGATACCCTTAGCTACCTTTTGGGTCACATCTCAACTTTTGTTGTTGTTGTTGTTGTTGCTTTGAGACTTGCTTCCTTGTTTATTTTTACAGATTTCACCCAAATGATAAACATGTAGGCTGACAGGCACCCTCACAATGATATTTCTCTCCTCCAATACAGAGCCAATAGAGCTGAATCTCTTGAGCAGCAATTTAACAATAGAATAATTAAGGCTTTTTAAATTGTAGTAAAAAAAATCATGTAAAATGATCATCTCAACCATTTTTATGTGTGTAATCCAGTAGTGTTAGGTATATTCACATTGTTATGCAAAAACAAAAGTTCTCTAGAGCTTTCTCATCTTGCAAAATGAAGCTGTATTCTCATCAAGCAATGACTCTTCTTTTCTTCTTTCTCCTAGCCTGACAACCACCATTCCACTTTCTGTTTCTATGAATCGGACCACTCTAGGTACGTCATGTAAGTGAAATCGTACAGTGTTAGTCTTTTTGTGCCTGATTTATTTCACTTAGCATAATGTCCTCCAGGTTCATCCATGTTGCAGTATGTATCAGAATTTCCTGTCTTTTTAAAGCTGAAAAAATATTCCATTGTATGTGTATGTCAAATTTGCTTATCTATTCATCCATCAAGGGACACAGGTTGCTTCCACCTCGTGGCTATTGTGAATAGCGATGCTATGAACATGGGATGATAATTGCAAATTCTAAAATAGGAAGTGCTTACCAGGAAGAAAACAGCCTAAGATTAAGCATCAGAATATTCTCAGGAACCTTCACCAGAGCACCTTAAACAGCCATAGAAAGCTCCAGGCTCCCTGGTTCTCTCTACTATCATGAGAGAGTCCTTAAACACACAACCAGACCATTTATCCAGGGGGAGGAAGTTTCTGTAGTAAATAATCTGGGTTGCTACAAAATCTCTCTTACTTGGGTTCAACTTCCCCTGATCCTTATTCACACCAGAAATAGTAAGACATCTCCCCACCCCAAGGCCAATATCAGGAGAGGCTCCAAGAAAAGGGGATATAATCCATTGTCCTGCTTGCTGCTAACTTTGGCAAAAGAACTAAAGAGTCACATGAGATCCAGTCTAGGTCACTAGGGTGGAAGACTTGCTATGTAGGACACTGATATTAAAATTTAAGATCGGTGATTTTCAACGAATGGGCAAAGAGCAAACCATAAGTGTGCTGCCCAATTTTGATCAGTAAAATGTGTTTTTGCCACAGTTGAACATACACATTGTTACCATAGAGCCTTAATGGATCATTGAACAAAGAAAGATGTGAGATGCAAGAAGAAAGAAGAAAAGAAAGAAAGAAAGAAAGAAAGAAAGAAAGAAAGAAAGAAAGAAAGAAAGAAAAAGAAAGATGTGAGATTCAGAGTTGGGCAGGGAGAGGGCTAATAATTTGTTCTAAGTTAAACATAGGAGGGGCCATGTTATACATGCTGGACATGGAGGAAGAATGTTTGTGTATCAGAATGTTAAAGAATTTTGACCGATGAGCACAGTAAACCAGGGTGGCCAGGGCAGTAAAAGGTTTCTTCCAACTAGACGGCAAACAAAAGAATTGTGTAATCACTGTGGATATCTTTATAAATAACATAAACTCTGTTTTGTTTAGCAGCAATTGTGTTAAAGTCAATAATGACTTGCTTAGCATAGTTTGTAATATATTTATACTCAAATGTGACATGCACAAAACAAATTCCTGCCAAAAGGCCTATTTTTTTGAAATATCCCCTACATTGCAAATAACCTGGAATGTGTAGCAGCATTGGCTGAGAGACTAAAGATACAGAGATTAGAATCCTAACCTCTCTCTATCAGAGACATGATTGATAATTTATTGGAAAATAGCAAAGCAGTATGCAAATAAAGTTATTTTTTTACTACCATTTAGGGGGTTATTATTTTATATTAAAAATATCTGGATTAATTTTCCAATTCTTGGATTTTTAAAAATCTTTCATCACTCCAAAGTGCTGGTGTCTGTTTTGGCAATGGATTGCTAATCTCTATGAGGTTAAATAACTTCTGTGTCAGTTAGCATTTGGAAAAGGAGGACACTGTACCTGAATCTTCTGGACATAGAATCCACCTTCACAGTGAGCCTTGGATCCTCTCTATTCATCCACCCAGATTGATAAAGGATCAAAGGCGATTTTCATCTACTTAAGATTTTAAGTAGATGAAACGTTGGACTGTGTGCCTACATTGTCAATGAGTGGAAACAAACACTGAATCACATATGAATACATTATAAAATATACTTTATGCTTAACGTTTTTCAAAAAACACCTCCTGCTGTTGAAGCCTATGCCCCATAAACATGTTCAGTAAAGCAGTGATAAAGGCAAGAAAAACAACCCTCCAATGATAAATTGGTCAAATTTAGAGAAGTCAAAATAAGTAGTATTTTCCTCACCAGTCAAATGCAAAGGTTACACACACATGCTCACCAACTCCTTGCATTAGATTATATAAAACAGTGATTTCATTTGTGTTCAGAAACAAATACGAGTGAAAGCTATCACCAAGGTCTAACAGTTATCTAGTAAATATTTTAATTGAATGATATTTCTGATATATGATAGTATTACATTAAGACTACCTGAAGGGGAAATATTGGTGCATGTAATTGAGAAAGTTTTTGCTCTTTTTGAGAATGGTAGCCTCAAATAAAATTGCTTAGCAGAAAAAAATATTAGAATATATTTATGCCACAGTCTATATGTGAAATATGAAACAGAGAAAATTTAGTATGGATGTAACAATTCAACATCACATGGTGGGTCATTAATAAAAAGTAGTAAAAATTAACTGTCATCACTATGTAATTTCTTAAAATGATCATTTGTTTACTAAGAGCTATTTCTAAGGGACAAACATCAAAGCTATTCTTATGAGATGAGCAACTCTATTTGAAAATGGTATCAAGACCATTTGGAATCATTCCAGAATCTAATCTAAAGAAGACTATATCTATCTTTAAAATCTTACCAGATTAGAATTTATTAACTTCCATTTGTCATTGTAAAAAGGATAATTTCCTCTTATTGTAAAAAAGAGAGAGAAAATCCAAAGATAAATTCTTATGGCACTGACCTTATGGATGCTGTAATATATACAATCAAATAATTTGATATGATACAGAACATTTCCTGCCACTTTCTGCCTGTAACTGTAAACATGGTGAAAGTAACTCAAGAAGAGAGCAAAGCGGCAAAGCCCCTTGCTTAGCTAAAGCCATCAATACTGCATGAAGATGATCAGAATCTGACCTAGGGCATCAATAAAACAACCAAGACATGGACTCTTTCAATGGTGCAGAAGCGTTATGTCATTAATCGAGCTTGGATTGTAACAGTCTATTCTTATAAGGTGACAAATTAACCATATGGCTACCTCATAGATGACAGAACTAAAATATATTAAACTCTGTGGGGTAAATACACCCACAGGCAATTCTAATATACTGACATTTTTTAATACTAATTGAAGCTGATTGATTTACGTATTCTACGTTTCCAACTCTCCAAAATGATGTATTTAATGTTTTATTTTTAAACACAATTAAAAAATAATATATAAATATATACATACTCCAAATGTAATACAGATAACAAATTCATTTAAGCCCATTTATGCACATTAGTAACACACCATGTGGCAGAAAGACTAGGACTACAAGAAGACCCCTTGGCGATTTATTTTATATTAAATCCCTAATGGCCTCTCCTTATCTTTGCAAAAATATGCACGAAAGTCCAGACTACACAGTCATTGAAATGAATGGTTATTTATTTGCTAAACGAGAACCCTATGTTTAATGTTCCTTAGACATAAGGTAGTCTGGAAAAGTCGCATTCCTACGGCTCCATACATCATTTATTTTCATACCCTAACTTCTCACAACAGGCAGTGGAAAAATATCTCTGAACAGCATTGTAAGTTGCTGAGATTCTTGCTTCCGATTCCATTACTGGAAGATTAAATGTTAACATGTTTACTTGCTTTTTTAGCAACAACAACAAATTCGTGTACCGTGCCCAGCACGGTACATGAATACAAAATGGAAGAAAGTTTTCAAATATCCAAAACTAAAATCAAACAATGGAGGAATATCCCCGGTTGAAACGTGTAAATAAATCTTCATCAAACACACACAAAAAGAAAGCTTCATGTACTTTACATTTGTCTGCCAAAAAAAGAAAATAAAGTACTAATAATTGGAAAGTTCTCTTAGGAAGTTCAAAGAAGAAAGCCTTTCTCCCCCTTTATATACATAATATGCTTAAAATATGCCACAACTCTTGGTCTTGGACACCTCAGCTCTTAATATTCATGCTGATACCAACACACTTTCCTGGCAGGTATGGTTGTTTTAAATCACTTCACTTCAGGTTCATACAGCCAAAACATTGTGACCCCAGGGATATCCCTAGGAGACAGGCCTTTAAGCAAAAACACGTTGTTTGCTCCCTCTCTCACTGCTTCCTCCATTTGGCTTCCAACAGATTCTTATATAGAAAAAAATCGAGATGGTTTTAAGAAGAGAGCATTCACAAAGGAAGAAGTACCTGGCGGGAGGAATACAAGGAATTGGGGAAACACCACCATTTTCCTTAACTCAGAGACTACAGTAACTCATGTTTCTCTACAGAGATGTACAGAGACATACAACAGGCAGGACTCACAAGGTGCACATGTAGGATTCTCAGTGGGGCGAATTCTTGCCCCAATCCTATGTAAAACATTGGGCAAACCCTATGATTTTTCTGGATCTGTTTTGGTTACTCTCAGGTAGCAAAGCTTCTCGGGCATCTCAACTTGTAAGATGCAGTCTTAATTTATTTTTTCTAAAAGAATTTTTTTTTCACTTAAGAGAAAGAGACAGAGAGAGAGTGGGGGTGGGGGGGCACTGGTGGCAGAGGGAGAAGCAGACTCCCAACTGAGCAGGGAGCCGGACGTAGGGATTGATCCCAGGACCTAGAGATCATGACCTGAGCCGAAGCCAGCCACTCAACAGACTGAGCCACCCAGGCGCTCCTGCAGTCTCAATTTAGTAGACAAACTTGCAGGTCTTTTATGGAGTTAAGCTTCTACCCTCCCCAGGGAGGCCCATTGCTGGTGGGAGGCAGTATGTTGTTCCTCTCTCTTCCCCGTTCCCACACTCACCTCCTCTATTCCCTCATTCATTTTGCTAATTGTCATTTAGACCCTTTCTGGGTTGGAGACAAGGAAGTAAGATGAGGTAGGAGTAGAAAAGCTGTCCCTTCATTGTCACTTTCTGGTGTACCTACATACTAGAGCTTCCTGCTCTTCGCAGGTGGGTCACTTTCTCGGGCTCCCTGTAGCCCATCAGAGCTCTTGTATCCCTTCTCCCCTACACCCTTACAGTTGGAAGCCATACCTATTCCTCACCTCCCCAGCCCTGAGGAAGCTGGCTCTGCTTCTAGCTTCTCCCAGCTGGGACCTGCTGTTTTCACTTCAAGTCAGCCCTCTTGGGCAGGATCTACTACGGAATGCACCCTGGCTGTCTCTTGCATGTGGCTCAGATCCAGCCCACATAAATATTCCTGCATGCACTTTACTCCAACAGTTTTCTTGGGGTGAGGGCTACTCCATGCAACTACTTGTTCTAGGTACTCCATCAGCATAGCCAGTCTGCATATTTCTTGTCCTTCAGGTTTTGTAGGCAGCAGTGAGACATGCCCAAACACAGTGTCCCCCAGGCTGCAAAGGGCACATTTGAGTCTCTCTGAGGAGGCTTTCCAGAACTCATTGCCCCAAGCTTGAGGTGAGGGATCAATGCCCCTCAGCCTCAGTCATATGTGACAAACACATCTTGAAATGTGGCTTCATTTCTATTTCCAAATTTCCATCCTTTTACTTCATCTAAGATAGTGAGAAGTCTAAAACCACTGTCATTAAGTTTCATCCACTTCTTTTGAAAATTGTGTAGCATGGCCTCACTTGTCACCTTGGGAAACATTCTGTACTGCTTTGGTGCGTCAGCTAAATCTTCTAGCTGAACGTCTGTCTGCAAGCTGTCTTCCCGTGTCCCTGCCATACTCCTCCACCCCACTCTCTGCCACAGCAGTGACATTACAGACAATAGCAAGAGTCTCTTCCAAGCTTTTAGTTTCCTGTTGGTTTCCCAACCAACAGGTGCTGGGACCACCTTGAACTTGCCACTCCTTGGCCAAAGGCTCCTCTTGAAGTGGCCTTCTCTTTTCAGTCTTCTTCTTCCCAGTTCTGGAAAATTTCTCCCTTCTCTTCTCTTCCCTGTCAAGGTGAGGGTGGCAATCCATAGGATATTATTACTCTCTTCTTTGTAATATCCCTCACTCTGCCTTCAAACTAATCAAATAGCCTACCTTAAAAGACTTTCCTCAAATTATCTTCACTGAACAGGCCACCTATTCTGCTGAGACTGATACTCATTACAAATATATTACCTTGAGATGTGCAAACATTATAATATTCTTGAAACTATACCATCTATACACAAATGTGAACTTGTCCGGTTTCCTCTTCCATACATGTTTTGAATGAATATTTTCCTTTTTTTTTTTTAAAGATTTCATTATTTGAGAGAGAGAGAGAGAGAGAGAGCATGAGGAGAGAGAGAGAGAGGAGAGAGAGAGAGAGAGAATCCCAAGCAGGCTCCATGCTGAGGGCAGAGCTCAATGTGAGGCTTGATCCCACGACCAAGAGGTCATGACCCGAGCCAAAGCTAAGTATTGGACTCTCAAGCAACTGTACCACCCAGGTGCCCCTGAATGAATCCCCCAAAGTTCATGCTTCCTCCATTTTGAAGGCTTCTGTTTTTCAGGTGAAGAAGCCTGGGATGAAAGACTACATCTACAGAGAGGCTCAGCCACCAGCCATCCCTTCCAACCTTCCCAGTTGAGGTCCCCATCCATGTGAGTGAGGCCACTCTAGATGACCCAGCCCTGGCAGAGCCATTAGCTGACTACAGCTGCATGAGTGAGCTCAAGAAAGACCTGTAGAATCATGAGAAATACTAAATTGTTGTCTTTGAAGCCACTAAGTTTTGGGGAAACACAGCCTTTCTTATCTTTCATATCGGAACTTCTCTCTCATACTTGATGAGAGATAATAATGATGATGATAACAATAAGCTTATTCTTCTATGACCCAACATAGAACAATCAGGAAAGAACAAGGACTTTGCAATCAGAGGTCTCTGGGTTGGAATGCCTACTCTGTGGCTTGAGGTAGTTCATTTTCCTTCTGTGAGTCTCAGTTTATCCACCTGTCAAATAAATTTAATAATTGCCCATGTCATAAGGAAGGTTTCAGAATTTTGAAAGATAAATTACTATAAAGCACCTATCATAATGCTGGGAACATAGTAGATACTCAATGAACACCAGTTCCCTTCCTCAGGATCTGTGTATGCACATCCAAAAGCTGGGACCTGAATCAAATGGCTCTAAACCAACAGGGGAATCCCTGGGTGGCTCAGCGGTTTAGTGCCTGCCTTTGGTCCAGGGTGTGATCCCGGTGACCTGGGATCGAGTCCCGCGTCAGGCTCCCTGCAGAGAGCCTGCTTCTCCTTCTGCCTGTGTCTCTGCCTCTCTCTCTCTCTCTCTCTGCATCTCTCATGAGTAAATAAATAAAATCTTTTAAAAAAATAAAAACAAACAAACCAACAGAACTCAAAAGAGTGTTCTCTGAGCCAGCAGCATCAGAATCCCAGGGAACTTAACTAGAAATAAAATTTTTTGAGTTCTACCCCAGAAATACTGAGTCAGAAACTCTGGTATCCTGCATTGGCCCCATTAGAGCCAATTAAAATTACCAATCATTCATAAGCTTAGGGAAGACAGAAACCACTATATTGCAGTATCAAGTCCATATTTCAGCTACATAGTAGATGCTCAATAAATGTTTGATAACAAATGACTACGTTAATGAGTGCTTAAGTGGATAATGAAATGAGTGCAAACATTCAAGCCCTCCTTTTCAATCTTGCTGTACCAGGGACACATTATCCAATCTGATGTGCAACAGGATGAGTTAGTGATGTTAATGACTATAGTATAAGCTGGAAGCCTTATTGTTTGGGCTCCATGGGTAGGTAGGTAATGACATGAGCAGGTAGGTAGAAAATGACTGTTTCATTTTTGGTTTGAGATAAAAAGATAGCACTTTTAAAAGCCAGAACAAATGTACTTGGCATGGGTATTTGAGAAGAAACTGACAATTAGATTTCATAGAGGTATCATGAAAAGGTTGCTACTCTAACATGTTGGAAGGCAAATCATAGCCACAAATACTTCATGTCATGAGATACTCTTTCTAGAAGAGTCTATTACAATCCATTTATAAAATGGAAATAAGAATAGACCTATCTCAGGGACTAGTCATTGAGGTTCAATGAAAATGAAATGTATGGTACATAGTAAACACTCAGCAAATTCTGGCTACTATTATATTTATTTTTGTAACTTGAATTACTCAAGGTTCGGACAAGCCCCATGCTAGGGATACAATGCACATTAGATTATTCTTCTGAAGGAATAAAAGAAGACAAGAATAAATTACCAAATTTTAGTTCTAGCACCTTATCTGCTAGATAAAGTTTTCCTTTTTCCACCACTAGGCGACACCACCGACCTATCATAACCCACTCTTCACTAGACTTCCACACAGCCAACCTTAGCAACCACTATTGATTAAGGAACAACAAAAAAAGATGTCTGTTCTAGAAAGTAACTATCCTAAATTATTCCTTTGTTTGAGTCTCCTTATTTCTCTGAATAGCCACTGGCTATTTGGTATAAATTTATTATTTCATTTCAATGTGCATTCAAAAGGAGTCCTTGTTACTCAGGGAACCGATTCAGCATTTACCTACATGGAGAGGGAAGGGGCATTCAGACAACCAAGCTCCAACTGTCTCCTTTTTGCAGAGGTTTCTTCTGTCACAAGAAAAGGGAGAAATTCTCCTTTAGTTTCACAGCCTGCTTTTCTGTGACAAGTTGATGCAATGCAGTAATTAACCATTAAAATATTGCAGTGTGTTTCACAGAAGTGTTACAGAGAAACTAATTTAAACCAAGGTCAGGTCTCCAAATCAGCAAAATAACTCTGAAAGCAGGAGAGAGAGAGAAAATAAACCAGAGAAAAGGTAAGCAACAGCTGCTAACACCAGGCAGCTAAAACTGGTCTGAAGACATTCCTAAAAATGTAATTAGCCAAATCCTTCCAGAAATTAAACCATCAAAATGACATTATAGTACAGTTTAAAAATGTATTTACAGAGCGAAAGAGTAGTCATCCTAGCATATCACAATGTCCTGAGGGTTTCCCTCCTCGTGAAGAGAGCTGCAGAAGAGAATTTGATATTATGCCATAAAGAAAGTTCAAATTGTCACAGATATATTTTGTTAAAATGCTGGTTCTTAATTCCCTCGGCCAGGCTGAAGTAGAGAGAGAATGAACATAATAGGGCGGTTTTTGTGGTTTCTTTGCCATTTTATGAGATTAAAGTGACTGGAACCAAAGTCTACTTATTAGCTTTCCAAATACCAACATTTTTTTTTACGATTATTTATTTATTTATTCATGAGAGACACACACAGAGAGAGAGAGAGGCAGGCAGAGGGAGAAGCAAGCTCCCTAAAGGGAGCCCGGTGTGGAACTCAATCCCAGGACCCTGAGATCATGCCCTGAGCCAAACGCAGATGCTCAACCACTGAGCCACCCAGGTGTTCCAAAATACCAACATTTCTTGAAGGGCAATAACAAGAGAGGTGCCTAATTCTACCAATTTCCTGGAGCTTACTTCTCAGAAAGATAGACACTGATACTTGGGCTCCTTCACAAGGTAAGGGTCAACTGTCCTCCCCCTGCAAAAGGATTTCAATAAAACAGAATCACTTATGACTTCTGAAGGTCTAGAAATGTACAATTGGTATTTGCATAAGATGCAGTGACACATGAATTTATTCAGAATGCCTTCTGATAATATGCCCATTTCCCCAAAGGTAAATGTGAATTTATTTTTTAATAGACTTTATTTATTTATTGATGATTGATTGATTGATTGATTGATTGATTTTAGAGAGAGAGAGAGAGAGTGAGTGAGAGAGAAAGGATAAGCAGGGAAGAGAGGGAGAAGCATGGAGCCTGATGTGGGGCTCGATCCTGGGATCATGACCTGAGCTGAAGTCAGACACTTAACCCAACTGGGCCACCCATGCACCCCATGAATGTGAATTTAAATGAGAGATCCCCAAATAAAGTGACAGAGTACCAAAAATACTGCATGCAAATGGAAAGTCATAGGCATTTTGATGACATCTAAAAGACTTTTCTTATAGGCTTTTTAATTACAAATATGCATTAGGAAGGTACTGGAAGGAAGTGTGGTAATACTCGGGTAGAAGTGGCTACTTTTCCTTGATTGATAGAAAAAAGTCTGGGACTGAATGACACAGCCTTGGGTACCAGGAGCAACTCCCTCCTTGGGTAAGCCGTCTCCAATCTCTTCCCTCTGCATATGCACATGCTCCTCCTCACATTGAGAATTGGGGTCTCATTCCTACTGGTGTGCTGGAACTGACATGTACAGGTTAATGAGAGACAATTATAAAATTGGGGGGGAATCTGCAAACCCACCATTTGCAAAGTAAATGTAGCCATGGCAAAAATTAAATGTACATATTTTATATTACATAAGTTGTATCAAAAACAAAAGTCAAATTCTGAAACACATCCCTTCATAATTATTTTATTATCTGTTACTATTATCTATGCTCTTTATGTTATTTACATCTACAGTATCTGCACGGCAGAAATGCTATAAAAATGGCAAGCTTCTGCTCATCTCTTCTCCATTTGCTTTGTTTGACAAATAAAATTATAATGTATTTAAAACCTACAATTTGATGATTTGATATAGGTATACATTGAGAAAGGATGCCCACAATCAAGTTAATTCATACATCCATCACCTCACATAGATTTTTCTCATTTTCCTTTTTTTATTCCCCCTTGGTGAGAATACTTTTGACCAAATTCCAGTTTTACAGTAAAGGATTATCAACTATTCCCATCTCTGTTTCGACGATGTCATATTGGTGCATTCAAACAAGCCACACTAAGAGTATATACACTACAGAAATTGGCAAACACTATACATCAAAACTTGTTTTATTGTTGCATTGCTCCCCTAGAGCAGGTTGGCAAAGTCAAGTCCATAGACCCCCATGCAGCCCATTGACTGGTTTTATATGGCCCACGAGCTAGAAGTTTTCAAATAGCTATTTAAATCCCTATATAGTATTCTCAGTCTTGCATCTTGGACCACAAAGTCTAAAATATCTATAATCTGTCTCTCTACACAAACAATTTACCAGGTCTGGGCTTATGAAAGTAATTAAGAAAATGTTAAAACTCAAGTTAAACTTCAAAGTGTATTGTGTCTGTGGCCATCACATTGTGAACAGCACATGCACAAAACCCCAAAACCCTGAGGACATAATCTTCTAGTATTTGTAAACTACTAATTCAGCAAAGAAGTCATTATTGTTGTAGACCAGCAGGGGAAATTCAGACAAAAGCCTGTTGTTTCATTTTCTTATTAAGGGAAACAGAAATATCAACTCCATTCTTGTTGAAACTATACCCAGTTATCAACTGTAATGCAAGAACTGCACAAAAATTAGCTAATTCATTCGTGAGATTCATTTCATTATATGGTTATTAAATAAGAGTTTTTTTTTTTGTTTTTTCCAGGCATCTACCATCAAACCACTGCTAATTTCTCTTGTCATCAACCTAGGCTGATCTCGGAGACTTGAATAGAAAATGATGGAAGTCATACTCTGAGACATTTTAAGTTAGGTCACAGGAACTGCAGCTGCCCCCCGAGTGTCTCACAAAGCTCGTTCCTGCGGCTGTCTCTCTTGGAACCTAAGTGTCATGTCAGGAAAAACCCCGGTCACAACTGAGCTCACAGCCGCCATCTGACTGTTAACCATGAGAAACTCCAGCAAGCACTACCCAGCTGAACCCAATAAACTCAGAGACTGTGAGAAATACTAATATCTCATTTTAAGCCTCCGGGTCCTGGGAATGGCTTGCTACACAGCAGCACATAACTGGAATACGGTGTTTCACTCTGAGGAGGTGACAGGGAGAGGGGAGCCAATTGGACCCAACTCACCATGATGTCAGGCATCCTGGCGTGAGGTATGGCAGCCCTGTTTTGTTCCATGCTCTTGGTACAAAAGCAGGTACAAGGACATGTTGGGGGGGGTAAGAACAAAATGTAATAAAAAGGGGGAAATGGCAATGAATAATACACATCCACATTTGCCTATAAATCTGAATCCCACAAAGCCACTCTCCGCTAGAGATGCAGCAAGTAAGATGCCATCGGGGGAATTTATGATGTTCCCTGGTTTGTTCACTACCAATCAACCACATTTGGTCTTCCTGGAACAGCACGCAGGTCCTTCCACAGCTTGTTCACTTTCTGCACCAAGCCAAATAATCACTTTTGAGGCTAGCATCACTTACATTCCCCAAAGTCTTGTTGCATCTTATCTCATTATCTCCTTCCCACTGCAGTTGTCCAGGGAAGTCAGTGGGGATTTCTGGGCCCCAAGGAGGGGTTTATGCCTGGAGGGCAGACTCTGTGTTTTCTCTACAATCCCCTTGCCATCCCTTCTCTATAAACGCATTTTTTTTTTTTTATCAGTGTCACAGGAGAGAAGGATAGAAGTCCAGGGCACTACCCTATGTCCAAAAAAGCACAGTGCATATGAGTAACTTCATGATCTTTAAACTTTGGATCACTGTTTATTTCATTCCTGCTGCAAAATGACTGTTAGAAAGGCTGTGCTGAGGTATTTTGTACCATTTAGGGAAATAAATACAGAGAAGGAAGGTTAGATGGGCCAAGTTTCATGAATCATTTAAGTCCACTTGAAATTGGCCAGTAGGTAAAACAGAAAAGTTGTCAACAAAACATCAACTTGGCCCCAACTTAACTCAAGCTGTAGATATAAAAGAGGAATTCCATTATAAGGCACTTTTAGATGGGCTGGCTTTGCAGGCTTTATTTGGTGTCTTTGAAATATTTTTTTGCCATCTGCAGAAGGTGCTACCTACATACAAATTATAAGGATTCTAAATATAAGATTTAGCTGCTTAGTACATTTTGTTTCAAAGACAAAGTGCTGTTGCCACTGATATGATAAGCCATTCTTTAAATAAGGGTATCTTTAAAAAAAAGATTTTTATTTCTTTATTTGAGAGAGAGAGAGAGAGAGTGAGCATAAGCAGGGGAGGGGCAGAGGGAGAGGGAGAAGCAGACTCTCTGTTGAACAGGGAGCCCAACAGAGAGCTCGATCCCAGAACCCTGGAATGACAACCTGGGCTGAGGGCAGAGACATTCAACGGACTGAGCCACCTGGGTGTCCCTAAGTAATGATTTCTGATTCTCTCATCTCAGCTATATCTTATCAAGAACCATTCATGATAGTTTAAAAGGCATGCAAGTCTACTTTTGTGGGTCTTTTTTTTTTAAGATTTTATTGTATTTATTCATGAGAGACAAAGAGAGAGAGGCAGAGACCTAGCAGAGAGAGAAGCAGGCTCCATGCAGGGAGCCCGATGAGGGACTCGATCCCAGGACTCCAGTATCATGCCCTGGGCCGAAGGCAGGCACTAAACTGCTGAGCCACCCAGGCATCCCTGTGGATCTATCTTTCATTCTTTTTATCCTACCACTGTCCTCAAGAAGCTATGAGCTATTAGCTCTAAATTACTTGTAAGAAGCCATGAATTATTACCTCTAAATTCATACTCCAGATGTCTCACACACACACACACACTGATCATTAAATTCATACCATGAAAGTTACCTGTTTTTGGCATTGGCTTTAATTCCCTTTGGACCCTTAGGCCAGGTATGAATTGAGAACTCCTAACACCTCAACTACTCAAAGTTTTTGTTATTTGAAGTTAGTATAGCACTCAAAAGTAATACTGTTTCATTTTAATAAAAGATCTCTACCATTAAATTTTTTTTCACTAACTGATTAGGCTTCTCTCCATTTGGAATACCAATTTTTAAAAAGTTAAATATCACAGCAAGGCAAACCAGAATACTCATATCCTTGAATTCTAGAGTCAGGCTGAAAAGAAGCATCACACTCCCTTCCTTCTTACATGGTATGTCCTACTCAGTTCCTTGTCCTGTAATTTTTGTTCCAATTACTTTTATGTACTGGATTTATTTACCAAATCTCCTCTAGGTCAGGGGCCAATAATTACTTTCATTATGAATACTTAGAAGTTGGATGATGTTTACAGATCAAAATTGAAATGATTTTTAAAAGAAGTAAAGATGTGAACGTAAAGAGGAAGAAGTCTTGGTATGAGGAGTGAGGAAAAGGAGAATTCTACCAAAGACTGCTCGGTGAGGCGTAGGCTGTCTGACACCTCAAATTTGGGGCACTTGCTATCTCTGGATGACTCATGAGTCAAGCCCTGGGTGGGCTCAAAGATTACAACTAGTCTTGCCCATGGGTACCATATCCCAAGCAGTGAAAACAGTACTGGAGCAGGACAAACCTGGATTTTAGTTCCGCTCTACATTGGACAAATGTTTTCATCTCTCTAGATTCCAATTTCCTTGCTTCCAAGATGGAGATTGTGCCAGAGACTGGCTAAGTATTCTTCAAAGTGTTTTTCTTCTTAGGCACACAGCTAGACCACATTTCTCTACATTTCTCTGCTTCCCTGCAGCTAGATGGGACCAGGTGACTGAGCCAATGAAAGGTAAGTGAAAGTGATGGATGCTACATTCGGAATAAGGTCCATAAAGCCTTCCATCTGTGGCCCTGGAAGCTCTTCTCCCTCCTAGTAATTGTTTGGAGATGTTCACAGGCATCTTGGGAGCTGCATGTAGAACATGGTCTCTCAATCACCCGAGGCTACCAGACCAGGAACACCAAAGTGGATCACTACATGAGCAAAAATGGAACAACTTCTGTGTTGAGTCTCTGAGAGATACGGGTTTATCTGTTACAGCTGCTACAGCTACCTTAACCAGCACAGGGGTAACACAGCTTCTGGGGGCTTTCTGGGGGATTAAATGAGATGATGCTTGCAAGTCTTCACTCTACCATCTGGTATACAGTGAGCACTCAACATCAAATGTTACCTCTTTAGCAAGGAGGAGGTGGCCAGCCTCAACCCAAGAGGAAATGGAGGCACTTATGTTTTAAAAATCCAGAGGAGTTTTTGCACATATTTCCACTGGCTGGCCAGTTGCTTTGAAAAATCACCTACCATGTAAGGGTTTGGTATTTTGAAGAATGCGCTAATTAAGAATCATCTATATGCCCCCCCCCCGGCAAATATTCCTAACAATGCATTCCAGGACACATCAAGGTAGGCAAATACTCTAGACATAGTTCCATCTTGATCTCCAAAAACTCTAAGCTCAAACCATGAGAAATCATATTTGGAGCTTAAAATTGGTAAACCAGATTTCAGACTGGTTTGCTCAGTCTGAAAGCACAGGTTACAGTGGTTCAATAATGCTCACTACACCCTGAATAAATGTTCCCTTTTGTTAGGGAACTGTTAACAGTGATCTTGAAATTCATTCTGCTCTGGGTTCCAAAAGCTGAGGGAAAATGTTGTATTTTTCCTTCTGCAGTGTTCCAAGGTGCAGCTTGGCTGGTAATCTCTACAGGGCAGAATGAGTCAGCGGTCTGAGTCACTTTACCAGAATGCATCCCATGTGTTCTATTCCAGGTTTCAAATAGCAGAGTGTCTGGTCATGAGAAGGCCCCCGGCTGACAGTCCCAGAGAGAAAACAAGCCTGAACACTTCCCTCAGACTCCAGCTCCAAATAAAGGAGGCCAAATTTCAAAAGCAGAAAATCCCCACTGTTCCTCACTTAAAGGCAACTGATTTGAAAGAAAAACATGTGGTTAGCAGGCAACAGGTTCATTCAGACAGTCCTGTATGTTTTATTCTTTTAAGTTTTCTGGAAAACTACTACTTTTACAAGTAGTATTTGCTATGGGTTGAATTGTGTCCCTCCGCCACCCCCCAAATTTATATACTGAAGTCCTAACTTCCAGTACCCCAGAATATGACCTTATTTGGACACAGGGTCACTGCAGACACAAAGATGAGGTCATTGGAGAGGATGACTAGTATCCACAGAAATTTGAACACAGAGACAAGGAGAGAGGAAAGATGATGTGAATGTGAAAGCAGAGATTGAGGTGACAATTCTACAAGCCAGGCAAGGCCAAAGACGCCAGCAAACCACCAGGAGTTGGGTAAGAGGCATGGAACAGACTCTCAGCCCTCAGAAGGAGCCCGTCCTGCCAACGCTTGAACTTCTAGCCAACAGAATTGTGAGGCACTACATTTCTGTCGTTAATACCACTCGGTGCTGTTTTGTTATGACAGCCTGAGCAAACTGACATAGTACACATGCCCGAATGAACCATAATGTCATTGATCATAATAATTAGTCAGCAGGTCAGTGCCTGCTTATTGTCCTTCCTGTGGAAAGCTGCTAATGGCTCACAGCCTTTTGGACATGCTTAAAGGAGGTTGTAATCCTGTTTGGTGTTAGCAAGGGAACCTCAGTTGCTTTGGTGGTACCTCACTGGAATGGAAAGATCTGTCCCTTCCCCTTAATGGTATGCCAGGTCTAGGAGGTATAATAACCACTTAATTTCTGGTAAAAGAACACAGACAGGGATACCTGGGGGTGGCTCAGCGGTTGAGCATCTGCCTTTGCTCAGGGTGTGATCCTGGAGTCCCTGGATCGAGTCCCGCATAGGGCTCCCTGCATGGAGCCTGCTTCTCCCTTTGCCTATGTCTCTGCCTCTGTGTGTGTGTGTGTGTCTCTCATGAATAAATACATAAAATCTTAAAAAAAAAAAGAACACAGGCAGAGTTTGTTCCAATTAGCATGTGTTTGAAATACTTTTTTTTCTTTTCCTTTTTTTCTGATTAAGGTTTTATTATTTTTAATTTGTATACGTTCTAGTTTTTAATATGGATTTAGTTTTGGGTAACTTTTACTTCTCTCCCCTGGTTGCACCATTAAAATGCAGAATTATGAGCTGCATTTGTGCTGAGCATAACACATCATACAGATTTGTCAGATCACTATGTTGCCTGAAAAAAATGTAACCTTGTGTGTCAACAACGCTTCAATAGAAAAAAAAAAAGGACTGGAACAGAATCAAAGCCACCTGCGTTTCTCTTCTGATAATCAGATTGGCAGGCAATGAAATGGGCACAAAAGATGAGGTACAACAACAGTCAATGAAGTGAATTCCAGTATGTGGCATGGATGCCTCACAAGATGTGTGTGTATTTGGCTCAAAATGACCTGGAGGCCATGCAAAACGAGACAGCAGTGCCTTCTCCATGGTCCTAGCTTCCAAGTCCTCTCTGTAAGGAGGGCTACCCCTCTGGCCATGCTTCAGAGAAGGCCAGTTTTTATCCATTGCTCCCCTAAGTCACATCCATCTGACCTCATAGGGAGCAAATGCAGCAAACTCTGCATGACTGTAATTATTTACTTTCTACGGTAGGTCTTCCAATAACACCTATGCCCTTGATTAGATTACAACTCTTCTTTATGATACAAACTACCAGGAAAATGAGAAAAGGCTTAGCAGCTTTCAACATAGAAGGCCCAAGGTAACCCATCTGTCAAAACAGTGGTCTCTATCTCCTAAACCAGGGGTTCCTTCTCTTATATTGCAAGGACACAGATTCCTCTGATTTTCTCAATATTTTTGCTTCCCAAAATTAATCAGGTCATCAGTTGATAAAGGTCATGACACATACAACTGTGGTCAGAGCATTGTAAAAGACCACCAAAAATGTAAAGAAACCTTTTGTCCATTTCCCTGACGTGCCACAGAACTTCCAGTGCATTCCTTCCAGTAACAACTACTTTGCAAAGCTGCCCGATCCACTTTTGGACAACAGCTGGGTAAGCAGTACTATCTACAAATATGTGGACTATATGTGATCTATATGATCTCAGCCTTCAGACATAGTTATCTGGAAAAAAATTGATTAGAAGGGAACAAAGCATATTGTCTTGGATGCACAACTAAGTAGCTTCACTCTCCTAGCTGTTTATTTAAGTTGAAAAGGAAGTAAAAATCAGATATCTCAGGGACAAACTGCAAACACCAATATGTACTAAGTATTTCTATTTGTAGAGCACCTACTATATGCTCAGCACTGTGCCAAGAAATTAAAGGGGGATACAAGTCAAAGATGCCAGGGCCCCTGGATGGATCAGTTGGTTAAGTGTCCAATACTTGATTTTGGCTCAGATCATCATCCCAGGGGCACGAGATTGAGCCTCATGTCAAGCTCTGCAAAGAGTTTCCCTTTCCCTCTCCTTCTGCATCCCCTCCTCCACCCATCACCATGCTCCATGCTCTCTCTCCTTATTAAAAAAAAAAAGTCAAAGATGTCATCATTATGCTCAATTAACCTAAAATATTGTCTAACTATGATTAAATAAATACATAAAACAAGCTCAAAATTAATGGAAGATACAATAACTATTTTAGTCCTAAGTTGGTCCTTTAGACTAAAGGATGGTTCAGAGGATGGTTATAAACTGGAGAATTTACAAAAGTCATCACGAAGTAGCTAGGTCTCAACATGCTTTGGAGAACATATGAGACTGAGACACTCATAGGAACTTTGAGAGTCTATCTAGATTTATTTGTTGTTTTTTTTTAAAGATTTTTATTTATTTACCTATTCATAGAGACACAGAGAGAGAGAGAGGCAGAGACACAGGCAGAGGGAGAAGCAAGCTCCATGCAGAGAGCCCGACATGGGACTCGATCCTGGGTCTCCAGGATCACGCCCTAGGCTGCAGGCGGCGCTAAACCACTGCACCACCGGGGCTGCCTGAGAGTCTATCTAGATTTAAAGGGTGTCTAGACAGCTGTTTCAAAACTGACAGACTGAATAAGTAACGTGCATTTGTTCTTTCAAAGAAATCATAGGATGTTACTAAGGAGCTGCTTCCCCATTTCTCAATCATCTTTACTATCCCCATTATGCCCAAGTGAAAAGCCCTTATTCAGCTGATTAGCATTTAATCTGTGTACCATTCTTGTACATGTACAAATGTCCTTCTCCATTCTCCCAGAAGATCACATAGTGTTTCCAGAGATGTACTTAATAGCCTGATTAATTACTGGACCTCTATGTAAATTACTATAAAGATGTAGATGATCATTTTATCACTTATTCAGCTTGGCAAACATCAGAGTTTAACAATTCTGAAAAGCCATTCATATACCCCTACAATATAAATAAAGGTACATTAAAGCTATGGTAAGTCTGTAATAATAATAGCCTTAAAATAATTTGCTAACTACAGACAGTTCCCTAAGCAATTACAAGATGCTCTCTGTTAATTTAGAAAGGAATTCCAAACAAGGCATTTAAAACCTAATAAGATGCCATTAAGTGAAGGGAGACAGGGGAGGGGGAGAGGAGACAGAGAACCCTAAGGCTTGAACTAGGAGAAATGATTCTCTGAGCTACTGACCCTTGCAAGATCCATGTTTTCCTTGGATTTCTATACACAAAGCAGATTTCTAATTGAAGCTGATTATCTAGTTACTACACCCCAAATTGCATGTATTTCTTGTGTTGAGTCACATCAACATCTAATTATAGGGAGCATCTAGCAAGTTGAAAGTCCATAGAAACAACTGTGTCAGTCTACCAACTACCTACAATGAGAATGTGCTCAATAAACTACAAGGTATGATGTAACCACCAAATGTGATTCCCTCTAGTAACAACAATCTGCTTCCGGGTACTCATATGGATCTATGACCTGAATTACTATTTCAAGCAACTGGGATTAAATTTTTCAAAGAAATTACAGGGAAAATCACCTGCTTTACTCATGGGTTTTCTGAGGCATGGACACCCCATACATGCCTGCTATTCCCTAGAAGTATACACATTGATATCATCATCAACATCATGAGGTAAGTGAAAAAAAATGCTGATACACAATTCTAAAAACCAAAATATGAATTGCTATACAGCAATTTTTATCTCCATAAACTTGAGAGCTCAGTGCCTCAACCAAGACAATATAACAGTATAGAATATGTAGACTTCGGCATGGCACAAATGTGTTTCTGTAAAATATCATCCCCATTAGTTAGGTTAATTAAGATTAACATACAAGTCATCGAAAACCCCCAAAGTAGAAAAAGGATAATTTACCAAGGAAACACACAATGACAAGAGTAATATTCACTCTGAGTCATTCATTTAATAGATTGGAAAGAGAGTTTTATGAATACTTGAACTGTCACCATTGATTACTAAAAATGACATGCATCCAAACAGCCTACAAGGGCCAAAGGACAACCTGTTTTCTTAGAATAGTTCTGTGGACAATGTGGGGTGGTTCACCGAAAAACTGCAAGTGAATCCAGTCACATATATAATCCTTGCTATTAAGCAGACTATACATATGCACACATACAAATGTGAATGCTTGTGTTTTAGGTTTTTTTCTACTGAAATGAATGAAATACCACTTGCCTTGGGAATCCATGTTTGCCATTTTTCACTGACTTAGCACAGTGGTTTCATCCAAAATAATAACCCGCATTCCTAGTCAAATATATCATAAAGAAGCATTCATAGCAAAAGAGTAACACTGACTTATGCTGTAGAGAGTTGTACACCAGTTGCTCAGACTGCAATTCTGTAAAATCTGTCATTGCCCAAAAAATCAACCACCAACTAAACAAACTAAAACCCATTCCTACCCTTACCTCGAGGGTCATGCTCACAGTACTAATGGCCACTTTTATTTCTCCATCTGACAGTTCCTTTAGATCTTTCAGCATCATCTGTTCAATACTTAAACCTGTAGATGAGAGGGGAAAACATTATGTTACACTTGGGGAACTTTTCTTGGTAACATCAAGGGATTATATAAAGAATTCGGCCTGTTAGTCTCAATACCCACCCACCCCCAAGATCTCTTACTCATAATAAATACATATTAAGAAAAAAATCACATGAGTGACAATATTTGCACCAGTTAGGATCCTAGGAGGAAATAGAATTCACCCTCATGATTTTAAAAAAAGAAGATTTTTAATAACAGGATACTCACAGATACGTGAGTGGGGCTGAGAAAATGAATAAAAGATGATGAAGCATTCAGACACTAGCAAAAAGGACACAGGCAAGAAACAGAGACCTGAAAGTACAGGAGAGTGGCTGCCAGAAACTTAGCATCAAATCAGTAAGGAAGCAAGGAAGAAATACTACAGCCTCTCTCTTCCCTTGAAACACACACCCCATGTGTTGCTAACTCTCCTCACCAACCAACCCCAACCAGAAGTCACAGGACTAAATGCTCAGAAGTAAAAGACTCTAGAGGCCCATAGCAGACAAGAGCAGAGAATGGAATGGGAAGAGGTGCACAAATGAGGAAGACCTAGTGTAATCATGCAAACTTGCTAGGTCACACCTCACAAGGCCAAAATTTGCTTTCAGGATGGATTTAGTTGAGCTCCTGTATTTTCTAGTGTAATCTTATTCAAAATACACTTTATATATGTAACCGATAAAACTACCATAATTAAATTGGTCACCCTTGTGACCAATTGCTTTGGCAATTGGAGCCACTGTATTCCTTAAATGATGAGAAGAATAATCTGAAATGGCTGAATTATCCAAAACTGCATAGTTTGAGTCAGCTGACAATGTGCTTCAGTAGAATTTATCTGCAAAAGATAGGAAACGGTCTGGCTTGACATTTAACCCTCACTCTAGGTTATTGTATCTGGTTAGGCCTAACCTCTTGGGGAGAAGACCCATAGTAAAGCCCAGTAGAGAATATATATCCTTCCCAGATGCATATTTAGATACTAAAGTTGACTGCTTGCCCTCCTAACTTAGAACACTCTGTCAAGCACAGCAGTGTAAGGAACCAGACGAGTACTAAATATTTTTCTTTGGCTTAAAGACTGAAAGGCCACAATATATCATACTGCAGCGTAAAATGATTTATAGAATATACTGTGACATTAAAAGCTTGATCTAGTTGTGGGGCACCTGGGTGGTACATCCGGTTAAGTGCCCAACTCGTGGTTTCAGCTCAGGTCATGATCATGAGATAGAGCTCCAAATAGGGCTGCATGCTCAATGAAGAGTCTGCTTAAGACTCTTTGCCCCTCCCCTCTGTGCACACATTCATGCGTGTACATGCACTATCTCTTTCTTTCAAATAAATCTTAAAAAAAAAAAAGTTTGGTCTAGTTTTGAAAGTGAACAACAAAATGCATACCGTCGTGCCATGGCAAAACCCAAGATTCTAGAAATCACTCTTTTAATCGCCAGTTACATAAACAACTTCCATCAGCAAAAGGCAGCCTTTCACCACCTCTCTGCTCCAGCACTGCTGTCAGCCCAGACTCGGGGACCTGAAGCCAGGGCAGTGGGAAGCCAGCCCCTTCTGTCAAGTAGCAGACCAACTAAAGGACCCACTTTACTTTGAAAGCTCGGGAGCCTGAACATTCACTCCCATCCTCCAGGCAATGGCTGCATCAGCTGCAAAAAAGTTCATTTACACCCTGACAGCATGGCACCCGCACGTTGGTATTCTAGACTTTAAAAATGTGGGGGTTTATTTATTTCTTAAATACTCAAATGAATACTACTAATAAAACATAAATACAAAAAAATGTACATACACGTACATCCACACACATACATTTGTAGCAGATGCATCAATGCCCCCACTCATTCTTCCTCAGGTCTTCCCATTGCAGTGTGGGAAGCATGATGCCCAAACACCAGCACCTGAGTCTCTTCCTAAGGATTTTCTCTAGCCACCAGAGCTTACTCTGGGGAATTAACAACTCTTGGAACTAAGTATCTCTCAATAGACCAGTGGTATGTTAGTAAATGTTGAATATTCAGCAATAAAACCTGATTTGTAGTATTTGTTTGTTTCTGTGATGTGAACACTTCCACCATGGCTTCCAAGCTGCTGACCCAACATAACCTAACTCACAAAACTCCTGACAAATTACCAACCAGTCCCCAGAGCTTGAATGGACAAGTTTTAGCACAGCACTGCAACCTTCAGGTGGGATAACAGTGAGGTGCAATTTACATTCTTTTCTTGGGTTCCCTAGCGGGATGAAGGATGACGTCCCACAATGCTAAGCTGCTTGATAAATCACTCGTGTTTCTGGGGAGCACCTGCCAGATAAACTACTTTGCCTCGGGCCTGCCCCTGCCCCCGGGGAATTCCAAACTAAGGGAAAAAGTTATGTCAATGTCTGGGTTCAAATCCTGGCCTGGTCACTTGCCATCTGTGTATGTGATTGCAAGAAAGAAAAGCTGCCTTTCTGTGCCTCAGTGTTCACATCTGGAAACTGGGGATAATCATAGCACCTGACTCTCAGGGTTGTCATGAAAGCTCAGTAAGATAATCCATGCAAAGTTATAGCAGCAAAACTGTGTGTGTATCAGGTACTCCTGGAATTATATCTAATTATTATTATTATAAAATGAGTGAGCCAGGAAATCCACTGTCTTAGTAAAGCTGAGATTGAGAGAACAATTTTATCTGCTTAGCTGTCTTCTTTTTTCCTAAAATTAATTGATTTATGAAATCCCATTGTGCTTGACATTGCTCCTGCCACATTCTCAGAATAGAACCAGCTCAGCACAGGGATTTCATGTAATGAGGCATCTGGGGTGCACATTAGACGCGTGTATTAACCATACATCCAGACACAGAGGCCTCAGAGGAGAGACTGCAGTACAGGCTGCCTGCTTCCAGGTAAGCCAACATTAAGTGCCTGGAAACCTTCCACAAGCACAATCATAGGGAAGAAAATGAAGGCACCCTCAAATTCACTTTCTGGGCCCTGGCAACATGCCATCCCATAAACCATCCCTCCTCAGGAGTTGCAACAGAGCTAAAGAACAGAGTCACTCACCCTGAGCGCTGAATTGGGTCTCTTGCAGGACGTTGATAATGTCTTCTCTTGGAGGCAAGCTAGGAAATTTCTCTTCCAAGATAGAGAGAATTTCTTCTTGCTTCTCTGAGATCTTCTCGGATTCCATGGTCATCCACTTGAAAAGGATACTACCTAGAAGACATGAATGAAAATGGCCTTAAACTTTCTAGCCAAGCCAGTAAAACTATGTTCTGGCCTCTCGAAAGATACTTCCACATTCAGTTTGCTGCCTGGACCAGAGGCCTCCAAAGAGTAACATTCAAGAGGCAGTTTTTAGAAAACCCTTCCAATACTATCTGCCCTGCCTCTTTGTTCACCAGATGTTCATCTCTACAAACTGACTATAGCACACTCTGTGGTACAGAATTTATGAGTAAAGAAACAAAATGCATAGCTTTCCCACACAAACATACAAAAATGATAGGTGTTGTTTTTTTATTTCAGAATGGAATTTAATGGCTAACTTTTCAAATATTAATATTATTTAACATTTCCCTTTAATATTACCTGAAAGAGATCATGGAGGAGACTGTGCCCACTAATCACATTATTGATTTCATATATGAACTTCTTCCTTTTAACAAGCAGATGATTGCAGAGTCCCACTATCAGCAGCAAAGCAATCTGACAAGGTCACCACCTGGAGCCCCTTCTCCATCTTCCAGGCACCACACACCGCTTTGAAGTCCCCACAGAGTCCTGGCATTTCTATGCACAATCTCACCTTGAAAAGGAGGAGTTACCACCTGTCACATCCCCTTCCTCTGCATTCCGATCCCAGGCTAACATGGAGCCATGGCGGGGGGAAGAAAAGTTTTGTTTAATGATGGATGATTAAACTCTCTAAAAATCCCCACACCTACTGATTAATCAAGGTGTCACCATCTCTCTGGCTTTCAGTGTGGCCTTACTGATAATCATAGGGGGAAGGAAAAGAAAGAGATGGGAATGGAAAAGGAGAAGTGATGTAGTAAGGCAAAACCATGGTACATGATCTCAACATCTATCCTGAAACCTACATAACCTAGAGATGAGCTCTACACTCCCTATTAAACATCTTGAAAACCTCCATGCAAGTCATCTGGCCTGTTACCACTTGTCCATTTTAAAACGGAAATAATACTGCTTTGCCAGCTTATAAAGCTATACTGGGCAGCAATGAATGTAAACATCAGAATAAAAAGTAAATAATACCTCATATATTTAAAGCATTCATTCATTCATTCATTCATTCATTCATTCATTCAACGAAGCACTAGGAAGCACCTCCCATGGGCCAGGTGCTGTGCTAGATGCTAATGATTCAAGACTGAAATAGAAACAGTTTTGCCCTGTGAAGCTCAGAGTATTTAGGGGCTACAAACAAGTCAACACATTCAATTTCATTATTCAGGGGATAAGAAATATCATTGGGGAAATATAGAGCACTCCAGAACTAGGCCAGAATTTAGGAGTCAAAAGTTTTGTAGAGAGAGTTAACTTTAGCTGAGACTTGAAAGATATCTTAAGGTGAAAGAAAAGTATGAAGATCTCAAGTCAGGTAGACCATGTGTGAAGGCACTGAGGTGGGAGAGTCTCTGGTCTCCTCAATGAACAGCAAGTAATTAATGCAAACCAGATAGAATCACTTTAGAAAAAAAAATTGGAAAATTTGGTTGGAGGAATGGATAGTGGTAAGGTCATGAAGGGCCTTACAAGCCATCTTAAAGTTTGTCTTTTATATTCTAAAGGAAATAGAGAGGCATTAAAGAGTTTGAAGCAGTGAGAGGCACCTGGCTGGCTCAGTCAGTGGAGCACGCAACTCTTGATCTCAGAGTTGTGAGTTTGAGCCCCATGTTAGTCCTAGAGTTTACTTTTATAAAAGAGTTTAAGTTGCAAGGGATAACATGCTCACATTTATGTTTTATAAGGATCTCTCCAGCTGCCATGCAGAGAATGAATTAGGGCATATCAGGAGAATTAGAAAGTCATTTTTAAAAAGATTTTATTTATGTATTTATTTATGTATTTATGTATTTATGTATTTATTTATAAATAAGAGAGAGAGAGAAAGAGACAGAGAGCACTAGCAGGGGAGAGGGAGAAGCAGACTCCTGCTGAACTGGGAGCCCAATGTGGGACTCGATCCCATGACCCCAAGGTCATGACCTGAGCTGAAGGCAGATATTTAACCAGCTGAGCCACCCAGGTACCCTAGAAAGCCATTTTAAATGAGAATTAAGGAAGGAGCAATCAGCATGGGGAGAAGTGAGCAGATTCGAGACAAATTATCATTTAAAGGCAGAGAGTAGACAACTGGACTCTGAGCATACCCTTCAGTCTGACAATCACTGATGCAAAATTCAAAACATAAAGATGGTTTTTCCAATCTTTGTTAAGGCAATGGCGAATCTGAATTTCAAATAAAGACCCACATATGCTTCTGGCTCTGATAAACTATCTGTACCAAGAACAAGGAGAAAAGCTAGATAAATAATAACAACAACAAAAAATCTTTGATGGTGTCAGACTGCTACCCAGGTGACTATCTTAAAAGTTAAGATCCTGGAGAGAAGGTAAGTGCAAAAAGTTGAAGCCCACATCTAGTGTGGTTGTTCCTCTCTAATTGGTAATTCATAATTTGTAGCCAACGAGATAAGAAGGTTCATAGATCTAACAACTGTTTCACAGAAATCGTGAGACAAAAATTGAAGTGTAGGGATCTCTACAGAAAAAGAGTCTTGGTTAAATAACCCAGGTTTTAAGAGGAGGCCCCAGAGAGTTATACCCTAGGATAGAGAGAGGTTGGAGAACAATGGTCTGCAGGGTAAATCTGGCCCAATGCCAAATATTATAAATAAAAGTTTATTGGAATACCACACTTATATTATTTACAGACTTCTTGTGTGCTATAATGATAGAGTGAGTAGTTGCAACAGAGACCTGTAGGCCTGCAAAGCCTAAACTATTTACTATCTGACCATATACAGATAAAGTGTGTTGACCTCCACCATAGCAGAAGAATGAAGCAAAGATAGATTAATCTTCATGATGACTGAAATCCTGATTCAAATCAACTCAAACACAAAATAGATTACATTTATCTGATACTCTTAATTGCCTCTGAGATGCAAAAGTAAACCCTCTCTAGATCTCATCAACCACACTCATTGTCTCTACATTTTTCATGTATGTTATTCAACAATCAATAAAAAATTACCAAACATTAAAAACATATGACCTTGGGATCCCTGGATGGCTCAGTGGTTTAGTGCCGCCTGCAGCCCAGGGCGTGATCCTGGAGTCCTGGGATCGAGTTCCACATCAGGATCCCTGCATGGAGCCTGCTTCTAACCTCTGCCTGTGTCTCTACCTCTCTCTCTCTCTCTCTCTCTCTCTCTCTCTCTCTCTCTCTCTTTCTGATTGTGTGTGTGTCTCTCTCATGAATAAATAAACAAAATCTTAAAAAAAATAAATAAAAACATATGACCAAATGACTGAAAACTCTAGAAGGGGGGAAAGAAACTCATGAGAAAAAGAATGGAAACAGAACCAGAGGAGATTAAAAAGAAAGTAGCTGGAAAAATGCAGTAGAGAGAATCTATAAATAAAATATTCAAAAGAAATTATTTTTTAATTTTTAAAATTTATTTATTTATTTATTTATGAGAGAGAGAGAGAGGCAGAGACACAGGCAGAGGGAGAAGCAGGCTCCATGCAGGACCCCGATGTGGGACTCGATTCTGGGACTCCAGGATCATGCTCTGGGCTGAAGGCAGGTGCTAAACTGCTGTGCCACTCAGGGATCCCCAAAAGAAATTTTTAAAATGTAAATTTAATAATTGAATTTAAGACTCAAAAAATGTGTTTCATAATGGATTAAATATACTGAGGAGAAGATTAGTAAATTGCAAAATATGTCAGAAGAAAATATCCATCCTGAAGTATGGAGAGAAAAAAGACAGGAAAAATATAGAGATAAGCATAAGAAATCCAAGGAGCATGGCAAAAAGGTCTAACATGTGTGCAATGGGAGTTTCCCTTGGGGAAGAAAGAAAATGGGACTGAAATTATATTTGAAAAGGCAATGGCCAATCACCTTTCAAAATTAATGAAAGCTATCACTCTACCATTCATGTTAAACTATGAACCCAAATCAGGATAAATGCAGAGAAACGGCCCTCTAGGCACATGACCCTAAAACTGCTAAAAACTACAGAGAATAAAAATCTTCAATCAATCAGAGAAAAAGGAGTTTGACTGTCAAAGGAACAAAAATAAAACTGACCTTACCAGAAATAATGAATGTCAGAAGACAATGGAATTATCTTCAAAGTGTGGATATAAAATAAGTGCTGTTCTAAAATTCTATCCTGGGTAAACATAAAAAATGAAGACAAAAAAGAAGACATTTCCAGAGAAATAAATTGAAATTGTTTGTCAAGAGGAAACCCACACTAAAAGCAAAGTAAAAGCAGAATAAAACTATGATAGGTGGAAGTAAAGAAATGCAGGAAGGAAAGAAAAACACTGGAGAATGTGAATATGTGGATATGAATAAATAAACATTCACTGTATAAAACAATTTCAATATCTTTTTTAAAAAGATTTATCTATTTATTTTAGAAAGGGAGGGGCAGAGGGAGAGAGAGAATCTTAAGCAGACTCTGTACTGAGCATGGAGCTCTATCTCACAACCCTGAGATCATGACCTGAGCTGAAACCAAGAGTCAGAGGCTTAACCAACTGAGCCACCCAGGAGCCCCCAAACTATGGCAAAATCTTACAGACTCTTAAATATATGTGTGATTAAAATACATTCCAATAGTAACAAATTTCAGAAGGGACCACATCAAGGCAAATTGTTCTAAGGTTCTTGGATTGCAGGGAAATGGTGAAAATACCAATTTATATGAGATTTTGATTATATGTTATAATCTGTGTTGTAACTACTAAAATGTCTTTAAAATGATTCATATAGGGATCCCTGGGTGGCGCAGCGGTTTGGCGCCTGCCTTTGGCCCAGGGCGCGATTCTGGAGACCCCAGATCGAATCCCACGTCGGGCTCCCGGTGCATGGAGCCTGCTTCTCCCTCTGCCTCTCTCTCTCTCTCTGTGTCTCTGCCTCTCTTTCTCTCTCTCTCTCGGTGACTATCATAAAAAATAAAATTAAAAAATTAAAAAAAAAAATAAAATAAAATGATTCATATATCACAAGCTTATGTGGGGAAATGTAGTAGCAAAAAAGGTATAACAGTAGTAAAGAAATGAAGAAACAGGGAGAATGTGAGACAAGTTGAAAACAAACAGGAAAATGACAAATTGAAACCCAAATGTAAGTGTAATTATATCAGGTGTGGAGATAATCAGTGTTTCTTGGGTGTAGTTTCAGTGTTGCATGATGAAAAAACTTCTAGAGATAGAATGCACAACAGTATGAAAATACTTAACATTACAAAATGTACAATTAAAAATGGTTAACATGATAAATTTAAAGTTACATGTTTTTGCCAATATAAAAAAAGACAAAATACTTATATTAAAAGAAAAATTATCAAGCTGAATTTTAAAAGTCATAAGAGCAAGATACTGTTTGTAAAGCATACCTTACACATAAGGATGTTGAAAGGTTGAAAGTAAAAGGTAGAAAAAACTGTAACATTGGTATAATATACTAATATCAGATGAAGTAGACTATAAGGCAAAAAGAATTTCTTGACACTAAGATGATTTTTTTTTACTATTAAACAGTCAATCCTCAGAATAATATGGTATTATATTTAATACTATTAAATGTAAATCCCAAATTTATATGTGCTGAATAACACAGCTTCATATGCAATGCAAAAAGTGACAAAACTGGATAAAGAAAGGTAAATGCATAGTCACAGTGGGAAATTTTAAGACATCCTTCTCAGCAACTCTAAGAACCAGTAGGAGAAAAATCTGTAAAGATGTAGATTATTTGAGAGCCACCTTCGTGACACAGTCAGTTAAGCATCCAAATAGGTTTCAGTTCAAGTCAGATTGATCTCCCTATGGCTCCATGCTCAATGCTGAGTCTGCTTGATTTTCTCTCTCCCTCTTCCCTGCTCCCTCTCTAAAATAAATAAATATATCTAAAAAAAAAAGATACAGAATATTTGAGCAACATGAGTAACAAACTTGACCTAACCGGCATATATTGAACATTGTCATCAACAATGGTGGACTGTACTTTCTTGTCTAGCACAGATAAGACATTAATTCAACTAACCATTTGTTGAGGCATAAATCAAGTCTTTTTTTTTTTAACACATCTCTGTATTTATATATTAGATACAGGCGTGGGGTGGATAGGGCACCAGGCTCTCCTTGTCTCCCCAGCTCCACTTCTGTTCACCCACAGAGGCAGGAGGGGGTGTTAGATGTGGCAGCGTTTGGGGAGAATCAAGTCTTAACAAATTTCAAAAGTCTGCAATCACAGAATTATATTCTATAGCCACCAGGATGATAATCTGGAAAATAGTAATAGAACAAAACTAGAAAATTCTCAAAATTTGCAAATTAAACAATGCACTTCTAACTCATGGTAAAAGAAATCACAACATAATTAGAATGTATTTTAATTGAATAATAATGAAAATATGACATTTAAACTTGTGGAGCACAACTGGAGCTATGTTATGGGGAAAGATATCTTTAAAAGCCTCAGATATTAAAAAAAAAACAAACCAGCAAATATTCAACTAAAAAATGTAGAAGAAAAGATATAATTAAAAATATAAATATATCGGGATCCCTGGGTGGCGCAGCGGTTTGGCACCTGCCTTTGGCCCAGGGCGCGATCCTGGAGACCTGGGATCGAATCCCACGTCGGGCTTCCAGTGCATGGAGCCTGCTTCTCCCTCTGCCTGTGTCTCTGCCTCTCTCTCTCTCTCTGTGTGACTATCATAAATAAATAAAAATTTAAATATATATATATAAATATATAACTTACATATTTATATATAATACATAATATGACAATTATATAATAAATTTTATAATTTATATAAAAATATAAATATTTTGAAAACCACTTAAGAAAAAAGAATGAGGGGGATCCCTGGGTGACTCAGCGGTTTAGTGCCTGCCTTCGGCCCAGGGCGTGATCCTGGAGTCCTGGGATCGAGTCCCACATCGGGCTCCCTACATGGAGCCTGCTTCTCCCTCTGCCTGTGTCTCTGCCTCTCTCTCTCTGTGTGTCTCATGAATAAATAAATAAAATCTTTATTAAAAAAGAAAAAAGAAAAAAAGAATGAAACAAAGCATAATTTATCAAAATGAGGAATGAAATGGTGACATACTACAGATTCTAATGACACTAAGAACAAACTGTAATAGATTATAAATTTCTGCTGAAAATACTTCTGAAAAAAACTCAACTTCTCAAAACTGGCAAGCAAGAAATTTAAAATCTGGATGGTTTTGTAGCTACTTAAAAATGAATCCATTAGGGGCACCTGGCTGGCTCAAAGAGGAGAGTGTGTGACTTTTGATCTCAGGGTCATGAGTTTGAGGCCTACATTGGGAGCTGAATTTACTTAATAAAAAATAAATTAAAAATGATTCCATTAAATTTAATATCCATAGTTTCAAACTTTAAAGATATATATTAATTTTTAACACAAATTCTTCCAAAGAATAGAGATAACACTTTCCAACTTATTTTCTGAACCTAGCCTAATCTCAATACCAATATCCAATAGGGACATTGCAAGAAAAAAGAAGTAAAGGCAAGTCTCTTTTATAAACATAGCAAAACAAAACAAAACAAAACAAAACCCTTAAAACTAATTCCAAATCAAATTAGCAATATATTATAGGTTATTATATAGTCACCAAGTAGGGATATCCTAGGAATTAAAAGACAAATTAACATTCAAAAATCAATCAATATCATTCACCACATTAATAGAAGAAAAAATCATTATGATAATCTCAGGCGATGTCAAGTAATAAAACTACTCCATAAAATTCAAGATTGAATCATTACATAAAATCTCAGCCAAGTAGAAATAGAACACAACTTCGTTAATTTGATGAAAGGCATTTATGAAAACCAAACAAAGAAAGCAAACCTTGTATTTAACTGTGAAGTATTGAAAGACTTCCACCTCAAATCAGGAATGAGGCAGAGATGAGATGCCTGCTATTACTATTTCTATTCAACACTGTACTGTGAACCCCAGCCAGGGCAATGAAGCAAGCAAAAGAAGTAAAATGTATAAGGAAAGGAAAAGAAGATATAAAAATTGTAATTTTTCATAGACTATAGATTTGTGTATATAAAAAACTCAAAAGAACCTATAAATGAGCTCAACATAGTAGGTAAATTTAGCAAGGGGGCTTGATATAAGCTTAATAATACAAAACCTGTATTTCTATAAGCAATCATAATTAAAAATTGAATTTTAAAATAAAAAGAAACTGTAATAGCATCAAGATGTAAGATCTTTAGGGAAAAATTCACAAAAAATGTGCCTGTCTTATAGTCAAACCAAGAATCCATTTTCTTTGATTTGAGGATCTTAATTTTAAAAAACATAAAATAGAAGTGCAGTATTCAGAAATTAATCTAACAGACACTGCACTAAACAGAGTCTTGCAGAATAATTCAGTGAAAGACACTTCTGACATTGATTTATGATTGTGACTTGACAGAAAGAAGATGATATACTGATATAAGTGGGGAAAAAATAACTCCAAAAGATGCTCACCATACTCCGAGTTGTTTTTACTGCAAAAGAATGGCTATGGCCCAACCCTATTCATGGATTCATCTAAAACAAATTTTTCTACTTCACATTAAAGACCCGTTTATCTATATACTTAGTTAAATATCAGTATCAAGATATATAGCAACCAAAGGCACTCTTAGCAAAATCAAACCTGTTTTTGGAGCAAGAGTTGATTTGGATCTGAGGATTTGTGGATTTGACTTCCAGCAAATTCTGCAGAACTAAAAAAATATTTAAATCCATACACATGTACCCAGCAGTGTCCCTGTTATTCAGGGGCCAGGAGTGATTGACAAGAAGCAACAAAGAAAGCAATTATAATAAAATTGTAACAAACATTTCATTCCATTAGAAAAAAAATCAACCACAATGTTCTTTGTTCAAAAGAATGGCAAAGTGAAGGACCTCTTGCCAAAAGCAATTGCAGTACATTAATATTAAACATGATCTAATGAAGTCAGAAGTTGTTTGGGGAAAACATTCACCACAGTAAAGGCATATTCTGCATGATAAATTCTTAGCAGAAAAGAAGGAATTTAAACCTCTTTCCTTGTTTCACTTGGGATCGATTTTTTTTCATACTGGAACAAAAAATACATAAATAAAAGCATGAATCATGGAGGGGGCAGGAGAAGGAAGGAGGGAAAAAAAGATAGAAAATACAACAGCTCACATTTTTGCCTGAAAAGGGACAAAAAAGAAGCGTATTATTCAAGTGCTTAATAATCTTCTATATTTAAAATGTCTGAATTTAAGAATAAGGCTCATTTTGGCATGGCATAAGAACTCTGAGGTTGAGGAATTGTTCTGGTTTTATAACTAGCAAAATAAATAAATAAATAGTAAGTAATCTCTTTCCTCTACCCACAACGCAGATCTTCCCTCTTCCTCAGTCAAACAGGACAGAAGAAATTCCCTTTGGACTTTGTAACCATTTCGGGAGACAGATGATTCACTGGAAGAGGATGATTCCCTCTTTGGGCAGGAGAGGGGCAAAAAAAAAAAAAAAAAGAAAAGAAAGGAAGGAAGAAAAAAAAAATCTGGCACCAGTTCCTCTCTCATTTGACCTCCTTAAAAGGATCTTTTTTGAAGCTGTTAATCCAGGCTACTAAAATAGCAAGCAACTATTCTTTATTGAAGTTCAGCTGGAACTGCCAATAGGAAGGAGGGAGTGTGTTTCTTAAAAACCTCGGGCATGGGTTTTCTGTGTCCTGAGCGATGAACAATCGCCCTCATTTGTTTCACTATTCATATTGTGGCTCTGTCAAGGCCTTATACAAATAAACGTGACAGGCCTTTCAGGGGAGTGTAGTCTTAATGGAAACCCGACTGGTAATCAGTGGCTGCAATCTCACCATGGCCAGCTGGTTCCCAGAAACACACACGCACGCACAAACACACACACACACACACACACACACACACACACACACAGGCACACGCCTGCACATAAATCCCCAATGCGATGATTCAGCGATTTAATGGACCTTAAATTTGGCAATAGTCTTCTCGTGCACACCTCTGGGGAAATTAAAGAACACAGGTTGAGGATTCTAGTGGGTTCATAATCGTTTGCTTTTGGCAAAAACTCAAGGCAAAACCAAACACCAACTTCAGGCCACTCTGAGTGTATCCAGTGACTTTTAAATAGGTGCAGGTTGCAGCTTGTCTGAAAATGATAACAAAAAGATCATAGAAGCGGAGAGTAGGAAGGCGGGGGAAAAAGGAAGAGCAGGAAGAGATGAAAAGGAAAGGTGGAAGAGGAGAAAGAAAAAAAGGGGGATCCCTGGGTGGCTCAGTGGTTTAGCGCCTGCCTTCGGCCCGGGGCGTGGTCCTGAAGTCCCGGGATCGAATCCCACATCAGGCTCCCTGCATGGAGCCTGCTTCTCCCTCTGCCTGTGTCTCTGCTTCTCTCTCTGTGTCTCTCATGAATAAATAAAATCTGAAAGAAAGAAAGAAAGAAAGAAAGAAAGAAAGAAAGAAAGAAAGAAAAGGAAAGAAAGAACGAGCCACAACAGGGAAAACAGACATGGGGAAGGGGAGAGAAATAAAATGGCATTTCCAAAACTCAGGGTCATTTTCCATCCCATCGGAACGAACACATTCTCTCCTTAGACAAACAACTTCTCACAAATAATTAGAAAGTAATCTATGGAAGTCAATCTGCGTCTTCCAGATGAAAGTGATGCTAATGATCTGTATCTTGAAATTTCTACGTTTGAGGTACATCTTATTAAAAGACCACAGCAAGACCTAGCTTTTGTAAGACATATTAATTTAAGGAAATGCAAATTATGTGGACTTCATTAAATCCCCTGCAAAGTCTGAACACACATCGGCCATGAGTGAGTCACCTGTTGACATTTACCCGTAACTGTCCTGCCAGGGCCCAGAGGGTACAGTGACAAGGGAGATCATTAGAGAAACACAGCAGGTTATTTCTACCCTGGCAACACGATGCCTACTTCTAATTGGTATCTAAATGATCTTTTGATGATATCTGTAATAACCAGGTCTACCTCAGTATTTGAATATGATATTCCCCCACACGGCAAACACTAGCATATACACCTACAGCTTTGAATATAAGACTACAAAAGATTCCAACATAATTGAATTTAAATATTTGTTTCCTGTATTGAGAGAAAAACAGCAACATGTAGAGAAAAGAAATTTAGAACAGAAAATCAGGTTTCTAGACTAAGAGTGAAGTTGATTAAAACAACATCCCTACACTAATTGGGGAGTGGGAAGTATCTGACACTCTGCGCTCAGTTCCCACATCAACTGCTACTACATATGTGGGAGGGTGTCGATGACATTATTAAGGGAATCTTCCAGAAGATTGATACAAGGGAAAATGACATTAGACTTAGATTTCTTTTGAAAATGAGGAACTGATATATGTATTTGTTTTAGAAATGATATAAATATTACAGTTAGTTTGGTTTCTATTTTTTCAGTGGCTCCAGGAGGCTCACATGCCAAGTTTTAGATTAAATACTACTCTTTTACTCCTAAAGTTCTTACTCTATCTTGATCTTATCCCTTCCTTGGCACATTTTTGTTTTTCCTGACTCCGACTTTTTTTTCCCCTGTTTTATTATATTTGCATGCATTTTTGTAAGCCATTTCTAATACTCTATGCAAGAAGAAAGGACATGAATACTAGATATATAATTGATGACTGACTTATGCAAATAGATACTACATTTATTTATTTATTGATTGATTTCATTTATTTAGAGAGAGCACACACATGTCTGGAGGAGAGGGGCAGAGGAGGAGAGAGAAAGAGAGAATCTCAAGCAGACTTCACACTGAGCACAGAGCACATCGCAGGGTTCGATGTCAAAATCCTGAGAGCCTGATCTGAGCCAAAATAAAGAGTCAGATGCTCAACCAACTGAGGTACCCAGGTGCCCCAATACTGTATTTAAAATAAATATAGACTTCTAATAACAACGAGAGTATAACTATATGATTCCATTTACATAATATGCAAAACAGGCAAAACCAATTCGTGGCATGGGTAGTAAAACTATAAAAGAAAGCAAGGAAATGTGCCATAAAAATCAGACTGGTTATCTTTCATTAAGGAGAAACTGAGTAGTGATGAGAAGGGGCACAATGAGGTCTTCTTGTTCTATTTCTTTATCTCAGTAATTGTTAAAAGGATTTCCCTTTTGTGATAATTCACTGAGCTTTATATTTATATTTTGTTTTCTTTTCTGTGTATTATACTCCATTAAAGGGTTAAAATTATATATACAGGGATGCCTGGGTAGCTCAGTCAGTTAAGCATCTGCCTTCAGCTCAGGTCAGGATCTCAGGGTCCTGGGATAGAGTCCCACCTCCATCTTTCTATTAAGTGGGGAGTCTGCTTCACCCTCTTCCCCTCTCCCACTCTCTCTTGCTTGAGTTCTTTCTCTATTTCTCTCTCAAATAAATAAATAAAACCTTTTAAAAAGTATATATATAAATACATATACACATAAATAACCAAAAGGTGAAAATACAAAGGCTTTTAAAATAACAGAACAAATTCTAATAGAATTTCTTTAAAGCTAAAAGAGAAAAAATAAGAAGAGGGTTTATTATTGGAAAGGACAAAATCCAAATTCTGGACATTAAGAACTGGGGGTGGGGGCACCTGGATGGCTCAGTGAGTGGTTGAGCATCTGTCTTTGACTCAGGTCCTGATCCGGGGTCCTGGGATCAAGTCCCATGTTGGGCTTCCTGCATCAGACTCCCCACAGACAGCCTGCGTCTCTCTCTGCCTATGTCTCTGCCTCTCTGTGTCTCTCATGAATAAGTGAATAAATTCTTAAAAAAAAACACTGCAGAGATGGGCAAGAATGAAATTGATATTATCATTTCACAGAACGAAATCAATACAATCATAAGAGTAGAAAGTATTTGCATTATCGTGCATAATCCATTTTATGGGTGTATTTATTGAGAGTCTACTATGTGGCAGGCTCTGATCCAGGCATCAGAGACACATTGGTGGAGCAGTGAACAAAACAAAGCTTCCTCATGAAGCTTGTATTCTGGAGTGAAGGAGCAAAAGGAAGGAAAAAAGTTGTGATAGACTGAAAGATGAGTAGATAGAGAGGAATAAGCATTCCAGAAGGAAGGGACAACTTACATAGCTCCTCAAGAGTGGAGTCTGGCATGTTTGAAAGACCAAAGGGCCCCTTTCCCTGGAACACTCAAAGGGAAAAGATAGGAGGGAATACATGACGTGATGTCAGGGCAGGCAGGGGAGGGGTCATATCATAGACTGGGGGCTCAGGGATGATGCTTGGATTTTGAGTGTGATGGATTTTAAGCAGGAGATTGACACAACTGGTTTGTACTTTTAAATAGCCATTCCGACTACTTCATAAACAATAGATTGTATGGAGGAGAGAGGGCAACACTCAGACAACCACTGCATTAGTGGAAGAGAGGGAGAATGGCAGCTCCAACTGCATCACCTGCAGTGATCAAGGGAGAATGGAGAGATTCTGGTTAGGTTGTAGATGGAGAGTCAGCAGGACTGGATGACAGATCAATATGGGAGGAAATGAAATAGAAAGGATCAACTATCTTAGATTGTGGCTGGGGTAAAGGGTGGTGGCTGGCAGTGCCTTCTACTGACAGGGGAAAGCTGAGACAAAAGCAGCTTTGGAGGTACAGGGTACTAAAGGGGGTCCATTCCAGCCAGGCTAAGGCGAGCCATGCATGTGAAGATGTCACATGGGCATTGCAGACGAACCAGGGATGATAAAGAGAGGTCTAAAATCTCAGAACAAAATGAGGTCACTTAAGGATAGTGTGTAGACAAGAAACAGACTCCTAACTACAGAGAAAAAACTGATAGTTACTGGGGGTAGGGGAATGAGCAATGGGGGAAGTAGGCGATGGGGATTCGGCAGTGCGCCTGTCGTGATGAGCACCGGGTTGTATGGAAGGGGTGAATCATGATATGGTACACCTGAAACTAATATTACGCTATATGGTAAGTAATTGGAATTTAAATAAAAACTTTAAAAAAAAGAATCGTATAAGGAAAAAAAAATTGTCCCAGGATGAAGTTCGATGGCACTAGAGTGCTTAGAAGTTGAGTAGAGAAGAAGGAGCTGACCAAGCAAGACTAAGGAAGAGTAGCCCCAAACTCTTGCACATTAAGAAACACAACGAAAATGACCATTTTCCCCCAGCATAGCAGGCTAAGGAGCATACTGCAGGTCCTCTCCAGGGACTGAGGGGATCAATGGCCCACTTGAAATCCATTTACAGCACACTAGTGTGCCCCAGCATGATGTGTTCTAGGATATGCCCATGGGAATGAAAGGCAAAGAACAATCAAATTGATTAAGTACTTTGTTCATAGTAAAGTTGGGAGGGAGGGGATTTTGGTACAAAATTTATAATAATATTTCCTCCAAAGAAGCTAATTAGGATACTTTTAAAGATTCTTCTGTCTCAGCCATAAATATTCAGTCTCACGACATCAGGAAACAGACATTTCTCACAAAACTCTTTGTGGCAAAGGTGTGCATAGAAATTTTACACTCCTTCAAGATCTAGAAAAATGCATAAACACATGCTAGAAATGCGTGTCAAATCAATGATTATTTTGAGCACCCCAAAATATGAAATAACATCATAGCTGTTTATACAGAAAACTCTTTGGACAGGTAACTATATATGTTATGAAAACAAAGAATGTTAAAATTATTTATAGGTGCATCAAAAGCCTTCCCCCATAGGTTTTGTGTTAATACATGATCGGAAAACTGAAATCTGACTTTGAGTTTAGTGAATATTGCAAAATTCAACTTGATTCCTTTCTGATACCTACTAAAGATTTAAAAAACTGACCTGTTGTGCTTCTTATTCTGAACTTCTGGGTTTTCTCTCTCTCTCTCTTTTAAGATTTTATTTATTTATTCATGAGAGACACAGAGAGAGGCAGAGACATAGGCAGAGAGAGAGGCAGACTCCCCATAGGAGCCGGATATGGGATTCAATCCCAGGACCCCAGGACCCCAGGACCCCAGGATCCCAGGACCCCAGGATCACGACCTGAGCCAAAAGGCAGATGCTCAACCACTGACCCACCCAGGTGCCCTGAGTTTCTTCTTTAAAGGCAAATTTCCTGAATCCCCATCCTTTAATTTCTTCTTGGCAAAACTGTTCAGTGATGTCCACCACCCCTCCACGTATGTATACACACATACGCATGCACACATGCATACTTTGGCCAAGGGTCTCCAGAGACTTCTTTCTACTCTACTAAGCCACCTTCCAGGCTTAGTGACTCTGGACTCTCTCTCATGACAGTTTCTGTATCTGCAGTCTTTGCATGCAGAAGCACTTCGTCCTCTTACATCCCAATGTGCAAGCAGCAAAGAGGTGGTGTCCTGATTCTGCCAACTTCCTATAGGATGCCACTTCAAGCCCAACCTTATGAAAAACCTCCAATGATAAGAAATAACAAGGTTCTTGGTAGCTCTGCTAACCAAAGCCAACATAACTCATAAAACGGTCTGCATCCTTTCTAATTCCCTAAACCTGAATATCACCATTATCATCATAATCATCAACAACAAAATCATACCTTTGTACCAATGTATCACAGTTTGATCTGATTTTACTATTCACGGAAAAGCAGGATGATGAGCAATTTATGGACTACCTTTCTTTCCTGCTAAATAATACGTGTCTTTTTTTTTAAACAATAAACCAAGCTTCTTAGTTTGTGAGAAATTTAAACAAAATGCTCTCTAGTGTTTGCCTGCACTGCACATTTGCAGTGCCCAACAGTTTCCCTCTTGGCTGAGATCCCCAATTACCTTTATTTTCCTTCTGCTCTGTCATAGAGATAAATGACCATATTTACTTGGTTTAGTTGAGGGCACAGTTTCCCAGAGAGCATTTTTACAGATGTCCATTGCCAGAAAAATACTTAAAACAGGTTTACTGGGGTCACTGGTTCTGAAATATTCACAAGAACTACATAACTTTGGATATTTTCCTCTCTGCATTGTGTAAGAGACAGAGGGAGCAAAGGAAAGTGTCCTCAGACGAGTGGTGTCAACATACTCTTGGTCTTCTTTTTTAAAAAAATTCTTTCAGTCTGTTAATCACTGCTTTTTGTTTTTACTTTCTTGTGTTAAATACTTCTGAGAAAAACTCACATATACCATGTTCAAGATGGAAGAGAAAGAGAAGAAAGAAAGAAAGAAAGAAAGAAAGAAAGAAAGAAAGAAAGAAAGAAAGAAAAGCTTTATACAACACCCAGAGCCATCCTACATGAGACGATACTGAATTTTTGTGATAATTTTGTGCCACCAAAGTCAACTAACAATTTCCAGGTTAGAAACCCCTTTTGGGGGGGTCCGTGGGTGGCTCAGTGGTTTAGCGCCAACTTCGGCCCAGGGCGTGACCCCGGGGTCCCGGGATCGAGTCCTGCCTCGGGCTCCCTGCATGGAGCCCGCTTCTCCCTCTGCCCGGGTCTCTACCTCTCTCTCTCTCTCTCTTTCTATGAATAAATAAGTAAAAAAATCTAAAAAAAAGAATTCTTACACTTTATTTAGGGATCCCTGGGTGGCGCAGTGGTTTAGCGCCTGCCTTTGGCCCAGGGAGCGATCCTGGAGATCCGGGATCGAATCCCATGTCGGGCTCCCGGTGCATGGAGCCTGCTTCTCCCTCTGCCTGTGTCTCTGCCTCTCTCTCTCTCACTGTGTGCCTATCATAAATAAACAAAAAATTAAAAAAAGAGAAATATACATAAAAAAAAGAAACCCCTTTTGAAAGTGGTAGGTTCCATGGATGGAAATGAAAAATATTCAAAGGGTAATTGATGGCAATGTGCTGGGAACCCAAAGCTGAGTCAGGATGGGAGACTGTTACTAGAGTGGGGCCAACGAGGTGATAGGTGACTATAAAAGCCCAGACACAAAATCATCAACATGACAAGTGTTTATTTTGCCATCCAAGCAGTGTTCCACAAGCCAAACATATACAAATAGCAGGAGATATTTCAATATGAGAACATGGATTCTGGCCCTGAGTCACACTGCTGTGGGGCAAGCATCACCTCTGGAAGCTGCTGGAAGGCCAGAGGAGCTATCCTCGCTCCCCAACAGAGGTACAGCAATTCCATTTAAAACTCCTGTCTAGTGAAACAGCAAAGATCCTTCATGCCTATTTTTAAATGCACATTTTTAATATTCAGTATAATGCTACTCTTTAACAAACTCTTTACTCCCTGCTTCTCTGATGAAGCTTCCCGTGGTCTTTAAAGGGGTTGTTAACCCAAGAATGGATCACACTCATTCTGCATGAGCAAGTCGAGAAACACTCCATTAAGCCTTCCAGTATTTAATAGAAAGAGCCATCTCTCACCTCTGAGGAGATGAGCCAGCTGCTCAGTGATGAGCTCAGGAGCCTCCTGGAGAATCTCTTTCACCACAAGGGAAGAGGAAGACTCTCCGAACTCAAGCCCACCATCGCTTTGCTCCACTGGATTAATGACTTTGACAACCGCTGATTCTAAACTGTTGTCCTCACTGTAAAGCAAATGGAAGAGAGGAAGACAAAGAGATATGGCACATTTTCTTACTTACTAGAAGTGTCTAATCTCTACCCCCGCACAAATGACTTCCTCTCAACAGCCAAAAATGTGAGTAAGCTCACATGACTCAGAAGAGAAGACCCTTATTCTATGCGTCTTCACATCCCATTTCAGCAAATTTACTCCCCAAGAATCTTAGTAGGTAGCCCCTCACACCTCAGCACTTCTATCTCTTGTTTTGCCATTGGACAATAATAATAGTAACAATAATTAATAATAGCTAACATTTATTGAGCTTCCACTACAGGCTAGACACTATTTTCAGGCCAGATGGAATATCACCACATCTTATACTATAAAGTGACCCTACAAAATGGGTTCTAGTAAAACTTCCATCTTAAAAATGGGGAAACAGAGGCACAAAGAGGCTAAGAAATTTGTCTAAGGTCACAAAGCTTGTAAGCAGACCAGCCTGTGTCTAAACTCTGATCATCCAGTTCCAGAGCGTGCACTCAGTCCCACTACTGGAGAAAAACTACTACAGGCTCATTTCCTTTCACGATCACCCTTCATACTTCAGATAAGTTGGTTTTATGAGAGGCAGAAAGATGTGAATAAGACTGATGTTGGAAAAAAAAAAAAGACTGACATTGGTCTTTCCAACTGACAGAAACAAATCATGGCAATGAAGGAAATAAAGATCTCAATTTATTTTTGGAAAGCATTCTGTTTCATAAACAGTCCTAAAGCTAGAGTTCATAGAGTCAGTCCTAAAACCAGCTAAGGTTTTTCAATTTAACTGGGAACAAAACTCTTCCAAAGATTCTGACCAATACACACATTTCATAGTTCATGCCTTTGACTTCCTGCACTACTTGCATTGGTTGGTTTGAAAGAGTTAACACATAAATTTAGTCAAGCAGGTAATCATCCTGAGCACTGATAATTGAAGTCGGTCAAATTAACTCCCAGTAACTCTCAGCTAGTTGTCAACAATTGATTAATACATATTCAAAAGAATTTATTTATCAAACAGCATGGGGATGAAAACAGCTCCACGCAAGCAGACTATTTTCAAAGCTCTTTATGACAAATGAATTGCATGATTGGCATTATCATGTATTCATACCTGAATATGCTTTCTAAAAAGGGTTAAGTAAAACAATTAGATAACTGTACAAGTTTTTCTTTCATGTGTAGTAGCATCAGTATCCATTGGTTAATGACCTAAACTATTAACAAATTGGCAAAGTGTGCAAAAAAAATTATTGTCTCAAACTAGAGGAGTTTAACTGGTGACTCTTCATTCTTTAGCACCAGAGAGTTTATCAAAAGAGCATTTTGTGAGGGGCTAGAAAGTCCTTGAAGGCAGATATTTTGTCTCATTCCTCTTTATGTAAACCTAGATTCTTGCACCAGTTAGCAACTCCTGCATACTTACTGAAGGAGGCAGAAGATTCAAGTTTAATCCAAACTGCATGTGGTACCTTTGATAAGTTATTTGCAACGGACTTCTTGTCCATAAAATAACAAATCTGAGCTACCTGAACTTTAAAAATCCATCCTGCTCTTATGGTATAAATTGCTATGAATGAATGAGCCAATGATACAGATGACTTTCACAACTGATCTCTATGATTTTTCATTTTAACACTGAGGCTTCTTTCTTCAGAACCCTTCAGTTTTATTTGGTGTTTAAGTTTTCATTACATATTTACAGCATCAATACATAGGACTGTTGTGTTGCTATAATAAGCTGTTCGAAATGGTTCAAAATTATAATTTTGGTCACTGTCTACAAAATCTTTCCATTCGAAATGTCATATTTGAAATATAAAAGTCAAAACAGAGGACTGGCAAAGCCCAAATTTCGCAGTAAGAGAAGAAAAAAAATATTCTTTTTCCTCAGATGTCCTCTGCCTTTAATGCATCTCCCTAAACCACAAAAATCCTGAACAAGGTGATACTTTTCCCTGAAGAGCCTTTGGTTAAAGGATCAAAGCTCCCTTCGGAGCCTTACCTTGCCAGCACGTTGCTGCCAACAAGTGTTATAGATAACTTCCCTTCATCATTTAGCTGATGCAGATTAATTTCATCTCGGAATATATGGAATGATTCAGAGATATTTAGCTCTTCTAAAATAAACCGTGTCTCGGCGAAGTAACTGAATTCAGTTCTTGGTATGTTCAGTACTGGCAAACAGAGAACTCCGGGTGGGCTGACCTATCAAGAAAAAAGTGGACTGAAATTACTGACAGCAGAAGGAGCACAATTCCATTTGTTTCAAGCCCAAGGGCAATGTAAAAGGAACAAAAGTCTTTTGGCCTCACTAACCCATATGACATGCAGAATCAGCTTGTCCTGAACCTAATTAGCAGAGCTACAGGTAAATGACCCTTAATATTTTTTTAACCTCTGGTTACTACTCTACATGAAACTTCCCATGCCTTATTTGAAATATATTTCGTCTCATTTCAATGCTTCCACAATAAAAAAAAATACACACACATTCTCTTCAGGGATACGCATTCATATGTCTTTATAGAATTGGCAGAAAATTAGAATGATTGCAGCAGGTGAGGACTGCAGTGACACAGAAGGGCCTATTTTTCCCATCTACATGGGATGTCTGCCATTCAGCTCCAGCCGATGGTTTAGACATGAAAATTTCAGTTCCAGAATAGGTGAATCTTTCAATTACTCAAGGAAAGCTGGAAATCTAGATTTGAGGCTGTTACTGGTGATGTTTATTACCACTTATTTTTTTAAGTTGAACATACTATGCATGTTAACAAAAACTCATTTATGAGCCAGATTTGGCCCATAAACTACCAGATTGTGATCTCTATTAATTTCTTATTTTTTAAAAATCATTATTAACAAACCTGTTATTAAAAAATTGTGGTAAGGAGGATAAACCGGAAAGAGGTAGGAGTTGAAGAATTTCAGATTCACAAGAATATACTTATTCGTCTATAAGAATTTTTTTTTAAAGGTGCTTTTAAAAATCACTGAGTGAAACGTAATAAGCCCCAAATATCACTGAGAGAAGGTAGGGTTTGGTAACACCAAATTTTTGCATAAAGTGAACGGACACTGTCCTTACATCATCACTAGCTCTGTCAAAGCATAGTGCTTATTCCACAATTTTAATATCTTGGTCATCTATCTCACTTCCTTGCCTTTAGAAGCCCGGGATTTGGGGCACCTGAGTGGTTCTATGTTAAGCATCTTCCTTCAGCTCAGGTCATGATCCCAGAGTCCTGGGATCAAGCCGAGTCAGGCTCCCTGCTCAGAGGGGAGTCTGCTTCTCCCTCTGCCTCTTCCCCCCTTCCCTGCTCATGCTTTCTCTCTTTATCTCTCTCTCTCCCAAATAAGTAAATAAAATCTTTTTGTAAAAAAAAAAAAAAAAAAAAAAAAGAAGGAAAGGATTTTTGTCTTTTTGATTCACGTAGGATTCTTATTGCATAGAACTGTCCGGTGCATAGTAGGCTTTTAATACTTATTTGTCAAGTAAAGTAAACAAATCACCCTCTGCTCTAGTATACAAAAGGCAAAGCCATTCCAACAATGTCTTTTCTCTTACCTATCAGGCTAATCCTGAATCACAATTGTGCAATAACAATTAGAAATTTATGTATGGCAATTATTTTTCCTAATTCACTAAGTTACATCTAACTCCCGATATTGAAACTTGAGTCAAGTGCATGTGACCTGAAGCTCTCCTGGGGTAGGACCTGTTCTGAGGTTAGGATTGCAACTAGGCTCTAGCCACAGCCTCTGCTGTGTGACTTGGAGAAAGCATTTTCCTTTTAGAAACTCAGTTTAACCCATCTGTAGAATGGGGCTAACCTATCAGAGTGAAAAGTATTTAAATGGAGTCATACATGTGAAGTTGCAAAGCTCTGCCTTTATTATATGTGTTAATTTTCTCAGAGACAGTCATCCCATTCTCAGAAAAAAAATTAAAATGGAATGCAGACCTCTGGTAGAGGGCAGCACCTGGTAAATTAAGAGGGAGGCCCAGAAATATAACAAATTCCAGTAAGTGACCCTTCCCTTCGGTAATTCCATGTTTGTCCCTATGCTGAATGGAGAGCCTTGGAAGGAGAGAAGAGATCACACATCTCTTTATCCATTTTATCTATCACAACTACTTTCCCACTCCTTTGGTCACATGTTATATTTATTGAAGACACTGAAGTTGGTGGTGGATGGTGTTATTATATAATTTCCTTAAGAGTCCATGCCACTATATGTGTAAAAACAAGTCTGGTTCCCTTAATTCTATGTTCTTGAGACATGCAACAATTTTTTTTCCCTAGGAGTCAAGAAGTCAAGCTAATTGGATTAAGCATTTAAAATATGCATGTCGACACAGGCACATTTGTCTCCTTATACCAATTAATCTCCCTTGCAAAATTCAACAAATTTTAAGATAAATTTGATATACAACCCATATGTGGAGATCAGAATATTTTACCTGGCATTTTTGTCAGCTACTGCCCTAAGCCATCCTTGCCACCCACAGCTCATTCTGGAAGATTGGGTTTCATGTGAATATAAATCACTCTAGATCAGCTATGCATACTCTCAGAGCCAAGGATCCAAACAAAATTGGAATAAAATAAGTCAGACTCCGGAAAATTAAAAATTCTGTGAAATTGGGAATAGCACCAAGACACTCATATTGTGCTTTTTTAGATTTTGAGGTGACGCATTATCATGGGCTGGTGAATTTTATGAAATGGAGATTTTAAAACTATTTATTAAAAGGTCTTTCCACCCCTGTAGGGATGTTATAGGCTTCATAGATACAAAGATTCTCATTCAAGGGAGATTATCATTAACTGAGAATGACCTTGCTGTACAAAGTCAGGGCTAAAAGGCAAGAACAGAATAGAGATATGACATGTAATACCTCTATTGCTGAAAATTCTAGCCAATATGCTCTGTATTTCATGTAATGCTCACACACACATTTTTCTACCCCCAATGGCAAGACTAACCAACAAGGATGATAAAGGAAAATAAGAAATTCTGATCCTTATTTTTGTTAGTTCTCTGAATTCCCACAGAAGTAAACAACTATCATATATTCTTAAATTTTTTTTATTTGAAAGCATTGATCTTACTGAAATAATGTTTCACAAAGAAAATAGATAAGAAATAACTAGACAATGTCTAGCATACAGTAGGTGACCAATAAATATTTGTTGTTTAATGGATTATAATACATTTATTCTCTGCAACGATAAATCAAGAACATGAAAAGTGAATAGGTTTTAAGTGAATAGGTTCCTCGTTTTTACAGAAAATATTTGTTCTTGTGAGTTACATCATAATTCAAATATAAAAAGCATCACCTTCTTTCCCCTCACCTTGTCTAGAAAGTAAGCATATGTGAAGGCTGAAATGAGAGAATCCAAGTCACACGATTTATGTCCAATAACCACATGGACCTTCTCCAGGCGTTTGCTTCGATTCTGAAACAAATTCAAACAAAACATCACCATTTAACATGCAACAGATCAATATAAAAAGACATCTTCCAATCTTCTTTCAAAAGAATGCCTTAGCTATATGCATACACAATTGCAGAAATTCATAAATTTATCATGAAGTTTTACATGGGGACACAAAATTGCAGAACATGTTTAATATTCAGAAATGCTCAAATTCTAGTGCATCATCAGGCACAGAAAATTGTGGGTTGTGAATTCACAACCTTAGGAGCTTCCCAAGGTGACATGTGCAAGTGGCTTCCAAATGCAGAGGATAGGAAGAGACAAAAGAGGGAGAACTCTCCATATGGGTAGGTGGTAGTTTAATAAACAAGGAAACTTGCAAGGCTTGTCTTGGGCATGTGAAAGATGGATGGATCTTCACACCCAACTGCCAGAATCTTTAAAATTTAGATAGTCACATGTGGTCTCAATATCACATTACTCTCTCAAGGCTGTGTCCTTGAAACAACTCCCACTGTGGGAATGGTGGACAGAGTGTGCATTCCAAGGACAGGGTAGAGGGCAAGGAGCTTCCAATCACCTGGGTCTAGCTCATGAGTCAGCCAATAGTCATGTCCTCTACATGACCTCTTCCAACAAAAATGTGGTCTTATTAAGATTTTTACAGCCTAACTTGATATGAATTGTGTCTCTGAATCATAATTTGTTAAGATTTTACTTATTTATTTGAGAGAGAGAAGAGAGAGGGAGAGCACAGAGGGAGAGGGAGAAGCAGATTCTCCACTGACCAGAGAGCCAGACATGGAACTCTATACCTGGACCTCGAGATCATGACCTGAGCTAAAGGCAGATGCTTAACCGACTGAGTCACTCAGGTGACCTTGGGTCATAGTTTTTTAGTAAAAGATTATTTTGGTCCAAAGGGAAAATCCGTAGTATAGTAGTCCACCTTTATCTGCAGGAGATACGTTCCAAGACCCCAAGCGGATGGCAAAACTGCTAATAATATTGAACCCCAGATATACTCTGTTTTTCCCTATACATACATACCTATGTAAAATTTATAAGCTAGGCATAGTAAGAAGTTAACAATAATAACTAATAAAAAATAGAACAATTATAGCAACATACTGTAATAAAACATATATAAATGTAAGTCTCTCTTTCTCTCTCAAAATATCTTATTACACCGTGCTCATCCTTCTTGTGATGATGTGAGATGATGAAATGCCTAGGTGATGAAATGAAGTGAGGTGAATGACACAGGCACTGTGACATAGCATTAGGCTACTATTGACCTTCTGACAATTGTGAGAGGAGGATCATCTGCTTCCAGACCACGGTTGACTGTGGGTAATAGAAGCCATGGAAAATAAAACCATGATAAAGGAGAACTACTGTAGTCTATGTCATTTCCTTAAATAAGATGTTCTCTTTTTTTTTAAGATTTTATTTATCTATTTTGAGGGAGGGGTGGAGAGAATGCACCAGTGGGGGGATGAGCAGAGGGGAGGGAAAGAGAGAATCTCAAGCAGATTCCACACTGAGCATGGAGCTGAACACGGGGCTCAATTCCATGACCCTGAGATCCATGACCTGAGCAAAAATCAAGAGTTAGACCAACCGAGCCACCCAGGCGCCCCTAAGATGTTCTTAATTTGAGAGGCATAGTGACTTTTTCATATGTCCTTGGTGTACAACACACAATTTGGTAGTGATTTATTTTTTCCTGCCATATTTTGGGTGACAAGATATGTTCTCTCTGCATTATATTCTATAGTTTAGCAAATGAAAGTGGTAACATTTTTCCTCCCCCCATGGAAAGGGATGTGATTAGTGTTATTGCTCTAAAATTATAAATCATTGCTATTAAAAAGTGTACATGGTCACCTCTTTGGAAGACATACTGTTTTCTTTCCTGGTGTAACTCAATAGTTACTTAAAATTCCTTTATAGAAGGCTGAATTCCTCGTAAAATACTTTGGAAACGCCAAAGAAGCAATCGCTTCCAGAAAGTTCCACAGCAAAGCTGTCCAATAATGATAACTAAGTAATCTAAATTAACTTCTTTATAGTATGTCAGAGATGGCACATATGTGTACTTCCCCCACTTTTTACCCTTTAACCTCTCTATTTAGGCCTGACTAGAAAGCCTACTCAATTGCAATATTGCTCAGAAGCTCTATAAAAAAAATTACACTTTTCATGACAATTCCCAAAAAGCAGCTTACTATTTTTTCTACAGAACAAAGGGAAACATTACTTAGTGACCTACTAGGTATTTTACAAATGAATCTATGAAGTTGTTGTTGGCATGGAACTACTGATGTCAGAGTCAGAAACAAGTTTTAAACAATCAGGTTGTGACCTGAGAAACAGAAAAAAGTAAATCTTGAAGGAGGTTAAGAGAATATCAATAAAAAGACTGAGATCAGGATCAATACTGCAGATGAGTCATCTGTGATATTGCCAAATTAAAAAAAAACACGTATTTTTTCAAATATATACTGAGATAATGATCTTTAGCCAAACAACATGACTTGAAAGTATGATATAAACTCTCTGAATGTAATTACAACTCCCTGCCCCTCATCACCAAACAACTTTAACCACCCGTCTTCGCCTTCCTTCTTCTCCCAGCCTCCTTCACTTAACTTCATAAATTTATAGCTGGCTAATTTGTACCCCTGGGGGTTCTAGTCTAGGCCCAGTTCTCATCTGAAAGCTGGGCGGCTTCCCCTATGCAAGACTGTCAGATATTCTAGAGGTACCTAAAGAAATTTACGTAAATGGAATTAAACTCCATTACAACACAAACAAATGCATTAGGAAATCATATTACTGTAGAAAGCTGTTCTTCCGAGAAGCTTGAAGGTCTAAGTAGACATTACCTCATTTCTCCTCTCAGATCTTGTAAGGCAGACAGTAAGAAGATTAACAATACTTTTTTGCAGGTCAGTGGATTCCATGATGAGGCCAGGACCATTACCAGACCCCATGACCCAGTCCAGGAAGCCCTCTCCCCTGCCCTGCACCAACCACTCCACAATGTCATAATAACTTCAGCATCTATAAAATGAGTGAGCACGGGGATCGAGGGAGAAAAGAGAATGTTAAACATGCATCCTAAATATAGCAAGACTTAAAACATTTATAGCATCAAAATTACCCCAAAGCTGACCCCTCTGCTGTCTTGTCTAAGTTGGACAATTCCTAGGCACAGCATTTTGTCCAACACTCAACTTGCATGCAAGACGTGTGGGAAATAAGGCTTATGTGTCAATTCATTTTCAAGTCCAAGCCAATTATTACTTAAAAAAAAAGAAAGAAAGAAGCTAAATAAAATTGTGAACCCAAAGCATGGTAGACCAATTCTCACAACTCAAGGATCTTTCAACTTTGTGATTTATTCATTCTTGTCCATTTAAAGGTCATCTTACAGGTCAGGCTATAGGAGATCCTGGTACAAAATCTTGAGGGTTGCCTCTCTTTTCATGTTCTCCTGTTTCTCCTCTGACCTTCCCTTCTTCCCACATGTCAACCTCCCTCATACTCGTGCCCTCTTTAAGTGCCATTTGCTCCTATCTGCTACCTGCACTCAATGCCCCAAGATCCAGGCTCCAACTATCTTTCCCCCACCACCCACCTCCATCAAAATGTGTCATCCTGGGGATGCCTGGGTGGCTCAGTGGTTAAGCATCTGCCTTTGGCTCAGGGTGTGATCCCAGGGTTCTAGGATTGGGTCCTACATTGGACTCCTTGCAGGGAGCCTGCTTTTCCTTCTGCCTCTGTCTCTGCCTATCTCTCTGTCTCTCATGAATAAATAAATAAAATCTCTTAAAAAAATGTGTCATCCTGGTGTCCATGCTATCAGGGACCAATCTGCTTCTCTACAAGCAATTCTATACTTTCATTTTAAACAGACCTTCCAGAGATTATTCCACAGTCCAAAAAGATGATCAGAAATTTCAAGTTGGCTGAAAATGTACCAGACAAAAGAGACATCAGAAGAGGTAATTTTGATGCCTGCCAATAAGCCTTAAAAGTGATAGGCTTAGGGGAACCTGGGGTACCTCATTCTTGATTTTGGCTCAGGTCATGATCTCAGGGTCCTGAGGTCAAGCCCCGTGTTGGGCTCTGCACTCAGCATGCAGTCTGCTTGGGATTCCCCCTCTTCCCTCTTCCCCTCTCCTTGCTCATCCTATCTCTTGTAAAATAAATAAATAAAATCTTTACCAAATAAAGAGTGATAGGCCCAGCCTCAAAAAATCTCAGATCTTCCTAAGTGCCTAAATCCTACAAAAAAACACTAAGATATAATTAAAGTGTAGCAAAAGTTAGATTTTATCACAACCATGTTCAGAAAGACTTCTGCCTGCTTAGAGGAATAAAACATGAGATTAGTTATGTAAACTCAATCAGTAGGTGAGCTCAAGGAATGTGTAGGGTTTGGCTTTTCACATTGAGGGGTCAATAACCAGAGAACACTGGCTCCACTTTCAAGTTTCCCACCACAAATGACCTTGGAAGTGGGAACAGAACAAGCACAGAGGTCAAGTTCTGACAATAAAGTCTGGGAACTGATTTCAGTTGTCCGAGGATGGTAACGGGGGGTGGGGTCCTTCTGATGCCTGGTCTATTCTGTGATAGTGGTCCCATCTACAGGGCCAGTAGTGAAATATGGAACTGAGAAGGGACTCTTGAACACAGTGATGCTCTCTGTTCCTGGCCTCTCATAGCAGGTGTGTATTTCACATCCTCACATATTTATAGACTTGAAGATGTCTCATCTTAATATCTATGTCCCTTGATACAGTTCAACTTAGGGTCTGAATTATTCACAAGCAGACAAATTATGCCCAAACAAAAGCGACAATTTTATCAATTCAATTAATTATTGTCATCCAACTAATAAAAATCTATTTGTGCTATACAGCAGTAAACCAAACAGACAAAAATCCCAGCCCTCCTGGCACTTGCATTTGAGTGCAAGGAGATATGATGAACCAAATAATTAGATAATAAGTTGAGAGGTAAGGTTCACTGGGATGAGGATCATTTGAGAAGGTGACATTTGAGAAAGATCTAAAGTGAAGGATATATCTCAGGCCAGGGGAACAACAAGAGCAAAGGTCCTGAGATGAGGGTATGTCCAGCATGTTCAACAAATACTGACTGCCTAGTATATACATTTTCTAAATGTGACTTTGTAAATTCCCAGTCAGAAGTGAATGGATCCGGCAGGTAGGTGTCCATTCCCTATTACTGTCACAAGCACATCCAGCATTAAGGAATCTTAGGAGACAGAAGATTCATCACTAATGCCTAAACCCAATGCTGCACAAGCCCAACACAGAATGGAATCTTGGTAATGGGGAGAAATAGATACTATCCTGCTTTGTCATCTACACTTCCAAATAGAATCTTTCCTTAATCAATGTATAAAAGAAAATATATTGGACATATCAGTACTCCAGATCTAATTTTGATATGCTTTCAAAGTGTAATCCTATACAACACTAAAATGAGACTTCTTGAGGAAGTTTACTTAGCTCTTTTAAAAAGCCAGCAAAATGCTTACACATTCAGATGCAACTGCCCATTAAAAGAAATTGCACTTGTCAGGCAAAAGCACATTCAAACACACTCACAAAAAACAGAATCGATAGGAAAGAGGGCTTCCAGGGTCCTGCTAGAAGTCTAGGCCCCTTCATCAGTTTTCTCATGGGCGTAGCCTCTGAGAAACAAAGTTACTCCAACCTATAACTTGACACATCAAAAGTACCATAATTAGCATTTCATCAACAGGCCTTGTGATACAGTTACGATTTCTCATACCCATGCTCCCCAACCCACCTATCTTATATATCCTGTGAAAATATTTTCAAAAATAATTAATTGAAATGAATTTTGGTTCTGAAAACATTGTAGACAAAACCTGCAGACGTTGGGAGAGTGTCTTTTCCTCACACCCTATAGCAGGGCACATTTCTTAGGCCCTCATCCTTAACCAACAAATGAAATAGCAAGAGAAAAAGAAGTCTCTTGATTTATCAGGTAATATCACCAAGGAAAGTCAGGCAAAGAAAAGAGTAGGAAGTTGAGCTAGTGCTTCTTTGACTACTTCTAACTCCAAGTCAATAAGGAGTTTTCCTTCCTGGAAGCTGGCTGTGGGTGGTCCAGAAAAGGGCCCTAGTTCCCCCTCAGGAGACCCCAGGCTCCTGTGGTTACCATGATCCTAAGTGAGAAGACTCAGAGGGTGGGTGGGAGGAAACTTAACATGCTGCTCATGACCTCCAAAGGTCCTCAGCTCCACCCAAGTCACCGTCACCAGGAAAGCCACATAGAAGGGGATACAAGAGAGACCACAGCCAAGGGAGCAACAAGGACAAAGGGAAGGCCCAGAGCAACCTGGTCCTTCAAAGGTGCCAGATCAGCTCTGCCAGAAATAGATAAGTCACAACCCTTATTCATTTGGTAAACAAATGAGTTGTTCTTTATCCTGACCCTGGGTTTAAGATAATATCTATAATTCCTCACCTCCTGAAAGTCTCATGATCTTATCATTACCTGGAGAAAGTTTGGGGCCCAGGGGGAGAGAATGCTGGAGAGAATAAAGGACATGGCATCAACAGGAAGTGAAAAAAAAAAAAAAGTAGGGCGCCTGGATGGCTCAGCATCAACCTTCAACTCAGGTCATGAACTCTGGGTCCTGGGATCGAGTCCCTCAATGGGCTCCCTGCTCAGCGAGGAGTCTGCTTTTCCCTCTCCCTCTGCTCCTTCTCTCTGCTCATGCTCTCTTTTCTTTCTCTCTCAAATAAATAAAAAGTCTTTAAAAAAAAAACAAAGAAGGAAATGCTTATCACTCTGTGCAGGTCCCCAGAACACACGGATTTTTCCTGGTAATTGAAACCCTTATATTTTATTCTTTATTTTTACTTATTTTCTGGTAAGAAAAAAATAAATGAAATTATAAAAAGTCAGACATAACAAAAATTAATAAAACAAAGATAACTGCTGTTAACAGTTCAATAATTGAATATTGATTATTCCACATTTTAATTTATGCATATATATTAATACATGTACTTTACAAAAATGGGGTGTTTCTATTCCCATTCTTTAGATAATTGTTTTTTTTTTCACTTACTAGTATGCTATGGACCATGCTCCATTATCAAAACTGTAGATATTCTTTATTCTTTTTAGCTCAAGGATGGCAATTGTATGAACACATATGTGTGTGTAAAATTTCTCAAATCAGCATAAGAGCCTTTTTATTAAAAAAATTTCCATGATATCACCAAATAGGAAACTCTATCCCACCGGCCACCCAGTCCAGTTTTATCCTAATGGTCATAATTAATTTCTCCAGAGAGCTGTAACTCAGATCATGTTTAAAAGCAAAAACATTTACCAGAATCTGCAAATTCAGGACACAGACATTTTATATTAAATTTTCTCATAAATGTCCTAATTTACTTGGTGATGTACTAGATGAATATGAACCAAGGAATCAGTCTTTCAATGATAAGACTCAAATGATTTTGAGGTCATTTGTCTCACTTACTGATAAAACTGAAACCTAATCAATTCAGATAAATATATATTGCCTATAACCTCGCGCCTAACTGCCCTCCCACCAACCCCAATCATTTTTCCCCTCCAGATTCTCTTTAATAAGGTGGAGAATGTTCTCTCTTACTGTCTCTCATTTGGGGACAAATAGGGCCTGGGAGTCAGTCTGAGCAAACTCAGCTATAAATAGCTCAGATCCCACACACCTACACCTCCATCTGTATTGTCAAATCGGAGGCCACTCTGGCTAGGCAGTAGGGGACCCAAAAGTTAAACCCAAGCATTGCCTAAGACCCTACTTTATTGGATAGGTCTTATAGTTCTCAGTTCCTTTGGGGTCTGGCTCCTTTTAGCTGGAGCTTTGGACACCTCAGCTGAATTAATTCTTCCTCAACCTGTTTGTTGCCCATCTTGAAAACATAGTGTTTTCAAAAGGAGTGACTTCATATATGATTTATATACTTCTTCTAGGTCATAAAAATGATGGGGGCTGGATTTGCTATTTACTTACAGCATTTCATTTTGTATATTCTCATTCAGGATTCTCTATCTGGCAATGTCCTCAAAGAACAGTTTTGGGGGCAACACCATTATTTTTCCTCCACAGCTTCAAACATAAAAGGTCAAGGATGATCCCGAGTCCTTACCTTTCCCAAAGAGCTCCTATAGAAACTGCCCTACCCAGCTTATCTGCATATTATTATATTCCAGACATTCCTCTTTTGGGGGAAATGTGTCCATACATTTATTACCAACTGGATGGGATAGCTCTTCAATTTCTCATTTAGGTGCTGCCTCCTTCTAGCTTAAATAGATGTATTGTCCCAGTTTGTCTTCCGTGGTTTTACAGGTCTCCAAATCTCTCACCTTTCTCCTTTTCAGACTCAAGAACTGTAATCTTTTTTCACCTACCCATATGAGCCTGCACCCAGGTGCATAAGTCTTTCCTTTACCTCCTCTAATCTCCTGCTGTCTGTGTCCCATTACTGGGCTTAAAATTGCTATGGGTTGAATTGTGTGCCCCCAAAATTCACACTTCAAAGCTTTAACCCTCAATGTGATAGTATTTGGAGATGGGCTTTTGGGAAATAATTCAGTTTAGATGAAGTCATGAGAGTGGGGCCTTCAAGATGAAAGCTCTTGGTCCCCCCCATCCCCATTCCTGAGACCACAGAGAGAAGGAGGCTTGTAGCCTCCTCACCAGAATTTAACTATGCTGGCACCCTGAACTTGGACTTCCGGCCTCCAGAACCTTGGGAGAATAATTTCTATTGTTTAAGCCATCCAGTCTGTGTTATTTTGTTATGGCAGCCCAAAGCAGACTAAGACAGACTTCTAGGTTGGAGTCATTCCAAAATCCAAAACCATCTAGCAGATAACTAAACTTGGAAAGGTTTCAAGAGTTTCTTTTTAAAATGATTGTTGTCAAAGCAATATTATAGTTTTAAAGACCAAATGAGAAAGAACAGCCCTGCTACATGTATAGTAACCTACCCCCCCCAATGTCACTGAGAGTTACTTTGCGCTGTCAAATTGAAAGTTAATTCATACCATCTGAGTAATGTTAATTACTGTTTAAAATATAGTTATTATAAAACATCTGGAAAAAATAGAAACACAAAGAAATAAATCTGCAAGACCCAAAGGAACCACTATGAACACTTAGTGTATACTCCTTCCAACCCTTTTCTATACTTTTACAAGTGTTCTCTTTCATAATGCTGTGATAATATTACACATATTTTATAACCTCTCTTTTTTAACAACATTTGAGCATTCTTTTAAAATTCTAAAATATAAATGTTTTGATTGTCAGGGGTAACGTGTCTTCTTTTGTAATCCCAGGTTTCAGCCTATTGCTCTGCACACGGTAGGTGTTCAACAACTATTGAAAACCTGAATGATGAATGAATTCTGGCATTTAGTGGCTACAAGATTCTTTCATAAGGGTCAATACAATATATTAGTCAATCCTCTACTGTTGCAGATTTAAGTTATTTTAATTTTTTATAATATAAATAAGAATACAGGAAATATTTGGAATATAATATCTTTGTGTTCATCCCTAGTTATTTCTCCAGGATAAACTTCTAAATTTTACATTTCTGGGTCAAAGAATGTAAGTGCTTTAACACTTAACAAAAAGGATGCAGAAATTTACATTTTCACCTACAGAGATACCTGATTTTTAAAACTTTGACTCTGTGTTTAAGCATTATCATGTTCACAAGTAAAAAAGCATCTTAAGGTGAATTTGCATTTATTATGATTATGAATGTTTCTACATCATTTTTTTTCATACGGACACTAAACATTACTGTCTTCACATGAAATTTTTCTCTGAATATCTTTGAGGATGTTTATCCTATTCTCATTGACAAATAACCTATTAAAATATTATTAACATATTCAACTCTGGCAACATCAATAAGGTATTACCTTGTCCTTTGGTTTGGGACATCTATGCAGCAGTAAATTGTATTAAGGATGCAATAAGAATGCATTATTTAATATGCCATCATCATTTCAAGCACTAAGGAACAATGATATACTCTGTGCCATCTTTTCCTCAAAAAAGGAAAATGTGCTTTCTGAAAATGTTGCAATAATACATGTCAGACTCCATCTTGGTCTCTTAGCTCTTGACTGGAGTGCATTTACTCTTCTCTTTTGTCATCAGCCTCAGGTAAAAATGCTAATGCAACTTAAATTTAAATCTAAAGTGTTAAATGTATCATTAGTTGGTGTCTTTAAATGAGGTGAAATTTTGGTAGTAAAACAGTACCAAAAAAATTAGACTTAAAAGTAGATCCTGAAATTCTCATCACAAGAAAAAAATATTGTAACTGGATGATGATGGATGTTAACTAGACTTATTGTGGTGATCATTTCACAACATATACAAATATTGAAGCATTAGGTGGCACATTTTAACACAATATTTACGTCAATTATATCTTAATAATATATATACAACATATAATTCTGCTAGTTCAGTTTTGAATTTAAAAAAAGAATAAGGGGCGCCTGGGTGGCTCAGTGTATTGGGTGTCTCCCTTCAGCTCAGTTCATGATCTAGGGTGGATCAAGCCCCGCATTGGGCTCCCTACTCTGCAGGGAGCCTGCTTCTCCCTCTTCTCCTCACTCATGCTCTCTGCCTCTCTCTCTCTCTCTCAAATAAAATCTTCAAAAAATAAAAATAAATGAAAAAGAATAATAAAAGATAAACAACAGAGGAGGAGATATTTGCATAATATCTGTAAATTCTTGTCATTAACAGGGCAGTATTCCTAACATACAAAGAGTTCCCACACATTGATTTAGAAAAAGACAAACCAATGGAATAATCAGTAAAAGATGTAAATGGACAACTAACAGAAGAAATGAATAAATTAAAAAAAAAAAGTCAACTTCATTGGTAGTCATGAAAATGGAATTCAGACCAACAAGAAAATGTCATTTTTTGACTGGCCAAAATCAGGTTGGCCAAAAATTAAGTGTTAACATACTGCGGGTTAGATTGTAGGTGGCAATAAGGAATACTACAAAGTGAGAATAATCTGACAGTATTCATTAAAATGCAAAATGTTCAAATTTTTTTATCCAACTTTTTATTCCTTTTCTAGGGATCTATTCTATAGAAACAAAATCACCAATAGATATGGATTTTTTTTAATTCCTTATGATTATTTAAAATCCATTGTTAAATACAGATATTTACTACAATCCCAAAGAATGTTTCTTGAAGCAGTATTTGTAATGGAGAAAAAGAAAACAAAATAAGAAATAACCTCCATGCATGACAATCAAGGAATCATCAGATAAATTATAGAATATTCATAAAGTAGAAGCTAAACAGCTACTACCAAACAAATGAGTCAGATCAATATCTAATAACCTGGAATGATGTATTCCCACATTCTTCCCATTTCATCACATGGCTGCTTCTTCCTACCTGGTTCCTGCCTCTCAGAAAAAAAGCAGGCTGTGGTTTCCACTTGGGTGCAGCTACTAGGATCTACACTAGGATCACTTATAAAAATATTACCATAATGTAAATTTCTGAGCCCATCCCTGACATTTTGATTCATAGGTTGGCAGTAGAGCCTAAGAATATTATGCCTGGTTTGAGCTTTAAAGAAGACCCACTGGGCAGCCGTGGTGGTGCAGCCGTTTAGCGCCGCCTGCAGCCCGGGGTGTGATCCTGGAGACTGGGGATCGAGTCCCATGTCAGGCTTCCTGCGTGGAGCCTGTTTCTCCCTCTGCCTGTGTCTCTGCCTCTCTCTCTCTCCGTGTGTCTCTCATGAATAAATAAAATCTTAAAAAATAATAAAGAAGACCCAAGATTATATCCCATGGACCATGTGGTTTCTGTTAACTGCAGAATGCACATGCATTTGGTTTTTGAAAGGGATTGCTTGAGCTGATCCCCCAGATGAAGTAAAATTTCATACTGGTGTTAAATTATTTAGATTTACTTAAATTTCAAGTTAGAAGAGACCTTAGGATTCACCCAGTTGAAACCCATCAGTGGTTTCCAACGTGAGGCAGTAGATTGAGCAAGGGAAGAAACCACACACATATCAATTTATCTCATCCTTTTAAATTTTGATTTTTTTAAAAAATACATTTCTCAATGTGCCTTATATGTTAGTATAGTAATACACGAGTAGAATTCAGAAAATAATACATGTTTTGAGAGAATGTACTCAAAAGACTTACTGATGTTATCACACAATGACAATAAAATGTAAGGGACCATTTTTCATGGATGGGACAAGTAGGAACTGAAAGATAAACAGCAGAAGCAAGGAAAAACTAGAAGTCCCAGCCGAAGTCCACTATGCCACCTCTGTGGCCCAATGCTCTGCTTTTATTGTCCCATAGAAGAACAAAAATAAATCACACAAATGGAGCTAAATGGCAACTCAATTCATTTGTCAGTGTGTGAATCTTCAGTTTCTAGTCATTCATGCATTTGGGGGTCAGCTATTCAATATCAGAGATCCAGCTCCACCAGACCGATGATGGTTCCTGGAGAGCCCTGGAAACATATTGAACTTCATATCCTCCAGAGTTCCTGAGGCAGTTCTCTGTCCCCATCAGATGCTCAAACCAACATTTGTTAGTGAAAATGACCACATTGGATCTAACAGTTGAGCAGAAGAGAGTTTTCAATTTTTACATCATCTGTTTATGTTCCTATGAAATAACGGAACTAGGAGTAACAATTTGTTAATAGCCCAAAAGTTAAAATTTATATTACAGGCTGCAGATAATTCTCTCTCTCCCCCTAAATCTTAACATACTCTCACTTGTGGTGGGATCAATCTTCTTCTCTCTCTCTCTCTCTCTCTCTCTCTCTCCCTCTTACTCTGTCTACACACACACACACACACACACACACATACACACACACACACACACCAGAGCATTATACCTACTTCATGGCATACATTTCTAAATAATGCTTTAAAATGATTTTATAAAGTGAAGGATTTTATGAGTATTATGTCATAGATTTTCTCCTTTCCTCCCAAGACTTAAAAACTTGACTTGTGAATCCATTCCACATTCTAATATATTCATATTGTGTAGACATAACTGTTGTAATAATTTTGTTTTCAAATGTCTCAAGCAGTGTGAACAAGTATATCATAGAACTCTAGATCAAAACATGACTTGCTATTAGTACATGTGTATCCAGTACTCCAATCCTGGGCCCTGAAATAGCTCCATAAAGTACCATAGAAGGGCAGAATTGTAATTAGCTGCCAGATGTTATTTATGAAAGGCAGAGAAATAGCCTCAAATTGTGGTTTCAATCATGATTCACTAGATCACTCAGACCTACTTCCCTGTTTTCCACCCCACCTATGGAAAGAAGAAATGTACTCTGAACACAAACGTGGAGACAGAGGGGGAGGTGTTCTTCACAAGGTGTTTCTTATCAAAATATCATGGGAAAACTGAGGACTCTTAGTACACATACGACATGCACTAAATGTTTCTGTAAAACTTTTATAGTAACTAATATCAAAAACAGAGGAGGATGATCCAAAATGGCAAAGGTCTGATGTCCTTTGTGGGTTTTTTTTTTTTTTTTTTTTTAGATTGTATTTATTTATTCATAAGAGACACAAAGAGAGAGAGGCAGAGACACAGGCAGAGGGAAGAGGAGGCTCCTTGCAGGGAGTCCCTGCCCCATGTGGGACTCGATCCCTGGACGCAGGATCACAACCTGAGCTAAAGGCAGACATTCGACTACTGAGACCCCCAGGCATCCCTTTAAAGTTGTTCTAAGTTGTAGGAATTTACCTTTTTTTCTTACTTAAAATGTTTTCATTCTTATTGGAATATTTTGGATTCATAAATATTTTAAATGTTCTTTAACCAGTCCTTCTGGAAAAGGGAAACAAGTCTTCTGCTGCTCCACAAGTTCCCAGAACTTTCTCTGTGTGTGTGTGAGCCCTCGCTCAGAACAGATTCTCTTAACACGTTGCCCCCTCTGAAGCCAACCGCTGTGCGGCACAGTTTGCTCTGGATACTTTAATTATTTCTTCCCTTTTCAGACTGGAAGGGCTGGAACTAATTAGTCAGGTTTTCTACCCCCATGAACAAGCCAAGATGTGCTCAGAAGACTTTTCCCAGAAGCTTTGCTTTTCTGCAGTCAGCTTTTTGTTGTCATAAGAAAGATCTATTGCTTTAATACTCACGCGTGTGAATGTCTCTATTTGGAACGGATGTCAGGCAGGTGACACCACACACCTGGCATGTCTGAAACCCGTTCAGACATGACAGTAATGAACAGATAAGCGGCTGGAAGCAGGCAGGAGAAGAAGATGTGTTTCCAGCAAGATGCAGTTATGCAGGTTCACAGGGAATGTACAAGGGATATGCAGAGCAATTACTGTACTTTGCAAAGATGACAGTTTTTAATGATGCCATTATGTATTACACTGTGTGTTTTTCAGTGACAGAAGAACCCTCACCTTCCAGGTGACCTCTTATTCTCTCTCTCTCACTCTCTCAAAACATTTTGCAAGATAGAAAACTCCTTTCAAACTGAACAGTATCTGACATTCGTAGTTAGATATTCGATAAGGTTTATTGAAATACATGTCTTGTAGCACAGAATAGTACAATAGGCTGTAGACACTATAGGCCACAGGCTATAGATGAAGACAGATAAAGAAGTATATGTATAAGGACGCCTGGGTGGCTCAGTGGTTGAGCGTCTGCCTTCAGCTCAGGGCATGATCCTGGGGTCCTGGGATTGAGTCCCACATTGGGCTCCCTGCTCAGTGGGGAGTCTGCTTCATCCTTCTGCCTGTCTCTCTGTCTCTCATGAATAAATAAATAAAATCTTTTTTAAAAAGAGAAAGAAATACATGTATATATAAATTCTATATTATCGTATTGATATTTTAAAAGCATAAATATGTTAACATTAGCTGGGTACCACACTCTGATAAGAACAAGTTTTCCCAATGAAAAGTTTCAAGTCTCTAAGCATTAGACCCTCCCAACCTTGGGATAATATGATTTTATGGCTTTAAGTGGTAAATAATTTGTTTTTACATTGCCCAGACACTATCTCTTTGTCTGCTCTCTTCTATTAAGAGAATTGCATGAAGTCTCCACACATAGCCCCTCAAGATGGAAATTTTTCAATATATCGATTTGAATTTCATTTTTTGTCATTTTATGGGTTATCATCAACCCAACAGATTATGGAAAAGATCTTTTTTTTAATAAATTAATTTTTATTGGTGTTCAATTTACCAACATACAGAATAACGCCCGGAAAAGATCTTTAATATGAAGTATTTGAACAAATCTTTCTGCCTTGGTGTTTGAAATAAATCAGTCACACTAAAAAAGAAAGCTGTCATATTAGAGAAAGTTTTGTTATTTTAATTTTTAAGTATGTGTCATATTGGACTTTTAATTTAAAAATACACATTTAAAGATTGGCAAGTGAGAAAGTTTTAAAAATATTATGGAAACCTTAACAATACATAATAAAAATCCATCCAACTACCAAAATCTTTCACCATAATAAAGAGCTGTAAAATGGCTGACATCAGCTTTTAAAATTTTTTACTCATCTTATAAAATAAATCTTTGTTCATTAGGGCTCATGGCTATGTTCAATGATGAATTATCTAGAAATCTTAAAGACTCAAATTTTGTTACCATTTTCTGCGTAATTTAGCAAAAGTCTAAAATTCCAACAACAACCAGAATATTGGATCTTAATTTCTTAATACTGAGGTGTCTGCTCTGAAAATCTAAAATATTTGAAACTACTTTGGAACCTACCACTTCTACCCTTGTGACTAGTGCAAACCCACTGCTGAAACTATAGATATGAAGCCTCTGGAGGTATCACTATAAGGACAAATAGTCTTATTAGAAACACTTCTCTATTACCCACCAAACGACCCAAAGGAGTAATATAGCACCTGTGCAACGATCTTGAATTGATTAAGAAAGTATTGTCTGTCTTTGCAAATACATCAAAATCTGGTCCTGTGCTCTCCTACCAAGTTTTTTTGTTGTTCTTGTTTTTTTTTTTTAAGATTTTATTTATTTATTCTTGAGAGACACAAAGAGAGAGGCTCAGACACAGGCAGAGAGAGAAGCAGGCTCCCTGCAGGGAGCCTGATGCAGGACTTGATCCCAGGACCCTGGGATCACACCCTGAGCTGAAGGCAGATGCTCAACCACAGAGCCAGGCATCCCAGTTGTTCTTGGTTTGTCTGTCTCTGTTTGAGAGGCCTGTAGCAATGAATAGTCCTTAGGTTATATTAAATAGTAATTTTCACCACAAGAAAGAGCAAGACACTAACATTCTATGCGTGTGTATGATGAAAAGTGACTTTTTAATTCACTCATATCTTGAGATTTTCAGAGTCTCAGAGTGGAAAAGAGAGACAAGATGCTTTAGAAAAAAAAAAATCCTTGAGGGTTATGCTTCTGGATGTGGTAGTGGGAGGGTGCTGGTAGTAAATAAAATGTGGGTGGGAGAAAGACAAAGACAGATTGTGGAAGCATCGGAAAGGGGAGGTCATCCTCTCTTCCCACTTGCTTCGTTGTCAAATTCCAGCCAACTGGAGAGAGAAACCCAAGTGGCAACAGCCAGTTAATAACAACAGTGACAGCAGAGAATAATGCCTCACTGTCTCACAACTCCAGGGGCATCATTCAAACTCCACGGGTCATGCTCCAGGGAGAGTCATTGACATGCATATAAAGTGAACAAGCATAGAGCTCCTACCACAGATTACACAGTTCCTCTGATCCTGGCATCACTTCACTAAACTCTCAGAGTCCCAGACAGGAGATCTCTTGTCATCCCCATATAACAGATACGAAGACTGGTCTCCAGAGCCTGCCTGAGGTACCTGTTCCAGGACTGGGATCCCCAAAGTCTGCACATTTGACCACATCCCTGCCCTGGGGATTGACAGCAGTGTGGAGTGTCTCCGGTAATCCTGAATCTTCACAGCCATGCTCAGTCTGGCCTTACTCTACCTATTAGGCCATTTCAATACATGGTTTTAAAAATTACCATGGTCAACTCAATTATCTTGGGGGAAATAGGGCAAAGATGGATCACTATAGTTATTTGGAAAAAAAAACTGCTATAGGTAATGCCATTGTAAAAATGAAAATAATAAGCATTTATAGAGATAAGCATGGACAAGTGCATTGTTCAGAAGGTGGCCGTTGTTTGGCCCTACCTAGCAACAATAGACACCAGGTCATATCTACCAGAGGCCTTGCCAGCTGGAAGGTCATCCTGTGGAGGACTGTCTCCTCGTTTCCAGCACCCCACTGAGAATAAAGCATCAACCAGCTCAGCACCAGGGCCTCCTCATCAGTTGTATACACCAAACTTTCCCGCAGTCCACCCTCCCTGAGCTCCTCAGTTCCTTGTCCTTCTGTGGGCTTCTCAAAAAGTATCCTTGCAGGCAATGGGAGAAGGAGACAGGACAATGAGGTACAAGACCCAGTCTGTTTTCATTTCTACTTCACCCTGATATAAAAAAAACAGTGTGAAACTTGTATGTTACAGGTCATTGGAAAACAGTGTGCCATCACAGGGACAGGAGCCATTAACTGCCCTAATGGGTCAGGAAGTATTTCAGAGGTAGGTGACTTTTGTCTTCTTTCCAGGCAAGGGAGGTGAAAAGTAGCAAGCTCTTTTCATGCTTCTCATTAAGTCAAAAAACCCTGAATGCAGTATTTATGAAACACACCCACACAGATGTACACACAGTCACCTCCAAACTCCTAACTGGTCAGAGATGCATCTTGAAGAATTCATAGGTAAATGGCATGATGTCTGTGATCTGCTTTAAACACCCCAGGAAATAAAAGCATTCGTGAATGGTGTAGAAACAGAAGAAACGGATGATTATTGAAGGTAAGTGTTATGCATTGAGCTGTGCCCCGTCAAAATTAACATGTTGGGGTTCTAACCCTTAGTCTCTCAGAATGTGATCTTTGGAAATGGGATGGTTGGAGATGTTATTAGTTAAGCTGGGATAAGGTCACTGGGTGAGCACTAATCCAACATGACTGTATGCTTATGAAAAGGGGAAAGTTGGACAGAGCGCCAGGTAGAGAGAGAAAACGACGTGCAGACACACGGAGAACATCTCCAAACCAAAGAGCATCTGAGACGGCCAGCAGTTAGGAGAGAGGCTTGGAGCAGAACCGAGGCTAGCGCCTTCAGAGCGAGCAGGCCGCAGGCTCCAGCACCGCGGGAGATCAGGCCGCTTACCCACAGTTGTCACCACTGGGGCTGCCCAGGGACTACTACCCAAAGTCAGACCTCCACCGAGGGCTCGTGATGCAATTCTTTCCCTTTGTGTATATGTTTGAAATTTTCCATAATAAAATGGTAAAAAAAAAAAAAGTCAGCAGCCTTGTACGTAGACTCAGAAATATTAATAATTCAGCTGCACTCTGCTATAGCGCTCCCCGAGGAAACCACCCAAGCACCAGAGTGGCTCTGGTATCCAAAAGTACAGCTGGTCCCCTCTTCAGTCTGGGAGTCTAATTTCACTTCAGTAATCCCTTTTCGAGGAATCGCTGGTAAATCTCCCAAATAAGGCGCCGGAGAGCTCTAGTGTGCCCCTCAGCTCGTTGGGGCTCCAGACACCGCGTCCTCCTCTGAAGCAGAACTGCAGGCAGCCTCGCAGCGCCTTTGAAACCCGCACGCGAGGCGCGTTGGGACAAAGCACCTTGCGGCACAAACAGCATAAACGGGCGATGAAAGCTTTTGTGAATTCGCTTTCCACCCGAGTGTGAGCAGGCCACCAGACACCCTGTAGTGATGGCATTTAACACTCGCTAGGCAGGTTAAGGAAAAGCACACCATAAAGTGCATTAAAGAAGCTCATAATCACACTTACAGGCTACGTGAACCCCGGGCCACCACAAGCACGAAAACACATGATAACAAAAGCAGTCAGCATTTTCCGTACCATATGCTTGTAAATGTTATTCTGCAGGGAACCAATTAAAACTATGAAATACTTAGAACACAGACATATGGAACAAAACAAGGCAACTTATCTTGTCACTGTGATGCTTGCTCAGTACATCTATTAGGGAGATGTGATACTGAAGGATTAGTACACATAAGTGCTATCTTAATTATGAATACCGGAGGCAACACCATGGCTTCAAGCCTCTGCCTAGGTCATTGGCATTTCTTACAGGTTTAAATGGAAGGAGTGTCCACCTCCAGAGACACCTTGCTGTACCATTCACAGTAACTATCAAAAATATAAGGGCACCTGGGTGGCTCATTGGTAAAGGCTCTGCCTTTGGCTCAGGACATGATCCCAGGGTCCCGGAATCCAGCCCTGCAGTGGGATCCCTGCTTAGTAGGGTGTCTGCTTCTTCCTCTGCCTGTGTCTTTGCCTCTCTCTCTCTCTCTCTCTCATTCTCTCTCTCTATCTCATGAATAAATAATCATTTTTTAAAAAATCATCAAAAATATTATCACCCCATCTCTCCCAAATAAATAAAATCTTTATAAAAAACATTAAAATTATTATCACCTCAGCAAATCGTTAATCAGGCTAGGTCTCAATTGTCTCACCTGTTACACTGGGTAAATAACAATAATAACATTCCCCGAAATTCACAGGATTCCTAGTAAAACTATTTAAAAGTGCACACAAAAGCCCTCTGCAAAGTATAATGCTTTGAACCGGTGCTGAATATTTTTGTTGTTGCTGCTGCTGATGATGATGGAGGGAAGACAGGCAGATAATACGAAATCAGCAATTATCAAGACTGGCTCTGATGGCCATTAAGTTAAAAATTTAGACAGAGCTTTATTAAGTTTTCCTGGCATTAAAAATGAATGAAAACTATTTTTAAAATATAAGTGACATTGATAGGTCCATCTCATCTGTAAAAGACAGTTGGCATTTCCCATCTCATCCCTGGAGCTTCATTTGGCATTACTGCTTAATTTAGAACTAACAGTTAAGGAAGTTGGACATATACATTCCTTTTTTTTTCCTTAAGATTTTACTTCTTTATCCATGAGAGACACAGAGAGAGGGGCAGAGACATAGGCAGAGGGAGAAGCAGGCTCCCTGCAGGGAGCCCAATGTGGGACTCAATCCTGGGACTCCAGGATCATGCCCTGAACTAAAGGCAGATAGATGCTCTACTGTTGAGCCACCCAGGTGCCTCTTGGACATTCTAATAGGATGGTTCAAACACAGGAATAATGCTAGAACTGCAGGCTCGGGCAATCCCTGAGATACAGAGCACCGAAGACGTATAAAAGAGATTAAGGAAAAGAGGAGAAAGGGCTTGCACCTAAAAGAGTGTATTAATTATCCCAAGATGAGATCAGAAAGAGGGTCGTAGGAGGAGAATATCACAGTGCCTGGGGACTGCATTAATTAATAATAAATTACCACCAAAATGTCGGTCACCAATTTCAAAACACAAATTCCACATGCACATGACGTACTTTCTTATCAATAACCCTGCAGTAATTTTTTCTTTTTAAAAAATCTATACTTCTTAGGCCAGTGTACCCATTTTTTTCCAGGCTTTTCTCCTATACACCCCTCAGGGTGTTTCAGTGGTAGAGAGGTACCCGAAGAGCTGTAAGCTCACACACTGTTCGATCCCCAAGCCTCGGCCCGGCCAGTCCCTCTACCTAGAATCCCCTTTCCTCTTGTCTGTCTCCGAGAACTATGATTCTTCCTACAAGACTCTGCTCAAACATTCCTTTTTCTGTGAAGCCTCTCACCACCCCACCCACACTGCCTGCAGTTCTGGAGATTTCTGAATTCTAAATCAACATCAACAAAGCCATTTGTGAGCCACTTTTGAGGCACCCACGTTTGAGGGCAGGGCAGTGTTTGAGTCTATCTGAGTAAGCCCCAAACCTGGCACCATTCTGTGCTCGTAGTAAATAGTTGCTCAATAAATGTTTATAAATAAGTGAATGAGAAACTTGGACCCAAGGACTCTCCCAATGCTTAAGCCATGTCACCACTCACCATCCTTCTTTTCTATCTCCATCTCTCTGGCATGTACCTCACACAGAAAAACATCAAAAATCACAGGGTGAGCACAAAAAGCGTGAAGAACTTTTAAAATATACAGCCCTGATCCCACTCTATATTCCAATCAGGTAGATCCGAAGTGGGGCCCAGGTGCCTGTGTTTTTAGCAAGCTCCCCAGGTGAATGAGATGCACATCAAAATTTAAGAATCAGAGCTCTCTGACATATTAATAATAGAAATTTCTATTTCCCTGAGGAAGAGAAAATCACTTCCCCAAGTCTGCTCGCGAAACCTATTTAAGGGGAAACGATTCACCTAGACACAGAGGGGCAATCTTGGGTTTTAGAAGAAGACTATTTTAATGGTTAAATGGAAATAAAAATATACAATTAATACTTAGAATTCAAAATCCCTTTGGATTTGATTGAAGTGAATCACAGAGGATTGCGATAGATATTTCCATACGTGCAAGGAGTAGCTTGTTCTGCTTAGCAATACGGGAGCATTCCATGCCCATTATCCACATTACCAGAGACATTGGGGAGAGGGTTCCTCCTGAATACGTTGCTGCTGCTCTCTGGGGCCAATCTCCCTTGAACTTTTCAGGGCTTCCCCACAGCAGGCAATGGGTAATGCCGATTCCATAGACAAACCTACATAAACAAGTCGCCTTTTTAAGTTTCCTTGCTCCTTAGTGCTCCCCAGGGCTCCTCCCCTCGCGCACACAGACTACACTTGGTGGTGGTGGGTGTGAGTGAGGCCTGGCGCCCTGTCACCATTTTTAGTGAAGTAGACAAACAGATCTTCAGTGCCTGCCAGTCATTCTAATTCTGTTTCTAATACCGCTGCTACCCAAACATGCCACTTTACTACACACTAGTCTTAAAATAACCATTGGATCTTGGAAGTGACTTAAACCCAAGGGGAGGTTTTATATAAAATTACCCCAATGCCTGCCATCTCTAGAATTGCAGCGACTCTAGAGAAACACTAATCAAACTGCATTACATGAAATATTTTTAGGCACAGAATTTAATACAGGTTGACATATTTTAAAGAAAGTTGTCTCCTCAGGATGCCATAGGATACATAAAGCTTTCAGGGAAAAAGGCAGGAGACACAGAATACTAATCCTAACTCTACTACTAACTAGCTGTGAGACCTTACTGCAGACACTCCTGTTTTCTCAGCCCGAGATTCTTCATCTCTAAAATAAGAAGGCAGGAGCAAAGGATCACTAAGATTCTGTTCAGCTTTAATGCTCTAGAATGAGTCTACAAAAGAAGATGGGCATGGGACGGGGATCCCAGAAAAAGTCACATTTTAAAAGAGGACCTATACATTTTTCATTAAAAAAAAAATATATATATATATATATCTACATATATATGTAGAGAGAGAGAAAGAGGCATTGCTGCATTAAAGACTTTGAGGTGACCTTTCATGAATCCCTCCAATTATATTGCCCCCAAAAAGATCTCTCTTGGCTGTTAACCTTCTCCCACATTTATTTGATTAATGCTTTGAAAATATGAAGATATTAGCATGCATAACCAAGTATGGTCAAATGAATAAACAGCTATTTGAAAAAGGAAGTTTTTCTCTGGGTTATAAATAATGTACAATTAAAGGCTTTTTGGGGGGACAAGTAACTGCCATCTTTTGTAAAATCACTTCCAACCACTGAGACTTGGAAAGAATCTCTGTCTAGTGGGTACACTTGGCTCAAGACAGAAAATAAAATCTACTTAGGTAAAGGGTAAAGATATACTCTGACCCTTAATGGGCTCTAGACCCAGTAGGAAGCGGGTGTTTAGCACTGGTGTTAGTATTGACAGATTATGGGGCTGATCAAGCTCTTTAGTCAGACAGAGTTAGGGATCAATAGCCATGTAAGCAAGATGCTGCAGGTCTGCTGATTTCTCAGAAATTGTACTCCTCTGCAAAAGAAAGGTCAGCACTGTGATCAATCAGATGGTCCTTGAGCCCACTGGATGTGCAAGGCAGTGAAGACTCTGAGCACGAGAATGCAGACTCACCTCAGGGACAAGGTAGCCAGTTAGAGAACCAAACTTTCCCTTTAAATTCTGCCCAAGAGAAGGAGAAAGAAAAGGGAAGGACAGTGGAGCAGTCTCTACTCTTAAAGCACATGGATATGTATAAGCCTTGAAGATGGGAATTCTCTAGAAGGGGGGAGAGTGTTCTGGGCAAGAAGGTGAACCATATGTTCTTATGAAGAAGCAACTACCCCCTTTGGCTTGGATTTTCACATCCACAGTGGAGCTGAGCGTCTAGCTTCTAACAATGAAAAGTTACTTAATGACCCAGTATCCAGTGAGTTCCTGAATCCCTAAAGCAATGCTCTGTTGGCAATTTTCTAAGAGATGTAGGGTAGACCACCCACTTTGAAGGATTTCTTATGAGGAATAAGCTTATTAAGTCATCTGTAGGGATTTTCTCCTTTTATGGTCTGTAAAGCTGAAGGAGATGAAATATTAATTCCTCTGGGTTTGATTTCGTGACAGGTGCTGTTGGGCTTAGAGTATTTCTCAAACACTCTTCTAAAATCATAAAAAGTCCAGCTATTTGTCCTGACTAATCCCCCACTCGCCCGCCCTAAAGTGATCCACACAGTTTGCATCACCAAAATGTCTTACCAGCACACAAAATTAAGAATTATGAAATGAAATATTTTTATTTTCTTTTTTTTAAAGATTGTATTTATTTACTTATTCATGAGAGGTAGAGACACAGGCAGAGGTAGAAGCAAGCTCCCTGTAGGGAGCCCAATGTGGAACTCAGTCCCAGGACCCCAAGATCACAACCTGAACCAAAGGCAGGCGCTCAACCACTGAGCCACCCAGGTGTCCCTTTTTGATTTTCTATTGGATGAACTAATGATAAAATCTTATGTTGGACTTGTGCCCCAGAGTATAGTGAGAAAATCCATTGCTTTTATCCCAAATGACCTTCACATTCATGCTGAAAGGTAAGCCAGCAAGGCTGTGTATAGGAAATCATTACCCAAAGCATGTTCCAGGGAACACTAATAAAAAGTCTGGAAAACACTGAGTTTAGCAATGTTTAAACACATGTTCGTATCACAAGTCCTCTCGACACTTCGTGCTAGTTCATTGCAAATGTGTGTATGTGTGCGTTTTGTGTGTGTGTGTGTGTGTGTGTGTGTGATAGGCCTGTGTGTTAGGCAATATTTAGAGCCAAGTTGGGCTCCCTGCTCAGCCAGGAGTCAGCTTCTCCCTCTCCCTCTGCCCCTCTCTCCCATACTCTCTCTCTCTGTCTCTCAAAAAAATAAAATATTTAAAAAAAGAATACCCTTTATGGAAGAGTAAAGAAATTCAGTTAATTAAATCTCAAGCATCGAGCACACACACACTTTAATACTCTGATAAAATGGAAGCATACATAAAGCACCTCTGTTGCATTCTGAGGCCGATGGTTGTCTAGAAGAAGAAGGAACTGTGTGGTTGTTTGAGTGGTGAGCTGGTTGGCTGCTTCTTACAAAATATTTTTATTTTGGAAAATACAGTTAATTTTCATTAAATATTATTTTGTTAACATGTAATGAGCTTGTTATTTTTAATGAGCTAATGAATATTTTTAAATGTTTCCATTTTAATTTCTAATGCAGTGAAGATTGATAGAAATGACACACACAAACAGAAGCTTAGCACATTGGCTAAGTGTTTGAGATGTACTACCTCACTGAAGCTTCACAGCAACTTTCTGAATTCCCTGAGATCAATTCTAAATTGTCCCCACTTCACAGATGAAAAATCCAAGGCTTGGAGATGTGAATGATTTGCCCAACTATGTGGAAGGTGCTGTAAGAAAAATAAATAAGAATCGATTCTTAGTCCCCCACCTCCCATCACCAAAGATCTCTTTAATTTTCTCTTTCCTCTATGGACTCCAGGTTTTGAAAGTTTTTATTTACCATTTAATAACATAATAAGTTTTGAAATACTAAAATTTACCCCTTCCTTGAGAGATCTTGAAGTGCTAGAGTCCCTGATTTGAACAGTTGAACTCCTCATCTTGCAATTAAAGAAACAGAAGCTCAGAAAGGGTCAGTGATGTTCTGAGGTCACCCTGCTCCCATATGGAAGGGAAAGTACTATGATCAAGGCTTTAGTAGTCCCTGTGGCCAGTCCTTTTTCCACTACAAAATTCTGCCTCTGGTACATGCCCTAGTCACAGCGACGATTTGGAACCACATCACCAGTAGGAGGAGACAAAATTAAGGAAATAATCATTGAAGTGGTTTCATGGCAGCTGCTTATTTACCCCAAGAGAAGGAGAGGGGAGATCCCCATTTTGATGCTAAGTAGAGGGCAAAACAAATAAATGAATTTTTAAAGGTAGATGAAACCCAAAGCAGATTAAAAATACATATAAAGATCATTCATGTGTTTATGGAGTAAAAGGTTCCCATATGGGGCTATGAGGTGGGCTGGGAAGCACACTGAATTGTGCCATCTTTCTCTTTTGCTGGAGCTTGCTTTACCAGATGATGCCATATCCTCCAGCCTGTTGTGGTAAGGGCCAGAGCAGTAGATAAAAGCTTCACATAGTAAATAGAATAGAAGCAGGACTTTCAAATACAAGATACATTTGAGAAGTAGGAGAAACTCTTCCCAGGGAAAATTCAGGCCGATGATCTCCCATCCCATTCCCGGGCATCCACTAATCCTACTTCCTAGGGCCTACCAGGACAGCTGAAGGGAAGAGGAGAGGAGATGGGAAATAGCCATACATGTTTATTGACCATCTACTTATGGCTTCAGGCAGTAGAGTAGGATTTGGGAGAGGTGAACAGATTTATGTTCCAGCAACAACCCCAGGCAAAGTTCTGACTGTACCAAGAGGCCACAAAAGCATGGTGGAGGGCAGCCCCGGTGGCTCAATGGTTTAGCGCCACCTTCAGCCTAGGGCGTGATCCTGGAGACCCAGGATGGAGTCCCACGTCAGGCTCCCTGCATGGCTCCTGCTTCTCCCTCTGCTTCTGTCTCTGCCTCTCTCTCTCTGTGTCTCTCATGAATAAATAAATAAAATCTTTAAAAAAAAAACATTGGTAGATATGAATGCAGCCTTGGGAGTTAGACTGCTTGGGCTTGAAACCTGGCTCCTCCCATTCCTACCTATGGGAGTGCAGGCAAACTACTTGATTCTCTACCTCAGTTTCCCCATGTGCAAAATGGGTATAACTATACCTATCAAACAGGGTATTGTGAACATAAAACTATTTTGTGAATACTTAGAGAAAATATGGGGAAGCCTGAGTAGCTCAGTCAGTTAAGTGTCTGTCTTTGGCTCAGGTCACCATCCCTGAGACCTGGAATCAAGCCCCATGTTGGGCTCCCTGCTCATGGAGAGCCTTCCTCTCCTTATCCTTCCCTCTCATGCTTTCTCTCCCTATCTTTCTTTCTCACTCTCTCTCCTTGAAATAAATAAAATCTTTAAAAAAAAAGAATTTATGTAATGCTCTTGCCCATGGTCATGGCTGGATAAATACTAAATCATATTACACTTAAGAGTAAACCAAGGCTCAAAGAGACTAAGAAACATACCCAAGTACACACAGCTGAGAAGTCACTGAACTTGGCATTCTGACTCCATGACCCTTGTTCCTTTCCTGTTGAAGATGCTCAGGCTGAGCTGATGGGACATGAGACAAAAGCAGCCATCCAGGCTACAAGCCTCATTATCTTCCCTAGCAAACTCCCCATGAACATCAACCTGCGTATGTCTACCCATTTCCCCTAAGATCAGTGCTGGAGGGCCAAACCATCAACCTCCAGACACAAGTTCTGTGGCTCTCCTCTCTGCCTTCTGCTGGAATTTCCCAGAAGCCTATCCTTCTCACACAAGCCCCAGATGCACTGCAGTCACCAAATAAACTGAGGACTTCATGCAATTAAAGGACTTTCACTCCTCATAAACCGCAAGGTGAGAACACTCGATCCAGAGATTAATTTCTCCAAGAGAAATTTCTGTTAGTCTTATCAGGTGACCAGGAATTTAAGCCCCTACTCTCTGTGTTGATTTTTTTTTCATTTATTTATAAGTAAATCTTAGGTTCAGAAACATAAGTCTGATGGTCTGCCAGCTTTAAAATTGGTCATTTTAGAATCCCCCATATGTTTTACAGGGGTTCAGATACCAAAGAGGTAGAAGTCATCATTGTCATCATCACTATCAAAGCAAACACTCAAATATTTACATGTATCAAAAAATTCTAAGAGTTTTACATCTATTACTTAATGTAATCTTCAAGACCCCTTTTATGATACAGGGGGTATCTATTGTTATTCTTCATTTATATGTGAAAGAAACTGAGGCACAGAAAATTTAAAGGATTTTGCAAAGCAGTCTTGTTCCAAAAATGCTTCCCTGGTGATGTAAAGGAGTTAAGCCAGCTTCCCCAAATCCTAAACTTGGGACACAGATCCACCATAGTCTTCCCAAACATGGCCATAGAGGTGACTCCTGCCCAAGCCTCTTCTTAAGTCATAAGAGATGATGAAATAGCTAGCTGAAATTTTCATTGGTTAATAATATTAAAAACTGCCAAAGAATCTCAGGATTCCTAAAGTTTTTGTTAGGTGAATGTCTACGCTTTGATATGACCATTAATAGAATATAAGTGCGGTTCTGTCACATGTTCACCTGGCAAGATGAATTTTAACTTTAGAGCAGGTAGTAGACTATAATGTTATTCCTAATCATTAACTTTCCTTCCTACAGAAGCATAAGGATGTCTCTCCAGCGTAAGGCCATGGAACTTGCAGAACCTGCCATGGGTGGAGTATACTTCCTCTCCAAGATCAGTGGGCTTGGCCATGTGACTTACTTTGGCTGATGAAATGCAAATGTAAGTAAGTGGCTTATTCCAGCTCAAGGCGGAAGCTCTAAGAACCATTATCGGATCATACCGGCTTTTTTACTCCTTTCTTCTGCCCCAAGTGTAGCCTATCCCAGCCAGTTGTTGCTCCTTTAGCCTGCATCCAAGAATGAGGAAGGCTCTTGGAGCCAAAGCTGACCCTCATCAACTCATAACACGAGTGAGAACTACACCTTTGTCATTGAAAGCCACAGACACTAGGGATTTTTGCTTACAGGAGCATACCGTAGTGAAAGGTGATTGATAGAGAACAGGACCTAAAAATGACACTTTAAATGCTCGAAGATGCCGCCGAGCATCCCCAAACTACGTGAGGTTCTGCAAGCCACCCTGGGCTCCCCACTGTATTGAGAAAAACATAATTCTGTATTAAGGATAAAGCAACTGGACAAGGGTAAAGGGGCTGTAGGAAATAGAATTAGAACAAAGAACACATCAGAGAAGCAGAGTGACTAAGCAAAAGCCATCAACAAAGAAGGAAGGGCATAAATAATAAAGGAACACTATCAGTCAGTAACAAAGCATCACGTACAAACTGTACCAGCAGCAATGGGGAGGGGAAGGGCAATGAGGAGAGCGCAAATCAGCATCCAGATGCCAAAGGGCTGCCTGAAAGATATCAAATAAAGACAAGACACATTAAAAATAATTTAGACAAAGAGACAGAGACCAGACAGTGGTGAGGGGAACTGTGAATGGTTTTGTCATAAGAGAAAAAAAGAAAAAGTTTGATTCAAACATTGTTTCTCCTTGGGGGAAAGAGCCAACAACATGCTTTCTTCTTGATATAATTTAAAGGACCTAGTTAAGATCCCTGCACTTCCTGGGACACTGCTACTTCTTTCAGATCTCTCTCTTCCTTCTCCCTCCCTCAAGCCCAGTAAACATATTTATTCTGGTCCCTTCTTTCTCTGCTGGGCCTTGTGAAGCCACGCCATGAGGTTCTAGTGTTTCATATTGGCAAAGCATAAGGAATATTAGATAATTTTAAGACCAACATGTATTAGAAACAGGCATTATGTACGTGGCCTGTCTTACGAGAGATTAGAACAGATGGCTATCTTTGTGGTGTGATTGCAGAGGGATTCTTTTTCCTCCCATACCAATTATTTTGCCATCTGAAATAAGAGCACTAAAGACTGCTTTCTTCACCTTAGATTTTAACATTTTAGGAGTCAGCACACTGGTTCATGGCGCATCCCTACCACATTGTGATCAGGTTGCACTGCTGCCGTAAGGTAAGTGCAGGGAGGCAGCACTTTTTCTGTGGGAAGCACCCCATTACAGTTGGGGGCAGCCCTCTCCAGATTCCATTGCCCCCTGAGAGGGGCCACAAGCAGGGCCCTCTGCCCACCAGCCTTGCACTCTGGACCCTCACTACTCAAACTGTGCTCTGGGGGCCAGCAGCATTAGCATCACCTGAGAACATGTTAGAAGGTCCTCCCACCCCCTAGGTCATTGAATCAGAGTCTGCATCTTTACAGGAACCCCAGATCATGTGCACATGAAAGTGTAAGAACTGCTGCTATAATTCCCACTCTTCCCCCCAAAGTCGGTGTATTGTGCCGTTGAGGTATGTTGCAATGAAAATACAAGTTGAGGCTCTCAGGTAGAGAATGCCAGAAATTTAGCTCTAACATTTATTAGTTACGTGACCTACGGCAAGTCACTTGATTTCTTAAGCCTCAGTCTCTGCCTCTATACATTGGGTGTAATAATCCCTGTCTCAGAGAATTACTACAAAGGTCAAATGAAGTAAAATATGGAAACTATAGAGTAAATATTGATAGGTGTTTACTCCCTTGCTTGCTGGCCAAGGGCAGGTTTTGCTGACAGTTACGTGCCCAGGGGTGAGAAGCAGGATACAGATGTTTTGAGAAAACTGAAGCAGAGAAAAGACCCAGTCAGGATATTGGTCATGGCGAGACATTGGTTTACCCTGAATGTTCTTATTTGGCCCTCTGTGCTCTCTACTCCTTGTATTTTAAAAAAGCAGACATGTACTCAGAAAGGAGTTGGATAGGTAGGAGTTGTGGCACACAAGGACTTACTTCCAGAACTTCCTGCCCCACGGCATGCTAATTATTTAGCAAATGTGCATAATTTAACAACTACACAGCTAAGTCTCTCAGAGTCACTGATTTTCATTCCCATCCCAGCATCCACAAGAAAATATAGTCCCAAGTATATTTCCCTCCGCATATATTAAAGCTTCCCAACATGACATCTATAAAGGAATTACTGTACTGTATACAAATCATCTGTAGACAATAGATTTTTCACTAAAAAAAAAATCATGTTAGGTTTCAGGACAGCTGGTGTTCTATAAACCTGAAATTTTTATTGATACAGAATTTCAAGCCTAGATTAACGTTGAGCTCCATTTCTCTATATTTTCCTCCAGTAATGTTTAGCTGTTTCACTTTTTCCCCAGTGTGAATTATTTAAATTCTTCTTCTTCTGGAAAAATCGGAAAACACAGGCAACCCAGGACCTCTATCCACAGACCAATGTGTCTGATGCATCTTCACCTCTGTGCACACTGACCTTAGCAACCACAGGGCCTCCTCACGCCATGGGTATACGACATGTTGGTCCAGAAATATACGTGTTTCTTTGTGAGAGTCTTTTTGAAGGAGAATTCCACTTATGCAGCATTAAACTACACTAAGCTAAAATGACTCCTTATTGCATCAATGCGGGATGCATTTAGGTCTCTGGACAGTTAATAAATATGATCCAAATAGGGAAATAGTGGGGGTATGCTTGGGGGAAGAAGAATGAAAGAGAGAATTTGACAGAATTATACCTCCTCCGTAGCAGGGCAAGATCTCGTGCTATAGGCAATTAAACTTTCTTCCCTTCATTACCTAGAACTTGCAGCTTGAATCAACATAAGCAGCTTCCAGTCACCTGTTGCCCCATTACAGCACGTGAGATGATGCCCACAGGCCTTCCAACAATCCTTACATCTCAGGTGCCTCCTTGCCATCATAAGTGATACTTGGGTGTCCAGCACCTGTGGAGTTCAGCACGTTTCCACCAATGACATATCCATTAACCTGACACTTGCAAACTGTTTCTCAAAACCCATCACACGAAAACTCCAAAGCTTAATAGATTTGCTCTCCTGTGTTTCCTGGAACAGCTTCAGCACAAATGTGTTTCATCTCTGGATATTTTCCACTTGAAAAAGTGTCTGTATGGGCCATTTTCTTGTATGGAGATGAATCCAAACCATCAAACTCTCAATGAATACTTCAAACTATCTTTTGAAAGTGCAAACCAATTTTTAGTTCATACAGATACCACTGGAAGCAAGAGCTAAGGAATCAGAAGACAGATCCTACACACCCAGCATTGCCATTTGCTGGCTGTGTGTGCTTGGGCAAGGCTACATTTCACCTCTCTGGCCTTGTCCTTCTCATCTGTGATGTAGATATAATAACATATGCCCTACACAAGGTTGACCAAGTGAAACCACAAAGGTAAAAGAAGCTATGAAATGCAAAATCATGTCTTGAAGTACCACACCAGGCAACTAGTAAACACTATTGCTGATTGCTTCTTGAGGCTCAATCCTTTTGAAATAGAGGAAGTAGGGAAAAAAGAGGAAGTGGCCTCTCTGGTCAGATTCTACTTCATTGTTTCAAATAAGAGCCATAATTGGTGTAGTACAATTTGGGTTATGATGATCTTAATCTAGCAGCAAGGCAGCTTCAGATTATTTGCTCAGATCCATACTTGACTGTTAACCATGTTCTATGGAACAAGTACACCTTTCTGAACCACCTGGGTCTTGAAACTTGGTGGATTTCATCCAGAAATCAATTTGGAATGATTTATCAAGAAACTTAAGACTATTTATCTTTTTTAAAAAAGAATATATTTTTTGTTCCAATAATTACTATTTTAAGGACACTATTCTACATAAGATAAAAAGATTTTAGCTACAGAGATGTTTGTGCCAGTGTAATTAACAAGAGCAAAAAATAGGAGGGATGATCAAAATGTTTAACCATCATAAATCTTCTTTACTCACTGTATGCTATGATTTAAGATGCTGATTTGGATTATAATTCAATAACATAGGGAAATAGTTGATCAAAATGTTAAGTAAAATAAAAATTAGGATACTGAAGTGCATGAATATTCTATCTTGATTCTATGCACAGAAAAGAAAGACTACTTGCCAAACTATTGCCAACAGTCACGCTGGAATGAAAGTGGGTAAATTTCAGGGTACCAGGTGCTTCACTCTTGAGAGTCTGACTCTTGATTCTGGCTCAGGTCATGATCTCAGGGTAGTGAGATGGAGGCCCAAGGCAGGCTCCATGCTGGGTGTGGAGCCTGCATTAGATTCTCCCTCTACTCCTTTGTTCCCCCTCCAAAAAAAAGTAGGTAATTTTCATTTTTAGTTTTTATTTCCTTTAATGTTTATGGTTCATTTTCCAGCTTTCCTCTATTTCTCAAATTTGCTTTAACATTTAACTTATTATTTTGTAAATAAATGAAACCTGACACATAAGACCATGAGGCTGAAATTGATAAAAATAAAAATCTAAAGTCATCTGTTTCAATGTTACAAGATCTGTGCTCCCACAGTAGTTTCAAAGTAAAGGTCTGCATTAAAATAACTGACAGTTTCGGGATCCCTGGGTGGCGCAGCGGTTTAGCGCCTGCCTTTGGCCCACGGCACGATCCTGGAGATCTGGGATCGAATCCCACGTCGGGCTCCCGGTGCATGGAGCCTGCTTCTCCCTCTGCCTGTGTCTCTGCCTCCCTCTCTCACTGTGTGCCTATCATAAGTAAATAAAAATTAATATAAAAAATAAATAAATAAAATAACTGACAGTTTCAAAGCAAGAAATCACTAACAAAAGACTATGGCTAAACACATGGAATCCTGATTCCTGTTTCCACACACCACGCCCTGAAGTGACGGGGCAGGGTATGTCCAGTGTGACATAGAGATCAGAGTAGCTGATTATAAACTGTGCTGAAAGCAAAGCTCCAACGAAGGGGCCAGTAGTAATAAGCATGGCTCAGTGTTTATGAGATTCATCAAAGCTATGTAAATAGAGGCATCTGAAATCCTACGAGTGTGAACTGACTTTTACAGTGATGTTATGCTTGGTCAGAAGGCTATCTTGGCATGAAATAATTCCATAGAAGTGAGAAATACATTTGTCCTCCCATCAGGCTCACAGTGACCTAATACATTGGAAGGCTAATGAATTTTTCAAAGTATTTTAAAAGCCAGTTCTGGGATGGCATTTTGATCTGCATCCACCACAGTGAGTTTATGTCTGGATATTTCTTAGAGTGGAGCCAAGAGAGCTAGAGCTTCAGGCCAGAGTCCAGGGATATCCGCCAGGAAGCAAGCACACGATCAGTTACAGACCAATGTAGTTGCTTTGTTCCGTACATGGCTTTATTATGTTAGAATCTTACAAAGCAAACTCACAATTAAATAACAGAAGAAATATTCAGCTAGACCATAAAATGTTCCTTCCCATTTATCTTTTCCTATAACTATATGCATTTCCTAAGACCATGCTTTCAGTTGCCTATGATCTAGAAAGAAGGAAAACCAGAGTTCTCCCAATACTTGGTAAATACTCAAAAGATAAAATCTGAATCAAATTTTAAGCTTGTGTTAATTCATAAAAAAAACTGAAGTACGAGGGATCCCTGGGTGGCGCAGCGGTTTGGCGCCTGTCTTTGGCCTGGGGCGCGATCCTGGAGACCCGGGATCGAATCCCACGTCGGGCTCCCGGTGCATGGAGCCTGCTTCTCCCTCTGCCTGTGTCTCTGCCTCTCTCTCTCTCTCTCTCTCTCTCTCTCTCTCTGTGACTATCATAAAAAAATTTAAAAAAAACTAAAAAACTGAAGTACTGTTCACTTTTCCCTGAAAGAATCCAGCCCTCCAAAAGGCAATAGCTCTGAGAGTCCATTTTCACAATAGCTGCCAAAGGGTGAGAGAATCCTACCTGGTATTTGGGTCGGGAGATGCCCCACGCAAACCAAGCAAGGCTGCTAAGGGCCAGGGGGCAGATGGAAGTGTTAAAGCAGCAGAGATGTAATAACGTACAACATGATGACTACAGCTAACACTGCCATGCCATATATAGAAAAGTTGTTAAGAGAGTAAATCCTAAGAGTTCTCATCATAAGAATAAATCTTCTCCCTTTATTCTTTTTTCTTTTTATTGTATCTATAAAAGAAAATGGTATCAGTCGAACCTATTGTGGTAATCCTCTTACAATATAGTAAATCAAAGCTCATGCTGTATGACTTAAATGTATACAGTGATGTATGACAATTATTTCTCAGTAAAAATGGGGGAAAAAGAAACAGAGAGTTTGGTTGGCCAAAGAGCAACTTGTCCCCTTGCCTCCCTAGAGAAGGGTCCAGGGACACTGCCTTCCCTTGGAGCAGACAGTATGTCCCTTTCAGACATACCCACGGCAAGGGAGCAGATGATCTGTGCACCTGCTGTGACACTTCTGTCTTTCCGGAGCCAGGTGCTGATCTGGCCAGCACCACCGGCCACTTGTTGGGGAAAATGTCTATGACGAGTGCAAAGGTGAACAAAACACTTCTACATTGAGGATGAACTTCTGCTTTTTCTCTTTTTTTACATTTTGGGGAGCAAGACACAAGCATGCAGATTTCTCTTTTGCACCTTCAATTAATTGATTGATAATGTTCACAACAAAACAATTGGACCTTACTGAATTGATGGGCATCTTCTTCTTCTTTTTTTTTTTTTGACAAAAGCCACTTATTCTAAAAGTCCTGTTTTATGTTTTTGTTTTATTCTTTTTATTATGAGAGAAAGAAATGCTCTCTGGGAATGGCAACTCTCCCACAAAAACCTTTCAAATAATTGAAAGTCTATCAGCCACCCTTCCCTTTTGAACTGTTCTTAGGGAATTTCTTTACAGGCTCATGGTCACTGCTGCAACTTTTTTGTGGAGTCCAGAACCAGAATTAATTCTCAACTCAGGATGGGAGCAGGGAGCAGGATTTCTCGTACATTCTACATGCCACAAGCCTATTTCTGCCTCCTCACATCAGGCTCACATTTTTAGCACCATCGCCCTCCCTCCTGACTCATGATCACTTGTTATAAAAACCATGACATTTCACATATCTGGCTTCCCTTAAGAACGAGGTCTCCTGTGCAAGCACTTTTCTGGACAAAGCTTACCCTCCATGTGACAATTCCTTTCTATTTTTTTCTGTTTTAATTAATCTAAATTAGAAATTTTTCTTTTCTTTTTTTTAAGATTTATTTATTTATTCATGATAGACAGAGAGAGAGAGGCAGAGAGAGAGAGAGAGAGAGAGGCAGAGACACAGGCAGAGGGAGAAGCAAGCTTCATGCCGGGAGCCCGACGCAGGACTTGATCCCGGGACTCCAGGATCACGCCCCGGGCCAAAGGCAGGTGCTAAACTGCTGAGCCACCCAGGGATCCCCTGAATTAGAAATTTTTCTGAAACTGCTTGCACACCCCCACCTTTGTCCTTAAACAGGACACTGTGCTTAATGGTCTTTCTTCTTTGATTATTCATGGTTATTACTGTGACCATCAACAATGTACTTTACGTCACTGATGTTACAGCCCCAGACACCGTGCAGATGCTTAGTACTATTAACCCTATCCCAGATGAAATGGTACTTAGCGAGGGCCTGGGTCTGCTTCTGATAGGTTCTGTTTGATTTTGGTTTTATTTGTGCAATTCCTCCATTGTAAGTTAGCAGAAATTACAGTCTTTGGCAACCTCTTCTTCCATCACCGTGCTTTGAGAAAAACAAGCTTGTGAATATTTTGTCGAAACACAAACTAAGTGATGATGATGATGATAGAGAGAGAAAGAGAGAGAGAGAGAAAGCTAACATTTGTGAATCTTTGCTATGTTTCCAGCATTGCTCTTGGGTGTTTTACACAAATAGGCTCACAAATAGGCTCAGGGATAGAGTTTGAGGGATTTTCCTATGAGGAAAGAACTAACTTTAAAGATATGCTTTCTTTTTTTAAAATTTATCTATTTGAGTATAGTTGATGCATAATGTTACATTAATTTCAGGTATACAACATAGTGATTCAACAGCTCTGTACATTATGCTGTGCCCACCACTAGCTACGCTTGTGAGATAGTTATGCATATGTCACCACACATCACTATTACAATACCACTGACCGTATACTCTGCTGCACCTTTTATTCTCATGACTTATTCATACCTTCACTGGAAACCTGTACCTCCCACTCCCCTTCGCCCATTTTGTCCATCCTTCCAACGCCCTTAACATCTGGCAACCATCAACTTATTGTCTGTATTTATAGGTCTGACTCTGCCTTTGGTTTGTTTATTCACTTGTTTTGTTTTTTGGTTCCCACACGAGGGAAATCATATAATATTTGTCTTTCTCAGACTGACCTGTTTCACTTAGCATAACACCCTTTAGGTCCATCCATGTTGTTGCAAATCGCACAATCTCATCTTTTTTATGGCTGCATCATATTCCTCTACACACACATCTTCTTTATGTATTCATAAAGATATGTTTTCAATAGTCAGTTTTGGCTGCCTAAGGGAAAGCTGCTCTTGCATAATTCTACCTTTCAAGGGACTTAAGGTTGGCTGAAGTCGCCAGATGAGTGAACTCCAGAAACAGGAAGTGCTGGGTCTACCACTCATTGCAACCTGGGTTTGGGAAGGACGTTCTTCTATGCCTCACCACTTCTCTCTGTGTTCCCCCCTCTAAAATCCTTTTCTCCTTCTTTTTTCTCCTAGCTTCCTTCCAATTCCACTTCTACCTCCCCTCTTTTCCTTCTTTTCCTTTCCTTCACTCCTATATGTCTTGAATATAACCAGCAGTTTCAGGGGTGTTGCTAAGCCTGAAGACTCAAGAACAAAAAGCAGACTTGGTACTACTGAGAACTGTGTCTGGACTCCAGCTCTTTTCCTCATTAGCTATGTCATTGGGGTGAGTCACCCCATTGTGTATGATCAATCGATCAATCAGGCAATCAATCAAACTAATCCTTAAGGCCTCCAGCAAGAGGCCTATGAAGAAATCTGCAAAACCAAAAGTTGTGCCAACAACCTTGACAGTAAGGGGCAATTTCAAACTTTCTTTTGAAATGTATTCTCTTCTTTAAAAATTCACTAAATTCCCACTATATTTCTGACCATTGTAAAAGCCAGTCACATGCCAATTTTCCAAATAGTTTATCAATCTTTTATATTCCTTTTGTATTGGTATAGAGAAATGTCTCCCAAATTGTTCAACCAAATCAGAGACAGCTGAGCAACATACTTTTCTCATAGCGGGTTCTCAATAATATTAGTTGATTACTCAGTTGTCCAGAGGGTTTTTAATATAAAGCTGGCAACACAAAGAAATAAACCTCTCTCAGGTCAAAGTGGACTTACCATCCAATCCTCCTATAAACCTGTCAAGTTGTTCACTTCTAATTTAAAGGGAATGAAGTGTTCCAGGAGATCAGGTGGGGAGAGGCGCTTAGGCTATTAGAAGAGAGTCCTGGAATTGGAGTCAGCTGATCTGGGAGCAAACTCTAGCTCTGCTTTTCTTCCTTTTTTAAAAATATTTTATTAAAAAAATATTTTATTTATTTATTTGAGACAGAGAGAAAAATAGTAACAGAGATAGCAAGAGAGAACACAAACAGGTAGAAGCAGGTAATGCAGGGCTTGATCCCAGGACCCTGAGATCATGACCTGAGCCAAAGGCAGACACTTAACTGACTGAGCCACCGGGCACCCCACTATCTCTGCTCTTCATTGGCAGTGGGAAGTGGGCAAACTTCCTGAGTTGCTAAGGCTATTTCCTCAACTGCAAAAGGAGAATAATACCTACCTCCCAAGACCATTGTTGACATTCAGTGAAAAAAAAATAAGCCAAAAAAACAGATCTCTTAGGTGGAAGACAGATATTCACCAAATTTTAGGCAAACTAAAAAAAAAAAATCTAACAATTAAGAATTGTCCCGGAGCACTTGGTTGGCTCAGTGACTGAGCGTCCACCTTCAGCTCAGGTCATGATCCCAGGGTCCTGAGATCAAGTCCCACATCAGGCTCACCAAAGGGAGCCTGCTTCTCCCTTTGCCTATTTCTCTGCCTCTCTCTATGTGTCTCTCATGAATAAATTTTTTAAAAATCTTAAAAAAAAGAATTAAGAATTATCCCTATATCTGTGAAATGTCAGTAGGGCTTCCTGGCTCTCTTGTCCACCAGTGATCCCTTTCATGTTTTTCGTACTATGGATACAGATCACGTTCTCATCTTAGGACATTAACACCTGCAACAGCCCTATAGAAAGGAGTGCTAATTTTGTTCTCATTTTATAGATGAGAAATCGAGACTCATCAAGGCTAAGTAACTAAGGCTGCCTGACCAGTAAATAAAACTGGCAAAATGAGGCTTTGAAATCAGGCATCTGGCTCCAGGGTCCACACCATTAGCCACCATGCCATACTGCATTTAGGGGAAAGAAGGGATGGGGAAGACAAGAGGATCTCCAAGCTTCCTCCAAATCCAAAAGTACTCTATGAAACTCTTCCCAAATCTTCCTACTTAGGCCTGGCAGCTTCTACCACGGGCTACATCCTGGGCTCCAGGCTCAGGTTACAGCAATGTGTGATTACTGCTGCTTCCCGGGAAGGCATCAGTCCTTAAGGATGAGAACAAATATACAGTTTTGATTGTGTTGATTGATGCCTGATTTCAACTACTTTTTTGAAGCTCTCACACAATATTTGCAATCACAAAAACAGCTAATTCCCAAAAGTGAGTACATAAACCCTGAATTACACTAGACCTGTTGCCAAAACATGTTCATGGTAATAAACATTACTGTAAAATGTATTTATTTATTCTTGCCAGGGTCTAAAAGAATAAGGTACTTGTAATTTAAAAAAAATACAAATTAAGCAAAAAATCACAGTAAAACAAGTTATAACAATGTAGAAACTAAGCAATAAAAATAGGAAAAACTTACTACAAAAACACTAGGCTAAGGGAGTAAGCATCAATATAGTTTTGAGCTTCCTGACAGCCAAAGCAAGAAGTGAAAAATAAAAATGCATGGAGCCAAAAATATGCAATTTTTCTGGACACCATCATTTCCAAAAGACTCTTGCATCATAGGCTAATAAGAGCACCTGGGTAAGTCTGGTCACATCCCTGAGAGTTAGATGAAGTGGAGGATCATGCTGGTCAGACAAGGAGTCTGCTTCTGGACAATGCACGGGTTTATCCCATGCATGAGGTCTGCAGTGTCAGGGTTGGGCAGAAATACTAATGAGACTAGTCTGGAATGCCTTGCACTTTTCCTCTCAAGGACTCTGAAAAGCCAACCTCTCTCATGAAATTAGTACTGGTCCAGAGGAAGCAGAATGAGCTGGGCAGACTTGGTGAGGTAGTTGGGATTGGGGAAGTATAATTTATAGTCTTTGAAGTACACAGAGGAGGATCTAAGGCACTAATAAACTCTGTATGCTGATCTACCCAATGTGATTTTGTAGAGGCTTTTAGTGGCCCATTCCTTTCCTTGCCTCTTTACAATCCATTCATGCTTTGATTCAACCAGTATTTGCAGATTCCAAACCATCATGCATAAAAACTAGCCTCATTAGTTTGTAGTAACATTTTGTATGAGGTACACACTTTGTGCAAAGTGCTGGATGGCCCTCGACCTTAATGTTTCTCCCCTCCTTCTAATAAAAGAACCTGGGTTTGTACATACTGTCGCCAGTCCCTCGTCAGATTCAAATCATGAGGAGTTTGCACCTGCCCATCCATTTATTAATTTGTTCTTTTTTAAATTCAAATTTAATTAGCCAACATATAGTACATCATTAGTTTCAGATGCAGAATTCAATAATTCTTCAGTTGTGTATATCACTTCTTAATTTTTATTGAGTCACTATAATGGGTTATGATTTGTGCAAGGCTCTTGCCCTATGTTTTCATGCATTCTAAAAACACTTTGCTCTTTTTGTGTCTAGCACAGGCATGGCTCACAATCCCAGGAAGCATCTGAAGCCTGTTGCAGCTCCAAAGCTTTAGATGCTAGAATAACAGGCCAGTGTGTTTGCTCCTTGTCTACCTCCTGGTCCCCATAAGCTGAGAGAATGTCCTCCCTCATCTCTCTCTAAGGAACAGGCTTAATTACTCCCTGACAGGAAATGAAGGAAAGAAGATCTGCATGCAGCAATTCATTAACTGCAAGCTCCAAACTGATAGCCTACTCTGTATCTTAATGGAGGTCATCACAGCATTGACAAAACCAAAGAGAATTTCTGTCTATTCTGCAACACCAAGTGTTGCTTTGCTATTCTTCATTTTGCAAGTACAAGTTGTGCAAAGTGAGAAAGATCTTTGTGGGCATGAAAAGAATCCCTCATCTGGTGACCCATGATGCTTATACCATCTGCTGCCCTGATCCCCTCGCCAAAGTGAATGATGCCATTCAGATTCATTTGGACACTGGCAAACCAAACAGAACAATCAAACAGAGCAACGGGTGAAAGGATCTCTAGGTGACATAATTGGAAGGCTCTTTGCACTTCATTAACAATAATACAGCATGATTAACTGCCAAAACAAACAACTTACTAACAATCAGGCATTGCACTGGGCCCTGATATAGGTGGTGAACAAAACCACACAGAGACCTGTTTTTTACTCTGATTCATCAAACAAACATGCCCAATAGAGATATAATGATAAGCTGAGGTAAATGATCTAAAGTCATTATCCAAAACCCAACTTATACCCATGAAGTGAAAGAGATGGAGTGGGAAGAGTTCTTTCAGCAAGACTTCCCTTCTTTACCTAACCTGAAGGAAAGGTAGGAGTTATTTATATCAGGTAGGAGGAGAAGCCCAAAGAAGCTGAGCAGCACACTGGGTCAGATCCCAGGATACTAAGTGCTCCTTTCCTAAGAGCAATAGAAGTGTCATGAGGTTTACAGAGGTGCAAAAGGTGCTTTCATAATTATCTCTCTGGCAGCAGTGGGAGAGTGGTTTACAGGAGACTGGTGAGCCCACCATTACAGTCATCCAGATGACTTAGTGATGCCTGGGATAAGGTGGGTGGGGATGGGGTGGAGGAGAAGGAAGTTTCCAGCTGGAGGAACCAGATGGATAGTAATGCCATTCGCTGAGGTAAGGAACTGCAGAAAATGACCAGCTTGGGACAAATGGAGGGAAGCAGCCACTGTTCCAGGCTCTGTGCTGAGGGCTGTAGATATAGTATTTCAGTTTTACAACAAACCTGCAAAGTGGGTATCAATATCCCATTTTTCAGATTAAAAACCCAAAGACCGTGTTATCAGGTTAGTTTTTTCAATCCAGATTTTGTGGGTCTGATTTTTCAGAGCAATCTAGTACCCAGTTTGCCTCCCAGGATCTTTTCAGGAGAAATGCTACCTTCTCCTGGAAACCAAAGCTCAAAGACACAGGGGTCAGCCAGAAATGGATTTGGCACATTGCCAGAGATTCTGAGTAGGCTACTTTAGGACTTGGGGCAGGGAAGCCATGTATGATTGTGCAGGTTGTGTACTGCACAAACCCAGAGGGTGCCAGTCATATCAAACTCAATGTGAATGCTGCCTCCTAAGTATGTCAGTCCTGCCCTTCCCTCATTTCTTTTCAAAGATGACTCCAAACTCTATGACTCTACCATAAACCCCAGGGTCCAAACAGAATCAGTGACCAAGGCAATATGCACTTCACTTCTCTGGTCCCCAGATGTTCTTTCCCTTTTCACAGCATTCATCCAGACCCAGGTAGTTCTCCCTCACCCTTTTGTCTGCTCAGCTAGCACTCCAGGGAGGAGTCAATGTACAAAGAGTGACACCTCCATCACCAAGCCACCATTGCTTATAGGAGCTCTGTAGACCAGCACACCAAACCCCAGACAAGGTTAATATCTGCCTAAGTAAGTGCTACAAAAGAAATAAGCAGGTTATACCATAGCTGTCATCTTTTTACCCAGTTAACATAAAATATTCCCAAGTCATTCATTCAACGGTGCCCTTGCTCACCTAATCACGTCCTCTAAGACCCAAGGTGCGATCTGAATGACAGTGACCACCAATTCTTAACCTTTGAAGCAGACCAATCCACTGTGAGATTTTACACCGAAAAAAGTCTGACTCTCCTCCGTGGACCCTGGGGCTGATAATTCACAGCTCCGGGTCTGAGAGCTGTAGATGTGAGAAATGGAGCTGACTCCAGGGCTAAAGCAAGCAAGGGCTCTTTTCTCCTTGGATTCCTGAGTCTCCTTCCTGCTCACCAGTGCTCTGGCAAAGTCTCAAGTGCACCAACCCTGGCTTATGATGGGGAGGGAGCTGATCCCGTGGGCTGTGATCAGAATGAGCTCAGCACCCCAGAGGAAACTGCTCTGACAGCAGCTCCATCTCCATCACTACTCCTCACCACAGCGGGCCCTTCAAAATATCTGCAACGGCCACTTTAAAGACGCTTTTTGTTGACATGTCCAACTTCTCATCTTGTAAAGGAATCAAGAGTATGTTCCTCCAACTTCCAATCAAGATGATGACTCTGCAAACACACTGCCGTGTTTCTCTTTCTTTTTAAAAGCCTCATCTCCTCTACAACTTAAATGTGGTTGTTCTTTTATGGTTCTGAATGTGCTTTCTGGGTCTTTATACCACGTACCACAGAATCTAAGTTGACATTTAGGTCACCCAGAATTTTTCTGCTCTACAACGCCATGTGCTGACTAATACCCACTGCAGAACAAAGCTCTTCACCTGCAGCTGTCTCTGCGGGAGGGACAGATGAGTTCCTCACACTGTAGTGGTGACCCTATCTCCACCCTGTCTTTGAAAACCGCATTCCTGAGACAGAGATGTGCCCTGGATCCTTCCAGTGGCAGCTGACACTACTCCATCCCCCAAGGCTGGCTAGTGATCTACATCTGAGGGCATGTGGACGGTAGTGACCCCCACCCACCCACCCATTAGCAGCTGCTTGAATTGCATCAGCTGCTGGGGTCCAGGCAGTGGGAGGGGCTCAGTAGCCAGGCTACCAAGTGTGGGGACCTTGGTTTCCCACCAGCCAGAGCCCCAGAACTCTGATTCTTCTTTTAATTTGTTTCTTCCCCCACCCACTGCCACCCCCAACAAAGTTCATTGGAATTTGGACCATTTACTGCCACCATGAGGTCATCTTGGCCTGAATGCTTTTCTGAGCTGACCACTATGACATGGTAGGACATTTCCCAAATTGCAGCCTAAGGCAGGGAGCCCTCATTCTCTCCCTCCCTCAATTTTTCTTATCATAGAAATGCTACAATTAAGAATAACTAAGACACCACCAAAGAAATGGCATAACTAAAAATGGAAAGCATAGCTAAAACTTCAGGATGAGCCTAGAACTATAGCATTTGATCTCTGCCCCTATTCCAGCTCTGAACGGGCAGGTGGAAGCAAAGCCAGGTGGGCACTAGCAGAAGAAAAAGAAAACGGGTTTTTATCCTCATTTCGAGTTCTAGCAGTGAGTGTACAGATCAGAAACATAGCTGAGTGCTCACATCAGGGGAATGCACCCAGGTAAAAAGCATCACTCTTTGATCAGCTCTCTACTGTCTCGGAGGTCGTGCTCTCCTACTGCTTGCTCGACTGTCCTGACAATTAACCTCACTGGGTTAATTTCCTATCTGTCATTCTGTATTTGTCAAGAAGGTGCCATTTCAGGAGACCACGCTCCCAGTAAGTGACCACTTTTCTTGCTGCCCTCCACCGTCAGCTAAGGTTTTTTTTTTACCAAGAAGATCTAAGCACCCAAGCATGTCCTAAGCAGGCAAAAGGCAGGCCCTCTAGAGAAGCATTTGAGTGCCAGGAGGGAGCGATCCTACTGAGGCCACACTCGGCGGTCTGCTTTTGCCATTTCTGATGAATATAGCATATTCTCAGGAAGGAAGGGTGTGTATTGGAAGGAGAGATTTAGGGGAAAGAGGGATGGAATTATGGCAGTGAATCTGCCTTAGTTTAAGGATCAGCAGAAGCAGACAGGGATGAAAGAGAATTGACAGCATGCTCCCCCAATTTCAACAGACATAAGCTCCAAACTACCTGATAAAATTCAAAAATGTCCCTTCCGCCTCAAAGATTTCTGATCAACACCAGGGCCTGGGGGTACCTATATGGCTCAATGGTTGAGCATCTAACTTTGGCTCAGGCCGTGATCCCAAGGGTCCTTGGATTCGGGGTCCTGGGATCGAGTCCTGCATCAGGCTCTCCGCAGGGAGTCTGCTTATCCCTCTGCCTATATCTCTGCCTCTCTCTCTCTCTCTCTCTCTCTCTCTCTCTCTGCGTGTGTGTGTGTCTCATGAATAAATAAATAAAATCTTAAAAAAAAAGAGGCCTGGCCTAGAATGGGAGAGCTTCTTCTCGCCTCACAATGACAGATGAATAATAAATGCTCCTAGTCAAAAGGAAAAAAGAAGCACTCTTTCTTCAAAGTTTTGATCACTGGAAGTTTTACCCATGATTAGTAGTTACTCCATTTTGCAACTTAAAATTTCTATAGTCTATTGGAATTAGCTAGTTCCAAAGATGGTGAGATTATGTTAGGACTTTGGAGAGGACATGGACTATTTCAAACTATTAAAAGATACACATCGTGACTACAAAATATCAAAGTGAGAAGTCAAGTAGGTAGGAAAGAAACCTGCCAGCTAGACTTTTCAAAGGTATCAGGCGGATAAGTCTATATTAACTTCTGATGGAAAACAGCTTAACCATAACACCTAAATTCTAACTAATTCTGGTCTAATCAGGCTTAAATAAAAGCCAGCATAATTTTCTTCTCCTTAAAATGTTTCCCAAAGTATTAGCCTGATATTTTTAATCGTACTCATTTACTATGAATATACTTCTCACAAATGAATGTCATAATAATTGACTTAATTTTTTCCTCCAAAACGAAGATTATCTATCCTCTAAAGCAAAAGGTTATCTACTACTAGAGTTAATGTAGTAAATTAAGTAAAAATTTTATTTACTTAGAAGATATCATTTGTCAGGGGAAATGTGACACCAAAAGACACCAAAACATCTTTTCTGTGGTTGAATATGAAAGACTAACTGTAATCTCTAGCAAGAAACCTATTCAAAGAAAAAGCAAAATTAGCAGTAATTGTTTTTCTGGCTAACACAGGAAACTAGGAGCAGTATTTCAAACAACCACTTCTTTTTCCTGTCTTTTTTTTTTTTTTAATGATGTAGAGCAAATTGCTCGTCTAATGAAGGGACTCGGTAAATAAACTTACCCATTACTTTCAACTGATTGCTCTGAAATAGGAGATTTTTCCATTCCAGCAATTGTTTTTCAGAAAGGAGGCAAATCTCTTGCTCACATCAGATACCACAATCTAAAGGTTTATTGCTAAAATACATGTTTCAGGAGTGGAACACAGGAACACAGGCATGATCTAAATCTGGATGTATCACTGATGGTCATTCACTTTTACCCACCAACAAAATAAGTAAATAAGTTGGTACAATGGACTTTCCTTTTTGACCATTTCTCACTCAATGTTAGGTTAAAAAAAAGAGAGAGAGAGAGAGAGAGCTTACCTACACTACCAGAAATGTATCCAATTTCTGAAATCACAATTTTCCTTCATATGCTCAAGTAAAACTATAAGGAGGTCAGCCATAAACACTGAAATGACCACATGACCACCAACTTTCTCAATTCTGAAATCACCACAAACATTTGACTCTCCGGGAGACTTAAGGTAGAAAACAAAACACTTACCTTAGCATTGATCAACTCTAATGGTCTTTTGAAAGACAGAGTTAAATCATTGTAAGATTCACACCTGAGTCTACACTTTGTTGTAAAATAAGCTACTGTGATAACCCTGCAAATATCCTGCCTTGTGATCAAGATGTCACCTTAATGCAGACTTTGTATTTTGTCTTCTATGAAGGTTTAAAGGTTAAAGGCATAATAAATTATGCATTTCCTCCTATGCCAGGCCCATGAAAGGTACTTTCACTGTTCATTAAAGATATTGCTTCTAAATGAGCAGAGGCTTTTTCCTAAGTATGGAAACAGAAACACTTCCATTATGTTTATTACTGCTCTGCTGGAAAGCCAAAACAGTTTGGAATTAGGAAGCTGCTAGAATCTGTTGTTCCAGAATGTGTAGCAACTGTCAATACACACAATAAAATTACAGTTCACTCTTTGGACAGCACATGGGCCAACATGCTGATCTCCTCACTGGAGAACAATAGTCTGGCAAACCGCATATCATCAGCAACAGTTGGGTCTTCTCCCTTCTGCCTCTGCCCAAATGACAGATCTGAACAGGGGACCGAGAGACAGGATTCACACTGGAGCATCCCTCACTCCTGCACTGGAGCAAGCTCATTGTGAGGGCCGCCCCGTGAACTGCGCATTCGCCCCACATACCTTTCCTAGCCAGCACTCTAACCTCTGCCTCACGCTTTGCCACCGCCTTCTGCTGAAGTATATAGTTCTAAGGGATCCTTCCTCCCCCACCCCTCCACCCCTTCACACTTACACCTACTGCATCTGCAGAGGGCTGGGCTCGTTTTGGAAAGGAGCACCACACCCATTAACCCTCCAGGCGTCAGAAGAAAATTGCAGGTTGGCTAGATCCCCTCCGACCTCAGGCCATAGAACCGAAGCTGGACACACAGAACCCAACTTCTGCCTGGCTGAGCACCCCCCGCTCAGCACTTCGCCTGCCTTTGGGGAAGGATTCGGGAGACAGGCTGCCAGCTGTATGGACCAGAGTTCCAGAGATTCTTTCCAGCGGATAGTCCGCACACACTGACAACTAAGTGGCAAAGTTGTTTCTTCCTTCTCTGCTGCAATGCCCTTTCCTCTTATCAGCGAGCGCGCGCACACACACACACACACACACACACACAGGCACACACGCACGCACACAGCCTTGTTCCGCCAACTTACCAGTTTAGATTTGGCGCGTTGCAAAAATTCTTCCATGTCTTCCCGAGAGGTTTGGGCGAGGGGTACCCAGCGGGGTGCGGAGGAGGATCTCCGCCCCGCGGAGAGAAGCCGGGTCTCGGGAAACTGGCCGGTGGGTGCGCAGGGACCGCTGCTCCCTCCTGCCGCTCAGAGGCGGCTGAGGCTGTGGCTGCGCCCTCGGCTGTCGCCTCCCAGGGCTCCCCGCCCCACCCCCGCGCCCCCGCCGCGGGCTCGGGGCGTCTGACTGCCCTAATAAGGAAAGTGGGTGTGACTCCCGGGAGCCCCAGGGCGCGCCCCGCGCGCGCACTGGCACGCGCCTGCGGGGCCGGGGCTCGGGGCCGGGCGCGAGGGCGGGGGCGTTGGGGGATGGCGAGGGGCTCCTCCGCCAATCGCTGGGCCCCGCTGCGGCCTCCTGACGTGGCGCGCCGAAAGATGCTGCAACCATGGACAGCGCCCAGAAGTGCGAGCCAAGTGCGAGGGGCTGCTGCATAGGGAGGCTCTGCCGCAGGCACCGCCGTCAGCCAGGGGAGGTGGGAAGGGGGAGCGGGGGGGGGGTCCCCAGGGAGGCCCCCTCCTCGGCCAGCGCCTCCCTGGCTGGCTGGCACGTTACAGAGAGCTCCAGCGGTCACTAAAGAGCTGGCTCTGCGGGCCTGGCCCGGGGATGCACTCAGCTAGATTGGGGGTGGGGGGCGGGGGGTTATTGCTGAGCTAAAAGCAGTACGACCTTGATGGAAAATAATCAGAAGAGCAGGCTGGGAGATTTTGCTAGGATGCATCGCTCCTCCTTACCCTCGAAACATATCCACCCAGCAACGGGCATCTGCAATTCACCCCGGCTAACTGCCCTTCTGTTGGCCCTGGGCTGAAGCATTAGCTACATCGCGTTCTGCAGTCCCCGTCCACTCTCTGACGTGCGTACTCTGGGGGAGATGGGGCAATAGAACTTTCCTACTGCATAAGGGTCTGTTTCTGCAAGACCCTCAGATAACTTCTATGCACATCAAAGTTAAGAGGTACTGTAACAAACACTTAAATTTATAACTATGGACCTAAATTTAAGCCACAGAGTTTTGTTGTGTGTATTCTCTAGCCTTATCAAATCCCAGGAACCTTGGGCTTTCTCTTACATCTGGGCTATAATACCCTGCCTGCCCTCTCACCAGCCTCACCAGCCCTCACCGTCTGGCTAACTCATGCTTCCTCTGGCAGCTTAGAGAAGTGGTCTCAAACCTTGAATGCATATTAAAATCATACTCTAACACCCAGGGGTTTGATAATACGGATTCCCAGGCTCTATCCCAGACCATTTGAATCAGAGGGGCCACAGCAACAGCCACAGTGTGAGAGGCCTCCAAGTGATTCTACTGGCAGCTCCGGTATGATCCTCTGGTTTGTAAACTTTAGCTTTATATCTGAACCACTCAGAGATTTATTAAAACACAAATTTTGGTGTCTCATCCCCGGGATTTCAGGCTTAATAGGTCTGACTTAAAAAAAAAAATAGGTCTGACTTAACAAGCCTGAGAATTTCCATTTTAAAAAGTCTCCCAGGGTTTACTGATGCAGCTAGAAATTATCTTCCACAGGAATCCCCCCAGATTTACTCCTCCTTTGCCATCCCTACACTGAGTCAGTGTCCCATCCCTATTCCCCTCTGGCAACCTATATTTTTTACTCTACCGTAACTTATTCAATTACTTGTCTATGTTCACCAGGCTGTCAGCTCCATCAGAACAAGGACTTTGCCTGTCATTCACTGATGAATCCCTAACACAAGTCGTGTCATATATAAATCCTCAATAAATGTACTTTAATGAAGAAATGTACATATGGAAGGTTTTTGGTTCTGTGTGTGTGTGATTATCCAATTATTTTTTATTCAGGAGGATCTGATGAAAAAACGTCAGCAGAGTCTACAGATCTGATTAAAGGAGAGTGATAGGAATATTAAGTTCTGGTTTACATTCAAGTGATGAGCTGTGTGGAAGCTGCAGATTCTATCTGTTTCTTTGCTGACTTAAGTAATTTAAAACCATCCAGGTAAAACAAGTGTTTTATCAGCCTTTAAATCAGTGAAGTTGATCACAATTCAGGTAACATTGCTGAGAAAAATTCCCCAGAATTTATTGCCTCTGACTCTGTCAAGGAATTTAGTGACAATCATAGGACAGTTTTATTCCTTTGACTTCTGATTTTAAACATTCTGAGTAAGTATTATATAGCCTTGAGATTAAAAAAAAATCTTGTTGGGTTTAAATTATAACATCAAAGAGTTTTTCCTCCACCAATGAGGTCCCTCCAACAGTTCACCAAAATTTCTCTCTTCCAGGAGGACTTCCTGAATTAGAGACCACAAACTCAATGCCTTAGAGTAATTTCAATTTTTTTCTTACAGTTGTACAGGTCAAAAGCCTGACACAGATCTCCCCAGGCTAAAACAAAGGTTTTATGTCAACCAAGCTCCATTCTGCTGCACTCCATTCTAGAGGCTCTAGGACAGAATCTTTTTTTTCTTTTTTGCCTTCCCCAGTTTCTAGAAGCTGCCCCCATTCCTTGATTAGAGATACTTTCCTCTATCTTCAAAGCAAAAAACGCTGCATCTTTCTGACTATTTTTCTTCCATAGCCACCTTTCCCTCTGACTCTCTCCCTCTACCTCCCTGATCCTCTTTTTAGGGACCCTTGTTATTACATTGGAACTATTTGGATGAACAAGGGTAATCTCCCTGTTTTAAGGTCAATGGATTAGCAACTTTATTTCTCCTTTGCCATATAACCTAACATATTCACAAGTTTTAAGGATTAGGGTGAAGGCATCTTTGGGAAGTCATAATCTATATACCATGTAACCCACATCCCAAGTTATTTCGTGGCTATCAGCTTTCAATCCTCAGTCTCTTATCATTTCACAGAAGCCAGAAATCTATGCCTTTAACTAATTCTAATTATAAATTGTCAACCCTGGCTGCATAGTGCCTGGGGTCTTTGAAAAAGACCAGCCTCATCTCCAGAAAACCTAAATTGAGTGGTCTTGGGAGAAGTCCAAGCATTAATATTTTTTAAAATCTCATCAGATAATTCTCTGTATACACTGGGTGTTATACTATATGTTGGCAAATTGAGCTTCAATAAAAACAAATGGAAAAAAAAGATAATTCTCTGTATAGTCACAGTTGAGAACCACTGCTGATGCTAGGTAAATTCACCTTCCCTCATAATCCAGGTACAAAATATGGAGTCCACTTTGATTTGTAACTTTCCCCTACCCCTTTGTGGCCAAATAGTTCCCACATCCAATGTCCTCCACCTATGAAAAGGCCTCCATAAAATTCCTTCCTTCTGATCCAAGTGCTGTCAGCATAATTCAAGTATTTGCATCTGAACCTAGAGTCTACCCCTCTTCTCAATCACATCTTTTGCTCTTGTCAATAAAACAATCCTTTCCTCTACTCATCTTTTCATTCTCAGGTTTCTTGACTCCTGGACTCTTCTCACTGAGACCCCTATCTGAGATCTCTTTATTTTGTAATTAATTCTCTTGAGTAGATTCGTAAAGTGGTTATTATGGACTAAATTGTGTCTCCCAAGATTCATATGTCAAAGCTCTAACTCCCAATGTCATGGAATTAGGATGTGAGGCCTTTGGGAGGCAATTAGGTTTAGATGAGGTCATAAGGGTAGAGCCCCCAAGATGGGATTGGTGTTCTTATAAGAAGAGGAAGAACCAGAGCTCTCATGCTTCCTCCCTCCACCATTTGAGGATATAGCAAGAAGTGACCGTCTGCAAACCAGGAGAAGTGTTCTCACCAGGAACCAAATCAGACAATACCTTGGTCCTGGACTTCCTGGCATCTAGAACTGGGAAAAAATAACTATCTGTTGTTTCACCTGTTGATTTATGGCATTTTGTCATAGCAGTCCGAGCACATTAATAAATGGTAGTGCTGGGAAAAGGAAGACTATAGGGATCATCTAATCCCATACTCTTATTTTACTGTACAGGTAACAAGGCCTGTACAGTAGGCCTTAGTAGTTCAGTATCCATATCCTGCTTGGGCTGACAGAGCTCCTTTGAAGCAGAGCCAAGACTAGAACTCATCTCTTCATCATTCATTCCTTCAGCATTTATAGATCATCAACTACACTTTAGATGGGTACTATGCCTCACCAGTGATGTAAAAGGCAAAATCCTTGCTCCAAGGCACTTATGGTCTAGTCACTCCCATACAAAGATAAACTCAGTAATCAAGAAACACACCTGGCATTGTACTAATGGAGATGCAGTATGGTATCGCAACTATAATCTGGATTTTCATCCTTGCTGTGGTAGAAATTCTTCGACACTCCTCCCAATGACATGTCAGGTCTATGTTCCTGTCTTTTAATCTAGGAGAACTCTACAACTTCCTGAGCAATGACATATAGCAGAAATGACACCATGACAGTTTCTGGGACCAAGCCTTAAAAGAGACTGGCAGCTTCCACTTCTTGTCTCCTAGAATACACTCTTGGAACCTAACCAACACTCTGTGAGGAAGTTCAAGTGCTACATGGAGAGGCCCACATGGAGAAGAACTAAGTGCACTGGCTAACAGCCCCGTTGCCTGCCATGTGGGTGAGCCATCTTGAAATAGATTATCTAGCCCCAGTCAAGCCACGCTTGCTGATGTCATGTGGAATGGAGTTCATCCCTCTCTGCTGAGCCCTGCCTAATTCCTGACCCATATACTGTGGAATATAATAAAACAACTATTATTATAAGCCATTAAATTTCTGGGTAATTTCAGGCTTAGCAACTTTAGGTAAGGTATCCTCTCTAGAGTTCAGTGTCTTCCTCTATAAAATAGGAGTAATCCTCCTCTTAGGATTGCTGTGAAAGTTAAATGTAATATTACATGCAAAGGGCCCCATTGCTGGTCCATAGATGCCATTACAGTCATCACAAAGGTCTGTCAAGGGAGGAGAAACTTAATGAAGTAGCTAGAAGTAAAGACAAGGGTGTCCATGAAGAGAATCCAACAAGAGGGAAATCTCTGGGTGAATTGCAGATGGATCAGCAGTCACTAAAAATGTAAAACTAGTTTTATTGTATTATAGATACATAATATATATTATATATAATATATAATACAGTAGATTATAAGATAATTTGTGTCTATCTTACAGCAGCAACGCCTCCTAAAAGTTATGCTCCTTTGGCAATCTGGGCTTCACACAAAATCACCCCTATTTCAGAGAAAATCACTGTAATACTCCAGCTAGTGATGTTTCTCTGAAATAACATACCTAGGCAGATATGTACTATGCAATAACTATTTAGGCAGTGTACTATTCACTACTTCTGAAATGTAAGCTTCTTATGACAAGGTTTGTGTATTTTATATTCCCAAACTACCAGTCCCCATCCCCATGTGGCTCTCATAAAAACACTGTAGCTCTGCATCCACCCCAAGGGATTCTTGTTGCAGTCAGTGCCATGAGCGGGGTATTTGAAGTCTTCCTTATCAGAGCTAGCTCCCCAGGAGCTCACATCAGCATGATATCAGAATGGGGATGTGAGACCTGACTGTGTGCTTTTGGATAAGTTCACTGACCTCTCTAATCATCAATCTCCTCATCTGCGAAATGGAGAAAATAATACTTGCCCCAGTTACTTTATGGGATTATAAAAATTCAGGCGCATCTGGGTGGCAGTTGAGCATCTAGTTTTTTATTTGGGCTCAGGTCATGATCTCAGGGTCCTGTGATGGAGCCCTGAGTAGGTCTCTGGGCTCAGTAGGGAGTCTGCTTAAGATTCTCTCTCTCCCTCTCCCTCTGCCCCCATCCCCCACTCCTAGGCTCTCTCTAAATAAATAAATTAAATCTTCAAAAACTAAATAAAAATAAAACTTCGAATGCTAACATCCCTGCACATATTGGAAAATGTTAACAAGGGAAGGGAGAATAAGGAGATGTTTTTGTCTGGCTTACAAAAATACCTGATAAACACCATCCTTTTAAAAAAAATGGAGTTTGGTTGGAATGTCAGCTGCTGACTCACCATTTGGACATATTCCTGTGTGAGCTTCCTTACTGACCAACCACACTTCTGACAGGTGTGGTTTCCTTGGTAAGGATGTGTTATATTTGCTGCTTGTAAAATATTTGACAAAAGATGTTCAAGAAACTGTGCCTCTCAGACAAGATTTAAGAAGCGTTTCAAGTTTGTATCAAGAGCAAGAGACTGAAGGACTAATGCGCGTTAACTACGTAACTAACATGTGTCAACAAGTGCTGTTCATTTATCTTTTAAGCAACTATTAAATGCTTGCTTTTTGCCCTGCGGATGGTCAAATGCTCCCATTTTAGCCCACAGTATCAAAAGAAATTCATTTTCCTCTTATGTGTTTTGGCAAGAATATCCACATTTTTTAAAGTAGGCTTTGTAAGACTTTTTGTTAAAGGAGTCCATAGAGCCATAATCCTCTCTGAGCTACTGTTAAGAAAAAAGGGGCAGGGGAGATTACTGGAATTGTCAGTGGCTGTTGTAGCGAGTGGCAGGGTACAGATCACTTGGGAGACTGCCCTGAGAGTCAAATGTTGGGCTCTGAATAGGGCACATACCACTTGCGTCATTTCTGGGAACCACAGACATCTTGTGGAACAATGAATTTAATTTGAAAGGACAACAGAGGAGAGCGGAAGTACTCTGGCTCTGTGAGTCATCAGGATAATGAAGCAGTGGCCGTGCTTTCAGGCCTGCTGAAAGATGAGGAGTGATGGTCTTAATGTCTCTGCTTCACTTCATTATTCAGGTCAGGTGGTTCAAGTTTTACACACTGTCCTCCTACAGAAAGGTATCTCAACTCCCTTCAAGACAATACTGCATATTTCAGAGTTAGAGTATAAATTTTAACTTATGGTCCCATCATTCATTTCCACTGGGAAAGTGTTTGGCAGGGAGAGTGGACCATTAATAATTTTCAAGTCTTCAGAGTCTTCCTATGTGATATCTTATCCTTGCAACAATTCAAGTTTGGGAACACAGAGACTATACAACAGACTCTATTTCAGGGTCCGTTGACAGGCCCAAAGACAGAAATCCACATACTAGATTAAGAATTCCAAACCCTTTTGTTTAAAAAGGCCAATTTTTTTTTTTTGAGCAAGAAACATCAATTTAATCTTATAGCATTTAATCCTCATAGCAAATATATAAAGTAGGCTCTACTATTATTCTCATTTTATAATTTGCAAACTGAGGTACAAAGATGCAATGTGCCTTAAATTATCCAGGATTCTGGGATCCCTGGGTGGCGCAGTGGTTTGGCGCCTGCCTTTGGCCCAGGGCGCGATCCTGGGGACCCGGGATCGAATCCCACGTCGGGCTCCCGGTGCATGGAGCCTGCTTCTCCCTCTGCCTGTGTCTCTGCCTCTCTCTCTCTCTCTCACTGTGTGCCTATCATAAATAAATAAAAATTTAAAAAAAAATTATCCAGGATTCTAACTCAGTAATGGCGTCCAGAACCCAGGGGTTGAACTATTGCACACCACTGCCTGTTCACTGCTGCTCATCTGAAAAGATGAAGATGGAGCCTTGAGAAGAAATCAGTATTCGCTGTACTACTCTTTCAGTTGCTCTTCCACCACCTCAAGAATGAACTCACCTGGGGCACCTGGGTGGTTCAGTGGTTGAGTGTCTGCCTTTGGCTCAGGGCATAATCCTGGGGTCCTGGTACTGAGTCCCACATCAGGCTCCCCATAGGGAGCCTGCTTCTCCCTCTGCCTGTGTCTCTGCCTCTCTCTCTGTGTCTCTCATGGATAAATAAATAAATAATAAATAAATAAATTCCTTTTTTCTTAAAAAAAAAAAAAGGAATGAAAAAGTTCACCTACCCAATACTACTTGACTAGCTGTCACACTTATAGTTTGTAGAAACCCCAGAAATTCACCAGACAGAAAGGCAAATGTCTCCAAAACTTGGAGGTCATAAGTCATTAATAATTCCTGCCATAGATTGTAGCTCAGCTGAACAGCTGCTTCTTTCCACCATGTACTCCTTTCCTCAGCCCCCATTCTCACCATCGCCACCCTGATTAAGTGGATAACACTACGGAATGATGGTCAAAGACTTGAGTTTTGGTCCTTTAGATAGTGATTTTAACATCTCCAGGTCTTTGTTTCCTTGGAAAGATTAGAGAGTTGTGTGAATGTTTCCAGTCTTAAAATTCAAGTTACAAAACTAAATCATGCAATCATTACATATCCATTAAGAACAAGAAAAAAATTTGAGGAAAAGTTAAGTTTTACTGTCAATAAAAACTCTTTGAAAATTTTTGTAGCTTTACATGTTTGTATAGAATTCAGACAGATTATATCAAGGTGGCATAAAAATGCTTACCTACAAAAAAGAATGAAGTGTTTTAAGGAACATCAAATTATAGCTCAGTAAGTAAGAGATGTAAAGCAATAAGCTTAGAAAGAGAAAACTTAACTAGCCAGATTTGTTAAAGGTATCTGGTTTCTCATGTTTCAAAGCCTGATGTCCTCAGAGGAATTATCTAGTCAGGAGAGAAGGCCTTAAAAAATGACTCAAATTTCAGGTTAAAAGATGCTGCTGAGTTGTCTAACAAAAACTCTTGGTCTCTCTTCTTATACAGTGGTGACATTTTACTTTTAAAAAAAAGGAATTCACTATTCAATGTGTTCCCAGAAATATTGTATAGAAAGTAGTAAAATAGAAAAGGATATTTTTTACAAATCTAGCAAACTACTGATTTGAATGAGAGCAAAAACTATTTGCATTTCCTACTCTAAGTCTTTGCATCATAAGACCACTGGAATTTCAGAAGGAAAGGAAGAAAATCCAATTACATTGACACATAGCCATATTACCCAGTATCTGTCTTCTTGCTTCTATTTTCTTCAATCTCAGCATCACAGCAAAGGACTTGCTTCCCAACCAACATCTCTATCAGGTTCTCCTTGATCCTGTCATTAGGTTAGGCCACTTGGAATTAAGCACAGCTGGGGAATGCTGCCATCTAAGTACTACTGTGTCCTCCCAAGGAGTCATGTTACTCTCCCACTAGACTTAGCTGAAAACCTTAAGTTAGGAACAGATACTACATAAATCTATCTATCTATCTATCTATCTATCTATCTATCATCTATCTATCTATCTTTAAAAAAAAAACCCTAAGTTGGTCATTTGCTCATTTAAAAAGAAATTAATATGGATCCATTTTCTCTCACACTGTACTTGGTTGGAAAACTTTATTTATGTACAAACTACCAGAGAAAAGTCATTGCTTTTTGGAAAATTGTCATGAAAGGCACCAAAACCATACAGTAACAATTGTCAGCTTTGGGGGATGGCCAATGTTTTTTGCCATCTTAAGGTTATTAGTCCTGACATCTGCCTCCTGTGGAACTGTGGGACTCCAAAGGGCAGGGCTTTGGTCTGCTCATCTCTGGATACCCCCAACTGTATCCAGCACAGTGCCCTTTCCATAATAGGAAATAATTATAATAATAATTGCCATCCAATTCCTTTCTAGCTGAAACCTTAAAGAAGAAAGGCTAATTAGCCAGGTAGAAATAGGAAGAAATGCAGCAAGTTTTGAAATCTTTTATTAGATTATTAGAGTTTAGATTCTATAAAGTGATCAAAATGGTGGTTTTCAACTGTATTCAAAGACAGTGTTTTCCATAACTCTGACTCAGGTTAGCATAGACCTGAAAAAACACTGATGGAGAGACACAGAATTACTAAAGTCAGAATAAATAGTGAGCCATTGGGGCACCTGGGTGGCACAGTCAGTTGAACACCCCACTAGTAGTTTCACCTCAGGTCATGATCTCAGGTTCTTGAGATCAAGCCCTGCATCTGGCTCTGTGCTCAGCAGCAGAGTCTGCTTAAGACTCTGTCTCTCTCTTCCTCTGTCCCTCCCCATCATGCGTGCTCTCTCTCACTCTCTCTCTTTCTCTAAAGTAAATATTTTTAAAAATAGTGAGCCACAGAAGTAAAAAGAAGCCATAAAGATATTTTAAAATAACCTCAAATATACACCTGTTAATTGCCATTTCAATTCCTCAAATATGTATGCATGCACATATACCCATTCAACATTGAAAAATTAAAACTGAGGCAGAAAGTAACTCTGCAAACAGCAGAGGCAGTCTGGAATAGAGAAATCTCACTAGGGGAGAAGGATGCAGAAAATCTGGTTGTAATAAAGGTCCTTACCAGAAAGGACCCAGAGAGGCTGGGAGCTCACGAGAGGGACAATCTAAATGGGGGAGAGATACCTAGAAGGAAGGGGAAGGAATCAAGTCTTTGTTTGGTCTTCACAGACATGACTGTGGCAAACTCCTGTACCTAGGGATAATGTTTATTATGCTCCTATTACGTTCCAGGCACTAGAGATACATTCAGGCATGTAGACTCATAGAGGGAGACAAACAATAAGCAACTAAATCAATTAACAATCAGTTCAAAATGTCAGAGGGTAGTGGATGGTATGAAGAAATAGCAGAATGACACATAATAACAATTGGTGGAAGATCAGGTCTACTTAAGATTAAGTGCCCAGAGAGTCTCTACCGAGACTCGAATAACAAGAAGCAGCCAGACATGTAAAGTTGGAGGGAAGGCACTCTAGGCAGATGGAACATGAGTGCAAATGCACTAAGAGAAGGCAGGCCAGTGTGGTTGCAATAGCCAGCACAAGGAGAGAAGCAGATGTACACAGATAGAGAGACAGGGCCAGCTTGTTAGGGCCCTCAAGGTCAAAGGAGGATGTTAGAATTTTATTTCAGATAGAATAATAGTGGGAAACCACCAGAGAAGCACATGGCCTCATGTTTGTTTTTATAAAGACCACTCTTGGGCAGCCCGGGTGCCTTAGCGGTTTAGCACTGCCTTCAGTCCAGGGTGTGATCCTGAAGACCTGGAATCGAGTCCCACGTCAGGCTCCCTGCATTGAGCCTGCTTCTCCCTCTGCCTATGTCTCTGCCTCTGTGTGTGTGTGTTTCTCATGAATAAATAAAATCTTTAAAAAAAAATAAAGACCACTCTTACTGCTACGTGAAGGGCAACCCTTCTCTGCAGGGAAGGAAGAGTCACAGACCTTTTAGTGGTCCATCTTGTCCTCTACACAACAGATGGGGATGGCTAGGACCAAGAGAGGGAGCAAAAGAGAGATGGAGAAAAAGAAGACAATAATAATAATAGCAACAACAATAATAAAAATAAATTTTGAAGGTAAAGCCAATTTATAAGTAAAATAAATACAAAAATCCATTAATTGACTAAATACTTCTAACACTATCTATGCTCACACAATGACATTAGTGATGCTAAGAAACATTGTATTAATGGGCGTATTCTAGCCTTGTGGAAATTGACCACTAAATCTCACAAAACAGAAACTACAGAAAGAGGTCCAAAGACACAAATCAAAATGATCCAATGTAGCAAACATTGGAAATTTCTCAAGCGTTCACTATTTGAACATTCTTTCTTTATTTTGGGGATTCTTAGAAAAAAACAAATTCTCGGTGGAAGGTATAATCCAGTAGCCATTGCAAAACATTCTCATGGTGACATGAACTCATCAGTTATTCTTAGCATGGCACCTTTACAGTTTTCATTCATGTAGTTTTTAATTCTACACTGGCCAAGCAGCCTTTGGTTATGATTTGTCTCTACACAGAGGTCTGTCTACAGAGAAAAGAGTAAGAAGAGGGCTAGCATATCCTGGGTTGCCTAAAATGGGCCAGCACTGTTATAGGAATCTGAAAATACATTATTTTGTTCCACTTAATCCTCAAACCATTTTCACCAAGTTGGTGTTATTGGCTTTACAAAATAAGGGAGGAAGGGGGGGAAGGAAGAAAGGAAAGAAGGAAGGAAGGAAGGAAGGAAGGAAGGAAGGAAGGAAGGAAGGAAAAGGGAAGGGAAGAGAAACGAAACAGAGACTTAAGGGTGACTTGTCCAAGATCACTTAGCTAGTAAGTAGCAAAATTGGACTGCTCGGTTTGAATACCAGTTAATCCCCAATTTTTCTCTGTAGGTTTGCTTCATGCTTTGTGGATCAGATTTGGGGAGGGGGGGAGTAGTCACAAGAACTGAAAAAATAGCTAAAACCTTCTCAGTAATTTACATTTAAAAGGGCAGGAAATTAAGATCAGAAAAGCTAGAGGTGGAGGAAAGACAGAAGAGCCAGAGTGCAGATAATTTTGGGAGAATTAACAGAATTTTAAAAGATAAGAAGTGGGAATTTTAGTCAACTGCCATCTGTGATGTGCGAAATATGGGAAAAGGGACGCGAGAGAGGGAATTTTAAGAAAGTATACTGTGTACCATGTACGAACTTCCTCTTTGGTGCATCTTCATGAGACTTAAGTAAAGATTCAAACTGTTTTTAATGTGTCAGGGGATACCTGACTATTCCCCTTATGAGGGCACCATTCAAATGAACCATGAGGCAACCCAGCCTTTTGTAGGTTGCACGAGTCTCTTCTGGAATTTTCTGTATCTCACAGAAAGGGGTGGATGAATCTGGACTCAAACCCAGATCTGTCTGACCACAGTGTCTCCAACCACACAACAATGACTTCTAAATAAACAAGCAAACAAAATATCCCTACAGCTTCCTCTGGCTCACACAGTTTTAGAAGTTTCCAACTGCTACATCTCTACCTGCTGCTCATGTGGTTTTGGCCAGAGTCACATGAAATACATTTATAATTTTCACAAATTTAATTTCGTAAATGTGGCAAAGGGAACAATAAAACAACTGAAATAATGATAGAAGAAAGCTAATCACCTAGGATGTGCTCCATTCATCTTCATCCTGTGATTGTTTGTGATGTCTGAATCATTTATTCAGATATAGAGAAAACCATATGAGTGTCCTTATAAATGTTTTAAGGAGTTTTCTATGGCAATTTTGACTCTATTTGACTATAATCTTAGTGACTGACTTGATAGCATGCAGCTCCACTGAACATCCTATCCAATGCTAGGTGCAAACAGAGACAGAAAATGCCAACAATGTACTTGAGGAGATAGTGCACCATGTTCCAGGAACACAGTAAGTGCTCAATAAATGTTTGCTAAATGGATGATGAACAAATAAATAGACAAGTGGGAAGCCAGAAAAACCAACATCCACATGGTGGTTCAGTTCTAGTAACATTCCTAGGTTCTCTGTTGATACCAGCAGATAGCCAGTGATTTTTCAGACCAGGGAATTTGGTTGGCAAGGAGAGCTCAAAAGGGAAGATTTTCTTTGTGTGTTATCAATGCCCCTTTCAGAATCCTCATGCAGTAAAATGGAAATTACATCCTTTTCCACCCCAGCCCTTCCCCTAATTCCAACCCAATATCTTGATGCTACCTTTTTAAATATTTCTTTTTACCATCCCTTCCAGTGAAAATCTATTATCCTAGGTATAAGGTTTTCGCGAGGATTTCTCTTAGTATAGTGCCTCCTTCTCTATAAATATACGTCCTAACCTGTAGGACCTATGCACATGACCTTATTTGGGGAAAGGGTCTTTGCAGATATAATTAAGTCAGGGTTCTCAAGATGAGGTCATCCTGGATCCTAAATCTAATGCCAGGTGGCCTTGTAAGAGAATAGCAGAGGAATTTGAGATTCAAAGACAAAGCAGAAAAGGTAATGTGAAGTTGGAGGCAAAGGTTGGAGTGATGTGTCTGCAAGTCAAAGACTACCAAGGATTTCTGGCAGCCACTACAGTGAAGCTAAAAGATGCATGCCAAGAATTAACCCTTAGTGACTCCAGAAGGAATCAACACTGCTAACACCATGGTTTTGGACTTCTGGCTTTCAGAAGTATGACCAAATAAATTCTGTTATTTTAAGCCATCAAGTTTGTGGTAAATTTTTATCCCAGCCCTAGAAAACTGGTACATTTTGGCCATTGCATTGTCCATTTCTAGCCAGTGTTTGTGACCAATTTACATTGCAATATTCTTCACAAGGGAATGCTCTAGATAAAAACCTAGAAAAAGGACTTCTCCATCTCAAGTAGCAAACATATCAAAAGCATGGATGGAAAAGCTATTTTGCGGGTATGGTGGTGATTTCACTTGTACCCTCCAACTTACGTTGGGTGGGCAGCTGTCATTGATACTTAGGAGAAAAGAGAGCAGTGTGGAGACTATACAATTTGAAATGTTCCATAGGTGATCAGCATGAAGGGCAGCACCGATCCAGAATTTGATCTTACTTCATATTCCTATTACTTAATAAAAGATATGTATTTTATAGATGACTTTAAAATAATTAGAATTTGCCCGATGACTTTGCAATAACATTTGATGTCTGCATGTAAATGAATTATAACCTCTACCGTCACGGGGCACAAGCATTCACCCTTGGCATAATTTCATAAACAGCCTCTTACATCACCACTGCTCTCTTCCAGTGAGAACCGAATTACAGCATACAGAAAATATGACATCTTAGCATCGTGTTCTCATACAGCACTCTGTTCAAGCTAGATCAAATGCTTCTAATAAAGGAGTTTAGTTTCTACTGCTCAGTCTAATTTGATTCCAGGACACTTGCTAGGCATGTGAATTGGTTCCACAGAAGCTTTGAACTTTAGGATTAACAAGTTGAATCTTAAACTCACACACCCCATTCTACTGATGAGAAATGAGGCTTGTCTCAGAGCTAGAGGTAAAGTGGCTACTCCTGTGCTCTTATCAAATAGATGCTCTTATCAAATAGAAAACTATTACTCTTCTACATGTGCATTTCTTGAATAGCTCCTTGTAGGTCCTTGTAGGAAAAACCTAGGAAGAGTAGTGAAAGGATGCAGAGCAGCAATCTAGTTGGCCAGATCAGCAAATCAAACCTCTGGAGTAGAAATCTGATACAGGAAGCCATCAGATTCCCTACATAGCCCAGTGACAAAATTAGACCTAGAATTTTGGAGATCTTGACTTCCAAGTTAGTACTATTTTCATTTTTCCAGGCTGCCTCTCTTTCATTTATAATTTCTCATAGAATTATAGCTTCCTAGAACTAGATTTACCCAGTGACCCAAACTTTGATTCCACTACAACAGAAATGATGCATCTGATAAATGGAATGATTTACTAGCTACTGGGACAGGGTGCAGGGATCGAGGTGTGGACAAACCCCACCTGTGAGCTTAAATGGAATATATGAGATGATCATGGAAAGTTAGATAAAGACCTGGAGATTCCGATCATTCTTTCCTCTTTCCTCTCTATGAGTCACCAAGTTTGATGTTCCTTACAAATCAACAATATGTGCCAAAGCAATTATTTAAAATGTTTTTATAAATAATAATTTTCCAAAGTATATAACTCTTCAGAATTATCACACAATCATGCCAAATCTCTGCAAAATTTGGTTGTCCTTAATGGACCATACTGATCTGGTGGGGTACAAAATATATCCAAATATACCCAAAAAACTGTTTTCCATCTCTAAACAAGCTTAAAATCCAGAGATAACAACAGGTTTTATTAGTTATCGGTATTAGAATACACAAGTTACAATTGGAATTATTGTTATTTTAAACACTGACATGGATTTTGAGTTCTCATAAACCGTTAGGATTGAAGATTTATAAGTACTTTGCAGCAGAGTGCTAGCAAATGTTTCACAATCAGCTCTCTAGGAGATGGAAAAGAGGTTCTTATTTGTAGCATTTGTTGATTTCCATGGTGTAAATACTCCCACTGTGACTGATTTAAAGATACTGATATGGTATCAATGACAACAAAGTCGGGAAGAAATGCACAAACTGTCTCTCATAAGCTGCTACCAACTGATTCTAGCCACTGACCTTTTCTAAAAATATATATTTAAAGTGAATATATTCTCATGAATAAATAAATAAAATCTTAAAAAAATAAAGTGTTTACCATGTGCCTACCCATCCGACTCAAGAAAATCTACTCTACTAGAATAAGTCAACTTTAGGAATGTATTCTCAAAAATAGACAAAGAAGCGTGAAAAGATTTATATTCAGGAATATTTCTCACAAGTTTTTTATTATATCAAAAATTTGAAAAAACTCATTACTCATAGAATATAATTACTTGTACCTATAAAGTAATATAATGTCATCAAAACAGTGATCATATATAAACACCCACACAATTTAGGATGATATCAATGTTATATCGTTACAAGAAAAAAATCATGTTAAGAAAATAGTAAAATTAGTATGAATTTTTTCTCATATATGTTTGGCAAAATTGTCATCTACCAGTGTCCATTTTCCCTTTTCTTCTTAGTACAATGTCTGATGGTTAGTTGGGCAAAGGGCCACTTAGAATAAAGAAAATAGTTTCCCAACTAAGTTCTGGCCAATGGGGTATAAAGAAGTGCTGTTAAAGGGAGTAGGTACATTATGCTGAGTGAACTAAGTCAAGCAGAGAAGGACAAACATTATATGGTCTCATTCATTTGGGGAATATAAAAAATAGTGAGAGGGAATAAAGGGGAAGGAGAAAAAATGAGTGGGAAATATCAGAAAGGGAGACAGAACATGAGAGACTCCTAACTCTGGAAAAAGAACAAGGGGTGGTGGAAAGGGGGGTGGGCGGGGGGGGTGACTGGGTGACAGGCACTGACGGGGGCACTTGATGGGATGAGCACTGGGTGTTATGCTATATGTTGGCAAATTGATCTCAAAAAAATTTTTTTAAAAATAAAAAAATAAAGGGAGTGGGTGTGCACTTCTTCATTCCTTCCTCATTTCTGCAGGATGAAATAGATATGATGGCTGGAGCTAGGATAGGCATATTGGACTTGAAGCAAGAAATGTGCATACAAAAGAAGGAAACAGCAAAATCAGGGGAATCCTCAGTCCCCGGACAACATAGTTAACTCTCTTCAGAGTTCGTTTATGTGACAAACCCAGTAGTATGTGATACCTATGCATATTTTTGCATCAGAAACATTTAGAAGGATATACACATATGTCAACAGTATTATTACTAAGTGATAAAAGTTCTGTGATTTGATTTATTGTCTTTTTTATCTATATTTTCTAATTTATATCATTCTACCAAAAATATGTAAATATCACTTGCATAGGAGTTATAAGATAGGGAGGGAAGAGCCTCAGTAGTTACAAATTTTGTTTTAAGATTTTATTTATTTATTCATGAGAGACAGGATGAGAGAGACACAGAGAGAGAGAAAGGCAGAGACACAGGTAGAGGAAGAAGCAGGCTCCATGCTGGAAGCCCGACTTGGGACTCAATCCCAGGACTCCAGGATCACGCCCTGGGCTAAAGGCAGGTGCTAAACCACTGAGCCACCCAGGGATACCCATAGTTACAAATTTTGATGATAGAATCTCACTGAAGACATAATAAGACATTACATACAAAGGGCAGAAAAATTAGAGATCCAAGTGCTTTAGTGTATAATACCATTCTCACCTCTCAAAGGACATAAGGATTAAATAGTAAAAGGGTATTTCTCAGTATAAACAGTTGGCAAAATTATTTTTTATCAATGTATGTTTTTCCCCAGTATCAGACTAAAGTTAAATCAATGCCTTTTTTATTGTTATTGTTAAGAGATCACCAGGCAAGTAAGATCAGTCCATATGAAAAGCATTTTATTTAATTTTGGAAAAAGCATATTTCACATGTAGGTGGAATACACAGCCATGAAAAACTTGGAACTAACTGCTTAAAGATGATGGAATTAAAAAAAAAAGATGATGGAATTAACAGTTCCCTATCAGTAAACCTGTTAAACCCAATTCAACATTATCAACTGGGAGCACTTAAGGAGAACCCCTAATGATGAAGAATGAAGCAGACCTGTGACTCCTAGTATGAGATCATCACTGTCAGCCTTTAGGCTGGTTTATGAAAATCTGAGGGCACCAGATCCTCCAGAACTCACAGTATAACTTCAATCTTGTGCATTCTTAGAGTCAAACATTTCTGAGATTACCTACTGACTCTGCCACATGCCAGCAGGGCTAGTTTTTACTGGTGTTAATTTTTTTAATTATATTTTACTCCTTGGAGCAATTTAGGTTTACAGAAAAATTGAAAAGAAAGTGCAAAGTTCTCATATACTCCCACCCCTGCCCCAGAGTGTTCCGTATTATTAACATCTTGCATTACTTGTAGTATATTTGTTATAATTGGTGAGCCAATAGTAATTAATTATTATTAACAAATTCATAATTTACATGGGGTTGGCTCTTTGTGTTGTACCATTCTGTGGGTTTTCCCAAGTGCATAATATTATGTTTCCATCATTATGATAGAGAGTAGTTTCAGTGTCCTAAAAACCCCCTGTACTCTGCACATTCATCTCTCCCTCCCTCCTCCTCCCCACTCCAACTCCAGTAGACCACTGATCTTTTAACTGTCTATAATTTTGCCTTTTCCAGAATATTATATAGTTGGAATCATATAGTATGTAACCTTTTCAGACTGGCTTCTGTCACTTAGCAATATGCATTAAAGGTTCCTCCATGTGTTTTCATGGCTTACTAGGCTCATTTCTCTTTATCACTGGACAGTGGGCTAGTTTTTGAAATTCTCTGAATTTCATTTTCTCATCTATAAGAGGAATAACAGTATCCACTTTGAAGGGTTGGTGAGAATGTCCAATAAGATAATATATATGAAGTTTCTGGTGCAAAGCAGATATTCAAGAAATATCAGTTCCCTTCCTCACTCATTTGGATAAAGGCAAGATGGCAGGCTGAATAATGAACCTCCAAAGGAGGCCACATCATGTAGTTAAGCTATCTTACATGGAAAAAGGGATTTTGCAGATGTGATTAAGAATATTGAGATTAGAGATGTCCTCCATTACCTGGTGAGCCCAGTGTAATCACAAGAATCCTTGGAAGAAGGATATGTGAAGGTTAGAGCCAGAGAAGATGGTGTGATGATGGAACCAGAAGTTAGAGTGATGAGGTCATGAGCCAAGGAATGTGAACAGCTCCTAAAAGCTGAGAAGGCAAGGCATAGATGGATTCTCCCCTGGAACCTCCAGAAGGAACACAACCTTGCTGCACCTGGATTTTAGCCCCATGGAATATGTGTCATACTGGTCACCAGACATGTGATATAATAAATGTATGTTGTTTCAAGCCATGAAGTTTGCTATAATATGTACAGCAACATTAGGAAATGAATACAGGTGACTAGCCTCAACCAACATTCTCTTCCTCTGCCTCTAAGTGTATCTTTGTACATACAGAGGCTAGAAGTCTAAAAACTACATTTCCCAGAATCTCTTGCAGCTATGGTTCTAATAAGGTTCCCCAATTAGAAGCACTTGTGCAAGTTTTGGAACATGAAAGTGAGACAGAGGCTGTTTTCTTGCTGCTTTTGGCTGAATTTCACTGGAAAATAAAGTTGTAGAGATGTATTTCTGCAGCAGCATCCAGCTAGAAGCTCTCAACTCCCAACTTCATGGGAATCAATGGCAGGGGTGGCAACAACAGATTCCTGATCCAAAAGTACCTACTGATTCTCCATGTTCATAACAGATGCTGTTCCCCAAGCTGGCAAGTTCTACAGTGTCCCAGGTGCCATTCCCAAATACCCATCTTGGACCCTGCTCTACCAGAATTTCCCCTTATTTCATAAGCAGCTGATTGTCTGAATTAAGTCTCTTTCTGCTTAAAATAACTAGTTGTTTATCTTTGCTGAAGCTGAACACTGGTTGATACAACCTCTATTCCTACTCTCCAGGGAGACAGAAGTTCTCAGCTGGCAATGCTGGATGTCCTGAAAAACTATACATCAACTGGCAGGCAGCTCTGGAAACTCTACCATGGTCTCACGATCAAGCAAATTCTCCCTTCCATCACTATTACATCCTTTCTTTAACCAGAACTTCTCAATTATAAATTTTTCTCTTAAATTGGATCAATATGTGATTATGATTTTTCTGAATACAGAAAGTAAGGACTGCTTTTGGAAAATTTAAAGACATCGTATAAGGTAATGTCTCTTAGCTTTATGAAAAGAATTTTTAAATCACCCACACTAAACCAGAAATGTGTGATTGACATTACTGCTCTCATAAAAAGAGATGAATCTTCAAAAAGGTTAGAAAAGGTTTCAGTAATTTACTTATATTGATTTGAATCCCTGAATCTGAAAGATAATCCTTTTTTGTATTACTACTCAACCATGTAAATGCTCCTGAGAATGCATGTCAACCACAACTGTCAACATAGTCTTCTAGATTTCCCATAAATCATTTTGAATTTTTAAAAACATATACATTTAATTCATAAATTTCATACTAAAAAATGGCTTGTTATAACTTCTAAGCATACAACAGGAGAATAAATGCTAGGGAAATCATGGCCCCTGGAATAAATCAATTTAGTTAAAGCATTTTATGGGCAAAATTCCATAAAATATCAGTTATTTTTTCAGGGCTCAATCCTGGTCTGGGCTTCCTCTCTGGTGTTCTACTGCTTTGTTTTTGAAGGACTTAGGACAGGGCTCAGCAAAATGTTCAAAACAAAACCAGTTAATAAATGTTTTAGGCTTTGGGGGCCATGTGTTTTCTGTCATAACTACTCAATTCCCCCCTTGCAGCAAAAAGCAGTCAGTGCATCACAAATGAGCATGGCTGTATTCCAATAAAACTTTATTTGTGGACATTGAAATTTTAGTTTTGTTTAAGTTTCACATGATTGGCCTTTTATCAACCACTTAAAAATGTAACACCATTCTTTTTTTTTTTTAAGATTTTATTTGTTTATTCATTCATGAGAGACACAGAGAGAGGCAGAGATGCAGGCAGAGGGAGAAGCAGGCTCCCTGCAGGGAGCCCCATGTGGGACTCAATCCCAGGATCCTGGGATCACGACCTGAGCCAAAGGCAGACATTCAACCACTGAGGCCCCCAGGAGCCCCTATAGCACCATTCTTAATGGCTCTTGGGCTGTGCAGGGCAGGGAGCAGGCATGTTTAGCCCACAGGCCATAGTCTGGCAACCGCTTCTGCAAACCTGGCCATACCCACTCCCACTCACCCTAAAATTTTCATCATGCTAAAATCTCAGTGACACAGTCATGAGAGACACCTTGCTTCCCAAAGTCCAATGTTTCCTGGGAGAGGAGGAGTGATTTCTCTTTTGTCTTTTCTACCCAGTGCTCAGCCCTTCTTAGTTTAGCTGCCACCTACCCTTTTAGCTCCATTTTCTTCTCCTTTGACCCCCAAACTGGCTTCCCTATACCACATAATCTACCTTTACTCATATCTCACCATTTGCCTTTCCCCAAATAAATCAGCTATAAACCTCCATAGCCATATTCATGCTGTTGTCTCCAACTAAAGAAACCTCCCCCATATCTCTGCCTCAGATTTTTCTTGTTCCTCAAGATCCAGTTCAATGTCACTTTTTTTCTCCCCCCAAGAAAATGAGGTGAGAACAATGACTGGCACATGGTTAAGATGCACAGAACTGAGCGAATGAATGTACAGACCCAGGTGGGGCATCATGGGTGTAGAAAAGGGGCACCAGGTGGGGCATCTTGGCTGTAGAAAAGGCTCAATCAGTTATATGTCTGTCTTTGGCTCAGGTCATGATCTTGGGGTCCTGGGAATGAGCCCCACATGGGCTCCCTACTCAGCGGAGAGTCTGCTTCTCCCTCTCCTTCTTTCCTTCCCTCCCCCACCCCCTCCTTGCACTCTCTCTCTCTTTCTCTCAAATAAAAAAATAAATAAATCTCTTTTAAAAAAGAAACAAAGAAAGAAAAGGGTTTTAGGGACTTATGGCAGAGTATAAGATGCTCCATAAAGTGATGATGACAGACATGGAGGGTGAGAAGGTATAGAAGACAAAGTGAGCTTACTCTTCAATATTGCCAAAGCCTACTCTAGTCAGAGGAATGTCTCAATAAGCAGAATGGTTCTGTGATGCTAAGTCTCCGGGCACATGCTACTAGCACCTAGTCTCATCCTCTCCTTGGCATCTACTGAATAGTGTTATCACTGGAATTTCATGAGATTTCTTATAGAACTGGTGTTTAATATTTTTAATAAAAATCCCAATCCCTCTTTCTTTTGTTTGCTTTTTAAGAAAGCTAATGTAAACTTCAAATCTATAAAGAATTTTTTCATAATCAATCAATCCCAGGAAGGAAAGAATTGGGAGAGATTAATTTTTAGAAGGAGAGTAGAAGGGCAAATTGCAAATAAGTTAAGATATTGTAAAAATAAAATGGCAACATGATGTAATCACAAAAGAGTAGTGAGTCACAGCTCTGTTACGTCAACATGAGCCATCCTTATCTGACCACTTTGAAATTAAAAAGCAAAATTCTATGTTCCTGAAGTTTAGAGGGTCTCAGACTCTAACACCATACACTGTCAACTTTTTATTTTTAACCAATTTTACTACATATCCTAAAAACAAAGGCTGAACAGCTTAAATTTACTAGCAATTTTCCAATCCTGCTCTCTTTATCACAATTTTACCCATATTTTCTACATACAATGCCTGCTGACCTATATCAGCTTCTGGTTTCTTGCATTTTCTGTTATGAATTCTAGAGGATTATTCTAAGATAATGAGGCAATTGCAGAAGGTTTTGCATATGTTTTCTGAATTCATGGCATTATAGTTTACGGTGACTCCCAAAAATTTTCAGCCAAGAATTTCTTTTCTTTTCTTTTTTTTTTTTTTTGTTGCTAAGAAGATGTGAGTTTTATTTTTATTTTTTTATTTTTTTAATAAATTAATTTTTATTGGTGTTCAATTTACCAACATACAGAATAACACCCAGTGCTCATCCCATCAAGTGTCCCCCTCAGTGCCCATCACCCATTCACCCCCACCCCCCGCCCTCCTCCCCCTCCACCACCCCTAGTTCATTTCCCAGAGTTAGGAGTCTTTATGTTCTGTCTCCCTTTCTGATATTTCCCACACATTTCTTCTCCCTTCCCTTATACTCCCTTTCACTATTATTCATATTCCCCAAATGAATGAGAACATACACTGTTTGTCCTTCTCCGATTGACTTATTTCACTAAGCATAATACCCTCCAGTTCCATCCACGTTGAAGCAAATGGTGGGTATTTGTCGTTTCTAATGGCTGAGTAATATTCCATTGTATACATAGACCACATCTTCTTTATCCATTCATCTTTCGATGGGCACCGAGGCTCCTTCCACAGTTTGGCTATTGTGGACATGGCTGCTAGAAACATCGGGGTGCAGGTGTCCCAGCGTTTCATTGCATCTGAATCTTTGGGATAAATCCCTAACAGTGCAATTGCTGGGTCATAGGGCAGGTCTATTTTTAATTCTTTGAGGAACCTCCACACAGTTTTCCAGAGTCAGCCAAGAATTTCTGATGTAAATCTAACAGTTTGGCCATTAATAATCATTAGCATCACAACTAAGAAACAATCCTGGTTGGTGTTATTTATTAAAAGCAATCAACATGTGCCATTATGGTCCTAATTACAATATTTATTCAAATGACCATATTTATCCACAAGAAAAAAATAATGCCAGGGAGCTGCTAGAACTTCTATACCAGGCATGTGAGAAACATGAAGTCCTAGGATGGTAGAATGATATCATTGAAGAGAAATACATTTTTAGAACACTGTGTTGATAATAGCAATAAAACCTTATCAATGCACTGACTGCACTTTCATATACATGCAAGTAGAATGAGATGAGACAAAAAGGAGCTAGAAGAAGCTTCTGCTCTTTTGATAAGATGGTGGAATTGCATGCTTTGCTGGCACACGCCCACCAGGTTCCCTTGAGTTTCACTCTGGAGCAACTAACTGTGCTGACACTCCACTCTAGTTTCAGATCTATTTTATTTTTGTCTTTTTTTTTTAATTTAGAACTTACCTTATTCTTGAGTGTAGAAATGAATTTAAAAGCACATTTATTTTAATTTATCTATCATCTGATATTTTGTGGTGGAGGGCATTTTTTGGAAGTATCAAGTCTTGTTAAATTCATAGAAATAATTATCTCATAAAATTTGTTTTCAGAACTGGATTTTATATCAAATTACTTGCAGATTTTACAGGAAACCTGTGATGAATTCTCTTTCTTTTTTTTTCTTGGTAAGAGTTTCACGTTAATTTCTTTTTAAAAAAAATCAGAGTAATGCATATAATTTGTATTAAAAGTGAGGGGGTATCTGGGTGGATCAGTCAGTTGAATATCTGACTCTTGGTTTCAGCTCAGGTCATGATCTCAGGGTCATGAGATTGAGCCCTACTTTGAGCCCCACATTGGGCTCCACACTCACCATCCAATCTCTGTTTGAGATTTTCTCTCTCTCCTCCCCCTCTGCCCCTGCTCACTTGCTTTCTTGCTCTCTCAATATATTAAATAAATAAATAAATAAATAAATAAATAAATAAATAAATACATCTTTTTTTTTTTTTAAATCAAACACGAATTTTCCAGAGAGGGAGAGAAACATCCCAGGAAAATCTTTAAGTCCCAGAACCAATAACTATAGCTAAGTCCCCCTACTTCCATGCCCCTAGGAAGCCTGTATCCCCATCCAGGACTCACCAGGATGCATCAAAGATGCCAGGTACCTCAGGGCACTATCTCCATTTTTGGGGACTTGTGTTTCATTGTCAAACAGAAAGTCTTCCTCCAATCCCTCCAGAGAAAAAAGTTTTGCTCAAAAAATTATTTCCATCTGAATTCAGCAATTTCATTAATTCTCTCAGGAACACATCCTCTAAAGAGGATGAGCTCTCCTTTTTAATGAGTGATAGTTAATCTTTATACATACATTTGTTTTTTCTAATAGCAGAATGATATACCCTGTCTGTGCCATGGTTTATGTTGAGGTGTGGGTTATCCTAGGAGTTTGGGCTTTAAAAAGGAAGGAGTCAGCTTAACCAAGTGCCTGCTTTGGCCATGCACACAGATGGAAATTGAGATGGTCTTTGCATATCCACCACCATCCAGGGTTCCTTTATTTCAATCTCCTAAGAAGACCTTTTTTTTTGAAATATGTAATTATTTTCTAAAACTTCATTAGGGGGAAAAGTAAGAGATACTAGCATGCAAGCATTCAGGGACTTTTCAAAGTGAAAAAATGAAGTAAAGACCCAACTGCGGGAACTGGTAAAGGTGATGTGGGAATCTTCATGAATGTGTAACGAGGGAAGCAACTGAAAACACCCTGTGTACTAATGCTGTCCTTTAAATCTAGATGGGTAGAGAAGTTAGGGGGACTGTGATTTATCATGGCTCTACTCTGGACTCTTGATCATGATCCTAGAAATGCAAACATTAGCTCCTTTAAAATAAGGCACACTTAGAGGGCAAGCCTAGATCCATGGAAGATTAATTTCTGCTTTTAATTATCTATGTAGCGATAATGCATATCCACCATTGCATTTGCTGAAGTTCAGAGATACTCAATCACCCATTTAAGTAGGAAAGGCCTAGAGACTAGAGAGACAGGGAATGAGACTCCCATATTAGTTATCTTTTTCATGTACCCGAAGCTCAAGAACCTCTTACTAAAGGAGTTTTTGGCTTGAAAAAGCTCAGAGATTGACCTTGGAGCATATAGAAAGCATTCCTGAATTTCATATCTTTGTGTATCTCCACAAATATAATGGGTGAAGTAATCAAACTGGATTTTCATATGCATGGGAGCTAATACTAGATCTGTTCCAAGTGGAGAAGGGAAAATCCAGAAGAGATAACCCAGTTCTGCTCTGCTTCCAGCACTGTTTCCTCTCCTTCCTGAAATCTTGCCCAAATAGCCAAAGCAATCTTGAGACAGAACAACAAAGCTGGAGATATCATGCTCCCTAATTTCAAACTACATTACAAAACTATAATAATCAAAACACTACGGTACTGGCATAACAACAGACACATAGATCAACAGAACAGAATAAAGAATCCAGAAATAAACCCATGCATATATAGTCAATTAATTTAAAACAAAAAAAGTCAAGCATATACAATGGGGAAAGGACAGTCTCTTCAATAAATGGCATTGAGAAAATATGGGAAGAAATGAAACTGGACCACTATCTTATACTATACACAAAAACTAAATCAAAATTGATTACAGATTTGAGTGTAGGATCTGAAACCATAAATACCCTAGAAGAAAACAGAGGCAATAAGCTCCTTGACATCTGTCTTGGTGATGATTTCTTGGATGTAACACCAAAAGCAAAAGTAGCAAAGGAGACAAAACAAAAACCAATCAGAACTATATCAAACTAAAAAGCTTCTCCACAGAAAAGAAAATCATCAATAAGATGAAAAGGCAACCTACCAAATAAGAGAAAATACTTACAAATAATAGGTCCAAGTAGGGATCAGTATACAAAATATGTAAAGAACTCATACCACTCAGTTTCAAAAAAACAATCATGGACAGAAAATCTGAGCAGATATTTTTCCAAAGAGGACATACAGATGGTCAACAGTTCACTATTTATTAGGAAAATGCAGCTCAAAACTACAATAAGAGATCACTTCATAGCTGTTAGAATGACTATTATCAAAAAGACAAGAAATAGCAAGTGTTGGTGAGGATGTGATGCAAAGAGAACCCTTATGCACTCTTTGTGGGAATACAAATTACTGCAACAAGGTTGGAAAATGGTATGGAGATTTTCTAAACATTAAAAACAGAACTACCATATGATCCAGTGATTCTATTTCTGGGTATTAACTGAAGGAAACAAAAACATTAACTCAAAAAATATATGTAGCCCATATTTGATGCAATATTATTTACAACAGACAAAACATTGGAACAACCCATGTGTCCACTGATGGATGGATGGATAATTAAAATGTAGTATATAGTAGAATACTCATCCATAAAAAGGAAGAAAATCTTACCATTTGCAACAACGTGAGAGGACCTAGAATGCATTTTTCTAAGTAAAATAAATCAGATGAAAACAAATATCATGTGTTCTCACTTATATGTGGAATCCTAAAAAAAAAAAAAAGAGGAGTTCATAGGTAGAGAGGGCAGTTAGAAAATAAATAAGTCCTAGGGGGGTATAATGTATTGTATAGTGATTATAGCCAGTAATACTATATAACATATTTTAAAGTTGCTGGGAGTAAATTTTAAAAGCTCTTAACCCAAGAAACTTATAAGAATTTATAACTATATATGGTGATAAATGTTAAATAGACTTATTGTGGTGATCATTTCGCAGTATATACATGTACCAAATAATTATGTGGTACACTAAAATTTAATACAGTGTTATATGTTAATTATATATCAATTTTTTTTTAATTTTTAAAAGACCATGAAATGTAGAGATAACCTGGAAGGGATTTGTTAATCTGGAGAGAAATTAAATCCCTCCACCTTCTCTGTTTTTCATCATTTCAAAGTCTTCCTCAATATTTCATAGCATTCCAGTATGCCTAAACAAACTTCCCATTTAGTAAAAGTACATGTGATCCTTATTTGAGCTATATTCTATTATGTTGGACACCAAAGCTGTGATTTCTCTCAACCTCCAAATCTCACACTATATTTAGGAAACAGTTCTCTCAGTTTTTGCTTGAATCCCCCTCTTCCTAGAATTGACTTATAAGTCCATGGAGTTTGAATCAATCTAGTGTAAGTCCCCTGTTTTGTAGCCAAAACTATCCATCCCCACTATATAAACATCAAATCACATATATCTTCTTTAATTTTATTTCCTTGACAATTTAGTTCTCTTCAACAGTTCCTTGTTCTGTAGAATTTGCTTATAAAATTCCTTGTAGTTGTGTGGCTCACTTGGTTAAGCATCTGCCTTTGGCCCAGGTCATGATCCTGGGATCCTAGCATTGAGCTCCACATTGGGCTCCCTGCTCAGCAGGGAATCTACTTCTCCCTCATCTTCTGCCCCTCCCCCTGCCTCATGCTCACACTCCCTCATAAATAAACAAAAAAATAAAATAAAATAAAATTCCTAGTAGTCATGGTTCCAATTGTATCAGAACATAGCTTCTACAGTGATCACATTGAACATATTTCATTCCTTTGTTCATTGAACATTCATTAATGAGAAAATATGCTTGACATTAGCATACAGACCAGTATACCAACCACAAACTGACAAAAAGTTAACAACTCTGAAAATTGCTCTTCAAATTCAATTTGTCAAAACACATAATGCTACCTTTCGAACATAACTTGCTTCTTCGTTTTTTAAAAATTAAGTTGAATTGCTTAACCAACAACTTTTTAGAATGTTGCCCACTGACAGAGAAAAGGATTTTCATCAATTTTTAATCCCTTCTTCAACACTCTACATGATTCCACCTGTTCCCTAAATCCTGGAAGGGTACTTAGTAACATCAAGGTAAAAGAATCGAATTCTTCAAAAGATATCCATGGCAAGAGCTGTAATGATTATTTACCTCAAGTTAAGAATTTCTTTTCCTATTTATAAATAATGTTGTCTGTTTTAAGAAAAGCCTTGACACTTTAAGGAGTAAAAATGTTGTCACTTCTTCCTTTAACACATTCAGCAATTCTTTTAAGTGAGGGAGTACTTCAATAACACTGTTCTTTAATTTGCATAATTCTGTTGCTAACGAGATTTTTTAAAAATTTGAACACAAAGTAAGTAGGTTTCTTTTAGCAGATTATTCTAAAAGTTGATCTAACTTTTGAGGTCGTTTCTTCAGAATTAAAGTATGATTTGAGTGTTTCAAATAAACAGAATTCTCTCAGTTGCATTTGCTAAAGAGCAATGGTTTTGAAAGCGAGAGAAATGAAAAATACTGACCATCAACTGTTTCACAGATGTTTTACCAAACTTTAAAGGAACAGCTTCTTATACTAGTTTGTTCCATAAAACTTGCTACCCAGCTCAATTCATGAGGCTATTATAGCACTGATTTTAAACTAAAGAGAATGAAAGAAAAATTCACTTGTAAACATAAATACACTATACAAATAAAACATTAGCTAAGAAAATCCACCCATATGTTTTGAAAATCATGTTCAATTATTAGAGTATATCACAGGAATTCAATAACAGTTCAATGTGAGCAAATTTATCAATATACTTTACCACAATAAGGGATTACAGGAGAAAATTATATAATGCCTTCAGTAGACACAGAAAAACATATTTTTGAAGGCATAAGTGTAAATTTATTATTTCAAAATGTTTTAGCAAACAGGGAACTTCCTTAAGTGGGTAGCAGCTATATATCAAATGTGTGATAAATACTCAATAGGGAAACTTTAATGATTAACTTTTAAGATTGGCCATGAAATAAGAATATACATTTTAGAAAAAAATTTTCTTTTTAAAATAACCATCTGGGGATCCCTGGGTGGCGCAGCGGTTTAGCGCCTGCCTTTGGCCCAGGGCGCGATCCTGGAGACCCGGGATCGAATCCCACGTCGGGCTCCCGGTGCATGGAGCCTGCTTCTCCCTCTGCCTATGTCTCTGCCTCTCTTTCTCTCTCTCTGTGACTATCATAAATAAATAAAAATTTTAAAAAAAATTAAAAAAAAATAATAAAAAATAAAATAACCGTCTGAACATTTGGTTGAAAGTTCATTATAATTATAAATTAATTTAGGGTGAGAAGTCATCTTTATAATATTAAGTCATCCCAACCAAAAGCATGAAAAATCTCTCCACTTATTCAGAAACAAAACAAGGAACAGAGCTAAGCTTTTCTTCCTATGGAATTACCAATATTGCCTTACCTTTCTCTGTGTTTCTTTACTCTATTTGCATTGCTTACCATTTCACTGCCTTACACTATTAACATTAAAAAAGAAGGGATCCTGATGTCCCTAACCTGGAACAGATTTGTTGATAAACAATGTAAAAAAGGCCTCCTGTCTTCTGTCTCTGCATTATAGACATACTGATTCCAGAAAACAAAACAAAATACATTTTTATGTTTTACCTATCCTTGCTACCAACTATAGATTTTAACAAGTGTTGAGCTGGGTGCCTAGGTGGCTCAGTGGTTGAGTGTCTGCCTTTGGTTCAGGTTTTGTTTCTTTTTTTTCTTCCCAAGGGCACCACATGGGATTTTTTTTTTTTTCAAAATAAAAGAAAAATCTGGTATCATGAAACAGCTTTTGGCAATTAAAATTATAATAACCAAGATTTAAATTTCTGAGATTGTTAAAAAATAAAGTCAAGGAAATCTCTGCAAAAATATAATAAAACAACGAAAAGCTAGAGAATCAGAGATGATAAGAATAGTTTTAGTAGATTGATCCAGAAAGATAAATACATAAGTAATAAGAAAACCAAAGATAGAGGATGGAAATGAAAATATGTATGTGTGTTAATGGTAAAAGAAAGTTACCAAGAACTGAAATACACATGTCTCTAGAATAAAAAGTAGGCCTAACCTATAAATTTCTCACAGGAAATAATAAGTCACATGACCATCAGCCTTCTCAACAACACTGGAACTTAATGGATATTTGCCTTCAAAATAGTGATTCAGAAATAGTTTCAACTTAAAATTCTATATCTAGCCATCATATCCTACTTTAATTTTAACATCCAGAGTTTTGTTGTTGTTGTTTTTCCACAAGTAAAAATCCTTACATTTGGGGTGCATCTTGCAAAATGTAACTTTGATATTTTCTGGTAAAATTAAGAACAAACTTCAAAGAATCAAGAGTGAGAGTAATAAAGACATTTTCAGGTCTGTCAAGATTCAACTTAATTTCCAATATACTCTTTCTAGAGCTGCCATAACAAATCACCACAAACAGGTAACTTAATATAACTCATGGAGTCTACAAGTCCAAAACTTAAGGTGTCAGCAGGATTAGTTCCTTCTTGTGGTAGGGGAAGAATGTATTCAATGCCTCACTCCTAGATTTTGGTATTTGCAAACAATCCTTAGTGTTCTTGGGTTGTGGTAGCACCACCTCAATCTTTGCCTCCATTGTCATGTGGCATTCTTCTTCTGTGTGTGTTTGTCTTCTTTTCTTACAGAGACACCTGTCATATTGGATTAGGGTCCATGCTAATGACCTGATCTTAACTTGTCTATATCTGCAAAGATTCCATTTTCAAGTCAGGTCACATTTAAAGGTATCAGAGGTTCAACATATCTTTTTGGTGAACACAAGTCAACCCAAAACACTTTCTAAAGACATTATGGAAGATTTGCTCCAGCAAAATAAATGAATGAGTAAAAAACAAGGAAGACAAAAATAATCCAAGGAACCAGGGATCCTTGGGGATATAAGATCCCAGGATGACAACTAAAGGATGACAACCCAGGATGATAGGTAGTTAGGAGAACTACAGAACAACCAATCTAATTTACAGGATGGAGAGCAAAATGGTGGAGAGCTCTGGAAGGAAGAAATGAAAACAGATAGATACTTAATATATTTAAGCATGTAGGGGGAAAAATCTTAGAGAGATATAAAACATATTAAGGATCACATACAAAAATATGCAAAATTTTTAAAGCAGAAATTAATTCTAGAAAAAATAAAATGTTACACAAAACGGAAGGAAGCAATCATTTGGAAATTCTTGCTCTGCAGTGAACAATATTTACATGATTATAATAATGTAAGCACCAAATATTGATTTAATCAAGACATTCTTTGGAAGGATAGAGTGTAGAAAGTGAGTGACATTTTAAGAGGGTAAAATTCCCATCTACCTAACAGGAAATCAATAGATAATGTCAAAATGATAATAAATCAAGAAATATCATTACAAACATAATCTTAAAGAGTACATAGACCAATACAAAACAGAATAGCTGAAATAGGTAAAATGTTTACCTCTAGGGAATGAGATTGAGGTGGCAGGTGTCATTGGTGCAGGAGATTACTATTTTGGTTATAAAACTTTTGATATGATTTAAATTTTTTTCAACTTTTATTTAAAGTGTTTTCAAAGCATTTTTAAAGGAAAGAACTAATAAGAAGGGAAACTGTCTGCTGTGTGTGAAACCTAGCTCAGCTCCCTTAGAGAATTCTTTCTTCTTCCATTGAGCCCCAATAAGACTTTGTACAGTGCACCATTATAGCCCTTCTCATGTTTTATCACCATTTACTTTATTAGCCTTGTGCTCTTCTCTGCTAGCTCCTCCCTACCTTCCTCCTCTTACCCACCACCATTTTTGAGTTATGCCTCCACCACCCTTAACTGTGAGATCTTGGAGTTTCTGGTTCATGTCTCACTCAGTGCTTAGTTCAAAACATGGAACACAGTAGGTGCTCAATGAATGTTTACTGAAGACATATATTAGGCAAAATATTGAATGAGTAAATGAATCTCTGCTTCTGAGAACCTCAGTAGAGCCTACAAATGCATTTTTCCATTCATTAAATATTAATATAGAAGAGACAGCAAAGCTTCCCGTAAGAACTGTTATCTGTTCTTTAGAAAATGTTTTAGTTATCCTATTACAATGTAAAAGGATAAGACTGTTTAATGTAAGTTGCTTGGGATTCCCACATACCCACTAATGTCAAGACGGTAAGATATCTCACAGGTGCAGGTTCCCAAATGCTTTATGGCTGAAAATATAGCATTGCTGTATGTAATTGTAATTGTTACAAGACCCCCTTCAGGCACTGAGACCATCTTACCAGAGAGGTATGTCCTGAGTATCCTCTTTAAAACTGTTACACAAACCTCCTCATTGCACTGCCAGAATTCCCTATCACCTTCCTCCTCTACTTTTCTCTATAGTCTTTACCAGCAACCAGGGAAGCTCACCCAAGCACTGGTGTCCACAGTCTTTACTGGAGCACCATGGTCAACACAAGAACCTTCTGGAGGGGGCACCTGGGTGGCTCAGTGGTTGAGTGTCTGCCTTTGGCTCAGGTTTCGATCCTGGGGTCCTGGGATCAAGTCTCCCATCGTGCTCCCCGCGAGGAGCCTGCTTCTCCCTCTGCCTATGTCTCCGCCCCTCTCTGCATCTTTCATGAACAAGTGAACTAAATCTTAAAAACAATGAGCAATTATTGCGCCTCAGATAAACCTCATTGGCTACGATACTGCCACTGCACAAAGCTGAAATCTTAAAAACAAAAACAAGAAGCTTCTGGAGTGTTGGACATAATCTGTATCTTGACGTGGATAATGGCTACTCAAGTGTATATACCCTTGTCAAAAACCTTGAACTGTAGGGGTAGCCCCCGGTGGCGCAGCGGTTTGGCGCCGCCTGCAGCCCAGGGTGTGATCCTGGAGACCCGGGATTGAGTCCCACGTCGGGCTCCCTGCATAGAGCCTGCTGTCTCTGTCTCTTATGAATAAGTAAATAAAATCTTAAAAAAAAAACCCTTGAGCTGAACATTTAAAATGTGTACATTCTACTAAGCACAAATTACACTTTACTAGTTCTATTAGCGTTAAAAAATTAAAGCACTATTAAAGTTAACATTCGTGCGATTTTCTGAATTATATACTGCAGTAAAACATGTTTTTGAAAGATGTACCTCTCAAGTTTCTGGCTACCAGTAGTTACTATGGACTGAATGTTTATGGCCCCAGGTAAATCATATGTTGAAATCCTAAACCCAGGGTGGCTATATGGGGCCTCTAGGGAAGTAATTAAGGTCAAATGAGCTCATAGGGTTGGGGCTCTTATCTGATAGGATTAGTGTCCCTATAAGGAGAGAATCCAAAGAGCTCCCTCTCTCTCCACAAAAGGAAGAGGTCCTGTGAACACACCATACAATGACAGCAGCCTGCAAGTCAAGAGAAGAGGTCCCAGAATGTAACCTACTTTAGCAGCACCTTTATCTTGGACTTCCCAGCCTCTAGAACTATGAAAAATAAATTTCTGCTGTTAGAGCCCTCGGTCCACCATAGATGGGTCAGGCAGCCCAAGCAGAGTAATACAGAAGTGTAATTGGGAACATCCCCCACTATTGCATCCTGAAATCCATCACTGGTGGATCTGGGGCCACTCTTCCCGCAAGGTACTCCCTACCAATCACCAAAAAGGGGAGGGACACTAAGGCAGGTCTCTTTCTAGGAGAGGAAAGACTCCTCTGATGGGCCACTTTGGCTCTAGACTGCCCCTCAACCATACTAATACTTTCTTAGAACTGTACCACAGTCTAAGAGTTTTCCTTCCTTCTCTCCCTGCAACCTCCTCTAGCTACTTCCCCATTTTCCCTTACTGACATTTTCCCTAATAAATCTCTGCAAGTATAATACCACCATGGAATCTGCTTCTCAGGGGATCCAAACCAACGTAACTCCTTAGAAGAAGGAAAAGAGATCAAGTCAACAAGTTATGTGGCAGGGGAAAAAAATCAGCTATAAGTTAACAAGAAATGTTAGAACATTGGAGAAAAGATAAACTTCAACCACACATACAAGAAACTTGCCTGTCTATTCACTTAAAGTGGTGTGAGGTGTGAGATCCAAAGGAATTGAGCCTTTTTTGAAACCACTGTTTATTTTCTAAACTTCAGTTTATTAAAATATGCTACCCAATCTCAAAGTACTTCGAGTTTTAGCTTCTCACCACAATGTTACCCGGATCTGAACCAAGACCAAACTGATGGTCTTAGTCATTGTCCATTATCAAGTGCATGCTAATGAGGTTGCTGAAAAAAATCAGGTCCCAGAGATCAGGAAGCAGGACATTCAGCTACCAAAGACCTTGAGGGACTGGCTGTATCTGGATAGCTCTGGAAACGTCTCACCTTATTTAATTACTTAAAGTAATTCGGTCCATCAGGCTACTTCAGGCAGGAACAGAGTGTGTAACAACAGCACTTAATCTCATCTCGCCTTGCCAAGGACTCCTTACTGCAGATATAGTTCAAATGATAGGCTCTTCTGTCATTACCCATTTGCAGCAGTGTCTTTGCAATTACTACAGTGTGGTTTGGGATTGGTCAACATATCATTAACTTTCTTCTTGGAACTCTGGACTTTCTGTCTGAAGAGTCATCATGTTTTGCAGAATACTATGTGCTTCTTAAGCACTGGAACAGACTATGTGAACTGTGTGGGATCCTCTTAACCAAATGGTCATGTCTTCCAACTTAGAACTACAGCTTAATTCCTGGTTGTTGTTTTCATAAAAACAAAAGAAAGGGACTCAGGGAATCCATAGGTTTTGTTTCTCTAGAGAAAAAGGACAATCTAGTTTACTCACCAAAACAGATGTCTATTCTCTGACTCTATCACAAGAACGTCCTATATATTTCCTATATATAACTCATTTTCCTTCAGCCTTAAACCTCCAACACCTCCTCTCTATATTCTCACTGACAGCTGAAGACCTTGCATCCTGCTCACTAGAGAACACTGGAGCCATCACCAGAGAACTTCCACATCCTCCAATCCTCGCAGATTCATACATCTACCGGCATGGTGCACATAATTATACATTCTGCCCTCCTGTTATTACATGGACTGTTCGTGCTCAAAGTGAGAGCCAAGCCCTCTGCCCTCACCTTCTCAAGGCTGTAGCAGTTCTTTGTTCTCTCCTGCATCACCAGCTTTCCCACCACTGCAGGATAGTTCTCTTCAGCACACAGACATGCTATTGTCTTGCCAATTTTAAAAACAACAACAAAAATAGCAATGCCCACGAAAACCACAACAAAGCTTTTACCCCCCACCCCAACCCCAGATACAGCCCCGTATTTCGGCTTCCCTTCACTGCAGCATGATGCCTCAAAAATACTGTCTCCATTTGTTGCCTCTAATTTCTCTCCTTCCATTCTCATTCCAGTGAGACTTCCTCCCAGCCACCAACAAATGGCTCTTGTCAAGGTCAACAATGGCCATGTCATTGTTCAACCTAAGATTAATTCTCAATCAGCATCATTTTTGGCCCATAAGCAGTACTGGGCCCTGCTGAACACTCCCTCCTCCTTGCCATATGTTTTTCACTTGAGTTTCTGCTTTCTGTCCTACTTCTCTTGTTGCTTCTCAGTTTCCTTTGTGGGTCCTCTTCCCACTTTTGGAGCACCATAGTACTCAGCTTGGACCTGTTCTCTTCTCCACCAACACCCACTCTCTTGGTAACCTCACCCAGCCTCACAGCTTGCCATAACATCTACATCCTGATGGTTTCTCAAATTTACATCTCCACCCTGGACCTCTACCTGGAACATCACACTCACACCCACTTATCTGCTCTACAAATCTATCCACTAGAATGTCAAAAAGAAATCTGAAATTGAACATCTCAAAAACCAAAATACCGACCTTCCTCATTTCAGATAATGGTGATTCCATCCTTACAGCTCAGGATAAAAAGATTAAGCCCTCTCTCTTTATTACACCCCTATTCACTTGGCTGTAGGTTTCTACTAACTCTACGTTTAAAATGTATACAGAGGGGTGGGTGGGAAAAAAATAAAATGTATACAGAAACTGGCCACTTCTCAATATTTCTACTGCTGTTGATCCAAACCATCATCCTCTCTCATCAGGATTATTGTTGTAGCCTCCTATCTGGTCATCTCACCTTTGCCCTTCTCCCATCAATTTAAAAATTGAAGCCAAATCATGTCACTTTTGTACTCAACAATAGCACCCACTTCTTTAAAAATAAAAGCCAATCCTCTAGATGACCTGGATACTTCTTTGGTCTCATCTCTTACTAATTCCCCACTCGACCTCTTTGAGGATCTTACTTTTCCTCAAAATCAGTGCAGCATGCTTCTACTCCAGGTCTTTGATTACTTTCTCTGACTGAATTGCTCTTTCCTCAGATGGTCTGCCAAGACCACTCTCCACAATATTTCCCTCCCTGTGTTTCAGTTTCCTCCTTGGCACACTGATAGACTTGAGATAACAGTACAACCCATCTCATGTACAAAGGTGGGATTATGTTAGTATCAGAGAAATCACACTATATATATTATTCTACAATTCTCTTTTCAATGTTAAAATTAGTCCTTGAAATGCTAATTCACACTTCAGTCATGTGATCTTTCTCATTATTAACCTCATTTATTTTAATGGCTGCATTGTATTCAACAGAATAGGTATATAATACTTTATTTTTAAGGACACTCAGATTATAATCTATTTTCCCCTCATTGCAAACAATTCTCCAAGGCTTCTTTATGCACAGATGCAAGCATTTTTTTTTTAGGATGAATATCTCCAAGTGGAATTGTTAAGGCATACACATATTTCTAAAAGAGATCCTAAGAAAATGCTCTCCGTAAAAATCATGTCTGATTACACATCAATACATTTCTCCACATCTCCTCCACTGTTGGATATTATTAATCTCTAATCTTTGCTCATTAAAAGAGTGAATCTTATCACTTCCCAATGATTTGAATTTTCATATATTTCATACACCAAATTACCATATATGCTCAAGTACCATGTCTTACCCTTTGATGTTTTTGTGTGTTTTAATGCCTTTTAAGATAAATACTTCCCATTACTCTTTTCTGAAATTTTTGCAGCTATTCTTCCTTGTCCATTGTTTTCATACATTCTTTAGGATCCAATTGCCTAATTCCAATAAAAATCCTACTGGTGATTTCTTGGAGGGATCATGTCACTTTTATAGATTAATTTAGAGACACTGAATGTTCATAATGTTGAATCTCTTGTCCAAAAATACAGTGTGCCTTTCCAAGTATTCAAGTTTTCTTTTTTATCCTTGAAAAGCATTTTCAAATTTTATTTTGATCCTTCATGTGTCTTCCTATGGTAAGTGTTCCATTTATTCCATTATGTGATCTAGCAAACCAATTACATGAAGATGTATCTGTTTAATTAATTTTGTGCCAGTGAACTAGCTGAATTCTACTCTTATTTGTGAAAACATTTTAGTCCTTTATCATGGATTTTCTAGGAAAATAATCACATCAGCATCATATAATTGTAGTTTAATCTCCTCCTGTTTGATTTTTATGTCTATTTATTTCATTCTCATTGTGCTTGCCAGAAACTCCAGAATAGCTGTGGAATCATTATTAGTGGGAGTTGGGGTGTCTCCAGTGGACGAATGTCATTGTTTTCAGCACCCAGCATCTAAACCCTTTTCTAGGTTTGAGGAATTGTTCACCTTATGAACCTTGGTAGACAAAGATCTCCTCTAAAGGGGGTGAGAATGCTAGATATTTACTTTTGTCAGGCTCTCTTACAGCTGAAACACAGGCACGTGACCCAAGGTTTGTTACTCAGATGCACTGCCAGGAGTTGGTAATGTAAGAGGGAGGGCAGCAGATTTTCTCTCTTTTGTGCCCATAGGAGCAATAATAACCACAAATTTGAGCTCTTAGTGCAGAGGGGCAATGATACAAACATACTTTGGGGAAGATTGGCTCTATGACCACTTTCTCTAATTTTGCTAATATAGTTGGTCTGTAGATTTCTTTAAATCTATTCATCTATCTCATTCACTTATGGAGTCTTCTTTAATATCTCTTGATAATGCTTTATACATTTTTGGGAGGAGGTCTCAGACAACTTTCATTAGATTTGTTGCTAGATATTTAAAGTTTTAATGATATTTAAATAATACATTTTAATTATTCTTTTTAAAATTATTCTTTAATTTGTTGCAATACGTAAAAATATAATATTATCTCTATTATTACATCTAATGGTTCATCTGTAGATCTTTTAAAGATGTCTATGCACATAATCATGTCATCTGTAAATAATAGGAATTCTATTTTCCCCTTCCATTTTTCACAACTTTAATATTATTTTCCTTGTCCTTGTAAAGGCCTCTAGTACAATGCTGATCAAAAAAATTTAGCAGAAGAATCTTTCTCCATTACTAGTCTCAGAGGGAAATCTCATTAAAAATTCACTTCAGATATATTTGTTTTATGGGGGGTTTTGTATCATTTTTTGGATTTATAAAATTAAGAATGTACTTATCCATTCAAGACTGTTTTTAATTATTAATAGATGCTGGATTTATATCAAATGCTCTTTCTGCATCTACCCAGATGGGCATATGACTTTTCCCTTTACTCTTTTAATCTTGTGAATTATATTGATTTAATTTTGAATGTTAACTCAGTGTCACTTTCTTTAAATAAACCACATTTGAGGGCACCTGGGTTGCTCAGTCCGGTTAAGTGTCAGACTCTTGATTTCCACTCAGGTCATGATCTCAGGGTTTTGAGACTGAGCCCAGAGTTGGACTCTAGACTGGGTGTGGGACCTGTTTAAGATTCTCTCTCTCTGGGGCACCTGAGTTGGTCAGTAGTTATGTGTCTACCTTTGGCTCAGGTCGGGATCCCCGGGTCTTGGGATGGAGTCCCACATCAGGCTCCTTGTGGGAACCACCTTCTCCCTCTGTCTGTGTCTCTGCCTCTCTCTGTGTGTCTCTTATGAATAAATAAATAAAATCTTTAAAAAAAAGTATTCTCTCTCTCCCTCTCCGTCTGCTCCTCTTGACTCCCCCCTTCTCTAAAAAGCCAAACCAAACCAAAACAAAGCAAAAATACATTTGGTCATGATATATTATCCTTTTAAGTATCACTAGGTTCAATTTGCTAGTAACTTATTTATGATTTCTTGTACCTGTGTTCATAAAAGACATTAATCTTTTTTGAAGTAATATTCTTTGCAAACTTTAGGATCAAGATTGTATAAGTATCAAAAATATTGGAAAGTTTTTCTTTGATCTCTCTTCTCTAGAATTTGTGTTAAATTTTGTGTTATTTCTTTTTTTTTTTTTTTTGAGGGGTAGAACACACCAGTGAATTAGTTCCATCTTGTTCTTTAGAAGTTCCTCTTTAAAAAAAAAAAATTCCTCCTGACAGGGAGGGCTTTGTGAAGATGTTTTTAATTATATATTCAACTTCTTCAACAGATACAGAACTGTACAGACTTTACATATCTTGTAGTAGTGTGGAGTAAGTTCTGTTTTCTAATAATTTTTCCATCTCATTTTCCATGTTATCTAAATTTTCAAATTTACTGGCATGAATTTCTTCATAATTTTCTTTGTATACATATTTATGGACATTATTTTTTAGAGCAGTTTTAGGTTCTCAGCAAAACTGCCAGGGAAGTAAAGATTTCCCAGATACCTGACCCTCCCCCACATACACAGTCTACTGCTCTATCAACATCCTCTGCTAGTGGTATATTTGTTACAATCCACAAACCTACACTGATACATGACAATCACCAAATTCCATAGTTTACATTAGAGTTCCGTCTTAGTGTTGTACATTCTATGGGTCTAAAGAAATGTATGATTAAATATATCTGCCATTATAATATACAGAGTATTTTCACCATCCTAAAAATCCTGTTCAATTTTATCTTTTTAATGCCTATATATTATATTCCCCTTTTATTCCTAACATTGATTATTTTCACTTACTTCTCCTCATTTTGGACAATAAAGATCAGCAGCTTTTGAGCTACTTACAAGGTAGACTCTCCTCTATATTGCCTGACAGAAAGCCTACCTGAAAATATGGCTTGTCTCTGTGATTCTTTGGTCTAACGCCATTTGCCATCTGCTCTTCTTCCTACAAAGCTTAGGAACCCATGTACCCATCTTGGCATTGTTGGATTTCCCAATTTCATTGGAATTCTTCAGTCATTAGGATCCTTCCTGTTTACAGTCCATTATATTTGTTAGTGGTTTCCTCTATAGTGTGATTCAGAGTTACAGATGTGCCTCCAGGTTTCTCTGAAGACAATGTATATGTCTCCATTTCTCTGTTTTGGGGAATTTGTTGTTGTTGCCATTGTTGTGGCATTTAGAGAACTTCCAAGAATAAAGATAGGAAAATGCTATCTTTAACCTACCTTCTAAAATAAGACCAAATAATTGTTATATTCAACTTTGTAGGATTTGACTGGAATACATTAAATGCATAAATATACTTGGGGGGGGATGACTGCTTTTGAAACAGTGAATTTTCCAATTCCAGAATATAATGTTTTTCATCATTTATTTAGGTCTTCTTTTATATCTTCTAATAACACTTCATAGTGTTGCTGTTATTACTTTCAGATAGTATTGGCACTGATACTTGCAGGTTTATTCTTAACTATTTCATATTTTTTTTTAATTTCTATTGGGAACTGGATGGTCTAATTGGATGTGGCCATGTATAGAAAATCAATTACTTTTTTTTACATTAATCTTTTATCCAATTAGTCTAGCCATGTAAAATTCTATTGGTTTGTTATTTTGCTGTCTTGGATCTTCTAGGAGGATATCCATGCTTTCTGCAAATGCAATAATATGGTTTGGCCTTTTTCCTCTTCCTTTCAAATATTTACCTGCCTGATTTATTTTTGTGTGTTATTGCACTGGCCAAAACTTTCAAGACAAGTGATGGCAATTTTCACCCTTATGTTGCTTCCATAGGTAAAGAGAATGCTTTCAGTCATTCATCATTATATATGACTTTTGCCAGAGGTTTCTGAGAGATACCTTTTATGAAGTTTATAAAGTTTCCTTCCATTTCTAGTATGTAATGTGAATTTGTGTTGAATTTTGTCAAATATTTTTTCAACATCCATTGAGATCATATACGATTTTTCTTATTTGAACTATTTGCTAGTAAACCAAATTAGTAGTTTCCCTAATATTGAAAGTTCTTTGTGTTTCCACTGTAAGCTCTATATTATTACTATTTTTAAATGCATGAGTAATTTAATTTGTTAGCTTTTATGTAAGAATTCTGCATGTCAAATTTATTAGTGAGTCCTGCCTGTGGTTTATTTTCTGTGTGCATAACTCTTGTTAAATTTTAGTGTAAGGATCATCTTAGCCTCATATAATGAGTTAAGATTGTTTTCCATCTTTTAGATTCTCAGAAGCAGTTTACATAATGTGGAAATTGTCTATTCCACAAAAATTTCATAGATATCACCCTTAACTTCTGGTTCTGGGGAAATTTTCAAGAAATAGATCTTTGAGGGCAGCCTGGGTGGCTCAGCAGTTTAGTGCCTGCCTTTGGTCCAGGGCATGATCCTGGAGTCCCTGGATTGAGTCCCATATCAAGTTCCCTGCACGGAGCCTGCTTCTCCCTCCGCCTGTGTCTCTGCCTCTCTCTTTCTCTCTGTGTGTCTCTCATGAATAAATAAAATCTTAAAAAAAAAAAAAAGAAATAGATCTTTGGTATTTTCAACTTCTTAAATTCTATTTATCTATCCAGATTTTCTATTGAGTAAGTCAATTGTCTAATTTTTTAGAAAATTATATTAGAAATTTATCTAAATGTTCAATTTTATTGTAGAAGATAATATATTAATGTAGGTGATCAATAGATATTAATTGAAATAAGACATTAATCATGTAATATTTTTAATATTCTCCAAATCTGTGATATTTTCTTTCTTTTTCCCAATGTTGTTTATGTAAGAACTTTCCTGTCTTGATTAGAAATACCAAAATTTGGGGATCCCTGAGTGGCTCAGCGGTTTAGCACCTGCCTTTGGCCCAGGGCGCGATCCTGGAGTCCCGGGATGGAGTCCCACGTCAGGCTCCTGGCATGAGGCCTGCTTCTCCCTCCTCCTGTGTCTCTGCCTCTCTCTCTCTCTATCAGAAATAAATAAATATTTAAAAAAAAAAAGATTTAAAAAAAGAAATACCAAAATTTTACCCATTTTTACCATTCTTCTGAAAGGAACAATATTTGTTATTTCCAGAAAGAAAGAGGGATATTATTATTATTTCCAAGGAAATAAATTTTTCTTGAAGATTTTTTTATATTCATTTATAATTTTTTCAACATGGTTTGTACAAATGCTAAATGATTTTATATCTTGGAATATATATTGAGATATATTTCATTCTGTTCTGGTCGAATGGGTGGTAAATACTTGTGAATGTCCCATTTTGTTTTTTAAAAAATGTCTTTTTCAATTTTGTGGGTGTAAAATTTTATAAAGATAGATATATACATATATAGATAAGTACATATAAGGCCTTTATATTTAATATACATATTATGTAATATAAATAACAAAATATTTTCTAATATAGAAATATTTATAAAACATTTTATAAATATTAAAATATTTAAAATATAAATAAATACATACACTATAGATACACACATAAAATTTGTTAGCTATGTTACTAAAAGGCCTTTAATCTTAATTATTTGTTTATTCAAATCTGTTAATTTCTGAAGTCTCCCACATGGTTGGAATTTTTTTTTTAAGATTTTTTTACTTTTTTATTCATGAAAGACACAGAGAGAGGGAGAGAGAGAGAGAGAGAGAGAGAGAGAGAGAGAGAGGCAGAGACACAGGCAGAGGGAGAAGCATTCTCCTTGCAGGGAGCCCAACGTGGGACCCGATCCCAGGTCTCCAGGATCACACCCTGGACTGCAGGCGCTAAACCGCTGAGCCACCTGGGCTGCCCCACATGGTTGGAATTTATTCATCCTAGTATTTTTGTAAGTTTTTTTCTCTCTACAGTATGAATCATTGACAAAGTTTCAGTTTCAAGTGTTAGTGAGTTATATACATGTTATCAATATTAAATATTTCTATTTAATTAATTTGTTGTATTTTGGCTTTGGATTCTATTTTAATTGCTATTAATTAATATTACTTTTTTTTACTTGAACATGTCTAGTTTATTTTTCCTTTTTTTGTCCCTCTCTTTTCAATTTATACATGTTATTTTGTTTTAGATGTAACCTTTATTAACAGCATATAACTGTATTTTATTTTATTTTACTTTTTAACATATTGAAGAGTCAATTTTTGTGATTATTGAGATCTTTGGATTTATTCCCAACTCTATCTAAGCATTTTAATTACACATCTTTCAAATTTTCCTTTTGATTTTTATTTCCCTGGGTATAAATTTTGTTTATCGAGTCATCAAATCTCTTTCATGCTGTTTTCTCTAAATGTTTCATGATCCTGTACTTTGGCTCAGCTCTGAATCTGAGATTCTATCCCAAACGTGGGTATTTTCTGATATCCTCAGTCTGCTTCTGATTACTATGAGAGAGAACCATGACATACTACAAGTTAGAATCTAAGAAGAGTCTGTTGTCTGGAATATTCCTGCCAGGTGTTGCCAGTCTTCCAGAACACAACCCTAATTTTCCTGTCCAAACACCCACAGTCATGGCTACAGCCTGTGGACAAGTCTTCTACTGCTGAGCACTTGGCACAAGTGGTCTTGGTAGGTATCAACCCACTTTATCACCAGAATATTGTTCTTCAAATAATCACCTTCACAATTACAACAGGGATACTTTCTCTTCTATCTTCAAGATGTTAGCATCCTCATTGCTATTCTCACCTCTTGTAGCTCTCTTCTCCTGGCCCTATCTTCTTTCTACCTGCCTTCTCTCCTGGAATACAAATGATTAAAAGAATTGTTACTGTTCTTTGGATCCTGATTCCAATAAGCCAACTTACAAAACACACCATTAAGAAACTGTGGAAACTTAACTGGAATTAGACCAGTGGCTTATTAACCAGGGATGACTTTTCCTCTCCAGTCTGGAGACATCTGTGGTTGCCACAACGGGGGGAGTGCTACTAACAGCTAGTGATAGAGACCAGAGTTTGCTCCAAATATCCTACAGAAACAGAACCCTAAACCTGAGAATCATGTCACCCAAAATTCAACAGTGCCAAAGTTGAGAAACCCTGCATTAGATGATATTAAGGAATTATTAATTTTGTAAGATACGATAGCATAATGATTAGCCTTTTTAAAAGTCCTTATTGGTTAGAGATACATATTTTAGCATACAAGACTAAAAAACATGATGTCTGAAATTTGATCTAAAATTATTTTAATGGAGGGTATACTAAGATGGAAAATGTTAAATGTTGAAGGGAAGGGGTGATGGTAACATTGGTGTTCATTATACTATTCTTTGCTTTTATATTTGAAAATATCTAAAATATAAAGCTAAAGTATTTTCATTAAATTTTAAAAAGGAAGACATTTTATGATACTTTTACAATGCTTATCCCTAATAATGTGAAATAAACATAGATATTATTGAGTTTCAATAATTTTATTAAAAGGATAGGTTTGGAGATCTGATAGACATTGGATTGAGTTCCTGCCTGCCACCTAAAAGTTGAACAGGAGGTGGAGAGTGTTTTGAGGAAGGGAAGACATCAATGAAGGTAAATCACAAGATAGTGAGCAGACCTGCCTACCCAGAGGAGCTGGTGTGCTGCCTGGCTGGAAATAGGGCTCAATAAAGCAGAGCCACATTAAAGAAATGCTTACAAGTCAGGCAGAGAAGTAAAGAGTTGCTAAGATAGAAAATAAGGCGTTGTAGTTTAAGGGGTAATTTTCTGAAATAAGTTGCCTAGAAAAAAAAATACATGCAAAAAAATGCTATTACATCTAAATCAACTATATTGAAAGGGAATGTTTATGGTAGTTGTGTTTTATTTTGTTTTATTTCATTTTTATCCTGCTAACACAATTCTTTCTGGGATATTGAAGAGAATGGAAGGCACTGCAGGTGATGTGGATGAGATCCAGAGCCAAATGGAGGGACTGGCCTCTGCTGGGAGGGCACACTTTTAATATTGAGGTAATTACTTACTAAGTTTGCCGGTTTTGATGAGCTAGGAAGATAAGAGACTTCGAGTCTGAGGTATCAGCTGAGAATGCTGATGGAAAAGAGCCATGAGATATTTAAAGAGAAAGAAGAATATAATACCAGAAAGAAGAAAACAAAATTAGATTAATGCCCATTTAAGGCCTAAGATCATGTATTTCCAGTGAACCCAATGAATCATACATGTGATTTTGTTCAGTAACCTTCAACTGCTCAAATGGAGGCCCAGAGAAGACAGAGGGTAGGGTTCTTCCAAGGGGGATTCATTAAATTAGCATGATAGAAAGTGGGGAAGAAAGTTGATGGTACTTGCAAAAAATAAATAAATAAAAGGACTATTTTCAACTATGGAATCTACCTGGAGAAGAAAATTTGATAAGAATAAAGGGACAGTGACCAATGGATTATCAAAATGGTGTCAAAGTATTATGCCTATGGGTTATCCCAGCAAGCAGACTGGAACAACAGGAAGTGGTGGTCAAAAAGCAAGATATCCAAAATTAAGACTCAAGATGAAATAGTTCCTGGTAATAACAAGGTTCAAGGTATGACCATAGTGGCTGGATTGGAGTGAAGTTACGAATCACTAAGGTGGATGGTCACAAGACACCCAGGGTTAGCCCTAACAGCCTGTTCTTCCCTCTTCTGATTAATTGTCTTTGATGAGTTATGACTCATGCTGGGCAAGAACCATAAAACCTTTCCTTGGTTCTTAGCCCCTGTGATGCTCTGCAATTCCTTTACTAAAAGCAAATCAGTCCTTTTTTAGGACAAGGAAGGATACCTCTATGTTATATGAATGCATGACAATCTCATTTAATCCAGGATTAAGTGGGGTACTGAGGTCTGAGAGTGGGAATTTGGGAAACAAGAAGGTGGCACAGGGCCCTTCTGGGGCAAGGGTAAGAGAGTTTAAAGGAGAAATGGAGAAATAAGGGAAATATTCTCTACATGTTGCTTTAAGGCCAGCTTTGGCCAACTTTTACATACATGAATTCGGTATGCATCAAAAAAGTTTATAATGGCACCTGGGTGGTGTAGCCAGCTCAGCCTCCAACTGCATTTCAGCTCAGATCACAATCTCAGCGTCATGAGATCGAGCCCCGGGTTGGACTCCATGCTCAGTGCAAAGTTTGATTAAGTAAGACTCTCTCTCTGTCCCTCTCTCCTTCAAATAAACAAATAAATATTTAAAATAATGTTTATAAACTAAAATTATAGTCTGATAAATTTGATTTTATCATAATCAGTAATTTTAATAACCCCATGAAGAACCTCACCTATTTCCCAGAGGATTACTCAAAAGGTTACCATCTCTTTTTTGTACCAAGAGTAGCTCTAAAACAGAATCTGACTTCAAGCTAGAAGAGAACAGATTCTTTTTGTCACTCAGTGGCTATCCAATAGCAGAAAGGTCAGTATGTACTTGATAAATTATGAACAACAAAAGTAGCCTTCTGCTTTCCTGTGGCTGCTCAGGACAAATACAACTGTACCTGAACCAGAAGGGCCTACTCAGCGATATGAGTGTATTAAACCATCAATAATTTCTGCTTTTATCCATACATTTTCACAGTGAGGCTCAGTGCCTACCTCTGGGGATAAACTAAGGGAAAAAAGATTAACTTTTAAGTGCACCATGTTGCAAAGCTGTCCATTTTGCTTCATTCATTTATCCAACAAATATTTATTGAGCATGTCCTATGAGCTGGACATTCTGCAGGTGCTATAGATAGAAACTAAAAACAATGCTTGTGCACAAGAGATGCAAGTCTAGGGAAGAGGGAGAAGCAGACACTTTAGATATTGAGGGAATTACTTACTAAGATTCATTCATTTCTTCCATAGTGTTTGTAAACTATGGACAAATACTTTGTTAAGCCCTAAGAATAAATGCAGGTACCAGATGTGCATCTGCCTTGGCTGAGTCATCCTATGAACAAGGAGGAGGTAATCCTGTCTCTGGTACTCAGGGAAGTCTCCTTGGAGGAGTTACTCTCCTGGTGAACCTGGAATGCAAAGCAAAAGGCTCAAGTGAAGAGGCATGGGAAAACATCCCAAGCAAAGCACTGGAATCAAGAAATCGGTGCATTTGAGAAACTGCAAGTAGAGTAGAATGGTTGGACCTAATGTCTGATGTTGGAGGGCAGTAAGAGATGAAGCTGAGGAAGATGCATAAAAGAATGTATATATCAAGTAAAGGAATTCAAGCATTACTCTGTAGCTAGATCATGCTGCAGCCATGGGGAAATTGGCTTTGTATCAGGCAGGACTGGAAGCCAGGAGCACAATTAGGAGCTCAATACAGTGATCCTGACAAGAAATAACAAGGATGTGAACTCAGACAATGGCACTAGGGATAACACAACAAAATAGGTCGGGCTTGAGAAATATGTAGTAAAAATAGACAAGATTTTGGCGGGTGGCTAGAAGAAGAAGCTGGCAGGTTGGAGGAGTCAAGAATGACTTCCAGGTGTCTATTTTGGGCACTGGCTAGATTACAGCACTGTTAGCCGATATGACAACAGGAGAAGAAACATGTCTCAAGGTAGGTGCAGTTTTCAAGGTGGGAGCACCATGATGCAGTTTTTGCACTGAGGGAAAAAAAATCAGTAAAGTGGGTTAAACATGTGGGTTGAATATAGAGGAGAGAGACTTTATCAAAATTAAAAATTTTTTTTGCTCTACCAAAGACTGAAGAGTATGAAAAGGCAGGCTACACTGGGAGAAAATATTTCCAAACCATATATCCAACAAAGACTTTGCAGAATAAAGAACTCTCAAAATAGAGCAATCAACAAATAATCCAATTAGAAAACAGGCGAGAGGGATGCCTGTGTGGCTCAGTGGTTGAGCGTCTGCCTTCAGCTCAGGGCGTGATCCCGGGGCTCTCGGATGAGTCCCACATTGGGCTTCCTGTGGGGAGCCTGTTTCTCTGTTGGCCTATGTCTGTGCCTCTCTGTGTCTCTCATGAATAAATAAATAATCTTTAAAAAAAGAAAGAAAATGGGCAAGATATTTCATCAAAGACATGAAAAGACATCTTACCAAAGAGGGTATATAGCAAGTAAGCACATGAAAGATATTCAGCATCAAGAATCATTTTAACAAAAATTAAAGAGAAATGAAAATTTAAGCCACCATAAGATATCCCAGCACACCTATTAGAATGGCTAAAATAACAATGATAACACCAAATGCTGGCAAGGATGCAGAGGAAACTGGATCACCACTCACTCATTGTCATGAGAATGTTAAATGGTACAGCCACTCTGGAGAACAGGGTACAGTTTATTAACAAATCTAACCTGGACTGGCCATTCAACTGAACAATTGAAACCTTGGGCATTTATCCGAGAGAAATAACAACTTATGTATACCCAAAAACATGAATGTTTATAGCAGCTTTATTTATAATACCCTGGAAAACCAGGAGCAGGGGTGGAGGGCAGATGCCCTCCCATGGGTGCATGGTTAAACAAACCGTGGCACTCCCATACCATTGGAATAGTTTTCAGCAAATATAAGCAACAAACTACTGATACAACAAACTGGTATGGATTTCACTGGAATTATGCAGACTGAAAAAGGCTAGGTTTTAAAGGTTATATGCTATATTATCAACATTCTTAGATGTTATATAAGTTATACACACACTTATTCACTGAGCATACATAAGTGGTAAAATCTGAATAAAGTGTGGGGGTTGTACCAATGTCGACGACCTGCTCTTGATACTGGCTTACAGTTATGCAAGATGTTATTATTCATTGAAGAAAACTGGGTGAAGGGTACACAAGACTCCCTTTACCTTTTTTTTTTCCAACTTATGAATCTGTAAGTATTTAAATATGTGTGTGTGTATATATATCTGGTATATGGTAGATAGTTGATGGATAAAGCCTGGTTCTTGAAGACACAGAAGAGCTGATTCTAGTGCACAGATGGACGGATTCATAGTAAACAGGACGGATGGTGGCTTCCCCCCCTAAGAGAGGATGATAAATAGGTGCAGGTGCAAGGAAGCAGGTGGAAGTCATAGAGGGCCAAAAGGTAAAAAGGTCAACAGCTAATCTTATCTGTTTTCCATGTTAAGAGTCACAACTAGCTGCTGCAAGTGATGAGGAACTAGGGTACAAAGCTTAAGTGAGCTGAAGGTTTGGAATACCCACTGAGGGAAATGGAAGAGGGCACATCATAGAAACGTATTACCCTAGTTTTTTAACCTCATGTTGTCATCCATAGTGCTGTCCAGCAGAACTTCCTGCCATGAGGGAAATGGTCTGTATCTGTGTTGCCCAATACAATAGCCATTAACCACATGTAGGCTCCTGAGTACTTGAAATGTGGCTAATGTGACCAAGGAAGTAATTTTTAATTATATTTAATTTTAATTTAAATAGCCACATGTGGTTAGTGGCTACCTTATCAAACAGTGAAGCTAACAGATGTACATAATAAAGAAGCAGTAAATTTTCAACCAGAATCAATCCTTCTGGGTAGTTAACAAAGATTAGACCTAATATCCAAAGCATATAATTTTCTTTCCTTTCTGTGTTATTGATAATTCCGTTTGTACTGAAGCTGCAAATCATTATGAAATCCTTGGTTCTTGAAGCTCCACTTGAAGCCAGCCTTCTTGAAGCCAGCTTTCAAGCAATTCTATCTTCTATATTTCTCAATTTCAAGTCCTTTTGTCGGGCAGCCCTGGTGGTGCAGTGGTTTAGCGCCACCTGCAGCCTGGGGTGTGATCCTGGAGACCCGGGATCGAGTCCCACATTGGGCTCCCTGCATGAAGCCTGCTTCTCCCTCTGCCTCTGAATAAATTAAAAAAAAAAAATCGATTCCTTTTGTCATGCTTGTATACCACATGATGTGGTAGCAAAGTCTTAAAAGCACAGCCCAAGAAGGCCTAGAGCTATACCCCAGATATTTTTTTTAGAACATTCTAAAGCTCAGGTGGTACATGAGCCTATCTACTCTCAGAGGAGCAGAAATGCTGAGTCTATTCTAATAGGTGCCCAACCCAATGACGGAACCACCTCCAAACTTGACCATGCAGTGACTGTCCAATTTTATTTCATAGCACTCCCCTCATATCTCACTATATTTCAAACACACTAGCTGCTCCACAGTCCTGCGGCAATGCCAGGGCTTTATGGCCTTAGGGTGCTCCATAAATTACTTCAAAAGTAAACAAACAGATGAATGGTCAAATGAATGAAGTAAACCAAATTCATGACTCCTCACCATTACCACCCAAGTTCCAGGTCAGGCTTCATGATCCTGGCCTTTCTCTGACCCCGTTCTTTACAAATCCATGTCCCATATAAGATAAGGAAATGGGGAGTGCCATCTACAACAACACTTAACACAGAAATCCAGTTGAGTCAAGACACAACTCCTCATTCAAATGTTGCAGAAACTCATCAGGTGACATGTTTAGGGGAGAAACAAGGGTGTCACTCACTTCAGAGACATTTCCACCAGGGCCCCTAATTCCACCAATGAAAACTGCTGTGCTGGCATGTTCTAAATGATTCTCCTCCAGTTAGCAATTCTTTGCAAGAGGTAAGCCTTAAGTTTCATTGACTAAAGAAGTGCCTGGGCTTTCAGCTTCCTGAGGATTTGACTGGTTAAAGCAGTTTTGGAAATAGAGGCTTTAAGTGATTCAGAGCCAGCCTGCCCTCTGCTTACAAATTGGCTTTTCAGAGACACTCTGAGGAGGGTTTGCAGGGGAGTAGGCCTTTTCTTTGTAACCTGAGAGCTCGCCTAATAATCCTCAAGTATTTTCCTGATAGGAAAGAGCAACCTAACAGAGCCTTTCAAGGATAGTTTGCACATTAAAAATTGATGTAGCACTTTAAAGTTTAATATTTAAACAAAACGCTTAGTGTTTACGGGCACCACACATTTTCATAGGTACCAATGTGGGGAACAGTCTGTTGGGCTGGGGAAACACTACTGAAAAAACTGGTCAATATCCATAGTACATATTCCTAAAAAGGCAATTCTGGGGTTTTTAGCCTCTGATTATTCTGGAACAATTTTTTTTCAGGCCATAAACAATATTTAGGTCAGAGGGACTGACTGCCATCTCCGGTGGACATGAGAGGTGAAAACCCCCAAATTCTTGGTTTCTATACCAGCCATATTCAACCTTTATTCTACAGGACTTTGAAGGTTGGCATTAGCTGTAAATGATGATATAAAAATCCAATTACTGAAAAAAATCCATACACAGTAAACAGTGTTCTTTCTGAGCCAGGGAATAAAAGATAAGGTAAAAACAAACACTAGCCAAAATTTCAAAATATAGGAAATTGGATATCTGTCCCATAACAAGCCAGGAAGAACAAAAACAAAACCAAAACAGAGAAGAATCATTCAATAGTAAGTAATCCCACGTTTAAATAGTCCAGCTGTATTCAGGTGGTATTTGAGGGGGTAAAATATTAAGTGTGGTCTATAAAACAATGAGGCTTATTCCATAAGCCACACACATGACCAGTTTCAATATGTTCTTATTGCACTTTTGGGGGGGCAACAATGAATGACCTACCACTTACTGCTTCGATGCCTTCACTCAAGGGTCAAAATCCCAGGGAAAGGGCCTAATCTGTCAAGCTGAAGTCACCCCCTGCCAATCACCCATGCTAACTACCTGCCCCTAACTGTACCAGAGACGGGCTCATTCATCCAGTGGCTTTCATTTTCTGTGTGTGGACTACAAGAGAGGCACTAGGGATACACCAGAACTGAGTAAATTATATCTCTGCTATCCTGGCACTTACATTACAGACCATCTGGGTCTCCACCCAAGAACATCAGTGGCAAAGTCTCAGAAGGTGGAATGTGTTTGGCATGTTAGAGGAACTGGAGCAATGGCAGCCATATGGAGAACAGCGGTGTTAGAGTAATGCTTGCCTCTCCTGATGTTTCCTCCCACATAGCAGGAGCTCCACTAGCACATCACCCCTGACCTTTGGATTTATCCATCCATCTACAGTGGAGCAGAAATTACCCAGTGGGAAACTGAGATGCTCTTAGGGGAGTGGGCAGCCTTCTCATAAATCAATGTCACCTAGAATTTTCATCATCCTCTAGCTTGGTGGGTACCCTTCAGAGTCCTGAAGTGAATCTGAAGTCAGTGTTCAAAACGCTTTTCTGCACCACTCTTACTTAAGCAAACTTATTCCTTTAAATGCACTACAAGATTAATTAAAGCAGAAGAAAAGTGTAGGAAGTCTGTATGATTTTATTGTATGCATACACTGGGCTCACTCCCATCAAAATACTAAGGCAGTTGAAATGGTTTGTCAAGTATATTAAAGTGAACTATGTGCAAGAGAAAAAAGTTAATGAATGCTTGACCACCTTATAATTTCAGGGTTCCTAGCAAGACCTATTGCTAGACTAGAAAAATCAGAGAGAAGACAAAATTTTTATACTAAAGTCTGATGGACTCAGTGTTCCACATGCCTTTTAGAGAACTTAGACCTACAGACCTCCATTATTTCTTAACGAAAGATACAGGAAAAGGAGCAAAAAAAAAAAACCCTGACAATAAGCAACCTCAAAATAATCATTTGGGGGCAATCAGATGTAGAAAAGGCATTAATTACTTTTTGGTACCCCAGTAGACTCTTTGCTAAGGATGCCTGATTTGGAATTCAACAGGGAACTAAATGATATAAATCAATCAATCAATTAATCCTCACTACAGGTGAACTCAAGGAAGCTGATACCAAGCAGGTTCTCTGAAGCTGGAGTACAGCACTCTGCTCAGTGTTGCTTTCTGAGCCTCTCACCCATAATGACTGCTGTTGAGTGGTATAAGAGACAAGTGTTCAATTCATCCAAGTGTAGAGGGCCTCTCTGCTTCTTTGTGCTTTTTTTTTTGTCCAGTGATGGAAGAGCAAGCCTCAGCATGTCAAAGAAGTGTAGGGCAGCGTCAGCAGGAGTAGCTACAAAACAAGGTGCATAGCTCTGGAAAGCTGCCCAAACACCTGTCACTACTGAAACTACTTCATCTGTCCATCATTTGGATATGTGACCTTAGCTTATGATTTGGGTCCGTATAAAATTCAAATACTCCCTGAATGGTAGGTTTCAGATCCTTCTTAGATTCCTAGAAGAGTTAAGATAACTTTTCAGATACTGGCTCCCTGGGGGACAGTGGTGCTAACCAGAAACAGAAAGCAGAGGTTGAGTTAGACAATCAAACTGCACCAATGCCTAGGTCTGGCCTTATCCCTTTCCTTTTTTTTTTTTTTTCCCTTATCCCTTTCCTATTACCCACCCAGGATCTTATCATTCCCCCCTGTAATCTAAACCTCTTCCAAGTACCCTAAAGGTTCTTGTCACTCAATTCCAAGTGTGTTTATAGGGGGAGGGGGACTGTTCCCCATGCCACCACGTGGTTCTCCCACCCAAGCTGGGAATCCTATGATTCAACTCACCTCTCATACTCTCTACTGGAAGATAATGTCAAATCCCACAGGTATGGGGTAAGGTCTCAGCCTTACAAGACTGCTTCCCACTTCAGGCATCAATGGCAAGTCTAGAGTACCTGTGCTTCTGACACACTGACTATAAATAAGAGGTTCCCACAATCCCCTCCTTGGGTTCAATTCATTTGCTAGAGTGTCTCACAGAACTCAAGAAATCCATTTATTCACTAGATTCCTGGTGTATTATAAGGGATATTAAAGGATATGAATCAACAGCCAGATGAAGAGATACATAAGGCAAGGTCCTGAACAAAAAAGCTTCTGTGTCGTAATGGAGATTGAGACCTACATGGTGGCATGTTGAAGCATTATGGTTCCCCAACCTACAAGCTCTCCAAACCCTACTCTTTTGAATTTTTATGGAGGCATCATTACTTAGATATGATTGATTAAGTCATTAGCCATTGGTGACTGATTTCAATCTCTAGCCCCTCTGCTCTCTCCAGAGATTGGGGAGTGGGACTTAGTTTGGACCCTCTAATCACTGAGTTAGTTCCACTGGCAACCACCCACTCCCATCCTTAATGCTTTCTGAAAGTCACCTCATTAACATAAACTCATGTGTGATTGAAAGGAGCTTGTTATGAATACTAAGACACCTAATCACCCTTATCACTTAGGAGATTCCAAGGGTTTTAGGGCTTCTGTGTCAGAAAAAGGGATAAAAACCAAATACATATTTCTTATTGTAAAACACAGTATCATATGCCCCAGTGCCTAAACCCCCTGTTCCCCACCCCCTGGCCCAGGTTTGGCTATTGCAATCCTTTAGGCTCTTCCCAGATGCTGAATAAACCATAGATGTGACTAGGGCCAAAGGCCTAAAGTGTTAACATACATTGTGTCATTTAATTCCATGGCTTTGCTCCATTATTCCTTCCAACCAAAACATCTGCCTCCATCACTCCATGAAGCCAAATTTTGTCCCCCCAAAAGTTCAAATCTCACCTCTTCTATAATTTCTTCCCAAGATCCCACCACCTATAGCAATCTCCTCCTCTTCTGAATTCAAAACATTTGTTTCCTAAAGTAATCATCGGCAATTACCCATGCCAACATCACAATTTATTTCAATATTCAATGTTGTCATATGCCTTCATCTACAATTAGGTCATAAATCAGCAGGAGGGGCACAACCTATGCTATTGTGGTATTCTTCTAGTAACACTTATGATTCCATTGTTACTATCATTTCTCCACCTCTTACGTATACAAGACCACCCAACTTTGCAAGCTTGTTATGGGTAAAGAATATTTTGCCCTCACCCCTAAATATTTGTCCCTTCAAATGTCCAAGAACTCTAAAGATTTTAAAATTTCTACTTAGACACAAAATAAAGACCCAGAATATTAAGTAACTTGCCCCAATCACATTGCTATGAAGTGACTGTGCTTGCCTTATTGTACCAGTTTATGTTGCTCTAGAACATATTCCGAAAATCTGACACTGTTTAGATCCCCATAGCACCCTACATAATAGGTAAGAGGACTGGGTTTGTTTGTTTGTTTGTTTGTTTGTTTTCAAGAGATATTGGGGTTAAGGAGTTGGAGAAAATAACAGATCAGTACGTACTGGTAGAAAAATCACAATGAATATATGATTTAGAACTAAGGATCTTATCTATAATTGAACTTTTTGGGAATCAATGAGTAAGCTTCAGGATGCTTATGAACCATTTGAAATAGAAATGGAAGTACTGAAATATGTATATGTGTACATTTTTTTGAAGGGGCGTCCATAGTTGTTTTTTTAAGATTCATTTATTTATTTGAGAGAGGGAGAGAGCCGGGGAAGGGAAAAGAGAGAGGGAGAGAGAGAATCTCAAGCAGACTCCCTGCTGAGTGTAGAGCCTGATCACAGGGCTCAATCTCACAATCCTGAGATTATGACCTGAACAGAAACCAAGAGTCAAATTCTCAACTAACTGAGCCACCCAGGCACCTCAGGGTCCACAGTTTTAAAGAGATTATTAAAGTGAATCTATGATAGTCATTAGGACTGATCACATATCTTCTGGCTTTCTCTCTGCCAGGTCCATGGATAACACCTCCCCACCTCTAGAAGTAGGTATAATCATGTAACTGAACCATGAAATATGAGAAGCAACTTATGGCACTTCCAGACAGGAGCTTTAGGAAACAGGGCTCATCACTTTCCTTTTCCCTCTGATACAGTGGTTGGTGATGGTTGAAATGGCAACAGCTCCATTAGTTTGAGCTCCTAAGAGTTTACAACCCACTGGTGCCCCCTGCCAACTCAAAATAGATCTGTAGTATAAGGGGGGAAAAAGTGTTAAAGTCTCATGCCACAGAAATCTTAAGGTTATTTGTTACTTTGGCATATTGCAATGGATCATCACCGAGGCACACCTATAACCCCCCAAAAGTTAGGAGTCACTGGAATCTTAATGAATGAAGTCCTAACAAAAGATGATTTCCAGGAGTAATTTCTTCTCCTCACATTGATGAAAGCAAGAGGCGTAATATTGAATTCTATTTTGATATTTTACCTATATTTGAGTAAAATCTTCCCCCTCCATGCTAGCATAACATGAATTACTCTGTTTCTTCTTTATAAGTCACAGCAGCTCATGAAGAAGAAGAAAAAAAAAAGCACACATAAGTGCCAGAAGCTTTTAGCGGAGGAAGCCTGAGTATGAATAGCTCATAGAGGTGAAAATTCTTCAGAAAATTTGGACCATTTTCTCTGCTTCTCCTGATGGGAGTTCTTATCACCTTGTGCATGAAATATTTTAATAATTACCTTGTTGATTTCCTTGGCTCAAGACCGGCTCTCCCATCATCATGCATAATGTGGCAATATTAATCTTTCTAAATTGCCATTTGCAGCATGTAATTTTCTTGGTCATTATCATGCCAAGTTTTCCTACTACCAAAAAGTACAAAGTTATTGTCTTAACATCCAAGCCTATTCTAATATGGTCCCAACCAATATCTTAAGCATTGATTCAACACCCTGACTCCTCTCCATCTGCACACCCCTTACCAACCAGACCAGTGTGTTACAGTCCCTGAACAAATTAGTCTATTTCCACCCCAATGCCTTTGATTACAGTGTTCCTCCTCCTGTCTTTTCAGAAAAAAAAAAAAAAAAAGCTGAGAGAAATGCCTCTCGGTTACTCTAGCCTTCTTGGGCATGTTGAAGCAGCCTTCCAAAGATTCTGATAGCTCTGCTATCCTGCTCCTGTACAGACACAGAACACGAGGAACAGAACCAGAAAGCAAAGAAAAGTCCCCAAAGACTCAAAAAGCTAACAACCGGGCTACAAAGCAAAGAGAGATCTTCCACAGCTCAAAACTCAGATAGTTCATCTGTACAGGAAAGAGATTTCTGGGATCTCACCAGTGCTCAGATTCCAGTCCTTACTGAAGAGAAAGTACCAAATATTTGAAACTAGTAGAGAATTGAATCAAGCTAAAGCTGCAACAAAGCCTAGACCCAAAAAAATTACAAATTAGTACTCTCTTCTTACCAGCCTGAAAGAAAAAATAGTGTATCTTTTTATTAGAGTAAATGTTCTTTATCTCTATCTCTACTGTTAATTTTTAAAAATGGCTGGTACACAGTAAGAAATTACAGGTTACAAAAAGAAGAAAGAAACACTCAGCTGAAGGAACCCAGACAGGGACTTTAAAACAAATATGATACATATGTTAAAGCATCTATTAGACAATGTAGACAATACATATAAGCCTATGAAAGATTTCAGCAGGTTAATGGAAATTATAAAAAGAAACAAAAGGAAATGCTGGAAGTAAAAATTATACCAGAAATGAAGAATTCACTTAATCAGCCTAACAATAGATTGCACACTCAGAGGAAAGGAATTATAACTTGAAAATAGAAAACTATACAAAGAAATTATACAAAAGGAAACACAAAAGTGAAAAATTATGGGAAAATCTGGAAGAGAGCATCTGAGATTTGAGAGGCAATACTAAACAGTCTAATATACGTGCTATTGGAATCTCAGAAGAAGAAAAGGAGAGAAAATGGAGACAAAAATAAATATTTAAAGAGATAGAGATCAAGAATTTTCTAAAATTGATCAAACACATCAACATCAAGCAGAATAAACACAAGATCAGCAAACCTCAAGCAATATTTAAAAAAATAAAAATAGGCATATCATAGTTAAAGGTGAAAATAAACTTCAAAGCAGTCAGGGAAAAGGACATGTATGTTACAAATGATCCCTGACCTTTCTCATCAGAAGAAAGGGATGACAAGACAATGAAATGATATCACTGAAGTACTGAAAGAAAAAAACTACCTAGCTAGAATTCTATAACCCACAAGAATATCCTTCATAAACTTCAGTAAAATAAAGGCAGGTTCTAATAAATAAAACCTGAAAGAAGTCATTGCAAATACCTCCACTAGAAGAAATTCTAAAGGCTGGAGGCAAATGATACTGGATAGAAACCCTGAAGAAGAAACTAAGAGCATAGGAAAATACTGGGGTAAATAGAAAAGAGTTTCATCTTCACAATTTTTAAATTTCTTCAGATACTATTGACTATTTGAAGCATAAATCAGAATAAGGTCTTATTAGTTTAAAAACCATCCAGCCCTATTCAGCTCCCAAATTAAGTGTTTCCCTGACTTTCCCATATAAACTATATCTCAGGGTAACCAAAGAGTTGATAAGGGGAAATTCTCTTTACAGAAACATACCAGTTAATAAAGAAAGATGCAATTAAAATATCAACATTTTGCAATGTCTAATGAATTAAGAGTTTTAGGCAAATATCAATAATTGCTAATAGAACAAAAGAGAAACAACTAAGCATCCTATGAATATATATATATATATATATATATATATATATATATATACATATACACTCACTACTATCTGTGGAAATATTCTTGCCAAAAATAATTTAACCCAAATTTGATCAATCCTCTAGAATTGACAGACACTATGTCTAATTTTTTATAATTTATAGAAAACACAGAAGACTGAATATTCTCCAAGATGCATCATATATAACTATATGTGTTCACTTACTAAAAACACTCTTAGTCAGAAAGAGAGGTACATTTTTCATTTTTATATTCTATTCAAGAATACTGAATGTGTTGAATGCTTATCATGTACAACAAAATGCTTTAAAGCCTATCATGTGAATTTTCTGAAAAACGGCACAAATATCTTCTCAGTGCCTAGTTACAGTGTGATAAATCTATTTTAAAAACAAAAATAAAATCTGCAATTAAAAAAAGGTCACACCAGCCTTCACATGGCACTCACCTGAGCCTACCAGAAAGATGTGACTTAACCATGCATGAGCTCAAAAGATAAAATATCCATTCTTGATCCCACCAGCCAGTCCTACTCAGCTTCAAATGCCATCTCACTTCCCAATTGGAATATTAATGAAAAGAACACATTATAGCGTCTTCTCCTAATAATTAACTAACATAATTTAGAACTTATGCCTCAAGACCCGTCACATGTCCTTTGTAGTATTGTGAGCATCCTCACATAAATATCAAGAAACTGAAAATAAATAGTGTTAACTACTTGACTTGGCTGAGAATGTATCATTGCAGGTGAGTTTTATGTTTGCAAATCTTACTCTTGTGACTCAACTTTCTACCATAACTGAGGGAGGAAATGGAGATCATTTTCTCTAAAAAAATAAAAATGAAGTACAATCCACCAATATCTGAGCTATAGAGACATGGAAACATATTTTAAAGAGAAACTCATAACAGCTGCAGCTTCCTTAACCACACTGGCTGATCAACTCCAATTCATCCACCATAACTGATTTAATATGAGAGCATAATTAGTACTGTTGATTACTATCTGGTGCCAGATATCCCAAATGCCCCACCTTTGTGCTAATTAATCTTGAAAAATTTCCAAGCTTTCCTCTGCCCTGCCTGCCTCTGTTCCCTGCATCAGCACTCACAGAGCATTCTACTCAAAACTAGGCAACAAGAATGGCATCACTTGGTCTTGCTCACAGTTGGTACTCAGTAAACGTTTGTTTATTTGAATCACTGTTCCTTCATCACAGTAATTTTCATTAGGTTGGAAAACCAAGAATCAAGATTTAGGCTTGGGTCAGTTTAACTGGCATTGATTTGAAGGCCATGCAAACTGATGTGTTCAACTTATTACTAAAAAGCCATCTTTAGAAAATGCCAAGAGTCATCACAGGGGTAATCTGGTTGGAATACTCTGCATTGAGACCTGAAGGCTGATGGTTATACCATTAGGATGTCTTTTTATGTCACTGACCTAAATGAAATCAGTGGTACTCTAACAGAACTAGCCAGTGATGCTATTAAAAATTAGGCCAAAAGACTAGAGACATTGCATAATCTCTGATTTTTTATATGAACATAATTTTCATTAAAATATCTGTGAAGTAACAAAGTATATTTGACAAATGATAGAACATATACCATCTTCAACAAAGATATGGTTCACAACCTTGACATTCTGTGGTCTCTTCCTCATTCTGCCCTGTCCTCCTGACAAATCCTACAACCTCATAAATCCAGCATTACTTTTCCATTCTAAGCCATCCCCTATAAACACAGTGGGTTTTTTCCACAAGCCACCACTGCATATAGTTATGTAAAGTTCTCATTAGGGCACTGGGTGATATATGGAAGTGTTGAATCACTATATTGTACAACTGAAACTGAATTACACTGTATGGTAACTAACTGGAATTTGAATAAAAACTTTTTTAAACAAACAATAAAATTCTCTTAAAGTGGTAAAGGTGGAAGATAGAGGATAATGCCAAGAATGGGGCCAAAAACTAGAAGAAGCAAAATCAAAATATCCAATTTGGACAATTACAGTTCAGCACCAATTGTGGTGAGGTCCGTAGTTTTATTCACACTTCCTAATGGAAGGTCCAGGCAGCTGCTTAGGGGAACTATACTTTCAATTTGAAAAACAATAGCCTTATAATTCAATTACTTAATAACTCTTCTTGGAAAGGGAAAGAAAAAGAACAGCCAAGGAGTAGGGTTTTGTGGCGTTTTAAGTTTGCAGCATTCACTGCTCTTGAAAAGACTAATTGTAAGTGCTAACATGAGTCTGGTGAATTACACAAAAATCCAGTGGAATGTGATGCACCTATGTCATATACCAAAAAATGAAGCACTTTTTCTCTCCATCTCAACATGCTTGTCTTCAGCTGTGCCTAGCAGCATCTGCAGGAATGGTCTTGGAGATGAGCACAGAGACAAGGAAGACCCGCTCTGGCCAGATCATCATCTTACTCTTTCATTAGGCTTTCCTCTCTACAGAGGACTTAAGCCCTGATAGCTCTCTCAGGCACCTCTCTGCTTAGTTCTTCACTGAGTCTACTTTCTCCTTCCCTCCCTTGCTGGGAATTCCCCACACTTCAGTGTCATTTATTTCCTCTACCCCAAATCTTCTCTGTCCATATTTTTCCCAGAATGCACTGCTGCAGCCTCAGAACTCTTAACTAGGATCTTAACTAGTTACCTCCCCATTCTATATTGGACAGTTAAAAATCTGCTACAAGGTTAGATCTTATGTCAAGTCAATAATAATAATAATAATAATAATAATAATGAGAATAATAAAAACATAAGAAGGCAGGAGGAAACTTTTGGATTTGATGAATACGTTGATGGCATAGGTTGTAGTGCTGGTTTCATGGGTATATAATTCGCTCCAAATTCAGTAAGTTGTAAACATTGATTATATACAGTTTTTTATATTAAAAAATTTTAAGAATTTATCACTAAGAAAATAATCATGCTTCTCAGAACTATTTGTAAACTTTATTTCTAAAGTAGTCTTTAAATAAATAATTTATTATTAAAAAGTTGGTGGGGAGGATGGAAGATGCCTAGCTGGTTCAGTCCAAAGAGCATGTGGCTCTTGATCTTGGTGTCATGAGCTCAAGCTCCACATTTGGAGAGAGATTACTTAAAATAAATAAATAAAAATTTAAAGATAAATAAATAAACTCATCTTGAAAATTAAGGTTTAATTTTTCATTCGTAATATCCAAAAAATGCCTGTATAGTTAAGGAAATACAGAAAATATAATACCGAAACAGAGAAATTTTTAGTGTCCAAAGACAGTAACTATGAATCATTTGTTGTATTTTCTTTCTAGAATTTCTTATATATATATTTTATGCAGTTGCATATATATAATGCAATTTGTATATTATGAATATATTATTTGGATTCTACTTTAAAATTTTTATAAAACAAACATATTTTAATATTAATACAAAAAGAGAACTCTAGGTTTAACCTCTATAATAATAAATCATCTTTAACTCCCAAGTCAGAATATTTACTAAATATCTACAGGAGAATATATTTTTGAGTTTAAAAATGATGGAAGAAATCACTTGAAGAATCAAGTGTGTTTGTGCAAAAATTTGAAGTGTCGGGGAATCCCTGGGTGGTGCAGCGGTTTGGCGCCTGCCTTTGGGCCAGGGCGCGATGCTGGAGACCCAGGATCGAATCCCACATCGGGCTCCCGGTGCATGGAGCCTGCTTCTCCCTCTGCCTATGTCTCTGCCTCTCTCTCTCTCTCCCTGTGTGTGTAGCTATCATAAATAAATAAAAAAATTAAAAAAAAAATTTGAAGTGTCTACACCCCCAATTGTAAACAAAAATTAAAAAGCAAATGCTTAACCATAAATATATTGCTGTAAGTATAACAAATTAACATATATAAATATGATAATAATATATGATATATGACAGATAAATCACAAAAGAAATGCAGATCTCATATATATGTGGGAGGAAAAAAACTTGAAGAAATGCAAATTTAAACAATTTAAGGAGAAAAATAGCCATAATATGGATAATTCATGCACAAAATGCTCATATTGTGTCACTATCATATTTCAGATTGGAAGCCATCTAAATGTCCAACACTAGGGTAATGGCTAGCTAATTATGGTACAATTTGTAGTAGGATCAATGGTGAGTCTTTAGGGAATTTTCACATATTTTACAAACAAAATACATTTTCCTAAATGTGAAGATTTAAGCCGGCTTGACGAGGACTTTGTGTAAATATGAAGGACTGGATACAGGCATCACTTCTGCTTATTTCTAAAACTCCCACAGTACAGGGCTGAAGACAAGGGGCAACAAGAAGAACCAGAGAAGGGAAAATAGTGGACATGATAATTCGATAAACTTCAGGAGGTTTAAAACAGATGGAGAAGTCAAAATTGACTTGGCAGAGCTAAAGGAAGCTGAAACCCAAGTGCCTTTGAAGGAGAAATCAATGAGGAATGCTGATTCACCCCCATAGGACCCTTGAAAAAGATCATAAGTCAGCAGTACCAGCTACAGCGTGGGAGAAGCAGGTGACAAAGGAACTGGTTGAAAAATCTTGTGGGGAATAGTAAGTCCCAGGTCCCTCCTTCTAGTTGAGCAGTCAGACGACAATATTTAACTGCCCCCAAAGAGACAGGAGATTTATTCTCTGAGAACAGAAATTATTACTTAAAGATGCAGGCATGGCAGAGAGTTGTGATGGTGACGAAGTCTCAGACTACAAATGGGAATGAAGGGAAAGCCTATGCCCTGATTGAGCTCCCTCCCTCAGTCCAAGAGTGCTAGCAACCAGGCGTAATTACTTCTTCTAGGCTCTAGATTCCAGGACCTCTCTCTGGAAAACTGAAGGGTCACAAAGAGTAGCTCCATGATCTCAGGGTCGTGAGCTACAGCCCCAGGTTGGGGGTAGTGATTACTTGAAATGAATGAATAATAAATAAAAAGATACATGGATGGTAACTAGGAAATTTCAACTAGGGACTTGATATTAGATAATACTGAAATTATTGCTAATATTCTTAGGTGGGATTATGGTTTAGTAATTGAAAGACTTTTCATTCTAAAGAGCTGCATGCTGCATATTAGAGCTGATGTATCATAACATCTGTAACCAACTTCCATATATATATATACATATATATATACACACACATAGATATTCCACATATGTACACATTCCACACTAACATCCATATATATACATATATACACACATATTTCACATATGTACACACTCGACACATATATACACACAACCAATTTCCATATATATATGTGTGTTATACATTAATGAAAAGGGTAATTTACTAATTATTAAATTTATGTCATGTTAATCATTGAATCTAGGTAGTAGGTATGGTATATGATGCTTATTGTATTGGTCTTTCAATCATTCTGCATATTTGAAATTTTTCATTAAAAATTTTGAAGAAAAGTGTTTATCGTTAAAAAGATAAATACTCAGGCAGACTTTTGGCTCCTTCTCCCTCAGCATGTGGCTGGTGGCCAGAGAGAAATTCAATTTGCTCACTCCTTGCTGCCTGCATCCCCTTTGGGCTCTCCTCTCATCACTGGAGCCACTGGCACTGAGATCAACCCCATTACATCCTCTTTCTCCAACCTCAATTGTGGCCGCCCTGGGAGTGACTCGGGGCAGGGGACCCAGGTGACCAAGATGCTGGGTGCTCAGTGGGGCAAAAAGGCAAAAGGAAGGCGGTAGAACTGCTGGTGCAAAACACCAACATTGTGTGCCACTGTTGAAAAGGAGAAAATAACACCAGCCATACAGTTGTAGATTCTGTATGTATTATTCCATCTTTTACCCAGTAGAATAATTAACCCAAATGTTACTGCATTCGTCTTCCCAGATTGAGGAAGCAGAGGAAAATGTCCAAAAAGGGAAAATTCTAGAAGGCTAGGGAAAAAAAGGCCTATCATATCTGACAGTGCTAACACTGTATTCAATTATCATCAAGCAACTGATGGTCTCCAGGAGCAACAGAGACAAGAATAAGCAAGGAAAAATGTGAGTACCACAAAAAAGCACATTGGCCTAGTTTATTCTTCCAAAGCTACTGGGAGTGGACTGCAGATATATGATCTTGTTTCTGACTCTGGTGGCTTCTCTGAAAGGTTCAAAGTTCTGGCCAACCAATACAAATCATATACCCCACCCTGGAAATCAAGATTGAACGTGAATTACAAAACCTCAAGAGCTATATGAAAAGAATTAAACCAATGGTGAGAGATAGAGTTTATTTCCTCAAAGGGGCCCTACAGGGACCACCAAAGAAAATCTTGGTAGAAGATGTGAATGCAGCAGTACTAGATACAGATTTTGGAACTTATCCTTTTGTAGCCTCTTTGAATCGTATAGTTGGAGGTGTCTATACCCAGTTGGCTATGCCCCCTCAAAATGCTGGAGATATGATGGGGTTGTGAAAGCTTACACAACTCAAGTTGGCACTGGTGCCTTCCCTACTTAGCAAGACAAGGAAATTGGAGAATTATTACAAACACAAGGTGGAGAGTTTGGGGTAATCACCAAAAGGAAAAGAAAGTGTAGCTAGTTGGACCTCATTTTGCTCAAATATGCTCCTATGATTAGTGAATTTCCTGCATTGGCACTTACCAAATTGAATATTTTGGACATGTTTATGGAAATCAAAGTTGGAGTTGCTTACAAGTTAGATGGTGAAATCATACCTCATTTCCTAGCAAACCAAGAAGTCTTAAATAAAATTGAAGTTCAATGTAAGACTCTCCTAGATTGGAGCACAGGTATATCAATGCAAGGACATTTAAAGAACTACCTGTTAATGCACAAAATTACATTCAATTTATTGAAGATGAGCTTTAAATTCCAGGTAAATGGATCAGTGTAAGGAAATCCAGAGTCTATGATTCAATTCTTTTAAGGATTTCCAGTAACATAAGAAACACTCCTTGAGGGGATCCCTGGATGGCTCAGTGGTTCAGCGCCTGCCTTCGGCCCAGGGCCCAATCCTGGAGACCCGGGATCGAGTCCTACGTCAGGCTCCCTGCATGGAGCCTGTTTCTCCCTCTGCCTGTGTCTCGTCTCTGCCTCTCTCTCTCTCTCTCTCTCTCTCTCTCTCTCTCTCTCTATTTCTCCCTCTCTCTCATGTCTCTCATGAATAAATAAATTAAAAATCTTAAAAAAAAAAAAAGGCAACACTCCTTGAGGTGGGGGAGGAGGGTGTATTTCATTTATGATCTGCAAATTTCAAGAATAAGGACATTTAAGTCAGTTTTAACCCTTACAATTGTTTCCAAACATTTAAGATGGCTGGCTGGTGTGGAGAGAAACTATGGTGTGTTTCAGCGTCAGCCACCTTCACTGGCAGAATCGCTGAGTCATGTTTCTCCTGAGCTGCTCACAGTCGATGTTTTCTTTCAGTATTTCTTTTAGAAATAGTGTGATCCAGGGACGCCTGGGTGGTTCAGTGGTTGAGCATCTGCCTTCAGCTCAGTGTGTGATCCCGGGGTCTTGGGATCAAGTCCCGCATTGGGCTCTCTACAGACAGCCTGCTTCTCCCTCTGCCTATGTCTCTGTCTCTCTCTGTGTCTCTCATGAAAAAATCAATAAATAGTCTTTTTTTAATTCTAAAAAAAAAAAAAGGAAGAATGTGATTCATGTTGTTTGAAATCTAAAATAGAGTTCTTTCAGTGTAGTTTTTCTTCATTATTGTCATTGTGTTCTTAGCTTTTCCTCTATTAATTGGTAAAAGCAATTAATGCAGTTTTGCACAAATATTGTTTACATTCTGGTTATTCAATGTGTAATCTTTGCTGTTAGAAAAAAAATGATGAAAAGAAGGGGTTTGTACACTTTTGTAATGCAATAAATTCTTTTTAACTTGTGAACTGTTAATTTTCTGCTGAGACCATTGCAAATTTGAGCTTTGGCAGGAAGGGGGGATGATATCCATGTATCCTTTAATTTGTACAGAACACAAAACTTATTTTTCTCAACAAGTTATTTAATACATTTAGCATTTAATTAAACTTTCAGAGAAAGGTATTCCCTAAAACAACAATCTTAATGTTGAAATATATGTATTATTAAAAGATTGTTGTGTTATGTGGTGAATATTTTTCTTTAATTATGGGCATTAACTCAGAAATGTACAACTGTCCTTTTTTAACTTACCATTATTTCTAAATTCAGTGAATGGATTTTTCAACATTGTGCCTGTCAGTATGCCTACAGAAATCATCTAAAAGTGTCCAAATGAACCCAAATTGTCAGTCACAATTTTGATTATGCCTCTATTTTTTTCTTTCTTGGAAAAGTAGAGATGTTGCTTTGACAATTAAGCATAACAAACTGTATTGAAGGTTATCTTTCCATGAGCTATTTTAAACTATTTTAAATGTTTTAATTAGTTGCCACTTAAAATTATTTTATTAGGGGGCGGGGCAAAATGGCAGGAGAGTAGGGTCCCCAAATCACCTGTCCCCCAACTTACCTAGATAACTTTCAAATCATCCTGAAAACCTATTAATTCGGCCTGAGATTTAAAGAGAGAACAGCTGGAATGCTACAGAGAGAAGAGTTCATGCTTCTATCAAGGTAGGAAGGCGGAAAAATAAATAAATAAAAAAGCATCCAGTGGGGGAGGGGCCGTGAGGAGCCAGGCTAAGGGGGCAGTGAGAACCTCCAGGACAGGAAAGTCCAGGCCGGGAGAAGCAGAAACTTTACCAATCTTCCCGGAGGGAAAGAGGCTCGCAGGGAACTCGGGCAGGATCCCAGGAGGGGCAGTGGAGCCTCCAAGTTCCCGGGGTCACTAACAGAGGAGGGGTGCCTGGGGAGAGCGTGGAAAAGGGCTGGAGCACGCCCAGCGGGGCCTCCACTTGGAGAGGGCCACGCGTCCCCAGGAGCGCAATCCCAGCGGCACAGGCCCCAATCCCAGGGCACCAGGGGACACAGCCCAGGATCCTGTACTCCCCTTGGGACAGGCAGAGGCCAGGAGGACACAGGACAGTGAGAACGCTCCTGCTGCTGGGCGCCCCTAGCTGTGCAGATCAGAGCATCCAGGCCCCTGCAGATTGGAAGCTGCAGGAGTTACTGCAGGAGCTGCCTCTAGAGATGGAGAGCTGGCTGCTGCCACTGTTGTTGCTCCTCCCTGTGCCACCTTGTGCCTGGGATGAGCCGGGTCACCAGGGAACTGGGCCTCACATGATAATCAGCTCCCACTGAGCCATACACCTGGCAGGGGGCAGGGCATCTCCCCCAGGTGCACTCACCTGAGAATCAGCACAGCAGGCCCCTCCCCCCAGAGACCAGCTGGAAGGACAGGGGAAGAGCAAGTTCTTGGCTGAGCAGCGCTGGAAAGTTCCAGGGGAAGTCAAGGGATTTACAGTATATAGAATCAGAGGATACCCCTCCTTGTTTTGTTTTGTTTTGTTTTTGTTTTGTCTGTGTTTTTTGTTCTTTGTTTTCCCTTTTTTTTCTCTTTTTTTTCATTCCTCTTTCCAGTACAACTTATTTTCAGCCGCTCTGCACTGAGCAAAATGACTAGAAGGAAGAACTCACCACAAAAGAAAGAATCAGAAACAGTACTCTCTCCCACAGAGTTACAGAATATGGATTATAATTCTATGTCAGAAAGCCAATTCAGAATCACAATTATAAAGTTACTGGTGGCTCTGGAAAAAAAGCATAAAGGATTCAAGAGACTTCATGACTGCAGAATTTAGATCTAATCAGGCCGAAATTAAAAATCAATTAAATGAGATGCAATCCAAACTGGAGGTCCTAACGATGAGGGTTAACGAGGTAGAAGAATGAGTGAGTGACATAGAAGACAAGTTGATGGCAAGGAAGGAAGCTGAGGAAAAAAGAGAAAAATAATTAAAAGATTATGAGGAAAGGTTAAGGGAAATAAATGACAACCTCAGAAGGAAAAATCTACGTTTAATTGGGGTTCCAGAGGGCGCCAAAAGGGACAAAGGACCAGAAAGTATATTTGAATATATCATAGCTGAGAACTTCCTAACTTGAGGAGGGAAACAGGCATTCAGATTCAGGAGATAGAGAGATCCCCCTGCTAAAATCAATAAAAACTGTTCAACACCCCGACATTTAATAGTGAAACTTGCAAATTCCAAAGATAAAGAGAAGATCCTTAAAGCAACAAGAGACAAGAAATCCCTAACCTTTATGGGGAGAAGTATTAGGTTAACAGCAGACCTCTCCACAGAGACCTGGCAGGCCAGAAAGGGCTAGCAGGATATATTCAGGGTCCTAAATGAGAAGAACATGCAACCAAGAATACTTTATCCAGCAAGGCTCTCATTCAGAATGGAAGGAGAGGTAAAGAGCTTCCAAGACAGGCAGGAACTGAAAGAATATGTGACCTCCAAACCAGCTCTGCAAGAAATATTAAGGGGGACTCTGTAAAAGAAAGAGGAAGTCCAAGGAAACAATCCACAAAAATGGAGACTTAATAGGTATCATGATGACACTAAATTCATATCTTTCAATAGTAACTCTGAACATGAATGGGCTTAATGATCCCATCAAAAGGTGCAGGGTTTCAGACTGGATAAAAAAGCAAGACCCATCTATTTGCTGTCTACAAAGAGACTCATTTTAGACCTAAGGACACCTACGGCCTGAAAATAAAAGGTTAGAGAACATTTACCATTCAAATGGTCCTCAAAAGAAAGCAGGGGTAGCAATCCTCATATCAGATAAATTAAACTTTATCCCAAAGACTGTCGTAAGAGATGAAGAGGGACACTATATCATATTTAAAGGATCTATCCAACAAGAGGACCTAACAATCATGAATATTTATGCCCCTAATGTGGGAGCTGTCAAGTATATCAATCAATTAATAACCAAAGTTAAGACATACTTACATAATAATACACTAATACTGGGAGATTTTAACATGCCGCTTTCTGTAAATGACAGATCTTCTAAGCACAACATCTCCAAAGAAACAAGAGCTTTAAATGATACACTGGACCAGATGGATTTCACAAATATTTACAGAACTTTACATCCAAACGCAACTGAATACACATTCTTCTCAAGTGCACATGGAACTTTCTCCAGAATAGACCACATACTGGGTCACAAATTAGGTTTTAACCCATACCAAAAGATTGGGATTGTCCCCTGCATATTTTCAAATCATAATGCTTTGAAACTAGAACTCAATCACAAGAAGAAATTTGGAAGAAATTCAAACACGTGGAGGTTAAGGACCATCCTGCTAAAAGATGAAAGGATCAACCAGGAAATTAGAGAAGAATTAAAAAGATTCATGGAAACTAATGAGAATGAAGATACAACCGTTCAAAATCTTTGGGATACAGCAAAAGCAGTCCTGAGAGGGAAATACATCACAAAACAAGCTCCCTCAAAAAACTGGAAAGAACTCAAATACACAAGCTAACCTTGCACCTAAAGGAACTGGAGAAAGAACAGCAAATAAAACCTACACCCAGCATAAGAAGAGAGTTAATAAAGATTCAAGCAGAACTCAATGAAATAGAGAACAGAAGAACTGTGGAACAGATCAACAAAATCAGGAGTTGGTTCTTTGAAAGAATAATAAGATAGATAAACCATTAGCCAGACTTACTAAAAACAAAAGAGAAAAGACTCTGATAAAATCATGAATGAAAAAGGAGACATCACCACCAATACCAAGGAAATACAAACGACTTTAAAAACATGAGCAGCTATATGCCAATAAATTAGGTAATCTAGAAGAAATGGACGCATTTCTGGAAAACCACAAACTACCAAAACAGGAACAGGAAGAAATAAAAAATCTGAACAGGCTGATAACCAGGAAGGAAATTGAAGCAGTCATCAAAAACCTCCCAAGACACAAAAGTCCAGGGCCAGAAGGCTTCTCAGGGGAATTCTATCAAACGTTTATAGAAGAAACAATTCCTATTCTACTAAAGCTGTTCAGAAAGATAGAAAGAGATGGAATACTTCCAAACTCGTTCTATGAGGCCAGCATCACCTTAATTCCAAAACCAGACGAAGACCCCACCAAAAAGGAGAATTATAAACCAATATCCTTGATGAACACAGATGCAAAAATTCTCAACAAGATACTAGCCAATAGGATCCAACAATACATTAAGAAGATTATTCATCATGACCACGTGGGATTTATCCCCAGGATCCAAGGCTGGTTCAACACTCATAAAGCAATAATGTGATAGATCATATCAACAAGAAAAAAAAACAAGAACCATATGATCCTCTCAATAGATGCAGAGAAAGCATTTGACAAAATACAGCATCCATTCCTGATCAAAACTCTTCAGAGTGTAGGGATAGAGGGAGCATTCCTCAGCATCTTAAAAGCCATCTACAAAAAGCCCACAGCAAATATCATTCTCAATGGGGAAACACTGGGAGCCTTTCCCCTAAGATCAGGAACATGACAGGGATGTCGGCTCTCACCACTGCTATTCAACATAGTACTAGAAGTCCTAGCCTCAGCCATCAGGCAACAAAAAGAAATAAAAGGCATTCAAATTGGCAAAGAAGAAGTCAAACTCTCCCTCTTTGCAGATGACATGATACTGTACGTAGAAAATCCAAAAGACTCCACCTCAAGATTGCTAGAATTTATATAGCAATTCTGCAGTGTGGCAGGATACAAAATCAATGCCCAGAAATTAGTGGCATTTCTATACACTAACAAGGAGACTGAAGAAAGAGAAATTAAGGAGTCAATCCCATTTACTATTGCACCCAAAAGCATTAGATACCTAGGAATAAACCTAACCAAAGAGGTAAAGGATCTATACCCTAAAAACTATAGAACACTTCTGAAAGAAATTGAGGAAGACACAAAGAGATGGAAAAATATTCCATGCTCATGGATTGGAAGAATTAATATTGTGAAAATGTCAATGCTACCCAGGGCAATTTACACATTCAATGCAATCCCTATCAAAATACCATGGACTTTCTTCAGAGAGTTGGAACAAATCATCTAAAGATTTGTATGGAATCAGGAAAGACCCCGAATAGCCAGGGGAATTTTAAAAAAGAAAACCATATCTGGGGGCATCACAATGCCAGATTTCAGTTGTACTACAAAGCTGTGGTCATCAAGAGAGTGTGGTACTGGCACAAAAACAGACACATAGATCAATGGAACAGAACAGAGAACCCAGAAGTGGACCCTGAACTTTATGCTCAACTAATATACGATAAAGGAGGAAAGACGATCCACTGGAAGAAAGACAGTCTCTTCAATAAATGGTGCTGGGAAAATTGGACCTCCACATGCAGAAGAATGAAACTAGACCACTGTCTTTCACCATACACAAAGATAAACTCAAAATGGATGAAAGATCTAAATGTGAGACAAGATTCCATCAAAATCCCAGAGGAGAACACAGGCAACACCCTTTTTGAACTCGGCCACAGCAAGATACATCTATGAAGGCAAGGGAAACAAAAGCAAAAATGAATTATTGGGACTTCATCAAGATAAAAAGCTTCTGCACAGCAAAAGAAACAGTCAACAAAACTAAAAGACAACCTACAGAATGGGAGAAGATATTTGCAAATAACATATCAGATAAAAGGGCTAGTATCCAGAGACCTATAAAGAACTTGATTAAAGACTGCAACAGCAAAGAAACAAACAATCCAATCATAGAAATGGGCAAAAGACATGAACAGAAATTTCACAGAGGAAGACACAGACATGGCCAACAAACACATGAGAAAATGCTCCACATCACTTGTCATCAGGGAAATACAAATCAAAACCACAATGAGATACCACCTCACACCAGTGAGAATGGGGAAAATTAACAAGGCAGGAAACAACAAATGTTGGAGAGGATGTGGAGAAAGGAGAACCTTCTTGCACTGTTGGTGGGAAGGTGAACTGGTGCAGCCACTCTGGAAAACTGTGTGGAGGTTCCTCAAAGAGTTAAAAATAAACCTGCCCTATGACCCAGCAATTGCACCTCTGGGGATTTATCCCAAAGATACAGATGCAGTGAAACGCGGGACACCTGCACCCCAATGTTTCTAGCAGCCATGTCCACAATAGCCAAACTGTGGAAGGAGCCTCGGTGTCCATCGAAAGATGAATGGATAAAGAAGATGTGGTCTATGTATACAATGGAATATTCCTCAGCCATTAGAAACGACAAATACCCACCATTTGCTTCAACGTGGATGGAACTGGAGGGTATTATGCTGAGTGAAATAAGTCAATCGGAGAAGGACAAACAGTGTATGGTCTCATTCATTTGGGGAATATGAAAAATAGTGAAAGGGAATATAAGGGAAAGGAGAAGAAATGAGTGAGAAATATCAGTGAGAAGGAGACAGAACATAGAGACATCTAACTCTGGGAAAGGAACAAGGGGGGTGGAAGGGAGGTGGGTGGGGGTGGGGGTGACTGGGTGACAGGCACTAAGGGGGATACTTGATGGGATGAGCACTAGGTGATATGCTACATGTTGTAAAATTGAACTCCAATTAAAAAAAAAGGTAAAAAAAACTATTTTATTATACCATCAATAGCTGATTAAAAAGAACCAAATACTTCTATTAAAAAAATAAATAATAATAATAATAAGGCAAATACTCAGCTACATATTATTAAAAGTAGCTATTAAGTTAAATTTATTAAGTTGTTTATTAAATTAAAATAGCTATTAAAGTAGCTATTCAGAACTACTCATCCCTCAAAAGTTATAATTTTACTATAGAATTCAGTAAACCAACCAGTATACATAACAGTAAAAGATTGTTAGAGTCTTTTCAGAAGGAAAAATAAGAACAGATGATGCAAGTTCATATGTTGGAGCAAGACAAGGGAGTAAGCAGGAGGGGAGAGCATATAATCCTAAAATATACATGTAGAAGAAGGTACTAAGATTTTTTTCTAATTATCCCCCTGTTTAAAAAATAAAAGTTCCACTTACACTTAAGCCTGAAGATTTCAGTGAGAATGGGGAAGATTTCAATTTTTTTAACTGCAGTTAAGATTAATAGAATTTTATAGAACAGAAACTAGTTATATATGAACATCTATGGAAACATGCTGAGAGCATGGTACCTCTAACCCAGCACATTGATGGCCAAATGCACTTCAAACTAATTCTGGTTCAATTTCCTAGAAAAATGGCACCATCTGCTGGTTGGGCAAAGGCAGAAGTCATTGACCTGACCTGTTCAGTGAAATCCATTCCATACTGCAAAACTTTCAGGATTCATCTCTGGGAAGTGATGAATGGATACGTTCTATGGATGTTTATCACTTGGGCAGAGGAGACAGAGAGGCTCTTTCATGTCAATGCCTTAAAATGTTATGAGCTGCTCTGAATGCTTCTTCTTGCTTTTTTAGCAAAGAGTGGCAATATTAACCAAGCTGTCAAGGGTAACATGGCCAGAGTAGACTACTCTTTTCCAACTCACCACTGCACGCCCCCCATCATTTATTGAACAAAGTTCTAATAACTCTGTTTTCAGATTTGCTTTGCTCTTATAGAAACATTCAATTATTTGGTGATAAGTTCAACAGAACGATATATTTGTTATGTCCTCAAGGAGGAGACAACCAACATTTCAAATCTTCAAATCTTCAAGTGGCCTCAATATAGCCACAGATTTAAGAGGGTGATGTGCCCAGAACAGACACAGACACTCTGGACAAATGAAGATGTGTATATTCCTCTCTGGTTTCTTAACCTGGTGGGTGATATGAAACCCAAGAAGTTAAAACTGTCTCCTTTTTTTTTTTTTTTTCATCCTTTCTCTTAAACCCTATACCGGTTCTCTCCTGACTTACTCTGAGTGGCAACATGGTCCCCTAAGAAAGAAATCACTTCAACTCTGTTATGGGTTAAATTGTGTCCTCCAAAATTCTTATCTTGTAGTCCTACCCCTAGAATCTCCGACTGACTATATTTGGAGATAGGGTCTTTAAAGAGGTAATTAAGGTAAAATGAGATCATTAGGTTAGGTCTCAATCTAATGTGACTCATGTCCTTAAAAGAAGAGCAAGTTAGGACATACTTGCAGAGAACAAAGACCGTGTGAAGACAGAGATGGAAGAGGGTCACCTGCAAGCCAACAATGGTCATGCAAACACAGAGAAACCCCCTTCCTTATTCAAGTAGCTGGTTAGAGATTTAAGTCATTCAACCGAGACTGCGGGGGGGGGGTGTCTCTATTTCAATCTCTTTTCTGATGACCTAGTTTGCCTGAGAACTTTCATATTCCTTTAATACAAATTCATCCCACCTTTGACACCTGGCCACAGTGGAATCAAGTTCATGTCTCTCTTTCAGTTCCCTTGGTTTCTGGAGAATCCATTTGTGCTTCTGTCCAGGTGTTTATATCTATCATCTCTGCCACAGATGGAAATTGTCTCCTCTTGTCCTTTTTCCCATTAATCTAATCTGTATAATTATTTTATATAACACAGAGACCAACATCAGCCACCCCTGAACACACACACACACACACACACACACACGACCATACCCAGCTCACTCCATTACCTTCTGAACTCACAGGAGCCTCAGGGGTTTCTCCCCCCTTCCCCTCCCTACATCTAGGTACTCTGCTTCAGTAAACTCAGTGAACTCTCAGAGTAATGCATATCTAAATTTTAAAAATAAGAGAATAAAGAGGCACAGAAGCAAAATGACTTACCCAAGGCCACACAATAAATGGATGAACCAGAATTTGAACCCAGGCATAACTCCAGAGTTTGTGTGCTTAATAGCTATATTTTATTACTAACAATGATTAATGTTTCTTGAGGATGTACTCTGCACCAGATGTTGTCCTAAGCAGAACCTAGCTACCACTCTGGGAGATAAGTATTAGTATGAGCTCCATTTTTCAGTTGAGAAAACTGGATGTGTTACATACAGTCTTTGCACCTTATCTAGTTAATCATTCACTTGATTGGCTATGTGATAGAGGGAACTTTTTGCTTTGTCTTCATTTTCTAAAACTTATTTTTTAAATACTTGCTTGTATCTACAATAATATTCACTTTTTTGGATGTAGTGTCCTGTTGACAAGTGCACAGAGGCATGTACTCACCACCACAATCAAGATACAGAATAGTTCCGTCACCCCTAAAATTCCCTTCTGTTGCCCATTACTAATCAAACATGTCCCAGTCCCATCCTCTGGCAACCCGAGATCTGATTTCTGGCCTTGTAATTTGTCTTAAAACAACCCGGGCCTGGCTGTTTCTATATCACCCCCTTCTCTGCACTGTAATGTGATTATGTTTATAAGCTTCAAAATATTGAACTACTGTGAACATTTGGAATAAATGTCTTTGGTCATGGTGGATTTTCTCCTAGTACACTGTTGGAATCCATTTCCTGGTATTTTATTAAGATTTTTCATCAACAGTTATAAGTGAGGTTAGTGTGTGGTTTCCTTTCTTGTGCTATCCTGGTCAGGTATTAGATCAGTGTCATACTGGCCTAATAAAATAACAGGATGCTTCCTTTTCCCCTGTGGCACATACCAGTTAAAATAACATCAGAATCGGGGCATCTAGATAGCTCAATGGGTTGAGTGTCAGACCCTTGATTTCAGCTCAGGTTGTGATCTCAGGGTTGTGAGATCGAACTCTGCATCAGGCTTTGACCTCACCACAGAGTTTGCCTGAGATTCTCTCCCTCTACTCCTCCTCTGCTCAAGCTCTCTTATATACTCACTCTCTCTCTAAAATGAATGAATAAAATATTTTTTAAAAAAATAACATCTGATTCATCTTTTCCAGAGAGGCTTGTCAGGTACCTTTTTGACAAGTAAAACAGGTTTTCTGACACAAGATGCAGACACAGTTCACCTCTGCCCCCACACAGGGCTTCCTCCATTTCTACCACTCACTTTATTTTCCTCACTGACCTTATCCCTTCCTTCTGCTCCTCCCCAGTGTCTTGCCTTTTCAGTACTCCCCTCCTTTCACCTGAAAAATGCCAGTTATAGCATATTTAATTTTCTTATTTGCATATGTTACATTATTGAGTTCATTTTCACCAGATTAATTTTTTCTTTTCTTTCCTTTTCTTTTCCTTTTTAATTTTTTTAGAGGGGGGGCAGGGGGAGGGGAAGAGGGAAAGGGAGCAAGACAATCTCAAGTAGGCTCCATGGCCAGCATGGAGCCCAACGTGGAGCTCAATTTCATGACCCTGATATCATGACTTGCGCCAAAACCAAGAATTGGACACTTAGCCAACAGAGCCACCCAGGTGCCCCCAAATTAATTATTTCAAAACAATATTTCTTAGTGAGAGAAAGGTAGCCACAGGGTATGAAAGCCTACAGGGTATTTCCCAGCATGCCACGGCCAACCTAATTCCACTCTCTGGTTTTTGTTCCATATTATGAAGAGAGGAGCTGGGAGCAAATATAAGACTATAAAGATTTTGTGCAACAGCAGTTATGTTCATAGAAGCAAGAGTGAATGGGGAACAGAAATAATTCTGTGACTGAAAGTGCAAGGGTGGTAGATGCAGGAAATCTCATGGTGTGAAATGTCTATTTAACTGAGTTTGTACAGATCTGGCCTCAAAGTGAAGTCAGCCGCTTTTAAAACCTCAAGACTATTTTCTGATAATGGTATGTTATAAAGTATTTCATTTTTGACAGTTCTATCAACTGTATTTAGGATGACTGAATCTCACTTTGTTTTTGCCTTGAAAAGTAAACTGTGAAGGGGCCCCTTTAACATTTTGGTTTGTTGTTTGTTTTGTTTTGTTTTGTTTTGTTTTACAATTTTTCTCTAGGGTAATAAGCACTAAAAGGTTAATTTAAATAAATTTTGAATGTGAATCTATTATATTTGCTTTTAAGACCACACAGAGATTTAATTTATACTCCTCTTGTATTAAAAAAAAAAGATGGCTATAATGTCAGAGAAATAAATTTGAATAATGATATTGGGAGTCATAACTCACTTTAAAAGTTGGTCCACAACAGGATTTGCTGTGATCTGGAAAAGTGTGGGCTGGCAGCTGTGCCGAGGAGGATGGTGTGTATCAACAGCATCGACTTCATGATGCTAGCCAAGCTCTGCCATTCATTTGTTGACTCCTGCTCCCTCTGCTGGCTCCACAGCTCAGTGACCATCCCAGAGCAACCTATGTGTCAGGCCCAGAATGGGCCTCAGGAAATGGCAAAGACCATCACTAGTCAGTCAAAGACAAATACCATATGATTTCCCTAATAGGTGGAATTTAAGAAACAAAACAGAGGAACGTAGAAAAATAAGATAGATCAAATCAGAGAGGGAGATAAACTATATGAGACTCTAGGGAACAAAATGAGGGTTGCTGGTAGAGAGGGGGTTGGGGATGAGGTAACTGGATGACGGGCATTAAGGAGGGCACGTGATATGATGAGCACTGGGTGTTACATGCAATTGATGAATCACTGAACTCTATCTCTGAAACTAATAATACAGTCTATGTTAATTAATTTTTTTTTTTTAAAAAAAGACTAGTACAAATAGGGAAGCTGAGTCCTACTGGGTGATAGATCTTATTCAAATTCACAAAGTCAGTGACCAGGCCAGTGCTGTGACCACAGGCTGTCCACTATGCCACACAACCCTCACAAATGCAAAATATTCATAGCTGTTCAAACATTCTAACACTTAATGATCTTCTTAACCTACAAGTTGATCTATGTCAAAAAATAAAATATATTTCAAGGTGCATATATTATTAATTTATAATCTATGCATAATGGTTGACATTTTAGCAGAATTAACATAAATGTTTTTTTAAAAAAAGTTTTTACTACTGGTATTAGTGATATATATAACAAAAGTAATGACTCTCCGAAACAGTATGCTGAGCAAAACAAGCCAGACAGAAGATAGTTCATTCACAAGATTCTGTTTATATGAAAGTTTGGTTGCCTGAAGCAGGAGAAACTTCAGTTGGCCATAAGAAAACCATTTGGGGTGATGGAAATATTTTATATCTTGATTGTAGCATTTGTTACACAGTCACACATGTTTGTTAAAACTCATTGAATTCTACATATCAAATGAATGCACTTTTTATTATAAATTATATGTCAATAAAGCTGATTTACAAGAAAATTCTAGGGGCACCTGGGTGGCTCAGTTGGTTAAGCATCAGACTCTTATTTTGGCTCAGATCATTTATTCCAGGTCATGAGATCAAGACCTATGTCAGGCTCCACCCTGAGTGTAGAGCCTGCTTGAAGATTCTCTCTTCCTCTCACTCTGCCCCTGTGCATACCCTCTCTAAAAAAAAAAAATTCTGTGCTAGTTAAATCATAAAATTTAATCTGTTCTTTCAATCTGAATACACTTGGACTCATTAAAATAAAGCAGAATAACAGATGCCATCTTCATTATTTAGCCACAAACTTTTCCTTTAAAGAACAAAAATCTAGATCCAAAAGGCAGGGTTAGAGAGAGGAATCATTGTCTCTACATGTTCCGGTAGAAGAGAATCAGGTGCCAAAGACATAACATTGACAGGAGAAATAAAATTATGACACGAATAGAGCACTGGATGAGAAAGTCTTCCCCGTCCCAACCTCTCCTATCTTGTGGCACTTTTTCATGCATGAGTCAAAGGCCTGCATGCATGTGGCAGAAGCAAAAGTAAGACAAAGAGAATGCAATGGAGTGCCTAGATCCTCAGGGAGGCATGTGCTCTAGGGTAGATATTCAGCTGGTGGATGGTACTGATTCAAAGCTTCTTCTCCACTGCAGATGACCTGGAGGAGCCATTCTCTTTCTTGTGTAATAGCACCTACATTGCTGAGTGACCCTGTTTTCATCTGCCACTCTTCAGAAGCACCCTACCATGATTATTACTTTATGGTACCAGGTATTATGCATGTGAATTAGGAGTTAGATGGAAAAACCTATCCTGAATTCTGTGATCAAATTAGCTTGTAAAAAAGTTAACTAAATAAGTGTTTCCTGTTATATCTATCTCTCCAAGAGAGATATATTTTGTGTTTTATATTTTATTTGACCTCTATGTCATTGTTGGGAGACATTACTTTGGGCATGATGCAATCCAGAGAACACTAGGTCGTCTGGGACAGTTAAGAATGTGGCAGTAGCACAGAGAGTAAACTCATAAGTTGGTAAATAAAGAATAACACATGCTATGCTTTCAGCACAGATACAGTCTTTATCTTATTTAATGCTCATATCAACCCTATTGTAGAGGTATTATTATTTACCCCCATTTTATAGTTGGAGAAACTAAGGCAGAAAGAAATTTAGCAGCTTGACCAAAGTTCTAGAATTAGTAAAGGTCAAGGCAGAAAGCAAACCCAGGCTGTCTGGACCCAAAGCTCATGCTTTTAATCATGTTACAGTGCCTCTTGGCAGAAGAAATAGGTGAGCACTTTAGACATTCACTACTCAAAGTGTGGCCCAAGGTTCAGCAGCATCACCCTCAGCTGGGAGCTTGTCAAGCCTATCCAGCCACAGGCCCCACCCCAGACCTACTAAATTAGAACTGGCATCTTAACAAGATCTTCAGGTGATTCATCAAAATGTAATAACCACTGCTCTAAACAAGAAAGGCTTAAGTATTTCTTGTTTTGGTTTTGTTTTAGTCCCAGACTCCATGGGTCCTGAGCATACTGTGCATAGGATTTCAAAGAGCTCATGGATTCACGCTTACAAAATCCTGCCATACAGGGTTTGAAGATGCTGGAACCAGTCCTTTATGACTTCCGTGCATTACTGCATTTAATCCTTCTAAGCCCAATATTGACAACAGAAATTTGAAGAGGTTAACTTGCCTTAGTCATAGCTAGGAAGTGGTGATGCCAGGGTCAAATCTGAACATTCTGCTGCCAGGGCCAAGCTATCACACTTAGCTGCCTAGGGGTAACTCAGTCCCACAGATCTGGGACATCCCAACAGAATTTGCCCTCTCTGTGACAAGTTCATCTTCAACTAGAGTACAGTTCTGAAAGAAGCACTGATAAAGTGAGGAGGAAAAGGACCTAGAAGGAAGTTGGCTAGATGGATCCTAGCAATCCATGGATGGTGGATGTCCACCCAGATCACCCAACATATCTTCCTGACATATTTCCAAACTGCAGAGCCTCAGGTGACATGCTGATCCATGATTTGTGCCTACTGCACTATTATACTCTAAGCCAGATTGACAGATTCGGTATCATGAGCCGAATGGCAGTAGCCACTTGGTGTTCAACATTGAAAAGGAGCCAGTTGAAGATTGGTTTGATTAGTGATCAATTATAGAAAACCATGATTGATCAGCAATGTCTGTCCCCCAAGAGCACAGGATAACATAGCAATAGGAATGCCAGCGTCACTTATTAGCCACCTGGTACATTTAATCACTGTGTAACCCTCCTAGATTTTCATCCCTTTATTTAACAACCCTGCACTAAGTGTGAATTCTGTACACACACCGGAAATATTTTTATCCATCCTAATAGAATAAGGTACTTAACATGTCTGATGGAATAGAGAATTATTTAAAATATAGATAGATAGACACCTTAGATACTTTATTTTCAATTAAAATACTTAAATATATATTAGCTAATATTGGTATTACCAAACTACCAAACCAATATTGGTAATACCAAAATTGGTATTAACCAATTTTGGATGTAGGGCTGTCTTTTTTGCTTCTGGGTCCACTTTTTGGAGCTTTCCATGGATTTTTTTTTCTTCATACTGCACTATCATTTAAAGATTGGCCCAAAGCAATCAGAAGATTTTTCACTGATTTTTTCCCCCATTATAACTGGCTTCCTCTCACATAGTCCAAAAGTTAAATTTTTATGGAAGATTCACCTCTATAGTCTTTCCAATCATTTGACTTAGTTTTCAGAGTAATAACTCTTTTCTCTCCCCCTTAAAGGTTACCAAACCACATAATATTCATTAAATTATATAATTTATGTAGCAAGTGCAATTGGTACAGAGAGATTTGGGAAGAAGCACAACTGATTACTGGACACAACACTACTCAACTAGATATAGGGAGTACCATCAATATGCTTTACAGAGAACTGGAGAGCATTAGTTACTCTGATGAGTAACTACTCTGATGAGTCAAGCCAGTGATGGCCAGTTAGAAGAGTCTCCATTATGCTACCCTGAGACCTCCCTAGTGGCATTCAATTAAACAGAACTCTCTACTAACCAGAATTTCCAACATACGATTTCTTTTTTTTTTTTTAAGATTTTATTTATTCATTCATGAGAGACACAGAGAGAGAAAGGCAGAGACACAGGCAGAGGGAGAAGGAGGCTCCATGCAGGGAGCCCAAAGTGGGACTCAATCCTGGGACTCCAGGATCACGCCCTGGGCTGAAGGCAGGTGCTAAACCGCTGAGCCACCCAAGGGATCTCCAACCACTGAGAGCCACCCAGGGATCCCCCAACAGATGATTTCTGTAATGATGGTCATAAGTCGTTAAAGATCCTGATGTACCTTTGAGGAGTGTCTGGGTGGCTCAGTTGGTTGAGCAAATGACTCTTGGATTCAGCTCAGGTCATGATCTCATAGGTGGTGGGATCAAACCCTGTGTCAGTCTCCATGCTCAATGGGGAGTCTGCTGGGAGATTCTCTCCCTCTGTGCCCCCTACTTGCACTTTCTCTCAAATAAAAAAATCTCTTTAAAAAAATATCCTGATGTAATTTTGAATTATAAAATAAAGGAAGACAAAAGATTAAACTATGTTTAGGAACTCCTTGTTGATATCTTCACTTTTTTTGGTCTTTTGACATTAGTTTGTGCTATCCTGTAATTTAGGAATCCTTGTAATCCAGCTTTAATCATTTATGGAACAAAGAAAGGTTAAAAATACACATAAAACACGTTTATTATCTCTATACTGTTTAAATAATTTTATTGCATTCACTATCCTGAAGAAAGAACTTCTCTTGGCCTCTATTAACAGAAACCAAAAATAATAGTGGATAGTCTAGGGTTGAAATGGCCACTCCATGGTCATCTGGAGCTCAGGCTCTTTCTTTCTGCTTCAATAACTTAATTGCAATTTCCATCCTCAGGTTTGCCTCAAGGTCCCAAGATGGCTGCTGCAACTCTACATAGCATTCTGGGTAGATGAAAAGAAAATGAAGGAATTGGCACCAAAGGCAGTGCTTTCTAGGCAACTCTGCACCTTCAGAAAATTGTCTTTGGAAAGTGCCACTACTAACCTCTGCAAAGTTATTATTTGTGTCTTTATCTACCTATGAATAAAATATCATTAACAGCTAGGCACGTGGCCAGATCCAACAATTCTGAGTTCTCTCACTGAAGAAGAAAGAAAGAATAGATATTGAATAGACAATCAACAGTGCTTCCCATAAAATATAGTCCTCACAGGACATTCTTAAAACTTGATTATTTGATAAACAACTTATTTCCTGATTGTCTAGAGAAGAGGGAATTTATATTGTCGTGCATTTATTGATTTCCTGTTTTAGAAAAGTTGCTACAAGCACATTTTAAGCGCCATGTAGAATATTTGTTTTATTCACTCTATATCCATTTCTATCCACACACTATGCAGGACATTAGTCTCGGGTGCCATCTCCAGTTCATGTGGATGCTGCTGTCATGAACAGAATTCCACTTCTACAAAGTACATATTGTACACACTAAATTCTGCAGTTGTGAACTTTGAGAAGCTTTTAGAAGTCAAGCTTATTTCACCAACTTTTGCCAATCATTTGCATCTGAGAGCACTAAATGGTCTAGGGCAGGTAGCAAAAAGCAGCCAACTGGACTACCCAGGGTAGTCTACCTCCATTTTCTCTTTTCTAATCTTTAAAGAAGCCAATATTTATTATAAGGTTGCACTAAAGTCTCTCTTCTTCAGTCCAATCCAATATTTGTTACAGTGTTTCTTAGACTCATTTGGAAACACACTTCACTGAACATAAGCCCTGACTTTGTTAGAGGGTGAACCTGTCCCTAAAGGAGGTTTGACCTAGCAAGACAAATGAGGGGTACAACATTGATCAAGGTATAAAAGAAAGGCCTGGAGAAAGTTTAGAGGAATGTCTATGGTTTCCTTAATTCTGCTAGGTTAATACCTGAATAAGCCCCAACCCACCAGCACATTCCTTTCCTGTAGCTAGCCCAGACACCCCAATTAGTTTTTGCCTTCATGAGAAAGACACTGGATTGTCTCACTCTCTATTTCTGGGTGTCAAAGTGCAATTCATCAACTATCTCCAACCATAATCCTTTAGGGTAGGTTTATTCAATTCTTTCCTCTACTTTCCTCATCTCTAATGCTTGCTTCTCTCAGATGTCCAATTGCCTGGCATTGTTACTAATGACAAACCCTTAATAGAACCAGTTGAGATCATTTTAGCTTTTGTTGGACACCTTTTGCACCATGGCTCATGCTCCCAGATTTATAGCCTGATGGATACAGAAACCTACAAGAGACCCAATCTAGCATTACTCTTTCAGTACTACTTCCATATTAGGTAAAGTGTCTATACTTCCCCCAACTCCACCCAAAGTCCAAAACTCCAAACTTCCAATGGTGGGGAAATTCCCTTTATCTTACATATCTGGTTATGGGAATTGCACCCTCCCAATATATAAGCAAACTGCCTAAGATCATGCATTGTAATTCCCAATGAATATAGTAGGGCAAGAATTCTGGGTTACTCATACACAAATAAATAAAAATGAAGTATAAACTAAAAACATATCTGTATGAGGAAGACAATACAATAGGTATATTCTGGCAGTAAGAATGCCCAGCAAAACACATATAATTTGTTTTTCCACCTAAAATACACTCTTTCTATACAGTAATCCATTTGAGCTTCTCACCCGCCCTGGGATGTACACCAATAGTGAAATATTTTTATCCTCCTTTTAAACATCAGAAAACAAAGTCTTAGAAAGATTAAATAATGAGGTGCCTGGGTAGTTCAGTCTGCTAAGCATCTGCCTTTGATTTCAGGGTCCTGGGATCAAGCCCCACATAAGGCTCCCTGCTTCTCCCTCTGCCCCTGTCCCCCACATGTGCTCTCTTTTTCTCTCAAATAAATAGGTATCTATAAAAAATGATTAAATAACTTTCTCAAAATCTCTCAGAAAGAACAACAGAACCTTAACTGAAACCCAGATCTCTGTCCAGAACTACTGTGCCTTCTACTACATTATCTGCTCACAGTATTGCTTATAATGTTCAGCTGATGGTGGGGTAGCCCTGAGGAAAAAATTGTATTATTTTTTTACTTTACTATTTTTAAGATTTATTTATTTGCTTCAGGGAGAGAGAGTATAAAGCAGACTCTGCACTTATTATGGAGCTCAACCCCACAACCCAAGATCATGACCTGAGCCAAAACCAAGTCAGATGCTTGACTGAGCCACTCACATGCCCCTCTTAGTTTTTTTTTAAAGATGAATAGAGGATTTTAATTTTTTAAGTTTTTACTTAAATTCCAATTGGTTAACGTACAGCTTAATATCAGTTTCAGGTATACTGTATAGTGATTCAACATTTACATACAACACCTGGTGCTCATCACAACAAGCACACTCCTTAATCCCCATCACCTATTTAACCCATACCCAAACCATCTTCCCTAAAATTATTTTTTTTAAATAGGCTCCATGTCCAATGTGAACAAACAACCCCAAGTTCAAGAGTTGCATGCTCTACCAACTGAGCCACCCAAGTGCCCCTGAAAAATTTTAATCACCACATTTTTCAGTATCCAAAAACTATTACATGAGTTTACATGTCCTCCTTAAGTTACTGAACTAAATTACTCCTTTATATCTTTGGTACTTTTCTCAGTGAAAATTGGAGTTATCCCCTTTCTTTGAATCTGGGCTGACTTGGGTGACTTGCCTAACCAACATAATACCGCAGAAGTAATGTTCTGGGATCTCTGAGGTAGGTCGTAAGAAGAATTTCAACTTCTGTTAAGGCTTCTTAGAACTCACTGTTAGAAACCTGCCACCATACTGTGTTGAAGCTGAAACCACCTTGTGAAGAGACCCATAAGGAGAGGAACTAAGGCTCCAAAAGACAGCCCTAGCTGAGCTCCTAGCCAGAAGCCAGCACCAGCTTGCCAGCCATGTGAATGAGCCTTCTTAGAAAAGGACCACACAGTCCTTAGCAGGCCAGATGAGCTGTCCTCATGGAGCTTTGCCCAATTTACAGATGTGTGGACTATGCAAATGATTATTATTATTTTAAGCCACCCAGTTTTGGGGTGGTTTATCTTATAGCACATAACTAGAACCTATCTTTCTGAAACTGTCATGCCTAAAAACCACAGTAGAAAGGAATGTGGGGCACCTGGCTGGCTCAGTTGGTAGAGAATGCAACTCTTGATCTCAGGTCATGAGTTCAATCTCCACTTTAGTCATAGAGCTTACTTTCAAAAAAATGTGGTGGTATACATCAAACTGGTTATGTACTGTATTTTCATCTTTATTTCACTTAGGTATTCTATTTTATAGAAGAAAAAGCAAATGAAGAGACTATGCTCTGATTTGCAAGAGCAAAAAAAAGGCAATTAGACAAATTGCTTTAAAATGCCTTCAACCCTAAATAATAAAAATCTTATTATAAATATGTTAGTATTTGGTTCAAAACTCTGTGGAAAGAATTAGGCCCTCAAGCTTTTACAGTTCCATGAAGGCCTTCTAAATATAGGAAAGGAAAACTGAAATTTATGTCAGTTTGTTAATGGCATCACTTAAAACTATAACAGTTAATTAACTAATTAACAACTTAATTAACTCAGCACTTAATTTACTTACTTGAGTTCACTTAAATTCCCTGGATGTAATTTAATGAACTTTCAGTGTAATTCCTGACTAAACATGTAAATTGTGTGATGTATATTTCTTCGATTTAAAATTTATTTCTTGAAATTAAATGATTTAAGGCAGAACACTAAGCCTAGATGAGAGTTTTCATTTTTTCTTCAATAGGAAGTATCTCTGAATTTCTGGCATGTAGCAATTTTCCCATTCCACCTTTATCCTTTCAAAGAGAAAATCATGTCTGGGTTTGCTTGTTTAAATGCATCAACATGGGGCACCTGGATGGCTCAATGGTTGAGCATCTGCCTTTGACTTGGGACATGATCCCAGGACTGGGATCGAGTCCCATATCAGGCTCATTGCAGGGAGCCTGCTTCTGTCTGTGTGTCTCTCATGAATAAATAAATAAAATCTTTTTTTAAAAAATTAAAAATAAATGCATCAGTGTAAGATTTCAAAAGCATCAAGCCAATGGGGACAAATTTCATCACAGTTCATCAATAATTAATTATCCTATATTCTTAAAGAATGGATTCTGAGACCAACAATGGTCAAAAAGTGTAGGAGAAAATCTTGTTATAAAATATTGCCTATTCCATGGATCCACTTATCTAACGAACATGTTTACTTAGCAATTATATATAGTCATGCTATTCAGTGTGTCGCCTATGGACTTAGCCAGCCTAAGTTGGAAAAACTCAGCTTTTCTCCTGTGTGTCTTCTTTACTCTGACACAACTACCACATTCATAATACTTCTGACACCAGAAGTGTGTGCATTTTTCCCCACCAAGGAATGCTCTGTGACACCAGCTAGGTGTCCTACAATTTAACTCACTTCAGACACTCTACTTAGAGTTGGCATCAGATTCCACAGAAGAGCTCAGTCCCACAAGTCTGCCCTCCACTTTGTGTCCCATCATTACCTGTGCTTCTGACCTATAAGTTATAAACCCAAGGTTCCTGCAACCCCCTCCTTGGATTTGATTAATTTGCTAGATTGACTCACAGAACTCAGGGAAACACTTGCTGGGGTTTACCAGTTTATCCTTTTTTAGAGGGTATGATAAAAGATACAGGTGAACATCCAGATGAAGAAGATGATCCAGTGCAAGGTCTGGGCCTGAGTGCAGGAACTTCTGTCCTGTTGGAGCTGGGGTATGTCACACTTCCAGTAGGTGGATGTGTTCACTAACCTGAAAGTGCCCCCCAAATCCCTACACTTCTGGGATTTTTATGGAGACTTCATCATGTAGGTATGATTGATCATTAACTCCATTTCCAGCTCCTGTACCCTCTCTGGAGAGTAGGGGGAAGGGGATGAAGATTCCAAGTTTCTAATCCTGGCTGAGTCTTTCAGTAACCAGCCCCCATCCAGGAGCCATCAAGGGGCCCATCCAGAGTCACCCCATTCAAACTAAAGACACTCCTGGAGCACCTGGGTGACTCAATCTCTGATGCATCTGATTCTTGGTTTCGGCTCAGGTTGTGATCTCAGGGGCAAGATCAAGCCCTGGGTCAGGCTCCAAGCTCATCAGAGAGTCTGCTTGAGATTCCGTCTCTCACTCTGCCCCTCCCTTGCTCACTTTCTCTCTCTCTCTCTCTCTCCTTCTCTATCTCTCTCACAAATAAATAAATAAATCTTTAAAAAGACACTTCTGTCTCCCAGGAAATTATAAGGGTTTTAGGAACCCTGTGTCAGAGAAACAAGATCAAAGACCAAATATTAGAACAAAAGATGCTTCTCATGTTCTTATCATTAGGAAATTACATGTGTTTAAGGAACTCTGTGCCAGAACCTGGGGGCAGACACCAATACACACATTTTATATTATCTCATGGTCCATGCACTTACTAGTGGGAGATAAGAGAAGTACAGAAATTGAGTGTTTAAATACACTTATACCACTTCGAGAGAATAATTATATGTCTATTGACCGTAATAATGATATATCTAGGCTTGTATTTTGTAAGTCTGGTTTTTATTTCACTTTTATAGTAATTCATTTTTATGATATTTTACAAACATCCTAGTCTACAACAGATTGCAATTTTTCCTTTTTTAATTTAAATTTTAGGTAGTTAACATACAGTGCAATATTGGTTTCTGGAGTAGAATTCAGTAATTCATCACTTACATGCAACATCCAGTGCTCATCATCGCAAGTGATGATTAAGCTCCTTAATCCCCATCACCCAGAGGGGGAGGGGCAAGATGGCGGAAGAGCAGGGTCCCCAAATCACCTGTCCCCACCAAATTACCTAGATAACCTTCAAACCATCCTGAAAATTTACGAATTCGGCCTGAGATGTAAAGAGAGACCAGCTGGAACGCTACAGTGAGAAGAGTCCGCGCTTCTATCAAGGTAGGAAGACGGGGAAAAAGAAATAAAGGAACAAAAGGCCTCCGAGGGGGAGGGGCCCCGCGAGGAGCCGGGCTGAGGCCGGGGCGAGTGTCCCCAGGACAGGAGAGCCCCGTCCCGGAGGAGCAGGAGCTGCACCAACCTTCCCGGGCGGAAAGGGGCTCGCAGGGAGTTGGAGCAGGACCCAGGAGGGCGGGGATGCCCTCGGGCTCCCGGGGACACTAACAGACACCTGCGCCCCGGGAGAGTGCGCCGAGCTCCCTAAGGGCTGCAGCGCGCACGGCGGGACCCGGAGCAGCTCGGAGGGGCTCGGGCGGCGGCTCCGCGGAGGGGGCTGCGGGGCGGGAGCGCGAATCCAACAGCGCAGGCCCCGGAGCACAGGGCGCCGGGACACAGCCCAGGATCCGGCCTCCCCCGGGACAGGCAGAGGCCGGGAGGGCCCAGGACAGCGAGGACGCTCCTGCCCCGAGCTGAGCAGATCAGCGGCCCCGCCCCGGAGCCTCCAGGCCCTGCGGACGGAGAACCGAGAGCCCCGAGCCCCGTAGTTCCTGCGGAGGCTGAATCCAGGCTTCCAGAGTTGCCATAGCAACTGCGGCTGTTCCTCCTGGGGCCTGACGGGGTAAACAACCCCCGCTGAGCCCTGCAGCAGGCAGGGTCAGAGCAGCTCCCCCAAGTGCTAACACCTGAGAATCAGCACAGCAGGCCCCTCCCCCAGAAGACCAGCTGGACGGACCAGTGATACTCCCCCGTGTTCCAATACAACTTGTTTCTGGCCACTCTGCACTGAGCAAAATGACTAGAAGGAAAACCTCACCTCAAAAGAAAGAATCAGAAAACAGCCCTCTCTCCCACAGAGTTACAAAATCTGGATTACACTTCAATGTCAGAAAGCCAATTCAGAAGCACTATTCTACAGCTACTGGTGGCTCTAGAAAAAAGCATTAAGGACTCACGAGACTTCATGACTGCAGAATTTAGATCCAATCAGGCAGAAATTAAAAATCAATTGAATGAGATGCAATCCAAACTAGAAGTCCTAACGACGAGGGTTAACGAGGTGGAAGAACGAGTGAGTGACATAGAAGACAAGTTAATGGCAAAAAGGGAAACTGAGGAAAAAAGAGACAAACAATTAAGGGACCATGAAGACAGATTAAGGGAAATAAATGACAACCTAAGGAAGAAAAACCTACGCTTAATTGGGGTTCCCGAGGGCGCCGAAAGGGACAGAGGGCCAGAATATGTATTTGAACAAATCCTAGCTGAAAACTTTCCCAATCTGGGAAGGGAAACAGGCATTCAGATCCAGGAAATAGAGAGATCCCCCCCTAAAATCAATAAAAACCGTTCAACACCTCGACATTTAATAGTGAAGCTTGCAAATTCCAAAGATAAAGAGAAGATCCTTAAAGCAGCAAGAGACAAGAAGTCCCTGACTTTCATGGGGAGGAATATTAGGGTAACAGCAGACCTCTCCACAGAGACGTGGCAGGCCAGAAAGGGCTGGCAGGATATATTCAGGGTCCTAAATGAGAAGAACATGCAACCAAGAATACTTTATCCAGCAAGGCTCTCATTCAAAATGGAAGGAGAGATAAAGAGCTTCCAAGACAGGCAGGAACTGAAAGAATATGTGACCTCCAAACCAGCTCTGCAAGAAATTTTAAGGGGGACTCTTAAAACTCCCCTTTAAGAAGAAGTTCAGTGGAACAATCCACAAAAACAAGGACTAAATAGATATCATGATGACACTAAACTCATATCTGTCAATAGTAACTCTGAACGTGAAAGGGCTTAATGACCCCATCAAAAGGCGCAGGGTTTCAGACTGGATAAAAAAGCAGGACCCATCTATTTGCTGTCTACAAGAGACTCATTTTAGACAGAAGGACACCTACAACCTGAAAATAAAAGGTTGGAGAACCATTTGCCATTCAAATGGGTCTCAAAATATACCCTAAAAACTATAGAACACTTCTGAAAGAAATTGAGGAAGACACAAAGAGATGGAAAAATATTCCATGCTCATGGATTGGCAGAATTAATATTGTGAAAATGTCAATGTTACCCAGGGCAATTTACACGTATAATGCAATCCCTATCAAAATACCATGGACTTTCTTTAGAGACTTAGAACAAATTATTTTAAGATTTGTGTGGAATCAGAAAAGACCCCGAACAGCCAGGGGAATTTTAAAAAAGAAAACCATATCTGGGGGCATCACAATGCCAGATTTCAGGTTGTACTACAAAGCTGTGGTCATCAAGACAGTGTGGTACTGGCACAAAAACAGACATATAGATCAATGGAACAGAACAGAGAACCCAGAAGTGGACCCTGAACTTTATGGTCAACTAATATACGATAAAGGAGGAAAGACGATCCACTGGAAGAAAGACAGTCTCTTCAATAAATGGTGCTGGGAAAATTGGACCTCCACATGCAGAAGAATGAAACTGGACCACTCTCTTGCACCATACACAAAGATAAACTCAAAATAGATGAAAGATCTAAATGTGAGACAAGATCCCATCAAAATCCCAGAGGAGAACTCAGGCAACACCCTTTTTGAACTTGGCCACAGTAACCGGAGAAGGACAACAGTGTATGTTCTCATTCATTTGGGGAATATGAATAATAGTGAAAGGGAATATAAGGGAAGGGAGAAGAAATGTGTGAGAAATATCAGAAAGGGAGTCAGAACATAAAGACTTCTAACTCTGGGAAATGAACTAGGGGTGGTGGAGGGGGAGGAGGGCGGGGGGTGGGGGTGAATGGGTGACGGGCACTGAGGGGTACACTTGACGGGATGAGCACTGGGTGTTATTCTGTATGTTGGTAAATTGAACACCAATAAAATTAATTAAAAAAAAAAATCCCCATCACCCAGCTAGCCCATCCCCCACCCACTTCCTCCATCAACTCTCAGATTGCTTTCTATTGTTAAGAGTCTCTTAGGCTTGTTTCTCTCTTTCCTATTTTTCTTTTCCCCTTTCATATGTTCATCTGTTTTCTTTCTCAAATTCCACATTATTGAGTGGAGATCATATGGTATTGGTCTTTGACTGACTTATTTCACTTAGCATAATGCACACTAGCTTCATCCATGTTGATGCATGCAAATGGTAAGATTTCATTCTTTTTAATGGCTGATATATATATATAGATAGATATACATATACATATACATATACATATACATATACATATACATATCTATCTATCTATCTAACTATATATACACATGCCACATCTTCTTTATCCATTTATCTGTCAATGGATATTTGGGCTCTCTCCATAGTTTGGTTATTGTTGATAATGCTGCTATAAACATCGAGATGCACGCTCAAATCTGAACTTTTGTGTCCTTTGGATAAATACTGAGTAGCAGATAGCAATTTTTTTAAGACTAGTTCTTCTTCACAGATAGTTTGGGAAACACTGATGTGACTGAGCTAAGTATTGTGGCAAATAAAAATATGGGTAAGAAATGGTCCCTGTTTTCATAAAGTTTACATATGAATAAGAAAAGTTGGGTGTGATTGTTGCACAAAGGAAGCATAAGCAGCATATTCTAGATGCTCCAGAGGAATGAGATGATTCCAAGCAGGAGAGATAAGAGGTTTTACAGAGGGAACTATTAAGGAAGACCCTCCCTGAAGGGTGGGTAGGTAAGTTAGAAGTAAAGGGCTCTGTCCACTTTAAGCAGAGTAAACCATATAAATAAGGGGAGGAGGGGGGGTGAAGCACAGTCATGTATTAGGAAAAGCATGCAACTGACCTCCTTTGGTGACAGCAAAGGGAACCTGATAAATCTAGAAGGATAGACCAGGAGCCCAATTGCAGAAGGCCTTTTGAATACAAAGCTAAGCAGTTTGTGCTTGAATGAAGTCAGTTCCAAGCTGCCATGGAAAATTTTTGAGCAGAGAAGTGGTGTTCTCAAAGTTGTACTCCTGGTTGATGAATTCAATGAGAGAAAGATTGGGGATTCAATGAGGAAGGAACACCCCCAGATTCTTCAGATGTCTTGAGAGATGACATGATAGGCCCAAGTCATCTCAAGAGCATGCAGATCAAGATTTGAAAAGGTACATATTCAGGCAGCCCTGGTTGCCCAGTGTTTCAGCACCGCCTTCAGCCCAGGGCATGATCCTGGAGACCTGGGGTCGAGTCCCACGTCAGGCTTCCTGCATGGAGCCTGCTTCTCCCTCTGCCTGTGTCTCTGCTTCTCTCTCTCTCTTTCTGTGTCTCTCATGAATAAATAAATAAAATCTTAAAAAAAAAAAAGAAGAAAAAGAAGAAGAAGAAAAGAAAAGGTACATTTTCACCTTTCCAAAGCAGTGATCGGTAGGTCCAAACACAATAGCAAGCTACCCCATAATATATCCGAGTAACAACGATTGGCTAACATTTGTTAAGCATTCACTATGTACATTTTAGGACCAACATCTGATAGAATCCTCGAAACAACTCTAAATATAAGGTTCTATTATTATCCTCATTTTTCATATGAGAAATATGAGGCTCTAAAGGTTAAGTACCAAGTCCAAGGTAAGCATTAAGCAATAAGAGCTTGAAATTAAACTACATCAGTCTGATGTCAAAGTCCATTTCAGCAGTATTGGATGAACCCAAAAAGTAAACACTCAGACATGCTAAGCTCTTCCTGCATAGAGAAGAACGATTAGATGGAAGAACTAAAATCTATGCCAGCTATTCCCCTGAACATTAAGAAGCCCATTTTTTGTGAAGGTCTGGGATTTTGTTGTTTTTGTTTTGCCTGAAAGATGATGTTAATTCGGACTAATAAGATAAGCTGACTTTTCTTTCTTTTTTTTTTAAGATTTTATTTATTTATTCATGACAGACACAGAGAGAGGGAGGCAGAGACACAGGCAGAGGGAGAAGCAGGCTCCATGCAAGGAGCCCAATGTGGGACTCGATCCTGGCTCCCCAGGATCACACCCCGGGCAGAAGGCGGCACTAAATCGCTGAGCCACCCAGGCTCTGCCCAAAATGACTTTTCTTTAACAAAGAGCTAATGATATTTTTATGTCTAT